>NC_140593.1:1193924952-1195124952 GCF_964204655.1 Triturus cristatus
GCGCTCTTACAGACCCGCTGTGGCCGGTCAGACATATGTTTAAACGCACAGTCCATGCGAGTGCATACACCGGCATGCAATAGCAGGTCAGGCATGTAGGTAACCCACACCAGCGGTGCATGTGCGCACCAAGGCTGCAAAAGCTGGCCTGAACTACATTTACAAGCATCATGTAAACACCACTTCCCAGCATGGGCCGGAAAGGTGCGGGCACTTTCACACTGCAGTACAGTGGAAAGGGGCTGAGATCCTTGACGGTCCACGCAAGAACCAGTACGCACCCCAGCTTGCAGTGGCAGGCTGGCAGCTTAGGTCTCCAGAACACCTGTGGTGTCTGTGCGCAATCGGCTGACAATGGCAGTCCAGAATCAGGCTAAGCTCTTCCTTTGTGCTAATGCACACACCACCCCATGTTGGCAGGCTAGTGGCGGGTACCCAGAAACATCATGGACACAGGGGCTCAGGCAGACCAGCAGTGTCCACCGGGCTTCTCCCCTGTTCCGGCAGTGGCCACGTTTGACTGGGGTTGAGTGCTTGCAATGTTCAACACTCCGTCCATCATCCCCTTTGGTTTCACGTTTGGGCCCCCAACAGGTGTTCACCTACCCCGAGCTTCACTCCTCGGGATGTACCCTGGGGCTGCTCTGGCGGTAGGGGACGTCATTCCCAAGCTGGCTTACCAGTGGAGAAGTCAACCTGAGTAGCAGACACACGGGGCTGGTGAGTGCTGCGGGGCTTAATCAGTGCCACATCCCCCTATTCGCCAATGCCTTACCTGCCCTGTGTATCTGGTGTACCTTTTCATAAGGCACTCGCGGGTGCGACACTTAACCCAATCGCACAAGCACCCCGCTCGTAACCTCTGTATGGAGGGTGCTCGTACCCTCCCACTGCAGTACAGTGGGACCATGCCCGGAGTTCTAGGGACAATGAACAGGGAGCAGGCAAAATGTTTTGGGGATGTTTCCCTTAGAAGGCCATGTCCAACATAGCAGTTTCCCTCATCAGACGGGGTCTAGGAGGGGTACCCAATGCCCTCTTTCGAGAAGGCACTGTGATGCCTCCTGCCTGAAAGCAGCTGGTCAGACTCACTTTTCAGGGCCTGCTCTGATGGAACACCTTGTGTATTAGTCCATCTAGACAAGTCCTGGAAACAAAAGAAAGACAAACTGGGTGACTGGGCTGTCCACGTTGTGCTCTGTGAGCAGCAGCTTTCACCCATCTTGAAACCGCCATACCTAAAAACATACACCTTCAGGATCAACCAACACCAACAGGTAGTAATACAAACCTTAGACACAAAACACTCAAACTTAAAATAGCTCCACCTTGACTCACTACTTTACTGGAAATGCATCCAAAATTCTGAACTCTGTCCTTACTAATATTTACCATACTACCCCTCTAAGAGAGGACAGCTAAGACCTTACCCACCTTCTCCGTGCTTCACCGTCAGTAAGGACACATCTATTATGAGCGCTAGTGTGTATGTGATAGTAAATGCTGATGTGTTCACCGGTGATGCTTAAAGTTAAGGTTATCTTACGGAAACTTGTTGTCATGTTTGGACTCTTGAGTATGTTTATTCACTGCTCTTCCAACATTTGTCCTGCCAACAGAATCCCCGCCCATCCCAGGACCTAGCTAACGCAGGCAGCGGTGTGACTGCACAGCGAATGCGTGCGGCGGACGCACCTCTGGTGTGCCAAAAGCAAGCCCGTCTGCGCCTATCCATGCTTAGCGCCATGTCCCCTGGCCCTCCTGCCCCTTGAAGATACACCATCGCCCAGCTCCACACTCTCAACACCTGATGCCGCAACAAACACTGCCATCGCACCGACCCAAGCTCCACTGTAGGACATTTCACCTCCACCCACCGCCAATTCACGTGCCACAGCCCACACACCAGCCCACGGACCAGCCCTAACCCGAACACACCACAGGCACCACCTGAACAAAGACACCAACCTTTATGCGCCCTTCTCAACTCACGCTCATGCAAACACACTACCGAGATTTGGACCTCATCTCCACCCTCACACCCGACATCCTCTTCCTCACAGAGACTTGGCTCTACCCCACTTCTGTGCCCTACATCCCCACTGCAATACCCAAAGGATACAAGATCACCCACCATGACTGCAACAGCAAGCCCGGTGGAGGGATTGCCATCATACACAAGGAATCCAACCATGCACCATCACAAATGACAACATCACCTTAGCCATGGAACACCTCAGCTTCCAACTCCAAACAAACAGCAACATCACCATCACTGGCACCCTTGCTTACAATCCTCCAGGAATACGTCCAACCTTCTGCAATTACATTGCCGACTTCATCGCCCCCCCTCACTATAGACTCCAACAAGTACATTTTCCTTGGCAACCTCAACTTCCATCTTGATTACCACAATGACGTCAACACTACTTACTGCCTCGACAACATGAAAAACATCGGACTAACCCAACTAGTCCACGACCCCAACTTCACCTCTAGCAAACCTATCAGGTACAGCCTCACCATGGAACTCACCTGGACTGACCACGCCATCGTCCACTTCAATATCACCAGCTCATGGACCTCTGCCCCCAGTCTGCCCAACGCCCCCCACACCGCAGATGGAACAACCTCTAAAAAGACACATGGATCAACACCCTCAACTCCACCCACCCCATCTCGTCCAACAACCTACTTCAACAATTGGATCACCAACTGCACCGGCAGCGTCACTCCCATCAGCAACAACACCCACAGAAGGTCCACCAAGCAGATTAACTGGTACACTGAAGACCGCAGAACCGCCAAATAACACTGTAAACAACTGGAAAGGAGATGGCCCACCAGCAAAGACATGACCGAGAAATCTGCCTTCAGGACAGTCCTCAACCTCTACCACAAATAGTTGATAGAATCGAAGAAAAAGGCCTTAGCCTCACACATCGAATCGGCTCCAAGAACAGCAAAGAATTCTTGAACATTGTCAAAGAATTCTACAACTTCTCAGCTGCAACAAACATCATTATCCCCTCGCAGGAACTCTGTGACAACCTTGCACACTTCTTTCATGACACGATCACCAATATCTACAGAAATATCAAAACCCAGCCCAAGGCACCACCTTCTTCAAGCAACACAACGACTCCACTACTACTAAAGACATCTGACTAGCCAAATGGAGCCAGCTCGGCCCACAAGACACCGCCTTCATCATTAACTCTGTCCACTCAGGGGCCCCACCTGACCCATGCCCTCACCACATCTTCAGCCCAGGCAAAGCCGGAATCAGCCACATACTCAACACCTTGTTCAACACCTCAACTGCCCTGAGGACTGGAAACGCACAGAAGTGAACGCTCTACTAAAGAAACCATCGGCAGACCTCAGCGAACTCAACAACTACCAATCGATCTCGCTACTCCAATTTCCAGCCACAGTATTGGAAAAGCCTTCAACAACTCTCCTCGCATCTGGATCGGAACCTCCTACTCGACTCCTACCAATCCGGATTCTGCAGCAACCGCAGACTCAAGACAGTTGTCACTGTGGCTACTGACATGTGAGTCCTACTCGACTGAGGAGAGACTGCGGTTCTGATCCCCCTAGACCTCTCTGCAGCTTTCAGATTGGTCTCCGACCACACACTCATCACAATATTGCACAACATTGGCATCCAAGGAGCCACTCTCAGATGGATAGTCTCTTTACTCACTGGAAGAACACATAAAGTCTTCCTTCCTTCCTTCCTTCATCTCTCAATCCAAGGAAATAATTTGTGAAATACCCCAAGGATCCTTGCTCAGCCCCACCCTCTTCAATACCTATATGACACCTCTGGGCAGCATCACCCAAACCCACGAACTCAACATCTTATCCTACGCCCACACACAACTCATCCTCTCCATCTTCAAAGACACCACAAACACCAAGACCAACTTTCACAATTGCATGACAGATGTAACCAACTGGATGAAGGACAACTTACTGAAGTTCAACATGGACAAGACAGAGGTGCTGATTTCAAGAAAACAAAAACTCCACAAGAGACGCATCCTGGTGGCGCTCAGAACTCAGGCCTACTCCTACCCCCACTGACCACAGTTGGAACCTAGGCATTATTCTGGACAACAAACGCTAACCATGACGACTTAGGTCAACTCTGTCCCCTCCTCCTGCTTCTTCAACCTCTGCAGGCTTCTTTAGATATTCACATGGCTCCCCAAAGCTCAAGACGCACCATCACCCAGGCCCTCATCTCCAGCCGACTGGACTATGGCACCACTTTCTACGCAGGGATCGCTGCTAACGTTCTCTGACGACTACAGACCATACAGTGCACTGCAGCTTGACTTGTCTTGGATCTTCCTAGATTAACCAACATCACCTCCTACCTCAGGGAACTCCACTGACTCCCTGTACAGAAAAGATGTCAGTTCAGACTCCTGACCCACACATACAAGGCCGTTCACAACTGTGGACCCGCCGACTTGAATCACCACCTGAACTTCTATCAGCCGACCTCCCCATCTCTTCCAGAGTTCCGAAAGTCCCTGAAGACCCGGCTTTTCGGCGAATCAACTGGGCCCTGCCAGGGCCTGCATACCCTCACGAACGACAAGTAGCGCACTACAAAACTATCGGCTGATTGATTGGTTTACAGCATGCCCTTTAAGTCCTTTTTAATATTCATCTGTCTCTGAATGAGGTTACTCACTTTGTGAAGGGCTTGGCCGCAGCGCCCATTGTGTTGGCGCGCTCTGTAAAAAACTATAGCAATAAAAGAAACAGTTGTACCTGGTAATGTGTTCGATTGTCAAGCCGATTCATCTTACTGGTAATTACTGGAGTTTACATTTGCCCATTTACATTCACGAAATGCAAGAACCTTACTCTTTATGTTCTCTTATTTCTTTAACTCTTTGATTTTTTTCCTTTGCAGTACTCCCTATTTTTCTTAACTTTTTTTCTCTGTATGCTCTTTTATTTCTATTCATTTTGTCTTTTTTCTGTTTCTCAGCCTCTGTCCATCTTTAACTCTTTGCTTCCTGTGCTCTTTTCTCTTCCTCCATCTGTATTTTACTCTTGGTATTTCTAACTTCTTTCATTCCTTCCCCTTACCTTGATGTTTCTTCCTCACTCCTTTTCACTTCATCTTTCATTATTTCTTTCTTGTTTATTGTCATGCAATGTTCTTCTCTTATCCTCTCATTGTTAGTCTTCTCTTCACTTGTTTCCCTTGAGTTCCTTGTTGTGTTTTTACCATTTCTGTTCCCTTCTCTTTCCCTTGTACTTCCTTCTGTATATTCCCTTTTTTTGTCTAATCCCATCTGTCTGCACCTCTTCCCTTCCCTCACTCCCTTCCCTCACTCCCTTCCCTCACTCCCTTCTTCGATCCTCCCTCCCTCCCTCCCTCGTCTGCTCCCCCAAATCCCGTACTACGTTCCTTCTTCCTTTCTCACACCCATCACCCCTTTCCCTTCATTTCCTTCCCAAATACCATCCTTTCTTCCTCCTTCTCTTTCTGCTCTCTCTTCTGCAGTTGCCCTGTCTCATTTTCTCTCTCTCTTCCCCGTGCCTCTTTTTCAGTCTCCTGGTTGTATCTGCACATCTCGTCTGCCGCCCTCTCCTGTTGCCCAGGGCCCTCTATTTCTTTATTTCCTCCTCCCTTGCTTCTCCCACCACCTTCCCCGCATGTGTCTTTTTCTTTCGAGTTCTTCTGTGCCCGCCCCCCTTTCGCGCCTCTTGCTTCTCCTCTCCACTCAAACTTGTGATGTTTTGTGCTCTTCACCAAACGTGAGGCCTCGGGCAGTTCTAGTGAGATCTAAATTTAGCTTCGCGAACTGATGCTGCCCCCCCCCCCCCCCACTCTCTCCACTAAATCCGCACCAGGAGTGCAGGGGGCAGAGCGGCGGCATATGCCTCGCGCACATCATAAAACCATCTCTGCCTAATCCGGCCACATTAATCTAGGATATCCGAGGCGGCTCCGGGAGCGATTCAATAAACGGGAGCAGAGTCTAATCTATCCCCGGGAGCCCGGCGCACTCATTTACAAGCCGATGACAGTGAGCGGACGGAAGAGTGGGAGCGTAGACGGCGATAGAGGGAGGGCACTGGAGATTGGACCTGCCCCTGACAGCTTGTGATGGTGTCCGATAGGAAGGAGGGACACAGAGGGAGCAGGCATTGGAGTCTGGCCCTGTCAGCTTGTGATGGTGTACCATGGGAAGGAGAGACACAGAGGGAGCAGACACGGAGATACTGGGAACCGGCTCACCCACGTGCAGCCTGTGATAGTGAGCGGACGGAAGAGAGGGAGCGTAGAGGTCGATAGAGGGAGGGCACTGGAGACTGGACCTGCCCCTGACAGCTTGTGATGGTGTCCGATAGGAAGGAGAGACACAGAGGGAGCAGACAGGGGGATACTGGGAACCGGCTCACCCACGTGCAGCCGGTGATAGTGAGCGGACAGAAGAACGGGAGCGTAGAGGGTGATAGAGGGAGGGCATTGGAGACTGGACCTGCCCCTGACAGCTTGTGATGGTGTCCGATAGGAAGGCGAGACACAGAGGGAGAAGATATGGGGATACTGGGAACCGGCTCACCCACGTGCAGCCTGTGATAGTGAGCGGACAGAAGAGCGGGAGCGTAGAGGGTGATAGAGGGAGGGCATTGGAGTCTGGCCCTGTCAGTTTGTGATGGTGTACCATAGGAAGGAGAGACACAGAGGGAGCAGACAGGAGGATACTGGGAACCGGCTCACCCACGTGCAGCCGGTGATAGTGAGCGGACAGAAGAGCGGGAGCGTAGAGGGTGATAGAGGGAGGGCATTGGAGTCTGGCCCTGTCAGCTTGTGATGGTGTCCGATAGGAAGGAGGGACACAGAGGGAGCAGACAGGGAGATACTAGAAACCGGCTCACCCACGTGCAGCCTGTGATAGTGAGCGGACAGAAGAGCGGGAGCGTAGAGGTCGATAGAGGGAGGGCACTGGAGACTGGACCTGCCCCTGACAGCTTGTGATGGTGTCTGAAAGGAAGGCGAGACACAGTGGGAGAAGATATGGGGATACTGGGGACCGGCTCACCCATTTGCAACCTGTGATCGTGAGCGGTCAAAGTACATTAAAAACAAGCATTGGCATAGCCAATAGGTTTCGCCTTAGGGACCTTATAAGTGTTTAGTTATGCAACACAATATCCTTGGTGCAACAACATCAACTGTTTCATGGCTAAGCACTTATAAGGTCCCAAAGACGAGACCTATTGGCTATGCCAGTGCTTGTTTTTTGGCAGGCAGGGTGAGATTAAGTGTTTTTGCCCAGAATCACAGCATTTTGAGCCGACGCCGAGACTCGAACCTGATCCCCCAGCGCCAAAGTCGGCAGCGCTGGCAGGAAGCCTACATCTCTCAGAGAGAAGTATAACAAGCATTGGCCACGAAAGTCATTGCGATCACGATCGCTGTGAAACCGAAAGTGATCGCGATGACGCGCTAAAACACGCAAGGGATGCGCGCGCAAGCGCACGTGCTTGTTGCGCGTTCTAGCAAGCTGGCTAAAAAGCTGGGGGGAAAAATGCCACCGCCGGCCACAGCTTGTGCGTGCCCGCGCACATGCACTGCAAGCTGTAGCCGGCGGTAGCATTTTTTGAAGCCCACACTTACAAAAGTCTCTCCGGGCAGCGCATGCGCGCTGACTCAGCGAGACCTAAACAGTATGGGAACTGTGATGCTGCTTGCAATGGGTGCGGGATCAGTGAGCGTGGGGGCGGGGTCTAAAGTGTGGCTAAAAAAATAAAGCATAGTGTACTTTTTTGGGGGCTTTCACCTTCAGGTAGCTACTTTTAAAATAATGTGCAGCTTAAAAGAGAAATACATTTTTAAAAGTTTGTTAATTACTGGGAAATGCACTATAGTACATTATGGAACCTTTATTAGTTAAAGCACAGCAGAGATCTGTGTGTAACCAGAAAACCACAGACTGAAATCTTGGTTTGAAGGAGTGGAGAATAGAGATTTGTGTATTTTTAGTGCTACGAGGTCCCAGGCCATGACAGAAAGCACTGTGAATAAGTAAGGTATTATTTTAAACCTGCATTATGGACATTTTAAGATTGACTACTACAAAATTCACAACATGTTTTAAGATAAAATGGTGATTCCAAAATATAGATTTTAGTAATACTCACACTGTACGTGATGCAATTTTTAAAAATATAACTGTCCCTTAAAATTGTGCACTTCACAGCTCAGCTGGAAAAACTCTTGCACTACTACTCAAAAAGATTAAATCTTTGTCATCACAATACTTCAAGGGATTCCATCAATTAAAGAAAGTACCGCTCCCAAGAACCTTTTACATTTGTAGATTGACCAGTTGCGCACATTTGCATTTCTTTCAGTCAAGCAGGCACCCTGGCAGGAAAGCTTTTTTCTTGTTTATCTGCCTGCCTGCTTTTTGCTTCATTCCAATGGGAAACTCCCTGAATGACATTTAGCTAAAGCAATTAAACTATCGAAATTAACCCTCCCAGGACTGTTGTCTTTTCACAAAAAGCAGGGGAATGTTTTTTCATAAATGAACAAAGTATGGACTTGTTGCATCCCTCAGATCCTGCTCGCTTCGACTTCTGGTGATAGTGAGCAGATGGAAGGGTGGGGGCGTACAGTGTGATAGCGGGAGGGGGGAGGTCACAGGAGAATGTCCCTGCCTCTGTCAGCTTGTGATGGGGCCGATAGGAAGGCCGTGGGCAGGAGAGAGACTGAGGGAGCAGAGAGGGGGATACTGGGGACCGGCTCACCTACTAGCAACCTGTGATTACTAAACATTTTTGTTGTGCTCATTTCAAAATTAGACAGACAGCGCCACCATGTGGTGGCAGTCATTAAGGCCAGTGTTTAGAATAAAGTGTCGGTGTGGGGCACCGGAAGCCACAGGCTCAAATTAAGCACTGATAACGGATCACAATTGAGAGCTCTGGAGTTGAGGCTGAAGGCGGTCTGAGTTTCAGAAAGTGCCTGTTAGTAGGTCAAAAAGGTGTCCATAACACATGGGCATCCAATCATTGGCCTTTCTGCAGAGTACACAGAACAGCCGTCACGTATTCTAATTGCAATTGTGATTCTGTGCACATGTGTGTGAATGAAGTACACAGTCATCAATTTATTGACAAGACAGAAGTAAAAGAAATTGCAGTGCTTAGAGGTGAATGAGTGTGTTGTGTGCTTGGGGGTGGTGCAGTAGATGCAAGGAAGTGCATTCCGAAGAGAGTGGAAAGAGGGTGCTGAATCTAAAAGAGATGAGTTGTAAGGCATGTAGATGGACGAGACGTGAGGAAAAAAAGAGTGCATATGTCTATCACAGAGTATACATAACGGGAGACACTGAACAATATTGATAAACAATTAAAAAAAAGAAAAACACTTACCTTGCTTGAGTGCAAGGTAAGTGTTTTTCTTTTTAAATTAACTTTGCCTCATCATCTGACGACTCCCTCCCACCCCGCCCCCTGATCTTACCTGCACAGGCCATGCCTGCTTCCAGCAACCCTATAAGGGGGATCACACAGAGAGTGGGGAACTGGATGATACAGGAGAGTAATGGGCAGCAGGTGGGTAGACACAGGAGAGCAGGACAACCATGGGATAGGGAGGGAGACAAAGGTGAACATGAAAAAGTAACAGGGACAGAAAAGAGACACTAGAGTGCGTGGGAGAGTCGGGAGGGTGATCCAGGAGAACAAGAGTGAGTAACGGGGGCAGACAAAGGGGCATTGGAGTGCATGGAAGCGTCAGAGGGGACAGGGAGGGTGACCCAGGAGAGAATGGGAGAATGACATGGACAGGGAGGGAGTCACTGGAGACCGCGGGAGAGTGATGGGGACTGTCTTAGTTGAAGGGCGTGAGAATCCACCTCAAATAATAATCCCAATCCCTCTCAGGGTGAACCACAAAAGTCACTAAATAAACCTGTGCTTAACCCTTTGGTAGCTTGGCACAACGCAGTCAGGCTTAAATTAGAGTAGAGCTAAGTGTGTATATTTATGGAGCACTAAAGCAGTAATAAAGTTTAAATGAAAAAAAAAATATTACAAAAACACTATTATTTATTTCAACAAAATGATGCCAAAACAACAAAAATCCCATAAGAGAAACCAGAGTTATACATTTTAAAGGTTTAAGGAAAAATAGCACAAAGAAGCACAAAGTGCCAACACTAGTCAATGGCTATGATAGAGCAGGACCCAGACACAGGTCTGAGGCACCAACTTGGTTTGTCCTGGTCAAATATTTTACTTTCGTAGTTGAGTCTTTTAAGTCCCAATCTCCCAGAAGAGTACCCTCCTAAAGCCCCCAGGACCACAGGGGAGGAACTTTCATGTCCTGTGTGTAAGGGGGAGAGCAGGGCCAGTCTTCAATTAATTCTCTTCTAAGGTCACAGACAGTGCTAGTATCTCATTCCACAGGTCCAGAAGTACTAGGTATGCCACATTTATGCCCAGTACCATCCTGTGGGTTTTGGAAAACTCCTGTCCAATCAGCATTCAATGGGATGAAAGTTCCCAGGAATGCCTTTACCCACTTGTGCAGCACTTTCTGTGCATCTTACTATAAATATCCCACAGTGCCTCTCTCTCTACCTAAATCCAAAATGGCCGGGTCCTTCTTCCCCTGGTCAGAGCTCCCTGTGCCCACCCAGAGGTGTGGCTTTGATAATGAGCAAACCTTCACTTGCAGTCACTCTAAACAAGTTCTGAGGCAGCTCACCCCTACCCTCTGGGTTTGTAGCCAGACTGACTAGGAATACTATGGAAGACAGGCCTAGATGTGAGCTAGATCTGCCAGTGACGGCGTAGGCCCTCCTGGAAACTCAGAAAGGGGTTTGCCAAACCCTGCCGGCCATCCTGCTCAAGGAATAAAAATACCTCTCAGTACCCAAGCCTGTTATCCACTGTTTGGGAGCAATACACATCTCACCACTGGGGGCAGTCACCAGTCATATGACACTGGACACAGGCAGAAATACATATTTGGATTAGGCAGGAAAATAACAACTTTCCAAAAGTGTAATTTTCAAAACAGTATTATAACATCTTACTTTACTATTAAGTTAGATTTTAAATTACTATTAAAATAAGTCATTCAATCTCTTTTATAGCTGCTCCTAAATTGAAATTAAGCATTATAGGTTTTTATGAAATAACCAAGTGTTTCCCTATGGAAGAGTCAGCCGTGCTACATTGAAAAAGGACTTTGAAGATTTTTCACTGTCTGGGCATGAAAAATATTAAATACACATGTCCTACTTAAAAAAAAATACCATGCACCCTTCCCTAAGGGCATTTAGGGCTGAACTTAGGGGTGATTTATATGTGTTAAAAAATAGAAGGTTCAGGGCTAGCAGAAGGTCTATATTGCCAGGTCGAAATGACAGTTTTAAACTACACACTTAGGCTGCTATGGAGGCCGGAGAGATGGTTTACAGTGCTACTGTAGTGGGTGGCACAATGAGCGCTGCAGCCCACTTGTAGCATTTAATTTACAGGCCCTGGGTACATGTAGTACTGTATACTTTTGACTTATAAGTAAATTAAATGTGCCAAATATGTGTATTCCAGTGTAATCCTATTTAGAGGGGATAACACAAGCACTTTACCTCTGCTTGGCAGGAGTAAAGTGCACAGAGTCCTAGAGACTGGAAAAACAGGTTCAGTCCAAGCAAGGCAAATATCGGCGGTGACCCTGCAGTAAGGGTCAATCTCCAACAGGGACACAGAAGGGATTCAATGGGAGAGTGATGGAGACAAGAGGGGGGACACAGAAGTGCATGGTCCAGTGACTGGGATAATGAGTCAGGCTGCAAGGAGAGGGAGGGTAGTGAGTCTCTAAGTCGAAGATTGTGTGAGAAAGAGATCGGAAAAAATGTGAGAAGAGAGAGGCAGAGAGACATAGAAATAAAAAGAGGGTGATAGAAAGAGAAACCGAAGGATGGGAGTGGGAATTTGAAAATTGAGTAAGAGAAATGATAGAGTAAAAAAACAGCGAGCAGGAGGAGGCTGGAAGGACAGTCAGAGAGTGAAACATCACAAATCTACTCTGCGACAAATATATACACCAGAACAGGCTAAACGCCAGTCACTCAATCAATCAATCAAGCATTTGTATAGCGCGCTACTCACCCGGAGGGTCTCAAGGCGCTTGGGAGAGGGGGGTCCGCTACTGCTCGAACAGCCAGGTCTTGAGTTGCTTCCTGAAGGAGAGGTGGTCTTGGGTCAGGCGGAGGTGGATGGGGAGGGAGTTCCACGTCTTGGCAGCCAGGTAGGATAAGGATCTTCCTCCTGTTGTGGCTCTTCGGATGCGGGGGACGGCGGCGAGGGCGTGGCTGGTTGATCGAAGCTGGCGGGTGGGAGTGTTGAAGGTCAAGCGGTCGTTGAGGTATCTTGGGCCTTGGTTGTGGAGAGCTTTGTGTGCGTGGGTGAGGAGTCGGAACGTGATTCTCTTGCTGACGTCACTAAACATTCCACAACTGTGTAAGTGCAGTAATGCAATAACTCCACAAACGGCAGCAAAATACTGTTCTGCGTGTGAGTATGCTTGTGTAATAAAACATACGCACACCCGTGACAGGGAGGAGCAGAAAGTAGTAGAGGAAGAGAATATAAGATAGTGCTAGGAAAACGAGAGATACATAAAGAGAGAGAAAAAGATACAAGAAAGACGAGGGAGGGAGGGAGGGAGGGAGGGATGAAGGCAGGCAGGCAGGGTACAATGAATGAGAGTGAAAAAGAAAACAAGCATTGGCATAGCCAATAGGTCTCGCCTTTGGGACCTTTTAAGTGTTTAGCCATGCAACAGTTGCACAACTAAATACTTATAAGGTCCCAAAAGCGAGACCTATTGGCTATGCAAAGTAAAAGTGATCGCGATCAAACATCAAAGCGGCCGTGCGGCCGCTAAAGTGAAAGTAATCGCTGTAAAGCGCGGCGCGCGCGCCCGCGCACATGCACTGTAGCTCTGGGCTGGCCTGGTAGCACTTTTTGGAGCCCTCTCAAAATGTCTCGCCAGAGCAGCGCATGCGGGGGTCAGGCGAGACCTAAAAACAAGCATTGGCATAGCCAATAGGTCTCGCCTTTGGGACCTTATAAGTGTTTAGCCATGCAACAGTTGCATAACTAAATACTTATAAGGTCCCAAAAGCGAGACCTATTGGCTATGCAAAGCGGCACTGCGGCCGCGAAAGTGATCGCGATCACAATCAAACATTAAAGCGGCCGCAAAAGTGAACGTAATCGCGGTAAAGCGCGGCGCGCGCGCCCGTGTACATACACTGTAGCTCTAGGCTGGCCTGGTAGCACTTTTTGGAGCCCTCTCAATAAGTCTCGCCAGACCAGCGCATGCGCTGGGTCAGGCGAGACCTAACAAGGTTCCACAAACACACACAGTGACAGAAAGAGAGAGAGAGGGGGATATGTAGGAAGGTTAACTGAAAAAGAATAGGGGTGAGAGGCGAGAGGAAGAGAGTGAAAGCGAGAGATGCACACACACTGACAATGAGGCTGGAAGTGGGGGCGCAGAGGCCATGATGCAGCACCCCACATATCCATGGAGTTCAGATGGAGAATGAACAAAGGGGCCTGGCAGCATTCACTGAGCGCGCAAGTCCATGCTGTCACGTGACGCCGCGCGGCTATTATTCGAACACGAGAGATGTGTTTCCAGCTCCTTTCTCTGACCGCAGATTGTCGGCATTTTATCATTTTCATTAGCATTCGAGAGGGGTTCGAACAATTATGCAAATACAGACACGCGCCAACTTTACAAACCAAAGGACACCGCTGAGGATGTGTATCGGCAGCAACGAACGGTGCCATGTCAAGGATGTCATGGGCCCTAATGGAAGCTAGGGAAAGGGCCCCCTGGTGCCACAGCACGTGCTGCACCCCTCGGGGCTACCCCCTCGCACGCAAAGTACAACAGAGGGACTTGAGTCAGGTGAGGGCCAGCGCCCCCCCCGCCGCCCCCCCCTCGAAAGAGACATGCTGAGCGAGAGGAAGGGACCCATGCAGAGACAGAGGGCGGAACAGACAGGAGAGGGAAGGGACAGACAGGGAGAGAGGGACAGGCAGGGAGAGGGGGACAGACAGGAGAGGGAAGGACAGACAGGGAGAGAGGGACAGACAGGGAGAGGGAAGGGACAGACAGGAGAGGGAAGGACAGACAGGGAGAGAGGGACAGACAGGAAAGGGAAGGACAGACAGGGAGAGAGGGACAGACAGGGAGAGAGGGACAGACAGGAGAGGGAAGGACAGACAGGGGGACAGGGACAGACAGGAGAGGCAAGGGACAGACAGGGGGAGAGGGACAGACAGGGAGAGAGGGACAGACATGAGAGAGAAGGACAGACCGGGGGAGAGGGACAGACAGGAGAGAGGGACAGACAGGGAGAGAGGGACAGACAGCAGGGTGAGAGGGGCAGGCAGGGAGAGAGGGACAGACAGGGAGAGAGGGACAGACAGGAGAGGGAAGGACAGACAGGGGGACAGGGACAGACAGGAGAGGGAAGGGACAGACAGGGGGAGAGGGACAGACAGGAGAGGGAAGGGGCAGACCCAGAGTGACGGCTGCCCAGGCGCTGGGAGTGACAGGCGCCAGCCCTAACACAAACAGCACCGACAGAATGACTGATGCGCCTGGAGCAGAGTGTCACCAGGGGCTGCTGTTCACACGCGTGTCGTGGGGGAGGGTGGGGGGGGGGCAGCTAATGATCACACGCATGTCTCTGACTGATCTTCTCACTTTCAAGCGCTCTTCCTAATTAGTCTCCGGGTGCAAGGGGGGGGGGAGTGATCATCGGCTCGGCAGTGAACAGCCCGAACCTCATTACTTCCTCGTTAGCTGCCGAGCCTCCGCCGCAGCCCCGTCTCTGTGGACCTTGTGGCTCTGGCAGCGCGGGGTCCTCGGGCCCTCCGGTGTCACTCCAGACTGCAGCCAGTTGTCAGTTGAAGTCTGGGGATCCAGGCCTGAGGTGTTCTGCCTCTCAAAGTGCAACTCTGCTTTTGATTCTATTTTTAAGTGCGAAATGCGTCCTTGCCCGGTGCATTTAGCACAAAAATTCAGCACTTAATGACCGATTCTCATTCCACATAATTACGCTTCATTTCGTGTAATTTCCCTAAAATGTTGCCTAATTACGCAAAAAGCAAATTCCGTGAATTTCGCGCACACGACTCGACGCTCCACCTGATTGTCACAAAGGTTTGACAACTGACCGCCAGCGACAGCCGACACAGGTAGCACGGTGGGCCGGGGAGCGGCGGGGGGGACGTCGACAGACGGCAGAATAGGTATTTATTTATTTATTTAATTAAACCTATTCCGTCGCCTGTCGACTTCCACCTCCTCCCACCCCGCAGCACTGCGCTTACCTGTGCGGGCCATCACTGCTGACCGCTCAGGGCACCACCCTTGCTGGTTGGTCTGATAACGCTTAGATTGTCCATGTCTTCCTTTGTGCCCTGTACAACTTTTGGCCAACACGAAAAAGAGACTGTATGGTTTTTGGACATCAAGAATATTGACATTAATGCACCAGCAAGTAGGGCTCGGATTAATCTTCTCCCTACTGGCACACAACATGACATCAATGCCACTACAGCCAACGACAACAATTATACGGGGGACCGGCTTGATGACAGGGCTCAACTGAGCAGTAAGAAGAACTGAATGCTTACTTCCTCCTAAATTAAACCTTCTAGTCTAGTACAAACATCGCAGTGAGGCTCAGACAGAGCATGGTATGTCCTCGTGTTGCACCGTGGTAGTATTACGAAGAGGTTCTGGAATGTTGGGGATGAAGTGGGGAGTTGTAGTTGGGCTGGAGCTGAGAGACGACTCACTTCCTATGCTACATACGGTGCTAATAAACAAGTACTTATTATTCAAAATCTGTTTGTTCACTCGCCTTCTTCACAAATTGGCGACAAGGATGGGATTAGATCATTCCTGGGGTTGTAGGAATTCTACTCAAAATTGAATTGACTGGATCTACCTGCAAGTGGTGTAATCTTCTCAGCAGTCTCTTTCAATCCTGCTGGCTTCCCACAGCTGTTCGCCACTGGTAACCTGCTACTGAGTGGTATATCTTTAGATAGCGTTTCCAAAGTCAATTTCTTGCAACATTGCCGGCTCAGACCCTGGACAGCAGCATCACTGTTGGGCCGCTTCAGTGCATACAGGTCTGCACGCGTTGAGATCCAGCTTGAACAGCAAATGGGGCCGTTACTAGTCCATGTGCCCTGCATGTGCAGCGGCTCAGTGCGGGCGCTCTGGGCGATGCCATGGGAGCGGTTTCTTGCCTTCCACTGAATCTATCAGTGTGTCTAATATGTGCAGGTCATGTTTTGTGACCCAACTAGAACGCAATCTTGGAACTGGCTTAACTATTTCGACAGGAACATATCCCGGCTGTAACAATTACATTATGTTAACAATTTTTTACCATATCAAACGTTCCTTATAGTACCAATGGAAGGTGAATTTTTAATTCAATTACTCATTCTACCATTATTGTGCAAACCTAATTTTACTTCCTTACAGTAGTGTGTGAGTCATGTGTGCTGCTGTGCAAACCTTCAGTCTTATTTCTCCACAAACCTTCCTTCTTTCACCAGGGGAAACATCCCCTGAAGTGGCTTGAGGGGGAAAGTACATTTTAAATTATATTTCAGCTATAGAGGATGATCAACTGGAAGATTTTACTCTGCTAAGGAAAAAGAACATTTAGTTGCACACATTACGACTAAAAGGCTTCCAGGTCTACGGTCAGATGGACAAAAAAAGTTTTAACAGAAGATGAAACAGGCACATTCAAAAATCCTTTGAAGATCTTGACAATAATTTTAAGTCCACTGTCTGTGCTGCTATTGACATGTATATTTTTTTCCAATGCAAACAAGGCTTGTCAGAAACTATTGAGGATTATGTTGCAGCTTTTAGAAAGCTGCCCATCTTGTGTGAATTAGGTTCCTTACACCCAATGAGCTGATAAGGGATCAGATTGTCATGCACACTAATATCTGAATCTTCAGGAGAGCCTATGGGTTTTAGGAGATTCTTCCTTAAAAGAGGTAGTTACTATTGCGAAAACAGCCGAATTCTCTAAAATTTAACTCTAAAGCTGCTTTAACAAATGTTCCTGTTCACACGTCACAGTTGGATGGATCTTCGTTGGTTTGTAAAATTTCTTCTATCGACAAATAATAAAATCTCTATAAAAACAGTCACAAAAACATTGAGATAAAAGCTACAAATAACAGTTATGAGAAAGGTAGACAGCTCACGAGTTTTAGATGTGGTTGCAGAGATCACCTTGCAAAAAGACAAGAACTGTCCTGCCTCCAAACAAAAATGTTCATACTGTGGGATTTCGGGTCATTTTGCAAAAATATGCAAAAGGAAAAAAAGCTCTGTAGAGAGTATCGAGGAAAAATCTGACAGATCAGAATAAGATGTCGTCTAAACACAAACCTGTCTGTCACATGATCATAGGAGAGCTCATGAACAGATTGTTGTTGACTCAGGGTTGCCTCACACCATTGTGAATCAATCTGTTTGGGGTGACAAGTTTAGTAAAGTGTTAGAGGAGGCTTACTTCAACCTGACGCACATCTAGTGAGTTATACTGATGAGACAATTCCTATGTTGAGTTACAGGGATTTCTATTTGTGTTTAAAAACAGAGAAGCCATATGTGTATTGTATGTAGCTGATCTCGCACCTTCTGTTTTAGGATGGATGGATCAGTGGGGATAACATTGAATCTCAATAGTGATGAACCCGTTCTTTTACTGGATAATGATGACTTAAAAATGGGTATTCGGATGAAAGAGGATTTTTCGTTCATATTTTCTCCTTGAAGTTGGAAAAATGAAGGGGTTCTCTCCCAAAATATTTTTGAGAGATACTGCTGTGCTAGTTTGTCATAAGGTGTGGAACATACACTTTACTGTTAGAGGAGAAGTTTGTTCTGAATTGGAAGAATTGTTGAGCAAGGGCATTATAGAGACTGTGGAAAGCACAGATTGGTTGGCTCTTTTGGTAGTAGCATGCAAGTACAGTGGAAAAATAAGATTGTGTGTGAGGGACCTCAACAGAGATATTGCGGTGGATAAGTTTACCTTACCAAAGATTAGTGAGTTACTTGCAGAAGCGAAAGGTGTAATTTAGTTTCTGACAAAAACTTGACTTCAGCTTATCTTCAGTTACCTCTTCACCCAGATAGTAGGAACCATACTGTTTTTATCACCCCTTTCGGGTGCTACAAAGTTGTCAGTATGCCATTTGGATTAGCCTCAGAGGCTTCAGTTTTCCAAAAGTTAATGCATCAACATTTCAAGGATATTAAAGGTGCTATATTTTTTCATTATGACATACTTGTGATGGGAAAGGACAGGAAAGATCATGGTTGTAAACTGAAGAAGGTGCTTAGTATTTTGGGTAGTAGAGGATTGTCTGGATTAAAAAAATGTAAGTTGGGGTGAATGGAGTCCGTGACCTACCTTGGTCATGAGGTTAGTGAATTTGGTATCAAACCTAAGAAGGACATTTTTTTTTTTTAATTTTTTTTTTTTTTTTTTTTGAGAAACCTTTATTACAAAGTTCAAGAGATATACAAGTATGGGCCTACAACCTTCAGGCCAGCCGCTAGTGGACAGTGAGACCATGAAACACATTCATAAAGACAAGCAGCAAGCAGTAAAAAGTCCCACAGATCAAAAATATCATTTGCGGCCCCATTGCCCAAACATCCCAAATGGCGGTTTCATTTTAAATGAAAAACGAAAAACAAACCCACAAGGCGGCAAAAGTCTAGGCAACAGTATGTGCTCCCCTCGGGAGGGCTCTACCAACCTACAAGAATAGGAGGGGGGGAAGGGCAGGGGCAGAGACAAAGTGGTCACGATAACAGAGAAGCAAGAGAATGTGCAGACTAGGGAGACAGGGCCGCCGCCAAGTCGGGCGTCAGTGGCGGGGTACAGATCCCGCCGCGATAGGAGTTCCAGGGGCCCCACACCTTTACCCATTTCCCAGGCTTACCTCTCGCCACATACACAACCTTTTCTCGGAACATACACCAATCCATATTTTCCTTCCATACCGAAATCGTGGGTGACCTCTGGGAGCCCCACAATTGTGCTATGTCACGCTTGGCCACCATATATCCCAATGTCACCCACCACGTTTGCGGCACCGTGTAATCAGTCGGCTCCCACACATTCAACAGACACCTCCTAGCCTCAGGGAACAGCGCACCATGCGTGACCGCTTGCAACACCGCATGCACACCACGCCAGAATCGAGTCACCTCCGGACATTCCCACAAAATGTGGAAGAAGGTCCCTAACATGCCACACCCACGCTTACACATCCCATCCACCGCATATCCCATACGCATCAGGCCCGGTCCCGTAACGTAAACCCTGTGGAGTATTTTGAGCTGGACGAAACGAAGGCGGGCCGGTATGGCCACCTCTTTCGGGGAGGCCACCGCAGATACCCAATCCTCGTCGTCCAGCTCCAATCCATCAGCGACCCATGCCTCACGGAGGGCGGCCAGCAGTCCCGAGCGATCGTTGATGAGCTTTTTATAGATCAATGAGATAGTGCCATCCGGTACATGCCCGTCAAGCACTCTATCTTCCAAAGGGGAGCACTCCGGGATGGACGCGACTTCCGGGAACACGGAAGACAACGCATGGCGAACCTGTACATACTGGAAGTACTCCCTGTCATGCAACTGGTATTCCGCTTTCAGCACCTCAAACGTTTTAAATCCCCCCTTCGTCCAAAGATCGCCCACCCTGCTGATGCCAATCGTGTCCCACTTCTCGAAGCCTTTCGTCGTCCACAAACAACCCAGTCGCTCAGAAGCATACAATGGCGTCGCCCGGGTCAACCGATCCTTCCACCCCATCGCCGAGTTTGCCGCATGCCACACCCGTACCGCGACCCGTGTCGGATCCGTCAAACGTGCGTCGAGCGATCTAGAGTAAAGCGCACGATTGTAGTCGCCACCCGGCAACAACAATCTGTCCATTTCAAAAGCCGGATTAAGGGCGGGCCGATAAAGCCCGTGGTTTATCGCAGCCAGCTGGGAGGCCCAGTAATAACGTTTGATGTCGGGGAGGGCGACCCCCCCATCGTACCACGGGAGCGTCAGCTTCGCGAGGGCGATCCGCGGCCTCCCATCCCAAAACAGTTGGCGTTGCAGACCCTCCACCTCCCGAAAGTAACTAGCCGGAACGACATCCATCGTGTTTTGTAAGGCATATAAAAACCGTGGCAACGACATCATCTTAAACAGCGCCGCCCGGCCGAGCGGCGAGAGCGGCAAGCGCCTCCAACGCGCCACATCCGCCTTCAAACGTTGGAGGGGGGGGAGTAGGTTCTGAGTGTATCGGGCCGCAGAGTCCAGGGTAATAAAAATACCCAGATACTTAAATCCCTGTTGAGCAACCTGGATAGGACAACCCCGCGGGAGGATAGGAGCCTCCCCTGAGAGGACATATACACAGGACTTAGCCCAGTTGATGACTAGGCCTGAGTTCCGGCCAAAGGAATACAGCACATCCACTAACACAATCAACGATTCACGCGGGGAAGCAAGATACAAAAGAATATCGTCCGCGTAGAGAGAGACTTGATCCTCATACTCAGGAGTCCATCAGAGACCACGAATCGAAGGGTGCCACCGCAGCCACTCCGCCAGGAGCTCCAAGGCGAGCGCAAAGAGGAGAGGTGACAGCGGGCAACCCTGTCGCGTGCCTCTACCCAATTCAAAAGGAGCCGATACTCTACCATTCACCACCACCTGGGCTAGCGGTCCGGAATACAACAATTTCACCCAGCCAATGAATTCCGGGCCAAACCCGAACTTCTCCAGCATCGCCCAGATATATGGCCACTCAAGCGTGTCGAATGCCATAGTGGCGTCCAGGGACGCCAAAATGGCTGGCTCACGTATGAACGGAACCCTCGAGAGCACCCCATGCAAACGCCGCAGTTTAAGCGCGGTGTTGCGATGAGGGATAAAACCGGACTGGTCCTGATGGATCAGATCGCACACCACGCTGACCAGCCGATTAGCCAGCACCTTGGCCAGAATTTTCGGTTCCGCATTCAAAAGCGAAATGGGCCTGTAAGAAGTGACCCGATCACGCGGCCTCCCCTCCTTGT
This sequence comes from Triturus cristatus, assembly GCF_964204655.1. Taxonomy (NCBI): domain Eukaryota; kingdom Metazoa; phylum Chordata; class Amphibia; order Caudata; family Salamandridae; genus Triturus; species Triturus cristatus. The sequence goes on from NC_140593.1 coordinate 1,193,946,184, forward strand.
GAATAACCACAATAGTGGGTAGACGCTGGTCCAGCGGGAGGGAACCCGCCGCCCAGGCCGCGAGGAACATATCACGAAGGTGCGGCGCCAATGTATCCGGCCGCAATTTGTACAATTCAATGGGAAGGCCATTAGGACCCATGGCCTTGCCAGAGGCGACTGAACGTATGGCCAGGGCGATCTCCTCAGATGTCGGAGTTGCGTCCATCAACGATTTATCCTCCTCCGAAAGGGAAGGCAACGCAATATCTTTAAGCAGGTCGCGGGAATCCTCTTCCGAGCGAGAAGACACCGGGGAATACACCCCGCGGAAATACTCTGCGAAGCAATCAACAATTTCACCCGGATCAGTAACATACACACCCTCCACTCTCTCAACCAGCGGAACAACTCGACTCGCTCTCTCCTTTTTATCCAGCCATGCAATCAGTTTTCCAGCCTTATCACCCATATCATACAGTCGCCCCTGCTGCTCCCTACTCAGGCCCCTAGCCGCTTCGGTGACTAGGGCCTTGTAGTCCGCTTGTTTGATCCTAAGAGCATGCAGTTTGTCGTCCGTGACACCACAATCCAGGTCACCCTCCAACTCAGTTATCTCAGACTCGATACGGGTCACCTCCTCCCGCTCACACCTCTTGGAATGGGAAATGAGGGACAGGGCTTCCCCCCGGAGTACCGTTTTGAACGCCTCCCACAGAGAAACAGCAGACGACACTGATCCCACATTATCTCCAAAATATTGCTCAAGGGATTTAATCAAATCTGCGTGAATTGCGGGATTACGCAGGTACCAGGGGTTGATCGGGACCACCCTCCCCTCCATCCCCGGGACAATATCAAAATGTAACAAGAGCGGGGAGTGGTCTGAAATACCCCGAGCAAGATGCCGCACCTCCCCGACCCTCCCGGCTTGTGCCGCTGGCATCAGAACATAGTCAAGTCTCGATAGACTACCATGAGCCCCGGAATGAAAGGTGTATTGTACCTGCGCAGGATGTTTTAACCGCCAACAATCCACCAGACCCAGGGTATCTAAGAGGCCAGACAACCAAGTTTGGGCCCGGGGGAGATCCCTGGGTGGGTGACGATCCTCAGTTCCGGAGACCACAGCATTAAAATCCCCTCCAACCACTAGGATCCCCTCCGGCAGCCCAAGAAGAAGGCGCCCCAAATCAGCAAAAGTAGTCGTCTGCAACCCCGGCGGGACATAAACAGAAACCAAAACAACCACTTTACCCTCCCATCTACCCACCAGAGCCGTATATCGCCCCCTGTCATCATGGAGCACCTCGTCAACCTCCAACGGGAGCGAGGTTTTAACCATAATGCCCACACCCCTCGAACCAGAGGTGAAGCCCGAATGAGCCACAAGGCGATAGCCCCGCCTATTCATAGCACAGAAGGAATTACCAATAAGGTGTGTTTCTTGCAAGAACACAATATCAGGTGAAATCCGTTTTAAAAACTGCAGGACCACCCCCCGTTTTATCCTGTCCCCCAGTCCGTTAACATTCCAGGAAAGAAGTCTCAGTCCCCTACCCCCCATCACAGCCAAAACCAATCAGTCCCCTCCCGGAGAGCACCTTGAATAGAACACAACAATATGTCTGCCTTGTGGTACAAACAAACAATACCCAACCCCAACCCAACATTCCAAACAAAACTCCCCCCTCCCTGCACCCCTGCATGAGCCCAAACAGCCCCCCCAACTTGCAGTGTGCCTGTCGCCCCTGCATGAACTAAACTACAAAGACCCCCTAGAGGAGGAAAGAGAACCCCCTCGAGACACACCACCACCTCCAAGGGAGGGGGAGCAAAGCACGACAGTCAAGAAACCCTGAGCACATCCGAAAAGTGGCATCATCAGGAATTAGCCCCAGTGTCAATACCGCTGGCCCGGTCCAGTGGGCACTCTCCTCCCGCGGCACCCACCCCCTCTCGATCATGTCCCCTAGGCAAAGTGTCCAACCGGTCCCCGGCCGTCTCCGGACGGTCAAAGAAATGGGAGCGACCCTCGGACTCCACACACAGCCAGGCCGGGAAAAGCATGGCGTATTTCAAGTTCATATCTCGGAGCCGCCGCTTGACGCCCATGAAACCCAGCCTCTGCTTCTGGACCGCTTGCGTAAAGTCAGGATAGAAGTTCACCTCCACGTTCTCCAGCTTAAGCGGCCCCTGCACTCTAGAAGCTTGTAAAATCGCATCCCTGTCCCGAAAGTTGAAGATATGGGCAATAAGAGGCCGCGGGGGAGCTCCAACCTTCGGCTTGCCACCAGGAACTCTATGGGCCCTCTCCACCGCAAAGAATTTACTCAAACCTCGAGGCTGCAGACGATTAGAAATCAGATCCTCCACAAAGAGATCCGTCGCCGAATCCTCCAGTCCCTCTGGCACCCCGATAATGCGAATGTTGTTCCTCCGGGCCCGACTCTCGGAATCCTCCAGTCGCCGATCCGTGAGCGCACTGGCCTGCCGGAGCCGACGTACCTCCGTCTGGAGGGCCGCCACCTCAGTTCTGAGGCCCGACGCGGTGTGGGCCAAAGAATCCACCCTGTCATTTGTCTTGGAAAGATCTACCCTAACAAGGTTTACATCGATGAGAACCGCGTCGAGTTTGTGCGCCAGGGTATCAAATTGTTGACCCACCGAGGTCTTCATCTCGGCTATGGCGCCCATGACGTCCTGCAAAGTCAGATCCGTCGGCAAATCCGGGGCATCCGCGGGGCACTCAGGAGACCTATGCGACCCGCCGGGAGAACCTTTCGGTAGGGTGTAGCGATCCATAATGTTGGCTTGAGTTGCAGCACCACGCCGGGTCGATTTGGCCTTCGGCCTCTCTCCATCCTGCTTCGTCGCCATCGTCCTGTATCCCGTACACCCACGAGTCCTGCCACGGAGAGCGAACAATCGAGGCCAAGGACCCCAGAGGTCGCCACAGAAAGGCGGAGCAGGTCCCCCGCAGGGCAGGCAAGGTCCCCCAGCGAGGCAACCACCACACACAGAAGCGCCGCGATCCCACTCGCGACAATGGCAAGAGGGCTCAAAAGCGAAAGTGAAAGTGTGGGGTACGCGTCTCGCTAGGCTCATCCCACCGTTGTTATTCACTTCTCCACTGGATCACCCCCCAACTCAGGTCCGGGGTCAGGAGAGGAGCAGGCCGCAAACTTCAATCGATGCCCATCACGGCACACGGGGTCCGATTGAAATACGGAAAACGGGTACCACCTCGGCTCAGGTTCACCAACACAGTCCCCTCAACCGAATCAGGATGAAGACAGGATAAATGTAGGAGGTCGCGGAGGTCCTCGGGAGCCTCGCACCTACGCGGCCATCTTGGTTACGCGCTAGGCTCCTCCTCCACAAGAAGGACATTTTTAACTCTATCAGGAATGCTCCACCACCCTTTTGCAAGGAGGACATTAGATCCTTCCTGGGGTTGTTGGAATTCTACTCAAAATGTGTAAAGGACTTTGCCTGCAAAATGTATGCGTTGCAGCAGTTACTCAAGAACCACCAGGAGCTCATTTGGGATGATAGCTTACAGAATGAGTTTGAGGCTTTCAAAAATGACATTTGTCAAGCTGTTTCCTTGAAGGGTTTCATCTCTCTGCCCATTCTGTAATCACTGCTGTTGCTAGTGGTAAGGGGCTAGGTACTGTGCTTTCACAAATTTCAGAAATTGGTCATGGAAAATACTGTATTGTTTGCTTCATGTTCCTTTTCCCCGTTCAAGGAGATTTTTTCTGTGATTGTGAGGGAGATGCTTGCATGAAACCTCTCACTGAAGTGCCAGCTCCCAAGGGCACATTAAAAGCTACTCCACATACTACTGGAATGCCCTTGAGACTTCTTGATTATAGCCATGTGGTTGAGTATCTTGTAGCTGATGTCCTAAGCAGGTCACCCTCACCCATGGAAGAACCTATGCAGAGTGAGGGGGGTGATTACTGTATGGCTTTGGTGGATATGGTAAACAAGGTCCCATTGGGGAAGGTTGGCCTAATAAAAGTGAACTTGATGAGGAATATAAGAGCTTTTGAGAAGAGAAGTGAGGAGTGAACTTTCTGCTGATGTTCGTGGTTTTCTTATAAGAGATGACAGTGTTGCTCCACCAAGTGGGCTGAGAGGTAAAATCCCAGGTATAATGCAGGGAGGTCACCTGGAAATGATCAAATCCAAGTTGAGGTTCAAAGCTTCATACTGGTGGCCGGGAACAGACTCAGGAGTGGAATGGTTTGTTTGCAATTGTGTTCAATATGCAGACAAAAGTCATAAGGTTCTCAGACCACCACTTTGTCCTATAGAATTTCCAGAATGTCATATGAGACTCTAGCTATAGATATAATATGGCTTATTGTAGAGCTGTAGGGCAGGCCCAAGTATGCTTTTGTGTTGGTTGATTTATTTTCAAAGTGGCCTTAGGTGGATGTTATATGTCCAGGTTGTCATTTCCTTTTTGGACAGAATCTTCCTAATGTAAGGTATTCCTGAAATATTGCTGAGTGATAATGGACCTGAATTTGCTTCTGATTGGATGGAGATATTGCTGGCCAGGAATGGTATCAAGGCCGGGCACGCTTTGCTGTATCACTCTGCTGGTAATGGAGCTGTAGAATGCTTCAATAGGGTGATCATTGGAAGTGAACAGATGACTGTTAGTGGTGGTGTGAATTGGGAAAAAGAACTCAGTACATTGATATGGGCTTGTAGAGTTACTCCTGCCCACTGCAGTTACAGCCCTTTGAAGGTACTTAGAGGTAGAGAACCTTTCACTAAGGACAACATTGCGTGGTTGTCTGTAGAGCGGCAGAGGGTATGGCCGCCTACTGTGGTAAGAGACAACATTGAGAAAGCACAAAGTATCTACAAGGAGAAGTATGATTATGAGAATGATGTGAAAGATGTGAAGTTAGAGCCAGGTGACTGGGTACGTGTCGAGCGGGCTGTCAGGAACAAGACGGGACAGAGTTAATTCAGTCACCCACTGGGCATTACCGTGCTTTACTCCAATGCTGATAGGTTGAGTGGCGGGGAGATCTGGCACTTTGGCGAGTTAGCCAAATGCAGTAAAAGTCTCTTGTGGTAGAAGAAATGTTATTGCTCTGTAGTCCTTCCTTATAGGGTTGTGGGGTGATGCTAATTGTAGTGTGAGAGAACCTGTAGGGAATGAGAGCCAGGGTATGGGTCTGGAAGATTCATGTTTGAATCAGGAAGGGATTGGAGCAGTTGGGAACCACACTCCTGTTCATCCACTGGAAGTCGCCAGATGTGGTAGCGCTACGGTTCAACCAGAGAGAATCAGAAAGATGTTGCTCTGGGTTCATCGGGCTGTACGGCAGGTACATGTAATGAAGCTCCTTATGCATGTGCAAGATCATATTGGTTTTTTTTTCTAACAATAAACAAGGAATGCAACATTGCTCATTATTGTGTTTATTGTATTTAAAGGGGGAGAAGTGTGGTAGGTCCTTGTGTTGCCGAGCGGGCTGTGAGGAAGGGGTTCTGGAATGTTGGAGATGATGTGGGGAGTTATGGTTGGGCTGGAGCTGAGAGGAGACACTTCCTATGCCGCCTACGGTGCTTATCAATCAGTAATTATTATTCAGAATCTGTTTGTTTGCTCACCTTCTTCACACAGCCCAGTCCAATCTCATTGAAATCAGGGAGTGTCAGTTTCATTACATTACAACCAAAGCAAAACCCCTGAACTAATTCACTGATGCAGGGCCTGGAAACATTTGCACAGAAATGATTATTTTTTTATTTTGTTTATTGAAAGCTTGCAGTTACAATCCAAATGCTCTAATAGGGAGCCATCAGTGACTTCATAGCATGAAATCACACACGCATTTTTAGCGTAAAGCGTTATCATAAAGAAGGACGATGCAACTAGTACAGCAGCTCAGAGAGCCAACAACCCCAGCACAGAAATGGGTTAACACATTCTCCCCCACTTAACTCATCACTTGTATAAGGGGTGTTGCCTGTTCAATCTGGATTCCAACAAGCCTACGGGATGCAGGCATCTCTTTGGTAGGCTGTCACTGCCCTAATTCAAGAAACCCCTGCCTACTTGTGCTTTTAGACTTATTAGCTGCCTTTGACACTGCCCACATCTCTTTGATTAAAATCATCAAAGAATGATTGGGCATCGAAGAAGGACAATTAAATGGTTCTCCTCTTATTGGTAAATTGGTAAAAGGAAACCCAAAATGTTAAAATTGGGAACTCCATATGAAGTTTGGAACAAAGGTTTACTCAAGGCTCCATTTTATCTCCAACAATGTTTGATCTTTATTTAGAACCACCAGGGCTTTTCTAAAATTTTGTTGATTACATTACCATTAATATGCTGATGGCATCCAACTAGACCTTAACATCCCATCTCCTATTGACATTTTACTGCTTTCCAAAACTCTGGAGAACATCAAAAGATGATGTCTAATCATCAACTAAAACTCAACTCTTCATAAACAGAATTGTTGTTCATGTCCCCTACATTTTGGTACCTACCTGTTCGATTGTGGATTGATTGCTGTACTTTCCTGGTTGTACTTTGACTATTGTGGGTAACATCAAATCCTTAGGTTTCATCTTCAACAAAGTTAGGGGCTGATTTATATGTTGTGGTAAGGATACCCTGCCTCAACGACAACGGAGTATCCTTAAAGCCAACATAATGGTCCGCCCACTCAATTTAAATGAGAGTGGACCTTTGATGAATCCACTGTGGAGACTACTATGTCTCTGCCATGGTAACATCCTTCCAATAAAGGCTGACCTCCTTGTCAGCACACATAATTTAGATGGGTAGACAAGCAGTTCAGTTTTCACTGCCCGACACAGTTAAGCAAACACTGGGACGGGGCATTAGACCGATATATAGATATATATATATATAGATAGATAGATAGATAGATAGATAGATAGATAGATAGATAGATAGATAGATAGATAGATAGATAGATAGATAGATAGATAGATAGATAGATAGATAGATAGATAGATAGATAAATAGATAGATAGATACACATATATAGATAGATGTACATATATGTGATCAAGGCTTGGACGAGCCGAAACGCATAATGGCGACAAAAGAGGAATAAAATAATTGAATAGCACCAACCTGGGTGTGTGTCCATCCTTGGTTGAATTCTGTTGCGGCGGAGAAGCAAGTAATATATATACATATATATTACTTCTATTATATTATTATATGAGAGTGCTCTGTACAGGAGCTGCTTTCCACAAAAACTTGAGAACTACCCAGAGATCTCTGCTTCATTTTTTGCATAATTTTTTCATCACTCTATGCCCGAAAGGGTATTTTTTGACTTATACTGGGTGCTCCCTTGTATCTGGACAATGCTATACCTCTCTGAAGAGCTCTAATTAGAGCGAAACACTGTGTCAGTGGTTGCTTTTACTCATTCCAGGTTGGTTTGGTTGGTATTTTACCAATTCAAAGCTGTAATATTGTGCCTGGAGTGGTAAATGGCTTTTGTCCTTTTACAGCTCGGCAAGGACAGCACTGTGCTAGTCCTATGCTTAAAGACTTTGCTGTAGAAATGGCAAAAGACTTTGTAGGTTTCTATCTCGGCATGGGTGGCACTGTGCTAATCCTATGCTTAAAGACATTGATAGAAAAGCAGACATTTGAGGTGAGCAGATCCAGAGTGTCGCTGGTGTTGAGAGTGCTCTAAACAGGAGCTGCTTTCTGCCTAAACTTGAGAACTACCCAGAGTTCTCTGCTTCCTTTTTTGCATATATATATATATATGTGATCAAGACCCGAGTGGGGGTCGAAACGCGTTATGGCGGACAGGCTGGGCAACCAATAAAGCACTTTTGATTGGCACTATACCTTTTGGGTCCGCTTCTCGTCTCTGTGTTCGAGTGAAGCACTGGCAGTGGCGTTTTTTCATTCATATATATATATATATATATATATATATTCACTTAAAAAACCATAGGTTTCACACATGTTATAGTTAGCTGGACATTTCACTCGTAAAAAACCAATGAAATTCCCCCGTTATAGTTAGTGCAGGCAACTATAACTCACGCGACCGCAATCCTCTGCTGATGACGTCAGATATTACATCACTGATGACATATGTGTCTTTATGAAAAATAAATATTTGTAATATATGTATAGCTAAAGATTAATGGAAGAAGACAAGGGTAAATAAGTGTCTAAATACAGTGATGTAATATCTGACGTCATCAGCAGAGGATTGCGGTCGCGTGAGTTATAGTTGCCTGCACTAACTATAACGGGGGAATTTCATTGGTGTTTTACGAGTGAAATGTCCAGCTAACTATAACATGTGTGAAACCTATGGTTTTTTCAGTGAATATATCAACATATAAATATAATCTGCATATCTATATAAATATAAATTCATTCAAACATATACATATATGCATACATATGCATGGTATGTACATGAAAGTTTGAAAAACTCTAATACAAGCAAAGCTAAAAAGCCACTTAATTATAAACAGAATTGCTTTAACTTAAACGAGTGCGAGACCTATTGCATTTTCAATGCTTGTTTACTTTGATTCCATCAAGAAGGCATTCAGATGTGTCCCACATTTTCCATAAATTCTGAATGGTAGCACTCTAGTTGCTCATTAGATCACTGTAGTAAAGCTACTGCTCACCAGGGAAGTCTGCTGCTGGTATTGAAAGTGCATGTTTCAGTCTGCATGTCAGAATTTTTTAATGAAATAGAAGAGGATTTGATAAGTCACTCAAAATGTGCCCTAATTTTTCTTTTTTCCTCACTAATCATAATTTCTATGGCAAAATGAACCTCCTCATTGTGTTCCTTTTAAATTAAACTACTCACTCTCTACTACTCACTCGCTACTACTTTCTACTACTCACTCTCTACTACTCACTTTCTACTACTCTCTACTACTCTACTACTCTCTACTACTCACTCTCTACTACTCACTCTCTACTACTCTCTACTACTCTCTACCACTCACTCTCTACTACTCTACTACTCACTCTCTACTACTCTATACTACTCTCTCTCCACTACTCTCTCTCTCTACTACTCCCTCTCTACTACTCTCTCTACTACTCACTCTCTACTACTCTCTACTACTCTCTACTACTCACTCTCAACTACTCACTCTACTACTCTCTCTACTACTCACTCTACTACTCACTCTACTACTCTCTACCACTCACTCTCTACTACTCTCTCTCTCTACTACTCACCCTCTACTACTCACCCTCTACTACTCTCTCTCTACTACACACTCTCTACTACTTGCTCTCTACTACTCACTCTACTACTCACTCTCAACTATTCACTCTACTACTCTCTCTACTACTCACTCTACTACTCACTCTACTACTCTCTACCACTCACTCTCTACTACTCTCTCTAATACTCACTCTCTACTACTCACTCTACTACTCTCTACTACTATCTACTACTCTCTCTGCTACTCACTTTCTACTACTCTCTACTACTCACTCTCTACTACTCACTCTCTACTACTCACTCTCTACTACTCTACTACTCTCTCTACTACTCACCCTCAACTACTCACCCTCTACTACTCTCTCTCTACTACACACTCTCTACTACTTGCTCTCTACTACTCTCTCTACTACTCACTCTACTACTCACTCTCTACTACTCCCTACTACTCCCTACTACTCACTCTACTACTCACTCTCTACTACTCTCTACTACTCACTCTCTACTTCTCCACTACTCTCTACTAATCACTCTCTACTACTCACTATGTACTACTCTCTACTACTCACTCTCTCTACTACTCTCTCTCTACTACTCACTCTCTACTACTCACTCTCTACTACTCTCTCTCTACTACTCTCTACTACTCTCTACTACTACTCACTCTCTACTACTCACTCTCTACTACTCACTCTACTACTCTCTACTACTCACTCTACTACTCATTCTCTACTACTCATTCTCTACTACTCTCTCTCTGCTACTCAATCTCCACTACTCACTCTCTACTACTCTCTACTACTCACTCTCTAATACTAACTCTCCACTACTCCCTCTACTACTCACTTTCTACTACTCTCTACTACTCCCTCTACTACTCACTCTCTGCTACTCTCTACTACTCTCTACTTCTCACTCGCTACTACTCTCTACTACTCACTCTCTACTACTCTCTACTACTCTCTCTACTACTCTCTCTCTACTCTCTACTCTCTATTACTCATCCTCTACTCTCTACCTCTCTACCTTTCCCTACCTCTCTCTCTACTACTCTCTACCTCTCTACCTCTACCTCTCTACCTCTACCTCTCTACCTCTACGTCTCTACCTCTACATCTCTACCTCTCTACCTCTCTCTACCTCTCTCTACACGCACACATATGCACATATATGCATTTATATATATGTATGTGTATATATATGTATATACATACATATATAAACATATATATAATCTGCATATCTATATAAATACAAATATAAATGCATGCATACATATACAGATATACATCTTATTTACATGAAATTTTGAAAAACACTAATAAAAGCAAAGCTAAAAAGCCACCTAATTACAAACAGAATTGCTTTAACTTAAACGAGGGCGAGACCTATTGCATTTTCAATGCTTGTTTACTTTGGTTCCATCAAGAAGGCATTCAGATGTGACACATTTGCCATAAATTCTGAATGGTAGCACTCTAGTTCCTCATTAGATCACTGTAGTAAAGCTACTGCTCACCAGGGAAGTCTGCTGCTGGTATTCAAAGCGCATGTTTCAGTCTGCATGTCAGAATTTTTTTATGAAATAGAAGAGGATTTGAGAAGTCAAAATGTGCCCTAAGTTTTCCTTCTGCAGCACTAGTCATAATTTCTATGGCAAAATGAACCCCCTCATTTTGTTCCCTTGCAAATTAAATGTTTTAAATGTTACCACTTTATTCCAATCAAGATGGCTGCAGGTGTGCCATACTTTTGTCATAAGTAAGACTGTTAGCGCTCTAGTTGTTCTTTAAAACACTCTGGGATTTCTGTCATTGGGCTATACTTGGGCTACATCTCGGTGATATTTGTGCTACATTTGGGCTCTTTTGTCTCTGGTGGCCATCTTGGGAGACTTGTTATGAAGTTTCCTAATTTCCTCATTTACTGCAGTCTCCTCAGTAGGCATACTGTCAGTTTTTTACTTTGATTCAATGAAGAAGGCATTCAGATGTGTCACACATTTGCCATAAATTCAGAAGGGAAGTCTGCTGCTGGTATTGAAAGTGCATGTTTCAGTCTGCATGTCAGAATTCTTTAATGAAATAGAAGAGGATTTGAGAAGTCACTCAAAATGTGGCCTAATTTTTCTTTCTGCCGCACTAATCATACATTCTATGGCAAAATGAACCCTCTCATTTTGTTCCTTTTTAAATTAAATGTTTTAAATGTTACCATTTGTTGATGGTACCATACTCATTTTAGGAATTGTGGTGTGTTCTAAAGTGATTTTACCATGTGTAAAAGCCTTCTGCTGTGATATCATGAATCATGTTTGAGAGAAAACTATTTTCTCATGCTTTTCCCACAGAGGTTTGGAAGGTGATCTATAACCTAAACTGAGAGCATATTTTCTGTAAATTCACATTATCTTTCTCAGTCATGTGAGAATGAAGTCTGACATTCTCAGTAAAACATGTACATCCAACAAGGGCAGAGACTGTCAGTTGATTCCTTTGTGTTCTACTGCAGCTTCCCAGAGTGTTCTAAAGAACAACTAGAGCGCTAACAGTCCTACTTATGACAAACGTATGGCACACCTGAAGCCATCTTGGTTGGAATAAAGTGGTAACTCTTAAAACATTTAATTTAAAAAGGAACAAAATGAGGGGGTTCATTTTGCCATAGGAAGTATGATTAGTGCTGCAGAAAGAAAAATTAGGGCACATTTTGACTTCTCAAATCCTCTTCTATTTCATAAAAAAATTCAGACATGCAGACTGAAACATGCACTTTGAATACCAGCAGCAGACTTCCCTGGTGAGCAGTGGCTTTACTACAGTGATCTAATGAGCAACTAGCGTGCTAACATTCAGAATTTAGGGCAAATGTGTGACACATCTGAATGCCTTCTTGATTGAACCAAAGTAAAAAACTGAAAGTATTTCCTACTGAGGAGACTGCAGTAAATGAGGAAATTAGGAAACTTCATAACAACTAAATCTCCCAAGATGGCCACCGGAGACAAAAGAGCCCAAATGTAGCCCAAATATCACCCAGATGTAGCCCAAGTATAGCCCAATGACAGAATGTCCCAGAGTGTTCTCTCGAACAACTAGAGCGCTAACAGTCTTACTTATGACAAAAGTATGGCACACCTGAAGCCATCTTGATTGGAATAAAGTGGTAACACTTAAAACATTTAATTTACAAAGGAACAAAATGAGGGGGTTCATTTTGCCATAGAAATTATGATTAGTTCTGCAGAAAGGAAAATTAGGGCACTTTTTGACTTCTCAAATCCTCTTCTATTTCATAAAAAAATTCTGACATGCAGACTGAAACATGCACTTTGAATACCATCAGCAGACTTCCCTGGTGAGCAGTAGTTTTACTACAGTGATCTAATGAGCAACTAGAGTGCTAACATTCAGAATTTATGGCAAATGTGTGACACATCTGAATGCCTTCTTGATGGAACCAAAATAAAAAACTGAAAGTATTCCCACTGAGGAGACTGCAGTAAATGAGCAAATTAGGAAACTTCATAACAAATAAATCTCCCAAGATTGCCACCAGAGACAAAAGAGCCCAAATGTAGCCCAAATATCACACAGATGTAGCCCAAGTATAGCCCAATGACAGAATGTCCCAGAGTGTTCTTAAGAACAACTAGGGTGCTTACTGTCTTACTTATGACAAAAGTATGGCACACCTGAAGCCATCTTGATTGGAATAAACTGGTAACACTTAAAACATTTAATTTAAAAAGGAACACAATGAGGGGGTTCATTTTGCCATAGAAATTATGATTAGTGCTGAAGAAAGAAAAATTAGGGCACATTTTGAGTGACTTCTCATATGCTCTTCTATTTCATTAAAAAATTCTGATATGCAGACTGAAACATGCACTTTTAATACCAGCAGCAGACTTCCGTGGTGAGCAGTAGCTTTACTTTACTACAGTGATCTAATGAGCAACTAGAGTGCTAACATTCAGAATTTATGGCAAATGTGTGGCATATTTGAATACCTTCTTGATGGAATCAAAGTAAAAAACTGAAAGCATTTCCTACTGAGGAGACTGCAGTAAATGAGGAAATTAGGAAACTTCATAACAAATAAATCTCCCAAGATGGCCACCAGAGACAAAAGAGCCCAAATGCAGCACAAATATCACCCAGATGTAGCCCACATGTAGCCCAATGACAGAAGTGTGCAAAACACTTATGGTTTGTGTATTTGCAGTTTTATATAGTGCAGACTTGTCAGGTACTGGAGTGCTTTACATGAGCATTGGTTACATCACACAAGATCAAATTCATTTTGGTTGTAGACATGGGGAGACTAAGTGATTCGACCAGAATCACAGAATGATGTGCTGAAGCAGAAACTCCAACCTGGTTCCCCAGTTGCAAAGTCTGCAGCTCTGGAAGTAACGCCACATCCTCTCCCCTAGAGGTAACATTTAATCAAGTGGTCAACTGGATAAAAAAACATAAAGATTACAAATAATTTAAAAGTTCTTTGTCGCTATTTGAAAACTCAGAAAATATGTCCTCATTTTAGTTTTTTAGAGCACTAACCATAATTTTGATGCAAATAAGACCCTCTCATACATGTAATTTCTAAAGGAAATACTCTATGTATTACAGTTTTGATTACATCAAGATGACATCAGGCGTTCCACACTTTTGTAATAAATATAGAATGTTAGCAATCTAGTTGTTCATTGGGATACTGTTGAGAGGCAGAGGCCAGGGGCACGGACTCTGAAATTTGAAGGCAGGTAGGAGAGTGCAGATGCAACAATTTGACCACACTGGGCAGGCAGGAAGGGCAGTGGCAGCACAACAGACTATGGAGGGCAGTGGAAAGGGGGGCAGGGGCAACACACCAACAATACAGGACTGGCAAGAGAGGCTGTGGCAATATAATAGACCATTGTGGGCAGAAGGAAGAGGCAGTGGTAGTACAACCATACATGCCAAGAGACCCGTTTCAGCCAGGAAACTTCCAATGTTTTTAAGCTCAAATGGGCTTTATTTGATCTGTCTCCTGTCTACAATCTCCTCTTTTTCAATGTAACTCAAAGGGGAAAATCAATACCGCAGTTTTTTTTTTCAAAATCTCCCTCTTATCAAGTTCAAAATGTTCGCAAGTATGGTACATTGGATCATGGTAGGCAGGAGGAATTGGGGTAGGGACATGGACTCGGATAACAGAGGACAGGAGGGACATGGAGAGGTGCACCAAACTGACCCTACAGGGCAGGCATCAGGGTTTGCAGCAGCACAATAAACCACACAGCGCATGCGGGACGGGAGTGCAGCACAACAGTCCATAGAAAGCAATAGGGAGGGGACAGGACCATGCACATGGACAACAGAGAACAGAGGGGAAAGAGGCAATGGTAGCCAACTGCCCATAATGGACAGACAGGAGAGAAAGCTGCAGCATAACAGACCATAAAGGGCAGGAGGGACGGATCAGGGGCATTACAATGGAACAGACAAGCCAGGAGGGAGGGAATAGGGGTCTGCACATGGAAACAGAGGGCTGGGGGCAAGGGGGCAGGGCAGGAGCAGCAAGATGACCATGGAGGTCAGGCAGGATGGGCACTAGAAACAAGACACACCATGGAGAGCAACAATGAGACGATGATGGCATACACACAGACCATGAAGGGAAGGTGGGAGGGGGTCAGGGGCAGCTAGCTGACCACACAGGGAAGGTGGGAGGGGCCATGGCAGCACAGAAGACCATGCATGGCAAGCGGGAGGGTTAGTGGCAGCACAATGGCTATGATGGGCAAGAAGGAGGGTGCAGGGGCATGCACAGAGGACCATGGAGGATAGAAGGGAGGGTCAGGACCTGGGCACAGACAAGAGATTTCAGGGGAAAGGACCTCATAACAGACCGCGCGGGCAGGCAGGAGGAGCAGTTGCAGCACAACAGACCAGGGAGGGCAGAAGGGTGTGGCAGTAAAATGGACCATGGAGGACAGGAGGAAGGGGATAGGGGCATGGCATGTGGACAGGCAGGGTGGAGGTGGCAGGGATAGGTTACAGTCATCTGACAATGCGAGGCAGGTGGGAGGGGAGTGGCAGCTCAACAGAACACTCAGAGTAGATAGGAGTGGCAGGTCCATGGAACATGGTGGGCAAAAAGGATGGAGCAGGGGCATGCACAAAGACATCGGAGGGCAGGGGGAAGGAGAATAGGGGCAGCACACTAAGCACAGAGGCTAAGCAGGAGGTCAATGATGGGCCATAGAATTGGGCAATGGAGGGCAGGAGGAGTGGACTGGTACATCATGCTAAATGGAGGGCAGTGGCAGCACATCAGACCATGCATGGCAGGAGGGAGGAGGCTAGTCCATGGATTCAGACAACAGAGGATAGGGAGGAGGTGGATGGGGCAGCAAGCTAACTGTTCAGAGAAGGTGGGTATTAGGAACTTTATTGTTTTTAAAATGTGTGTCTGTGAGAACTACTTAAAATATGAACAAGTATGCAGCATAATCTCACTTTTATTCAGGAAGAAGAGGACGTTTGTGACTGTGACTCCGGGCTCACTTGGCAGAAACACCCCCTGACCCTCCACCCCCCATCGCAAAATGTAATGCCCGTGAAAAGGGTAGGTGGACGCAGTGTTATATAGAACATAGTCCTGAGAGCACGATTGAAAATGAAAACTAGATATAATATATGGTATAAACTATGCACCAAAAAGTGTGATATAAGATGAACCGGGGCGTGAAATATAATATGCAATACATTGTGCGCAATGACAGATTCATTGGAGAGCGTGAGATAGCACAGGCACTAGCGCGTGCTATGCGATATGCGCCTTGGATTGTTCCTCTTTTAGTCTGCGCTTTTAGAATATTTTTTAGGGGCTTATATTGGATAGCTTTTTTAGAGGATATCCGATGTTTTTTTTAATGTATTTTTAATGTACCATTTTATTTTTGTAAAAGTCCCCAATGAAAAATGAATTTTTTTTATGTGATGTTGTAAATATTTGTGTCTTTTATGATCAATTTGGTCGAAATAAAGACTAATAAATAAAATAAATAAATATGCAATACATTGTGCGCAATGACAGATTAATTGGAGAGCGCGAGATAGCACAGGCACTAGCGCGTTCTATGAGATATGCGCCTTGGAGTGTAATATGCACAGGGCAGTGTTGTGTAACCTAACTAGTCTCTAAAGTTGTAATATAAAATATGTGCTGGGGAGTGTAATGTTGCATATGCACTGTGACAAAGATATGGATCCCAGATTGTAATATGTATGGCATAGCGCTGTGCGTTATAACATAGGCATCGAGGAAGGCACGTTAGATGGGGCAATATAACCCGTGCGAAGGGAAGTGTGGCATGACATATTCACGGGGTGGTGTTACAGTGCACATGGGCTAAAGCGTGTCATAGCATACGCACTAGCTGGTGGAATACAACACAGAGGTGTGAGGCACTCGGCGTGCACTGGTGGGTGTAACACAGCATTGGGCTCAGTCAGGAGCACGCTGTGACTCTCAAGTGAGGTTCGTCTCCTTTCCAGAGTGTAAAATAAAAAGTATTACACATCCGGCGGTGGATGTGTGTTTTATTAACCGTGAAGGGGGTTTCTTGCATAGTTTGGTCGAATTTTTGTCGAATCTCTTTGTCGAATCCCCTTTGAATGGCTTGGTGTGCGTGTATATTAAATGTGCCCCTCGATAGCTACCCATGTTTGTATAAATAAACGACAAGGGTGTCTACTTGGAGAGTACCCACCGGCGGGAGCGCCGGGATTAGGCACGGTAGGGCGTCAGACACGTCAGAGCTTCACTAGCGGTGTAAATACATTCCATGTGGATTCATTCTATGCATAGTCGCCTTTTAATGAATATCAGGCAAATCGTCATGGTGATAGGTACATACGGTTTGTCCAGCATGTCCTAGGTGTTTCTATAAATATATATATTTTTAAAATAATAAAAAACAAAGGCCGGCCCGGGGGGATAGGGTCCCCGGGGCCATAAGTGGCCTGAGGAGGGGGGCAACGCAGCCCCCTCCTAAAGAATTAAAAAAAAAAAAAAGGCCATGACCCGGGGGTCTTGGGAGGGCCAAATGTATTTTTTTCAACAAAAACAATTATGGTGCAGGCCGTGCAAATCGTCATGGTGATAGGTACATACGGTTTGTCCAGCATGTCCTAGGTGTTTCTATAAATATATATATTTTTAAAATATTAAAATACAAAGGCCGGCCCTGGGGGATGGGGTCCCCGGGGCCATAAGTGGCCTGAGGAGGGGGGCAACGCAGCCCCCTCCTAAAGAATTTTTTTTTAAAAAAGGCCATGACCCGGGGGTCTTGGGAAGGCCAAATTTTTTTTTTTCCATGAAAAAAATTAGGGTGCAGGCCCTGGGGGATGGGGTCCCCAGGGCCAGTAAATTAGAAAAAGAAGGGGGCCACGCAGCCCTCCTTCTTAAAAAAAATAAAATAAATAAAAGACTGGCATCGCGCCGGAGGCCACGCCCCCTCCTTGCAGCGCTCTGCAAACGTGCCCCCTGGCCAGTTGTAAGTTGGGGAATTAATTCCCCTTCAATACTGAGGGTCCCTGAAGGCCTAGCCCAACAGGTATCTCCAGTATGCGCCAGGGAGCTGCGTTGCAGATAGGTGTTCTGAGGCCACGCCCCTTTTTACACCTCTATGCAACGCAGCTCTGTGGCGCTTACTGGAGGTACCTAGTGGGCTAGTTTGACCCTAGGGACTCTTAGGATTCAAGGGGACTTAATCTCTCAACGTAGAACGGCCACAGGGCGCGTTTACACACTGGAGAAGGGAGGGGACGAGGCCTGAGGTGACTTGTGCAAACACGCCCTGTGGCGCGTTTTAAGTTGGGGAAATAATTCCCTTTCAATACTGAGGGACCCTGGGGGCCAACTAGCCCACCAGGTGCTTCCAGTAAGCGCCACTGCTCTGCATTGCAGAGAGTTGGTGCAGGCCGTGCCCCTTTTTACACCTCTCTGCAACGCACCTCTGTGGCGCTTACTGGAAGTACCTAGTGGTCTAGTTGGACCCTAGGGACCCTCAGGATTCAAGGGGAATTAATCTCCCAACTTAAAACGGCCACAGGGCGTGTTTACACAGTGGGGAAGTGAGGGGACGGGGCCTGGGGTGACGTGTGCAAACACACCCTGTGGCACATTTTAAGAGGTAGTTTTAATCCCCTGCCCTATTATATACTAGGGGCTTACAGAGGAGATCATGCTGATCACAGGGGGGCCCCAACGCATAGTGTTCCCTAGTGTATATAGGTGTTTTCACTGTATTCTGAGTGTCTTTTAACATAGCACTGGCTCTAGGACTGGTTAGTCAGACTCAGTTACCACCAGTATCCGTCTGAAAAAGTTGAGGGTACAGGATGATTTTGCAACAAGGCTTCTTTCTGCTCTTCTGTTTGTTCTTTCTGCACGTTATCCTTCTTCCTGCACTTTTCTTCATCTTTGAGGACTTCTGTTGCTTCTTTCTGCATTTTTTTTTTCTTTCTGAGCGTTTTTTCTTCTTTCTTCACATGTCCTATCTCTGTAGGCATAGTTAGAAATTAGCATTTAAAAAACCTTTGAAATTCACTGAAAAAACCATAGGTTTCAGGCATGTTATAGTTAGGAATTAGCATTTAAAAAACCTTAGAAATTTACTGAAAAAACCATAGGTTTCAGGGGCGTTATAGTTAGCTGGACTTTTCACTCGTACAAAACCATTGAAATTCCCCCGTTATAGTTAGTTCAGCTAACTATAACTCGCGCGCCCGCAATGCACTGCTGATGACGTCACATATTACATCACTCATGACATGGTCAGTGACATCACTCATGACATCACTGATGACATCTCAAATGACATCACTGATGACATCATCCTTGTGATAGAGTGGCAGACCTCCTCTCCCCCTAATATAACCTTTGATACACACATTCAAAAATAGAAACTAAAATTTTCAAAACAATGGACATACCAATATCAATTACAACAACCTATTCAGTAATTCTAAGATCCACATACACATCCACTTATTCACCAACAGTCCTATACAGTCACTCATACATGTACTCACTCATCATATGTACTCATACACCTATACATCCTGTTACACAACGCCACTCATCCATAGAGTTACTCACACACATAGTCACTCATGCTAATAAAGAATCAAACATCCATTTACTTGCATATACAGTTATACACACACCACCACACTTACTTCTACAGAAACTTACACATACTTAGTCTTTTAAACAATCACTTATAGAAACACATACTTATTCCTACAGGAACACTTTCAATCTCTCACTCTCACATATACTCACTTATATACACCAATAGTCACATATACTAGTTTAAAACATATGTAGTTACTCATAAAGACACTATTGAGACAGTCATTCACTCACTAACACACCCATGCACACACTCATACACCCATACAGTCCTGCACACATGCTGTCTTCAACACATACAAACAGTGAGTCACTCATTCATGCACCTATGCACTACGTAATACCCCCACTGAACCATACAGACACTCAGACACTCATACTGATACTCAAAAAAATAACTAATAACCTACATAGACACTCATGTAGCTACTCACCAACCCATGCAGCCACTTATACACAAAGTGAGAGACTGATACAGATATTTACATATTTAAACATTACTCACTAAGCCATGTATTCACTAAGATACACTTAATCAGGCAGTTATTCAATCAATTTTTCAAAAACAAATCATCCATTTAGACACTTATATACCCATCTATTCTTCCATAGACCTTGAGATATATATATAAAACATATGTAATTTTCAGAAAAACACACATTCACTGGATGATGTCATCAGTGATGTCATCAGTGATGTCATTTGAGATGTCATCAGTGATGTCATGAGTGATGTCACTGACCATGTCATGAGTGATGTAATATGTGACGTCATGAGCAGTGCATTGCGGGCGCGCGAGTTATAGTTAGCTGAACTAACTATAACGGGGAATTTCAATGGTTTTGTACGAGTGAAAAGTCCAGCTAACTATAACGCCCCTGAAACCTATGTTTTTTTCAGTAAATTTCTAAGGTTTTTTAAATGCTAATTCCTAACTATAACGTGCCTGAAACCTATGGTTTTTTCAGTGAATATATATATATATATATGTATTACCTACTGGCGGTCGCCAGTAGGTAGTTATAGTTAGGACCCTGTTTCCATAGGAAAACCGCAACATTCTATTTTGAATAACTTTGGCGCCGGTCGACGAATCCTCGCCAAATTTTCAAAATAGGTGGGGCGCTGTGCTCCGCTCCTACCCTGAAAGTCTCGGGGGGATTCGTCAAGCGGGGGTTGAGATAAAAGGGGGGTCCCAAAACGCGTTTTTCCCATGCATTTTTCCATAGGACCTTTAGACACAGCCACAGCCCGAACGGCTGAACAGAGTTCCTTGAAATTTGGCAGAGAGGTAGTCTACAGGTCAAGGAAGTGCCTTTTGTAGGTTTGGTGTAAATCTGTTCAGTAGATTCTGAGAAATTAGCCTTTAAATCAATATATATATCTGAGCCAGCTTACGGTGCGCTTACGGTGCGCTTACCGTACGCGTACGGTGACGTGCGCGAGCGCGATTATGATTGGCTGTTCGATCTAAGTAAACATTCGAATCGGTCGAAACCAGGAAGCGGCGGCCGCCATTTTCTCTCTCGCACTCTGAGGGGGGCTGCAAAAACCAAGACAAAAAACATCTACAGGGGGAGTATATTTAGTTCTTAAACACCCAGCATCCATATATGTGTCCCCAAACAACCCCCAAGGCCAAAAAAACAATTTATTTTTTTTTCGAAAAATCGCCGATTACGCTTACCGTACGCGTACGGTAAAAAATTTATATAAAAAAAAAATTATCCACACTTTCCCCACCCCGTGTGCAAATGGTGCCCGTAGGGCACCATTTGTGCATGGCAAATATTATATAAATGGAAAGTACAAATGAATAACGTTCACAACGAAGCGCATAATATGTCCCCCATGTGCACGGTGCGCGAAGCGCATCGTGCGTACATGGCCCATCCCGCGTAACGTGGGCACGCGGTGCGCGCAGCGCACCGCGTGACCACCGTGCGTGCACGGCACTAACTGCGTAAAGTGGGCGCGCGGTGCGTGAAGCGCACCGCGTGCTCACTGTGCGCGCACGGTGCGCGCACGGAACGAACTGCGTTAACTGGGCGCGCACGCCACGAATGGCGTAAAGTAACTTAGCATTTAAAAAACCGTACAAATTCACTGAAAAAACCATAGGTTTCACACACGTTATAGTTAGGAATTAGCATTTAAAAAACCTTGCAAATTCACTGAAAAAACCATAGGTTTCACACAAGTTATAGTTAGCTGTACATTTCACTCGTAAAAAACCAATGAAATTCCCCCGTTATAGTTAGTGCAGGCAACTATAACTCACGCGACCGCAATCCTCTGCTGATGACATATGTGTCTTTATGAAAAAAAAATATTTGTAATATATGTATAGCTAAAATTTAATGGAAGAAGACATGGGCAAATAAGTGTCTAAATACAGTATTAGCATCAGCAGAGGATTGCGGTCGCGTGAGTTATAGTTGCCTGCACGAACTATAACGGGGGAATTTCATTGGTTTTTTACGAGTGAAATGTACAGCTAACTATAACTTGTGTGAAACCTATGGTTTTTTCAGTGAATACATATATGTGTGTATGTGTGTGTGTGTGTGTGTGTCTATGTATGTGTCTGTGTGTGTATATATATATATATATATATATATATATATATGTGTGTGTGTATGTATCTATGTATGTGTGTGTGTGTGTATATATATTCCACAGACCTGCTTTTCAATAAAATCAGGTTCCAACATTCTCGGGCTCACATGAAAAGACTTTATTTGTGGCTACTGGTGATGCATTTCGACCGCCTCCACAGTCTTTGTCAGAACTATTCATGTTGCCGTTTTTGTTACATCTTATGCTGGCAGCAAGGTTTTAAATCCTTAAAGTGGCAGTGCAACAAAAACTATTAAAGTGACGTGCATTTTTTAGTTTCTGTTTTTTAAAAGTGACAACATGTGTAAATCTTAAACCACTCGCCTGGAATATTATACAAATGATTCACTGCCCACAATAGCAAAAACCTTTTCAAATGAACATTCAACACTTAAGTCCCAATGTGCAATTGTAAAGTGCATAGTGCAAATGAGCAAATCACAATATCTATTAAAGATTGCACTATTATCCTAGACATTCAACAGTTCAGTCCCAATATCCGATTATGAAGTGCTTATTGCAAATTAGAGAAATCACATTCTCTATTAATAATTACATTATTTTCATAGACATTTAATGTGCAAATTCTTCCCTTGTAACCTATTACCAAAATTATATGTGAACCGGTTAGGAAAGCTTTTGTCTCATGTGCAAAAAATGTTGTCTCTTATTCATGACATAATTGACCCTGATAGATACAATTGATTCATTGAAAAATAACAACTATACAACTGTTTAACTATCCAATTCTAGGCAAGTGCCCATTATCTGATGGCTAAGTGATCGAACAGCAATTATCGGGGTGGCTTCAATCATTCGTATACTAATTTGTCTGCTATTGCATACATCTATCCAGTTAATATCATTTTAACAGTGGTTATTCTATTGTAAAGTGCCATGCAAGTGCTATATGTGGAACCCCACTAAAAAATTGTATTTACATTTCTATACTGTGAATTTAAAAACAGACTGATTGGATAGCTTCTATACTATCTTTCACTAATTCAGCTTATAAGTAGACATGTAAGTCTTCCTCGGTGTTGAGGTCATTCGGAATCTTGGAATTGAACCTCAAAATATATCTGGATTCAAGTTGTCTCAGGCATTTCTCTCTGTTTCCATCTCTCGATCAGCTTTCTAGATCTTCTGTCTTACTAGCATGTACAGCTTTGAAATGCCTGGCCACCGGATAAGTTTGGTCTTTGTTTTTAATGGCTGTGATATGCTGTAAGACGCGTTGATGCACAAGTAAAACGGCGCTGCCTATATAGAGCTTCATACAAGTTTATCTTAGAGCATAAACTGCAAACTCACTCCTGCAGTTCAGGGGTTTCCTAATTTTCCACTTTTTTTTCAGAAAATGCCAAAGACACTTCTGTAATGTTGACTCCACAGTTGCACACTTTGCACTTATGGCATCATATAAAACCTCTGCTTCTACTCAGCCCTTTCTCTTGTTGCTGAGTCCCAGGACTATTGATAACCAGGACCTGTCTCATCGATCATGCTTTTTGAAAAGTGATAAGAGGTCTACTTTGTATTTTAGAACCTATCACTGGATCACTTAATAACAGGTGCCAATGATTCTGAAAAATGGCTCTTATTCTCTGATGCTGAGTGTTATACCCTGTAATGAAACAAACACTCTAGTCTTGCTGAGTGGGTGGATTCTTTATCTTTTCTGAGAATATCAACTGCTCTCTGGGTTTCATATTTGCTTTATTTTTGACCCCTTCCAAGATAGCTACAACTTCTCCTCATACGCAAGTTTTCAGCATAAGGAATGCTATTCTTAAGTTTTTTAGGATGGAAACTGCGTACATGTAGCACATTGTTTCCTGCAGTACATTTACGGTGCATTTTTGTGTGCAGCTGCCCATTTTCTGCATATACCTTTGGATTCAAAAACTGCAGCTCCCTTTCACTGAGATTAGATGTAAAATGCAAATGTAGTTTGTTGCTGTTGAGTCTTATCACAAAGCTTTCTGCTATTTACTTATTGCCATGCCATATAATTAAAAGATCATCAATATAGTGTGACCATAAGATCACATGTTCAGTCAATTCTAGGGCAAACTCAGACGCCAGCACCTGCTCCTCCCACCGTCCCATATGCAAATTCGCATAACTGGGGGGCAAAGCAAGAGCCCATGGACGTTCCCCTTAGCTGCTGATGCAAATCTGTCCCAAAAAGAAATATGTTGTTGTGTAGGCAACCATGTAACATACTTAACAGCATCTAGGTACGTTTGTAAAGAGTTAGTGGCCTGGAGCTCAAAAAAGACTACACTGCCCTATATACCATCTGTGTTTGAGATGCTTGTGTAAAGGGAAGAGACATCTAGAGGCATCATTATGAAGTCTTTCTCCCAGTTTATGTCATATATTTTCAGTAAAAAATCCCCGGTGTCTTTGGTGTAGGATGACATATTCCTGACTGAATCCTGTAAAAAATAATCCAGGTACTTTGAAGTATTTTCAAACAGACTTCCTATGGCTGAAATTATTGGACGGCCTGGAGATTTACTGAGATTCTTATGTATTTTTATTATGAGGTACAGAAATGGTGTGATTAATGAATCTACTTTGAGAAACAAATATTTTGCTTGTGAGATAAGTCCTAATGATCGCCAATGTGACAAATCAGAGTTGAACCCATTGATGATATCCTGAACTACTCTTTTATCAATTTTTGAATAGCTTTGACCATCACCCAACTGCTTCATTGCCTCTTCTTGGTACATATTAAGGGTCCAAAAAAACAATATTTCCTTCTTTGTCCACCTGCCTTCCTACTATGTCCGGTCGTGTTTGCAATTTAGTCACCAAACTCTGGTATCTGATCTCTAGTGGATCTACTGGTGTGTTAACGGCTTGCGTAACATGTAGCTTCTTCAAATATGGTACCACTAACTCAGTGAATAAATCTAGAGTGTCGCGTGGAAGTACTGGTAAAAAGATTGACTTGGGCCTGAAAGGTGTCCTGTGTTTGCCATATACATTTAGTTCTTGATCCATAATCAAGCTGTCATCAGTTGCAAGGTTTGTATCCCCTTTGGAGAGACTATCCAGGTCTCTCAACAGACTGAAATCGGAGACCACCAAGTTTCTAAATTCCTCCCGCACTAGGAAATGCTGTGTACCAATGTTCCCCTATTGTCAAAAAATGTCATGAACCATAACTTTCTGAAAAATTTAAAACTATTCTAGTTTGGACATAGTCCATATTAATTGGGGAGCAATATGATAAACCAAGTGAAAGTATTTTCTTGTCATCTGCATTTAATTTTAGATCAGGTAAATTTCTCTTAACAATGTTTTTCTAAGGAGGCCTAAGACACTCTAAGATCAGCAAACAATATTTCTGCACCATGTAATGTCATAGAAGGGACCATATTACTAAATCTGATTAGTGCTCCAATCTCACAATAGATTTCATTTTTAAAGAGCCAAATAAATCGTTCTATTTTAAGTTGTTCGTAAATTACATTTACAATATTTATATGAATATATGAACTCACTTCTTAAATTTTTTCACTGCCCGAATACCAGGACTTTTGTGATTGCTGTTTGTTCGAAGATCATGTTTTTGGTTTTATTCACATTGAGTGTTAAATAATTGAATGCACAATATCTACAAAGAGCTTTAATTTTCTGTAAGGTCCTATTAGGTTGTAATCCATAATAACTTAATCATTCACATAAAGCAGGAATATAGATTCCACCCATCTGTGCTGGAAATGAATGTGTATCTTTCAAAGTGCCTGGGAGATCTGCCAAATATAATCCAAGAATTGATGGGGACATTACACATCCCTGTTTACGACCATTTTCGATATTGATCTGTTTTAGACCATTTTCGATATCGATCTGTTTGTATAAATGCCCTGTCTTATCAGTCTCAATATGTCCCAGATAACATTATAAAACTGCAGTAAAATAGATAAGTGATCAAGGGAAATTTTCCAAATTCTCGGTTTTAACCAGATGACCCAGTGGTTCACCGTATAAGACTGTGCGGAAGTTAGTTAAACCGCAACAGAGATTTCCGTTTTGTTCAACCATCTTTTTTACCAGAGCGCACAGTGCAAATCCATCGTTAATGTTCACTCCCTAAAACCACCTTGTTCGATTGGTAATAGCTTATTGTCCTGCACTCATTCCTCCAAATAGTACAGTAGTATTTAGGTAACTACTTCAAACAAAATCTCTGTCCAGCTTTGGAGTCGATAATTGGATGGGAGATTCAGTCCATCCTTCTTGTGCATAGGTTTAACAACAGCAGCAGGATTATGGAATGTTTCCTGATTCAGCAGCCTATAGAAAGAATGTCGCAAGTGGCTCTGCTCACCTGTCAGTTTGTATTTGCAGTGTAACTGCAGGAACACAGAGGCTGTAGTGAAGATAAAAGATCATGTTAGTAGCAGTGGCCCTCAAGCTGTGGTATAGAGGAGACCTCTAAAGCTATAGTGCTAAGGCATGGTATCTCAGCCCTCGGAAGCTGTAGTACTGAGGAGGGTATCTCAGCTCACTGAGGCTATAGTACTGAGGAGGGGTATTTCAGCTCACTGAGGCTGTAGTAGTGATGTGGGGTATCTCAGCTCACTGAGGCTGTGGTACTGAGGAGGGGTATCTCAGCTCACTGAAGCTGTAGTACTGGGGAAGGGTATCTCAGCTCACTGAGACTGTAGTACTGGGGAGGGATATCTCAGCTCATTGAGGCTGTAGTACTGAGGAAGGTATCTCAGCTCACTGAGGCTGTAGTACTGAGGAGGGTATCGTAGCTCACTGAGGCTATAGTACTGAGGAGAGGTATCTCAGCGCACTGAGGCTGTAGTACTGGGGAGGAATATCTCAGCTCACTGAGGCTGTAGTACTGATTTTAGCTATTTTAGTCTTATAAGACTGTAGCACTTATGAAAGTTCAGTTTAAAATCAGTACTTATGGGAATAACGAGGCTGTAGTACTGAGGAGAGATTGTGTCATTAGCAGTAGGTGTGCAGCCGATGGACAAAGGAGAGGTATCTCAGTACTCAGAGGCTGTAGGACTGAGGAAAGTCAGCTCAGCACCTGATGGTGTACTACTGAGGAGAGGTATTTCAGTCTCTGAGGCTGTAGTACCCAGGAGAGATTGTGTCTTTATCAGTTGGTGTGCAGCTCCTTTACAGAGGAAAGGTTTCCCAGTACTCAGAGGCTGTAGGACTCAGGAAAGGTAGCTCAAGCCCCTGATGGTGTAGTTCTGAGAAGAGGTATCTCAGTCCCCAAGGCTGTAGTACAGGGGAGAGGTACCACAGGCTGCTGTTTGTGCAGTAGTGAGCAAAGGTATCTCAGTCCATGAGGCTGTAGTACAGGGGAGAGGTACCACAGGCTGCTGGTGGTGCAGTACTGAGGAGAGGTATCTCAGTCTCTGAGGCTATAGTACCGGGGAGAGGGAGCACAGGCTGCTGGCGGTGCAGTACTGAGGAGAGGTATCTCAGTCTCTGAGGCTGTAGTACCAGGGAGAGGTACCACAGGCTGGTGGTGGTGCAGAACTGAGGAGAGGTATCTCAGTCCCTTAGGCTGTAATACCGGGGAGAGGTACCACAGGCTGCTGGTGGTGCAGTGCTTTGGAGAGGTATCTCAGTCCCTGGGGCTCTAGTACCGGGGAGAGGTACCACAGGCTGCTGGTGGTGCAGTCCCTGGGGCTGTAGTACCAGGGAGAGGGGCCACAGGCTGCGGCTGCTGGTGGTGCAGTACTGAGGAGAGGTATCTCAGTCTGTGAGGCTGTTGTACCGGCGAGAGGTACCACAGGCTGCTGGTGGTGCAGTACTGAGGAGAGGTATCTCAGTCTCTGAGGCTGTAGTACCCGGGAGAGGTACCACAGGCTGCTGGTGGTGCAGCACCGAGGAGAGGTAACTCAGTCCCTGGGGCTTTGGTACTGAGGAGAGGTACCACAGTTTGCTGGTGGTGCAGTACAGAGGAGAGGTATCTCAGTCCCTGGGGCTGTAGTACCGGGGAGAGGTATCACAGGCTGGTGGTGGTGCAGTACTGAGGAGAGGTATCTCAGTCCCTGGGGCTGTAGTACCGGGGAGAGGTACCACAGGCTGCTGGTGGTGCAGTACTGACTGAGCAGAGGTATCTCAGTATCTGAGGCTGTAGTATGGAGTAGAGGGACCACAGGCTGCGGGTGGTGCAGTACTGAAGAGAGGTATCTCAGTCTGTGAGGTTGTTGTACCGGCGAGAGGTACCACAGGCTGCTGGTGGTGCAGTACTGAGGAGAGGTATCTCAGTCTGTGAGGTTGTTGTACCGGCGAGAGGTACCACAGGCTGCTGGTGGTGCAATATTGAGGTGAGGTATCTCTGTCCCTGGGGCTGTAGTACCCGGGAGAGGTACCACAGGCTGGTGGTAGTGCAGTACTGAGGAGAGGTATCTCAGTCTCTGAGGCTGTAGTACCGGGGAGAGGGACCACAGGCTGCTAGTGGTGCAGTACAGAGGAGAGATATCTCAATCCCTGGGGCTGTAGTACCCGGTAGATGTACCACAGGCTGCTGGATGCGAAGTAGTGAGGAGAGGTATCTCAGTCCCTTCAGCTGTGGTACCGGTGAGACGGACCACAGGCTGTGAGTAGTGCAGTACTGAGGAGAGGTATCTCAGTCTCTGAGGCTGTAGTACCAGGGATAGGTACCACAGGCTGTGGCTGCTGGCGGTGCAGTACTGAGGAGAGGTATCTCAGTCTCTGAGGCTGTAGTATGGAGGAGATGTACCACAGGCTGCTGGTGGTGTAGTGCTGAGAAGAGGTATCTCAGTCTCTGAGGCTGTTGTACCCGGGAGAGGTACCACAGGCTGCTGGTGGTGCAGCACCGAGGAGAGGTAACTCAGTCCCTGGGGCTTTGGTACTGAGGAGATGTACCACAGGCTGCTGGTGGTGTAGTGCTGAGAAGAGGTATCTCAGTCTCTGAGGCTGTAGTACCAGGGATAGGTACCACAGGCTGCGGCTGCTGGTGGTGCAGTACTGAGGAGAGGTATCTCAGTCTGTGAGGCTGTTGTACCGGCGAGAGGTACCACAGGCTGCTGGTGGTGCAGTACAGAGGAGAGGTATCTCAGTCCCTGGGGCTGTAGTACCGGGGAGAGGGACCACAGGCTGGTGGTGGTGCAGTACTGAGCAGAGGTATCTCAGTCCCTGGGGCTGTAGTACCGGGGAAAGGGACCACAGGCTGCTGGCAGTGCAGCACTGAGGGGAGGTTTCTCAGTCCCTGGGGCTGTAGTATCGAGGAGAGGGACCACAGGCTGCGGGTGGTGCAGCGCTGACGAGAGGTATCTTAGTCTCTGAGGCTGTAGTACCGGGGAGAGGTACCACAGGCTGCTGGTGGTGCAGTACTGAGGAGAGGTATCTCAGTCTCTGAGGCTGTAGTAGGGAGGAGAGGGACCACAGGCTGCTGGTGGTGCAGTACTGAGGAGAGGTATCTCAGTCTCTGAGGCTGTAGTAGGGAGGAGAGGGACCACAGGCTGCTGGTGGTGCAGTACTGAGGAGAGGTATCTCAGTCTCTGAGGCTGTAGTACGGAGGAGAGGGACCACAGGCTGCTGATGGTGCAGTACTGAGGAGAGGTATCTCAGTCTCTGAGGCTGTAGTACTGATGGGAGGTATCTCAGTCTCTGAGGCTGTAGTATGGAGGAGAGGGACCACAGGCTGCTGGTGGTGCAGTACTGAGGAGAGGTATCTCAGTCTCTGAGGCTGTAGTACGGAGGAGAGAGACCACAGGCTGCTGGTGGTGCAGTACTGAGCACAGTTGGTGTTAGTGGCAGTGAATGAGGATTCCTGTGGCTGTAATAGTTGTAAGCTCACCTAGACATGAGGCGCTACGAGGCCATCTCTGGCACAGTGTGGGCGCTGAGACGGGCATGCGCAGTTTCTCATCCTTGAAGACCTGTACGCTAAGCCTACGCCTTCTCAGACCCCCACTTCCACCTTTATCTTTGTTTCTCTGAGAGAACCCTCTCCCATCCATGACGTCACAGCCTTCTTCCACTCCGACCAACTTGCTGCTTTGAAACAATTGAGTCCTGATAATCCCACATGTTCCATTCAGCCTCTTTCGAATTAACTTGTTCAAGTTTCTTTGTTTTTCCTTCTTGTGGTCCCACATCTGCACATGTGGAATCCCAGCTGCACGCTGCTTTCAGCGCCTTTTCTTGGGCATGGTGCTGAACGCAGCCTCCATTCTCTTGCACCTGCTTCTCTGTCTTCTGGTGTATTGCACCGCCGCTCTCGACAGCTCCATTCAGCCTGTTTGTCTTCGGCCTCCCGTCCATCTCGTGCGTCCTCGAAACTTTGTTCATTTACACTAATTGCACCAAAATTGTGAAGTGCGCCGGCATTGTCTGTCCGCCTGGCGTCATCTGTGCCGATTTCCAAATATCGAATTGGAGACATCTGCTTCCTGTGGTATTTCCTTTTTTAGAATAAAACAAAATTGTTTTAGAAATTAAAATATACAGAAGAACAAGAAACCGATATTAAAATCGGCTAATAAATACTCAAGATAATGTTATAAAGGGACGAGGATCAGCACGAAAATAAATCATAAAAGTAAAAGTTCTGTTTCGCTGGAAATCCTCTACATACATTATAGGGCGCCGGTAAAGCCTCATTCTGACCCCATATCAAGAACAACTACTTTATCACAAAAACCTACAAATCGTTTTTTTCTGAGAATAAGGTAGTTTTCGTTTTTATTTCTTATTAACAAAAATTGCCATCAAGTTATTAAAAAAACATGCAAAAATAAATATAAAATGTGCTTAGTTACACAAGGACCCTACTCAACCTTATCCAAAAAATAAAATTCCCAGGGCACTAATTACTCTCAGCTTTTGACAAAACATTGTTTAACGTAATGGCGACGCAACATACCTAGGGCCTAGGGCCTTATTTATGAAAACTGTTTTATTGCTGTGACAAAACAGTGATGCAACAGTTTTCACTGCGCCCTCCTTGCGACACGATGAATGCGCCGTATTTACTGTACAGGGCTCCATGTCGCAAGAAGAGACAGATGCGTCAGGAATCCTGACGTATCTCTCTGCAAAAAAGTCGCGCATTGCTGGAGTTGTGCAGTAAGGAATACGCAACTCCAGCAATGCATGAGGTTGGCCCTCACACATAGCTCTGCATCACCCGTATGCCTGCTATGAGGCAGGCGTAAGGTTTTGATGCAGTGGCGTCTTTATCTGATAGATTTCACTGCGCCACTCGTACACGGCTTTGTCGCATGGGAAAGCTCACCCTGTATGCATTATACCTGACGCCGGTATAATGTGGCGCAGGGGTTTACAAGGTGATGCATCTGCCTAGATACGTCACCTTGTAAATATGGTGCAACATGGCGCATTGTTTATGCCACCGCTGCGTACCGAAAAGGGAGGCAACGCAGTGCAAAAGTGTCACAAGGGCCTCATAAATAAGCCCCTTAGTCAATTTGCCAAATTTGTGAGGAGTTTTCAAATTAGTCAACAGTGTGTGTGTGTGTGCGTGCATGTGTGTGGTTGTGTGCCGCTTCTAGGCATCTGACTGTTGTTCTGCCATTATGTGAAACAAATACTTCCCTTGGATTCAATCTTATGGATTCCAGGAACCTGCTTTTCACTGCAGTGAGTTTTCAGCACCAAGTACAGGCTACAAATCAAGGGAAGCCTGGTCAAAAATGTTCCCTCAGCTCCAGACGGCCGGAGGCCCTGACTAGAACTGGCCACGGGGGCATAGCCAGGTCCTGGTAGCACACTGAGGATTCCTCCTTCAGAAACAATGCTTGTTTGTGTCTAGTTCTGGCTGCTGGAGACAGATGTACCCTCAGGAGTGGATGTAAAGAGGCTACTCGCTGCCCTCCCCACCCCCTTAATACACCACTACTCACCGCCCTCCCCACCCCTCTCGATGGACCACTACTCACCACCCTCCCCACCCCCACCCCCACCCCATGGACCACTACTCGCCACCCTCTCCACCCCCTTAATTCACCACTACTCACCGCCCTCCCCACCCCTCTTAATGGACCACCAGTACTCACCGCCCTCCCCACCCCCCTCGATGGGCTACTACTCACAGCCCTCCATACCCCTCTTAATGGATCACCACTACTCACCACCCTCCCCACCTCATGGACCACTACTCGCTGCCTTCCCCACCCCCTTAATTCACCCCTTCCCACCGCCCACCCCTCTTGATGGACCACTACTCACCACCCTCCCCCCACCCCATGGACCACTACTCGCTACCCTCCCCACCCCCTTAATTCACCACTACTCACCGCCCTCCCCACCCCTCTCGATGGACCACTGCTCACCACCCTCCCCATCCCCACCCCATGGACCACTACTCGCCACCCTCTCCACCCCCTTAATTCACCACTACTCACCACCCTCCCCACCCCCCTCGATGGGCTACTACTCACAGACCTCCCTACCCCTCTTAATGGACCACCACTTCTCACCGCCCTCCTCACGGCCCTCGATGGGCTACTACTCACAGCCCTCCCTACCCCTCTTAAGGGACCACCACTACTCACCACCCTCCCCACCCCCTTTATTCACCCCTTCCCACCGCCCACCCCTCTCGATGGACCACTACTCACCACCCTCCCCCCACCCCATGGACCACTACTCACTACCCTCCCCACCCCCTTAATTCACCACTACTCACCGCCCTCCCCACTCCTCTTGATGGATCACTACTCACCACCCTCCCCATCCCCACCCCATGGACCACTACTCGCCACCCTCTCCACCTCCTTAATTCACCACTACTCACCGCCCTCCCCAATCCCCTCGATGGGCTACTACTCACAGCCCTCCCTACCCCTCTTAATGGACCACCACTACTCGCCGTCCTCCTCATCCCACGCCCCCCCATGGACCACTATTCACCACCTTCCCCACTCCCCTTATAGGACCACTACTCGTCGCCGTCCCCGTCCCCCTTAATGGACGACTACTCACCGCCCTCCCCACACCAACGACTCCTACTCACTGCCCTCCCCACCTCCCTTAATGGACCACCACGACTTGCCTCCCTGCTCACCCCCACCTCATGGACCACTACTCACTGCCTTCCCCACACTGTGGATCTCTACTCACCACCCTTCCCACCCAATGGACCAGTACTCACCACCTTCTCCACCCCCACCCCCTTAATAGACCACTACTCACATCCCTCCCCACACCATGGACCACTACTCACTGCCCTCCCCACCCCCATAACGGACCACTACTCACCACCCTTTCCACCCAATGGACCAGTACACACCACCCTCCCCACACCATGGACCACTACTCACCGCCCTCCCCACACCATGGACCACTACTCACCGCCCTCCCCACCCCCTTAACAGACCACTACTCACCACCCTTTCCACCGAATGGACCAGTACTCACCCCCCTACCCACCCCCACCCACCCATGGACCACTACTCACAGCCCTCCCCACCCACTTAACAGACCACTACTCACCACCCTTTCCACCCCCTTAACAGACCACTACTCACCACCCTTTCCACCCAATGGACCAGTACTCACCACCCTCCCCACCCCTACCCCATGGACCACCACTCACTAGTACATCAGTCTGTCAGCAACACGTTTCCTCTGTGGCTAAGAAACAAACAGCAGAGATACACAAGGGGATGAGACAAGCCAGTGGTCAGTAATATTTTGTCATAATACTCTTGGTAGTTCACCCCATCCCACTGCCAGGCTTCCCAATGGAACTACTGGATCCAGAATGCACTGCTGCTGCTGCTGCTGATCTCAACCCCAAGCACAGAGGTCAGAGACATGGAGACCAGATCTCTGGATAGGGATACGAAGCCGACACAAGTACAACTGAGAGACACCGGCCAGAGGAATCCCCAAGAATAGCTCTACTGCAGTAGGAGTCGGACGAGTCAAAATAGGAGGGTCACGAGCGAGGTGCAAGGCAGGCTGAGCAAGAACCCAGGGAAGTCTCTTAATGAAGGAGGGAGTTAAAAGCTGCAGCTGGAACATGGTCAGTGCAAACTCTAATTCCCTTGGCAGCCGTGGGTGGGAAGCAGGGGCAGATCTGGTGGAACACTTCGCCAGTCCCATTTAAGACTGGTTGAGTTGTTAAGACATTGCCCGTCTGTGGCTTTCCAAAGGCTTCACTTGATAACTCTTTAGTGTCAGGCGCTCTGGCTGGGTGTGAAAGAGACCAGGTGGGCCCCACCAGAGTGACTCGCAGTGCGAAGGTAGAACATATCTGCCAGTGGCTTCCAGTTCCCTACATGGGGTCTGTGTTTTCTGAAGCCCCATTCTGTGTGGACTGCCAGGCTCCACAATGGCCGCCACACCCATGGCGCTCTTCCTTGCTGCAGTAGTCACACAATGCTGACTCTCGCTCCATGCCCATGCTGGGTGAGCGCGCATGCGCGGCCTGCATTGGTGCAAGGGGTTTGGTGGACAATTGAGTGCAACAGCACTCAATCCTAACAGTTGTTTGGGGTGATCTAGGAGGACTCCAGCATCTTCTTGTCAAAACCTGACAAGATCACCCAGTAAGACTCTCTCCCGATGTGGACGAAACTCTGACAGGGTACGATCTGAATCTCGAATGATGGTGGAAGACTTAACGCAGGTTGTACAACAGAATATTGACCACTAAAGTATTGTGGGGCCCATAAAAAATAGAGGGCCAAAATATGGAGACGATGCATGCATATAGGGGTGTAAAGATGTCCTATTCTTAACTCCACATCTATGTACCTTGAAGGTATCTATATCGTCAGGCTTAAAACCATATGTGCAGCGCTCTGCTAAGAACTCGGGTTCTGGTGCCTGAAAAGGAGGCGTGGGAGAGGTTCTAAAGCGCTTTGTTTACAACCATCACAAAGCGCTGAGAAACTTTCCAACTTTGCAAAGAATGCTGCGCTTTATGCTTTGCCACATTCGCTTCAAACGTGGGACGGTTGTGACAATTTATCCCACATATTTTATTTGTTTCTGCATCGAATATATTTTGCAGAGAACAGTGCTCTACGTGCTTCCACTGTGAGTATACAAACTTTAAAAGTCTGCATACATTTCACAGCTTTGCTGCGTTCAAATATGAGCTCACATTTCATCGCACTGTACAAAAAAAGTTTACTTGACTGAAGGAAAACTGGGAAACGTTGCATATTTTGCAAAGGCTTAAAATCGAGAACTTTGTAAAACTTCTTTGGTGGAAAAATACTGTGAAAAGGAGGGCCAGAGGTTCCATTTGAATCGAACGCCCTTAATTGGGAGTGGTCGGTAATTGCTGCCATATTTATTGCATGTGGTAAAGGCGCACTCAATTGGGTTGGAAGTTATCAGATGCGATAAAACCCAATAAGTGACGTCTTTTTCCCGATACTGATCACTAACACGCAGATTTGTGGTGCTTACAGTACCAACATCTGTATCTTCCGGTATATATCGGGCATTTTCCCAATAAATTTCGACATGTTTGACCTGCTGACAACCATGTGGCATATGCCATTTATGCGGCAAACCTCATGATTCCAATATATGCGGTCACAGGAGTTACCGGACATGTAGGCATTCAACTGCCACAGCGTAATAAGAGCCTCAAGGCACAAAGTGAGATCTGAAGATGTCATTTGTTTAGGAGGCTACTGGAAACAACAATTGCCAACATTTTACGCCTTTTTTGTAATACATTGTCGCCGGAAGAATAACATGATTTACACTAAACAAGTTATTAATAAATCCAGGCCAGGACTGGTGATTAGTTAATAAAACCCACATCAGGCCTGGTCAAAGAACCATTTACGAAGTCAGGGAATGTCTCAAAACATCTGGTGTTCATCAAATCCTTGACTTTTTCATACTGTTGCACTCCACGCATCCAATCCCAAATATATGGAGATTAACCACAAGCGCCTAATCCTTCAGCTTCTGGCATCGAGGCGAAGGCAGGGGGAGCTTGGAGGCAGGACAGGAAACCTGTGAGGTGGCCACCTTTTGGAAAAGACACACTGTCCATGTGCACGTGCCTTGAGTCCCCACCCTCTGCACAAAGGAGCTAGAAAGACTATTAGAGGTACAGGAACCCAGTTTAATAAATAGAATTGGAGAAATTATAGTGATTGTTTTCTGTAAATGCATGATTGCGTTTAATTAAAAAACATGAATATGTGGGTGAAAAGATAAGTTTGAAGAGAGCATTTCTGGACAGTGCTCTTGTACCACACCTGGGGCTCAATGGTAAGAGCGGCAGACCCTGATGCAGAGGTCTAGCCCGGGACCAGGGTTCAATTCCCCGCCTCGGCGGGTCTTGGGCTCAAAAATTCCACGGACCTGATAATTCTCGCCTCGGTGCCATTCCAATCATGGAGTCCCACTCTGCAACTCTGGGCAATAGCTTGCTTAATCTCCACAACGGCCCCCACAACGCTAAGGATGCCTGGCCTCCACCTTGGGGGTTCCCAGGAGAGGACGCCTCACAGTGAAAGCCAGGATGGGTTCCACAGCGTTATTCGTACAAGCGCCTTGAGACCCTTGCGGATGAGTAGTGCGCTATACAAGTATCAATTTACATTTACATTTTACATTTACCCGCGTTTTTAAATACACCAGAGCTTAGATGGCTCAGGTTATCAGGGACATCTTAAGGATTGTGGGGGCCCTGGGCCAAACGTGTTTTGGGGGCCCCTGTTTGGGACAATTTTGAATTCCTGATCAATCTTCAGCTCTTTCATGCCCTCTTTGGCTTAGTCACTGGCAGTGCACAGGCACACTCGTCCAAATTCTAAATGTGTTTACACCTAATAATCAGGGATAGTGATGTGTGTTTTCGATATTGTAACACAGCAGCAGCTCACTAATATTACTGCAAATATATCACTGGGACACCCTGCCATTTCTCCTATGTGAGGTTCTGTTTTGATCTAAAAGACACTTTTATATGAACGCTGCAGGAAACTTAAACACATAGGGCCCGATTCACAGAACTAATTTAAGACAAAATCCTAAACTTACTACCATTTTCATATTCACAGAAGACACTTACTCACTTCGGTATTCACAGAAGTTAGGAGTCCTGACTTTAGGACTCCTAAATGCCTTCTGTGAATACCGAAAGTCTTAAAATTAGCATTTTTCTCAGCTTAGGAGTCCTAAAGTGAGGACTCCTAACTTTACTACTACTAAACTGAGAAAAATCCTAATTTTAAGGCTTTCGGTATTCACAGAAGGCATTTAGGAGTCCTAAAGTCAGGACTCCTAACTTCTGTGAATACCGAAATGAGTAAGTGCCTTCTGTGAATACCAAAATGGTAGTAAGTTTAGGATTTACAGGCACATGCATGAAAGAAAAAAACGGTCGCAAACGAGCAGATTCTCAGAATCTGCCCCTTTGCGACCGGTATTTTTGCATTTGGGATGCATCATCCCAAATGCAAAAATCGCAATTTAAGGAATCTCTCAATTGCGATTACTTAAATTGCAATTGCATTTAAGGAATCCCAAATTGAGATTCCTTAAATGCAATTCATTAAAGTTAAAAAAAATAGCGATTTCGCTAATAGGGGAAGCAAATTACCATGAAGTTGAACTTCATGGTGATTTGCAAAAACCTTGAAAAATGCACTTTTGTGCATTTTTCAAAGTTTCATGTTGCGCACACACATGCCCTTAGGGCATGTGTGTGTGCAACATATGTGCACAGATCTATTTCAGGGGTGCAATAGGGTGTCATTTTGACACCCTTGCACCCTTGAAATTGCATGAGCTATTTGCGAGTACCTACTGGTACTCGCAAATTGCTCATGCAATCTCCAATTCATTCCTATGGGCCAGGAGGCCCATAGGAATGAATGGGATGGCATTCCTTAATTGCGACTCGCAATTTGCGAGTCGCAATTAAGGAATGTGTAGGAATCGCTATTTTTATAGCGATTCCTACATGTATAGGCTTTTGCAATTCCTTAATTGCGATTCCTTAATTATCGCAATTAAGGAATCGCTAAAGCCTACGTTGATGCATGTGCCAGTTTGTCTTAAGTTAGTTCTGTGAATCGGGCCCAGAATTTCTCTGCAAAACATCGGTAATAGACTCACACTTCACCCACATTAAAAGTAAATGAAAGGAAAGGTCGCTCGCCCTACGTAATGTAGATTCAAAGTACTAGCAAAGCTTTTGGCAGATAGACTGGCGCAGGTGGTCCCTTCCCTGGGTCACCATGACCAAAACGGGTTTGTACCCTTGGGAAGCACCTCCTTAAACCTTCGGCGCTTCTTTAGGATTGCCACGTATTCGCAAACCCAATGGCTGAGAGCAGGCTACCCCATATCAGACCTGGAGAAGGCATTCGACTCCCTGGAGTGGGGATTCCTATTTGCTGCACTAGACAAATACCATCTGGGGGAGTCTTTTCTCAACATGGTGAAGCTACTGTATAGTGCCCCTACTGCGAGGGTTAAAACAGGCCCCTACATATCTGGCCTCATGGAAGTGCGCGAAGGGACTAGGCAGGGCTGCCCTCTGTCTCCATTGCTCTTCGTACTGGTGATTGAGCCACTAGCGGAAGCAATACGCACGGAGATACCA
The DNA here is from genome assembly GCF_964204655.1 of Triturus cristatus. Taxonomy (NCBI): domain Eukaryota; kingdom Metazoa; phylum Chordata; class Amphibia; order Caudata; family Salamandridae; genus Triturus; species Triturus cristatus. The sequence goes on from NC_140593.1 coordinate 1,193,984,810, forward strand.
GACGGCATTGCGCAAGGAGACAGCACACACACACTATCTATGTACGCGGACGATCTCTTGCTATACGTAAGAGACAGCCACTGCATCCCACAGAGATTAGAAACCATATTGGAAAACTTTGCTTCTATAACAGGACTATGAATAAACGTCACTAAATCCTGTCTATATCCCTTCAGCGAACAATGCGGTGGCCCAGAGTAAGCGCTCAACCGAACACGCGTCCATTGGTTCACATACACATTCCGCTACCTGGGCATCTGTATATACAGAAGCCCAAAAGTCTTGGAAGATGGCAACCTGGGCAGAGCACTGACCACAGTCTGCTTCCAGATGGCGTTTTGTGACACGCTCCCACTATCAGTGACAGGGAAAGTGGCTATAGTAAAGATGGTAATGTTGCCCAGGTTTTTATAATATTTCCCAAATCTCCCACTCTACATCCATACGTCCTTCTTCCGGTCCCTCGAAAGATTAGTAAAAGATTTTATAAGGGGAAAATCTAGGCACAGGGTGATGATCAGCAAACTCTACTTACCGGTGGACCAGGGTGGCCTGGCAGTTCGACACTTGGAACAGTACTACTTAGCAGCCCAAATACAATGGGTTGCCAGACGGGTTGCTGACCGCCACTGTGAAGACACAGCAACCACACAACCCCCCCTACAGATCACGGAGCTAGCGGTAATATTCCACCCAAGTTCAAAAGCCAAGCCACCGGACTCACTACTGCTGAATATGGCCTACAAGAGCTTCCGTAGAAAACTGTATATCACCCACAAAACCGCACCATACGCTCCAGCCCCACCTCTGGAGGAGACACCCAGAGGTCACACAGTAACCACAGCAGCCGAACTCAGAAGCTGGCACACTGCCGGAATTCAGGACATGGGGGATCTATATCGAGAGGGCACACTAGTCCCATATACGATGCTAATGGAGGAAGACGAATTACCTCCCGGCCAATTTCTGCTGCTTCGCTCCCTACTAGCATCGATAATGGATAAATGGGGAGATGTGACTACCGAACTAGAGACACACCTCACCATACAGAACCCACATGTTATGGGTCAAGGGGAGCACCTTGTCAAATGGTTTGCAGCATCCCTCAGGCATCACACGGCGGCAAACCTATAGGCCCTCCGCCAGCACTGGGAGGCAGACTTGGGACACCAGCTCACAGACACAGAATGGGCCTCGGTATTGGCGAGCTCAACTCAGGTTCCAAGGAATGTGCGCCTGCAACAAATACAATTCTATATCACCCATAGAGTGTACCTCATGCCAGCGAAGATTAATCAATACTTTAGACGCCAAGACACCAAATGCCCCATATGTATGCATTTACATGCGGACTTGCTACACATGCTATAGGAGTGCCCCACATTAACAGAATATTGGTCGGCAGTAACCGACGCGCTGGCGCACTGCACAGGTCGCACACTCCGGTTTGAAAGGCACATATATATTCTCCATTTACATCATAGAAGCCGCAACAATACAACCACATCTAGATTTTTATCCCTGGGGTTGGCAGTAGCAAAAAGGCTAATCACAAAAAGATGGAAGGACCCCGACCCGCCGCTCATAATAATGTGGAGACGCTCCATGCTAAACTGGGCCAAAGCAGAAAGCACTGCACTCAGATGCGAGGACACGCTTGGGATCCGCATGAGCCCCCTCGCTGCAAGTTGCACTGACCCACACACAAGGGAATGCCACGCCCTCTCAGACTCCTGTAGATCATACACCTCAAGAACGCATACCATAGAGGAGAAGTGGAAAGGAGTGAGGTAAAGAATTCCAACCCACTGAAGAGGTGCAAGCATGAACATGCCCTATGCCAAGCTGGCAGCCAGCGCCAGAGCACAAATGACAGACATGAACGCCAAGATAGTGGCTCCCAGGGTACCTAAGCGCCAGCCTCACAGTTGAGATCCCTAACCCGTTAAGTATTATTTTGCCACAGTTTCGTTAACACCCCTCCTCCACAGTTACGGAGCGCATCGTGACAAACGCAGGCACAGCGCAGTTGCACAGCGTAAGACGTATTAGGAACATTATCACTGACACCACAGACATACCTTGGGAGAGGAGTTGGCCTAACGGCTGGGGAGAGGAGTTGGGGAGAGGAGTTGGCCTAACGGCTAGGGCGCTCGACCTCAGACCTGGGTTCGAGTCTCGGTAATGACGCTGAACATCCTGGGCAAATCACTTAATCTCCCCATGCCTAACAAAAAATGAATGTTTCCTCATGTAACGTAACTGGTGCTATGTAAAGCGCTCTGATACCTGATTGGATTCGGGTCAAGTTCGCACTATATAAAACTCTGCAAAAAAATTAAAAAAATACCCAAGACACTGTGCCTGACGCCAGGCAAGATATAAAATATGTTATATAAGTGGTATCGTTTGCTGTGAAACCTTAAAGGATTCATTGGACACAGAAAGATGTAAACGACACAAATGTCAGAAGTGTCCTTCCATTTTTTTTGTCGGTTATCGTAGCGTGTCGCAACATAACGAACCAATGTGTGGCTGGTATGTGTTTATTATGAAGACAAAAATTAATAAAAACAGCTGTTAAAAAACGTAAATGAAAGGAAAACAGTACTTAAAACAATCCGTTTAAGAATTAGGTCAAGGCCATCAGGTCATCAGGGCAGGACTCTCTGCAGAACAGAGCTGGGCCTATCAGGGGGCCCCTGAATGACTGGGGCCCTGGGCCAGAGCTCACTTTGCCCATGCCTTAAAACGTCTCTGCAGGTTATGCCGAGGGAGCAAAGTACAAGACAAGGGGCCACCTTGGGTGCAGGGGAGGACTTCCCTCTGAGAAGCTAAGATGGACAAACACAAGCAGCCTGGGCAGAGGGCAGGGCAAAGTCTTGGACTGGAAGAACATCAAACTTCAGGGCTGGCAGCCAGGCCTCAACACCACCTCTACAATCACACTCTTCAGTCCAGCCTCCTGATTGGGTAATTGTCCTCTTGATATTCCATCATCATCATCCCTCTCACCCCGCGGAAGACAGAAGAGCCACGGAGAAGCAGCTCCACCATTCTCACAGGAGTCCTTTGTTTTCCTGCACTACTGTCTCCAGTTGCCTAGCAACTAACAGTTTTCCACATGGGATGGGATCTTCCTGGCCACAATTTTCTTGTTTTCAGGTACATTCTCTGCCCTACCGGGTGGCGGTTTCTTCTGATTTTTAATCAATGCTGTACAGGAGATTTTCCGCACCGGGATGAGCTCCGGACAATGTCCTAATACATATGTCAGGAGAGGGAAGAATGTAAACTTCCTGTTCTTACTCTGCCTGCGGTAAACAGGGTCATCTTAGTAAAGTCACTGAATGTAATCACCAGAACTCCGATGTGACTTGCAATAACCTTTCACGTGTGGGATGGGGTATTTTATTCCTTATAATACATGGTCACTTCACCTACACTCAAACCCTTATTAAATCCTTGGGGTCTCATTGCAAGCTCCCCAGTGCTACCCCTGTTAAGTCTGCCCCTCTGTGGTTACTGATGTCAGGACTACAAGTAACTAAGAAAGGCAGAGTTAAAAGCCATTACAGGTGAGACCCTGGGGTTCTTCGGAAAAATGAGGACTGTAAGAAGCCCGGTTGCTCGGTGGGGTAAATTCCCCCACCACCATGCATACTAGCTCCTAGTCAGGCAAGTACTGTTTCTTTAAGACAGCCTTTTATATCCTCTAGTAGCACAGAACCGTGACGTCAGTCTACCTCAGAGCACGTGTGTTGAGGGTTATTAGCACCAGCACATCACAAAACCACTACATAGAGCTCCCAGACCAGTTTTGGAAAATGGAGTAATTTATTGAAATAAAGCCAAAATGACAACATTGGACCAGTCACTGCAAAGTTATAAAGTGTTAAAGTACCAGTTCCATTCCACATGGCTTCGCCATCCCGCCTGGCGGCCAATGAAAGTTCCTGCGCAGAACGCATAAGTATCCACTGGAGGCTACTTGACTCCTCAGCCACACAGGATGGCCCCTGGCTCCAGGATGCCTCTGGCCTTCAGTCAGGGGGCCTGCTGTGAGTCATTCACCTTCTGAAAGCTGCACAGTTCACGGCTTCCAAACGTCACAGAGATCCCTCCAAGTCTGCCCACCCCAGTGGACCATACTCCCTCATTGTCAGTTGCATACTCAGTCCTTGGTGCTGACTCCAACACCCCTGTCTCTGTCTGGAGGATCCTCTTCCCTGATGCCAGCTCACTTTCCAGTTCCAACAAAAATCTTTGCCCTGTCCAGTGCCAGACCAGTCACAACTGGTCAACAGGGCTGCTTTGCTGTCATAGTCCTCTGGGTGCTCTGATGTGGCCTAGGGAGCTACCAGGAGATTAGCTGACGCTGATCGTTTTGTAGATCAGGGAGAGGATGTGTCACAGCGGCCAGAGCTGCTGACTCAGGAGCTGGGGATCCGGGTTCATGAGTCGGCGCAAACTCCTTGTGATTCTGGACAAATCACTTAGGGGCATATTATCAAGAAACGGTGTTAAAATTATCCCCGCTTTAGCGGCAGAAAACTGCCGCTAAAGCGGCGATAATGGGCTTGATAATATGCCCTTGAGAATTCCCATAGAAGCCCATGTTCTGGTGTCAACATGGGCTTCTATTGAAATTCTCTCCTGCATATTATCAAGCCCATTATCGCCGCTTTGGCGGCAGTTTTATGCCGATAAAGCGGCGATAATTTTAACGCCGTGCTTGATAATATGCCTCTTAATTTCCCGTTGCCCATGGACAGCGCCTGGATAAATCTACAAACTAACTAGAATAAAAAAAATGGCATGGTTAGAACGTTCCTGTCCCCACCACCGTTCAGCAGTGTCTCGTCTGCTTCCAAGTCTTGTGCCATGCACGCGTGTGTTTGTCGCCCCTCCATGTTCAGATTCTGTGCTCTGCCTCTCATGATCCCCCCACGGCTGGGCTCATTGGCTAACGGGTGGCAAAGAACACTCCATGCTTCCTTCTGGCCTGGGGTCTCTGCTCTGTTCTTGCAGGAGACAGGCTGTCAGGGCATTTTAAGGATTGTGGGGGCCAAGGGCCAATCGTATTTTGGGGGTACCCTGTTTGGAACAGATTTGAATTTATGATACAATGTCAGCTCTTTAACGTCCTCTTTGGCCAGGTCACTGACAGCTCACAGACACACTGGTTCAAATTCTGAATGCGTGAACATCTAATATTAAGGGATAGTGACGTGTGTTTTTAATATTGTAACAGAACAGCAGCTCACTAATATTGCTGCAAATATTTTCTCTGACACCCTCTCATTTCGCATGTATGAGGTCCTGTTTTGATCTAAAAGACACTTTTTTAATGGATGTTGCATGAAACAACACATTTCTGTGCAAAATGTCTGTAATAGACTCACACATCACCCACATGTAAAATAAATTAATGGAAAACAGTATTTAAAACAATCTGTTTAAGACTTATTCAAAGACATCAGGGCAAGACTCTCTGCAGAGCAGAGCTGGCTGTATCAGGGGGCTGGGGCCCTAAACCAGGGCTCTCTTTGCCGCTGCCTTACAATGTCTCTGCTGACTGGTAGCATGAGATGTGTGTGTAAGGGTTAGTATGTTTTGCTGGTGGGTCTGTGGGGCCCCCTGAAAAGCTGGGTTCCTGAACCAGGGCCCACTTTGCCCAGGCCTTAAAGCATCTTTGCAGGCAGTAGAGGCATGCCTACGTAAAACCCGGCCCTTCACACTGAAACAGCACCAGATGCAGCACCTATCAGACGTGTGGGGAAGCACCCCCACTCTGATTCTCCCCCCTCACAGTTCACTACAGTCTCTGACTTAGCAGTTCAACATATGTTAAATGTATGGTGGGTTCCAGGCAGTCCAAAGATTACAGATGTGATGGAAAAACACAAGATTGCCCTTGCATAGCCCCCCCTACATAGATTGAATCCCTGGGAGAGCCAAGGCTGGCCTCTCACACCTGGTTTGAGAGCCCTCATCTGAGCTTCAGTAAAAGAACAGGCCAGAGCCGTGCTTCTCTCTGTGTCCTCTGGAGCTTGGCTGCAGGAGTGCAGGCAGAAGGTCCATGGCTGCACGGGTGCAGGCGGACGGTCCATGGCCGCAGGGGTGCAGGCGGACGGTCCATGGCTGCAGGAGTGCAGGCGGATGGTCCATGGCCGCAGGGGTGCAGGCGGATAGTCCATGGCCGCAGGGGTGCAGGCGGACGGTCCATGGCTGCAGGAGTGCTGGCGGATGGTCTATGGCTGCAGGAGTGCAGGTGGATGGCCCATGGCCGCAGGGGTGCAGGCAGACGGTCCGTGGCTGCAGGAGTGCAGGTGGATGGTCCATGGCTGCAGGAGTGCAGGCGGATGGTCCATGGCCGCAGGGGTGCAGGCGGACGGTCCATGGCTGCAGGAGTGCTGGCGGATGGTCCATGGCCGCAGGGGTGCAGGCGGACGGTCCATGGCTGCAGGAGTGCTGGTGGATGGTCCATGGCTGCAGGAGTGCAGGTGGATGGTCCATGGCTGCAGGAGTGCAGGCGGATGGTCCATGGCCGCAGGGGTGCAGGCGGACGGTCCATGGCTGCAGGAGTGCTGGCGGATGGTCTATGGCTGCAGGAGTGCAGGTGGATGGTCCATGGCTGCAGGAGTGCAGGCGGATGGTCCATGGCCGCAGGGGTGCAGGCGGACGGTCCATGGCTGCAGGAGTGCTGGCGGATGATCTATGGCTGCAGGAGTGCAGGTGGATGGCCCATGGCTGCAGGAGTGCAGGCGGGTGGCCCACGGCTGCAGCGGTGCAGGTGGACGGTCCACGGCTGCAGCGGTGCAGGCGGGTGGTCCATACAACACCCACTCATCTCCTCTCCTGCTTCTCAGGGAGCTGCTTCCATCCCCTGCTTCACCTGTGAGGTCATGCGAAGGGACTCAGCCCTCCTGCAGGCCTCTCATGCGCAGAAGACGCAGGCTGAGTCAGTGCCTGGGGCTGGGAACGTAAAATCAATGAACGTACACGCCACAGAGGGGACGCGTCACTGAGAAACCGGCCTGTCAATGCTCAGAGCCCGGCATCTATGAGAGAAAAACTCCAGGAATCCTGCAAAAAGGAGATGTTCTGCCCGGGGTAGATTCCACTGGTAAATCCTCATTCGTGGCTCCGTTTCACCCAGTTTCAGCAACTGGACTTCACTGGCGAAATGTACCGTGTCCGTGGATGAAGTGTGGGCCCTGTAGTCCCCAAGGGGGCTGTAACTCTGTTAAAGGCCCCCTTGGGACTCCACGGATGCTTCCATTGGCCCCTGGGCCTCTTGCTGTTCTTTGATACGGGCACTTTATACGCAGAGATGTGGAAGAAATTTTGTGAAAACAAAACAAATAAAGGAGTTTGCAGCTTGTAATTGCTTTCAAAAAATAGTTTAAGCTTTTTAATGTAAATCACTTCAAAAAGTGCTGTAGTTCAGATTGAAAAATGCCATGCAGACAGGTTCCTGCTCTCTGGTAATGACCCCCAGCAGTTCAATAAATAAAGATACTGTCATCAATGTCTCTTATCAGGTTCCAACACGATTGTCAGAGAATAAAATGTTTAAACACCACCAGGAACTGTGCAAAGTGACCTGTCCTGCACAGCGTCTTCTAGCAGAGGCATCGTGACGTCACAATTTGGCTGAAATACATTATTATACTAGTCTAGCAATGCTGTTTTCTTATTACAAATTACAGACAGGTTTCTGCAGATGTATTTGTAATTGTTCTAATTTATTGTGCGATACATTAAAATCATTTCAAGCATATAAGATAATTCTTCTCCAAGCCCAGGCCTTTTGTGACAGAAAGAAATGCGCGTTAATCATATGGTCTGGCAAGTAAATCTACCAACAGTGAATTGAAGGAAGATAAAACATGCACTTTTAAAAATCATACAATCAAAGGAGTCTATAAATTTAAAAAATATATATATCTCCAGTTAATTGTAGCTCATTTCTACTCAATCGACCATCATTGCATTTTCTAGTACCCAGGTGGACAAAGATTCTTTTCAGTAAATGCGTTTGCTCATTTGAGAGGCGAGGATATATACATAAAATGAATACTAATGACTCGTCTTAATGAAGACACAGCTGTAACTCTAATTGACCCCGTATACATTTCCAATTTGTTCTGAACTCCAATAATGTAAATAAACAGAATCTTAGCCTGCCTCATTTGCACTCATGTTCCAATGATTTTTGGAATTTTCCTATAATTGTGCCTGTGTTTGAGTGCAGGTGACGTGATGATCACAAGTGCATGCGCGCGACCATCCATGGTTAATATTAATGAGTCCTTTTTACAAGACCAGGGCTGTAAATTACAACTGGGGTGACTGTTTACACCATAAATACACCTAACTGCAAGTTTTGAAGCAATATTCCCGAATAAATGTTCCATGCGTTTACATCATTCTTACTGGATTTATTCCAAGTACCGGTGGGTGGTGATTGGAGTTTAGCGCACATCCCAATGAAACTGACCCCTCAAAGATGGGCTTTTATGCAAGTTAATTTCTAGGTGTGTTTGGGCCTGCGCTGCCAGAAAGCCCGAACAGTATTCTAAAAGCGCCGCGTTGAGCGATACCATCCCAGCGGGAATGTTTTTCAGGAAAAGTTGGTGGCCCAAAATGTAAGTTCAGTGGGTCTGATATGGAGAACTGGGGTGAGTAATGGCCTGGGTATCTTCTTACTCAAGCACAGACACTAAGGGCCCAACTCACAAAGGTAAAGTAAGACAAAAGCATAACTTTACGACTTTCGGTATTCACAAAGGGCATTACTTTCGGTATTCACAAAGGGCATTACTTTCGGTATTCACAAAGGGGATTTACTACTCGTAAATGCCCTTTGTGAATACCAAAAGTCGTAAAGTTAGACTTCCGTCTCAGTTTACCTCTGTGATTCGGGCCCTAAGAGTTCAGAGAAAGGGCCTAGTTTTGAGGGGAATGAGATATGACTGAGCTCCCACTGTCATCAAACCAAGCCCTTCAATGCTTGCAGGCTGGGCCTCATTCCAATTTAGTGTTGTTTAAAACACACTAACCTCTTTTTACAATTCTTTCAGCCAAAGGCTACTGACTCTTCCCTTTAATGGCTAGCTTATTGGAGAGGCAATCTGCTCCCAGCGCAGTAAGTGCTCTTGGCAGACCAAGAGCCGCCTGGTCCAATACGGGCAGTGGCGTCTGCGTATTGTAAGATATTGTCAGATAGATTGCAGCCGGCTGCCATATTTTGGGGGGACTGATGTAACTGACTTAAGATCAGTCATATGTAGCTCCAACAGGCTTCTTTGTATGTGTGTCACTTTTCAAAAAGCATGGGGGCATTGTACAAGCCCCTATCGCCACCACAACATCACTTTTACTGACACTGTGGTGGCGATAGGGGCTGTGCCTTATGTACAAGGCAGCGTTAAGCCACTTAACGTGGCTTAAGGCTGCCTTGTACACAGGGCCCCCTTGCACGCTATGGTTAGCGTGAAAGGGGTGGGCAGTGGGTGTTGCAGTGGGCGTTACACCGCAACACCCATTCATTTTGACGCTGCCCCCTATGTACAAGGGTGGCATACATAGGAGGCAGCGCCAAAATTAAGACCAGATCAATCCTGGTCTTAAGTTGGCGAAACGAGGAGAAATGCATTATTTCTCCTTGTTTTTGCTTTTTCCATGGGTTCTGCCTTGTGCAGGCAGCACATATGGAAAAAGCAAAGTGCCATGTTTTTTTTTATATACAGGAAGGGGTCCCTTCCTTTACATAAAAAACCTTTTTAAAAAATGCCATTTTGTCACTTACATGTGTGCTGAATGAAGCAGCACAAATGAAACTGACAGAATGGCATGTTAGCATGGTTTATGTGCAGGAAGGGACATCTTCCTGTACATAAACAATCCTCCCCTGCACGCAGACACCCTTGCACTATGGTGCACTATGGTGCAAGGGTGCCTGCGTTGGCGCTAAATTGCTAAACGTATCGCCATTGCAGGGGAAAACGCAAGATTGCAGCATGTCCTTGTGAATATGGTGCAGCCTTGCGGTTCTGAAGTGGCGGAGAGAGGCGTTGAGCCAGGAAGGCTAACGATCCGCCACTTCATTGTATTCCCCACTCTTGTGTTCACGAGAGGCGCTTGCTGTATAAATATTATTATTAATCACAGTTTATTAATTGCAGTGGGTCTCTTTTTGAGACATACATCTTGGAAGAGCCTGGTGAGGCGCTGTGCCAACCCAGGATTTACTCACCAAGCCAATCCTTTGCTCTATACCACACACTATGTTATTGTGAATCTTTTTATGGCACTTTCTATATTGCGTTAACCTGTTCACCTACCCCGCGCAGGCATCCCCCATTCAGGTACAGCAAACTAGCGCCCCAAACACCTGCTTCACGTCTCACAAAATACACTGGTGAATTTCACGCACTATTTTCCAATATCCCGGAGCTGCTGTCCTGTTCATTGGTCTTCTTTCTCGTAAGCTTCCGCAAAGTCGGTTTTCAATCATCGAAACAACAATATAGTTTTATTTCTGTTTTTTAAATATATTTCTTTGCTGACACTGGATTTTATACAATTGTCAAACAATCTTAGTGTAGACTGCATGTGGTAGACGGGACCTTTTGCTCACATATACATAAGAGTTGAACAGGTTTTAATGGAATACACCGATTAATCCTCTTCTTCAATTCCTGGTGACTTTACACTAAATTAAGCAACCCATAGATAGCGGCATCCAGCAAGGACAGCCTTTCCACCCTGGGTTCATGTTTGTTGGTTATACCTCGGCTCCCATCCCTCTGTAAAGGGCAGAAGCAGTTGTCCTGCTCTACCTTGGAGTCACTTCTGGGCAGTTGGACTTAATTCCCTATTTGAAGGCTAGAATTCAAGTCTTGCAACACATGCTAAGGGACGCAACACAGGTCCCGCAGCCCCCGCAGTGCGGGGGGACCCCAAGCTCCAGGGGGACCCTCAGCACTCTTGCCAGAGAGCTCTTGATTAAGTCTGTAGGGGGTTCCTTGCAGGGAGGCCCCCTCAACTTTCGTTACGCCAGTGCACATGGTATAGGTCGGTCCTTCTTCATTCAGCCAAAGGAGCGCCTGATCATGTTGTCATATCAGTGCTTAATTTGTAAAACAATAAGTGCCAGGGCTCAAAATTTGTGCACTAACTTTTGCTCAGACAACAGTGACGGGCGCTATCGGATGTTGGAGGTTGTGAATACTAAGGCTGCATGGTTTTGATTCCACCTCAGGCCTCTTTCATCCACCACCAGACACTCCCTGTCCCTTTATTTTACACTTGCAGCTTCTTTTTAATCCCTGCATTCGGTGGTCTGATAGAACATCGAAGCTAAAAATATCACGTGGACAGAATATTGTGTCAAAAATATCAGAGACCATAATAGATGGAGAAGGTAAGTGCAAATAGGTAAACATAGATTTACGGTTCTTAACTCCACATCTACCTACCTTGAAGATATATATATTGGCATGGTACATGTATGTGGAGTTATATATAGTAAAACTTTAGTTACCTAAAGAAACTTACCTTCACAATATTTTGTCAAGACAATATATTTGTAACTCAATATTTTGTCTAAACGCCCTGCATTCTTTCTTTGTCACTATTTTTTCCTTTCCATCCTTCTCCTCTTCATTCTTTCCCGCTTTTGTGTTTGCTCGTCTCTTGTTCTAGGTTAAAGCCTGATGAGAAAAAATAAGCGACAGTCCACAAAAAAAGTGTAGGTGTGCCCCACCTGCAACTACCTGCTCAAATTAAGCATCGTGTCTTATAAGCTAGGTGAATTTTCAAGGAGATTGAAGAACTTTACAAAAAGCTAGGAAAGTTTTAAAAGAACTTGGAGAATGAAAAAAATTCTAAGAGATTGTAAAAAGAGCTAGGATGATTTATAAGAAGGTTTTGCTAAGAGAGATTTGAGAAGGCGCTCCAAAGGCAAGCCCATCTGAGCCCGTCCGCGCCCGGCCGGGACCAGGGGCGAGAACCCCTGCCAGTTGTCAGACCCATCAACATATATACTACACATTCGATGCTCTCCGTAGCCTTGTACCTCTGATCTCTGAAACATGTCGGCACAAACTAACAGCAGACTCCGGTCCATTAAAATGCTTCATCTGCAACACTGACTTCGAACCCAAAAAACAGACTGCATATCATGCATCTAAATTGCATTTCCTTTTCATAAAATGTTGTTTACTAGTGAAACACAAATATGAGATTTTGAAGACCGTAAACAATAAAAAGCCCGATGTTCTGTTTCACACTGAAACAAGGATGAACGAGTGTTCTACTCCTGACATCCTTGATGCACCGCCACATAGATCTGGGATACTTAGACAGGATCGTTCGATACAAAGAGGAGGCGGAATTGCAATAATATACAAGTTGTCGCTGAAATGCTGCATATAGGAGGCTAATCTTGAGAACTGTGAGGCCTTCTACTCTTTTTTACTCTTTCTGCAGCTGAAGACCACACTATAGCGGGTTTCCTAAATTATCGCCCACCAAGTCCTGCAGCACAATTTATATCGAGCCTGGTGGAGACATTGGTTCCGCCAGCACTGCGTTGTAACAAACTCTTAATTTTGGGCGACCTTAACTAGCACTTTGACAATAAGGAGAACCTTGAAGTACAATCGCTATGCAAGGACCTTATGGGGCAGATTTACAATACCCTTGCACCGCCGTTGCGTCAATCATGCGGGGGGGGCGTTCCGGCACAGAAACACCTCGGAAAAGTGATGCAGTGAAATCTACAAGATTTCACGCAGTCACTTTTTCTGACGCTGGTGCAGGCGTAAGGCGTGACGCACCATGTTAGGGATAGGGCAGGTTGGAACAGTGCTGGAGTTGCGACGCGCTTGCGACTCAGCTTCAGCACTGCACCAACCTTACGCCGGCAGATGCTTCACGCATCTGCTGATCCTTGCGCCACGATGCATCGCATTGTAAATGCGGCGCATCTGCGGTGGCGCAAGGGCAAACTTGCGTGATGCATCTTCCCTGGCGCATCCCTGCTGATTTGCAGGGATGCGCCAGGGAACGTAAATCTGCCCCTTAGTCTCTGAACTTGGTGCTCAGAGTGCATGCTCCAACTCATCACCTGGGACACATTCTAGATCTTATATTTACCAACTTAGCTGAGATTGAGGTGGAGATGCCGTGGGCAGTCCCCTGGTCAGACCACCACTTAGTGTCCTTTGCTGTACCTTCTCGCAGCCTCACCCCCCGTAAGCCTAGGCAGGTAATTACACGTAGCAAGTGGACAAGGTTTAACCCTGATACCTTCTCTCAGGTACTTTTGAATACCAGCCCTAAACTTGAGGAGGATATCAAGATACCAGACAGAGATGTGGAAAACTGGATAGCGGATGCACTAGACGAAATAGCACCGTGGACCACGCTGAACACTAATAGGATGAGGGAATCTCCGCCCTGGTTTAATGACACATTAATGATGGCTAAAAAAAATGCAAACAACTAGAGGGCAGGTGGAGTAAGGACTATTGCACTAAGAGTAGGGATAATTATAAAAAAGAACTCAAACAATATCATGCGCTTATTGGGAAAATGCGCTGTGACTTTTATTCTGAAAACATTTAAAATGCTAGTAACTCCTCAAAAGAAATGTTCTCTATTCTGAAAACTCTCCAATCGCACGAACGCATAACTGCCCCAATGTCTATCTCCTTGGAGAACTGCAATAAAATTGCTGAATTTTTTGCAGATAAAAGTTGCAAAAATCTATGACTTGTTCCCAGTGGAAGCACGTCAGGGTGTGAATCCGGAGTCTCTTTCCGAAAAACCATTTGAGGGAGAAACCCTTGATGAATTTAGGGTGCCAGAGATGGAAGACCTGAAGAGTATGGCCAGGGCGATTAAATCTGGATCTCCCCTGGACCCAGCCCCTCCCAAAATCTTAATGCAAGGAGGCAATGTCATTGTGCCCTATGTCTCACAGCTAATTGCTTGTTCCTTTTTTCTGGGTGAAATTCCTCAGATATGGAAACACGCGATAGTGCGGCCATTGCAGAAAACTTGCACCCCATCCCGCTGCAACCGTTCTTTGCAAAAATTGCAGAGAAAGTAGCCAACAAGCAACTAGTTAATCACATTAACCTGAATAACCTGTTTCACCCTTCACAACTGGTTTTAGAGCCGCTAACTCCACAGAGTCGGCTCTACTCCTTGCTACAGAAACTTTAAGGAAATGCACAGATGCAGGGCAGACGGCTGCGCCGATCCTGTTGGACCTCAGCGCGGCATTTGACACCATAGCTCATAGTCTTCTTCTCAAAAGACTATGTAAATGCGGGGTCAGGGGTTCAGCTCTACGCTGGAGGACGTCCTTTCTCTCATCACGGAGCTTTCAAGTTGCTCAGCACCCACATACATCGAAGAGCATTCCCCTGCTGCAGGGCGTCCCACAGGGCTCGATTCTAAGCCCTACTTTGTTCAATCACTATATGGGTTCTCTCGCAGAATTAGTGGAAGGACACAATGTGACCGTTGTATCATACGCCGATGATACACAATTGACTGTCACCTTATTTCAGAATCCGGCGTGGACAGCGAATCAATTCTCTCTATGTTTAGAGGAGCTAGCCGCATTGATGTCCAACCACAGTTTGAAACTCAACGGTAACAAAATGGAGGTGTTGATAGTCGGAAAGGCCCCGTCGATATGGACATCAGCATGGTGGCCCGAAACATTAGGGCAAATACCTGCCCCAAAAGCGGAAGTAAAGAATCTTGGGGTCTGGCTTGATTGTAAACTAACGTTTGAAAGTCAAATCCGGAAGGTGGCAGGGAAATGTTTTGGGACTCTTAAAATCCTAAGGAAACTCCTTGACCTTTTACCCATCACTGCTAGGAAGACAATTGTACATCTCTTGGTCACCTCCCAGATGGACTATGGTAATATCCTGTATCTGGGTGCATCTAAGAAAAGACTGACCAAGCTCCAGTCGATCCAAAATGCGGCAGCTCGCCTAGTTTTGAACCTCCCAAAAAGAGCAGCGGCCACGAGGGCCCTGGCAACCCTGGAGAAGAGGATTGTCTTCGAGGACATGTGCTACTGCCACAGAATTCTGTGGAAAAAAGGACCGCGATATCTCCAGTCTATGATAACTGCTTACACACAGGCACAGAATCTAAGATCTAGAGGCATTGCACTGGTCACTGTGCATAGAATATAGAAAGCCAGGGTGGGAGATCGCGCCTTTGAACACCTCGCAGCCAAGATCTCGAATATTCTGCCAGTGGGACTAAGAACTGAACCTTGCGAAAATACTTTTTGCAAGAGATTAAAGACATGGCTGTTTTCATCCTCAAACTAGTACCGCGATCTTAGATTGCCGCCTTATGCTTCCGGACACTCTAAGTAGTTTCCTGCCTACTTTACTGAGAGTTTGCGCCAGAGTGGGGACACACTGGTGGTGTAACCATCTGCTTTATAAATTGATAAAATATCAACAAAATCTAAAAAGTATTAGGGGAGTTGTAAAATGTTTGGAGAATTCAAAAAAATAGCTGGAGCATTTTTTTAAATTGATAGGAATATTTGAAAAAATGCTAACAAGATTCACCTGCAGGTTCATATCTGATGCAGGTCTAGGAAATGCCTCCAACAAGCACTGTCCAAGTCATGGATCTCACAGACGTAGAAATCATTCTTGAAATGTAACGCACAATCCATTGCGCCTTCCCAGATTAGAGGAAGAAAGGCGCACTCGCCGCATCACGCCGAGGACAGCGGCTGCTCTGAATGGGATTAACTTTACTCCTTCAGATCAGTGTATATATATTACCTCATGCAATGTCTGGCACACAGAGAGCCTCCTTCCATACACTGTGGGATCCAGCCCTTGCTTTTCATTAAGCTTCTCCAGCCCCCCTCCCACCCCCGCTCCACTATTTCTCACTCACACCCTCCCGGTCTGGCTGATGAAACAGGCTCTCAGGCCCTTCCTTTCTGTCAATGCACCTTTGTGTTATTTTTTTTGTTTATTCACCAGTTCAAGATGGGTGTCCGCCATCTTTGAGCAGTATATTAAAAAAAATGCCAAAATACCTGTAGTGTTATTAAGAATGGCGACACATGCACGCGTATACACAGTCACACTGGGGCTCTCATAATGTCGTGATGCATATGCGAACATATGTGATGATGCACATTACATAAAACTAGGCCTTTTTTTCAGCCAGTGCTGAACAAGATCAGCAAAAAGCACTGGCAAAGCAACAAGGTTAGACCTATAATGATAGACATAGTGGTGCACACAAAATATTAAAGCAAAAAGTCTGATGAGGGTATCCAAACTTGTATCTGCTTTATTTTGCTTCCAAAACTGCGTCTCTCCTTTTTATATGTTAAAACAATTACAGCCAACACGTTTCATTCACAGGAGAACTTCTTCAGGGTATACTGGTTCAAACACAAAACATTTCCCAATGTGTCCTAAAGGAAAACACCTTTTATCCGGTATATTTCCATCCATATTATCATATCACAATTTCTTCTCCATTCGCCCAGAGCCTGGTATCCCATACAACCAATTTTGCAAAGTTGTCAAACTGGACAAGCTGTATTTCCCACCTCAAGCCGCACATTCAGGGTTGAATGTATCACAGGTTGACACCAAGATCCATGTTTCTTGTACTTACAGGCATTCAGCATTTCAAGCTGCTCGCGTGGAATGCATGTGTGCCTGTCAGAACCTGAGATACCAATTCCTGGTGTCTCGCTTTCTGACAGGCACTCGTTGTTTCTGATAAATTACAAAAAGCCTCCCAGGATCAGGGGTATAAGAGGGACAATTTTTTGGTCCAGTGTATCTGTCGCCCTGACTCTGGGGTCAATGCTACTAGGTTTTCATTTTTAGGAGAGAGGGCATCTGTTGAGTCTGCGAGACAGGAAGAGATCACCCGCATGCAGCCAGACAAGGCTGTCCACTATTGCTATCCCAAATTCCTAGTCATCTTTGCATTTAACTAAAGTAGAGCTGAAAGAATGGGAGAAAAGGGGTGTCCCTCACTTGTGCCTCTGGAGATGCTACTGGTAGGGGTGCCTGTTGTCTGTGTGCACTCTACCTCATGTATCTTTAATAACATATCTGTACAGCCTCACCAGGTCAGGCAAGTGTCACATTTGTGCCCAGGGCTTACCGGAGACTGTCTACAGTCACACGAGGGCTGTAAGCACACCAAGCATACAGATGGTGCGTTGCGGGATTGCGATCCCACCACATAGTGGGGAGACCTTACCGGCTGAGCAGTTCCGTGATCGCAGTCATCCAGAGGGGGGTTGCACCATGAGTTGGCGACATTAGTCAGCCCAGGCAGCAATCGTGTCAAACCTGCTCTTCTTCACATGTTGAGCTGACACCATGATTCTGGGGGATGAGAAGCGAGCACCCTTATCCAGGTGGAGGATTGGAGGCTCCCAAGCCCCAAATGAAGCTTGAGCCTTTCCTGTGAGGTCAGTTCCTGTTTGAATCATCATCTAAAGGAAGGAATCACAAGAGGAAGATGCATTTGTGCTCTATTTTCCATCACTTTCTTTGCCCACTAGTCCTCCAATTTTGGCCTTGATTTTTGCTTCTTGCGGCTGAATTCCTTTTGGAATGTTCTTGTGTATTATTTGGCCTGGCTCTTTCCTTTTCCTCATGTCAAGAGGAGTTTGGCACCTGGCTTATCTCCAGCAACATAAATCTTCATCATGCATTATCAGATTGTGGAGGAGTGGCCTGACTAAAATGGCCATTGGACGGAGCTGAGCGGAGCGCCTGTAATCCTGCAAGCTCCTGGGGTGCTGGGGGTCACTTGCCCCTCCCTGAGACCCGCTAAGGGTATAAGAAGAGCAAGGAGGCTGAATACAGGTGTTTAGAGCAGTGAAGTGGACGGTGTGTGCCATTCAGCTGATATTGCCTCTGGGCTGCTGGTGACCCGGATGGGGTGCTACAGGTGAACTAGAGGTAGAAATATAGGCCGCTGAGGACCTGCCGGTGGGTGCAGAGGTGCCGGAGAGCTGCCTATGTTGCCCACAAGACCTGCTGAGGACTTTAGTGGAGATGCAGTGCTGTTGACAGGCAGATTGTACTGCCAGGGAGGCCAGCAAACAGCACCAAATTGAAGTGGCCTACAGGGCCCTGTTGGAGCGGAATTGGTGGCGGCACTGTGGCGAAGTGGTGGTGGCAGAAGAGGGAGAAATTAAGGAGGCAATAAAAGAGTTACTGTTGGATAAGACGACCAGCACGGATGGCTATCCAGCTAAATTTGATAGTAAATACTCCACCACACTGGCTCCTAAGTTCTTGAGTGCATATATGGACTCATTGAAAAGAAGTGAGCTGCCCCCCAAGTTTGGGAGAAGCCATAGTAGTCCTTATGCTGAAAGCACAAGATGTATTAGAAATGTGATCTTATAGGAGTCTATACATGCCTAATCTAGAATGTATGATCTTGGCCAAAGTGAGTAGCAAATATGATAGCTCCGCTGATGGCCATCCTGGTACACCCAGACCAGACGGGCTTTGTTCCGACTCAATTCACAGCTGTGAATGTCTAGCGCCTCATCCATGTCATGCGTGAGCATCCCCAAAGAGACCACGTGGCTACAGTGGTCTCAATAAACACGGAAAAGGCATTCGCCTCCCTGAGCTGGGAATACTTGTGTGCAGTATTGGAGGAGATGGCGTTCGGTGTGGTATACTACAGTGGGTCAAACTTGTGTATTCCTGTCCAACCGGCCACCCTATTACATACTGGGGGTGTGATCTCTGAGACGAGGCCAATCCGTCGCAGTCCGAGACAGGGTTGTCCTTTGTCGTCGTTATAATGAACTCTTGTGACAGAACCAATGGCAGCCATGTTCTGGCGGAACGATGATGGTTGGGGGATAATGGTAGACTCCCCTTCACATATTATCTCATTATATGCGGATGACATCCTCATGTAGCTACATGATGCTTGCCGCGTGGTTCCCTTGGTATTAGACGAGCAGCGAGGCTTTGGGGAGCTGTCGGGGCTGACAATTAATTATGTTAAGTATTGTGTGTATTTCCCGAGTCCCATCTCTATGCAGAGGTTCGATACATTGTCTACTCTGGTGCCGCTCTGGGAGCATGAGTGGTTTCAAGTACCTGGGAGACAAAACATATATAATTAGGATGTTAATCTGATAGCAGGAATGTCAGAGCCCCTTTCAGAGGGCCACGGGGCACGCAGGGGCTACTGGGCCCAGCCATTGGGGTTGAGGCCTTTCACTCCTGATGGCCCAGGACCTGACCGACTATGAATCATCAGCAATGGGGCCAAGTGCCCCTTCTGCACTTGACTCTCAGTGGTAGACAAGGAGGGGCCTTCCAAGGCTCCCGTGGGGGGGAGGTGTGGATACAGATTAGTGGACACTGGCTCACACATCAAAGAGCATGCAGCGCGGCAACAAAGCAATGTCCAGTCAAATGTTCACTTTTATAAAAAAAGAGAAGTCTTTTATTTCTAACTATGCTCATTCAAGGGAAGAATACGACATTCATAAACAATAACCCCTTTCCCTTTGATGTCGGGCTTTAGTGTCTCAATGGCAACTCCCTGTCCAACTCTTTCCTCGCAGTGGTATGTGGGTTTATTGAATTCACACTACGGGGCTTGAGGAGATTTAAGGACTTGCGCGGGCCACCTCCCCGCTCTTAATATTAAACACAAACAAGAGGCCACGGATCCAAGAAATGCGGTTTGGGGTGCAACAAAATGTTATCTACCATGTACTGAAGGGGAATCCCTTTAAGAACAGTTCCGCTCACACCAGAGGTGTCATGCTTCATCATAGGGGTGCCTCCTCACGTAGAAGACCTAGTCTCTACGCGGGCTACAACCCCCTTGCTGCAAGGGAGGAGCACAGGGATGTTTTTGTGTAAGAGAGGCAGGTTGAACTAAAAACCCTGTGTGAGCAGTGTGCGTTATATGAAGTGCAGTGCTAGAGTGTACGTGGTTAAAACTGTCTACAAGGTTAGCTATATATCAACCTTGTGACAGGATTAAAAACAAGTAACTGACAATACACCTGCCATCATTAGAGGCTTCTGTATTAGTGTGTGACCAACATGTTTCAGCCTAAGGACCTATCAGAGTGTCATGGCCTTCATCAGGGTCGGACATACAGCTACTGCAACAAAGTGAGGTAAAGTAAGGTACATGCGCATGTGAAAAATAATGCGCAGTAACGACGGTGTATTATACTGAACCAGTGGTCCTGCTGTTCAGTTCAGTCCCTGTCCCGAGGACGTGTGCCCCGGACCTCCACGCTATGCACGAGCGGTTGGATTGGCACATGTACCCTATGGCTAGTAGGCCTGGACAGATGCAGTGAATTATTTTACCATTGATGGTTCCAACGGTGAACATACTGAACAGCAGGGTCCGAGTCTAATTTGCCCTGGAATTGCTATTACTGTTATTACCGTTGTTTAGGAATCTTGCAGGACGAGTTGATATTCCAGTGTGTCAGGCGCTGGTATTACTCAATTGGGGGACTTAGTGGAAGATGGGCAAATATGCACATTCCAGGAACTATCTGAGATGTTCCTGCTGCCTGTAGGACACTTCCTGGTGAACCATGCACTGGTAAGGATGATTCAGGATACATGGGGTGGACATGCGGATATATTGATGATGAATGAGGCACTGATGGCAAGTGATGGAAGAAAGTTGGTGACACTGCTACATAATACGCTGATTATAAATACCAAGTGATCAATATCCGTACTTACAGAAGTTTGGGGAGACGACGTGGGAATGGAAATCTCAGATAGTGATTGGAGAAAAGTGGTGGTCTATCCCAAATTATTGTCTCAAAATGCGAGATTCCAACTAATTCAGTTTTACATCCTTGATTGCTCTTACCTGCCACCGATGAGGTTGCATAGAATGTATCCAATGGTCCCACATGAGTGTCCGCGTTGTGCCACAGAAGAAGCTGGCCTTCTTCATAAGCTTTGAGCCTGCACCAGGCTGAACTTCTATTGGTGGAGGTGTTTTGACAGATGAAATAACTGGATAGTCAATGACAGCTTAATAAGGAACCAGCCTGTTAGGAAGCATGACAACCCCAAATAAAAAACGTAAGTAGCCTACCAAGTTTGCTGAGTTAGCTTTTGTACTGGCAAAAATGCAAATTGCAATGTGCCCGAAAAGTAGCGGGTCACCGAGCCACGCCCAGCGGTGGAGGGACCTCAGGATATGGGCTGAGATCGAAGACACATTCCTTGTTGGGCTGAGGTGTGGATTGAGTCTGAATAGGAGGACAACAGGATGGGATGTATTTCTAAATAAAATGGCTAAAGACGATAACTGACGTCTGTGAAGCGGGTGGGTCCTCTTTGCCCAGAGGTGGGGATACCTACATTATCATGTGATGATGACTATATCATTGGTTGTGAATCCCTACTAAAAGGAAAACGGGATATTGCTAGGTTCAGGATGGTAAAAACTGTAATGTTAATATTGAAATTGTAATGCACCTCATTGACCCTGGACCTATCGGGTCACATTTTTGCTAGGACCAGAATCGGGACCTATTTGGATCACATTTTTGCTAGGACCAGAATCAGGACCTGTCGGGTCACATTTTGTCTAGGACCCGAATCTGGACCTATCGGGTCACATTTTTGCTAGGACCAGATTCGGGACCTACCGGGTCACATGTTTGACCAGAATCAGGACCTATTGAGATCACATTTTTGCTAGGACCAGAATCAGGACCAATCAGGTCACATTTTTACCAGAATCAGGACCTAATGGGATCACAATTTTGCTAAGACCAGAATCAGGACCTATCAGGATCACATTTTTGCTAGGACCAAGCGAGATCACATTTTTGCTACGACCAGAATCAGGACCTATCGGGTCACATTTTTGGTAGCACCAGTTTCAGAACCTATCGGGTCACATTTTTGCTAGGATCTCTAAAGTAGTTAGAAATAAAATACATTTTGATGTAAAATTAATTATCTTGGTCGGCCCAGCACAAGTTAGATCTGAATTCCTATATCTAGCAATCTTAGTTTTTTTCTCTGAAAATAGCACAACATTGGAAAAATCAGGCGGTTTCAGCAGTGCGTAAGCGGCGGGGAGATGATAGATATATATGCAAAATGAGCAATATCGGGAAAAAAATCCAGGGTACCAAGCGATTTTATCAAATGTGGGATAAGTTCGATCCCTTGATGTTTGGTGTCGGGTTGGACATTGATATTAATTATTAATTCATACTCTTATCTACATGAGCAATTTTATGATACTGTATAATTAATTAGTTATTATCAAATTGGAAGCAGTATATTTATATCTCAATGAAATGTGTTTTGACTAAAAAAAAAACTGTTTTCAAGAAAATGTTTGATCGATGGCAGCAGCGCGGTCACAGTGCTGCTGATGTGAAAACATGTACACTTTAAATTGAAAAGAATACGCATATATTAAAAACGAATATCAGATTCCCAAGGTTATTTTTTACCCTCATGTTTTTGCTCCTAACTGGGACCCACTTAAGAAGGCACTTGATGGCCCTCATGTGTGTTATGCTGCACAGGGTGACACCATAGATAGAGGGGGGAGCTGCTTTTTCCGCTGGAAATCAAGAAGGAGACTGAAGAGAACCACAGAGCTTCAAAGTGTTAAACTTGTTCTCAAAAGTAAGGCAGCCATCTTGGAAGGAGTAAGGTTTTAGATATTACCATATTAGCAAGTTTACTGTGACGTCACTAAGCAATATACTCTCACGATCGACCAGAGATGATTACCAACGGGATGGCATTAGTAAGGGAAGGGTACACTGGACAGTGACTTCATCACGAAGATTTTAACAGCTTTATTAAATTAGTGATATTGATTAATAAGACCAACAAAGGGTGTTGGCTTTGTTAGATTTCAGAAGGAATTGAAGAATGAGTCCAACATTTTGCAGGACAACATGCTCTCTCGTGCAGTTAAACAGTGGCGGCTGCCGCCAATGAAAACTGGCAGGGCGGCGGGTGCAGGGGGAAAGGTTGGGAAATAAAAAAATAAAAAAAATCACTCGCCTACAGATCCGCTCTGCTCCCGCTGCCGACCGCCTCGTTCATCCTGCTCAGCTTGTCCCCGAAGCCCGGAAGTGCATGGGCCTAAAGGCACAGGCTCCCCGCCCAATCCAAATGCTGCTCTCTAGCAAGAGAGCGCTGCCAGGATTGGCCTGGCCTTGTTTGCCGCTCAGTCGGTGCCTGGAAGCCTGCGGGGTTTCTCCAACCCGGCTGTACAATATAGCCGGGTTGGAGAAACGAAAGTACGCATGTGTGTTTGGCTGGCATAAGACCACCGGCCAAACACACATGTGCACTTACAGTACTCCTCCCTACCATGGCTCAGCCCTGCTCCTCCTGTCGAACCTACCTAACTCTGACAGAGATCATTAAAACGATAATGACAATGTGTTATTATTGTTTTATTTTTCATCTGCTGGCAGTGGGGCGACGCTCCTCCCCCATTACGGCAGGGCCGCCCCTGGTGCAGGACTCTAAACCTGACCTGGTTTCTTAAACTTTGGTTTTGAAGCTGGTGTGCCTTTCTTTCATCCTTCATTTTTGGGTATTCTGCATACGTACCTTTCGCTTTCTGGCGAGCTTGTCACGAAGTCTGGGGTTGTTGATAAAATAACTCTGTCCATTTCTCCTCCAGCTCCGAACTTTCGGAGTTTTAGATTTTTTTTGGTTGATGAGGGTCTAAAGCCCAAAGATTGCCTATGAGATATATCCCCTCCCTGGGCTCCTGGACATACCCTTTAAACTGTCTCTCGAAGACTGGACAGTGATCATGGAGGGGCTTATTTACAAGCTCCTTGCGCCACTTTTGTGTCATTTTTAACATGGGAAAAGTGACGCAAAAAAAGTGGCCCAAGGGGCTTGTAAATCTGCCCCGGAGTATATATCTTGTTCTTGCATTCAAATAGATCAGATCTTTGGCGACCATCCACAGAAAATGACCATTTTTATATAGCTCTTCACACCAGCATCAGTTAAGTTTTAAGCACCTCTTAATTGGGGTGGTAAATTCATTTACTCAGGCTCACATGGCAACAGTGTGGTGAGGAGGGACTAGAAATGAGTGGTCTGAGTTTGCGCTGGATAGAAATGTTAAAAAGCTATGATTTTGTCAGATCAACCGACGGGTCTCCCTCCACCACGAGGAGCGGATATCTGAGGACGCTCGAGGAGCGGATATCTGAGGAAGCTCGAGGAGCGGATATCTGAGGAAGCTCGAGGAGCGGATATCTGAGGAAGCTCGAGGAGCGGATATCTGAGGAAGCTCGAGGAGCGGATATCTGAGGACGCTCCACCGTTGGACACTCACGAACTCAGCAATCCCTGGAGACAATGAAGTAGTTTCCATCACCACCCAACGCTAACTCAAAACCTAGGTGCCTTGGATACGAAATCCAAAACTTAGCCGCCAATTACGAGTTTGACGGTGCGGCAGCTGAACGGCCCCGCCACCGCACGCCCAAAACTGCGTGAGAACCTCCTGCCGCATTGTGACTTTTTTAGTCACTGGCAGGCGATTCCTTTGGTGTTCTCACGGTTCCTGCACAGCATGGACTAAAAAGTCCATGCGGTGCTAGAACTTCTGTGCATGCACACAGGGGAGCACATGTTGTGCCCCCTTGTGTGCATCCACAGGGTGTGAGGCACAAGAGGGCCCTATATGGCCCCCTTTGTTTCCTCTCCACCACGGTTTTCATGGAAGAGGAACCACCATGGAAACCCTGTTGGGGTGGAAACTCTTAATTTGCTTGGCAGCGTCACGGCGGTCCCGCCAAGCATATAGATGCCTCTGTACTACCGCGCCACTGTCAGGGAATGGTAGTTCCCTGGCGGTGGCAGTGGTGCCATGGCGGCACACCCACTAGGGTCATAATGTGGCGGTGCCAACCCACCACGAGTCTGGCGGTCCAAGGACCGCCATAATTTGGTATCGGCTCTACATCTCCACTTAGGCTGAAGCTGTAAGATATCTCAGGGCAGGAAAGTTGCGTCATAGCGAATTCTTGTCGGGTGTGACTCAAGAGTTATAGCATGTTGTGCTATTTGGTCACCTCTAAGGCTCAGGGTTTGTGCCAGCATGTGCAGAAGGGCTCTTCAGGAATCTGTGCAGGTAAAGTTGGATTGCTCTGCCCACCTGCGGGGCTTACCTGGGTGAGTTGTGGCGTTGCAGGTGTGTTGTACCTGCAGCGCGCAGCGCCTCATTTAAAACTGTGTGATAATGGACACTTCTCAGATTGCTGGATGAAGGGCTCTTTCGGAGGCGAGTCCACTGGCGGGGTTTGCTCCAGCGCAGAGTCCTCGGCTCGGAAGGTATCTCACCAGGGACCTCTCTCTCTCCGGATACAGCGCTCCTTCCAGAGTGATTCCATTATCACCTACTCGAAGTCACACTGAGCGCGTCCCTTTTCGCTGGGGAAGACTTTACCTGGCAGACCGCCGCCATGTCTGCTTGATGTGATGTCACCATGAGGGACCTGATGGGGTTTCTGGCCGGTGCCCCACCCAGCGATTCTTTAATGACAAGATGCTGTAGGAAAGGACTTGTTTGGTCAAATCCCATATATTTATCTCCAAGCACCACAAACTGCACAGGACTGTCAGGTGCCAATAACATATTTAATGCAAGAATAGCATCGGATCGGAAAAGAACCCGGGTATCCCTACGGCCTTCGCAAGAGTGGACAAGTATTTATAACTATTTTAAGGGGTCCTGCTTCGAATGGCAAACTGGGTGAGGACAGAAACATAGTTTAAAACTGCTGACGTGTTCCACTTGGCGCAAAGACATCTGGCTGCGGTTGTGAAGGTCAATAGACTTGCACCCCAGCGGGCCAAATTAGGATTCTGAGAGGTTTGTGAGTTTCAATTCCTGTTGTGAGCTTACCTTCGCGAGATGGTTTTTAGAAAGACGCGGATAGACCCCTTGACACTGCACTCAGCTTTACTCTCAGAAGAAGCTGTGATTTTCTCTATGCCCATGTAGAAGATCTGAAGTTGGTCCTTTTCTTCGTTCTTCTGTCTGGCTCCAGACTGTCTCCTCCCCTTGCCCTCCGACCTGCAGTGCTTCATTAGAGACGGTGGTTTCCGGTGCTTGACGCTTATTTGTCTACACCAGCACTTATGACAGCTGCCACACGGTGGCGCTGTTTGTGTAATTTACAGAAGAGCAGAACAACAGTTGTTTATAATTTCAATATACATTAAAAACAACTAGTACCTGCTGGCCAAGCTATTCTTATGACTTTGCGGGCCTCAAACAGTCTGAGTTGTCGCACTTGTAGCGGTGTGATGGTTGGTAGCTGTGTGGGAGCTGTCCTTGGCAGCGCTGGCAGGGGCAGTAGGTGGCGTAAGCTCTGGTGGCCTCCTGACGAAGGCCCTGGCACTTATGTTTTTTTAACACATTAAGCACTGCTGACCTGTCACCCATTTGGATAAACGAGGAGCGTGTTGGGGGCGGAGTCCAAAGCAATATCATCGACTGAAGAGTGGGGTGTGTTTGATAGTGCAGGACACCTGAGCACTCAACGCGTGTTTACTCTAGGGACAAGCAGAATGTCCACGGTCCGGGCAAGCGGTAGTACTCCTCGGAGTATCTCAAGCCCGTCCGTCTTCCCTTCACCACACTTTCCCCTGTAGTCTCTCTGTTATACATTGACGCCCTTTTACTCCCATTAATCCATATCTCCCACCTCCGCTCTTACCTCTTCAGCACACTCTCTTCACTCTCTCCTGCATGTCCCTCCTTGCATTGCCTTCACCTCACCATCACCCTACGCACACACCGCGCCCAATCACTAGGCCTGGGTGGTAAATTCCGTTCTGCTCGCGGAATTTGCGGAATTTGGGAAATTTTACGTTCCGCGGAGAAAGCGGAATTGCCCAAAATTCTGCGTTCCGCGGAATTTTTTGATTGTTCGCATTCTCAAAATGCGTGTTCGCAAGATATTTCCCCCCCCCCGAGCACGCAAACAGCGTTCGTGAACAGGAACAAAGCATCGCGAATAAGCAATCTTGCATGTTCACGGAATGGCTGCGTGCTCACGGTGATTTTTTTACTTTTTCGCGGAGCTTTGCGTAGCGCATCTGCGCAAATTCCATCCACTCCTACCAATCACCTGTAAGCACTGCATTTTCTTAACTTTCTCCAGACAGCTGTGCACCTTCCTCACACAACTAAGCAAAGAATCACAACTACGACTGGGCCATGGGACCTTTACGCTGTGCAATCTGCAGAGGCCAAGGATCGGATGAGCATGCGTTCTGAACACCTTTTTGACTCACTGACAGGCACTGTTAGAAGCTCATATTAAGGAAAAATAAATGCAGGTGGGGGAGCAGTTCTCAAACATAGAGCAAAACGGAGGGCGGCGGGAGGAGAAGCAAACGAGGGAGAAAAAACAGAGGTGAGAGGAGAAGCATGTACGGGAGAGCGCAACATGCAGCATTGGGCAGCAGAGAAGCACACGGAGTGAGGGCAACATAAAGTGCAGTGAGAGGAGAAGCACATGAAGGAGACAGCTGGAAAACACATGAATTCTCATGGCATTCTTAACCAAGAACAGAGAAGAAGTTCCCTGAAAGTGAGGCGGGGGGAGGATAGCAGTGCTCAGTGTGAGCAGTGGCTGCAGGCAGGGCCCACCGGCACTCATTTTTGGAACCAGCACTTCTATTTCAGGCCACCCTTCCATTTGTTGCCCTTCTTCTTCTTTGAATTGCCCTCTATGCCACCCTGGCTCCACAGGCCTCCTCTCTATGAGTGAAGCCAACTTTGTTGCATGAAACTCGGCCTTAATCCCTAACATTGTGTTTCTACAACTTGACTCCACCTCGTTCCAGAGACCGCAACCTCTCCTTCTGTGAAAGGAACCGAAATATACCGAATCTCGTTTAGATCATCTATTAAGCCCCCAACCATCTGCATGAACTCACGGGCCTCCACCAATGATGACACGTGACTCAAGTATATTGAATGCACCGGAAAGAAACTGCAGTAAAGGCATGGACTAGTTTCCTGGAGAGCACAAGGCGCTAAACCCAATAACCTCTGGATTAGCCACCGACCTTCGGTTCCAGAATCCAGAGCAGCTCGCATGGGGTAAAGCGCTTCAGTCTCTCGTGAAGGGTAGTAAGCGCTATGTATTATAGTTGCCATAGACTCCGCTGCTCCCTGCGGCGCAGGCCGGATCAGAGCTATCCATCAGCGAAACATTGCGCACCGCACTGCGCGCCTGCGCACTCTTCATCCTTGCCGGTGGGGGCGTGGGCCCCTGTCTGTGCCCCACCTCAGACGCTGAGCTCAAAGGGCTAAATTGTTCATCGAGGCAGCTTTCTAAGGCGCTTTTGGCGCGCCTGATGGGGGGCAAACGGCAGCACATTTCAGCGCAGCTAATTGCCACTCTGCAGCGGCTGGAGGAGGCGGCGGGGTCCCGAGGGAGCCCAGAGCCCACCTCGGATGCGTCGCCTGCCGGGGAGGCCTGCGTCAGCCCCCCGTTTCCATGCTTGTTAGCGGCTGCCTCTGGTGCTTTTTTGCGCAGACAGGCACCGGGAGGCAGGTGGCTGCTTTCTGAGGCGACACGCCAGGGTCTGGTATGGGAACGCTAATTAACGGGCTCTCGGCGCCCGGATCCGACATCCAGCGGAGAAACAAGGGGTCCCCGGGGACTCTGTTCGGAGAGAAGCGCTCCGCTTTCTCCTTCTGTGAGCAATAAAAATGTGCGGCGAAAACTGGAGCGTCGCTATCCGTGGTGCAGCAGGTGCAGTGACACCATGACTCCCCAGTTATGGCTTTTTTTAAACCACCAAACCTGGGTATGGGGTCCATTTTCCTTACCTGCGTTAGGGCCCAAGGTCCCCTTGCTACGTCACTCATCAAGGTAATGCTTGAGTAAATAGTAGGATTTATGAAAGGACGGCCACATAGGGAACGACTTCCTGCAGGAAAGGGGTTCACTGGTGCCCCCATTTCAAGCTACTCTTGCAGAGCGATTGAAGCAGCCATGGCAGTGCCCCTCCAGCTGCAATGGTTACGGGCACTTTTACCCTTTCTACATTCTACCGGTAACCATTAAGGGATTCCTTCGATGTGCGCCCCTTTTATCCACTCTGACGTCGTTTACGTCATGCCCCGATGACGCCACCTTTGAAAAGGTGCTTTGGGCGCCCTTGTGAATATTTTGACAGGTAACACGAAAACTCTCTTGGACAAGATCCAATGGAAGGCCAAGGATTTAAAAGTTAACGCACAGGCGCGTGCACAAATTGTGAAATAGGCCATAATGTCCAGAAATGACAAGTGTGAAGCAACGCGCATGTCACTGGGGCATCTAGTCACTTTTCTGCGCGTGCAAACACCTCCCACAAAAAGGAACACAAGACCCTCGTGTGACATTTTGGATTGAAGTAATTATTCTGCTGTCACAAATCAGGAGAAAATTTGACTCATACGAAATGTCAAAAAATGTGCATATTTATACAATGCGACATTTGCATCTGTGGTTGCAGACCAATGCCAAAATGTTTTTGAAATTAAAAAACTCTCTCTAGAAAACGAGGACAGGTGCCACCTTCACCCCAAGGGGACATTCAACAGTGAAGTACCATCATCTTCTAGTCCACACCATCGGCCATGGTCATCGGGCGAGTAAACCCGCGTCGACTCTGCAACCATAGAGTTTTATCTCCTAGTGGTTAGTGGCGTAACACAACTTGAGGCCCCCCCCCCCTGCAACGCACACAGAGGAGCCCCCCATGACCCACCACCTAGCACTTTTGCTGGCTGGAGCTTGGGCCCCTCCCAAACCGCGGGGGCTTATATCATGCCAGTGCTGGTGGTGCACGGCAGAAACACCCTTCTTTTGCTCAATGGGGCCACCAGCTAAGCAGCCATTGCAAACCTGGCTCGCCCACTGAAAAATACTTTGTGGGGGCACACATGACTTCTACTCCAGTGTCTGACAACAGGAGGCTTCCCACCACAAAACGGGCGGTTCCAGCGAAGTCTGCTTGGATAAGTCGAGAGATAGAATCTTCCATCAGACTGAGGTGTTACAGGGGATCTTGAGGTCTTTCGGTCGGAATCCCACAGTAAGACCTAGATAAACATCACCCCAACCACACCCTCAACCGTCGTAAGTTGCCGCAACCACGCCATTAACCGTCATAAGCTGCCCCAACCACACCATCAACCGTAATAAGCTGCCGCAACCACGCCATCAACCATAATAAGTGCTGCCCAACCACACCATCAACCGTAATAAGCACTGCCCCAACCACACCACTAACCATAATGATCACTGCCCCAACCACACCATCAACTGTAGTAAACACTGCCCCAACCACACCATCAAACATAATAAACACTGCCCCAACCACACCTTCAACCATAATAAACACTGCCCCAACCACACCATCAACTGTAGTAAACACTGCCCCAACCACACCATCAACCGTAATAAGCACTGCCCCAACCACACCTTCAACCATAATAAACACTGCCCCAACCACACCATCAACTGTAGTAAACACTGCCCCAACCACACCATCAACTGTAGTAAACACTGCCCCAACCACACCATCAAACATAATAAACACTGCCCCAACCACACCTTCAACCATAATAAACACTGCCCCAACCACACCATCAACTGTAGTAAACACTGCCCCAACCACACCATCAACCGTAATAAGCACTGCCCCAACTACACCATTAACCATAATAAACACTGCCCCAACCACACCTTTAATCATAATAAGCACTGCTTCAACCAAACCTACAGCCGTAATAAGCGCTGCCCCAACCACACCTTCAACCGTAATAAGTGCAGCCCCAACCACACCACCAACGGTAATAAGAGCTGCCCCAACCACACCGTCAACCGTAATAAGCGCTGCCCCAACCACCCCACCAACAGTAATAAGCGCTGCCCCAACCACCCCACCAACAGTAATAAGCGCTGCCCCAACAACACCGTCAACCGTAATAAGCGCAGCCCCAACCACACCTTCACCTGGAGCAGAACCAGCTACTCAACACCTCCCAATCCGGCTTCAGCAGCAATCACAGCACCAAAACTGCCCTGATCGCTGCCACTGATGACATCCAAACCCTCCTTGACCGAGGAGAAACAGCAGCTTTGATCCTCCTTGACCTCTCATCAGCCTTCAACACCGTATCGCACCACACGCTGATCGACTCCACCCCATCGGCATCCAAGGGGACGCGCTCAGATGGATCACCTCCTTCCTCAGCGGAAGAACCCAGAGGATCCACCTCCCACCTTGTACCTCTAAAGCCAAGGAGATCACCTGCGGTGTCCCCCAAGGCTCATCCCTCAGCCCCATGCTCTTCAACGCATATATGACCCCGCTGGCCAACATCGTCAGATCCCACAGTCTCAACATAATTTACTGAGCAGACGACACCCAACTCAGCTCACTGACGACCCCACCACCACCAGACACCACCACCAGAACCATCTTCCACAAATGCATGAAAAACATCGCTGACTGATGAAGAACAACTGCCTGCAGCTGAACACGGACAAGACAGAAGTACTGATGTTCGGCGACAGCAGCAACACATGGAACGACTCCTGGTGGCCATTAGACCTCGGACTCGCACCCACTTCCTCCAACCATGTCAGAGACCTCGGAATCATCACTCACAACAATCTCACCCTGAAATCACAGATCAAAGCTGTCTCCTCCACCTGCTTCCATACTCTGCGCACACTACGTAAGATCTTCAGGTGGCTACCCCTACACACGAGAGGCACTGTGACACAGGCCCTCATCACTGGCTGACTGGACTATGGCAACGCCCTCTATATAGGAATCTCCGCACGCTTCCTACAGAGACTTCAGACCATACAGAAGCCGCAGACAGACTCATCCTCAGCCTTCCCCAATAAACCCACATCACAGTCCACCTCAGGCAACTCCACTGGCTCACCGTACAGAAGAGATGCCAATTCAAGCTGCTGTCCCACGCACACAAGGCTCTACACAACCAAGGACCCACATACATTAACAACCGCCGGAACTTCCACCAACAGTTGAGAAGATTGCGCTCCGCTTCCCTTACACTTGCCCATACTCCCCACATCCACCAAAGCAGTAGTGGAGGATGCTCCTTCTCCCACATCGCAGCAAAGACCTGGAACAGCCTACCCACGCACCTCCAGACCATCACCTCACTTCCGGAATTCCAAATGGCCCTCAAGACCTGGCTGTTTATATAAGTCAAAACCAAAGGGGATGATGGGTGGAGTGTTGAACATTGCAAGCACTCACCCCCAGTCAACTGATCTGGGTTTAATCCATCATCATTCTTTAGCCCACTCTGCCACCCCAGTTCAGACATGGCCATATGCAAATCAGTCTGACCCTGTGCCTCATGGGAACAGTCCAGCCCGAAATGCCAAGCCATGTCTTCCCTGGACCAGAAACAAGCATCCTAGGACTGGTTTCTGGCTAATCAGCCGTCATCAGCCAGGCTAGCTTGAATCCAGTGGCAAAGTGAGCAAGGGACCCACGTCTGGGCATACACAGCCAACTTAGGGCGAACAAAGCAAACCAAAGGGGATGATGGACGGAGTGTTGAACATTGCAAGCACTCACCCCCAGTCAACTGATCTGGCTTTAATCCATCATCATTCTTTAGCTCACTCCGCCACCCCAGTTCAGACATGGCCATATGCAAATCAGTCTAACCCTATACCTCATGGGAACAGCCCAGCCCAAACTGCCAAGCCATGTCTTCCCTGGACCATAAACTAAGCCTGGGCAAAGCACTACGCTACTCTCGCGTAGTTTGCGAAGTTTGCGCTACTTCGCACTACGCGAATTGCACGTAGCACAGTGCGAACACGCGTAGCGTAGTGTTGCTTGCTCGCGGTCCTCAATGTCAAGTTGGCGACTGCGAGCAAGCAAAATGACATCCCGGTGAGACTTTTTCCTCGTTCGCGATCAGCAACTTCAAGTTGGCGATCGCGAGCGTGGAAAATAAACCTCCCGGCGAGATTCTCAACGCGAGGACGTCAGGTTTCTCATTGCGAGTGGTCGCGTATGCTCGCGACCGCTCGCGATAAGAAACTACCAGTCCGCGTTGAGAATGCTGCCGTTCGAGTAAAAATCTACTTGAGCGGCAGAAATCTACAGCTCGCACTGTGCAAGATGCCGTTTTCAATGATTGCACAGTGCCGGTTGCTTGTCCGCACTGTGCAATCATTGAAAACGACATCTTGCACAGTGCGAACAGGGTACTACGCAGTTCGCGAAGTGCTACGCGTAGCTCGCGTAGCGTGATGTGCACTTTGCGTAGCTTCGCGTAGTGCTATTTCGCGAACTACGCCCAGGGTTACCAGAAACAAGCATCCTGGGACCGGTTTCTGGCTAATCAGCCGTCATCAGCCAGGCTAGCTTGAATCCAGTGGCAAAGTGAGCAGTCTGAAATGGGGTGGAGTGGTGAGCAAAATAACGATGGATTAAACCCAGATCTGTGACTGGGAGTGAATGTTTTGCCAATGTGCAACATTGCGTTCATCATCTTGTGTGTTTTGCTGTTTGCCCTATGTGGGAAGGGTATGCCCAGATGTGGGTCCCGTGCTCACTACGCCACTGGAGTCAAGCTATCCTAGCTGAAGAGGGGTGAAAGCCCGAAACCGGTCCTAGGATGCTTGATTCCGGTCCAGGGAAGACATGGCTTGGCAGTTCTGGCTGGACTGTTCCCATGAGGCACAGGGTCAAGTCTGATTTGCATATGGCCATGTCTGAACTGGGGTGGCATGGTGAGCAAAATAACGATGGATTAAACCCAGATCTGTGGCTGGGGGTGAATGTTTTGCCAATGTGCAACATTCCATCCATCATCTTGTGTGTTTTGCTGTTTGCCCTATGTGGGAAGGGTATGCCCAGACGTGGGTCCCGTGCTCACTACGCCACTGGAGTCAAGCTATCCTGGCTGAAGAGGGGTGAAACCCCGAAACCGGTCCTAGGATGCTTGATTCCGGTCCAGGGAAGACATGGCTTGGCAGTTCGGTCTGGACTGTTCCCATGAGGCACAGGGTCAAGACTGATTTGCATATGGCTGGGTTCAAACTGGAAAGGCATCGTGAGCAAAAAAACGATGGATTTAGGCCCAGATCTCTGTACTGGGGTGAATGTATGACATTGTTCTGCATTCTGTCCATCAACTGTTGTTTTTGCATTTGTCACCCCGTGTGGGAAGGGTATGCCCAGACGTGGGTCCCGTGCTCTCCATGCCACTGGAATCAAGCTATCCTGGCTGAAGAGGGGTGAAACCCCGAAACCGGTCGTAGGATGCTTGTTTCCAGTCCAGGGAGGACCTGGCTTGGCAGTTCGGTCTGGACTGTTCCCATGAGGCACAGGGTCAAGACTGATTTGCATATGGCTGGGTTTAAACTGGAATGGCATGGTGAGCAAAAAAACGATGGATTTAGGCCCAGATCTCTGTACTGGGGTGAATGTATGACATTGTTCTACATTCTGTCCATCAACTGTTGTTTTTGTTTAAATAAGTCTCCAGGACCTGCAAGTACGTGGATACCCTATCAGGCGATTAGCTGCGCTTTATAAATCCTGATTCATTGATCAATTAAATAAACGCCGCACCAACCACAGCTTCCACTATAATAAGTGCTGCCCCAACATTGCTAACAACTGAAATAAGCACTGCCCCATCCATACCTTCAAACATAAGCACTGCCCCAACCACACATTAATCCGTTAAAGCGCTGCCCCTACCACACATTCAACCATAATAAGCACTTCCCCAACCACACATTGAACCATAATAAGCACTTCCCCAACCACATATTGAACCATAATAAGCACTTCCCCAACCACATATTGAACCATAATAAGCACTTCCCCAACCACACATTAATTTGTAACAGGCAATGCCCCAACCACGCATTTAACCATTTTAAGCACTGCTCCAACCACGCATTTAACCATGTTAAGCACAGACCCAACCACAGAGATATATATTTTTTCTATGGGTTGAGGGTCCACGCAGCCGCTTTGGAGACATCAATACGTGGCAGGGAGAGTCCATACCATTGCCACCTATAAACCTGCGATAACCACAATTATCATTACATAGAGAGCCCTGCCTTTCATAGTTCCTCGATTTAGTCACGCATGTCACTGTTTACTGCTGACTGCCTGTAAGTAGCCCATATCTGCACATCTCCTGTATATTCTACCGCACTTAAGCTCTGTTTTGACACATGCACATTTTTCTGAAGCTACATGATGCTTCGTCCTGTTTGTTTTGCTATGTACCTTGCCATTCATTGATGTCCCACCCCAGCTTGTGTGCCTGCCCCCTTTTACCTTCAACCCATCAATAGGGTACCTGTATCTAAAACGCTATTGCTGTACAGTGCACTGACGCACCTCTGGAGCTTAGCGGCACTACATCTAAACCTACCCAATAAACTAATTACACAAAATACAACGCTACGGGACTCCGTGTAGCTAGTCTGGCCATCATTCATAATTAAACTTATATAGCACATTGCTGTAAGAAGTCAGGAACTAAGCAATATTCATATACTCTCTGCCACCTTGCCTTCAATTAAAATGACACTGATATAGTACAATTGTGTGTTGCACGTATTTAGATGGGGCGATGCTTATTGGCTGCAAAACTGTGCATTAACAATGCATTAACTGCCCACAACCAGCTTCCTCTCCCACCACTCGTTCACTTTCTTCTTCTCTTTGACCATGTATTGTGCTCTGCTGCCCGTTTGCTAGGTTCATGCTATGAAAATACCATATACATGCATACATACATAGGGGAACTTTACGATGTCCGAAGGCCCACCACCGACAGCCTGTCGGTGGCGGGCCCTCCGCTATCGTGCAGCTGTTTTCCCCTCAGCCAAATTATGATGCTGGGGAGAATCGTTAGTGGTTCGCGGCAGTCGTAAAGACCGCCACCATGGTTCCAACAGGCGGTCCTTTTCCGACTGCCTGTCGGAACCAAAACATTGCCTAACATTGCGGGGGTGCCGTGCAGGCACCGCCATAGGGATCATGATCTCCTTTTCCTCCATTCATTTTGTGGCGGAGAATCCGTAGCAAAACAAATGGCGGAAACGGATTTGGGTTCCCTGGGAGGGACCCCCTTAATCCCTGGGGACTGGGGCAAGGGCACTTGGGGGCACCTATGGTGCCCCCCTACATATCCCTGCACCATGTGGCAGGGATATGCAAGTTCCTTTTTCTGGGCATTGCGACGGGGGCTGCTGACTGTATCCCTGCCGCAATGTTAGGGATAGGGCCTGCGACCGCGGCGTCAGTAGCATCGTAATGCGGTAGGTGGGTAGGCCGCCTCATGCCGGTCCCACTACCGCAACTATGGCGGTCAGATGAAAGTCCGACTGCCATCGTAATGACCCCCATACTGTTCTGCAAAGAATGGCATTATAGCTCAGATGACACCCATCCAACCTGATGGCTGAGCCAAGACCCTTCTGAAGTTTAAGGTCTAAGCAGGAGAAGCATCTACAGCAACCTTGGAATAAGAAAGATGAGGGAGGTGGAAACACCTTTACTACAGGGTCGGAGAATCCTTACGGTATTGGTGACAACTACTTAATGACACAAAATATGTATGGGATCGCCAACCTTTTCTGTATTGAGAGCCACTAATGTTCAATGAAACGCATTGACGGCTACTAATATTATGAGTGCTGTATAATCTAATTAATTTTAATGTATAATAATTCAACAAAGCAAAGGCTTTCTAATTTAATAAGCTGAGCTGAACACTTGTGAGCTACTCAGAGGTCGCTGGAGAGCTACAGTAGCTCATGAGCTACTGGTTGGAGACCCAATACCAACTTTATCAAAGTATTTGAACGTAAGACAATCAATAAAAAGCCATCAGCTAAACGTGTTTATCCATCATCTAAACAAATTAAAAATCTACTGCCTTACTTTCAAAGCCATTTATATGGCAAGACAAAGCTACCTATATGATTTATTAAAAAAATATCTGGCAGCTCCAGAATGGTAGGCAGGAAGGAGTCTTACTTTAGAACACCCAAACTTCAAACATACCCTAGCTTGTGGACTCATAGGCAATCCTTTTCAGGCTCAGCCCCTACCTACAGGGACATCCTTCCATTCCACTTAATGGTCCAACACATTCTCACACTCAGGAAGAAACTCAAAACCTAACGTGTCTCTTCCTCTCCTGTACCTTATGGTCCACACGTTTTGAGTATTCTTCGTAACTGTAAGTTCTCTGCTCACAATATTTTTCCTCTGACAACTTTCTCTCCCCCTGCCAGCCCCCCATGGCAGAAAAACGCACATCTTTTTATAGTAGAGAGCTTGAAAGGGTAGGATTTAGTAAGAGATGAAATATGTTTGTTTCAGAAAAGACATTGACAACTATAGCATGAAACCAAAGTTACCCTCTGAAGTTATACAGAAAGGGAGGAAATTGAACAGAAGCCGGCTAAGAGAACAAGGAAGAAGCAGGCAAGAACATTGGCCCGTATTTATCAATATATCCCGCAACACAGCAAGCCACGTTGCTGCGCTGCGCGAAAGGAAGAGGGCGGGAATGCACCTTATTTAAGATTATACAGCGCATTCCTGCTCCCTGCCTGCGCTGGCGCCCAAACTGCCTAGTGCCAATGCGGGCACCATTGCACATGGTGCGAGGGTGCCTGCATTGCAGGCAGGATTGTATTTGTGCGGGAAAGGACACCTTCCTGCACACAATCAATCCTCAGAGGCATTTTCCTCTTTGTAAGTGAGCTGCACAGTGCAGCGCACAAAGCGCGAGGAAGTAACGTGGAGAAATGAAGATATTTCGCCTCTGGTAGGAAGGCGTACAATTCTAACACATTCCCGGGTCTTCCAGTATTGGTAAATCTGGGATTGTGTCAGAACGCGTGGGTGGATGCGTGGGAACACCCGCGCTCCACCCATGGCACGCCTCCCTGCCGCAGCGTAATGCAAGGCAGCGACTTGCACGGCCTTGTGATGCTCTGGATTCATCAAGCCGCGCAAGTTGGCCTCTCGTGGCATGGGAAGTCTCATTTAGGATTTGCATCGCCCTTACATGGCGCGAGGGCGACACCAAACCTTGATGAACATGGGCCATTGTCTCTGTTTTAGAGTTTTTAAGGTGAAGGAAGTGAACAGCCGTTCAAGACCCAATGGCCAGGAAGGCACAAGCAAGTGCAAATATGTAATCTGTAAAAGGGGGAAATAAAAAGTGGACTTGAGTATCACCCGCACAGAAATGTGCTCGAAAACCCACACGAGAAGTGAGAGGAATTAATTTAAAAAGTAGGACCATGGGCTTTGGACAGACCCCCGGGGAACCGCTTAAGTTCATGAAGAAACACTTCAATACTAACCCTTCCAAGAGACAGAACTCGAACAAACTACCAGATAAAACCAGAACTGATTAGGAACAGACTGAGAAATATCAATGGAACAAAAAGGTGATAACAGAGAAGTGAACAGAAATACAAATATCATTGTTCTATATAATAATACAAAAACAGAGGACAGTCTTGGATGTCTGTAAGTGAACTTGCCAGGGCACAGAAAGATAAAGGTAATGAGAAGACAGGATAGCAGTAAACAAAAAGTGATATTTGACAGTGCAGTTCTCTGAAGGTGTAGGGTGCTCTGGTCGCTCTTGAAGACATAACCAGTAATCCTGGCCTGCTTGAGGATTAAAGGTCCTAACAATACCTAACAATACTGCAGTCCATACCCTCTTAGAAAGATACAACCTCACACCTGGTTGGCAATATGCTGTATATTGCACCCTCTGCAGCTTGTGATCTAAGCTTACGGGACCAGCAGGCTGCTGAAGGTACAACGATTGCATCCAAATATAACAGACCCACACAGACCCGCACACTCACAACTGAGTGGGGTGGCATTCATCCCTTTAGTCACCATATTTATTTGTTTGCATTGTACATTTCCTCTCTGAAAGATTACGTGGCTAGTAAACCAAGACGAAAGTCAAATTACGCCAGCTTAATTTGCATAATTTTGGGAAATTCACTTGAGGCTTGTCATGCGAAGTTCCTGAAATCCCACCATTGTGCTACGTCACGTAATTACACGCCATTCACATCGAAATGCTACCACGAGCACTCGCGAATAATGTGAACAGCCAGCACGCGAACGGCTATTCCTTCCTCCTCTTGGTTTTTTTGCACTCTTTTTATTACTGCGAGGTGCATCCTTGTGTCAAAAAATGACACAAATACGCATTTCTTGCAACAATATAGCACTAATTGACACATTGGCATTTTGCGTAATTATGTGTAATTTTGTATAATTTGCCAGAAATGTTTCCGAGTTACACGAAAGCAAAGTACATGAATCTCGCACCCGCCAAATTATTAGTTCTCCTACCTCGCTGCAAAGACCTGGAACACCCTCCCCATCCTCCTACGGCAGACCCAAGATCTACTAACCTTCCGGAGGCTACTCAAGACCTGGCTCTTCGAGCAGTAGCAGCACCCCCCCTCCCCCTAGCGCCTTGAGACCCCCACGGGTGAGTAGTGCGCTCTACAAATTCCTTGATTGATTGATTGATTAGGAGCTGTGTTATCAAACATCCAAAGCGGGTAAAGAAACTGAAATTAAATTACATGGAACTTGCCTCTCAAAAATGTAACTTATTCATTAAAATGTTCCTGCACATCAGACAGAATGCTGTAACAACAGAAAAAATGTAAGTCATGCATATATAATAAAGATGAAATATTCAACGTGGTGAAGCCTTTCTTTGAAGCAGATCATAATGTCGCTCCATTACCTGTACACATTTGTGAAATTATATGAGCATCCATCAGTGGTGGATCTCGGCAGCACAAATTGGTCCAGAGAGAAAGGTGGTGGATTCGTAGCCTTGAGGCAATTGTTCCCAAGGTAGTGAATGATTGGCAAAATGTTCTTGCTTTTTATAATTTGGAGATATTTTGGAACATTTATATAACTCGCTAGTGTCCTCCATGGAGGTAAAATTAGTATCTTTCAGGGGTCTGGTGGGGCGTAAGCTTGACTTATTGGTAAAGGAGGCTTTTTTTAACGTATGAGACACAATAGGCTAATGGCAATGAATTAATGCAGCTGCGGCCTACGCGATATCTGTGGACTTGGGACTTAGTGGGTCTGCGCATGGAAGGCATATGAAGCTATATGAGAGGTGTTCTTAATATGTTTCACTGTCTGAGGTTGGTGAAATTCAAGTGGATGGAATATTGTATTTTGCTCCTTTGCAAAGAGATAGTTGTGTTCCTCCTGAAGAAGGACAGTTCAGTCCCGAAACGCTTAGAGGATTTCTAGTTTACACATTGTTGAACTTTGATGAATTAAGAATGTGATTAATAAGATTTTGTTTTTAAATTGAAGATGATCTGAAATTTCCACAAAAGACAAATTTTATAACTAGTAACAAAAGTGCTTCATTCCTTTGGATCAGGAAACCAAACTCTAAGTTTAGAAGTCTGCAAAATACCCATGGGGTAAAGAAATAATCTACACAGAAAGATTTGTCCTAGTTGGCGCTTCTCCTTTCAATGGAGCGTGGATCCGGTGCGCCAGGACCCAGGCTTGACACCTTCTTAGATTCATCCTTTCGTGGTACAAGAGGGTCTCATTATTCCCATTTCCAATGGGGTTTCTCATCCCTTTGAGGCTTAGAAGAGTCCCTTCCATGGGGCAGCTGTGGTAACTCCATGGGTGGCTTGTAAATAAGCAGCATTTGTCCTCTGTCAGAGCATCAAGTCATGGGACCTCTTGGGGCCCATCTTAATCATAGATGAAAACACATTATTAATAACCATGGGTGCAGCTGCCACCGCCTGGCAGAGTGTCAAGCTTCCTTCCCATTGGAATTCAGGGAAACAGAAGCTGTCATCTGTCATTCTCTGCCACTGAGAGGAGTGCTGTAGACAGAGAGAAAAACACCGCCAAAGCATACAACATCAGGGGGAAGGACAGAAACTGAGGGGATCTCTGCATTGTGTCGGTCTGTCTCTCTCTCTCTCTCTCTCTCTCTCTCTCTCTCTCTCTCTCTCTCTCGCTCTCTCTCTCTCGCTCTCTCTCTCTCTCTCTCTCATGGATACACTCTCAAACACAGACATGCTCTCTCTCTTCCCCCACTCTGTCTCCCACACACATTCTATCTGTGAAATACACACACATGCTCTCTCTCTCACACGAACAGTCGCACATGGTTGTATGACGTTACAACGCATTCCGTTGCAACGCATGCCTTCACAACGCATGCGTTACAATGCGAATGCCATTGCTACGCATAACCTATACCACGAAAATGTCTTTACCCCGCATACCTTTACGTTGTAAAACCATGCATGGTAATGCCATTTTCTTGGTATAGGTGTTCTTTGATCCCTGCCCTAAGTCTTTTCACTGCTCCTCTGTGCCCTTCCCCCTCC
Source organism: Triturus cristatus (assembly GCF_964204655.1). Lineage (NCBI taxonomy): Eukaryota > Metazoa > Chordata > Amphibia > Caudata > Salamandridae > Triturus > Triturus cristatus. The sequence continues at coordinate 1,194,026,406 of NC_140593.1, forward strand.
CGCTCTCTTTTTTTTTATATATTACCCCTTCTCTGTACCCTTGTGCGACCCTCTGCCCCAACCCACAAACCCTTCTATTAAATATCTCCTGCGCTACATCACTCCCTCATTCCTTTATTTCTTTTGTATTTAATCCCCCTTACCTCTCCACGTCCTCTTTTCTTCAGGCTCTTCGGTGGTGCTTCGCACGTCGTAAAGAGGAAGCGGATGTGTCTTTCTATTTCCTCTAACGACGCCAATTGCCTGCAGAAACAGAAACAGGTGCGTTTTTTTGGGGGGGGAGACCCCCCCAAAACCCCTTTTTGTAACACACGCTTTCTTTTTGGGGGGGGGACTCCCCCAAGCCCCCTTTTTTTACGTATAGCCTTTATCACACATTCCTTTACTACGTATCTCGTAGTAGAGGAATGCGTGGTAAAGGCTATACATGGTAACCACGCATGCGTTGTAATGCATGGGTGGTTAAGGTTAAGCATGGAAATGGCCGCGTTGTAGTGGCCGTTTCCCGTCGCACATACTTTCTCTATCTGCCCTACGCACATACACTGACCTTCTATTGCAAATTTACTCCAAAACTCACTCACTGACTCTCTCTGAAGCCTTCTCATACACACTTCCTCTACCTCTCTCTCACACACACACACACACACACAGTCTGTCACACTGTCTGCTTCTTTCTCATATATAATTCGATACACAATCACATAGTCTCACTCTCACTCGGAATACACACGCAGCACTCCCCCACTCACAAGCACCCTCACACATCCTCTCTCTGTCTCTCCCACACAGTACACTGAAACAAACACACACTCTCCCTCTGTCTCTCTCTCACACAGTACTCTGAAACAAACACAACCCTCTCTCACAAGTGTTTTACTCTCTCAGGCGTACACACTCCCTCTTCCCTTCTTTTCCTTATCTCCGCTGCCCGCCTCGACCTCTCTCACCCTTTTATCCCCTTTGCCTCCTTCCAGCATATTCGATCGGTCCTCCTTGCAACTCTTTCTCCTATCTATCCTCGCTTTTTAATGCCTTGTTTTCAGTTCCACCACTCTTATTTCTATTTTACACACACTCTTCCTTTCTACTTTCACCCTTTTGTATCCTGCTCTCTTTCACTTTACTCTCCCCTTCCTTTTTTCATTTTTGCTCTGACACTCTTATTCCCCTTGCCTCCCTCTCTACATGTTACAACCTCCTCTCTGACATGAATTCTGATCTCCTCCATCCATGCTCATAGAGGGAGGGCCAAGCACATCATTGTCTGGCCTTGGGCACAGCTGGACTGGGAAGCGAAACAGGCCCTGGCAAACAGCCCCCCCCCCCCCCGCTGGGGGGAGTGCTAGTGGAAAACAGCACTCCCGTCACATCGCTGCTGCTTTTGTTACAGAGGGTTGATATTACAATATTATCGACTGTTTATTTCTCTGACATGAATTTTTATTTATTTATTTTGAGTTTTATAGAGTGCGAACTTGACCCGTTAGGGTATCAGAGCGCTTTACAGGAAACATCAGTGGTATACAAAAGACTAGGAGGGGGGGCTGGATACATAAGGGATAAAGGGCAAGTATGGACTATTGACAATCACGTTTTGCAAGAAACGCATGGTCCCAAGTTCCCCTGTGGGATGCCCGGAGGTGCCGGGTGGATAGTGACCAGCTACTCCAGGGGATGCACTGGTCGGAGGTAGAGTAGGGTCTCTGGGAAATCAGAAGGTAAGATTTAGAATGCTGACTCTACATCAAAATGAAATAGCCATTGTTAGCACCACACATTCAGCAGTTCTCATCTGAGATTTCTGCCCCGCACCCAGGCAGGAAGCCCTCGCCTGAAGAACTGGCACACAATGTAGCTCCCTTGAAATAACTTTAAAATAAATGGTGTTCGAAATTACAAAGGAGCGTTCCTGCTAGCTCCAGAACACACAGAATGTGTGGCCCATGGGCAATGTCCTACAAACAGGTCTCTCCAACAGAAATGTCACCTCTTAATCGCTTATATTTTATTAACAAAAACGTTCTTTCATTTCTGTTCTGAAGCCCCCAAAACATGAGGTGCCGGATCCACTGAAACATGGAAGGTGTTTTTAAATCCTGAAGGGGCAGTGTGCATCGTAAAATGCAACATTTTAAAATTAATTTCTGAAGAATGTCTTTGAGAAGAATTACCATATTCTTTAAAATGGTTGTACTTAAATGTATATACTAATTATAGCAATTAGTCTGGACTGGGTAGGCAAATGGGAGAACCTTGATTTGGGCACAAGAGATGCACCAGGCAGATAATTTGGTAACCAGTTTGTATTTGTAACTCTGGCACAAGTAATGCACAAACTAGTATTTACCTTGTGCAGTGATTTTGCATTCAACACAAAATCAGAGGTATGCTGCGTTTGAGAGACCAAGGCTTAATTTGACAACAGAATAACTTAACTATGTTGATGTCAAACCACCCTAATTTGAAGAGGCAGGACACAGGGATGCAATGCCTAAACAAGGCAAGTGCTGACGTCCTACATCTACGGAGATAAAACACACAAGGCATAACTTAAAACGGATTCTACATCTGTCTTACAGTGCACTCTGGGAAACTGATCTTAGAAGTGCTTGCTTTAGGTGCCAGGGGTATGCCTCTGGTTAGATATATGTTATATGGCTGGGTCCAAACTGGGGTGGCGTGGTGAGCAAAAGAATGATGGATTTAACCCAGATCCTTGTGACTTGGTGTGAATGTTTGCATTGTCCAGCATTCCGTCCATCAATTGTTTCTTTTGCATATGTCGCCCTAAGTGGGAAAGGTATGCCCAGACGTGGGTCCCGTGTTCACTGCACCACTGGATTCAAGCTAGCCTGGCTGATGAAGGGTGATGCCCTGAAACTTTTCCAGGGATGCTTGTTTCTGGTCCAGGGAGGATCTGGCTCGGCAGTTCGGGCTGGACTGTTCCGACAAGGAACAGGGTCTAGACTGATTTGCATATGGCTGGGTCCAAACTGGGGTGGTGTGGTGAGCAAAAAAATGATGGATTTAACCCAGATCCTTGTGACTGGGGGTGAATGTTTGCATTGTCCAGCATTCCGTCCATCAATTGTTTCTTTTTAGATATACGTTATATGTCAGGCTTCACATAGCTGAGCTATATGTCAGCCTACCCAAAGGCCAGGAATCAGACGCTGAGCTATCGCTCCAGCGAAAATGCTCCATCACCACATGACCAGGACCACAATCCATCATTTCTGCAAAAAATTGCCACCAGCCCTGCATTTAGGGCCTGAGGGTCCCCACTAAATATATTGAAAACCTATACATGCAAGATATGAGTTGAGTCGTTACTTACAAAGTACAATGAATGCCCTGAGGAATCTTGGCGCTGAACTAACAACATCAGAAAAGATATGAAGATAATGAATAAAATATATGAATTTTAAGAGCTGTCCTAAAAATGGATTGGTCCTCTTTTTTGTGCAGGCCAAGAAGGAGAGTATGACAAATATAGGAAGCAAAAGATAGTATGAAAATCCCCGTCGACCCTCCAAACGATCTTTTCGAACTCGGTTTTCTGAAAGCACAAGGAAGAACCGAAACAAAGGCACCGCTTAGATTCGGAAGCAAACACATGGGCAGCAAGAGGCCTGTTTTATAATCGGTTCTGTGGGCAAAGCAGAGCGCTTTACAATAGGTCCTTCCAGAAACGGACAATTAGTGCAGCTTACAGTGAGCCTCGGAAAGCCGATCAAGTTCCCTGGAATTCGGGCCAAGCCTCGCTGCCGTATTCTGAAGGCTTTGAAGCTTGTAAAGAGCTGCATCACAAAAGCCGCCTTAGCAGGCATTGGCATAGTTCAATCTAGAAATGATGGCAGCATTAATGACAAGCATGGAATAAAAAGAAGGTTTTTCTTCAAGATCTTCATTTAGAGGTAAAAGGATGACACAAATGCAACAGCGGGATGAGGCAGGTGGAAAAACCGTCTTCGCAATCTAGTCTGATGTCATTCAATATAGTCACAGGGGCAGTTTCAAGTCCTTAACTTGCTCTTGTGGTCTCTAGCGAACATCTAGTAACGGGGGCTCTCCGGCAGGTTTCGACAGCCTGAGAGCCAGGACTTCTCACACATTTTAGTGACTGCTGGCAAACAGAACATAACATGTGTATAAAGCGCACTTATCACCCACGGGTCTCAAGGCGCTGAATAATAGATGTTTATTGTTACCCAACTGAATGGTGCTCATTCTATCGACCTCAGATGAATGAAAGGCTGAGTGGACACACTGGGACTTGAACCTGCGACCATGAGGTTGAACACAGACCCCTGCAGTGGATGCATTTGTCCTCTAAGCCACCAGACCTGGCAAATGAAATATGAGCCTATAGTTAACTTCTGCCCTGTGGGCCAAGCTTGACTTCTTTAAAAGAGGTTTGACGACCCCTTCCTTTCATCCACCAGAACAGGATCAGATGAAACCGGTGTAAGAATGAAGGTAAAAGCGGGTGAACCGAAGGCAGATAAAGATGTTAGAGTCCTGTCGAGACATACGTCATCTGGGGAGACCAACTTTACTGAGCTAAGCAAGGAGGGCATGTCCTTAGATATTGAGAGGACTGCAAGAGAAGTGGCAAGGGTGCAGGCTTGTAATTATGCTGCATGAAGCAGGATCTTACCGGACGTTATGCAATACAATCATGAATGGTCTTCATCTTCGCATTCAAAAAAAGAGGCCAAAGGGCCACAAACAACCTGGGAGGCGGAGCAGTCGTGTTGACACGGGGCGGACTGGTGAGAGTGCACTCTCGGTCTTCTATTGAAGGCAGGGGAATGTGCTGGAGACCTCCTGCTGTGGATTGGTAGATGTGATGGGAAGCGATAACTGGGGCTTGTGTCCCTGTTGATCTATCCAGAGGCACTTTAAGTAGTCCACTGTGGCCCCAGGTGCAAGTTGCATGGTACTGGCGTGGTGCAAACACCAGTACCATGCAATAACAACCCATCAGTACCATGCAATAACAACCCATCAGTACCGTGCAATAACAACCCATCAGTACCGTGCAATAACAACGCATCAGTACCATGCAATAACAACGCATCAGTACCATGCAATAACAACGCATCAGTACCATGCAATAACAACCCATCAGTACCATGCAATAACAACCCATCAGTACCATGCAATAACAACGCATCAGTACCATGCAATAACAACCCATCAGTACCATGCAATAACAACCCATCAGTACCGTGCAATAACAACCCCAACCCATCAGTACCATGCAATAACAACCCATCAGTACCATGCAATAACAACCCATCAGTACCATGCAATAACAACCCATCAGTACCATGCAATAACAACGCATCAGTACCATGCAATAACAACCCATCAGTACCGTGCAATAACAACCCATCAGTACCGTGCAATAACAACCCCAACCCATCAGTACCATGCAATAACAACCCATCAGTACCATGCAATAACAACCCATCAGTACCATGCAATAACAACCCATCAGTACCATGCAATAACAACGCATCAGTACCATGCAATAACAACCAATCAGTACCATGCAATAACAACGCATCAGTACCATGCAATAACAACCCATCAGTACCATGCAATTACTAATAAAACCACATGGAATAATGAATTACAGGCGAACCCGGATTTGCCTGATGGATTTTAGGGCGGTATTCCCTTTTCCATCTGGGTTAACTCAAACATTTACCTCCTGCTCTGAGCAGGGGGTATAAGGGCACAGGAGGCTTCAGTAAAAGTGTGCCGAGGGCTAATCTAAGGCAGGGGTGGCGGGAGGAGGTGAGAAGGGTGAAGGAAGGAGTGGAAAATGTTAGCCTGCAGAGAGAGGTCTCTATTCTCCACCAGGCCTTGTGTAAAGCTTGGACAGGGATAATTGAAGGGGTCCAGGCTACACTGCAGCCTTTTCCCAGAGTGATTTTATCTGCTGGATTTTCTGGCTGGTAAAACCGATTTCTTTGTTCCCTCACCCAGTAAATCGAGGTTTAGGAACACTGACCCTCTCATATTTGTGCAGAACGGAATTCCACCCTGGAATTCCGCTCCGCACATTTCTCAGTCAGGGCCAATTCTGCAAGTAGACTGATTAGGCAGAAAGAGCACAACACCATGAGACAAAGAGACAATTAAAAAAAACAAGCATTGACAAAGCCAATAGGTTACACCTGTGCGAGATCTATTGGCTTTGTCAATGTATTTAAGACATGTTGCACATCAGCGCAACCTGCTGAGCAACATGGCTTAAAGTTTTTTTTAAAAGCGCATTGATGTGGACAGCATTTACTGCATCATGGTGCTTTTTTTAAAGTGATGCTGCACAGCAGCCCACGCTGCTGTGAAATACGTTTAAAAAAAAGGGGAGGGGAAGCAACATGAGGGGGACAGTGAGGGAGCAGGAATAAAGGACAGTGGGAGGAGGGAGGTTTGGGAAAAGAAAGCAAGGGAGGTGTGGGGAAGGAGGGAGGGCGTACCAAATGGGGGAAGGGGACCGTGAGAAGGGAAGAAGACATAATACCTCAATCACAGCACGAACACGTGCGGCCACTAATTAAGTTAAATCAATCTGTGCTTGGTCTGTGCTCCACAGACAGGAACAGAAGTGACACTTGGCCTCCACCGTCTAATTAGGGGGCTGCAAAGAAGAGTGACACTGAAGCCAACAAATGGTAAGCAATGGGTGGGCTCCAAGCCCATTATTGTAAATAATAGTGTCTTGCAAATGAGAGCGCATGCAACGCATGCGCTGTTGCAGGCTCGACCTACCAAGAACAACCTCTTCTACTTTGAAATGGCTTTTGAATGACTTTAGTGGTTAAAATGGATGGGATCTATTAGGAACAATAGTTCCAATTTTGCTCATTTTTACAATAAAGTTTCCATAATTTAAAAAAAACTATTCCAGAACCAATAATGACAACTTTACGGTAGGTGCCTCTGGATGAAAGTAAAGGGAAAGTGTCTCCTATTTTGTTAACCCAAGGTACAGGCAGACAGTGAACGAAGAAACAAGCCTTCTCGCCAGGACGCCTTCAAGCTGAAAGAAATAATGTAAATGTGTGCAATTGGTGAATCAGCCAATCTAGAGGCTGCTTGGGAGCCTGTACATGCTTTAAATGATGGAGACGCTTGGGGCTTCATGGTGACAAAGGTTCATCCTTTTTGAGAGGTAATATAAGGGTATTATCAGCTGCCTTCTGGAGTGTGTTCTTCAAACTGGAACCTACAAAAAAGGATTGCACTTGGTACAGTCTGATTGCAAATTACTAAAACCATATATTTTTAATGGACTTGTATTTATGTTAAACGCGTAGGGGCAGATTTACTAACCGTTTGCTATGGGTTTGCACCACAATACTGATGCAACCTGGAAAAAACTGTTGATTTGGATTTTATTTTCCAGTATAAAACTTCATTTGAGCAGGAAAGTAGATGTAAACTGATGCTAGGGCTGCTTTGTGTTGCTTTGTGTCAAGCAGGGCCACTGAAAGGATGTGATTGTGTGTCCGTGGTATTTTTTGCATAGTTGCGGATCGCCTGCATTTGCCACAGAACCCATCCTCTATTGCAGAATCTGCAGAATTTACCACAAAAAAGATTGTTTCTAGGTCAAACCGTTCAAAAGTTACTAAAAATGCAGCAACCCCTGTTGCCGCGCAGTGGAAGGGCCTTTGTAAACGTTGACTGGTTACTTTTCTCGTGCATATTGTTATGTTTGAGTGTTAAACTGGCACTAATGAGGTGCAACTATGTCCAGGAGGGTTTAACGGGGTAACAATGAAAAAAAAAATTAAGTAATACTTTCAGACAATGTGTCGCATTATGCCGCATATCTTGCCTTTTCTTCCTGCATAATTTGTTCAACACTGCCACATAATTTTGCCCTCTCCTGCCGTTTGAGTCCAGTGGCCCTGGTGTCAAGATATTCCTATGCAAACACCCAGGGATTTTGCACAAAACCCTACACACTAACATTTGTAGAAAGGGTTTTGCGCCAAAATATAACACCATTTTAAGGCTTGTGTGGGAGAAATGTGTTCATTTCAACGAACCTTTCCGGCTTTGCGCGTGTGCTGCACTGCACAGCACGCATGCAAAGTGGAAAAGGTGTTAAACTGTGTCTACGAACAGTGTTACGAGTGCTGCAGAGAGGGAGATGATATGTATTGCACCCGAAAAGTACCTATACCTGGGGAGTCAGAAATGACCTGCACTATAAACATCACCCGTTATAAGCTAAGCCTTCCAAAATGGGGCCGTGCATGAGGATTTTGGGACTCTCCTTGACAAAATCCACATATCCTTGCATTTCCCGGGCCTTTCACTCGCATCAAATGTCTCCAGGTTTGACCTGCTGAAATGTATCGGAAGAAAACTGAAGGCACAATCTTATCACACCAGTCACAACTGCGTGTGATAAAAGTCACATTATGCAATGATGAAACCCTGCCAATCAGATATTTTTATATGGGTCATAAATTATAGCGCCACTCTTGACGGGGTCATACATTATAGCGCCACTCGTGTAAGGGCCATAAATTATAGCGCCACTCCTGACGGTGTCTTAAATTATAGCGCCTCCCGCATTTGAGGCCTTGGATGTCTGACCTCATGCTTACATGCCCTCAAAGACAAGAGAGGGGGGGAGGGCACGTGGACCAGGACTACCAACACAAAGCTGCCCCCGAGAAGCAATTTACCACAATAACGTGCCTCAGATCAACAAGAACACAAAACTTCAACTTAAAAATAAAACTTTAAAAAGAGTATAATTAGTAAGCAGGATTGTACTTAAGGAAGCAAAGGCGCCATGAGCCAAAACGTCAGCAGAGACATTGGGGCCTCCTTATTCCGTGGTTTGTTGTATAAAAGGTGACCTTACACCTGATGTTCTATTTAAAGCTCGCCCCTGCTCGGATTACAGCCCGGAGTATGGCGTATCCTTGCTGCGCATGCGCCGCCCGCACTCTACCCCTGCCGCGAGGTTCCGCTCTCCCTCCTTTATTAGAGCGTAGACGGTGTAAAATGCCTGGCGGGAGCTGTTAAGTGTGGCGCTGTACGAGGTGGGAAAGTCGAGACCTCGCAGCCGGGGCCTTCCTCGGGTGAGAAGCGGTGGCAGGAGGTTGAGCGGCTGTGAACACAGTCGCAAAGGATTCTGGGAAGAGAGGAAGGCTGCTTGGCTGCAAAGCAGAGAGAGTACTGTAGGTGAAGGTCGGTGTCGCTACCCACGGAGGGGCTATTGCCAGGCTGGAAACACCTCACCCAGGCCCTCATGAAAGAATGCGCTAGAATATTCCGCTCAGGCACCAGCGTGTTCATGCGCACTGGGGCTGCCCGCACGTGGGAGCCCAGCATCCACTCTTGGACTCGGTTGTTGGCGAAACAGCAAGGTGTTAGGACATACTCCATGGGATTATTTTGCAGCAGAAAACAAACAAAAGGTGATGGGAGGAATGCTTGCAAATTGTCTAACCAATGACAATTGCTCAGGGTAGCACTCCAACCCATCGTTCTTTTGCCCACCAGCAGTGCTTTAAATGGGCCGGCACTGTCCGGTACAGAGTACCGGCACTTTTTTATTTTGAGGATGAGAGTACCGGCTCTTCTCAAGAGAAATGCAATACCTTTAATTGGAGAGTACCGGCACTTCTTGAAAACAAGCAGACACTCTGGCACAGAGTACCTGCACTTCTACTTTTCCATTTCAAGCCCTGCCCACCAGACTACTCCAGTTTGGCTCCAGCCATATGCAAATGAGTGTTGACCCTGCTCCAATAGGAACAGTCTAGTTTGAGCTGTCAGGTCATGCCCTCCCCGAATCGGAACACAAGCAACCCAAGACCGGTTTCCCCTGTTTGGCGCTCCTCAGTCGGGCGTAGCTGAGCCCTACTGGCACAGCTAACACAGGACCCACGTCTCGGCATAACCTTGCCACTTAGTACATCAAGCACCCAAAAGGTGATGTAAGGAAGGCTTACAATTGTCTAACCACTGTCAATCGCGCGGGTAGAATTCCAAACCGTGGTTCTTTTGCACACCATGCGACCCCAGTTTGGACCCAAACATGTGCAAATTAGTATTGACCCCAATAGGAACAGCCCGGCCGAAACTCCGAGGCCAGGTGCTCCCTAAACTGCAACACAAGCAAGTCAAGACCAGTTTTGCCCTAATTGGGACTCCTCAGTCGGGCAAAGCTTGGCCCCAATGATATAGCGAGCACAGGACCGACGTTTGGGCGTACACTTGCCACTTAGGGCAATCGAGTACGTAAAACACACAAAAGCACTGTTCATGGTGGACCTGTCCTAGCTGTTCGGGCTGAACTGAGGCAGAGTCAACACTGATTTGCATATGTCTTCTTGGCTGTATCCAAACTGAGGTGGCATGGTATGCAAAATAACAAGGGACTGAGATGCGACCAGAGTAATTACCAGTGGCTGAGATTAATTGAAGCAATCCAGCCATCACATTTCTGTATACTTCAGTGTGACGTTTTAAGTGGGATTAGTGTGCCCAGACATGGGTCCAGTGCATACTGTGCCACTAGAACCAAGCTATACCCTGCAGATGTGCCCTACTAAGGGCAAAACCGGTCTTGGGACGCTTGTGTTCCAGTTCAGGAAGGAGCTGGGCTGGAGGGTGGGCTGCACTGCTCCTACTGTTTCCACTCCTGCCCTTTGAACTACGAAACATTGGGAGTCTTAGGCTGTTTAAAAAACAGCTAAAAACCCTGCTATTTAGGTAATCTTGGGCTAGGCCACCCTTTTTCTTCTTCACCATTTGGCATCCACGCCGGGACTCTTCCGAGTAGCTGTGCACGCTATAAATGGAGGCTAACATAACATAACATGCGGAGCACAGAGTTCCCAGAAACTCTACAGAGTGACACGGAGCGGAGTTTTTTCTCTCTCTGCGGCTAGCCAACGTTAAGTTGGCGAGCGCTTGCAAGCGAAAATTGCACGCTAGACCTCCTCCTGGCAAGATTTCTCAACATGGGCGGTCACGGCAGGTTGTGACCGTTCGCATTGAGAAATTTGGCGCACGCATTGAGGAAGCTGCTCCTCGAGTAGAATGTCTACTCAAGCGGCAGAAAGCAGTAGCGCCTTCTGGCATGACACGTAATGCCGTTCAGACTGATTTTACAGCACAGGATTATCTACTGGCGGGAAAAATCAGTGTGAGAAGCGCGACCTAACAAACTTCACCACTGGCGGAACGCTGCAGAGTGCGGCAGTTTTTGTTCCAGCACTTCACGGAGTAAAACTCTACAAATATAGCCCAAGGCCTATTGTTGACAGTGCCTAGACTTACAATATATTTTAGGTCAGCCTAGTGCTTACCAGTGGTGGGCTGTTTGTGAATAACTGCAGTCATGGGAATATTGTGGGAGTTTGTCTCACCTGTGTTTGTGAATCGCTGCAATCATCTGGATATTGTAGAAGTTTGGCTCAATAATTCTGTCACTACCTGCATTCACTTGAAAATTGTGGAAGTTTAACTCACCTCTGTTCATCATGAATAGCTTCATTCATCTGGATATTGCAGAAGTTCCTCTCACCTCTGTGAATGGTGGCATTTATCTGGATATTGTTGAAAGTCTATTCACCTTTGTTAATGAATAAATGCATTCATCTGGACATTGTGGAAGTTTGACTCACCTCTGCTTGCAAATAGCTGCATTCATTTGGATATTAGGAAGTTCGGCTCACCTCTGTAAATTGCGGAATGCAGGTATGTGGATGTTCGGTTCACCTCTGCTTGAGAATCTGGAGGCTGTGAAAGTTTGGCTAAACTCTGGCCGTCAATCAGGACATTTTGGATGGTCAACTCTCTTTAATAAATTGCTGAATTCCGGTATTGTGAAGGTTGGCTCAACCTGGCTTGTGAATAGCTGTTTGTATCTTGATGTTGTGGAAATTTGGTTCGGTTGTAAGTAGTTGGGGTTGTGTATTGTGGAAGGTCTCCTCAGTTCGGTAAGTAGCTGGACTTGTGTATTGTGTAAGTTGAGCTCACTTCAGTAAAAAGCTGTGGTTGTGTATTGAAGAAGCTTGACTCACCTGGATAAAAAGCTGGGTTTGTGTATTGTGGAAGTTCGGCTCACTTGGATAAATAGCGGACTTGTGCATTATGGAAGTTCGACACACCACAGTAAATAACAAGGGCCATGTATTATCGAAGTTCAGCTCACCTCGGAAAATAGCTGTCCTCCTGTATTGTAGAAGTTCATCTCACCTCAGTAAAGAGCTGCACTCATGTATTTTGGAAGTTCGGCTCACCTCAGTAAATAGCTTGGGCTTGCGTATTGTGAAAGTTCATCTCACCTCAGTTAGTAGATGGGGGTTGTGTATTGTGGAAGTTCTGCTAAGAGCAGTAAATAGCTGGGACAATTTATTGTTGAAGCTCGGCTCTCCTCTATAAATAGCTGTGCTTGTGTATTGTGAAAGTTCATCTCACCTCAGTAAGTAGTTCGGCTTGTGTATTGTCGAAGTTCGGTTTACTACGGTAAATAGATGGGATTAATTTATTATTGGAGCTCAGCTCATCTCTGTAAATAACTTGGGTCTTGTATTGTGGAAGTTCGGTTCACCTCAGTAAACAGATGGGCTTATGTATTGTGGAAGTTTGGCCCACCTCAGTAAATAACTGAGCTCATAAATTGTCGAAGTTTGTCTCACTTTGGTAAATAGCTGGGATCATGTATTGTCAAAGTTTAGCTCACCGCTATGAATAGCTGGGGTGATGGATTGTGGAAGTTCAGCTTTCCTCAGTAAATAGCTGAGCCAGTGTATTGTCGAAGTTTGGCACACCTTGGTAAAGACCTTAGCTTGTGTAATGTGGAAGTTCAACTCACCTCACTAAATAGCTAGGGCAATGTTTTATCGATGTTCTGCTCACCTTGGTAAAGAGCTGGTGTCGTGCATTGTTGAAGTTCGGCACACTTCAGTAAATAGCTGGGCTCGTGTATTGTGAAAGTTCATCTCATCTCAGTAAAGAGCTGGACTTGGATATTGTGGAAGTTCGGCTCACCTTGGTAAATAGCTGGGCTTATGTATTGTGGAGGTTCAGGACACCTCAGTAAATAGCTGAGGGTCGTACATTATGAAAGTTTGTCTCACCTCAGTAAATAGCTGGGGCTGTGTATTGCAGATGTTTAGCTAACCTCTGTAAAGAGCTGGGCTTGTGTATTGTGGAAGTTCAGATCACCTCATTAAATAGCGTAGTCTTGTGTATTGTGAAAGATCGGCTCACCTTGGTTAGTAGCTGGGGACGCATATTGTGGAAATTCTGCCCACAGCAGTAAATAGCTGGGACCGTTTATCATTGAAGTTCAGCTCACCTCTGTAAATAGCTGGACTTGTGTATTGTGAAATTTCGTCTCACCTCAGTAAATAGCTGGGCTTATGTATTGTCGAAGTTCGGTTCACTTCGGTAAATAGCTGGGATTGTTTATTATTGGAGCTCAGCTCACCTCTATAAATAGCTGGGGTAGTGTATTGTGAAAGTTCATCTCATCTCAGTAAAGAGCTGGACTTGGATATTGTGGAAGTTCGGCTCACCTTGGTAAATAGCTGGGCTTATGTATTGTGGAGGTTCAGGACACCTCAGTAAATAGCTGAGGGTCGTACATTATGAAAGTTTGTCTCACCTCAGTAAATAGCTGGGGCTGTGTATTGCAGATGTTTAGCTAACCTCTGTAAAGAGCTGGGCTTGTGTATTGTGGAAGTTCAGATCACCTCATTAAATAGCGTAGTCTTGTGTATTGTGAAAGATCGGCTCACCTTGGTTAGTAGCTGGGGACGCATATTGTGGAAATTCTGCCCACAGCAGTAAATAGCTGGGACCGTTTATCATTGAAGTTCAGTTCACCTCTGTAAATAGCTGGGCTTGTGTATTGTGAAAGTTCATCTCATCTCAGTAAAGAGCTGGACTTGGATATTGTGGAAGTCCGGCTCACCTTGTTAAATAGCTGGGCTTATGTATTGTGGAGGTTCAGGACACCTCAGTAAATAGCTGGGGGTCGTACATTATGAAAGTTTGTCTCACCTCAGTAAACGGCTGGGGCTGTGTATTGCAGATGTCTAGCTAACCTCTGTAAAGAGCTGGACTTGTGTATAGTGGAAGTTCAGATCACATCATTAAATAGAGTAGTCTTGTGTATTGTGAAAGATCGGCTCACCTTGGTTAGTAGCTGGGGTCGCATATTGTGGAAATTCTGCCCACAGCAGTAAATAGCTGGGACCGTTTATCATTGAAGTTCAGCTCACCTCTGTAAATAGCTGGGCTTGTGTATTGTGAAATCTCGCCTCACCTCAGTAAATAGCTGGGCTTGTGTATTGTCGAAGTTCGGTTCACTTCGGTAAATAGCTGGTATTGTTTATTATTGGAGCTCAGCTCACCTCTATAAATAGCTGGGGTAGTGTATTGTGGAAGTTTGGCTCACTTCAGTAAATAGATGGTCTCATGTATTGCGGAAGTTTGACTCACCTCAGTAAATACCTGAGCTCATAAATTGTCGAAGTTCGGCTCACATCAGTAAATAGCTGGGGCTGTGTATTGTCCAAGTTTGTCTCACTTTGGAAATTGCTGGGATAATGTATTGTTGAAGTTTGGCTCACCTCTATAAATAGCTAGGGGCATGTATTATTGACATTCGGCTCGCCTTGGTAAAGAGCTGGTGTTTTGCATTGATGAAGTTTGGCTCACTTCAGTAAATAGCTGGGCCTGTGTATTGTGGAAGTTCGTCTCACCTGAGTAAAGAGCTTGACTTGTGTATTGTGGAAGTTCGTCTCACCTTGGTAAATAGCAAGGCTCATTTATTGTGGAAGTTCGGCTTACCTTACTAAATAGCAGTGGCAGTGTATTGTCGATGTTCGGCTCACCTCTGTAAAGAGCTGGGCTTGTGAATCGTAGAAGTTCAGCTCATCTCAGTAAATAGCTTGTGCTTATGCATTGTCGAAGTTCTGCTCACAGCAGTAAATAGCTTGGCTTGTGTAGTGAGGAAGTTCGGCTCAACTCTGTAAATAGCTGAACTCATGTATTGTCGAAGTTCGGCTCACATCAGTAAACAGCTGGGGTCGTATGTTGTGGAAGTTCGGCTCACTTCAGTTAATATATGGGCTTGTGTATTGTGGAAGTTCGGCTCACTTCAGTAAATAACTGAGCTTGTAAATTGTCGAAGTTCGGCTCACAGCAGTAAACAGCTGTGCTCATGTATTGTCGAAGTTTGGCTCACGTCTATAAGTATATGGAATTGAGTATTGTGGAAATTCAGCATACCTTAGAAAATAGCTGAGCTTGTGCATTGTCGAAAGTTTGTCACACGTCAGTAAATAGCTGCAGTGGTGGATTGTGGAAATTCAGCTTACCTCTGTAAATAGCTGGGCTCGTGTATTGTCGAAGTTCAGTTCACTTCAGTAAATAGCTGGTATTTTTTGATTGTTGAAGCTCAGCTCACCGTTATAAATAGCTGGGGTCGTGTATTGTGGAAGTTCAGTTCACTTCAGTAAATAGCTGGGATTGTTTCTTGTTGAAGCTCAGCTCACCTTTATAAGTAGCTGGGGTCGTGTATTGTGGAAGTCGGCTCACCTCAGTAAATAGCTATGGTCATGTATTGTCAAAGTTCGTCTCACTTCGGTAACTAGTTGGTGTCATGTGTTGTCGAAGTTTGGCTCAGCTCTATAAATAGATGGAGTTGTGTATTGTGGACGTTCAGCATACCTCAGTAAATTGCTGAGCTGGTGTATTGGCAAAGATTGTCACACCTCAGTAAATAGCTGGGGTGGTGGATTGTGGAAGTTGAGCTTACCTCAGTAAATATCTGAGCTGGTGTATTGTCGAAGTTTGTCACACCTCAGTAAATAGCTGGGGTGGTGGATTGTGAAAGTTGAGCTTACCTCAGTAAATTGCAGAGCTGGTGTATTGTGGAAGATTGTCACACCTCAGTAAATAGCTGGGGTGGTGGATTGTGGAAGTTGAGATTACCTCATTAAATAGCTGAGCTGGTGTATTGTCGAAGTTTGTCACACCTCAGTAAATAGGTGGGGTGGTGAATTGTGGAAGTTGAGATTACCTCAGTAAATAGCTGAGCCGGTGTATTGTTGAAGTTTGTCACACCTCAGTAAATAGGTGGGGTGGTGAATTGTGGAAGTTGAGCTTACCTCAGTAAATAGCTGAGCCGGTGTATTGTTGAAGTTTGTCACACCTCAGTAAATAGCTGGGGTGGTGGATTGTGGAAGTTCTGCTTACTTCAGTAAATAGCTGGGCTTGTGTAATGTCAAAAGTTGGGCTCTCCTCGTGAACTCAGGTGAGATGAAAAGCCAGTTAGAGAACATTACACTTCCCTTTTCTCTTCCATGTTTATCCTGCTGGAAGCTTCCTCACCTGCAGATGTCTTTTGACATGTACTAGTCTCTCACCTTCTTTCATTTCGTTCCCCCCTCTTATTTACACCTCAGACCCTTCCTCCTTCCTAAACCCTCCCTTTTCGCCTCACACCTTCGCTCTAGTTTCCACTTCACTCCCTTGCATCAACCCTTGTTAAGCATCGTGTAGCATGTCTTCCATGCTTGATGCCAGCGTGCCCTTGGGCACTGTTACAGCCTCCTACATTTACCTACCCTTTGCCCTCTGCCCTTGACTGCCCCAGCCACACACTCCCTCTCTGCCCCTGCTCTTGGGCACTGTTACAGCCCCCTACATCTACCTACCCTTTGCCCTCTGCCCTTGACTGCCCCAGCCACACACTCCCTCTCTGCCCCTGATTGGCAGATCAGCCGCAGGTGGTGCCCTGTCTGCTGCACGCTGCAGGTTTCTGGCAAACGCAGGCAGAGGTCCCTAGGCACCTGCTGGAGGCTGGCACAAGCGGCGGAGGGGGCACACGAGGGCACTAGCGCAGGAATAACTAAACTTCATTCCGTGAGAAGCTGGGGCAGGTCGTGGCTGCCCTTGGACGCCACTCTGGCGCTCGGCGCCATCTGTCTGGGGTGCGCTCCTCCAGCTGCTACCTACTCCGATGCCGAAAGGCACCTGCTCCCGGCTCCGTGCTCCCTCCGCAGGGACCTGCGGCACTCACATCACTCAGGAAGGGCCATCATATCTGTGACAAGTCCAGAGATGGGCGAATAAAGGAGCAGGGCTATGCCCTTCAGTTCCCTGCTGCTGCCAGTGCCAAAGGACTAGGGGTGGGCATATCTCGCATAATTCTGTGGAGGGTAAACAGGTGGAATTACCTAAGAATTCCCCGAGATTACGTGGAATTCCGCAAGAAGAGCAATTCTGCGTTTAGCGCTATTTTGTAGAACACAAATGCCCCCTTGCAATCAAAATGGACATGAGGATGGATCTATGCGCTAAGAAATAGTGCTAACTGGAGCAGAAAACGATTAGTGAGTGCGTGCGGCGGCTCACACTCGTTAAATGTACTCTTGGGGTAGGACTTTTTCTCAATTTACTTCCGGCATTTAGCACTATGAAGTAACTAAGAAATAGTGCTAAATACATATCCATATCAAAAGCCTTAGCCAGACTGCACTGGTTACCAGTCGAAAAGAGAATATTGTTTAAAGCAATGTGCCACTGCCACTGCATTCTGGCAAAGAAAGGGCCACGATACCTTCAAAACCCGATAGCAGATCACGTACCCAACAGAAAGCTAAGATCGAAGGGAAAGCACTAGCTAGGATTCTGAGAATCAGAAAGGCTAGGATGGGTGGCCGTTCCTTCAGATGCCTAGCAGCTAAACAGTGGCACACATTACCAGCTGAAACAAGAACAGAGCCAGCTGAAAGGACCTTCCGTAGAAAACTAAAGACTTGGGTTGTCCCACCTGCTAGTCACTAGACCTTTCCGTAACCTCCTGTTACAGGCCAGAGGCGGAGAATTGTCTCTCCCTTTCTCTCAACCATCACGGTCTGATATCTGTCTGGCTACTAGCGCGGGGACACACCGGCGGTGTAACCATGCGCTCTACAAATGGCAAAAATAAATAAATAAATATAAATAAATAAAAATAAAATAAATAAATTCAGCAGAACATGATTAGTGAGCTTGAGTGGCGGCTCATGCTCACTAAATGCGCTCTTGCGGTAGGATCGCTTTCAACTGAATTACACAATCAGGAGTAATCATCATAATTCCGCATCAAAGATTAACGTGGAATCACCAAAATTACTCCGATTTCTACGACGTAATTGTAATTACGCCCAGGCCTACAAAGGAGCAGGGAAGCTGCAGTTCGGGCCGAGGGACTTGTGTCGCCGCCACCGGTGGTGTTACAGGGTTCCGCCATCTTTAGAAAATAATCGGACGATGTAGATCAGGATTGAGGTGCCTTGGCGGAGCTCTATGAGGGTCACGTCATTGGAATAGAAGGGCTGCAGAGGGTCAGTTTTGTGGTGCCTTCACACAGCTGCATGTGTTTCTTAGTTCTGGCAGGGAATAGTTTCCACAACAACTGAATTCAGCAATTTATAAAGGTGAGCCGAACGTCTACAATGTCCTTATTTGCAAGCAGAGGTGAGACGAACTTTTTAATAACTGAATTCAGCATTTCACAGAGGTGAGCCAATCTTCTACAATATCCTAATGAAAGCAGCTATTCACAAGCATGGTGGACCAAATTCCACAATAGCTAAATCTAGCAATTTGCATAGGTGAGTCAAACTTTTACAATCTCCAAATTAATGCCGCTATTTACAGGCAGAGGTGAGTCAAACTTCCACAATACATACATTCGGCAATTTACAGAGGTGAGCCAAACTTCCACAATACATACATTCGGCAATTTACAGAGGTGAGCCAAACTACCAAAATAAATAAATTCAACAATTTACAGAGGTGAGTCAAACTACCACAATACATAAATTCAACAATTTACAGAGGTGAGTCAAACTACCACAATACATACATTCAAGAATTTACAGAGGTGAGTCAAACTACCACACTACATAAATTCTGCAATTTACAGAGGTGAGCCAAACTTCCACAATACATAAATTCGTCAATTTACAGAGGTGAGCCAAACTACCAAAATAAATAAATTCAACAATTTACAGAGGTGAGTCAAACTACCACAATACATAAATTCAACAATTTACAGAGGTGAGTCAAACTACCACACTACATAAATTCGTCAATTTACAGAGGTGAGCCAAACTACCAAAATAAATAAATTCAACAATTTACAGAGGTGAGTCAAACTACCACAATACATACATTCAACAATTTACAGAGGTGAGTCAAACTACCACACTACATAAATTCGGCAATTTACAGAGGTGAGCCAAACTTCCACAATACATATATTCAGCAATTTACAGAGGTGAGCCAAACTATCACAATACATACATTCAGCAATTTAGACAGGTGAGACAAACTTCCACAGTACATAAATTCGACAATTTACAGAGGTAAGCCAAACTTCCACAATACATACATTCGGCAATTTACAGAGGTGAGCCAAACTTCTACAATACATAAATTCGGCAATTTACAGAGGTGAGCCAAACTTCCACAATACATACATTTGGCAAATTGCAGAGGTGAGCCAAACTTCCACAATACATACATTCGGCAATTTACAGAGGTGAGCCAAACTAGCACAATACATACATTCAGCAATTTAGACAGGTGAGACGAACTTTCACAGTACATGAATTTGGCAATGGTCAGACGTGAGCCAAACTACCACAATACATAAATTTGGCAATTCACACAGGTGAGCCAAACTTCTACAGTACATGAATTCGGCAATTGACAGAAGTGAGCCAAACTACCACAATACATAAATTTGGCAATTTACAGAGGTGGCAATTTACAGAGGTGAGACGAACTTCCACAATAGAAAAATGCAACAATTTACAGAGGTGAGCCAAACTACCACAGTACATAAATTCAGCAATTTACAGAGGTGAGCCAAACTACCACAATACATAAATTCGGCAATTAACAGAGGTGAGCCAAACTTCCACAGTACATAAATTCGGCAATTTACAGAGGTGAGCCAAACTACCACAATGCATAAATTCAGCAATTTTCAGAGGTGAGCCAAACTACCACAATGCATAAATTCGGCAATTTACAGAGGTGAGCCAAACTACCACAATGCATAAATTCGGCAATTTACAGAGGTGAGCCAAACTACCACAATACATAAATTCAGCAATTTACAGAGGTGAGCCAAACTACCACAATACATAAATTCAGCAATTTACAGAGGTGAGCCACACTACCACAATACATAAATTCAGCAATTTACAGAGGTGAGCCAAACTACCACAATGCATAAATTCGGCAATTTACAGAGGTGAGCCAAACTACCACAATGCATAAATTTGGCAATTTACAGAGGTGAGCCAAACTACCACAATACATAAATTCAGCAATTTACAGAGGTGAGCCAAACTACCACAATACATAAATTCAGCAATTTACAGAGGTGAGCCAAATTACCACAATACATAAATTCAGCAATTTACAGAGGTGAGCCACACTACCACAATACATAAATTCAGCAATTTACAGAGGTGAGCCAAACTACCACAATGCATAAATTCGGCAATTTACAGAGGTGAGCCAAACTACCACAATGCATAAATTCAGCAATTTACAGAGGTGAGCCAAACTACCACAATACATAAATTCAGCAATTTACAGAGGTGAGCCAAACTACCGCAATACATAAATTCAGCAATTTACAGAGGTGAACCACACTACCACAATACATAAATTCAGCAATTTACAGAGGTGAACCACACTACCACAATACATAAATTCAGCAATTTACAGAGGTGAGCCAAACTACCACAATGCATAAATTCGGCAATTTACAGAGGTGAGCCAAACTACCACAATGCATAAATTCGGCAATTTACAGAGGTGAGCCACACTACCACAATACATAAATTCAGCAATTTACAGAGGTGAGCCAAACTACCACAATACATACATTCAGCAATTTACAGAGGTGAGCCAAACTACCACAATACATACATTCAGCAATTTACAGAGGTGAGCCACACTACCACAATACATAAATTCGGCAATTTACAGAGGTGAGCCAAACTACCACAATACATAAATTCAGCAATTTACAGAGGTGAGCCAAACTACCACAATGCATAAATTCGGCAATTTACAGAGGTGAGCCAAACTACCACAATACATAAATTCTGCAATTTATAGAGGTGAGCCAAACTACCACAATGCATAAATTCAGCAATTTACAGAGGTGAGCCAAACTACCACAATACATAAATTCAGAAATTTATAGAGGTGAGCCAAACTACCACAATACATAAATTCAACAATTTACAGAGGTGAGCCAAACGTCCTCAGGGATGGTAGGGCGTGTTGCAGGTGGAGGTGCACTGGTAGAGCTTGGTGACGGTTCGAGTACGAGAGTATCAGGAAGAGTTACAGCACTGAGTAGCTTTCCCTGGCAGATCAGTGTTTGGTCTCAGGTAGGATTGATGGGGAGCTGAATGTCACAGGTGAGGTGCCCTGGTGGTGCTGTGTGATTGGGTCTCAGTGTTGGGATAGCAGGGCGTGATATAGGTGAGGGCTGAGTTGTGTTGGCAGTTATATGAAGGCACCAGGGATGGGATCAGTACTGAGGTGTAGTGGTGGAGCCGTGTGCTCGTCTAAGGAATATGGAATAGAATGTTAAGTGACTATTTTTATATAACACTATGCCAGTCACTCCTAATGATCCCCACTGATATTGTTTGGAGTTTAAAAAACTGGGTAGGGGGTGGTCCAAAGTGGGTGATGCTCCCAAGGGCTGAGCTGTGTTGTCACACCCAGCCTGTCACGTATTTGTGTATTTGTGCCCCTTGTTTAATTGTGCTGTGTTCTGAGAGCAGAGGGCCAGACGCACTATTCCATTTCACAAACCAGGGACGTGCAAATTGCATGCCAACTTGTTTGCGAATGGCGATGCAATTCATGATGTCACCTACGTAATAATATGTTGCTTTGAAAATGGTCTACTCCCAGGGCACTGCGCAACAGCTGTCTAGTGAATATTATTTAGGCAAGCCGCAGTTTGTCATCCCCTGTGAATTGGGGGCCAGTGCAGAGACAGAAGCCTCCAGGGGACAGCAGACCTCCAACTCTGCTTCTGTTCCAAAATTGGAAACATAAAAAATATATATCCCCATTAAAGGCACAGGTGCTGGTTTAAAAATATATTTACCATTGAGGGAGATATGGATGGCTTGTGGTGAGAGCAGGCAGTGGGCTACTGAAGCACTGTTTTTTTCACAAAGGTCTAATTTGCAAATCAGTTAAGACACCAACTCTGGGATCAGCAGCCCAGGAATTGTTTATAATGTTTAGTGAATTCACAAACTATAGATACATTACTTTCTGAATCAGAAATAGGACAGAAATGTCTCTATCATGCCAGTTCTATTTGCGATTTGGATGTACAAGTCTCTTTCGTACTTATAAAAAGGGCTTTTGTACATTAAGAAAAGCCCTTTCCTTTCGCGAAGGCTGTGATTTTGTGTATGACATCTCTTCACTCTCCTTTGCCACACCTTCATTGCCCCTCTTCAGCTCTTCACGGAGGTCACCGTAAGAGTGCAGAGTGGGGGATGCGTATGAGCTTGATCACCAATCCATGTCAGTCTGCGGAGATGGGGGGAGTCAGAGCCTAATTTATATCTTGACGGACGGATTAGTCCATCAGAGCGGTGAGAGGTATCCCATCTGCCAAAATATAAATGCCAATGGTGACGGTATCCTGTTGGCTGAAATATAAATCCCATTATATCTTATGGAATTTATATTTCGGCGGATAGGATATCCGTCACCGTTGTGACCGAGTAACCCGTCTGCCGAGATCTAAATCACGCCCCTAGTTTTCTCCCTGTGACGGCATCTCCACATTTTAGAGAGGTCTCCCACTGACGTGGCTGCTGGGCCTGAAGCTCTTCTCTTATGGCCTGACACTGGGGAGGTGGGGGGCACTGGGGGTGAGGAGGTGGGGGCCAGTGGGGGTGAGTAGATGAGGGGGCACCCGCCCAGGAGCTCTAAAGAATGGGCAAGTAATGCTGCTTTCCCATTGGTCAGGCTGCATTTCAGGAGGTGGAGTTTAGAACTCAGATGGACTCGGAGGGGTCGGTGAGGGTCTCACTAGTGGAACAGCAGGCGTTACTTATGCACTAAAGGGCTTCGTCCATTAAGAGCCGTGTGTCGGTTTGTTCAGGAATAGCAAAGGGACGCTGCCAATAGGAGCTGAGGTACCTCAACAGAGCTATGTCCGTGTCTCAATCCTAGGGGTGCGCTTGTATTGTAAGGTAATTGGAAGAGCTATGGTTGGCTCTGAGGCGTGGCATATCAAGAGGTCTTGCATGTCAGAACTGAGGTGAATTGGCAGAGCTGTGCCCTGATCCAGAGAAGGAGTAGTAATTGTAATTGCATTTATATGACACTTTCTACCCCTGACGAGGCGTCGAAGCGCTTTTTCGGTTAGTAGCACACTACCCATAAAAGATTAGTGTTGAATTAGTATAGTGAATTATGAAAGTAATTTGAGTGGTGGATAGGTTAGTCAGTTATTTGGATGCAAAAGGATAGCGTAGTGATAGAAGAGGGAAAAAGGTTTGCATTTATATAACGCTTGTTACCCCTGATGGGGTGTTGAAGTGCTTTTTTCAGCGAGTAGCACGCTACTCCGGAACCCATAATAGATTAGGGGTGAATTAGTACAGTGAAATATGAAAGTAATTTGTGTAGTGGATATTAGTCAGTTATGTGGATTGAAAAGGATATCAGAGGGAGAGAAGAGGGACAAAGATTTCCATATATATAGCGCTTGTTACCCCTGATGGGCTGTTGAAGCGCTTTTTCGGCAAGTAGCATGCTACTCCAGAACCCATAAAGGATTGGTGGTGAAATAGTATAGTGAAAAATGAAAGTAATTTGAGTGGTGGACATTAGTCAGTTATTTGGATTGAGAAGGATAGCGGAGGGATAGAAGAGGGAAAAGGGTTTGCATTTATATAGGGCTTGTTACCCCCGAGGAGGTGTTGAAATGCTTTTTGTAGTGAGTAGCACGCTCCTCCGGAACCCATTAAATGATTAGTTTTGAATTAGTACAGTGAAATATGAAAGTAATTTGACTGGTGGATGTGTTAGTCAGTTATTTGGATTGAGAAGGGTAGCAAAGGGATAGAAGAGGGACAAAGGTTTCCATATATATAGCGCTTGTTACCCCTGGGCAGTTAGAAAAAGGAAAAAAAGGTTTGCATTTATATAGTGCTTGCTACCCCTGATGAGGTGTTGAAGCGCTTTTTTTGGCAAGTAGCACGCTAGTCTGGAACCCATAAAGGATTAGTAGTGAATTAGTATAGTGAAATATGATATTTGAGAAGTGGACTGTCTGTTATTTTGATTGAAAAGGATAGTAGAGGGATAGAAGAGTGAAGGGATGTGGAGGGGAAGAGTCGGGGGAAGAGTTTAGAAAGGCTTGTTTTGGGGGATCGGTATAGTAAAAGAGGTGTCACATGGTGCAAGGAGGGGTAGAGTAAGGGAGAGTATAGAAATGGCTATTTTGGGGATCATAGTAGTGGTATGGGGTTTCAGATGAATGAGAGATTGGATGTAGAGAATATATTGATAGAGGTATAGGGTGTGAAATTGGGTAGTGCATGGGAAAGAGTAGTAGAAAGAGGTTTGAGATGAGTCAGAGTTGAGGTAGAGGATATATTGAGAGAGATATAGGGTGAGAAACAGGGTAGTGCATTGGATATGCTGAATTAAAAGAAAGTAATAAATATATAGATCCATAAGTACATGGAAAGTATATAGATGCATAAAGGAAGTAAGTATATGTAGATTAAAGATATTGATAGAGGTATAGGGTGAGAAATAGGGTAGTGCATTGAATATGCTTTTTTGGGGGGATGAAAGTAATAAATATATAGATCAAAGTACATGGAAGGTATATAGATACATAAAGGAAGTAAGTATATGTAGATTAAAGATGCACTCGATAAACTCTGGTTTTCAAGTGTTGTACTTAAAAATTATTATTGTCATTTTTTTTAAACATAATTATTTTACATGTTTATACAAAGCAATACACATATATAGGTACATATCTATAGTACAAATAAATGCTTATATACAGAGGGATATGCTGTATATTTCTGTTTACGTATGGTGCCTATGTGAAGAAGAGCCCATTCTTGAGTAGTTTTTTGAAGATAAGGTTGTTGTCGGTGAATCTTATGTTGTGGGGTAAAGAGTTCCGTATTTTGGCTGCTTGAACAGAGAAGCATGTGCCACCCATGTGTCTTTTCTTGTTTCTTGGGGTTTTGAGGTGAGGTGCCACTCTAGGGCAGAGGTTTCTTTGTTGAATGTGTTTGGTGATTTTATTCTTGATGAAGAGCGGTCCCGTTCCATGTATCGCTTTGTGGGTGATACAAATCAGCTTGAACATGGATCTTCTGGCAACCGGTAACCAATGCAGGGCTTTCAAGGCAGGGGAGATGTTGTCTCGCGGTTTGATACGTAAGAGTAGTCTGGCATACGAGTTCTGAATCCGTTGTAGTCTTTTCAAAGTCGTTAAAGGTGATCCGTGGTAGAGGCTATTGGGGTAATCGAGTTTGGACAGAACAAGGGAGATGGTAGCCTGGACCTTGTGTGGAAATCCCAAATGGGGGAAGATTTGTTGCAGAGTTTTTATAGTGACAAATATTGATCTTGGCAGTTTGTCCACTTGGGCATTCATCGATAGCTAGGAGTCCATGGTCATTCCGAGGTTTCTTACTTCCTTCGATACTTTAAGCGGTGATCCCAGCTCATCAGGCCAGGTGGCAAGTGGGTCATAATGTTTCCAATCGCCACACGTGCGCATTTCTGCTTTGGAAGCATTCAATTTGAAATGGCTCCAAGTCATCCATTGATCCAAGGTTCTGAGACAACTGAAAATTGGCGAGTTTCCAATGTCTTTGAGGCATTTCAGTTGAAGGAGTATTTGTGTGTCATCTGCATAGTTATAGCACATGAGGCGAAATTGATTGATCAGTACCGGTAATAACTTCATGTAGATGTTGAAAAGCATGGGCGAGATGATAGAGCCTTAAGGGACCCCAGGTTTTGTGGAGTATGGTTTGGATGAGAAAGGTAGGGTATGGATGACAGTTCTGTTTGGAAGGTAGGACGTGATCCAGTCTAAAGCAGTCCCCTCTATGCTGGCTTTGTAGAGTCTTTGTATCAGAGTGTCATGGTCAACCATGTCAAAGGCAGCCAAGAGGTCCAAGAGGAGTAGCGCAGCAACCTCGCTGCGGTCAACTGTGTTCTTCAGTTCATCCCAGATGGCAAAGAGGGCAGATTCTGTGCCTCTTCCCGGATGGAATTGTGTTTGGAAGTCTGAAAGTATGGCATTCTCTTTAATGAATTGTGACATCTGGGCGAACGCTGCTCTTTCTATCAGTTTGCCCAGGAAAGGCCCATTTGTAATGGGTCTGTAGTAGTCAGGGTACAGCAAGTCCATGTTTTTTTTTTTCAGTAAAGGGCGTATGTATGACTTTTTGAGTTCTTCTTGAAATATTCCAGTAGATAAGGAATCATTGATGATTCTTCTTACTGGAGTGGCAGCAGAGGTTGTTAGAAGAATTGTCTTGAAAGTTTGCAGTGGACACAGGTCAGAAGGGCTGCCGGCAGGCCTGCTTGCTTTGACCGAGTCCATAAATTCATCATGTGAAATGTGTTGGAAGGAAGGGTGAGGCTGAGTTAGAATATTCTTGGATTGCTGTTTTGTAAAAGGGTTAGTGCTGGTGCTTTGTCTCTGTTTTAAGTATGAGTCCAACGTGTCTGCTTTGTCCGTGTAATGATTTGCCAGTTTGTCTGTGAAATCTTGAGTAAAGGGATGAGTTTCTTCTAGGCAATTTGGTTTACGAAATTCATTGAGTATTTTATAGAATTCTTTATTTTCACATTTAACATTTTGAATAGTACCTTTTACTTGCTTTTTTGATAGCTGACTTGTATAATCTGTTAATTTTCTGTAGGTGAATTTTGTCTTGTTTGGTTTTTGTTTTAAGCCAGGCTCATTGCAGCTTTCTAATTTGTAGTTTTATGTATTTTATCTCTATTTTTCCAAGGTGCTTGTTTTCTTTTGTTCTGTTGTGTGGTTTTGAGTGGTATCAGGACATCAAAAGCTTCCTGTAGCCACTCATATAGTTTTTGAACAGAATTTATTGTTTCCAGATCTGTACTGGATGTTAGTTGTGTTTCTAAGTGTTCCAAATTGAGTTTGTTCCACAGTCAATAGTTGGATGCATGTAAGGTGGTTTTAGGTAGGCCTGGGCGAAAATTTAGTTCCGTTCGCGGAAATTGCGATAATTTGACATTTTCGCGTTCCGCGGAGAGCGCGAAAATGTCAAAAATTCCGGTTTCCGCAGCTTGGCGATAATTTGTTTCTTGCTCGCGCTGTAAAAGAATACATTCTCGCGCGCGCGCGATCGCCTTACCTGAATCCCTGCGTTCGCCGACAAGTTTTCTTGATCCGGTCGCGTTCTCCATGAGATGTTGTATTGTTTTTAGCCATTTGCGCTGTCTCGCGACAGTTCGCGCCCGCAGTGACGTCATGCGTCGCGCGATCACGTCTTTCTTCTCGCGATCATGCACCGCGAGACAACTCAAAACAAGATGGAAGTGCCCGCAAGCAACCACATGGGTAAGTTGGCGACCCGCAACCATGCAGAAAATCTCGCGGACATGCCGGAAAAAAAATTCCGCATCTTCGCGATATTTCCGCTTGTTTGCGATAATTTTAAACATTTTCGCGATAATTTGCGAAAGTTAATTTCGCAAATTCCGCCCACCCCTAGTTTTAGGTGAGTTGCTTAGTGATGTTTTATGTTGGATAGCAAGCAAATGGTGTTCTGAGCATGTGACTAGAGTTATAGTTTGAAAGGTAACTAGTTTGGTATTACATCTAGGATATGTCCAGCGATGTGTGGGTTTGTGGACAATCTGATGCAGGTTCAATGCGTCTAGGCCAGTGATTATTGTTTTTGAATGGGTCATGTTGGGTTTTCTCAAACCAAATGTTGAGGTCAACCAGAATGCATAAGTTGTAGTGTATTGTTATCAGGTTTGAAACTGTGTCTAGAAGTGTGTCTGGGAATGTCACCTTGCTAGGTGGAGGTCTGTAAAGGAGCAGGAAGTTACAGGAGGAAGATGGTGTAGGATTGCATCTGGTGAGAAGAGCCTCACAATTCTTTATGTAGATGTCGTCAACTTTAGTGATATGTAATGTTTGCCTGAACACAACAGCTAGACCACTTCCTTTTTTGCCTATACGATTTTGGGTGATCGTTTGATAGCCTAGAGGAATGGCTTCATGCAGGACTGAAGCCATGTCATCTCCCAACCATGATTCAGTTATGAATAGTATGTCTGGTTTTTGCGTCCATGAGAAGGTCGTAGACATGATGTTTGTTTTTAGAGAGCGATCAAGCATTTATTAGTAGACAGTTTAGAAAATGTGCTTTGGTGACAGTGAGACTTTGTTTTGTAGAAGAGTGATCAGTATTGTGTGAGTTAGTAGCAGGTGTCTTTTTAGTGCTGGTATTATCTGTATGAGGATAGCAATTGTGTAGCTGTTCTGTAATGTGTTCCTCATCCAGCAGGCTAAGAAGGCATTTTGATGGGTCTGCGTGTGTAGGTGGTGGAGACGATGTTTGAGAGTGAGTTGGTGTGCTGTGTTGTTTTTGTGGTATAACCTTGTTGTGCAGTAGACATGGAGAAGCAAAGTTGTGGTGCGTGGCACATTTCTTATATTGTTTGTGTATGTTTAGGGTGGAGGGTGTATGAGTCAGTGGTGGTGGTGCAGCATGTGGGTCATGTAGTAAGCTTCTAAATTGTCCAATGGATGAGAGGTGGTTAGAAGAGAGTTGCTGTGTTGATGTATGTGTGTTAGGTGTGGTGGAAGAGAGAAAGCTTTGCATTGTAGTTTGTTCATTTGTGTTGTTTGAAAGGTGGGTGTATGATTGTATTTTGCGACTGTAAGTATTATGAGGTGTTGTACTTGAGAGATTTTGCTGTGCTGATGTGTGTATTATGTTTTGTTTTTGAGGAGTAGTGATGTATTTGTTTTATGAGATGGATTTGTTTGTATAGTATTGTTTGTGAGTGGAACTTGTAAAGTAAAGGGGGTGGTGATGTGTTTGTGAGTAGAGTTTATGCTGTGTGTAGGGGATGAAGTAGATTTAAGACTGTTTGTTGAAGACCTGTTTGGTGCAAGAGTTAAAATGTGTAGTGCTGTGGCATGTAAGCGGTTGAGTTGTTGTGTTTTTGTGGTAGAAAGAAGAGGAGGGTATTAGTTGGACAAATGATGGAAGGCTGAGTATGAGTTTGTTAACGATAAAAGGGGGTCTGTTAGGAGTAATTAGAGAGGGGAGTGTGTGTCTGGATGGGTTGTAGTTAAGTATGGTATGAATTTTGGTTGTGTTAGTGATGAGTGCATTGGTTAGTGGTATAGGATAGAGTTGTAGGTGTAGTTGTAAGCGATGGTGTAAATGTGTGATAGCTGGAATAGAAGGATATATAGATGTGAGTTGGGTGGTTTTGCAGAATATCCTGGTACACTGATTTGTGCATAGGGTTGGTTTGTAGTAAGCGTGTGGTGTACTTTTGGGGTGAGTGTGTTACTCTGTTTGTGGATGGTGCTGGGTGGGTATTACTGAATGGGAAAATGGCAGCATTTCTGTCCCTAGTCCCGACCAGTCGTGAATAGGCTCAAACATGCAACTGCCCTTGTCCTCCCAACCCTTAGCCTCGACACCTGGGCTGAGACTCCCTAAACTCTGGCTTTATATAGCCCTAGTAATCAGGTGAGCCCTTCAGCCAATAGCCCTATCCCTATCCAATAACAACACTAGCCCTAAACTCTAGAACCAATAGGAGACCAAGACCTTACAGCCAATCACACTCCTAGTCCAAGCACTCAATCAGGTTCAAAACCCTAATCCCTATATCCAATAGAGGCCCTAGCCCTAGTCCCTACCCTAGTACCAGCAACTAATCGCACAGAAAACCCTAATCCCTACTTCCAATAGAAAGCCTAACCCTAGTCCTAGTCCCACACCTAGTCCAGCAACCAATCACACAAGAAGCCTTAATCGCTACTTCCAATAGAAAGCCTAACCCTAGCCTTAGTCTCAACCCTAGTCCCAGTAACCAATCACACAGGAAGCCCTAATCCCTACTTCCAATAGAAAGCCAAACCCTAGCCCTAGTCCCAACCCTACATTAATTGAATCTCAGACCCAGAAACCAATCAGAACCCTCAAATACCCAACCAATGAGAGCACTAACCCTAATCCAATAGAAACATCAGACACAACACCCAATCAGTGCACACGTGTACCAACCAATGGCAGACTATATAAGGTCCCAGCGACCTCAGACAAGGTTTGCTGACCAGTGAGTTGGAAGCTGCTCCTCTATTCAGAATCTCCAAGGAGACAGACAGGCTCAATCCACACTTTGGACTTCTGCAGGTAAGGGCCTAACAAACTCTGTCCTCTAACAATAATGTTTGCATAAAACTTTACTCACTCTCCTAGACAAAAAAGGATATCCAAATCCCTATAAAACACCGCTTAAACAGCTCACAGCAGATTACTGCTGTCTCAGAGCACTCTCTGTTCACTCTCTGATGCAGAATATCCCTGTTGCTAGGGGGGCAGCTTGTGTGTGGACCCACAGATGGAACAGTTGGGGTCCACAAGCCAGAAATGAGGTGCACTGGTGGAGCTGTGCACTGATTCGGAGTCAGAGTAGTAGGGGCTTGTGTCAGGACTGAGGAGCACTGGCTAATCTGTGCACTGATCCAGAGATAGAGTAGTATGGGGAGAGTTGTGTCAGGACTGAGGGGCACTGGCTGATCTGTGCACTGATCCAGAGATAGAGTAGTATGGGGAGAGTTGTGTCAGGACTGAGGAGCACTGGCTGATCTGTGCACTGATCCAGAGAGGGAGTAGTAGGGGCTTGTGTCAGGACTGAGGGGCACTGGCTGATCTGTGCACTGATCCTCAGATTGAGAAGTAGGGGCTTGTGTCAGGACTGAGCTGCACTGGCGGAGCTGTGTACTGAACCGGAGCTGCAGTAGTATGGGGGGCTTGTGTCAGGACTGAGCTGCACTGGCAGAGCTCTGCGTTGATCTGGAGCTGGAGTAGTAGAGGGCAGTGTGTCAGGGTTGAGGTGCACTGAAGGAGCCGTGTGTGAGTGTGAGAGGTAGAAGGGGGTGGTGTGAGTGTCAGGGTTGAGGTGCACTGCAGGAGCTGTGTATGGATGTCCGTCATGGATTAGTAGGGGCCCCATGTGACAGGGTGGGGGTGTCATCAGAGCTCTGTGTTGCCTCAGAGATACAACAGTAGAGAGTCTGCGCCTCACGGTTGAGGTTGAGGAATAATAGAGATACAAAGAAGGATGTGGTAATAGTCCCCCCCCCCCCGAGTTCTTCCCATTACTGTCCACGAGCTGCACCATTTCCCCACAAATCAGGCGCTAGTTACCAGGAAGTGGGGTCTTTAAATCACGGCGGCCATTAGCTGTCCCCGCCAGGAGCTCCGCCATATGTCACATTTATGTGTGAAGCCGCAGGGGCCGGCACTGAACAGGCACTGACCGCGGTGTCTCCTACGAGACCAATCTGGTGTTAATGGAGCCTCCACTGTGTCTACATGGACCCTGGAGCTGAAAAACAGTGCGCGCCAGCATGGGGGTGTGGAGGAAAGGGGCCAGCAGAGGGGTGTGGAGGAAGGGGCCAGCAGAGGGGTGTGGAGGGAGGGGGCCAGCAGAGGGGTGTGGAGGGAGGGGGCCAGCAGAGGGGTGAGAAGGGAAGGGGCCGGCAGAGGGGTGTGGAGGGAGGGGGCCAGCATAGGGGTGTGGAGGGAAGGGGCCAGCAGAGGGGTGTGGAGGAAGGGGCCAGCAGAGGGGTGTGGAGGAAGGGGCCAGCAGAGGGGTGTGGAGGGAGGGGGCTAGCAGAGGGGTGAGAAGGGAAGGGGCCGGCAGATGGGTGTAGATGGAGGGTGCCAGCACAGGGGTGTGGTGGGAGGGGGCTGGCAGAGGGGTATGGAGGGAAAGGGCCGGCAGAGGGATGTGGAGGGAGGGGGCCGGCAGGGGGGTGTGGTGGGAAGGGGCAAGCAGAGGGGTGTGGAGGGACGGGGCCAGCAGGGTGTGTGGAGGAAGGGGCCCAGCATGGGGTGTGGAGGGAAGGGGCCAGCAGGGTGGTTTGGACGGATGGGGCCAGCAGTAGGGTGCTGACGGATGGGGCCAGAAGGGGGGCAGCAAGGGGTGTGTGTGGAGGGATGGGGCCAGCAGTGGGGTGTGGAGAGATGAGGCCAGCAGAGAGGTGTGGAGGTACGGAGCCAGCAGGGGGCTGAGGAGGGACAGGGCCAGGAGGGGGGTATGGAGGGATGAGGCCAGCAGATGGGGGTGGAGGAATGGGTCCAGCAATGGGGTGTTGAGGGTTGGGGCCAGCAGAGACGGTGTGGAGGAATGGGGTCAGGAAGAGGGGGGGCAGACTAGAGCAGGGGGCAACAAGGGGGGCAGCAGATGGGTGTAAGGGAAAAGCGCCAGCAGTGGGCTGTGGAGGGACGGGGCAAGCAGGGGGCTGTGGAGGGACGGGGCAAGCAGGGGGCTGTGGAGGGACAGGGCCAGCAGGGGGTGTGGAGAAACGGGGCCAGCAGGGGGGAGTGGAGTGATGAGGCCAGCAGAGGGGTGTGAAGGGAAAGGATCAGCAGGGGGGTGTGGAGGGACGGGGCCAGCATTGGGGTGTGGAGAGATGAGGCCAGCAGAGGGGTGTGGAGGGATGGGGCCAGGGAGGGGGTGGGGCCGAACCAGGGGGGGCAACAGGGTGGGGTGGGGGGCGGCAGTGCGGTTTGGAGGGATGAGGTCAGCAGAGAGGGTGTGAGGGAATAGGGCCAGCAGTGGGGTGTGGAGGGACAGGGCCAGCAGAGAGGGTGTGGAGGAAAAGGGGCCAGGAAGGCGGTGTGGCCGGACCAGAGGCGGGGCAACACGGGGGGCAGCAGTGGTGTATGGAGGGACGGGCCAGCAGGGGGGTGTGGAGGGATGGGGCCAGCAGTGGAGTGTGGAGGGATGGGGCCAGCACTGGGGTGAGGAGGGTTGGGGCCAGCAGAGGGGTGTGGAGGGACGGGGACGGCAGGGGTGTGTGGGGGGACAGGGCCAGCAGTGGGGTGAGGAGTGTTGGGGCCAGCAGAGGGGTGTGCAGGGGTGTGTGGAGGACGGGGCCAGCACTAGGTTGTGGAGGGATTGGGCCGGAGACACCCTGTATACTCCACTTTGCATCTACTTGAGGAAATATGAATTTTGTGATCAGTTATGTCCCCTATCGTAGACCCCAACGGCTCCATGTACATGCTATAAGTACATGTATGTTCCCTCCTGCTCCAGTTTCGAAGACGCAAATATATGTGCGTCCACCGTCAACATGTCCTCTTTCAGATCCGCCATGAATGGGTCAGATATTCCATTCCTAAGTATGAAAGGCCACCGACTTTATGTGGTTCACTTTCCACATTTTACAGATTCAGGCGAGTAGGCCCTGAATTCTGTCATCAAGCTTTTCCTGTCTTCTGCCTCTGAAAGCTCCAGTCTGAGCCTGCATCTGTATCCATGAACTTTGTCCTACTCCCTGCGCGGCAAACGGTGCCTGATCCAGCCTGTTGCCTGCCAAAAACTGTATTTCACCTTCAAGATTATCTGCTTCGCTCCTCATCCGATGCATTCCTGTCTAGTAGTTTAGGTAAACATTCTTCCAGCTACCGTGCAAGGGACCAGGCCTCGCTGTCCTCATGCAAGTAATTCATAGCCTCGTTACCATGGAATATTCCTACCCCCTCGCATCTCATGTAGACACTTAGACGCTTGTACACGCACTAACAGTCAGTATAGAATAGATTCTATCCTAGAGACCTTTCCTTTTGGATAACACAGTTCTTTAAACATAGGATATTAGATATGATTTGGGATTAGGTTGACATGAACCCCAGACTTCTGTCTCCACATGTAGAGCTAAATGTCAAGTCCCCTTCACCCTCTAGTTGCACGTCAATCACACGTCATGCGGCTGCGCACGCCTCTCTGCCAAATATTTCTGCTGACATTGCAGGATTCTCTTATGGATCCACCCATTTGTGACATCATGTTTAAATGACGTATTTTAGTTACACCCATGTTTACGCCTTTTTTGGTTACGTATGCATATTTTATCTCTCTTATCAGCTGTTACGCCTCCTGCGTCTGTTACACTATAATGTAATTCTTATAAAAGTGATTACCTGTCAATAATATATGCCCCTTCCTTCCTGAACTTTCGTGGTGATGGAATAGAAGGCCCACAATTCGAATTGTATTCCTTTGTATAGGAATAAAGCCTTTTAAAAACCTCTAATACCACGGATTCTGCCTCTTATATTTACTGAGTTATTCTTAATAGACTTTACCGCATAAAAAATAGTACCGGTAACGAAATATTTACCACATAAATTGGCGCCCGAACAGGGACACTTTCTCATCTCACGCGCCGGCGGTGCGTTGCAGGCCCGGTCTCCTGCCACAGCTGAACGGACAAAAACGCGTACCTGCAGGATTTCCTGTATCTCCCTCCGGCCAAGCGGGGGAAACTGAGGCTGCGATCGGTGAGAAGTGCGAAGTATCCCGACCAGAGCCTAGCTGAGAGAGCAAGATCCGAGGTATACAGAGGCCCACCAGGTTCCGAAGTTCCGAGTCGAGTCGAGTCGAGTCCAGTCCGGTCCAGTTTCAGTTCCGTTCCGAGGCCTTCCGTTCCGAGCTACCCGGTGAGTACCATTACCGGGGAGGCATTTAACGTGCACATAGTCTGTGCCGGTCAAGACGGGTTTGGGTACACAAATCCGGTCTGCACTGTTTCAGCAGTGTATCTGTACTGTTTAGCAGTATATCTAGTATGTCTTGCATATAAATTCAGTATTCTCTAGTGTTAGTATTATGTCAGTAACTAGTTTTCTATTAGTTATCATTGTTCGTTAAAAACTGTTAAATGTTAAATGTTTAAATACGTTCTATACATTGTGGTGTGAATGACTGTTCATTATTGTGTTTATTGTATTAAGTGTGTTCTAATAATAAGATCTAAAAATGCCGCTCTTTTCGAAACTAAGACAGATCAAAACCAGAAAAGGGGTACTCGAAGAAGCTGTTCCCATTCCACCAAGGGACACTCCAGGATACTTTATGTATCATAAGCATGGCCTAGACGCCGTATTATTTCTTGATTTATGGGTGGACTACACCAAAGAATTACCAGAGAGTCAGAGATGGCCCACAGCAGGGACCTGGGATGCAGATTGCATCATGAGAGTAGAAGAAGAATTATGGAAAAAGAAAGCCAGACAGTCACAGAAAGATGCCATTGAATTATGGCGTAAAGAATCATATAGACGTACAGAAAAAGCGCTCAGACAGGAAGAGAAAGGTAGAGAGAATTCAAATAAAACCCGAGAAAATCTATTACTTGAGGAAGGTACCCGAGAAAAAACAGAACAAACAGATAGACAAAGAAACACTCTTATGAATGGTATGTATCCTCTTCTGGCCGAAGGGTTACCTAAGGCTACCCCGGAAATACCAAAAGATTTAACTCCTCCATTGCTCCCGATAAAAACACATCCCAAAACAGCAAAGGACGTTTTCCTTTCCTCCTATTTAGATGACGTAGCTCCCGAGTATGCTAATGCCATACCGCACATACCGCTTGACGATGGTGTTCAACACCAAGAGTATCCGTCTGTATCCCCGCAACTACAAACTCCTACACAAGTTCCCACAGGTCCGTCCGTTTCTACAGTCTTTCCCGCATCTACAATCTCTATCCTACGTCCAACGAATCCTTTCGTGCCCAGCGCCTCAGATGGTGCTACAGGAGGTACGACAGACATGTTTGCCACCCCGCCGCGAAATAAACAGACCCTTAGAGATTTAGCACTCCAACGTACACCCCAATTAGCGACATCCGACATGTTTAAAGAACAGCTTGTGGATTGTAGATACGACCCAGTACCAGGTAGACAGGATAAATTGCTCATATCATCACTACGTATAAGACGAGCTACATTATATTTAATGACGATACCAGGAATGGGTGAACACCTAGACGAAATATATCGCTTTGTCCAAACAGGGCGAGGTCCAGAAAGTATTAACGAAGCTGTGGAATATCAGAAAGTGGATGTCCAAAGACAACTACTACGTTTTTTCATAAATTGTGTAATTAGGAATCAAGACAGGCCCGGGGCAGATCACGATACCATGCAAAGACTTGTCAAATGGGGTCAGAACATATCAGAAGAGAAACATGATAGACAGGCGTGTATAATCGCCATGTGTCGAAAAATCCGCAAGGAAGTAGAACGAATACATAAAGAAAGACGAGAAACAGACAGAGTAGAATCAGAAGAGGAGGAGGAGCAAGATTCAGAACAATTGGAGACGATAGCTTACGTAGGTAGAGGAAGACCCCATAATAATACTAGAGACTTTAACGACCCGATACGTCCAATACGTCCAGAATATAATAGGCATTTTCCAAATCCTATGTTAAATACAAAATCCCCTGAACACCTATTCCAAGCCGTTGATAAATTACTCCGAGATCGAAGAGGGTACCACATGCTCGATTCCATGGACGAACAAGAATTAGCCAGATCAGCAGTACAATGGGCTGACAGTCCCAGCGAATACAATGATGATGTACTTGCACACACGTTTCTGAATCTTGACCCATACGAACAGCGTTTAGCTAGTATATACATGATTCAACACCTCCTTATATTATATAAAAGCCAACACTCCGATCCAGGACCCTTACCTGACATATTGACAGAACTGCTCACGAATATATGGAGAGGGTCAGGTACTGATTTGATTAGGGAAATTCTAGAATTCCGAAACCAATATTTAAATTTCGTATGCCCAGAACACGTTCCAGTTCCCATCATGGGAAGAAAAATGTATCACAGAGATAGACAGAACCCGTTACGCGAAGTACACCCAATCAGAGGTGACGGTAATAACTTTACACGCGTGTTTGTGTACACGCCTATAACTAAACTAGAATTATTGGAAATGAAGAAAGTAGTACCCAGCCATGACAAGGATCCAGCAGGTTTCCACCGCGAGATAAAAGACATGTTACTCATGGGAGAGTATACCTACCCCGATATTATGAAAATATTAAAAGTCCTATTACCCGCCGGTGTTTATGAGAAACTCAAAGAAAAGGAATGGGAGGTGGGAGACCAAAAGATAGATTGGACAGCATTAGAAAACGAAGAAAGGGCCCGAGCTGCAGGATCAGGACTTGGGGAAAAGACTACAGCACTAGCAGGACTACTAGTGCAGGTACTGCCACGTTTATTAACTACGAAAAAGGAAGACTGGGGTGCAATCTCAGCCTGTAAACAAAAACCAGATGAAGACACTAGTGATTTCTATTCCCGATTTGAAAAATGTTTTGGTATAAATAGTGGCATAAAAGCGAGTAGTGAGTCATATCCGCATCTGTTTGTGACAAAATTAGTTGAAAATTCTCTGCTACAAGTTAAGAATAGAGTATTGAAATTCGAAAGTACCTGGCAAGGTAATACCCCATCACAGATGTTACAGATGTTACAATATCATCACAATAGAATTAGAGAAGAACAAGAACACGAACAAAGACGTATGAAAGATACAAAAATGAAAATGCTTGTTGCTCAGTCAGTCCCAGCTAATGGTCATCAAAAGGGTGATCCCGCAGGTCCTACAAAAGGGACATGCAACTATTGTAAACAACCAGGTCATTATATACACGATTGTCCAGTCTTGAAACATAATATTGCTACAGGTAGAACTCAGGAGAGACCACGTCCACCTAGACAGGATCAGAATCAACAACAAATCCCCCAGCATGCACAACATAGGTTAGCTCCGCAACAATTAGCTCAGCAACAAGGAGCTCCACAACAGACCGTAGCACCACCACCAGCGCAGCCTATTGCTGCCACACAAGCGACAACGCAACAGATGTACCAGTATGCACAAGCAGATTATCCCGATTATCAACGATACTCATGAGATAGCCTAGAGAGGGAAGTTGGCTTACCCCTTATCGAGGTTCCTATAGACCAAGAGGGACCTTATGTACATAGTGAACTATTAGGGGAAGACAGAAAGTTTTTACTTGATACAGGGGCAAGCAGAACAACTATAAGACGCAGTGAAGTTCCAGGGGCACCCCTCTCAGGCTCACAGAATATTTCCCTTGGATTTTCAGGAAAACCTATAATAAATGACGTAACACAACCTCTTCCACTTACGATTGGTCCATTGACACGTACTACAGACTTATTGCTTACTAAATCATGTCCAGAAAACTTGTTAGGTATAAAAACATTGAAAGCTCTAGGAGCTATAATATGTTGTTCTCCGGAAGGAGTACGACTATTTTTACGTGACTTTAAAGGTCACTATGTGTCCAGAGAAATGGATCACCGACTGCAGAATTTACCTACATATTTATGGGCACAAGGCCCCACTGATGTTGGTTGCATGAATATTACACCATATCGTGTCACACTAAAAACAGGAGTAATACTACCACGAATACGACAATACAAATTACCACCCGATGCTGTTGTGGCTTTGCTGCAAATCATTGACGAGCTCATTACACAAGGAGTGGTTGTCGAAACTGACTCCAATGTATGTAATTCCCCGATAATTCCGATTCTTAAAAGAACGGATCCAAAAGCACCACCAGTATATCGATTAGTTATTGATCTGCGCGAATTAAATAAATGTATTGTACCACAATACCCTGTGGTCCCAGATATCTCGTCATTACTAACAGCTATTGATTCAGAAGCAACGTTCTTCACTGTAATTGATCTCAAGAATGCTTTCTTTAGCGTCACAATAGATCCGGAAAGTCAATATCTGTTCGGATTCAGTTTAAATGGACGAAGTTTTAAATTCACACGCGCACCTCAAGGATTTACAGAAAGCCCTAGCATCTATAGCCAAGCACTGAAACGAGAACTTGACAGTATCCACATGCCAGTTAACACTGCCTTGCTTCAATATGTCGATGATCTGCTGATCACCGCCCGAAGCGAACCTGAATGTGAAACAGCGTCACTGACGGTTTTACAATTTCTGGCCGACAAGGGGCACAAGGTGTCCCCTTCTAAGCTGCAATTCTGTGTCCAGCGAGTTGTTTACCTTGGGCACTCACTGTCCAAGGAGGGAAGGCAGCTTACACCCGACCGTATCCAGTTAATCGCTAACATGCCACCACCCAAGACACAAAAAGAGGTACGGGCTTTTATAGGCCTCACTTCATACTGTAGGCAGTGGATCCCTCAATATGCATTTCTAGCAAAACCACTCATCCAGTTAACAACACAGGAGGCAGCCACATCGACTGTCCTCCCTTGGACTCAAGAACATACCCATGCCTTTGAAAGCTTAAAGAAAGCTTTATGCCAAGCACCTGTTTTAGCAACACCATGTTACAGTAGGCCTTTTACACTCTTTGTTACAGAACGCGAAGGTACTGCCTTGTCAGTACTCACTCAGGAACAAGCAGGATCACACAAACCATGTGCTTATTTCTCTAGTACATTAGATCCAGTGGCTCAGGCTCTTCCTGCGTGCCTGAAATCAGTGGCAGCAACAGCTTTAGCTATCAGACAAAGCGATGCCATAGTGTTAGGACATCAATTGACAGTACAAGTACCACATGCAGTAGAGGTTCTCTTGAACCGCACACAAACACAACACTTGACTATAGCGAGACTCACCGGTTACGAACTGACATTGTTTCAGCCACACATAGAAATCAGACGTTGTAATACGTTAAATCCTGCCACACTGTTACCAGTGGGCGGAACAGATCCATTGGCACATGATTGTGTCGAAATCATTACTATCACGACGAAACCCAGACAAGACTTGACAGATATCCCTTTGTCAGATCCAGACTTGACATTGTATGTAGATGGGTCATGTATGAGAACAAGTACAGGAGAGTTAGTGGCTGCTTACGCAGTCACAACAGACACTGAAATCATTGAAACAAATCGTATTAACACTTTGTCAGCTCAAGCAGCAGAGCTCATCGCTCTGACACAAGCCTGTATTCAAGCCAAAAATAAGAAAGTCAACATATACACAGATTCACGTTATGCATTCGGAGTCGTCCATGACTTCGGCGTACTATGGCGAGAGAGAGGTTATTTAACTTCTCACGGTGCCCACATCCAACACGGACCCCTCATTCAAACCCTATTGGACGCGATTCATCTACCTACTGCAATATCGATTATGAAATGCAAAGCCCATACAAAAGTTACCGATATCATTTCTCAGGGTAATGACCTAGCTGACAGAACAGCTAAACAGACTGCTCAGAATCAGACTCTCACAACTGACATGACAAAGACAATAGTTGCGACACTAACACATTGCATGACAGTTAAGGATCCCGCCCTTGATGTAATTGACATACAGACACATGCTACACCAGAAGAAATAAAGAAATGGACTGAATTAGGAGGGATCCAAACGGATCAAGGATGGATGACGAAGGAAAAATCTATATGGTTTCTTCCCGACTCCATGGTCCAAGTCATCATTAATACAATACATAGTCCAGCGCACCTAGGAGAAAAAGCTATGCTAGACAGCATTCAACACATTTGGTTCAACAAGCACTTGCGAGCAGCAGCTAAACAAAAAGTTCGTACCTGTATGATATGTTGTCAGTTTAAACCAGGTAAAAGCATCCCCGTAGAGCAGGGTGGATTTCAACCTCCCGATCATGCTTTTGAAGTCCTCCAGATGGATTATATCCAGATGGAACGATGTCGAGGATTCAAATATGTCCTCGTAGTTGTCTGTGCTCTTTCCCGTTGGACAGAAGCATACCCGGTTTCAGATTACACCGCTCCGACTACTGCCAAACAGTTAGTTCGAGAATTCTTCCCACGGTACGGTTTACCACGTGTTGTCTACTCAGATAACGGCCAGCCGTTCTCATCCGAACTAATGAAACACGTTTCCCTTTTGTTAGGCTACCAATGGAAATTCCACTGTGTCCGGCATCCCGAGGCCGCAGGTCTCGTGGAACGCCATAATCAAACTCTGAAAATTAGATTGTCCAAAATATGTAGGGAAAAAGGTGTCGACTGGATAGTAGCCTTACCAGTTGCGCTCTTTTACATGAGAATGGTAGCACATTCTCGAACAGGGCTATCCCCGTATGAGGTGATCTTCGGTAGACCACCAAATATGTGGGGGACGCCTATACCTCGCAAAATAACTGATGTTGACTGTAATATGCTGACAGATTACCTGGCTTCCTTGATGTCTGCACTACAATCTTGTCGTTCACAGGTAGCCGCAGCTTTTCCCGATAATACTGAGGTGAAGCCCCATGACGTGGTTCCTGGTGACCTGGTTTTGGTCAGGAATTTCGACCGGAAGACCCAACTGGATCCTAGGTGGAAGTCGCCTAAGTTGGTTCTACTGACTACAAGGACTGCCGTGAAGATTGAGGGTCGCAAAGGGTGGTTGCACTCGAGTCATATCAAGAAATATTATGGACTACCATCCAGTGTGAATACTGAACCCTGTATTCCCTCACAGACAGAATCAAAGCTCCCCTTGGTTGAGAAATCAAAACCAGAACTTTATAAACTAAAATTGAGGTCTAGCAAGTCAGACAATTTGATTGTTTAAGTCCTCTCCAAGGTGAATCGGTTGAATTTGTCTCTGACGTGTATCCTCTAGACCGGAATAGAGAAAGAAATCATCAGATACAGCTCAAAAAGCATGCGTACTGTAAATCACTTCGTAGTCACTGCACAGTAACATTATTAATTTTGTTTTCTCTAAGTCTTCTGATTATTTTTTCCAGCATACTATTGCATATGTATTACCCTATTCTTAAACATGCTTACAATATAACTGTAGAACATTCTTTTAGCGAATTTCCTCCGCATGATTTGTCCTATAGATTTGCGCTGCGCAACAACACATTCATTAGTATGTTACATCATTCTCATCAGACCAGCAATGCTACCAATTGTTGGATATGTGGCCGACTCCCTCCCTATCAAAACTATAAGGGAGTTTTGCCCCTCTTTCCATATCCGTTCACACACAATGGCTCCTGTGGAGCATGGTTTAGTTTGATTAATTCCCTAGATTCAAATTCCGCAGTTTATCAAGACAACTGGGTATGGGGAAACCTGAACCTAGTTTTACTTAAAGTCTGCTACCCTAACAAGGAGGGACTCCCCAAAAGAACAGGAACTGATCTAGAAAATGAAGTATATGGACTAGGTAATTTTACACTTAACCTCATGATCCTGAACGTTGAAAGGGGAATTATGTATAAGAAAGAATGGTTCCATACACATGGGCCATAGTAAATGCACCACTGTAAGAAAATGCAGTGATCAAGGCAAGTCTACATTTAGAGCTTCCCATCATTCCTACTTCATATGTGGCCAGACCGCATATATACGTCTACCTCCAGATTGGGATGGTACTTGTTACATAGCATTCCTTCTGCCACCTGTTTTCCTAGCTCCTCCTGATTATCACAGAAATACCCATTTAGTACACAATAGACAACAGAGAGATCTCCCAATTGTCGATTACACTGAAACAGCATGGGAAAAATACACAGATTTCAATAAAGGGTTCTTTCCCTATATAGGTACAGTCAGTAATAGTAAGCTGATACGTAGATTAACCAGAACCCTTGAAGCAGTAGTGAACGAAACTATTTCCGCCTTAGGCAATTTAACAGAAGAGCAGTCTGCTATGCGGATTGTTGTGCTTCAAAATCGTCTTGTCCTTGACGTCATCCTGGCCGATAGGGGCGGAGCTTGTAGGGTCATCGGATCAAGTTGTTGCATTTTCATACCAGAAAATTCACCGTCAGTATATAAAGCCATAACTCGCCTTCATAAGATTATAAGCCAGATACACCAGAGTCCAGGCACCTGGACTTGGTCCGGTTGGTTCTGGGGCGTGTTGTCAGCCTGGGGATGGAGAATCCTATCCTTCCTAGGTATTGGCTTTCTCATACTATTCAGTTGCTGCTTATGTCTACAATGCGGGCCAGCGATTTGTGGTCTGTGTGCCACATCGTGTATCCCACATCCACGTTTTCATTCAAAATCCCGGAAGAAGAAAGAAGAACAAATGATGCTATATGAACAGATCGATGGATTGATGAAGATCGATATCTCCTGAGGGTCCGTAGGGGACAAGGAGGGAATGAGGAAATATGAATTTTGTGATCAGTTATGTCCCCTATCGTAGACC
Organism: Triturus cristatus; assembly: GCF_964204655.1. Lineage (NCBI taxonomy): Eukaryota > Metazoa > Chordata > Amphibia > Caudata > Salamandridae > Triturus > Triturus cristatus. The sequence continues at coordinate 1,194,069,834 of NC_140593.1, forward strand.
CCAACGGCTCCATGTACATGCTATAAGTACATGTATGTTCCCTCCTGCTCCAGTTTCGAAGACGCAAATATATGTGCGTCCACCGTCAACATGTCCTCTTTCAGATCCGCCATGAATGGGTCAGATATTCCATTCCTAAGTATGAAAGGCCACCGACTTTATGTGGTTCACTTTCCACATTTTACAGATTCAGGCGAGTAGGCCCTGAATTCTGTCATCAAGCCTTTTCCTGTCTTCTGCCTCTGAAAGCTCCAGTCTGAGCCTGCATCTGTATCCATGAACTTTGTCCTACTCCCTGCGCGGCAAACGGTGCCTGATCCAGCCTGTTGCCTGCCAAAAACTGTATTTCACCTTCAAGATTATCTGCTTCGCTCCTCATCCGATGCATTCCTGTCTAGTAGTTTAGGTAAACATTCTTCCAGCTACCGTGCAAGGGGCCAGGCCTCGCTGTCCTCATGCAAGTAATTCATAGCCTCGTTACCATGGAATATTCCTACCCCCTCGCATCTCATGTAGACACTTAGACGCTTGTACACGCACTAACAGTCAGTATAGAATAGATTCTATCCTAGAGACCTTTCCTTTTGGATAACACAGTTCTTTAAACATAGGATATTAGATATGATTTGGGATTAGGTTGACATGAACCCCAGACTTCTGTCTCCACATGTAGAGCTAAATGTCAAGTCCCCTTCACCCTCTAGTTGCACGTCAATCACACGTCATGCGGCTGCGCACGCCTCTCTGCCAAATATTTCTGCTGACATTGCAGGATTCTCTTATGGATCCACCCATTTGTGACATCATGTTTAAATGACGTATTTTAGTTACACCCATGTTTACGCCTTTTTTGGTTACGTATGCATATTTTATCTCTCTTATCAGCTGTTACGCCTCCTGCGTCTGTTACACTATAATGTAATTCTTATAAAAGTGATTACCTGTCAATAATATATGCCCCTTCCTTCCTGAACTTTCGTGGTGATGGAATAGAAGGCCCACAATTCGAATTGTATTCCTTTGTATAGGAATAAAGCCTTTTAAAAACCTCTAATACCACGGATTCTGCCTCTTATATTTACTGAGTTATTCTTAATAGACTTTACCGCATAAAAAATAGTACCGGTAACGAAATATTTACCACACACTGCCCACCCCGTGTCCTCCTATTGCAGTCTGTTTCTGAGCATCCCACCCCCCAATGTCTTCAGCTGCAGCCCGTGCTGCACCTTTGTGTTTGGGATCTCAGTCAGTGACTGTCAGCACAGGCCTCCTTCAGGGAGACCAGCAAAACAGCCGAAGAGAATGAAAGGAGAAGGTAAGGTGGGTGCTGTTTCCTGTTGTCGAGGTGATCTCTTGTCTCTGTGTGCAGCCACCTCTAGAGTGCAGTCTCAGTCTCTGGTGAGCAGGTGTGCAGAGCCCTCTCACTTGCCTCTGTGTGCAGCCACCTCTAGAGTGCAGTCTCAGCCTCTGGTGAGCAGGTGCGAAGAGCTCTCTCACTTGCCTCTGTGTGCAGCCACCTCCAGGGTGCAGTCTCGGCCTCTGGTGGGCAGGTGTGAAAAGCCCTCTCACTTGCCTCTGTGTGCAGCCACCTCTAGAGTGCAGTCTCAGCCTCTGGTGAGCAGGTGCGAAGAGCTCTCTCACACGCCTCTGTGTGCAGCCACCTCCAGGGTGCAGTCTCGGCCTCTGGTGGGCAGGTGTGAAGAGCCCTCTCACTAGCCTGTGTATGCAGTCACCTCCAGGGTGCAGTCTCGGCCTCTGATGAGCAGGTGTGAAGAGCCCTCTCACTTGCCTCTGTGTGCAGTCACCTCTGGAGTGCAGCCTCAGCCTCTGGTGAGCAGGTGTGAAGAGCCCTCTCACTAGCCTCTGTGTGCAGCCACCTCCAGAGTGCAGTCTCGGCCTCTGGTGAGCAGGTGTGAAGAGCCCTCTCACTAGCCTGTGTGCAGTCACCTCCAGGGTGCAGTTTCAGCCTCTGGTGAGCAGGTGTGCAGAGCTCTGTCACAAGCCTCTGTGAACAGCCACCTCCAGGGTGCAGTCTCGGCCTCTGGTGGGCAGGTGTGAAGAGCCCTCTCACTAGCCTGTGTATGCAGTCACCTCCAGGGTGCAGTCTCGGCCTCTGATGAGCAGGTGTGAAGAGCCCTCTCACTTGCCTCTGTGTGCAGTCACCTCCAGGAAGCAGTCTCAGCCTCTGGTGAGCAGGTGTGCAGAGCCCTCTCACTTGCCTCTGTGTGCAGTCACCTCCAGAGTGCAGTCTCAGCCTCTTGTGAGCAGGTGTGCAGAGCTCTGTCACAAGCCTCTGTGTGCAGCCACCTCCAGAGGGCAGTCTCAGCCTCTGCTGAGTAGGTGTGAAGAGCTCTCTCACATGCCTCTGTGTGCAACCACCTCCAGAGGGCAGTCTCAGCCTCTGGTGAGCAGGTGTGAAGAGCCCTCTCACTAGCCTGTGTGTGCAGTCACATCCAGAGTGCAGTCTCAGCCTCTGGTGAGCAGGTGTGAAGAGCCCTCTCACTAGTCTCTGTGTGCAGCCACCGCTGGAGTGCAGTCTCAGCCTCTGGTGAGCAGGTGCGAAGAGCTCTCTCACACGCCTCTGTGTGCAGCCACCTCCAGGGTGCAGTCTCGGCCTCTGGTGGGCAGGTGTGAAGAGCCCTCTCACTAGCCTGTGTATGCAGTCACCTCCAGGGTGCAGTCTCAGCCTCTGGTGAGCAGGTGTGCAGAGCCCTCTCACTTGCCTCTGTGTGCAGCCACCTCTGGAGTGCAGCCTCAGCCTCTGGTGAGCAGGTGTGAAGAGCCCTCTCACTAGCCTCTGTGTGCAGTCACCTCCAGAGTGCAGTCTCAGCCTCTGGTGAGCAGGTGTGCAGAGCCCTCTCACTTGCATCTGTGTGCAGCCACCTCTGGAGTGCAGCCTCAGCCTCTGGTGAGCAGGTGTGAAGAGCCCTCTCACTAGCCTCTGTGTGCAGTCACCTCCAGAGTGCAGCCTCAGCCTCTGGTGAGCAGGTGTGAAGAGCCCTCTCACTAGCCTCTGTGTGCAGTCACCTCCAGAGTGCAGTCTCAGCCTCTTGTGAGCAGGTGTGCAGAGCTCTGTCACAACCCTCTGTGCAGCCACCTCCAGAGTGCAGTCTCAGTCACTGGTGTGCTGGTGCGAACAGCTCTCTCACACGCCTCTGTGTGCTGTCACCTTTAGAGTGCAGTCTCAGCCTATAGTGAACAAGTGTGAAGAGCTCTCTCACAAGCCTCTCTATGCAGTCACCTCCAGAGTGCAGTCTCAGCCTCTGGTGAGCAGGTGTGAAGAGCCCTGTCACAGATCTCTGTGTGCAGCCACCTCTAGAGTGCAGTCACCTTCAGGGTGCAGTCTCAGCCTCTGGTGAGCAGGTGTGCAGAGCCCTCTCACTTGCCTCTGTGTGCAGTCACCTGCAGAGTGTAGTCTCAGCCTCTTGTGAGCAGGTGTGCAGAGCTCTGTCACAACCCTCTGTGCAGCCACCTCCAGAGTGCAGTCTCAGCCTGTGGTGAGCAGGTGTGAAGAGCTCTCTCACACGCCTCTGTGTGTAGCCTCGTCCAGAGTGCAGTCTCGGCCTCTGGTGAGCAGGTATGAAGAGCTCTCTCACAAGCCCCTGTGTGCAGCCTCCTCCAAAGTGCAGTCTCAGCCTCTTCCGAGCAGGTGTGCAGAGCTCTGTAACAAGCCTGTGTGTGCAGTCACCTCCAGGGTGCAGTCTCGGCCTCTGGTGAGCAGGTGTGCAGAGCCCTCTCACTAGCCTCTGTGTGCAGCCACCTCCAGAGTGCAGTCTCGGCCTCTGGTGAGCAGGTGTGAAGAGCCCTCTCACTAGCCTGTGTGTGCAGTCACCTCCAGGGTGCAGTCTTAGCCTCTGGTGAGCAGGTGTGCAGAGCTCTGTCACAAGCCTCTGTGAACAGCCACCTCCAGGGTGCAGTCTCGGCCTCTGGTGGGCAGGTGTGAAGAGCCCGCTCACTAGCCTGTGTATGCAGTCACCTCCAGGGTGCAGTCTCGGCCTCTGATGAGCAGGTGTGAAGAGCCCTCTCACTTGCCTCTGTGTGCAGTCACCTCCAGGGTGCAGTCTCAGCCTCTGGTGAGCAGGTGTGCAGAGCCCTCTCACTTGCCTCTGTGTGCAGTCACCTCCAGAGTGCAGTCTCAGGCTCTGGTGAGTAGGTGTGAAGATCCCTGTCACTAGCCTCTGTGTGCAGCCACTTCCAGAGTGCAGTCTCAGCCTCTTGTGAGCAGGTGTGTAGAGCTCTGTCACAAGCCTCTGTGTGCAGCCACCTCCAGAGGGCAGTCTCAGCCTCTGCTGAGTAGGTGTGAAGAGCCCTCTCACTAGTCTCTGTGTGCAGTCTCCTCCAGATTGCAGTCTCAGCCTCTGGTGAGCAGGTGTGAAGTGCCCTCTCACTAGCCTCTTGGTGCAATCACCTACAGGGTGCAGTCTCCGCCTCTGGTGCGCAAGTGTGCAGAGCCCTGTGACAAGCTCTGTGTGCAGTCACTTCTAGAGTGCAATCTCAGCTTTTGTGAGCAAGTGTGAAAAGCTCTCTCACAAGCCTCTGTGTGCAGCCACCTCCAAAGTGTAGTCTCAGACTCTGGTGAGCAGGTGTGAAGAGCTCTCTCACAAGCCTCTGTGTGCAGCCTCCTCCAGAGTGCAGTCACGGCCTCTGGTGAGCAGGTGTGAAGAGCTCTCTCACACACCTCTGTGTGCAGCCACCTCCAGACTGCAGTCTCAGCCTCTGGTGAGCAGGTGTGAAGAGCTCTCTCACATGCCTCTCTGGGGTGCCACATCCAGAGTGCAGTCTCAGCCTGTGGTGAGCAGGTGTGAAGAACCCTCTCACTAGCCTCTGTGAGCAGCCACATCCAGAGTGCAGACTCAGCCTGTGGTGAGCAGGTGTGAAGAGCCCTCTCACTTGCCTCTGTGTGCAGCCACCTCTGCAGTGCAGCCGCAGCCTCTGGTGAGCAGGTGTGAAGAGCCCTCTCACTAGCCTGTGTGTGCAGTCACCTCCAGAGTGCAGTCTCAGCCTCTGGTGAGCAGGTGTGAAGAGCCCTCTCACTAGTCTCTGTGTGCAGCCACCTCCAAAGTGCAGTCTCAGCCTCTGGTGAGCAGGTGTGCAGAGCTCTGTCACAAGCCTCTGTGTGCAGCCACCTCCAGAGTGCAGTCTCGGCCTCTGGTGAGCAGGTGTGCAGAGCTCTGTCACTAGCCTCTGTGTGCAGCCACTTCCAAAGTGCAGTCTCAGCCTCTGGTGAGCAGGTGTGCAGAGCTCTGTCACTAGCCTCTGTGTGCAGCCACCTCCAGGGTGCAGTCTCGGCCTCTGGTGAGCAGGTGTGAAGAGCCCTGTCACAAGCCTCTGTGTGCAGCCACCTCTAGGGTGCACTCTCGGCCTCTGGTGAGCAGGTGTGAAGAGCCCTGTCACAAGCCTCTGTGTGCAGTCACCTCCAGGGTGCAGTCTCGGCCTCTGGTGAGCAGGTGTGAAGAGCCCTGTCACAAGCCTCTGTGTGCAGCCACCTCTAGGGTGCAATCTCGGCCTCTGGTGAGCAGGTGTGCAGAGCCCTCTCACTTGCCTCTGTGGGCAGTCACCTCCAGAGTGCAGTCTCAGCCTCTGTGGAGCAGGTGTGAAGAGCCCTCTCACTAGCCTCTGTGTGCAGCCACCTCCAGAGTGCAGTCTCAGCTTCTGGTGAGCAGGAGTGAAGAGCCCTGTCACTAGCATCTGTGTGCATCAAACTCTAAAGGGCAGTCTCAGCCTCTGGTGAGCAGGTGTGCAGAACCCTCTCACTAGCCTATGTGTGCAGTCACCTCCAGAGTGCAGTCTCGGCCTCTGGTGAGCAGGTGTGAAGAGCCCTCTCACTTGCCTCTGTGTGCAGCCACCTCCAGAGTGCAGTCTCAGCTTCTGGTGAGCAGGAGTGAAGAGCCCTGTCACTAGCATCTGTGTGCATCAAACTCTAAAGGGCAGTCTCAGCCTCTGGTGAGCAGGTGTGCAGAACCCTCACTAGCCTATGTGTGCAATCGCCTCCAGAGTGCAGTCTCGGCCTCTGGTGAGCAGGTGTGAAGAGCCCTCTCACTGGCCTCTGTGCGCAGTCACCTCCAAAGTGAAGTCTCAGCCTCTGGTGACCAGGTGTGAAGAGCCCTCTCACTAGCCTCTGTGTGCAGCCACATCCAGAGGGCAGTCTCAACCTCTGGTGAGCAGATGTGAAAAGCCCTCTCACTAGCCTCTGTGTGCAGTCACCTCCAGAGTGCAGTCTCAGCCTCTGGTGAGCAGGTGTGAAGAGCCCTCTCACTAGTCTCTGTGTGCAGTCACCTCCAAAGTGCAGTCTCAGCCTCTGGTGAGCAGATGTGCAGAGCCCTCTCACTAGCCTCGGTGTGCAGCCACCTCCAGAGGGCAGTCTCAACCTCTGGTGAGCCTGTGTGAAGAGCCCTGTCACTATCCTGTGTGTGCAGTCACCTCCAGGGTGCAGTCTCGGCCTCTGGTGAGCAGGTGTGAAGAGCTCTGTCACAAGCCTCTGTGTGCAGCCACCTCCAGAGTGCAGTCTCAGCCTCTGGTGAGCAGGTGTGCAGAGCTCTGTCACAAGCCTCTGTGTGCAGTCACCTCCAGAGTTCAGTCTCAGCTTCTGGTGAGCAGGTGTGAAGAGCCCTGTCACTGGCCTCTGTGTGCAGCCACCTCCAAAGTGCAGTCTCAGCCTCTTGTGAGCAAGTATGAAGATCCCTGTCACTAGCCTCTGTGTGCAGCCACTTCCAGAGTGCAGTCTCAGCCTCTTGTGAGCAGGTGTGCAGAGCTCTGTCACAAGCCTCTGTGTGCATCAAACTCTAGAGGCCAGTCTCAGCCTCTTGTGAGCAGGTGTGCAGAGCCCTCTCATTAGCCTCTGTGTGCAATTGCCACCAGATTGCAGTCTCAGCCTTGGAGAGGAGGTGTGAAGAGCTCTGTCACAAGCCTCTGTGTGCAGCCACCTCCAAAGTGCAGTCTTAGCCTCTTGTGAGCAGGTGTGCAGAGCTCTGTCACAAGCCTCTGTGTACATCAAACTCTAGAGGCCAGTCTCAGCCTCTGGTGAGCAGGTGTGCAGAGCCCTCTCACTAGCCTCTGTGTGCAGTCAACTCCAGAGTGCAGTCTAAGCCTCTGGTGAGCAGGTGTGAAGAGCCCTCTCACTAGTCTCTGTGTGCAGTCACCTCCAGAGTGCAGTCTCAGCCTCTGGTGAGCAGGTGTAAAGAGCCCTCTCACTAGTCTCTGTGTGCAGTCACCTCCAAAGTGCAGTCTTAGCCTCTGGTGACAGGTGTGCAGAGCCCTCTCACTAGCCTCTGTGTCCAGCCACCTCCAGAGGGCAGTCCAGAGGGCAGTCTCAGCCTCTGGTGAGCAGGTGTGAAGAGCTCTGTCACAAGCCTCTGTGTGCAGCCACCTCCAGGGTGCATTCTCGGCCTCTGGTGAGCAGGTGTGCAGAGCCTTCTCACTTTCCTCTGTGTGCAGCCACCTCCAAAGTGCAGTCTCAGCCTCTTGTGAGCAGATGTGCAGAGCTCTGTCACAAGCCTCTGTGTGCATCAAACTCTAGAGGCCAGTCTCCGCCTCTGGTGAGCAGGTGTGCAGAGCCCTCTCACTAGCCTCTGTGTGCAATTGCCTCCAGAGTGCAGTCTCAGCCTTGGAGAGGAGGTGTGAAGAGCTCTGTCACAAGCCTCTGTGTGCAGCCACTTCCAGAGTGCAGTCTCAGCCTCTTGTGAGCAGGTATGCAGAGCTCTGTCACAAGCCTCTGTGTACATCAAACTCTAGAGGCCAGTCTCAGCCTCTGGTGAGCAGGTGTGCAAAACCCTCTCACTAGCCTCTGTGTGCAATCGCCTCCAGAGGGCAGTCTCGGCCTCTGGTGAGCAGGTGTGAAGAGCCCTCTCACTGGCCTCTGTGTGCAGCCACCTCCAGAGGGCAGTCTCAGCCTCTGGTGAGCAGGTGTGAAAAGCTCTCTCACTAGCCTCTGTGTGCAGTCAACTCCAGAGTGCAGTCTCAGCCTCTGGTGAGCAGGTGTGAAGAGCCCTCTCACTAGTCTCTGTGTGCAGTCACCTCCAGAGTGCAGTCTCAGCCTCTGGTGAGCAGGTGTGAAGAGCCCTCTCACCAGCCTCTGTGTGCAGTCACCTCCAAAGTGCAGTCTTAGCCTCTGGTGACAGGTGTGCAGAGCCCTCTCACTAGCCTCTGTGTCCAGCCACTTCCAGAGGGCAGTCCAGAGGGCAGTCTCAGCCTCTGGTGAGCAGGTGTGAAGAGCCCTGTCACTAGCCTGTTTGTGCAGTCACCTCCAGGGTGCAGTCTCGGCCTCTGGTGAGCAGGTATGAAGAGCTCTGTCACACGCATTTGTGTGCAGCCACCTTCAGGGTGCAGTCTCGGCCTCTGGTGAGCAGGTGTACAGAGCCCTCTCACTAGCCTCTGTGTGCAGTCACCTCCAGAGTGCAGTCTCGGCCTCTGGTGAGCAGGTGTGAAGAGCTCTCTCACTGGCCTCTGTGCGCAGTCACCTCCAAAGTGAAGTCTCAGCCTCTGGTGACCAGGTGTGAAGAGCCCTCTCACTAGCCTCTGTGTGCAGCCACATCCAGAGTGTAGTCTCAGCCTCTGGTGAGCAGGTGTGAAGAGCCCTGTCACTAGTCTCTGTGTGCAGTCACCTCCAAAGTGCAGTCTCAGCCTCTTCTGAGCAGGTGTGCAGAGCTCAGTCACAAGCCTCTGTGTGCATCAAACTCTAGAGGGCAGTCTCAGCCTCTGGTGAAAAGGTGTGCAGAACCCTCTCACTAGCCTATGTGTTCAATCGCCTCCAGAGTGCAGTCTCGGCCTCTGGTGAGCAGGTCTGAAGAGCCCTCTCACTGGCCTCTGTGCGCAGTCACCTCCAAAGTGAAGTCTCAGCCTCTGGTGACCAGGTGTGAAGAGCCCTCTCACTAGCCTCAGTGTGCAACCACCTCCAGAGGGCAGTCTCAGCCTCTGGTGAGCAAGTGTGAAGAGCCCTGTCACTAGCCTGTGTGTGCAGTCACCTCCAGGGTGCAGTCTCGGCCTCTGGTGAGCAGGTGTGAAGAGCTCTGTCACAAGCCTCTGTGTGCAGCCACCTCCAGGGTGCAGTCTCGGCCTCTGGTGGGCAGGTGTCAAGAGCCCTCTCACTAGCCTGTGTATGCAGTCACCTCCAGGGTGCAGTCTCAGCCTCTGGTGAGCAGGTGTGCAGAGCCCTCTCACTTGCCTCTGTGTGCAGCCACCTCTGGAGTGCAGCCTCAGCCTCTGGTGAGCAGGTGTGAAGAGCCCTCTCACTAGCCTCTGTGTGCAGTCACCTCCAGAGTGCAGTCTCAGCCTCTGGTGAGCAGGTGTGCAGAGCCCTCTCACTTGCCTCTGTGTGCAGCCACCTCTGGAGTGCAGCCTCAGCCTCTGGTGAGCAGGTGTGAAGAGCCCTCTCACTAGCCTCTGTGTGCAGTCACCTCCAGAGTGCAGCCTCAGCCTCTGGTGAGCAGGTGTGAAGAGCCCTCTCACTAGCTTCTGTGTGCAGTCACCTCCAGAGTGCAGTCTCAGCCTCTTGTGAGCAGGTGTGCAGAGCTCTGTCACAACCCTCTGTGCAGCCACCTCCAGAGTGCAGTCTCAGTCACTGGTGTGCTGGTGCGAACAGCTCTCTCACACGCCTCTGTGTGCTGTCACCTTTAGAGTGCAGTCTCAGCCTATAGTGAACAAGTGTGAAGAGCTCTCTCACAAGCCTCTCTATGCAGTCACCTCCAGAGTGCAGTCTCAGCCTCTGGTGAGCAGGTGTGAAGAGCCCTGTCACAGACCTCTGTGTGCAGCCACCTCTAGAGTGCAGTCACCTTCAGGGTGCAGTCTCAGCCTCTGGTGAGCAGGTGTGCAGAGCCCTCTCACTTGCCTCTGTGTGCAGTCACCTGCAGAGTGTAGTCTCAGCCTCTTGTGAGCAGGTGTGCAGAGCTCTGTCACAACCCTCTGTGCAGCCACCTCCAGAGTGCAGTCTCAGCCTGTGGTGAGCAGGTGTGAAGAGCTCTCTCACACGCCTCTGTGTGTAGCCTCGTCCAGAGTGCAGTCTCGGCCTCTGGTGAGCAGGTATGAAGAGCTCTCTCACAAGCCCCTGTGTGCAGCCTCCTCCAAAGTGCAGTCTCAGCCTCTTCTGAGCAGGTGTGCAGAGCTCTGTAACAAGCCTGTGTGTGCAGTCACCTCCAGGGTGCAGTCTCGGCCTCTGGTGAGCAGGTGTGCAGAGCCCTCTCACTAGCCTCTGTGTGCAGCCACCTTCAGAGTGCAGTCTCGGCCTCTGGTGAGCAGGTGTGAAGAGCCCTCTCACTAGCCTGTGTGTGCAGTCACCTCCAGGGTGCAGTCTTAGCCTCTGGTGAGCAGGTGTGCAGAGCTCTGTCACAAGCCTCTGTGAACAGCCACCTCCAGGGTGCAGTCTCGGCCTCTGGTGGGCAGGTGTGAAGAGCCCGCTCACTAGCCTGTGTATGCAGTCACCTCCAGGGTGCAGTCTCGGCCTCTGATGAGCAGGTGTGAAGAGCCCTCTCACTTGCCTCAGTGTGCAGTCACCTCCAGGGTGCAGTCTCAGCCTCTGGTGAGCAGGTGTGCAGAGCCCTCTCACTTGCCTCTGTGTGCAGTCACCTCCAGAGTGCAGTCTCAGGCTCTGGTGAGTAGGTGTGAAGATCCCTGTCACTAGCCTCTGTGTGCAGCCACTTCCAGAGTGCAGTCTCAGCCTCTTGTGAGCAGGTGTGTAGAGCTCTGTCACAAGCCTCTGTGTGCAGCCACCTCCAGAGGGCAGTCTCAGCCTCTGCTGAGTAGGTGTGAAGAGCCCTCTCACTAGTCTCTGTGTGCAGTCTCCTCCAGATTGCAGTCTCAGCCTCTGGTGAGCAGGTGTGAAGAGCCCTCTCACTAGCCTCTTGGTGCAATCACCTACAGGGTGCAGTCTCCGCCTCTGGTGCGCAAGTGAGCAGAGCCCTGTGACAAGCTCTGTGTGCAGTCACTTCTAGAGTGCAATCTCAGCTTTTGTGAGCAAGTGTGAAAAGCTCTCTCACAAGCCTCTGTGTGCAGCCACCTCCAAAGTGTAGTCTCAGACTCTGGTGAACAGGTGTGAAGAGCTCTCTCACAAGCCTCTGTGTGCAGCCTCCTCCAGAGTGCAGTCACGGCCTCTGGTGAGCAGGTGTGAAGAGCTCTCTCACACACCTCTGTGTGCAGCCACCTCCAGACTGCAGTCTCAGCCTCTGGTGAGCAGGTGTGAAGAGCTCTCTCACATGCCTCTCTGGGGTGCCACATCCAGAGTGCAGTCTCAGCCTGTGGTGAGCAGGTGTGAAGAACCCTCTCACTAGCCTCTGTGAGCAGCCACATCCAGAGTGCAGACTCAGCCTGTGGTGAGCAGGTGTGAAGAGCCCTCTCACTTGCCTCTGTGTGCAGCCACCTCTGGAGTGCAGCCTCAGCCTCTGGTGAGCAGGTGTGAAGAGCCCTCTCACATGCCTCTGTGTGCAACCACCTCCAGAGGGCAGTCTCAGCCTCTGGTGAGCAGGTGTGAAGAGCCCTCTCACTAGCCTGTGTGTGCAGTCACCTCCAGAGTGCAGTCTCAGCCTCTGGTGAGCAGATGTGAAGAGCCCTCTCACTAGTCTCTGTGTGCAGCCACCTCCAAAGTGCAGTCTCAGCCTCTGGTGAGCAGGTGTGCAGAGCTCTGTCACAAGCCTCTGTGTGCAGCCACCTCCAGAGTGCAGTCTCGGCCTCTGGTGAGCAGGTGTGCAGAGCTCTGTCACTAGCCTCTGTGTGCAGCCACTTCCAAAGTGCAGTCTCAGCCTCTGGTGAGCAGGTGTGCAGAGCTCTGTCACTAGCCTCTGTGTGCAGCCACCTCCAGGGTGCACTCTCGGCCTCTGGTGAGCAGGTGTGAAGAGCCCTGTCACAAGCCTCTGTGTGCAGTCACCTCCAGGGTGCAGTCTCGGCCTCTGGTGAGCAGGTGTGAAGAGCCCTGTCACAAGCCTCTGTGTGCAGCCACCTCTAGGGTGCAATCTCGGCCTCTGGTGAGCAGGTGTGCAGAGCCCTCTCACTTGCCTCTGTGGGCAGTCACCTCCAGAGTGCAGTCTCAGCCTCTGTGGAGCAGGTGTGAAGAGCCCTCTCACTAGCCTCTGTGTGCAGCCACCTCCAGAGTGCAGTCTCAGCTTCTGGTGAGCAGGAGTGAAGAGCCCTGTCACTAGCATCTGTGTGCATCAAACTCTAAAGGGCAGTCTCAGCCTCTGGTGAGCAGGTGTGCAGAACCCTCTCACTAGCCTATGAGTGCAATCGCCTCCAGAGTGCAGTCTCGGCCTCTGGTGAGCAGGTGTGAAGAGCCCTCTCACTGGCCTCTGTGCGCAGTCACCTCCAAAGTGAAGTCTCAGCCTCTGGTGACCAGGTGTGAAGAGCCCTCTCACTAGCCTCTGTGTGCAGCCACATCCAGAGGGCAGTCTCAACCTCTGGTGAGCAGATGTGAAAAGCCCTCTCACTAGCCTCTGTGTGCAGTCACCTCCAGAGTGCAGTCTCAGCCTCTGGTGAGCAGGTGTGAAGAGCCCTCTCACTAGTCTCTGTGTGCAGTCACCTCCAAAGTGCAGTCTCAGCCTCTGGTGAGCAGATGTGCAGAGCCCTCTCACTAGCCTCGGTGTGCAGCCACCTCCAGAGGGCAGTCTCAACCTCTGGTGAGCCTGTGTGAAGAGCCCTGTCACTATCCTGTGTGTGCAGTCACCTCCAGGGTGCAGTCTCGGCCTCTGGTGAGCAGGTGTGAAGAGCTCTGTCACAAGCCTCTGTGTGCAGCCACCTCCAGAGTGCAGTCTCAGCCTCTGGTGAGCAGGTGTGCAGAGCTCTGTCACAAGCCTCTGTGTGCAGTCACCTCCAGAGTTCAGTCTCAGCTTCTGGTGAGCAGGTGTGAAGAGCCCTGTCACTGGCCTCTGTGTGCAGCCACCTCCAAAGTGCAGTCTCAGCCTCTTGTGAGCAAGTATGAAGATCCCTGTCACTAGCCTCTGTGTGCAGCCACTTCCAGAGTGCAGTCTCAGCCTCTTGTGAGCAGGTGTGCAGAGCTCTGTCACAAGCCTCTGTGTGCATCAAACTCTAGAGGCCAGTCTCAGCCTCTTGTGAGCAGGTGTGCAGAGCCCTCTCATTAGCCTCTGTGTGCAATTGCCTCCAGATTGCAGTCTCAGCCTTGGAGAGGAGGTGTGAAGAGCTCTGTCACAAGCCTCTGTGTGCAGCCACCTCCAAAGTGCAGTCTTAGCCTCTTGTGAGCAGGTGTGCAGAGCTCTGTCACAAGCCTCTGTGTACATCAAACTCTAGAGGCCAGTCTCAGCCTCTGGTGAGCAGGTGTGCAGAGCCCTCTCACTAGCCTCTGTGTGCAGTCAACTCCAGAGTGCAGTCTAAGCCTCTGGTGAGCAGGTGTGAAGAGCCCTCTCACTAGTCTCTGTGTGCAGTCACCTCCAGAGTGCAGTCTCAGCCTCTGGTGAGCAGGTGTAAAGAGCCCTCTCACTAGCCTCTGTGTCCAGCCACCTCCAGAGGGCAGTCCAGAGGGCAGTCTCAGCCTCTGGTGAGCAGGTGTGAAGAGCTCTGTCACAAGCCTCTGTGTGCAGCCACCTCCAGGGTGCATTCTCGGCCTCTGGTGAGCAGGTGTGCAGAGCCTTCTCACTTTCCTCTGTGTGCAGCCACCTCCAAAGTGCAGTCTCAGCCTCTTGTGAGCAGATGTGCAGAGCTCTGTCACAAGCCTCTGTGTGCATCAAACTCTAGAGGCCAGTCTCCGCCTCTGGTGAGCAGGTGTGCAGAGCCCTCTCACTAGCCTCTGTGTGCAATTGCCTCCAGAGTGCAGTCTCAGCCTTGGAGAGGAGGTGTGAAGAGCTCTGTCACAAGCCTCTGTGTGCAGCCACTTCCAGAGTGCAGTCTCAGCCTCTTGTGAGCAGGTGTGCAGAGCTCTGTCACAAGCCTCTGTGTACATCAAACTCTAGAGGCCAGTCTCAGCCTCTGGTGAGCAGGTGTGCAGAGCCCTCTCACTAGCCTCTGTGTGCAATCGCCTCCAGAGGGCAGTCTCGGCCTCTGGTGAGCAGGTGTGAAGAGCCCTCTCACTGGCCTCTGTGTGCAGCCACCTCCAGAGGGCAGTCTCAGCCTCTGGTGAGCAGGTGTGAAAAGCTCTCTCACTAGCCTCTGTGTGCAGTCAACTCCAGAGTGCAGTCTCAGCCTCTGGTGAGCAGGTGTGAAGAGCCCTCTCACTAGTCTCTGTGTGCAGTCACCTCCAGAGTGCAGTCACAGCCTCTGGTGAGCAGGTGTGAAGAGCCCTCTCACCAGCCTCTGTGTGCAGTCACCTCCAAAGTGCAGTCTTAGCCTCTGGTGACAGGTGTGCAGAGCCCTCTCACTAGCCTCTGTGTCCAGCCACTTCCAGAGGGCAGTCCAGAGGGCAGTCTCAGCCTCTGGTGAGCAGGTGTGAAGAGCCCTGTCACTAGCCTGTTTGTGCAGTCACCTCCAGGGTGCAGTCTCGGCCTCTGGTGAGCAGGTATGAAGAGCTCTGTCACAAGCATCTGTGTGCAGCCACCTTCAGGGTGCAGTCTCGGCCTCTGGTGAGCAGGTGTACAGAGCCCTCTCACTAGCCTCTGTGTGCAGTCACCTCCAGAGTTCAGTCTCAGCTTCTGGTGAGCAGGTGTGAAGAGCCCTGTCACAAGCCTCTGTGTGCAGTCACCTCCAGGGTGCAGTCTCGGCCTCTGGTGAGCAGGTGTGCAGAGCTCTGTCACTAGCCTCTGTGTGCAGCCACCTCCAGGGTGCAATCTCGGCCTCTGGTGAGCAGGTGTGCAGAGCCCTGTCACTAGCATCTGTGTGCAGCCACCTCCAAAGTGCAGTCTCAGCCCCTTCTGAGCAGGTGTGCAGAGCTCAGTCACAAGCCTCTGTGTGCATCAAACTCTAGAGTGCAGTCTCGGCCTCTGGTGAGCAGGTGTGAAGAGCTCTCTCACTGGCCTCTGTGCGCAGTCACCTCCAAAGTGAAGTCTCAGCCTCTGGTGACCAGGTGTGAAGAGCCCTCTCATTAGCCTCTGTGTGCAGCCACATCCAGAGTGCAGTCTCAGCCTCTGGTGAGCAGGTGTGAAGAGCCCTGTCACTAGTCTCTGTGTGCAGTCACCTCCAAAGTGCAGTCTCAGCCTCTTCTGAGCAGGTGTGCAGAGCTCAGTCACAAGCCTCTGTGTGCATCAAACTCTAGAGGGCAGTCTCAGCCTCTGGTGAGCAGGTCTGAAGAGCCCTCTCACTGGCCTCTGTGCGCAGTCACCTCCAAAGTGAAGTCTCAGCCTCTGGTGACCAGGTGTGAAGAGCCCTCTCACTAGCCTCAGTGTGCAACCACCTCCAGAGGGCAGTCTCAGCCTCTGGTGAGCAAGTGTGAAGAGCCCTGTCACTAGCCTGTGTGTGCAGTCACCTCCAGGGTGCAGTCTCGGCCTCTGGTGAGCAGGTGTGAAGAGCTCTGTCACAAGCCTCTGTGTGCAGCCACCTCCAGGGTGCAGTCTCGGCCTCTGGTGGGCAGGTGTCAAGAGCCCTCTCACTAGCCTGTGTATGCAGTCACCTCCAGGGTGCAGTCTCAGCCTCTGGTGAGCAGGTGTGCAGAGCCCTCTCACTTGCCTCTGTGTGCAGCCACCTCTGGAGTGCAGCCTCAGCCTCTGGTGAGCAGGTGTGAAGAGCCCTCTCACTAGCCTCTGTGTGCAGTCACCTCCAGAGTGCAGTCTCAGCCTCTGGTGAGCAGGTGTGCAGAGCCCTCTCACTTGCCTCTGTGTGCAGCCACCTCTGGAGTGCAGCCTCAGCCTCTGGTGAGCAGGTGTGAAGAGCCCTCTCACTAGCCTCTGTGTGCAGTCACCTCCAGAGTGCAGCCTCAGCCTCTGGTGAGCAGGTGTGAAGAGCCCTCTCACTAGCTTCTGTGTGCAGTCACCTCCAGAGTGCAGTCTCAGCCTCTTGTGAGCAGGTGTGCAGAGCTCTGTCACAACCCTCTGTGCAGCCACCTCCAGAGTGCAGTCTCAGTCACTGGTGTGCTGGTGCGAACAGCTCTCTCACACGCCTCTGTGTGCTGTCACCTTTAGAGTGCAGTCTCAGCCTATAGTGAACAAGTGTGAAGAGCTCTCTCACAAGCCTCTCTATGCAGTCACCTCCAGAGTGCAGTCTCAGCCTCTGGTGAGCAGGTGTGAAGAGCCCTGTCACAGACCTCTGTGTGCAGCCACCTCTAGAGTGCAGTCACCTTCAGGGTGCAGTCTCAGCCTCTGGTGAGCAGGTGTGCAGAGCCCTCTCACTTGCCTCTGTGTGCAGTCACCTGCAGAGTGTAGTCTCAGCCTCTTGTGAGCAGGTGTGCAGAGCTCTGTCACAACCCTCTGTGCAGCCACCTCCAGAGTGCAGTCTCAGCCTGTGGTGAGCAGGTGTGAAGAGCTCTCTCACACGCCTCTGTGTGTAGCCTCGTCCAGAGTGCAGTCTCGGCCTCTGGTGAGCAGGTATGAAGAGCTCTCTCACAAGCCCCTGTGTGCAGCCTCCTCCAAAGTGCAGTCTCAGCCTCTTCTGAGCAGGTGTGCAGAGCTCTGTAACAAGCCTGTGTGTGCAGTCACCTCCAGGGTGCAGTCTCGGCCTCTGGTGAGCAGGTGTGCAGAGCCCTCTCACTAGCCTCTGTGTGCAGCCACCTTCAGAGTGCAGTCTCGGCCTCTGGTGAGCAGGTGTGAAGAGCCCTCTCACTAGCCTGTGTGTGCAGTCACCTCCAGGGTGCAGTCTTAGCCTCTGGTGAGCAGGTGTGCAGAGCTCTGTCACAAGCCTCTGTGAACAGCCACCTCCAGGGTGCAGTCTCGGCCTCTGGTGGGCAGGTGTGAAGAGCCCGCTCACTAGCCTGTGTATGCAGTCACCTCCAGGGTGCAGTCTCGGCCTCTGATGAGCAGGTGTGAAGAGCCCTCTCACTTGCCTCAGTGTGCAGTCACCTCCAGGGTGCAGTCTCAGCCTCTGGTGAGCAGGTGTGCAGAGCCCTCTCACTTGCCTCTGTGTGCAGTCACCTCCAGAGTGCAGTCTCAGGCTCTGGTGAGTAGGTGTGAAGATCCCTGTCACTAGCCTCTGTGTGCAGCCACTTCCAGAGTGCAGTCTCAGCCTCTTGTGAGCAGGTGTGTAGAGCTCTGTCACAAGCCTCTGTGTGCAGCCACCTCCAGAGGGCAGTCTCAGCCTCTGCTGAGTAGGTGTGAAGAGCCCTCTCACTAGTCTCTGTGTGCAGTCTCCTCCAGATTGCAGTCTCAGCCTCTGGTGAGCAGGTGTGAAGAGCCCTCTCACTAGCCTCTTGGTGCAATCACCTACAGGGTGCAGTCTCCGCCTCTGGTGCGCAAGTGAGCAGAGCCCTGTGACAAGCTCTGTGTGCAGTCACTTCTAGAGTGCAATCTCAGCTTTTGTGAGCAAGTGTGAAAAGCTCTCTCACAAGCCTCTGTGTGCAGCCACCTCCAAAGTGTAGTCTCAGACTCTGGTGAACAGGTGTGAAGAGCTCTCTCACAAGCCTCTGTGTGCAGCCTCCTCCAGAGTGCAGTCACGGCCTCTGGTGAGCAGGTGTGAAGAGCTCTCTCACACACCTCTGTGTGCAGCCACCTCCAGACTGCAGTCTCAGCCTCTGGTGAGCAGGTGTGAAGAGCTCTCTCACATGCCTCTCTGGGGTGCCACATCCAGAGTGCAGTCTCAGCCTGTGGTGAGCAGGTGTGAAGAACCCTCTCACTAGCCTCTGTGAGCAGCCACATCCAGAGTGCAGACTCAGCCTGTGGTGAGCAGGTGTGAAGAGCCCTCTCACTTGCCTCTGTGTGCAGCCACCTCTGGAGTGCAGCCTCAGCCTCTGGTGAGCAGGTGTGAAGAGCCCTCTCACATGCCTCTGTGTGCAACCACCTCCAGAGGGCAGTCTCAGCCTCTGGTGAGCAGGTGTGAAGAGCCCTCTCACTAGCCTGTGTGTGCAGTCACCTCCAGAGTGCAGTCTCAGCCTCTGGTGAGCAGATGTGAAGAGCCCTCTCACTAGTCTCTGTGTCCAGCCACCTCCAAAGTGCAGTCTCAGCCTCTGGTGAGCAGGTGTGCAGAGCTCTGTCACAAGCCTCTGTGTGCAGCCACCTCCAGAGTGCAGTCTCGGCCTCTGGTGAGCAGGTGTGCAGAGCTCTGTCACTAGCCTCTGTGTGCAGCCACTTCCAAAGTGCAGTCTCAGCCTCTGGTGAGCAGGTGTGCAGAGCTCTGTCACTAGCCTCTGTGTGCAGCCACCTCCAGGGTGCACTCTCGGCCTCTGGTGAGCAGGTGTGAAGAGCCCTGTCGCAAGCCTCTGTGTGCAGTCACCTCCAGGGTGCAGTCTCGGCCTCTGGTGAGCAGGTGTGAAGAGCCCTGTCACAAGCCTCTGTGTGCAGCCACCTCTAGGGTGCAATCTCGGCCTCTGGTGAGCAGGTGTGCAGAGCCCTCTCACTTGCCTCTGTGGGCAGTCACCTCCAGAGTGCAGTCTCAGCCTCTGTGGAGCAGGTGTGAAGAGCCCTCTCACTAGCCTCTGTGTGCAGCCACCTCCAGAGTGCAGTCTCAGCTTCTGGTGAGCAGGAGTGAAGAGCCCTGTCACTAGCATCTGTGTGCATCAAACTCTAAAGGGCAGTCTCAGCCTCTGGTGAGCAGGTGTGCAGAACCCTCTCACTAGCCTATGTGTGCAATCGCCTCCAGAGTGCAGTCTCGGCCTCTGGTGAGCAGGTGTGAAGAGCCCTCTCACTGGCCTCTGTGCGCAGTCACCTCCAAAGTGAAGTCTCAGCCTCTGGTGACCAGGTGTGAAGAGCCCTCTCACTAGCCTCTGTGTGCAGCCACATCCAGAGGGCAGTCTCAACCTCTGGTGAGCAGATGTGAAAAGCCCTCTCACTAGCCTCTGTGTGCAGTCACCTCCAGAGTGCAGTCTCAGCCTCTGGTGAGCAGGTGTGAAGAGCCCTCTCACTAGTCTCTGTGTGCAGTCACCTCCAAAGTGCAGTCTCAGCCTCTGGTGAGCAGATGTGCAGAGCCCTCTCACTAGCCTCGGTGTGCAGCCACCTCCAGAGGGCAGTCTCAACCTCTGGTGAGCCTGTGTGAAGAGCCCTGTCACTATCCTGTGTGTGCAGTCACCTCCAGGGTGCAGTCTCGGCCTCTGGTGAGCAGGTGTGAAGAGCTCTGTCACAAGCCTCTGTGTGCAGCCACCTCCAGAGTGCAGTCTCAGCCTCTGGTGAGCAGGTGTGCAGAGCTCTGTCACAAGCCTCTGTGTGCAGTCACCTCCAGAGTTCAGTCTCAGCTTCTGGTGAGCAGGTGTGAAGAGCCCTGTCACTGGCCTCTGTGTGCAGCCACCTCCAAAGTGCAGTCTCAGCCTCTTGTGAGCAAGTATGAAGATCCCTGTCACTAGCCTCTGTGTGCAGCCACTTCCAGAGTGCAGTCTCAGCCTCTTGTGAGCAGGTGTGCAGAGCTCTGTCACAAGCCTCTGTGTGCATCAAACTCTAGAGGCCAGTCTCAGCCTCTTGTGAGCAGGTGTGCAGAGCCCTCTCATTAGCCTCTGTGTGCAATTGCCTCCAGATTGCAGTCTCAGCCTTGGAGAGGAGGTGTGAAGAGCTCTGTCACAAGCCTCTGTGTGCAGCCACCTCCAAAGTGCAGTCTTAGCCTCTTGTGAGCAGGTGTGCAGAGCTCTGTCACAAGCCTCTGTGTACATCAAACTCTAGAGGCCAGTCTCAGCCTCTGGTGAGCAGGTGTGCAGAGCCCTCTCACTAGCCTCTGTGTGCAGTCAACTCCAGAGTGCAGTCTAAGCCTCTGGTGAGCAGGTGTGAAGAGCCCTCTCACTAGTCTCTGTGTGCAGTCACCTCCAGAGTGCAGTCTCAGCCTCTGGTGAGCAGGTGTAAAGAGCCCTCTCACTAGCCTCTGTGTCCAGCCACCTCCAGAGGGCAGTCCAGAGGGCAGTCTCAGCCTCTGGTGAGCAGGTGTGAAGAGCTCTGTCACAAGCCTCTGTGTGCAGCCACCTCCAGGGTGCATTCTCGGCCTCTGGTGAGCAGGTGTGCAGAGCCTTCTCACTTTCCTCTGTGTGCAGCCACCTCCAAAGTGCAGTCTCAGCCTCTTGTGAGCAGATGTGCAGAGCTCTGTCACAAGCCTCTGTGTGCATCAAACTCTAGAGGCCAGTCTCCGCCTCTGGTGAGCAGGTGTGCAGAGCCCTCTCACTAGCCTCTGTGTGCAATTGCCTCCAGAGTGCAGTCTCAGCCTTGGAGAGGAGGTGTGAAGAGCTCTGTCACAAGCCTCTGTGTGCAGCCACTTCCAGAGTGCAGTCTCAGCCTCTTGTGAGCAGGTGTGCAGAGCTCTGTCACAAGCCTCTGTGTACATCAAACTCTAGAGGCCAGTCTCAGCCTCTGGTGAGCAGGTGTGCAGAGCCCTCTCACTAGCCTCTGTGTGCAATCGCCTCCAGAGGGCAGTCTCGGCCTCTGGTGAGCAGGTGTGAAGAGCCCTCTCACTGGCCTCTGTGTGCAGCCACCTCCAGAGGGCAGTCTCAGCCTCTGGTGAGCAGGTGTGAAAAGCTCTCTCACTAGCCTCTGTGTGCAGTCAACTCCAGAGTGCAGTCTCAGCCTCTGGTGAGCAGGTGTGAAGAGCCCTCTCACTAGTCTCTGTGTGCAGTCACCTCCAGAGTGCAGTCACAGCCTCTGGTGAGCAGGTGTGAAGAGCCCTCTCACCAGCCTCTGTGTGCAGTCACCTCCAAAGTGCAGTCTTAGCCTCTGGTGACAGGTGTGCAGAGCCCTCTCACTAGCCTCTGTGTCCAGCCACTTCCAGAGGGCAGTCCAGAGGGCAGTCTCAGCCTCTGGTGAGCAGGTGTGAAGAGCCCTGTCACTAGCCTGTTTGTGCAGTCACCTCCAGGGTGCAGTCTCGGCCTCTGGTGAGCAGGTATGAAGAGCTCTGTCACAAGCATCTGTGTGCAGCCACCTTCAGGGTGCAGTCTCGGCCTCTGGTGAGCAGGTGTACAGAGCCCTCTCACTAGCCTCTGTGTGCAGTCACCTCCAGAGTTCAGTCTCAGCTTCTGGTGAGCAGGTGTGAAGAGCCCTGTCACAAGCCTCTGTGTGCAGTCACCTCCAGGGTGCAGTCTCGGCCTCTGGTGAGCAGGTGTGCAGAGCTCTGTCACTAGCCTCTGTGTGCAGCCACCTCCAGGGTGCAATCTCGGCCTCTGGTGAGCAGGTGTGCAGAGCCCTGTCACTAGCATCTGTGTGCAGCCACCTCCAAAGTGCAGTCTCAGCCCCTTCTGAGCAGGTGTGCAGAGCTCAGTCACAAGCCTCTGTGTGCATCAAACTCTAGAGTGCAGTCTCGGCCTCTGGTGAGCAGGTGTGAAGAGCTCTCTCACTGGCCTCTGTGCGCAGTCACCTCCAAAGTGAAGTCTCAGCCTCTGGTGACCAGGTGTGAAGAGCCCTCTCATTAGCCTCTGTGTGCAGCCACATCCAGAGTGCAGTCTCAGCCTCTGGTGAGCAGGTGTGAAGAGCCCTGTCACTAGTCTCTGTGTGCAGTCACCTCCAAAGTGCAGTCTCAGCCTCTTCTGAGCAGGTGTGCAGAGCTCAGTCACAAGCCTCTGTGTGCATCAAACTCTAGAGGGCAGTCTCAGCCTCTGGTGAAAAGGTGTGCAGAACCCTCTCACTAGCCTATGTGTTCAATCGCCTCCAGAGTGCAGTCTCGGCCTCTGGTGAGCAGGTCTGAAGAGCCCTCTCACTGGCCTCTGTGCGCAGTCACCTCCAAAGTGAAGTCTCAGCCTCTGGTGACCAGGTGTGAAGAGCCCTCTCACTAGCCTCAGTGTGCAACCACCTCCAGAGGGCAGTCTCAGCCTCTGGTGAGCAAGTGTGAAGAGCCCTGTCACTAGCCTGTGTGTGCAGTCACCTCCAGGGTGCAGTCTCGGCCTCTGGTGAGCAGGTGTGAAGAGCTCTGTCACAAGCCTCTGTGTGCAGCCACCTCCAGGGTGCATTCTCGGCCTCTGGTGAGCAGGTGTGCAGAGCCTTCTCACTTTCCTCTGTGGGCAGTCACCTCCAGAGTGCAGTCTCAGCCTCTTGTGAGCAGGTGTGAAGATCCCTGTCACTAGCCTCTGTGTGCAGCCACTTCCAGAGTGCAGTCTCAGCCTCTTGTGAGCAGGTGTGCAGAGCTCTGTCTCAAGCCTCTGTGTGCATCAAACTCTAGAGGCCAGTCTCAGCCTCTGGTGAGCAGGTGTGCAGAGCCCTCTGTGATCGTCGGGATTCGGCGGGCTGGAAAAGCAGGCAAGGAGGCCGTATATAGTGTGCAATAGTCTACTTTATTGTGTCCCAGGCACGGCGTACAACAGGATAGTATACAGGTCTTCAGCAGGAGAAGGGCGTAGAGACGATGTGGGGTCCCGTCGGTTGTGGTCGTCGTCACCGAAGGTCTTCTGCTGTCCAAGCCGCCGACGTTGATCCCAGGTAGGGGGGGGGGGAGGACGGACACCTCGGAGGGCAGTGAGACAAAACACAGAAGGAGCCGTTAGTCCTGCGGGCACTCTATGTCGCTGCCGTAACCTTCACCGGGAGTGATAAAAGAGGAGGGGAGTGTGAGGAGAAGGGACGGGGAGGAAGAGGGGTAAGTTGAAGAAAGATGGGTGTTCGGAAAAGGGGTGGAGTGGGGTACTATTTACAAAGCGTGAGATGCTGTACAACGGATACTGATAGATCCTATCAGGGTGCAGGGGTGCTAACAGGAGAGAGACTATATACATCTATCTACAGAGAGTCTATGGTACACGCGGGCACTTTAGAGTGCTATACTGAAGGAAAGCTGGTACTCACGGGCTCCGCCGTAACTCTCATCCGAGTTACGGCCGCTCTTCAGCCTCCTCCGGGGGACTCCACCAGTCTTCCGACCACTCTTCTGGTTCGCCGCTCTCGTCCTCACCTTTCGTCGTATCTCCTGCCGAACTCTCCTGCCACGATCCTTCGACGACTTCTCCTTCCTGTCTTCCGGCTTTTCTGTCTCTGGCGGGGAACGGGTAGGAGGGACTTCCGGGAGTCAGGGGTTGTCTTTCCGGTGGGTCGTCGTTCGGGATTGGCTCCTGTAAGAGAAAGAGGGGCGGGGTTCCTGGGGTCACCGCGGCTGTGGTTGAAACCCTGGATGGACTGTCCGGGCCGGGAGGATTGAGCGGAAGGGATGCCTCGGACAGGGTAAGTAAGGGGGGCCAGATCCGAGGTAGGGAGTCTCCGTTACATTCCCTTTCCCTAGCTGTCTTTCTTGTATCTGGTGTGGACAGTGGATAGCGGGAGAGAAAGTCCGCGTTACCCTGTTCTATGCCTTTTCGATGTACTGTTTTGAAGCGGTACGGTTGGAGGGCCAGGAACCACCGCAGGACACGGTCATTGTGCCCTTTGTTCCGGGCCATCCACTCAAGGGGGGCGTGATCTGTGAAGATGGTAAAGTCACGCCCTTCTAGGTAGTAACGGAGGCTGTCCACCGCCCATTTAATCGCCAAAGCTTCTTTCTCCACGACGGCGTAATTCCGTTCTCGAGGAAACAGTTTCCTACTGAGGTAAAGAATGGGCCTTTCGTTCCCCTCGTGGTCCTTCTGTGACAGTACTGCCCCTAAACCCTGTTCTGAAGCATCTGTCTGAAGTAGGAAGGGTTGTGTATAATCCGGACTAACCAGTACGGGATCGGAGGTCAAGGCGTTCTTCAGATCTGTAAATGCATGCCACAATAGGGGAGTCGGGTTTTTCAGGATGGCCTCTGTCTTTGTGGATTTCTTCAATAGGTCAGTGAGCGGGGCGGCCCTTTGGGAGAAATTGGGCACAAACCTGCGATAGTAACCAAGAAGGCCCAGAAAGGATCGCAAGTCTTTTCTGGTCTGGGGAAAGGGGAGGGAATGGATAGCTTCTGTTTTGCTTCTCTGGGGCCGTATGAGGCCCTCACCTAGGAGGTATCCTAGATATTTAACGGTTTGGGCTGCCAGGGTGGTTTTGGCTGGATTAATCGTGAACCCATAGGAGCCCAAAGAGGAAATGACGTTGTGAAGATGCTCCAAGTGTTGTGGCCAGGTGTCGCTGTAGATGACTATATCGTCGAGGTAGGCCCCTGCATACTGAGTGTGGGGTCGTAAGATATGATTCATGGCCCGTTGAAATGTGGCGGGCGCGCCATGGAGGCCAAAGGGGAGGACGAGGAACTGATATAAACCTTCAGGGGTCGAAAATGCTGTTTTCTTTCGGTCTTCTTTTCTAAGAGGTATCTGCCAGTACCCCTTACAAAGGTCCAGAGTGGATATGTACTGGGCTTTCCCTATACGCTCGACCATCTCGTCTACTCGGGGTAACGGGTACGTGTCAAAGGATGATATCTTATTGACCTCCCGGAAATCTATACAAAATCTAACAGACCCATCAGGTTTGGGTACGAGCACTATTGGGGAATTCCAGTCACTTACAGAGGGTTCTATAATGCCCAGCTTTAACATCTGTTCTATTTCTTGGTGTATGATCGCTCTACGGGCTTCAGGGACCCTATAAGGCCTTTGCCGGACCACCTTCCCCGGACTCGTTTGTATGGCGTGTTCAGTGATGGAGGTATGACCAGGCAAAGAGGAAAACACCTGTTGTAAAGGAGAGAGACGATGCTGGAGGGCTACACTCAGGGGCGTAGGTAGGGCGGGGTCTATGCAAGGGGAGAAAGAAAGGGGTTCCAGACCCATAGAGCCGGCTAGGACGGGACGAGGACCTTCCCAATTTTTTAGTAAGTTGACGTGGTAAATCTGGGTGGTACCCCGTGTGGGGTCCAGTTGTACTTCGTAGGTGACAGGGGTTATTTGTCGAAGTATGGTATAGGGACCTTGCCATTGTCCAAGGAGCTTTTGGTCGGAGGAGGGCATCATTAAGAGAACTAGATCTCCCACTGAGAAGACCCGGTGTTTTGTGCCTCTGTCATACTGACCCTTCTGTTTCTCTTGTGCCTGTGTAAGATTCTGGTGTACGATGTCCCTTATTAGAGACAAGTGGGTTTTGAGGTTCTCCATATATTCTGGGAGGGGACGGGTG
Organism: Triturus cristatus; assembly: GCF_964204655.1. Taxonomy (NCBI): domain Eukaryota; kingdom Metazoa; phylum Chordata; class Amphibia; order Caudata; family Salamandridae; genus Triturus; species Triturus cristatus. The sequence continues at coordinate 1,194,094,751 of NC_140593.1, forward strand.
CGATCTGGTTCTGCTTCCCAGGCTTCTTGAGCCATGTCCAATAGAGAACGAGGGGGTCGGCCATACAACAGTTCGTAGGGTGAATACCCTGTGCTGCTCTGAGTCTTGCAACGTATTGCAAATAAGGCAAGGGGCAACATATCCTCCCACCTCCTCGCCTCCAGCCCTAATAGTTTCTTTAGGGTTTGTTTTAATGTGGCATTGTATCGTTCCACCAACCCATCGGTTTGTGGATGATACGCCGAGGTGCGTATCTGTTTAATCCCCAGTTGGGAGCAGACCTGTTTCATAAGGGTGGAGACGAAGGGAGTGCCCTGATCTGTCAGGATCTCCCGGGGAAATCCTACCCTTGAGAACACAGTGATGAGAGCTTTCACAACGTTTTGGGTGGTGGGTTGTCGCAGTGGAAGGGCTTCGGGAAAGCGGGTGGCATAGTCCATAACTAGGGCGTATCGGCAGCCACTTCGGGAAGGTAGTAAGGGCCCTATGATGTCCATACCTACCCTGCTGAAAGGGACGTCAATGAGAGGAAGGGGTTGTAGGGGTACCCTTGGAGGTTGGTATCTACTGTGTTTTTGACAGACCGGGCACTCTCTGCAGTAGGTTTTGACGGTTTGGTGTACCCCCGGCCAATAGAACCTGTCTAGGATCGCTTGGCTGGTTTTCTCGTCTCCGAAATGTCCCCCCAGAAGGTGGCTGTGGGCCAGAAAGAGCACCTTCTCCCGGAAGGGACCGGGTATGAGTAACTGAGGTTTTTGTTGGGTCCCTCCCTTCCGATACAGCAACCCATGTTTCTTAAAGAAGTAGGGACCTACTATAAGAGGGTCCTCGTGGTCTACTGCCTTGGCCCATGCTTCCTGCAGCACCGGATCCTCTCGCTGGGCTGCCCTGAATTCTCTGTTGGTCTGCCACGGGTGTTCTTCGAGGGTCACTGGGAAGACACCGGCGTATTCACGTCTCTCCTTCTTTTTCTGGGCCTTGGGTTTCGGTGGTTTGGGTTCAGTCCTAGGGGAAACAGGTCCTTGAGGGTACGGGGCTTCTCCCCACCAACGGGTCAGGGAATCAGTTGTTTCTTGCAGAAGTCCTGGTAGTCCCATATAGTCACTTCCCAGAATAGCCTGTTCCAGTAGAGTGGGGACAAGACCAACAGAGAGGGTGGTTCCAGGATCCTTGGGGTGTTGGACCCGTACTTGGGTAGTGGGGTACTGTTTTGTGTCTCCATGGACACATTGAATGGCGACCGTACCTGTTGTCGGCCCCACGGGTTGAGGCAAGAGCTGGGGCCGGAGAACGCTCTGTCGACACCCCGAATCAGCCAAGGCCATAAGTGGTTGTCCCTCGATGCTTACAGGGCAGCGGAACGACGGAGGTGACAGGCCTGGGACCGAACACACATAATTCCTGGCAAGTCCCACCTCCATGGGTTCCTCCTTCTGGGGGCACAACCGAGCAATATGACCAAAACCCCCGCAATTGTAACACTGGGGTCCGGGGTTGTTAGGTCGGGGAGGTACGGGATATGGAAGCATGGGGATTGGTTCCGGTCGCCTCTGGAAAGAAGGACGGGGAGGTCGGAGGTTTATGGAGGGATGTGGTTTGTGGGGCGGATCTTCCTTACTTCGTTGGGTCTCCTGTGCCCGACTGTAGGCACTCGCGATTTCCACCGCAGTGTCTAGGGTAAGATGGGCATGTTGACGTACCCACCTTTGGGTGCCGGGCAACAATGACATCAGAAATTGTTCCAGGTAGATTTTTTGTAACACGTCTTCCATGGTGGAGGATTCCGGTCTCAACCACCTATTAGCCAGGTCCTTAATCCTAAAGGATAGGGCTCTCGGGGTTTCCTGGGGTCCCTCCTTGATTTGCCGTAGTTTCCTGCGATAGGTTTCATCGTCGATGCCCAACCGTTCAAGGATACATTTCTTTAAGTCCCCATAAGGTGTGGTACCCTGTACGTTAGCCTGTTGGTACGCCGCCTGTAATTCGCCGGTCAATAAGGGACCCAGGTAGTGACCCCAGCGGTCGGCAGGCCATGCTGCAGCCTGTGCCAATCTCTCAAAATTGGTAAAGAAAAAGTCGGGGTCCTCCCCGGGCACGTATTTTTGAAGTACCACTGACGGTAGGGAGGTGGCTGGTCTCTGATGCTCCAACACAGTGGTCAGTTTCCCCATAGCCTGTTCATGGGTGGTCCCCTGACCCCGTAACACATCGTGTAGTTGGCCGCGATCGTCTTCGGCCGTCTTCAAGAACCGCTCCATCATTATACCCAACTGCTCCTGAGTCTCCGCCATTTTCTTTATTACGGCCTCCATGCTTCCAGCTGATCCCACTTCTGACACCACCTGTGATCGTCGGGATTCGGCGGGCTGGAAAAGCAGGCAAGGAGGCCGTATATAGTGTGCAATAGTCTACTTTATTGTGTCCCAGGCACGGCGTACAACAGGATAGTATACAGGTCTTCAGCAGGAGAAGGGCGTAGAGACGATGTGGGGTCCCGTCGGTTGTGGTCGTCGTCACCGAAGGTCTTCTGCTGTCCAAGCCGCCGACGTTGATCCCAGGTAGGGGGGGGGGAGGACGGACACCTCGGAGGGCAGTGAGACAAAACACCGAAGGAGCCGTTAGTCCTGCGGGCACTCTATGTCGCTGCCGTAACCTTCACCGGGAGTGATAAAAGAGGAGGGGAGTGTGAGGAGAAGGGACGGGGAGGAAGAGGGGTAAGTTGAAGAAAGATGGGTGTTCGGAAAAGGGGTGGAGTGGGGTACTATTTACAAAGCGTGAGATGCTGTACAACGGATACTGATAGATCCTATCAGGGTGCAGGGGTGCTAACAGGAGAGAGACTATATACATCTATCTACAGAGAGTCTATGGTACACGCGGGCACTTTAGAGTGCTATACTGAAGGAAAGCTGGTACTCACGGGCTCCGCCGTAACTCTCATCCGAGTTACGGCCGCTCTTCAGCCTCCTCCGGGGGACTCCACCAGTCTTCCGACCACTCTTCTGGTTCGCCGCTCTCGTCCTCACCTTTCGTCGTATCTCCTGCCGAACTCTCCTGCCACGATCCTTCGACGACTTCTCCTTCCTGTCTTCCGGCTTTTCTGTCTCTGGCGGGGAACGGGTAGGAGGGACTTCCGGGAGTCAGGGGTTGTCTTTCCGGTGGGTCGTCGTTCGGGATTGGCTCCTGTAAGAGAAAGAGGGGCGGGGTTCCTGGGGTCACCGCGGCTGTGGTTGAAACCCTGGATGGACTGTCCGGGCCGGGAGGATTGAGCGGAAGGGATGCCTCGGACAGGGTAAGTAAGGGGGGCCAGATCCGAGGTAGGGAGTCTCCGTTACACCCTCTCACTAGCCGCTGTGTGCAATTGCCTCCAGAGTGCAGTCTCAGTCTTGGAGAGGAGGTGTGAAGAGCTCTGTCACAAGCCTCTGTGTGCAGCCACCTCCAAAGTGCAGTCTCAGCCTTTTGTAAGCAGGTGTGCAGAGCTCTGTCACTAGCCTCTGTGTGCAATCACCTCCAGAGTGCAGTCAGGGCCTCTGGTGAGCAGGTGTGAAGAGCCCTGTCACTAGCCTCTGTGTGCAGCCACCTCCAGAGGGCAGTCTCAGCCTCTGGTGAGCAGGTGTGAAGAGCCCTGTCACTAGCCTCTGTGTGCAGTCACCTCCAGAGTGCAGTCTCGGCCTCTGGTGAGCAGGTTGTGAAGAGCCCTGTCACTAGCCTCTGTGTGCAGCCACCTCCAGAGGGAAGTCTCCGCCTCTGGTGAGCAGGTGTGACGAGCCCTCTCTCTAGACTCTGTGTGCAGTCACCTCCAGAGTGCAGTCTCAGCCTCTGGTGAGCAGGTGTGACGAGCCCTCTCTCTAGACTCTGTGTGCAGTCACCTCCAGGGTGCAGTCTCGGCCTCTGGTGAGCAGGTGGGAAGAGCCCTCTCACTAGCCTCTGCAGTGACCTCCAGATGACAGTCTCAGCCTCTGGTGAGCAGGTGTGAAGAGCCCTATCACTAGCCTCTGTGTGCAGCCACCTCCAGAGTGCAGTCTCAGCCTCTGGTGAGCAGGTGTGAAGAGCCCTCTGTGAGAAGTTGGCCTGGTATATGCTGTCCACTAATTAAAGTGGGCACCCTGTACCAGTCCAAACAACCCCTTATGGTGAATGGTTAAAGACAACCTTTATTGAAAGCTATCCTAGTGGTAGCTATGGAAAGCAGCCTTCAGGCTAAGTCTTGAAGGAATGTAAAGCAGCTTGTTTTACCAGTCTATAATCTCTTGAGTGACCAAATGAAAGGACAACCACACCAGGTATATATTTAAAATATATGTACTTAAGTTACAAGTCAGTAATCAACAGTAATAGCACAAATACACGTTTGGGCCCTAGGGGCCCTAAGAACCATGACTGAACTAGACACAAGGCCTAGAGCCTGTAGAAGTGCTTGGACCACAAGTAACCACCCAAGGCAGTGACACAGGGGACCCACGGGGGACGCGTGCAGTGTGAGAACACAGCTGCGAATCGCCGTTTACTTCTATGGGGAAAGTCGCAGTTGGAAATTTAGAGTTTAAGGACACTTAGAGGATATCTACGAGCGAACCCTTTTGGACTTAGAGGTGTCTAGGGTCAACACCCACGTGAGCACCGGAGTACTCGAGTTACCTCACCCAGGGAAGCCGGGTGCATAGGTGTCAAATGGTGTCAGGTCGCGTCGCTGTTTTCAATGGAAGCTGCTCAGGAAGTGCTGCTGCCGTGAAGAGGAGAAGTGTCCGGAGAGATCCAAGCCCGGATCTAGGATGGAAGGAACCTGAAAGCAGAAGGGACAGAGTCTAGGTCACTTACCAGTGACCAAGGGCACGATAGACCAATGCCAACAGACTTCGGTGTCCGGCGGGAACTTCAGCGATGCAGACCGGTCAGTTGTTTCTTTGGTGCCTGTCAAGCAGGGGAGTCACTCCTTGACCCCAAGGGAGATTTTTTCAGTCTTTTAGGCAAAGTAGAACGTCGAAGCTCCAGGATATATGTTGCAGAGTTTCGTCCAGGGTAATCTAAAGTCGCAAGGACTGGGTTCCCATACTTATACAAAGTTTCGGGGTTGGACATACTCTAGGGACCCACTTATGGGAGGGTTTGGAAAGAGGGGTGGTTACACCCATTTCCTTTGTCCAGTTTTGCACCAGAGCAGGGGCAGGTAGCCCCTGCAACCGGTTTGAACTGGACTATGCACAGGGACACCAAGTGTGTCCCCAGTGCAGGACTTCAAAGCACCAGAGAGTGCTCCCGCCCAGCCCCAATACACATCTGCCTGTCTGTGGAGGTGGTTACACCTCCCTGGGACAGGAAACCTATTGTCCAGGCCTCCCCTGCCGGAGTTTCGGTCAGCAGCAGGAGGCCAGACCAGTGTCTGTGGCAGTGGCATCCATTTTGTGATGCCAGGGCTGTAGAAAGTCTTTACCGGGTTAGACCAGTGTGAACATGTCTCTCCCTCTAGAAGGGTGGAATGCTACCCCTGCCGCCAGAACTGGCAGGGGGTAGAATTCCAAAGTGTTTGACACCAAACATGACATGTTTCCGTGCAGCCAGTTCAAAGTTAGCATTTACTGCGAGGTTATAATGCACTTAAGAGTTTATGGTCAGGCTGCACCACAAACAGCATCAGAGGAGGTACTCCAAACGCTGCAGAGGGGCTCTGCTCATGCAGGGGCACCCTCTCACATAAAAACCAAGCACTCTGCCTTCAGGATTGTTACTGCCTGCCATAGGAGTGACTTATAGGTTTTATATGTGTGTTCAATGGTAGTGATATAGGTAGCCTATACCACTGTAAGGGGTGCAAGCACCACCTTACCCAGGCTGCAGTAGCAGATCTGTGGTGTCATTTTGGAGTGCTTCCCAGGGGTGGCATAATACATGCTTCAGCCCCTGGTAGGCCTCTGAGGTACCTATGCCCCAGGTACATAGTATAGCATATACTAGGGGCTTATAAGGCACTCCAGAATCCAATTAGAAATGTACCTAATGTACATGGAAACCATTTTAGAGCGGAAGCAGCTAGGCTGGGGTCCTGATTAGCAGGGCCACAGCCAGACTAAGGTCGAAAAACAGTGAAACACCAGCAAAAAGTGGGGGTACCCATGTGAAGCAGATCCTACTCTCCTACACACTCTCACTAGCCTCTGTGTGCAGTCACCTCCAGAGTGCAGTCTCGGCCTCTGGTGAGCAGGTGTGAAGAGCCCTCTCACTACCCTCTGTGTGCAGTCACCTCCAGGGTGCAGTCTGAGCCACTGGTGAGCAGGTGTGAAGAGCTATCTCACTAGCCTCTGTGTGCACCCACTTTCAGTTCATGAAGGAACTTTAAGTAGCAAGAATCCGCTGACTGGATTTCACCCATAACAACATCCCTGTGGTAGAGGAAATTCTGCGGTGGATTCTACTCCCTAATCAGAGTTTCTGCACAAAATGTGAGGGTTTTAAGTTGTCTTTAAACTCTCAATGAGGCCTTTGGTGTTTACAGTATAGTTTTTAGAGTGCAAATGATGGACCAGGACTCAGTAACCATAATCTTGGCTTCACCACTCAACTGCATTGTGTGAGTTTGAGAAAATGGTTGTATCTGACTGTCTCGGTTCCTTTTATGCTGAAAAGAGACTGACCTTCGAGACTGCCTGACCATGGTATAAAAATACATCTTCGACATTGACCTTTCCGTTTCACCATGCCTGGCACCCTTAGTCCGCCTGCCATGGAGTAAGCGCGCCAAAGCTCCAGGCCTTGTGTTTGTGTCCTTGCACGATGCCACGTGCCCACTTACTTGGCCTGGCTGGCCACAGGGCCAGCAAGTGCCTGGCGCTGTACCCCAGAACATTGTCTGTTAGCACGTGCTCTAAGGTCCATTATGTGCCCATATAGACCGCCCGTGCTGGCACTGGAGACAGCCAGACATATTCACAAGAGGGTCTACCACTGAATCTGGAACCCTGGACACCCGGTGCCCATCACCTATGAGAGTAGAGAGTAGTGACTCGCTCTCCTGAGGTCTAATGCGTCATGACTCATAGGAGACCCTCAGGCCTCCCTGTGATGCTACCCCATTGGAAGGTCAGCGGTTGAAAAGTTTTAGGTTTTGGGGTCACCTACTTCTAACAAGCCTCCGAGCAACCCCACCTTCCAGCTCCTAATTTACTGCCCTCCCCGCTTAGTCACCACCCATTGTAAATGAATTCTATCTGCACCGGTGTCTAAGGCGAGGTCAGTGCTGTTGACATGCAAGTAGAGGTTTGACCCATCTTCCTCCAGGTAGCATTCCATTCCATTGCTTTTAGCCTTTTGTAGGAAATTGGGTAACTGGTTGAGGGGAGTGAAACCCTATTAGAAAAGGAACTATAATTTCTGTTCGGATGGAGCCACAAGCGAAACCTGAATTAACCTGTGCTCAACCCTCTAGTAGTTTGGCACAAAGCGTTCAGGCTTAACTTAGAGTCAATGTGTAAAGTACTTGTGCAACACTTCAAACAGTGATAAAGTGAAAACACAATGCAAGAAAAGTTCCACAGCATTAGAGAAAAATTGAGTGCAGTTTAATAAATTATTTGAGACTAAAACGACAAAAAAACAATTAGTAGAACCAGAGATATGCAATTTAAAAGATTTAAGTGAAAATAGTGCTTCGAAGCACAAAGTGCCAACTGTGGTTTATCTGGTTACGTCGGACCGGGAGAAAGTCCCAAGTTCAGGCTGACAGTGATGCAGCTCAGCCCGGATATATGGACCAAAATAGGCCCTCTGAACAAACTACCTTAAATCCTGGTTCCGGAGCATTCCAAGTTCCCATGTCGAGGATGTGTCGCTCAGCGGGGGTTCCGAGGGGCTGCGAGCAGCAATGTTAAGTCTTGTGTCGGGGATGTGTCACACAGGAGCAATTCTGATGAGGCCATTGATGGGCCTTGTGATGCAAGATCGTGGATCGTCATAAAAGATGTCGTTGACAAAGGCTTGCAAAGTGCAGTCTTGTGTTTGGTATGCGTCTCGCAGGGGTGGTTCCGAGAAGCTATAGGCTGCGATACAAAGTCCTGTGTCAGGGATGTGCTGCACAGCGGCAGTTCCAATCCGGCGCTGCTGAGAGATGCATCACGCTGCATCGATTCTGCCTATGAGACCACAGCTGGGCTGGCAGAGCACCTTCAGGCCCACTTCCAAGGCTCCAGGACTGGGGTGGCACCACTTGAGGGGTAGGACTCCCAGGAGAGCAAGTCCAGGTGCTGGGTTCCAGAAGACTTTTCTGTCCCTGAGGCTCTGATCGGGAGGCCAGTCATCTAGCCCTTGGAGTCACTCTGTTGGGCCCGGTCTCAAGATGCAGGTCCAGTCCTCACTCATGCAGCAGGGCAGCAGGGTAGCAGTCCTTCTTGCAGAGCGGCACCGCAGTCCTTCTGAGTCTTCAACAAGTCCAGAGCTGTACTAAAGAGTTGGGTCTGAGGGTCCAATATTTATATCTGGTGCCAGCTTTGAAGTAGGAGACGCTTCTGGAGGTTTCCACCCCTAGAGGTGTTTCCTGCCACTGCCCTGACCTCAGCTTGTCTGGGGGCATAAAAGACTAGTGTCAAATCATTTGTGAATGTGCTCAGGCAGAGACTTTGTGATGTGCAAGTGTAGTAGATGACAGCTCCGCCCCCCATCAAGTCAGAGATGGCCTATCCTGGAAATATCTATTCCCTTTTGTCTCACTGTCTGGGAGATATACACAAAGACCAACTGCCAGCTACACCTAGTCAAATGACCCAGTATACAGGCTGCTGGCACCAAATCGTTAAGACAAGAAAATGCCAACTTTCTTAAAGTGACTTAAATCCCAACTTTACCATTAAAAATAGTTTAAAATTACAATTCCTTAGACACCAAACTCATCATTCCTACCTACTAGCAATTTAAACTTATTGCTTAATAAATGCAATAAGTTAACCCAATGTTATCCTTTGAGAAAGGTAGGCCTCACAGTAGTGAAAAACAAATTTAGGATGTTTCCACTTCCAGGCCATGTAAAACTGAAAAGTACATGTCCAACATTTTAAATATACTGCACCCTGCTCTACGGGCTATTTAGGGACAACCCTAGGGATGACTTATATGTATAAAAAGGGAGGTTTGGGTCTGGCAAAAGGTTTATTTTGCCATCTCAAAATGGCAGTTTAACCCCTTCGCCACCGGGGGGGGGGGGCGGCGGCAGCAGCGGCAGCGCTCTGCTCATGACGAGCCCAGCTCGTCATGCTGCACAGTGGAGCTGTGCTCATGACGAGCTGGGCTCGTAACGACTCCGCCCACTAATTGATTCTCCCGCACAGGCGGGGAATCAATTACGCGTGGGAGTGGCGCGACCGTTATGACGAGCCCAGCTCGTCATGAGCACAGCTCCACTGTGCCTCATGACGAGCTGGGCTCGTCATGAGCATTCAAAAGGTTAAAACTGAACACACAGGCTGAAATGGCAGGTTTGAGACATGCTTAAAAGGCTACTTAACTAGGGACTTACAAGTAACCTAAATGTGCCAATTGGAAGTCAGCCAATATTACCATGTTTTAGGGAGAAAGAGCACACACACTTTAGCACTGGTTAGCCCTAAGGCCAGAAAAAATTAAGTCAGCAAAAACAGGATGACTAAAGGCAAAAAGTTGGAGGCAATCCAGGCCGAGTATGTCAGGTCCAACACCCATCCATGCTACTATAATGGGAACCAAACATGCTTGAAGGGAACATCATTATCTCTTTTGCTTTTTTTTTTTTTGCGGAGCAAGCTGAAGTCTCGCTGAAGCTGCTTTTTCATAACTAGCCTGCAAGATCCCACGAGGCAGGATTCTCCTAGCCTTACACCTTCAACTCTACGAGAACTGATTTTGTATTTTGAGTGAGTGCTTGGTGGCTGAGAGAGCGCTGTATACCAAGCATTAAAGGGACGCTGGTGGCCGCTGGGTCCTGTTGAGGGAGAAGAGATGGAGTAATAGTGTGAATCTGGTGACAGTGTGTTGAAGATCAGGTCGAATTGGCCCATCATACTGCTAAAGAGAGAACCGCTCAGAGGGAGGGGTGGACATTTGAATGACCATGCTAGATGGATGAAGAAAGGAAGAACTGAGGGAGGGTCACCACTGAGTTTGTATTTACAGTAAATCAAGGATGGCATGGAAGGTGCTGTGCCTCAGAATCTGATGTGGAAAAACATGCAACTGGGACCAATTGGAACACGGCATCGATCCATCAAGTTGCGTTTATGAACTTAGGTAGATTAGAGTGTCTAGGGCATGGGACTTTCCCAGGGTGCGCAGAACCTTCACAGGGAGAACACATGCAGGATTGCCAAAGACAGGATTTTTATTTACGTTGCCTGGGTCATACTGCTCAGGGTTTTGCAGAGGTCATGGCATGGTGTAGATGGTACAGTGCTGCAGGTGGCACCAAGGAGAGTGCATCACTGTCCGATGGTGAAGAGCCGGGTCGGTTTGGTTCCTTCTCTGGCTCCCTGCCTTTGTGTAGAGTGACGCTCCTCACAGCAGGTGGCACTAGGGCTGGCTCCCAGCTGGAGTACACACAATATGGGCACAATGAAGAGTGAGATCTCTGCACCTAGAATCCATTAAGCCTTCTGAATTAGCCATTAGGGACAGATAATGGGTGGGCCCGGCTTAGAAACATCCCTACCTTGTACAACAGAAACTACAGGTCCCCCCTCACTCTATCCTCCAACAAAAAGCAGTGCTCATGAAGAACTAAGCCGCACCCCTCGCTAACAAAGGTTCATGGAGTTGCTAAAAGTAACTGAACATCCTCCTCGCTTCATTGTCTGGGTCTCTACCCACCAGCCGCAGTAATGCAGGCCAGACATGTACACTGCCTGAGAAGCTAGCCTCATCCCTTCCTGCGCCATGACACAACCAGGCGCATTTACATGATCACACTTCACTGTTTTATTTGCACTGTTAGTCACATTTTAGGGGTGAACATTAGAAGACATCAGTTCCAGAATGTTCATAATCTCCTTTTCGACGTATGCATTATTTCCCCCGTGTGCTCTCTCACATCACTATGATCATGAGGTTAGGTGTGCATGAGCAACCTGAACCTCCGCATTCTTCCCTATATGTGCCTCCAGTCAATACTGTACGCTTGAGGTGGTCAGCGGTTCTTGCTAAGCCGCGGTCTAGGAAGCAGCCTTTCAGGGGCTAGACTGTTGACCCGATTCTAGTCTAGTCCTTACCAGAAGTACAGAATATAGCACTGTCCCCCATGCAAGTACTGCTGTTGGCTACTACAGGTTTGCATCCTCAGGTTGTTGCATTCAATCTCAAAAAGTCTCTGGACTCCCATTAAAATTGAGTTTGACTCAGAACTTTCAACTGCTGTTGCCTCTTCTTTTTTCCAAATGAACCTCTCCTTAGTTTCCACCCTCTGCATGTCTCCTCCCTCTGAGCACGGCCTACTATAAGTCACACACATGTTTGCCTTAATCCCTATTATTGTATTTCTGCTCATTGCCCACAACTCGTTTCAAAGATCACAACCTCTGCTTTAAAAATCAAACCACTGTAACCTACCAATACCTGTCGCTTCTCTGTTAACACTGCAAACCATTTGCATAAATTCACATACCCCCACCCCCCACTGAAGATCACACATAACTCCTATTAATTTTAGCTAACACATGAAAACAGGAGTAAATTCATGGAATGTTTCCTTTAACAGCAGGAGACTACGCCCAATAACCAACAACAAAAACTGAAAAAGCCAGCAACCTTGGGTTCCGGAGCAGGGTGGTGCCTGGGGTACAGCGCTTCAATGCCTGGTCAGGGGAGAAGGAGCTATATAAATACAATTAAAATACATTGCAATACAATGTATAACCCTGTGGCCCATCCTAATACCATAACAATCAGCAGCAGTTCATTCAGATTGCGCTGTAAGTGTCTTCTACTGCTTGACACTCACTGAAGATAAAACTGCTACGGCCCAGCACAGCACCAGTCCACAGCAATAAAGCATCCATCATGAACTGCTCAGGCATGGAATAACTGAGGAGAGCTGCCACGTGCCGCTGGCCAATGGAGGGCTATTATTTCCACCATTCCATGTCCCATCAAGCTGCGTGCTATAACCACCTCTTGACATCTCACAATGACAATCAGATATGAGATTACCTAAAAACAGCCCATCCCAGCATGTCTCTCCAGTATCCCTATGCCTAAGCCTGTTCGGGAGCTTAACTTTAAACAAAATAACTCAGGAATGACATCCCAGTGGAACAACCAGCTAAGTGGACTTCGATCCGATGAAATGCTATCAATGGACCTGCAGAGCTGTTCAGAGCTGCCACTTACTGAAAACCATAAACTGTGCATCTATATCGGACAACCATTCATCCGCCACACTGCTATGTCCTGCATCCCGTAACACAACAACCGCACCTCAGTGGTCATCATGCATGACATGGAAACACTTCCCACATAGGATCAAAACGAAGATCCTTCCAACCACACACCCTACATGGTGTAGCTTACTACCCATGTAGACAAGGGCTTCAGCGCCCTACATGAGGTAGTAAGCATTCTGTAAATGCTGCAGTACAATACAACAGGAACGGCCCGTGCAAGTAAGAGCCAAGGGGCGGTGGGGTGGATGGCGGGGTGAGAGATAGGGGGGTGAAGCCAACAGATGAGGTAAAATAAAATTTAAAAAAAGAAAACCTCTTACCTTACGCTTGCCACATCGACGATTCAGTGAAGAGGCAAGCGCAAGGTAAGTGTTTTTCTTTTTTTTTATTGTACCTCGTCGACCGCAGTCGACTCCGCCCCCCCACCCCGGCATAACTGCCCCACAGCTCTTACCTGCCTTACCTGCATGGGCCACTCTTGCAATACAATCCAGTATGTAGAATGTATATAGTGTGAACATTGCTGAAAGGCAGCGAAGCACTCTACAGGGTCCAAACTACAGTCAATGAGTGATTACAGGGGTTGAGGGGCTCTGGGAGCGTATGTAAACTATTACTGCTTCATGGTGTAGTGTTCTTTTAGAATGTGCGTCTTCGGCCCTTTCCTAAGATTGTTGCAACATAAAACTAACATTCGGTGCCAGAATATGAAATCATCTACAAAGCAGCAATTTGTTGCACAGAAACACAACATAAGCCAATCGAGGCATCAAGAAATTTACTGAAATTATCAAAAAGATAGTGTGTAACAGAATCATGTTAGAGAGAGGGATTTTCTGGATTCTTCTTCTTAACAGCTTAACACCCACAGGGCTGAATGACAGACTAGAAATCTTACAGTTCCTGCAAAGCTATGTTTTTGATGAAGTTCCCACTGAGGTCTGACCAGATATTTCATGCAAAGGACTTTAACAATCTTGATAATACAGGCTTTGTTGTAATAAGTGTCGTTAAAATCCCTTATTCTTGTAATAGACATGTTTGTCAAGCACTTGAGTGGCTTGAATGGAGTTGGAGGTCTTCGGTGGCGGTGGGTGTGAACATTCACCTAGGTTCCACAGCCGTTGAAAGACAATGACTAGAGGCTGATCTCTTCATATCATAGGTAAAACATTGCACACAACTAGTCAGCTTTTCATCACTATTCATACTAGTTCCATTCTGCATCTTAACACATATTGAAGCTGTAGGGTACCATCTGTTACTCTATCTTTATTGGGCGTCTTTACAGTATACGATAAAGGTTTAGCCTATCTATGTCAGTCTGGTTGGTTTTTATCATCACTCTTGCTGCACGATGCATGTTGATTCTATTTTTTCCACTTGTCCAAACAACCAAGATGGTTTCAACCCACTGTGCTGACCAAACTCCTCTGGCCACTGCTTGACTCCTGAATTCAGTTTCCTTCTGGTTGAGGAAGATCTCACTCCACATGAAATCAATATGTAGTGCCTATCCAATTCCCGATCCATTTCCCTATCAAGTTCCCTTTCCAGTTCCCTATCCAGTTGAGTGGTTCTCTGTTTTCTACCACTTACGTTCGTTTTGTTAATACGGCGCTTCACACCATACTCATAGAACTTACTCTTTACATTTCCTAATTCACCCGTGGCTTCGCTAATGTTGTGGTAGGACGCGACCCTGGTGCATGATTGTCAATCCATGTGCTGGCCCTCTGCGGAAGCTTTTGAATATCGATCTAAGCAGCATCAGTGATCTTGCTGGCGTACATGGCTCCGGGGTCCATGCAAAATCCAGTACTTGTAAATCCAGTACTTGTATAGCGCATGAATCACCCCCAAAGGGGTATCTTGGCGCAGGGGGGCGTTGGGAAGATTAAGCAAGCTACAGCCCAGAGTCGCATGGTGCTGGGCAGACCCCGCCGCAAGAGCCAGGGATCGAACCGTGTTCCCCAGCGTCCAGCATCAGTCGCCCTGGCCGCGGCGCGACACCTCTCCCCCAATTATGAATGCATCTGGTCATTCTAACATGTTTTGATGTTCAAAGGTTAAAAACTGTTCTAAAAGGCTTCCCTCCGCACTCTATTTTAGTTCAGTTCCTGATGTTCATGACCAGAGCTAGTCTTTTAACGAGCACAGGCTGAGTCCACGCTTTGTCTAAGCCGCTCTATACATACAGGTGTAATCAGGTTGTGGTTTGGTTGTATGAATATTGTTCTTTCCAAAGTGATGATGTAATGTGTGTGAACCCGCCCCCTGATGAAAGCTGACACCGAGGCACTGGGGTCACATTCATAGTCCTTCAGTGCTGGTTGATTTGACCTGATTTGACATTTGTAGAGCGCAAGCAGTTACCCAGAGGCATCGGTGCACTGTACACGACCGTCCGAGGAGCCCTGCTATACCTATAGATGCAGGGAGGTCATCTAAAGCGAGGACAGCCGGGTCTCGAGCGCCTCCCTGAAGGGAGGAATGGCCCTGCGGCTTTGTGGAAGGGAGCTCCTGAGACTGGTTAGGGTCTAATTAATACGTTTGATGGCAACGATCAAGTTGCCATGAAATGATTGGATGGAAGTTGTATGAATCGGATGCACCAATGAGGGACGGATGCATTGAGCCTTGAATCTTGGCACGTGAGTGGCTGCGCGCCTAGTGACACAGTCCGCACGAGACCCAGGTCCTTATTTACAAGCCCCTTGCGCCGCTGCTACGTCACTTTTTCCTATATTAAAAGTGAGGCACCGGCGGCGCAAAGGGCTTGTAAATAAGCCCCCCATGTCTTTGATTGACTTCCCTAATTTGCACCATGATGGTGGCAGTCCGGGTGGCTGCTGGGATGTTGTTCCAGATCCTGGGGGCATGAGAAGAGAAGGTCTGTTGCCTTGATCTTAATATTTTACGCGTCTCCGAGACGGTGACTTCGGCACACCCACAGAACACACACAGAATATGCGAGAAAAGGCCAATAAATGCTGTTTTAGGATAATCTCCACTCCAATTCTCACAAGAAAAAAAGAAAGAAATGACAGTTCCAATGTGAGGCAACAGCATCCGATCTAAATCGGGAAGTGCGCATTGAATCCGGCTTGACAGTATCGCTCGCTGATTGGCAGCTCGCAGAAGCTGCTGAGACTTGATACGAAGCGAAAAAACACAGAGAGACTTTTTGCGATAATCTCCCTGAGGATGCGGTGAGAACTGTGTCCTGTCGTTTCGGAAATGAAAGGACAGTGCGGTTGGAATAAGTCGGGAATACGTCCCTGTGTACAGTGATGGCGCAGGCTTCCGGGGATGTACGTAGTTCAGCAGCTGATGGTCAGTGTAGCAGCAAAGGTGTGACACTTCAACTCGGCATGGTCGACGGTGGAAGAAGCAGTCGGATGTACAGGCAATGAGGGGCCGGTAGAAAGAGGCCAGGCCGTGCTGTGGACCAATGAGAGGCCTCGTACTGAAGCAGAGGGAGGGGCGTGCAGGAGCGGCAACTTTAGAAAGTCTAGAATGGAGTAGCAATTTGCGTCCCACCACGTGGTATGTGCGTTCGAAAGCGTTCCTGCGCCGGGCATGTCCATTCCAAGGCGTTCCACCATAAAGAATGTACATCCTAAGGCATCCCACCACGCGTGACATGTGCGTTCCAAGGCGTTCCACCATGTGGTATGTGCGTTCGAAAGCGTTCCTGCGCCTGGCATGTGCGTTCCAAGGCGTTCCACCATAAAGTAAGTACATCCTATGGCATCCCACCACGCGTGGCATGTGCGTTCCAACTCCAAGTCGTTCCTGCGCCTGGCATGTCCATTCCAAGGCGTTCCACCATAAAGTATGTACATCCTATGGCACCCCACAACGCGTGGCATGTGCGTTCCAAGGCGTTCCACCATGTGGTATGTGCGTTCAAAGCAGAGGCGCAACTAGAGCCAAATTTCGGGGGGGGCTGAGCAAAAATTTCGGGGGGGGCTGAGCAAAAATTTCGGGGGGGGCTGAACTTTAACCAATAGGCAGGTTGGAGCTGCAGGGGCTCTTAGAAGGGGTGAAACAACAGCGAGGCCTCATTAACATGCAAATGGTCTTTTAAAGACCTGTGAAGTGCTCGGGTGCGGCTGCTTTTTTGCCCGGGAAGGTGTCTCATCCCGGGCTGCCACACACGACGTGGGGGGCTGAAGCCCTGTGAGTCCAATGGGTGTTGCGCGCCTGGTTCAAAGACCTCTGTTTAATGCAACAATGCAGTGAGCTCTCCGGCGCTCTCCCTGGGTCAGAAGCGGCCAGCTATGGTCAGGGCTTCCCCGTCACACCACCAGTGTGACCAATGTTAGTTTGTGTTTGCTGGCCGCATAAATAGAAAGGCACCCTCGTGTTTTGGCGGGTTCGTGCATTTAGTCATTCAACAACACGAGCATACTAAAAGTCTCTTAAATCTCATTGAGAGAAGGTTGGGAAAGTAGCGGTAATATCGCTTTTCTCTAAAAAGAAAAATCATGTTAAATGCACGGAAATCCATTCACCCCAGTTGTGACGCATGTGAGGAACTTTCTTACACTCCAGACAGCCTTTGGACGTTAACCTGAGGAGACACATTCAATGCTGCAGCCAGGGTGCACAAGGCAGGCTTGTACCCACAGAAACAGCCCCCAGCGGCGAGGCGCTGGCCTGGCCGTGGAGCCGCGCTGCTCAGCAGGGAACCCCCAGTCTGAGCAGCGCGGTACACGGCATAGCGCCTAGATCTACGCTTGATCGGGCCCTGCTGTGAAAAGCGGAATCATGAAATCTGATGTTCACTCAGTTGTCCTCACCAGCCTGAGAACACGCCTGGTCTGTGGATACCGGCCTGAGAACACGCCTGGTCTGTGGATACCAGCCTGAGAACACGCCTGGTCTGTGGATACCGGCCTGAGAGCACGCCTGATCTGTGGATACCGGCCTGAGAGCACACCTGGTCTGTGGAGACCGGCCTGAGAGCACGCCTGGTCTGTGGATACAGGCCTGAGAACCCGCCTGGTCTGTGGATCCCGGCCTGAGAGCACGCCTGGTCTGTGGATACCGGCCTGAGAGTACGCGTGGTCTGTGGATACCGGCCTGAGAGCACACCTGGTCTGTGGAGACCGGCCTGAGAGCACGCCTGGTCTGTGGATACAGGCCTGAGAACCCGCCTGGTCTGTGGATCCCGGCCTGAGAGCACGCCTGGTCTGAGCAGCGCGGGCCACGGCATAGCGCCTAGATCTACGCTTGATCGGGCCCTGCTGTGAAAAGCGGAATCATGAAATCTGATGTTCACTCAGTTGTCCTCACCAGCCTGAGAACACGCCTGGTCTGTGGATACCGGCCTGAGAACACGCCTGGTCTGTGGATACCAGCCTGAGAACACGCCTGGTCTGTGGATACCGGCCTGAGAGCACGCCTGATCTGTGGATACCGGCCTGAGAGCACACCTGGTCTGTGGAGACCGGCCTGAGAGCACGCCTGGTCTGTGGATACAGGCCTGAGAACCCGCCTGGTCTGTGGATCCCGGCCTGAGAGCACGCCTGGTCTGTGGATACCGGCCTGAGAGTACGCGTGGTCTGTGGATACCGGCCTGAGAGCACACCTGGTCTGTGGAGACCGGCCTGAGAGCACGCCTGGTCTGTGGATACAGGCCTGAGAACCCGCCTGGTCTGTGGATCCCGGCCTGAGAGCACGCCTGGTCTGAGCAGCGCGGGCCACGGCATAGCGCCTAGATCTACGCTTGATCGGGCCCTGCTGTGAAAAGCGGAATCATGAAATCTGATGTTCACTCAGTTGTCCTCACCAGCCTGAGAACACGCCTGGTCTGTGGATACCGGCCTGAGAACACGCCTGGTCTGTGGATACCAGCCTGAGAACACGCCTGGTCTGTGGATACCGGCCTGAGAGCACGCCTGATCTGTGGATACCGGCCTGAGAGCACACCTGGTCTGTGGAGACCGGCCTGAGAGCACGCCTGGTCTGTGGATACAGGCCTGAGAACCCGCCTGGTCTGTGGATCCCGGCCTGAGAGCACGCCTGGTCTGTGGATACCGGCCTGAGAGTACGCGTGGTCTGTGGATACCGGCCTGAGAGCACACCTGGTCTGTGGAGACCGGCCTGAGAGCACGCCTGGTCTGTGGATACAGGCCTGAGAACCCGCCTGGTCTGTGGATCCCGGCCTGAGAGCACGCCTGGTCTGAGCAGCGCGGGCCACGGCATAGCGCCTAGATCTATGCTTGATCGGGCCCTGCTGTGAAAAGCGGAATCATGAAATCTGATGTTCACTCAGTTGTCCTCACCAGCCTGAGAACACGCCTGGTCTGTGGATACCGGCCTGAGAACACGCCTGGTCTGTGGATACCGGCCTGAGAACACGCCTGGTCTGTGGATACCGGCCTGAGAGCACGCCTGATCTGTGGATACCGGCCTGAGAGCACACCTGGTCTGTGGAGACCGGCCTGAGAGCACGCCTGGTCTGTGGATACAGGCCTGAGAACCCGCCTGGTCTGTGGATCCGGGCCTGAGAGCACGCCTGGTCTGTGGATACCGGCCTGAGAGTACGCGTGGTCTGTGGATACCGGCCTGAGAACACGCCTGGTCTGTAGATACCGGCCTGAGAGCACGCCTGGTCTGTGGATACCGGCCTGAGAACACGCCTGGTCTGTAGATACCGGCCTGAGAGCACGCCTGGTCTGTGGATACTGGCCTGAGAGCACGCTTGGTCTGTGGATACCAGCCTGAAAGCATGCCTATTTGCATTTGTCACCCAGAGTGGGACGGGTATGCCCAGACGTGGGTCCCGTGCTCTCCATGCCACTGGAGTCAAGCTATTCTGGCTGAAGAGGGGTGAAACCCCGAAACCGGTCCTAGGATGCTTGTTTCCAGTCCAGGAGGACCTGGCTTGGCAGTTCGGGCTGGACTGTTCCCATGAGGCACAGGGTCAAGACTGATTTGCATATGGCTGGGTTCAAACTGGAATGGTGAGCAAAAAAACGATGGATTTAGGCCCAGATCTCTGTACAGGGGTGAATGTAAGACATTGTTCTGCATTCTGTCCATCAACTGTTGTTTTTGCATTGGTCTGTGGATACCGGCCTGAGAGCACGCCTGATCTGTGGATACCAGCCTGAGAGCATGCCTGGTCTGGGGAGACCGGCCTGAGAGCACATCTGGTCTGTGGAGACCGGCCTGAGAACACGCCTGGTCTATGGATACTGGCCTGAGAGCACGCCTGGTCTGTGGATACCGGCCTGAGAACACGCCTGGTCTGTGAATACCGGCCTGAAAACACGCCTGGTCTGTGGCTACCGGCCTGAGAGCACGCCTGGTCTGTGGATAGTGGCCTGAGAGCACACCTGGTCTGTGGAGACCGGCCTGAGAACACGCCTGGTCTGTGAATACCGGCCTGAAAACACGCCTGGTCTGTGGCTACCGGCCTGAGAGCACGCCTGGTCTGTGGATACCGGCCTGAGAGCACGCCTGGTCTGTGGATACCGGCCTGAGAGCACACCTGATCTGTGGATACCGGCCTGAGAACACGCCTGGTTTGTGGATACCGGCCTGAGAGCACGCCTGATCTGTGGATACCGGCCTGAGAGCACGCCTGGTCTGTGGATACCGGCCTGAGAGCACACCTGGTCTGTGGATACTGGCCTGAGAGCACACCTGGTCGGTGGATACCGGCCTGAGAGCACGCCTGATCTGTGGATACCAGCCTGAGAACACGCCTGGTCTGTGGACAAGCCTGTGGACAACTACAGTGACGCCTTCCGCAGCGCATCGATGTTCCAGGCGCTATTGTCTCGTGCTGAGTTCTCCTGCACTGCAGACTTAGCTTCATAATCAGGGTTTTAAGGGGGCCGGGTCCTGCCGGTGCTCAGCACCTGCAGTTCTTAAAAGCAGGTGCTGAGACAGCTCTCCATGTATGCCCTCACCCTCGGGGTGAAAAATAAATACCTGAAGCAGCAGCGTCACCTTCACTCCTTTGATGTGATTTAAAGAGACTCATAGTCCTTTCAGTCTCATCATTTCCGTACGGAAGCATTTTCAATAGTATATACAACGAAGCCGTAGATATGGCTCATTTATAATATACAGTTAACAACCATTGGCAAAGCCAATTGTCCTGGCTTGTTGCAAGTGTAATGTTACTTGTTGTGTTATATATCTGGATGCAATGACAGATGCAGCAAAATACTAGGGGTGGGCGGAATTTGCGGAATTAACCATCGCAAATTATCGCGAAAATGTTTAAAATTATCGCAAACAAGCGGAAATATCGCGAAGATGCGGAAGTTTTTTTCCGGCATGTTCGCGAGATTTTCTGCATGGTTGCGGGTCGCCAACTTACCCATGTGGTTGCTTGCGGGCGCGGCCATCTTGTTTTGAGTTGTTCTCGCGGTGCATGATCGCGAGAAGAAAGACGTGATCGCGCGACGCATGACGTCACTGCGGGCGCGAACTGTCGCGAGACAGCGCAAATGGCTAAAAACAATACAACATCTCATGGAGAACGCGACCGGATCAAGAAAACTTGTCGGCGAACGCAGGGATTCAGGTAAGGCGATCGCGCGCGCGCGAGAATGTATTATTTTACAGCGCGAGCAAGAAACAAATTATCGCCAAGCTGCGGAAACCGGAATTTTTGACATTTTCGCGCTCTCCGCGGAACGCGAAAATGTCAAATTATCGCAATTTCCGCGAACGGAACGAAATTTTCGCCCAGGCCTACAAAATACCAGTCGGACGGGACACTATGCTAAGCACAGTTTTTTTTTTAGCTTATGTGTTTTTAAGCCACGCCCTTAATTACATCGACCACGCCCCAGTTTTTTCATCTCACTTAAAGCCCTGTTCATGCTAAACATATGATGAACTGTTGTGTATCTTTTATTCCAGGGTAAGGGCGGGTGGTGGGTAAACAATTCGAAGCAGAGGGCAGGCATGTGATTGGCGAGGTCGATCCGAGGGATCTGGGGATCTTTTTAAGTGGCGGGGTGTAATGGTTGGCACGGATTCCAGTGCGCAGAACTGAGTGAGCCCGACTTCCTCTAGGGGGGTTGGGTGGGGTCTCCCCGCGAGAAAATTCAGGGGACAAAATAGGGTAAAATAGAACATTTTAAAAGTAGAGTTTTCTCATAAATTTGCTAAGCACTCACAGGCTCTGAAAGGGCAGTCAACGACATTTCGAGAATTTCACTGTGTTTCAGTTGAGCCTAGCCAACCATTTCCCCTCATTTTATTTAAAACAACTTGCTCAGGGTGAGTCCTCCCAAAATGTCAATCATACCCTCCCACTTGTATACTCACTCACTGTCCTAGTTGCATACCCAGCCTAACATACTCATCATCTTACTCACCTGCTGCCTCCCTCACAGTCTCCTTTTCATGCTCACTCACATCCTCGGTCACATGCTCACCCGATGTCAAGTCTCACTCACTCACATATGGACTGTACTATACTCACATCTCACTGTCTAACTCACACACTGACTGACATACTGACACAACCTCTTATTCACATGCTCACTCTCTGTCTCACTCACACACGTACATGTGCACACACAAAAACACACACACTCACACAGACACATGCTCGCACACGCGCACACACTCACACACACGCGCTCACAGGGTCCGATTCACAAAGGTAAACTGAGACGAAAGTCTAACTTTAAAGACTTTTGGTATTCACAAAGGGCATTTACGAGTAGTAAAGTTTGACTTCTGTCTCAGTTAAACTTAAGGTTTGGGTCTTAAGTTTAACTGAGACTAGAAAAGTTAAAATTAAGACCAAATCTTATGTTTAACTGAAACAAAAGTCTAACTTCACTTGTCGTAAATGCCCTTTGTAAACACCGAAAGTCGTGAAGTTAAACTTCATCTCAGTTTACCTTTGTGCATCGAGCCCACAGTCTCTCACCAGTGTGCACCAGCCCTGGACATGTGTCTGGTGACTGGTGGAGGCCCTTTCACGCGCCTACGCCGGCCATATCCGGCCATCACATGGACGTCACTGCCTGCCTTAGGCTGCTGTATGTCCAGCCGCAGAGAGGGTCTGCATTTTGTCTATATATTAACACTGAATAATAGGATATTATCAAATGTTAATATAGTGGAATAAAGAACAGTAAACAAAGGAGGGGGGGGGGGGGGGGCTGACGCCCACAAGGGCCAACTCCTCTGACATGATAAACACCAAAGACAGCAGAAATAACACCACACCCTGCGACCACCAGAGACATCACAAGATTAGCCCCGTGTCCTCCCTCTTAACTTCTCAACAGCCCCTGTCTGATGCTGAAACACTGCGGGAAGGTGAAGCAGAGGAAACTCTATAGGTAGACAGAGCCCGTAAACTGTATTTACTTTTTTTGTTGCTGCCAACATCATGCCCCCTGATATGAGGGGTTTCAGGGGCAGTGCCAGGGGTATCACAGAACAACCCAGGGGTAGCAGCTGCTAGCGCATGCGACCCCTACTTGTCGTCCATGGAGACTGTCTCTTTTGAAGAGAGTGCAGTCAATATGTCTGTGTGCAAGATCAGCAGACTGTCCACTCTCCGTGCCAGCAGGAAGAGGTATTAATCAAGCTTTCCGGCCTCAGTCCTGACTCCAGCAAGTCTGGAGTCTGACCTCCCAGCTGCCCCTTTTATCTGCTCTCATCCGAAACCGCAAAGCATCCAGAGACCAGGCTGTCTTACACAGCACCCATGCCAAGCCTGGCAGCCTCCTCCTGGGCACCGACAAGAGAAGCGCCGCTCTACACTCACATGCAGCCGCCCAGGGGGTGCAACAAACCATATCTCTGTACACAGGCAGCAACTACACCACATCTCACAGCCTCTCTCGCTTCTGTCCACTGCTTCACCTGTCCCTTGTCCACTTCTGGGAAGACTTACTGTCTCTTCTCCCAGACAGCTGTCTCGCGCGAGCAACCGGCTCCATTATAGACCTTTCTATGGGGTCTTCGGAGCAAGAGATGCCGCACATAGGAAAGCAGAGGGAGGGTCCGGCAGAGCCCAGACGACAGAATCTATGACGTGTTGAAGAAAGAGACATGACCCTTGGTGTGTTCCATGTCGCTTCATGTTTCACATGACACATTTGTACAATCTCAGGACAGGAAGGTGAAGTGGTTTGCCCTAAATATCTGTATTTCTTTAGTCAAGTGCTGAAGGTGAGAGGTGAACGCAGGTCTGTGGCTGCCACCAGTGGGTATCTTCCTTTCAAAACCTCCACACTTGTCAAGCCCTCCATCTCTGTAACTCTCTTGAACATATACATTCAACATTTACCCTCCAAATGCCTCCTCCTTCTGGCCTCCCTCGCCTTTGTCATCCAGTGTGCAGTCACTGGAGCTCACCTCCTAACCCCACCACCACAGCCCTGAACACAGAAAGAAAGTCACACCTTCAAGTTCAATCTACGCTTCACCACCCGCGTACATGGAACAGGCCAACCCGTGCACACGGCTTTCTTTATGCAGAGAAGCTCAGAAGGGCTCACCTCCAGGAAGTCTGCATATTGTCTAGTAATGCCAATGTATATATTACCTTTCAAGCCTTCTCCATTACTAAAATCCTAACACTCAGCGGTCGGCAGCCAACGATAGCTTAATCCTCTAACACATGACACAAATCTGCCACGGGTTTTGTTCGTCACCCAGTATTGTACCACCATTCGCCAGACATCACCAGCTGGACAGGCATGCATAACTTAAGAGGACTATCACATATTGCAGGCCAATCAGAGGACTCTAATCTAGCCAATGATCGCTGGGTCCAACAAGCTGCACACAATGACCACTTCTATACATCTCACGATGACTTTCAGACATGGGGTGATGGCAACAAGGTCCATTCCAGCAGATCTCACCATTTCTCTCTTCAGCCTATGCCTGCTCAGGAACAACAACTTTAAACAAAAGATGGGGCTGGACAACCCAGTGCGGGAACCAGATAAATAGACCTAGATCCGCAGAAATGCAGCAGAGGGACCTGCGGAGCTGCTCAGAGCTGCCAACGTACTGAAAACCATAAACGGCGCATCTGCCACACTTCTTCACCCATCACACTGATAAGCTGTGAGACAATACCCACAGGCCGGGGGTCATCAAGCACGGCATGGAAACACTTCCCACATAGGATCACAAAACAAAGACAACACCCTTCCAACCAGATGCCCTACACAGGGACGTTTGTTGCCCATATAGGGAATCTCTTCAGTGCCCCATATATGGGTGGTAAGTGCTATATAAATGCTTCAAAAGAATGCAATACTTATCTAGGCAGGGGTAAAATGACTCTGCTGATCAGTCAGCCGTCTCTTATTGGGGTGGGCAGCGAGGGGGGGCAGTGAAAATGTGGCTGCCATGGTACACTTCAATGTTCACTGTGGCATTTTTACTGAGTGGATGGACATTCATTTGACAGGTTATAGAGTAGATGGAATTCTTACCTCCTGTTTGCAAGGGTAACTGGGATTGTTCCACTGACTGGAGACGCCACCCATCACCACCAGCAGACTCTCCCTATTGGACAGACACCAAGGCTCTTGTGCAGGTATGCAGGCACCAAGACTCCTGTTTTGCAGGTACCAGTGTACATGTGCAGACACCAAGGCTCTTGTGCAGGTATGCAGGCATCAAGGCTCTTGAGCTGCAGGTACCAGTGTACATGTGCAGACACCAAGGCTCTTGAGCTGCAGGTACCAGTGTACATGTGCAGACACCAAGGCTCTTGTGCAGGTATGCAGGCACCCAGGCTCTTGAGCTGCAGGTACCAGTGTACATGTGCAGACACCAAGGCTCTTGTGTAGGCATGCAGGCACCAAGACTCCTGTTCTGCAGGTACCAGTGTACATGTGCAAACACCAAGGCTCTTGTGTAGGTATGCAGACACCAAGGCTCTTGAGCTGCAGGTACCAGTGTACATATGCAGGCACCAAGGCTCTTGAGCTGCAGGTACCAGTGTACATGTGCAGACACCAAGGCTCTTGTGCAGGGATGCAGGCACCAAGGCTCTTGAGCTGCAGGTACCAGTGTACATGTGCAGACACCAAGGCTCTTGTGCAGGCATGCAGGCACCAAGGCGCTTTTGCAGGCATGCAGGCACCAAGGCGCTTGTGCAGATATGCAGACACCAAGGCTCTTGTGCAGGAATGCGTGCATCAAGACTTGTGCAGGTATGCAGGCACAAATACTCGTGTGCAGGTGACAAGGCACTAAGGCGCTTGTGCAGGTATGCAGACACCAAGGCTCTTGTGCAGGAATGCGGGCACCAAGACTTGTGCAGGTATGCAGGCACAAATACTCTTGTGCAGGTGTGCAGGCACCAAGGCTCTTGTGCAGGTATGCAGGCACCAAGGCGCTTGTGCAGGTTCCACTGCCCATGTACAGCTCCCAGGGCCCATGCCAGTGTGCCTGTGTTTAATGTTCTCATCACCGACCGACCCTGTTTGAACGCTGAGTCTGCTGCGGCCCCCACAGGGCCTGCTGGTCCTCTCGAGCTCCACGTGTAACCCGGCTTCTCTCTCTCTCTCCCTCTCTCCAGGAGAGCAGCTGCCATGCCTTTTGGCTGCATCGGCGTCCGGGAAGACAAGAGCTACAACAGCGTCTCAGACATCACCGACAAGTACGAGATCGGACAGCTGCTGCGAGCGTAAGTGAGGGGGCGGAGCAGAGGGAGGGCAGGGTGGGCATGGGGAGAGAGTGACACCCTCAGCGTCTCAGACATCACCGACAAGTACGAGATCGGACAGCTGCTGCGAGCGTAAGTGAGGGGGCGGAGCAGAGGGAGGGCAGGGTGGGCATGGGGAGAGAGTGACACCCTCAGCGTCTCAGACATCACCGACAAGTACGAGATCGGACAGCTGCTGCGAGCGTAAGTGAGGGGGCGGAGCAGAGGGAGGGCAGGGTGGGCATGGGGAGAGAGTGACACCCTCAGCGTCTCAGACATCACCGTCAAGTACGAGATCGGACGGTAGGCTGTAGGTGGGAGTGGGCGGGGAGGGGTGGGGCCTCCTCTGACAGGCAGAGTATAGGGAGGGCTGGGTGTGCATGGGAAGCTGGGGTCGCGCTCACCTGGGGGTTCAAGAGATGGAGGGCAGGCTGTAAGGTGGGGGGAGAGAGAGCATCTTCCGATAGAGGAAAGCGAGGGCTGGGTGTGCAGGGGAGGCAGGGGTCGCGCTCACCTGAAGTGACTGTACGTGGGGGAGGGGGAGGGGGCTGCTTCTGAGCTGCAGAGGTGGGAGGCCAGCCTGTGCCTGGGGGCTCAGGTTGATGAGGGAGGGTAGATTGTACCCTGTGAGGGAAGTTCATCATGATGTGAGGAACAGAGGCGGGCAGTACAGGTGTACACGAGGAGGGAAGCATGGCAGCATCTGCCTGCCGGGGTGGAGGAGGGCAAGGGTAGATATGGCGGGGAGAGGGCAGTGTCATTCAGGGGCAGAGCTGGCGGAGAGTAGCGGCCGGATGGTGGAGAGATGGTGGGGCAAGGCGTGGACCAGCATCATCTGTAGGGCAGAACAAGAGCAGGTTATGGCGGTGTAAGGGAAACAATTTGCATACTGTTGATCCCTGTTTCTCATGACACAGATCTGCTAAAAAAACTATGGAATAGAATGTGGCCCTGTTGAGGTGTAAATGTCCTCGCTTGGCGCCGGAGATCTGGAGAGCTTGCACCCGCTGCCCTGAGCTCACACATAGCAAGTCTGCATATTTGTGACTTTTTGGCCTCATCATGACCATCACAGATGCACTGAGCATCTGCTTGGAAATTGAGTGAAATCCAGAGTAAGGATCTCGTGCCTGCAGGGGCACGGCATGGACACTCCTCCTGTACTGAGCATGTGTAACGTCAGCTCACAGGGACCACAGGGCCGGCCTTTTTAATCTGTTGCTGCAAGAAGAGATGCCTTCTGGCCGCTCCCATTTAAAAAGGTCTTTCAGTCCCAAACAACCAGGTGTTTTACTCCATCCATGTGGGACATGGATGCAGTGAGTATGTTTACACTATCTATGTGTAGCAGTATGAGCATGAAGTGTGTGTGCTGTGTTGGATGTGCAGAGTGTATACGGATGTTGGGGCAGGAGTGTCACCTGCATGTAGGCCTGGGTGGAGTAAGCGGAACTCCGCAAAGTGACCAGAAAACTCTGCCGCACCACACGGAGTTCCGCAAGGGGCTGAGTCACATCGTTCACGCAGATTTTTAGCACATGGTGTTTGTCCCACGGTGGAAAATCAGTGCAAACAGCTCCAGGCGCAGCGCAAGAGGGTGCAGCTTCTTCCTGCTGCTCGAGTAGATGTTCTACTCGAGCAGCAACTTCCTCAACGCAAACGGAAGGTTTCTCAATGCGAGCGGGAGTGACCATCCGAGTGTTGAGAAATCTCGCTGGGAGGTGGTCTGGAGTGAGATTTTCCTCTCTCATGCTTTCCAACTTAACATTGGCGAGCTTGAGCAAGGAAAAAACTCCGCTCTAAGAGGGGCGGAGTTTTTTGGAACTCCACACGTTATGCGGAGTGGGAAAGCCTCCACAAACTCTGTGAGCACAGCGGAATTTCACACCCAGGCCTACCTGCATAGAGAACTGACATTCACTCCTGCCCTGAGTAACCCGGCTGTATGTGAAACTGGTATTCTGATTTTCTTCTGGCTCCAGCACACATGCAATACTCCATGTGCACTGAGACCTAGGCTGGCATTACCCACGAGACCCAGGACCTGGCTCTGAGTTCAGGATTGGAAGCCTGCCAAGCGTACTCTCTAGTGGGGACAAGCCCACCAACTGTGTCACGTGGGACATGAACTGTGAGCTGTGGTGGCAGTACATTGAATTTGAGTCCACAGTACTGGACAGGCCTATATACCTGTTCAAATGTCTACAGGCCTGCTTGTGTAAAGTTTGGCTTACATGGCACGTCCAGACCGTGTGCTGCTGTCATCCCTGCATGTATGTTAAGTGCACTTGTATGTATGGTGAATGATAACAGGACTCTTAAGTTGTTTGCAAGTGTGTGTGAAGCCAATGGGACCCACTTTGGATTGGCCACAGTTGTACATAGTACAAGAAGGAGGTAGTGTCACCCCCTTCCCAGACAGTAGAAGTGTATTGTCTGCTGTCCTGAGCTGGAGGGTGAGGCCCTAAACACTGAAGGATGGAGGAAGGGAGAAAGGGCTGCCTTTAGAAAGTCTACTATACACGTTTCATCAGGAGATTGCTAATTAAGCCTTCCTGAGCACTGCCATTTCAGTTCAACGTAGAGATATGAGGATGGCCCGGCAGATTCAGTCGTTAGAGGGAGAGAACATTCTGGGCAGGGCCTGTTTTTTTGTCTTCCGGTTGAGTGGCCCATTCAGGAAGGCCGATGACAGCTCGGTGCAGAGCTTCATGCTTATTGTGCTTAGGATATGGGTACTTCTGCTTGGAGCCAGCTTAATGACTGCTTACCTGGAGAACCATCACCTTCCACAAAGACAGTGTCTGCAGTGCAACCAGATAATAATATGGGAAAGGGAACCACAGCAAACCAGTTTGTGGACCTTTCACAGTGGAGTCACTTCCCCAATCTGAAATGTATGTATAAAAGTGGGACCCAAACCTTCCCATTTCATTCCTGTTCCACTCCTCTTCACTGACTAAGGCATGGGATATTCCACAGAGTAGTCAGACGCAGGGGCGTAACAAAGACCCCCGCATCCCCTGCAGTGTGGGGGAGGCCCAAGCTCCAGGGGGCCCCCTCAGCAATGCACTTCGGCTGGGGAGCTCCTGATAGAGTCCGGAGGGGGCCCCTTCACGTACCTTGCAGGGGGGCCCCCTCAATTATCGTAACGCCACTGCTCAGACGGCTGCTGTGATTTAGGACTGATATCTGTTTGCAAGTTTACTGGAGGTGAGGGAAATCATCTCAAGTTTGCACATCACACTGGAGAGCTGGGGTCCCCCTAAGACCCGTCAGGGGAGAAGAAGTGACTTCTGCCCCAGGAGTTGCATGTCCAAGCAGAAGGCCGGTCTAGGAGTTCAGAGATAAAAAAACAGTCCAGGAGAAACAGACTTGACTCCCAGAGTTGACCCAATTGTGCCCAAACGTCTTCCAACATCTCTGCATGGCAACTAAACCAGATGAACTTGCAACACTCCAGTGCACCCATTCCAGTGTCCACCACAGAGGAAGACCAGACGAACTGTCCTGATACTGCATTTGTTGCCCGCTGAGGACCACAAATCTGCACCCGGAACCAGAAGAAGGAATCTCCTGGTTGTGCGTGCCAGACCTACCATATAGGAGTGTCTTCACCTATCCTGCTGAAGCTTCCAGTGGATCAACAAGTAGAGGAAGCTGGGCAAGCCGACCAAGGGCCTACGAGAATGAGCGCCATTCCTTGCCCATGTGACTGAAGACTGCACACATGCGTTTGGAGATCCAGAATGTGCTTCACATCAGGTAATGCCAACACCTGAACAACTTGACTAACAGATTCATTGGGACTTTGGTCAGATTATTGTAACCTACTTAACAAAACTGCCTAGTCAGAGTACAGGAACTGACCTACGGGTCACAGAACTCATGAAAGCTATTCCATTGCACCACAGTGAGCTTCTAGTTGCGCTTGAATCGCAAGCTTTTGTTTCTCTGTGTAGTATCCACATACTACACTCCCTGCCATGCTGTGTATTCCTTATGTATAGTATTGAGTTGTGGGGTGCTTAAGGTGCTCTTCTTTTTTCATAAAAGTAAAGCAGTGGCTGGGCAGTCCCTTATTGTGTCTATTGTTTGACTATTTGAATTCTGAGCCTCTCCTCCCCACCCCCACCACTTCCCTTAGAAGCCTTAGACTGCTTGTTCTTTCTATCTTCAGAATCAAGTGCAGGAATTGTTGTATGAGGCCCAGTATGCAGACCCATAGTAGGCCAGACCCCAGGACAACAGCGGCAAACACCTCCAACCACAGCTGAGGCCCATTAGCCCCCGCCTGTCCTGTGTTCTCCTGAGTGGGGTCTGGCAGTGGTACACACGATGGAGGTTGGAAGGAGCCTGCCAGACAGCAGTGTTAATTGCAGGACTCTGCCAAAGGCGTCCTGTGGGTCAGACTCTAGCGTGTCTACTGTGGGAGACAGAGAGACTTTTTTGTAGTCTACTGCTAGGCCTTCCCTCCTTCCTGTTCCATTTCTCCACAGAGTTTTGCCCGCAACTGGTTGTGAGTTTTCACAGGATGCTCAGAGTGAAACCTCCTCCTCTTTTGTGCCTTTGTTTTGGGCATCCCAGATAGGAAACTCTCAGTCTCACTCCTCTCTTCCGCTATTATAAGATGGCAAAAATATGGCTTGAACAGTCTGGGAGGAACACACTGAAAGCCAGGAACCACCTGAAACCAGTTCCTGAGCTTTACCTGTGGAATACATAATTTCCATCTGTAAACTGAGGATGAGTATGGAGCAGAAACCTCTAGTCAGTGTGCCAGAATTTCTCATCAAAAGCAAAAGGAACAAATGATGGACGGAATGGTGAACAATGCAAACATTCACCCCATCACAAGGATCTGGGTTTAATCCATCGTTCTTTGGCTCACCACACCACCCCAGTTTGGACCCACCCATATGCAAATCAGTCTGGGCCCTGTTCCTTATGGGAACAGTCCAGCTGGAACTGCCATGTCAGGTCCTCCCCGGAACGGAAACAAGCATCCTGGGACTAGTTTCAGGCCATCACCCTTCATCAGCCAGGCTAGCTTTAATCCAGTGGCGCAGTGGCCACGAGACCCACGTCTGAGTATACCCTTCCCACTTAGGGCAACAAGTGCAAAAGGAACAATTGATGGACGGAATGCTGGACAATGCAAACATTCACCCCCAGTCACAAGGATCTGCTTTAAATCCATCGTTCTTTTGCTCAGTACACCACCCCAGTTTGGACCCAGCCATATGCAAATCAGTCTGACCCTGTTCCTCAAAGGAACAGTCCAGCCCGAACTGCCAAGCCAGGTCCTCCCTGAACCGGAAACAAGCATCCTGGGACCGGTGTTGGGGCATCACCCCATATCAGCCAGGCTAGCTTTAAGCCAGTGGTGCAGTGAGCACGGGACCCATGTCTGGGCATACCCTTCCCACTTAGGGTGACAAAGGCAAAAGGAACAAATGATGGACGGAATGCTGAACAATGCAAACATTCGCCCCCAACACACAGAAAGCCAGGAACCACCTGAAACCAATTCCTGATCCGTACCTGTGGAATACATCATTTCCATCAGCAAACTAAGGATGAGTGTGGAGCAGAAACCCCCAGTCAGTGTGCCAGATATTCCAGTGAAGGCTGAGAAACACTTATGAGCTCCTGTGTTGTGGTCACTAAATGCCAGCTCCCCTTTGCCAGGTTTGGGACCAGGAACCTAAAGGTTTGGCATCCTGCTAGGAGAAACCTCCTTGAATCATCTTGAAGGAAGGGCTGGCTGCTGAAGAGGACTACTGGAGACATCCCAGAATAAAAGAAAGACTTCCTGGAAGAATTGGGCCTGGGAGAGCTGTGCAGTAACATGATATTGGCCCATTGTCACCCAGGAAAAGAGTTGCACCACTGGGCTATCGTTGAGAGGCCTGCAGGACGCCCCAGAGCAGGCGATTTGCTTCCCAACGTTGTGCTCACTTTGAGGGAACTTGATCTGCACAGAGCTGATCAGAGATGTCAAGATAAATTACGAATAAGGCTTACAGTTTTCCATTTTAGCTCATTTGGAGAGACACATGCAGACAGAAAATACTGTGTTTTCTGACTGCATTTATTTTTAGAAGCAGAAAAATACAGAAAATTGGGCTTTTAAGTGGCTCCTCGTTAATGAATTCCAGGCCAACATCTGAACAGATAGACATTATAGAGAGTTAAAAACCAGGATGAAATTTCATAAAATACAGTCCTATGTCAACATATCAACATATATCTGTAGAATAATGGTAATATTTACCTGTAGGTGTATTGTTATGTTATATTTGGCTGCTTAATTTGATAAAACATGACAGGCTCCAAAGTATGAGTGTTCATTTATCAGTTAAATAAATGTGGAAATATACAATTTTACAACTGAATATATTTACAAAACACAAAATAAATACAGATAAATACTGATAAGATGGCAAAAAAATATGGATCAATACAGACGTGAATGTTAAAAAAATAAATCTCATAAAACCGGGAGCCTTATTTATGAAAAATGGAGTCAAAGAAATGGTACCAGTGGCAATTTGGCACAAGAGAAAATCCTGATGGTAACCAGTGATTTCCCCCCCAAAAGAACCATTGTCGGAGATGGCTTGGCACATAGGAAAGTCATAACCGTATTTGGCATTTTTCCTCACAAGCATCACCTCTCTCTGAATTTCTCTTACCCTGGCTGACATGAGTGAGTGAGGTCTCGCTTACCTGCATCCGTGCAGCACCACCTCTCCCTAACCTGAGGTCCACGCCTGCACACATCCACGCCATGAGAGACAGCCGGGCTGGGGCTGAGTCAAGTGTTGACACTCTAAAAAGGGGTGTGCAATTCCACACTGCTGGATGTAGTGCCCCAGCTGGCAACCCAACAGAGGAGATGCCGGCGCACTGATAAGAAAAGATATAGTCTGCAACCCAGGTTGCAGGAAACTTTGAAATAGATCACGTAAACTATATTATCATTTTAACTACTGCTGTTGGGAGAGGAAAAGCAGATTGTCCCACACAAGCCCACGGTAAACCTTTTGTGTTTTCACCCTGGTCTGTGATTTCATATATAAGAACCAGGGAGTAGCCTCGAAGCAACTATTACTCACACAATAAATGTGCTAATTGGGTTTGTACTTTGCATCTCATGTATAGTAATAATTTGCTTTGTGCTATGAATAACATACTTGTCATTCTCAAGTAAAGCACTGGCTGGACAATGAAGTATTGATTGCTGCTGTCTGCTTACTTGAGTTCTGAGCTTCTACCCCACACCATCACCCTGAGTAGGCATTGGATCGTTCTGTCTAGCAGCCCTGGAGCTTTCATGCTCTCCATGCCACTGGAATCAAGCCATCCTGGCTGAAGAGGGGTGAAACCCCGAAACCAGTTCTAGGATGCTTGTTTCCGGTCCCGGGAGGACCTGGCTTGCCAGTTCGGGCTGGACAGTTCCCATGAGGCACAGGGTCAAGACTGATTTGCATATGGCCAGTTCTAAACTGGGGTGGCATGGTGAGAAAACAAACGATGGATTTAGGCCCAGATCTCTGTACTGAGGTGAATGTATGACATTGTTCTGCATTCTGGCCATCGATAGTTCTTTTTGCATTAGCAGCCCTGGGCGTAAGGTGCTATAGGGGTGTACTTCGTGTTCAGTTTTGGGTTCAGCAGTAAGGTAAGACCCAGAACAGGGGGGCTAAAAGAGTCTCATTATCACCAGTTGAGTCCAGTAATCCCTGAGAGCCCTTGGACAGCTGTAAAAGTACTCACAGGCCCGAAGTACTTACCAGAGGCTAAGATTCATATAGAGTTCCACCGACCTCCTTTCCTGCTAATGTATTCTCCTAGTGTAAGAGCGGTGAACTCAGGGGTAGGTACCTAGTTCTGGTGCTCCGAGGAAGCACAACAAGACCGACAGGGACAGGTACTGTTTGTGTTCCACCTCAAGCCTGGCAGTTTGGTCTGGACCACAAGGACAGAGCCAAGACCGGTGTGAATGTGGTTGGTTCCTGTCTATAATAGCTACGTGACGTGCATCAAGTAATTGAATTGAATTGAATAAGCTTTATTTCGATACATAGATATCATAAAAGCACATACAATAATAATAATGTAAACAATCTAAAAATCGGAAATATAAAAGTAGCAGCAACACCTAAAGTTCCTAAGCAGATGGAATTTAAGTAAAAAGAACACATATAGACGTAATAAATAGGACAATTATGTTAAAAAGATATATCAGAAAAATTGATCTGCATTACATTTGGGCTGCGAGACCTTTGGATCTTAGGAGCCAGGCCCACCTAAGAAACTTGGAGAGTGCACAGACATACAGGGTTCTGGTATCAGATTTGAGGATACGCAAAGCATGATTAAAATCTCTGATCCCCATGTCTCTGCACAAAGGTTTAAGCCAAAATGACCTTGGGTATTTGTATTCCGGACATGCAAATAAAATGTGTGCAATTGATTCAGACCTGGTCTCGCAGAAGGGACAGTAAGGTGGTGTTTGTAGAGGAGGCTTCCAGCGCGCGGTTAGTTCGCGGACTGGAAGAGTACCAACCCTAAATTTAAAATAAAGAGCGCGGTCAAAGGGTTTCTGAATAATATCCAGATAAGGCTCATAGCGCACTTCATCTTTGAGCCTTAAAAATTCAGTGGTGCATCTAGCACCATGGGAGCTTGAGTTCCTCTTTGCGGTAACCCATTTCCAGTAGATTAATTTCAATTCAGATTTAGGTGGGGATGTTCTGTTCAACCAGGCATCTTTTAGGCCAAGTTCAAAGAGTAAGGACTTAACATCCTTTAACCATTTGATCTTCTGCCAGCAAGGCATGGAGAGGATTTCAGCCAGACCCTCAGCATACTTCTCTAACTCCGGAGTACGCCAGAGCCGAGCCCAGAGAAGGAGGGGACGGACTCTTGCCATATCCTTCAGAGCTTGACACCCTAAATCCATCAGCAGGGGGGTAACAGGAGTACTCTGAGGAAGTGCCATCAGTTCCTTAAGGAAAGTCGACTCAGATTTAGCGAGCTGGTCGATGTTATTCATACCCCATAATTCAGCTCCGTAAAGTGCTGAACTTACACCTCTAGCTTTGTATATTGTAAGGGCGGGTGCTATTGGTCTGGAGGAAGAGGTTCGATGCTCTCTAAGGAGGGCACCAGTAATCCGCTTGTGATTTAAAAGCATCTTATATATATGTGTCGACCACTGCATTGTGTCCGAGATGCGGATACCCAAATAATCAAATTCTTTTACCCTTTCCAGGTTGGCTGAGTTAAGTACAGGGGGCGACCTATCTTCTTTGGTGGGTTCAGAATTAGATATTTGGTTTTAGCAGAGTTAATTATAAGCCCTCTATTGGTGCAGAAGGATTGAAAGCTGTCCAGGAGAGTTTGGAGACCCATTGGTGATTTTGATAGTAAGAGGGTGTCATCAGCAAAGAGGAGAGTTGGAACACGTTCGCCCGCCAGGGATGGTGCATCAGAAGGAACTTGTGCCAAATGCTCCACTACGCCATTTACATAAAGTGAAAAGAGAGTAGGGGCAAGAACACATCCCTGGCGGACGCCCCTCTTCACTGGAATTCTGTTTTTTGGCCTTGGGAGCCCCAGCGTACCTGTACGAATTTCCCCTCATGTAATTTAATTAGAAGAGTCAACAGATAAGGTGGAATCTTCAGAGTAGCAAGGACATTCCAGAGAGTGGGACGAGGGACTAGGTCGAAGGCTGTTTTAAGATCTATAAAGGCAAGGTAGAGACTACCTTTCCCAAGAAAAACAACCTTCCAATAAATGAGGAGCAGTCTGAAGACTTGCTCAATAGTACCAGTCCCGATTCTGAAGCCCGCCTGATAGTCCGAGAGGATGTTATTGTCATTTATCCAGGATAGCATCCTTTCCAGGATCACTTTCCCTACAACCTTCTGGGTTGAGTCTATCAGGCTAATAGGGCGGTAGTTAGCCGGGTCGTCCCTACCGCCTTTCTTAAAAATCGGAACAACCTCGGCCCCCTTCCAGGAATCCGGAACCGGAACGCCATTCGCAATGGCGTTAATCAAGGTTGAGAGAAGCTTCCCCCATCTTACTGGATCAAGTCTAAGTATATCTCCGGGAATGCCATCAGGGCCCGCTGCCTTCTGGGGAACAATGGATTTTATAGCATTAATCACTTCCCCTTCACTGAAGGGATTGAAAGATGCTAAGTCCTTGAGCTGCGGGGCTTCCAAACAGGGAAGGTCCCCCTCATTCTCAGGACAAGGGGAATATAGCTTGGAGAAATGATCAAACCAAGCCACACAAGAAATGTTACAAGTAATGAGATCATGATCAGGTCTGTTCTTTGTCCTAATTCTGCTCCAGAAAAGGCCAGAATCCCGCTTAAGGGAGGCTTCCATTAGTGTCTGCCAGTATGATTCTTCCCAAGCCTTTTTAGCACCAGACACACTAGTCCTGTACTCTCTCCTAGCCAACTGAATCTCGGACATAACTCTGCTTTTAAGGGCCACAATTAGGGCCGATTTCTTCCGCCTACAATCTTGTGAGTACCACCCTCCTGCAAAACTCTGCTTACCCCCCCCAAGTGGTTGTCTACCTTTGCCTTGTACTAAAAATAAAGACCCCAAATCTCTAATGAGACCTTGGAAGACCGTAAGAACCTTAGTATGATGGGTCTCATGGGAGTGTAGGGAGGCTATCTCTTCTTGTGCAATACTCAGGAGAGCCAATCGACTGGACTTTCATCTCATCGAGCATCACTTTACGCCATTTGAGGCGTCTCTCGCAGTTAGATGGACGTACCTCGAGAGTAGTCATGAGTGGACCAACTGGAAAGATAACAGGGCCAGTATCTTCCACCCAAAAAGGATGGATGCTTAGAGATAGGTAGTTGTGGTCACTATCAACAGACGAGATTACTTCCATATCTTGGACAAATGGCCACAGTTTAAGATCAAGGAGGATGTAATCTATCCTTGAGGTGTGGCCTATCCTGTTATAAGTGTGGGCACCATGTACATCCGACCGAGTTCTACCATTAACCGCTCTTAAGCCAAACTCCAGTGTCATAGAGTTCATAAATATGACTGACTTAGACCATCTCATGATGGGGGGCAAAGATAGTAGGGGAATGCCTCTTTTAACATCGTCCTCCAGAAGCTCTGGGGAATCCAGCACAGAAAGGGGCTCAAAGGAGCAATTGAAATCTCCTGCAACCAGAGCATGAGAGCCCTGGGGGCACTTGCGCAGTTCCTGTTCAAGGGATATAAGAGTAGATGACAAAGCTCCCCCACTTAAGCCTCTAGCATATACATTAAATAGGGTGAGAGACTTTCTACCCTGGGTTCCCTTTAAAGTAATCCTTAGTAGATCAGGAGAAATGTGGCGAGCCTGCCTGACGGTACAACC
Source organism: Triturus cristatus (assembly GCF_964204655.1). Classification (NCBI taxonomy): domain Eukaryota; kingdom Metazoa; phylum Chordata; class Amphibia; order Caudata; family Salamandridae; genus Triturus; species Triturus cristatus. The sequence continues at coordinate 1,194,132,236 of NC_140593.1, forward strand.
CAAAGAAATACTAACCCAAATGAGGAGACCGCCAGAGGGGCGGCCTCTCCCAGACGGGGATAAAATAGCCGGTTCAAAGTAGGTAGTGTAGCCTACCATGTGGTGGGGCACTGTACTCCATGTCTCCTGGAATATACAAATACAGTAGGATTCAATTAAGGAATTCCAGGCTGGAAGATCTAATTTGCTCGAGAGACCCGCAACATTCCAGCTTAGAATCATCAAAGGAGGATCAGTTATGGAGGAAGGAGGAACAGTTATGGAGGAAGCACAAGAGAATGGGGGAGAGATGTGATTAAACGCACCCTGAAGGCTAGAGGGTAACGAGGCCAGTGGAGGGACATCACTTGGCTGGGGGAATAATCCAGATTGTAGCCTCTGGATAGAGTCAAAAGGCAAAGAGAAGTTGGGAGGGAGATCCGCGGGCAATACAGGGGAGGATTCAGCTGCGTCACTATTAACCTCCCCTGTAGTAGAACAGAGATCAAGCATAGAGAGGTTTCTACGTCAGTAAGAATCATACTGGAAGTGTGGTTCAGTGTATCTATTAGAGGGAAAGATGGCAAAATCAGTAACTCCAGTCAACTGGGCCCCATCATGGCATCCGTGGTAAGCTGCATAGGAAGATGGGTATGGGTGCTGAGAATAAGAAAAAGCTGAGTAGAATTGGCTTAGATCATAACAGCCTATGCCATTCTGAGTAGAACCAGAATGATAGTTACAAATAAACCTTGGGACCCTTGGGTCTCTAACGTTTACAATGATACAGTCTCCAGGCAAGTTTTTATGTCTATTGCCCACCCAAGAAACCCTTCTAACATGAAGAACATGGCCATCGAGGTGCCTCGGGAGCGGCCTGTTTTTATTCAGCCAATATGTTGTTTTATTTTTCAATTCAGAAAAAGATTCACGTTTACCAACTTTAAGATGAGGAACTCCCACTAGGACAGCCACATAAGGTAAACATTCTGGTGGTAAATTAATATGTGGCAAAACTTGCTGAGTGTTTACAGAGTTAACGCTCGTGTGGGCTAGAGTGGGGCTCACATTTGGTGGTATGGATTGATTCTTAGTGGGCTCCATCTCATTAGTCGGTATTCCTGCACTAACACAACGTGATACCGAGCCATGAACTAGAGTTTCTTTAATCGTGGTTTTGCTATTCCGAGAGAGAGAGGATGATACTGATATGTGGGATGATGTAGATGCCACGTTCTTAGGCCTAGTACTTGGGATGGTGTTAGGAATTTGCAAAATGAGCGGGGAGGTAGGCTCACTTGATGTGATCAGAGTAGGTTGAACAGTAGTGGAGTTGTCATGGGCAATTTTCGCATGTAGTTTGAACATAGATTTGAGGGAGAAGAAATTATCTAGAGAGACCTGTTCGAACCTCTCAAGTCTCTCAGACAGAGTCTTCACCCTTTCAGTCAAAGGAAGTATAAAGGATTTAAAAAGAAACTCAATTTGAATAGTTAAAGAAGATAGAGGCTCGGGGCCATGAACACCTAGATTGGAAAATGGGTGTTCTGCTGATGTTGGTACAGGGACTGGGTTAATAGAAAGCCGAGGTGATGAGTGGTTTCTCTGGAGGGAAGGGGAGAGTGAAACTGTACAACCAGATTTAGTATTGGAATTAATACAAGACTTGGATTTATGTTTTTTAGAAACTTTTAGGCGGTCCCCCTTATGGCCACTACCTACTCTTTTCCTTTTACTAGGAACAGCTTTTGGACCTACAGTAGTAGGAGTCTTAGGAGAAGAAGCAATAACGTGAGCTGATACTAAGTCGGAAGTCGACTCAGGGGGCGCTACATGAGCTACCTGTGATGTAGAACTGGGAGAAACTAAGAGGAGAGGAGGACTGTTGATGGAAGAACCATTGGTAATTGTGTCTCCGCTGAGCTCCACACAATGAGTGGGACCCGGGCTAGACAAAGAAATCTGTCCGGGTCCTGGCTTAGGGGAGACTACTAGGGCTATATTACCCAGTGATGACCTCTTAGAGTGCAACGGGTCAAGGGATAAACGTCGTTCCGTAATGGCAATTTCTTTTTCAAGTACTGAGCAAGCACGAATAATGAAGTGATCTAAAGTCCCGCTAATAGTGCATCCACCAGTCCCACCTCCCTTTCCCGAACGTGTGGACATAGCCATGAATGTAGAAGAGATGACCACTGATACACACAATGCACGAATGTCAATTCAATTAGTCTGTGCTGGAAACTTTTACCAGTGTCAACGTGATGATCCTCGAGGACCAAGAGGGGTGGCCAAGCCCAGCCTCCTCTGGCCCCGGACGGCCACAGACGGTCCCGCCCTTGTCCCGGGCTTCTCCCGGCGCTACCCGCGCGCGATCCCGCGTCGCGGGAGCGGCGACGTTGATTTAACCGCCTCCAGGCGCGCAGCTGAAAGTCAGGTGGTATATGTCCGCTGGGGCTGCTGGGGCATGTAGTCCTGTCTCCCCACCGCGGCCGCGATGATTGAGAACGCGGCGGCGGGAGACCAGGACCGCTTAGAGAGCGGGGCAACCAAACGACCAACAGAGCCCACAAGTCCTCACAGGCAAGAGGAGACGAGCTGCCAAGCAGGTAATTTTGCGAAGAGGAATTAATTACCAGGGGTCGGGCAGATTCAAGCAGTCCAGCCATCGTATTTTTAGGCTGCCGTAGGGAGAAACGTTCAGTGCCAAGAGTAGCAGCGTCACAGGCAGCTCTGGAGCGAACTGCTCAGAACTCTGACGGACAAACCTATTAATCACTTTGGATAGCGTCTCCATAGACTGCTGCAGAGAGAGGTGCTCATCGCTTTGGACAGTGTCTCCATAAATTACTGCAGAGAATGCCGCTCAGCACTTTGGACAGCGTCTCCATAAACTACTGCAGAGAACGCCGCTCAGCACTTTGGACAGCGTCTCCATATACTGCAATAGCGATAGCAGTTCAGCACTTTGGACAGCGTCTCCATAGACTGCTATAGAGATAGCAGTTCAGCACTTCGGACAGCGTCTCCATAGACTGCTATAGAGACAACAGTTCAGCACCGTGGACAGCGTCTCCATAGAATACAATGCATATCACTGTTCAGCACTTTGGACAGCGTCTCCATAGACTGTTACAGAGACAGCAGTTCAGAGCTTTGGACAGCGTCTCTAAAGACTGCTACAGAGACAGCAGTTCAGCACTTTGGACAGCGTCTCTATGGATTGTATAGAGATAGCAATATAGCACCTTGGACAGCGTCTCTTTACACTGCAACAGAGCTCATCGCTCAGCACTTTGGACAGCGTCTCCATAGACTGCTGCAGAGAGAGCTGCTCATCGCTTTGGACAGCGTCTCCATAAACTAATGCAGAGAACGCCGCTTAGCACTTTGGACAGCGTCTCCATATACTGCTATAGCGATAGCAGTTCAGCACTTTGGACAGCGTCTCCATAGAATACAATGCATATCAGTGTTCAGCCCTTTGGACAGCGTCTCCATAGACTGCTACAGAGACAGCAGTTCAGAACTTTGGACAGCGTCTCTAAAGACTGCTACAGAGACAGCAGTTCAGCACTTTGGACAGCGTCTCTATGGATTGCTATAGAGATAGCAATATAGCACCTTGGACAGCGTCTCCTTAGACTGCAATAGAGCTCACCGCACAGCACTTTCGACAGCTTCTCCATAGAGGGCTACCGAGATAGCAGTTCAGCACTTTGGACGCGTCTCCATGGACTGCTACTGACATACCCACTCATTGCTTTGGACGGCGTCTCCATAGAGCATTAGCGAGAGAAGGGTTCAGCGCCATTGGCAGCGTCCAAGTAGCGAGACGTCATTTCCATAGACTTCATTCACCACCATGGGCAGCATCTCCATAGAAAGCTCTAGGAGAAACTGTTCAGCACCCTGGACAGCGTCTCCATAGAGGCGCCAAGAGTCCTGGTTCATGTTACATGGGCATGTGGTGGAGAAACACAATCATGGTATCGAAATAGACACCAGTGGATACCTCATATGAATTGATCGAGGCATATGGAGAGACCGCCTATGTTCAATCTAAGAGGCTGTCCATGCACCTACTGTCCATGCACCTACGGCCTCCTTCGTACAATGCACAGGTGGGCTGATTTATATTGCACTCTGTACCTAGAAGCAGAGTAGTATCTTTGCAGAGCAGAGGGTCCATATTTGCATAGCAGTGCCACCCCCCCGTGACTGGCATGATTAACATGTTGGTATGAGAGAGCGGGGTTTCTGTTTGAGGAAGTGACGCATGTTTGGAGAGCAGCATCGCTGAGGAGAGGGCAGTGGTGTTTTTGAAGAGGCAATCAGCTTGAGGGTGGTCTGAAATTCATCCTAGTATTACTGAAGTAAGTCACTGGTTCTATTTATATTGACTCTTTCCCTCCGTTTCCGCCTCACCCAGGACCTGGACTCACAAGTGAGATGAAGGCAAATAACTGGTATTATTGACTGGCTGTGTGCGCTCAATAATCCATCTAGCAGCGTCCATATCCACAGTCTCCAGGTGCCTCAAAGTCGCCTTCTGAGAGGCATATTAGTTCATGTGTCTTTATTATTTGTAATAAATAAAAAAGGGGCCTAGCTTCTCGGTGTAGTGAACAATGAAAAATAATATAAAAACAAATGATGAACAGCAGAACAACCACCAAGAAACTCGCAGAAAATTAAATGATCCAACCAAAAAATAGTGATAACTAAAAAACAGAACATGAATAATTACATTACAAAAATATTTGTCTGCAGTGAATGCTAAATTAGCTAATAGGTTAAGTACACAGGAAACCTCTCAATTAAATATTTTAAATGTCCAACTAGTGGGCGTCGCTTATACTTATGTTTGGACCATAAGAAAGTACTACCCATGGAGGGGGTCATTGCGAGTTCCTGATCACCAGTGACCCCCTCCATCGACATTTGTGTCCACCGTGTTCTGGGTCCCTTTGACGACTTTCTTGCATCTTGTTTAAAAAAAATCATTATTTCTTTCTTAGAGGCTATACACCCATTGTATCCAAAGGTTGGAAAACCTACATTAAAGCTAGCCTTGGACAAATGTCTTTCAAATGGGTCCCCCAGGGTACAATCCCGTCCATTGTCTGCTAAAGTCTTCATGAATCCTTGAGTTGGGGAGCCCACCCTGAGGTCTGTACTATGCAATGCTCCCTGAGTTCTGAACTGCATTTTGTTTATGAGACATTCTTCCAAGGAATAGCCGGAAGTAGGTTTATGTTTCGTGTGTTTTAATGCCGGAAATGCTGGCTTGCTGCCATGGTGCCTTGTGTATATTCCATTAAGGATGGTGAATTTGAAAGTCCTGGTTCCAGCAGTTAGGCTTGTTTCTCAATTGTCTCAGCCTTCTTGTACACAATGCTGAATTCTTGATACAATCACCCAATGATCACCCATTTATATAGTTCAAAGTGTAAGATGACTTTACCTAACTCTACCTTAAGTCATTGCCCCCTTGTCCTAAAGGGCTTTGCGGAGGATAGACTTGAGATTGTAAATCGCCATAAGGAACCACGAATCAGCCGAAGGAAAGTCGCGTGTTATGCGAGTTGCGTGTTATGTGAGTGCCTTAGGATTGGGATGAGCCCTGCATTCCGTGACAGCTCCTCCTTTCACCATTGACTGTAACTTGAAGTTACTTCCATTCTTCCCATAGAGTGTAAAACAAAAATAGATTAGACTAATTGATTGCTTCACCCAGCTTTTCGATTAGAATTGCCTGAAGCTTTGAAAAGACCCATTATTGAAGGAAACTCCTTCCAGACTCCACGAGACCCGCGGAAAGTGGCGCGCACGCCAGCGGAGTACCGGCTATCCCTTTGGCTTAAAAAATCACTTTTAAACAGTGTGCTCTCAGGAAAGGACAAACACAAAGTACTCCATGGGTGTCCGTTGTTTAATTCAGATTTAGTGAATTAAACAACGGGCACCCATGAGTACTTTGTGTTTGTCTTTTGAAAAGACGGACAAGTCACCCAATGTATTTCATTTACAAAAAAATATTTTTGGGAAACATATAAATAGGAAAATGTGTTTACCCACTAAACAGTGCAGATTTCATGTTGGGGATATGTAAGCTTCATGGTATGTTGCCTCAGAAGACATTGGATGCTCAACTTCATTGCTTATTAGTGGTTGTATTGCACAATGTATCGAGAGAGCAAGGGACATGTAACGATGCGTGATTTGTTTTCAGTTTTAGAAGCCCACTGAAAACTTACCAGAGAATTGTATCACATTCACAATTCAGTAGAAATGTGTCAGACAACCTGTCTGCAATAAATAACGGAGTCATTTCTAAGAAAAGTATTTTTTACCTGGTGGAAGATATTACTTTCCTTTCTCATAGATGGCTCATTTCGCTGCAGTGTCAGCTATTCCTTCGCCACTAACAATGGAACAAGTGCTGATAGAATAAATGTGCTGATTGCCTGGTATTCCTTCCACATAGTTAGTGAGAGAGAGACTTTTGTTTTTCGGGAGCTGTCTTACAGATGGAATTGTATCACTTCTTAACTTTTCATCTGCAGTCGGATGGGTGTGCTGAAAGTTCTAATAATGCGCTAGGACCGTCTTTGCATGGTGTCACAGATGCACATCAGGATAATTGGTTTGAGCTGCTGTCCATGGTCTACTTTGAGTATAAAATAGCATCGTGTGCTTCAACTGGAGCACCGCTATCGTTCTAGGGACAAAGTGCCCTTCTGTTCATTCTGCCCTCTGTTGCTGGCTTCTTGCTGAGAGAGTTCTTATCTATAGAGGTATTATTTCAAGGTTCTTGTTATTTTGCTAGTAGAAACCTATGGACTAGTTGCTTTTTCTGGGCAAGAAGATGTGAGCAGAGGATCAGAACACAGTCAATGATTCCCCTTCAGTGCCTCTCCATTCAAATGAAGTCCTATTTCTCTGACTTTGCAAACAATGCAGGAACCAGGGGATCTTGGGCAGAGACGGATGCAGTCTGTTGCAGGTTGCAGAGCTCTGAGTTCTGTTTCCAAGATGTAGGTGGAGAATGGACCTCCATTTGTCAGTCTTAAAGTCACATGCAGCAATACTAATCTCATGCAGTGATGGCATACTACTGTCAGGGTTGTAGCAATGACACCATGCTGAGGTTTTGTAACATAAGGTAGCCATAGTGTATTTTACTGGAGTTTGGAATCGTACAAATGATAAGTGACCCAGTTCCTCTGTGGGCTAAATTGATTGCCTACTATTCTTGTCGCGCCTGGTGATTGAAGGTCGTGTATTGATGAATTGCTTCTGGGTTTCACTTTTTGCCTTCTGATATGGATTGACTTCTGCTTGGCCATGTCACTGTGTTTCTGATGTTTCCAGGGGTAGCATCTCTCTGCACTGATTCGTGAGATGATTGGGGACTGCTTCCTGTGTTTCTTGAGCTCCTTTTGCAAATATTCCTGCACATGGTCTCCTTGGGGTTGTGTGATGAGCGCAGAAAGAGGTTGTGATCTGTGTTTCCAAAAGTCTTCATCCAGCATTAAAGGCGCAGTCGTGGCCAGTCTCTCCTTCTATCAAGACTCTTTCTGGCAGTCCTGGACAGTGAAACCCCACAAATGTCCCCCAGGTGTTAGGAGAAAGCTCATCACAAAACAAACACCATGTTCACAGAAGGTGGGGAATATTAATTGTGTGATAGCAAATGTTGAGCACAGAACCAAGGAAAGGGAAAGAAATGCAGCCTTCGTTAAAAAAAAAAAACTGAATACATATATTAATGTGCGGGTGCACAGGGGACCTCATTAACAAAGCTATGAAAGTAAAACTGGAGCATCGACCCCTGTCGCGTTGTGCTCTGTTCGGAGTCATTGTCTGACTTTCATAAGATACTCAAAGAATCCCGGAGATCACAGCACCCGCGGTACTCCAGTGTGAAAAATGAACTCATACAGAATTTCCGCCAGCTGCAAAATCCATGAATAAATCATGTGGAATTGTTTGTCTGAACAATTAGGTTTTATTTATTTTTCTCTGTGGAGAAATCCCTTCCCCTACACCTTCATTAAATCCTAGGATGGTTTATTCCTTTTCCATTGCTGGGAAGGCACTTACTCTTGCCTCTGCTGAGACCACATAACCCCTCTTGCGCTTTTAATGTGGTGAAATCCAGTCCTTCGACACAGAATTCCAATTGTAAACTTGTCCTCGGCCCTTTTTACACAATACTAGCCCAGCTATGTCATGCAGAGCTATTCCAGCCCCTCCAGACCTTAACCATATTCCTATTTATTACTGGCCGGAAATAATTGATTGGAGGATTTCTTACCCCAGTATCCAAATATGCCTCTTACACTCATGTGCAAGAGGCCAGGGAAGGGCTCTCAGTAGATGAACATTGCTCCACACACCCAGCCTGCCCAGGAACAGGAAGCACATACATCTTGCATCCGGACACAACCCTGATCTTGGAGGCCCAGATGATCCTTCTTGTGTCAACTGTTGGCCATGCTTTTTGTACAGACACTGTACAGGAGGCAGCCCCACCAGCTCCACCATCATCCACGGTATCCGCTCCACTCCCATGGGTCTGTGCACACACCTCCCGGTGTCCCCTACTTCCATGAGAGCGGTAGAGATGGGTGGATGAAGCGCACCATTGCCAAGACAAATGGGAGGTGAAGCTAAAGCGGAAGTGTGACTGTGTCTGAACCCAAGCGCGTCTCCCTGTCTGTTAACGTACGAGAGGTCTCTTGCAATGAACAGTGAAACTGCTATTGCAAATGTCACTGACACCATGTGCACATACGGACACCATTGCAGGCAGCAAGGAAGTCAGAAGTGATAGACAGCTTCGGGTGGTGGCCCAGGTGGTGACGAGCCAGCACATCGGGGTGGTTAGATATCTGCTTGAAGGGGATAACCAGATACACCTTTGGGTAGAAACAAGGTGGCCAAGAGTTTAGTTTCTCTGAGCTCAGTTGAAATGCTGTGGTGGCAAGGGAACAAGAATGACTCACCTGGTAAGAAACATGACAGATGGGCATAAGAGGGCAAGAGGCAAGTTTGTCATTCTAGTGGTAGAAGTCACCATCTAGCAGGAAAAATCAGTGGCATGTTTCAAAAAGCCTCCTATAGGCACAAGAGAGTAGCCATGATGTAGGAGCAAGCGCACAGCTTGAGACTTGGGTAGAGTCCAAGGTGTTGCAGCTAAAAGGGAAATTAAAAGAGTAGGTGGGCCTCAGGGTCAACACCTGCTCGCAATATCCAAGGAGAGTTTGATGGCAGTGAGAGGAGAGTGGGCTTCATGCTTCCAATGGACAAAAATTAAATTCTAGTTGTAGCTTCTTCTAGCATCAGGAAAATAATATTCTGATGAAGAAGTGCTGAAGACAATACTGTCAGAAGGACTTCAGCAACTTTGAAAGACAGTGGCGATGCTTTTAAGGTTCATGCTTTTGGAGGAAGGCACATTCCATTTTTTACAACTTTGTACATTTTCAAAATGTACAGGATAAATTAATCACATGTTTTTCAATCATCAGCAAGGTAAAATATTTTCTTCATAAAATACATAATTTTAACAACGTCTATGCTATTTTTTGCTAGCATTTGTAAATGTATGAACTATTTTCTCAGTAGCTACCAATTTCACAGCATTGACAGGCCACATGGGTGAATCATTCGTTTTTATGACAAATTCCATCAGAATAAAATATTTATTCACATTTCTCCAAATAGAGCAGGCCTCTGGACAGCAACAGGCAGCTAACGTGCATGCTTCTGATTTTGGGCCACAAAAGGCTTTGCGTCTTGTGGTTTCCATCCGTCAGCTATGATCAGGGCCACTGGAGTTATGCAATTGTGCTGCAGCCGCACAATCCATCATCTGCTGCATAATCTGCAGATTTGAGCAGAAAATACATTTTGATTCTAACTCAAACGGTTCAAAAGTTACTAAAACTGCAGCGACACATGTTGCCGCGCTAAGGAAGGCTCTTTGCACAGTTTGGCTGGTCACCTTTCTGTTACTTATTGCTATATATGGATGGTACACTGGTACTGATAAGGTGCAACCAATCCCCAGCCAATCCTCAGGCATTGTGAACAAGTGTAAAAATGACATAATAATGAAGTAATACTATAATGAAATGTGCAACATCACGCAGCATCATTTGCCTTTTCTTGCCACATAATTCACTCAGCTCTGCCGCATAATTTGTCCCTCCCCTGGCGTATAATCACAGTGGCCCTGGCTATAATGAGTCTAGCTGAAAGAAGGCCCATGTAAGACCTTATACCAGCCACAGTTCTTCTGGTAATTCAAGAAGGCCATTTTGAGAAGGACCTCTGTACTGCCCGCAGAGCCCACTTTGTGAAGGTTAGCAGGCCTTTCGTAACAAGAGGGTACCATTTTGAGAGATTCATCTTCTCTTCTGATGACCTTAATCACTGAGAGAAGGTCATCAGAACACCGCTCCCCTGGTAACAATTGAACAAAGATCAAATACTTAACTTCTGGTAATATGAAGAAACCATTTTGAGAAGCATGCCAGAGGTTTCTCTTTTGGTTACTTCCTGAGGCCATTCTGAGAAGACAACCAGCTTTGTCTCCCTCAAAACCTTGAGGGCCATACTAGGACATAACGTCCTTGCCTTCTAAGGGAAAAGATACATAGAGAATTCAAGCTTTGTCTTTTGTTGTTGGGAATCTCAGTTTCACTTCTTTTTGTTTTGTTTTCCCCTCGGCTGCAGGAAGGAGTTCTGTGAGATCTGCTTGGCCCGAGAGAAACAGACTGACAGGCTGTTCGTCTGCAAGAAGTTTTGGAAGAAAGATGGCAGGAAGGTCAGGCGAGCAGCCAAAAACGAGATCATGATCCTTAAAATGTGAGTTCCAGAGCCCGGTTGGTGCCATGTTTGTGGAGGCACGCGGTAGGGAGCATCTTAAGACAAAGGAGTCTACACTGGGAAATGTGCTTATTTGTTTTTAGGAATATCTTTATTTGCCATTTAAGGTCACAGCAGCATACATCTTTGGCTGGTTGTTTGCCAGACCTAATATTTTCAATACATTGCATATATTTAGAGTGGGCTTTGGGTCAGCCCATTGCACATGATAATAGTTTTTTTTTTATCTTTCTCAGTTGTTTGCTTTTGATTCAAAAGATTTCCTTTCTGATGTTGTGTTGGTCCTGCCCAGGGGCATTTCGGCCTCACAATGTTCTGATTGGATGAGTTGTATCCTTCCACTGCTGACCTGAGGGAACTCTTTTTATTTTCCTGTCAGCACTCTGTGAGAATTCATGTGTTTCCTTGTTTGTCTCACATACCTTCCCCTCTCAGTTTCAGCTCTTAACCACCTCTTGCTCACTCATTCCTGGTGTTACAATGCAGAGACACTGCACACCCTCTAATATTTACCCTCTTCAACTCAGCTGTTGCTCTATGGTGCTTCCTGGTCCTATTCCCTGTTATTATTATGTGTATATGTTTTTAATTTTACTATCACTATGTTCTCTGCACTCCTGCATACTTTCTTCTATTACTTATAATTTACCAATCCAAAATAGCCATCTGCCATGTTGGAACAATACATTTAAAAAAAGTCATAACAGTTGGCAGTGCATTGCAACACTTACAGATGCTTCCATGTGCATCAATAGCCATCTTGAAATGGTTACTCTTTCACACAAAAACCATGATAAGATGGCAGCCCATGCATCCACATGTGCATGTATGTATCATGAGGTACTGGCGGCCATTTTGGCATTCGCTGATTCAAATGCGAACAAGCACTGGCAAATCCAATAACTCTGGGCCCGATTCACAGAACTAACTTAAGACAAAATCCTAAACTTACTACCATTTTGGTATTCACAGAAGGCATTTACTCATTTCAGTATTCACAGAAGTTAGGAGTCCTAACTTTAGGACTCCTAAATATCTTCTGTGAATACCGAAAGTCTTAAAGTTAGGATTTTTCTCAGTTTAGGAGTCCTAAAGTTAGGACTCCTAACTTTACTACTACTAAACTGGGAAAAATCCTAATTTTAAGACTTTCAGTATTCACAGAAGGCATTTAGGAGTCCTAAAGTTAGGAATCCTAACTTCTGTGAATACCGAAATGAGTAAGTATCTTCTGGGAATACCAAAATGAGTAAGTGCCTTCTGTGAATACCAAAATGGTAGTAAGTTTAGGATTTTGTCTTAAGTTAGTTCTGTGAATCGGGCCCTCTGCTTTTTAATGGAGCAATCTATTAGCTTCTCCAGTGCTTGATCTACTTTAGAGGGTGAAACATATTGGCACCATCAATTCCACAGCTCTAGTGACAATCTTTCTAAATCTCCTGAAGTTATCAATGGCTCAATACTGGCCAGTAGAGTTTCTGTGGCTATCCTAGAGTACATACGTTTTGGGCAAGAGGAGTGATAAACCCATCTATCCTCAACCTAGCTATGTGTTCTCCACCTGCATTCGCTTTTAAGGAATCCTGGGTTTTGCCGTCTCTATAGGACCAACATATAGTGAACCACCTGAGCGTTTTACCCACCTGCAACACTATCTGACAAAGTCCAGGCATTCTTTTAACAGAAGTTTGCGAAATTATAGGTTCACCAGCGAGGGTACCCAACGATGACAAACCTCACAACGTTGCAAAGTCTGAAACTTTTGCAAAATGTCAACTGTTGGTGAAATTTCTCAACATAACTGTTTCTGTAGGAGGTTTTTTTCAGCTAAGCACGTTTTTTATGGTGTTATTGCTGCAGAAAACATTATTTTCCCCAGAGTTAGCAGCCAGAAGGGCATGAGCTGTAGAACGGTTGAGCGATCCTGCTGGGCGCCAAGCCTCTATCCGATATCCCCCGGTTGCAGCCGTGCCATCCTTCGGCCGCCCAAGAACATTAGCCAGAGGGGTTCACTCTTCAGGAGTTGTCTGGACTGTGCTTTGGCTTCGACTCTCAGTCCGGGACTCAATGTGTTGTGTTCCGGAGCCTGGGTGTTCAGACATCAACTGGTGAAGGACAACTCCTGGTCCAGGGGTAAGTAGGAAGACTCTGCCTTAATTAGCAGGGTCTAGTGGGAGCCATCTTTCGAAGTCACCTGTCCTTCCAGTGGATGGGCCTTGGAGACGCTGCTGGGATTTGATTTCATTACATTTTGACTCACTCTTAAACCGGTGAGGGCCCCTTTATCACAAGAGAAGACCCTGGCACTTTTATTTTAGTGATATAGCGTGGAGGAGTTTCAGTGAGCACCTCAGACACAAAATGGTGGGCACAGAGCACCATCGTGTGTGAGCCCAGCGAGACCGGGCTAAAGGGTTTAAGGAATCCTTTGCTCGCTTCATTCCTCTAACACATTGTTAGTGTTTATGCATTCATCCATTCACTCACTTCTTTTACTTACCTATTATACATGAACTATTCAATTTTACTGCATATGTGCACCAGTCATGCATTCATTCATTCATCAGTGAATTCCAATTATCCATCTCAATTCTTTCACTGTCTATTTATTACATTTACTCGCACTCACCTCCGCTCCCTTTATTTATTTTATTCATTCCACTGAGCATTGGATTCAGTTGCAAATTCTCTCCAATGTGGATCTGTTTCTTAATTCTTAAATTCGTTATTTCCTTTAATTCACACTATATTTTAAAAATAATTTCTTCCCTTAGTTCTAGCAATTTTCCTCATGAAGGGCCTCATGTAGGAAGCCAAATACCGGTTGGTAACGGCCGAAATTCGGTAAATATCCCGTTACCGACCGGTATTCAGGCATTTGCGATGTAGGGGGCTGATTTTCTGGATTCGGTATTTACCGATTCGGAAATTAAGAAATCGGTAACATACCGATTCGGTAAATACCGAATCCAGAAATGCTATGTAGGGAGCACTCCAAAGAGTGAAAAATAGTTTTAAGAATTCGTTATTTACCACCAAATACAGGTTGGTGATAAATAACGAATACCTTGCAAAAAGTAATATTTTGCAGATTTAAGAGTGCCATGTGACAGACATACATGCCCTTAGGGCATGTATGTGCGCCACATGTGCACACATGCAAGATTCAGGGGTGCAACAGAGTGTCAATGTGACACCCTGCCACCCTTGCATATGCTCCCCCCATTACCGAATCGGTATTTACCGAATCGGTAATGAGGCATACCTTCCCATTGATTCCTATGGGCCTCCAGGCCCATAGGAATCAATGGGAAGGTATGCCTCATTACCGAATCGGTAAATACCGATTCATAATTACCGAATTATTCCAATTCGGTAAAATTTACCGAATTATTACCTACATCACATTTACCGATTCATAAATACCGAATCGGTAAAATTCGGTATTTATGAATCGGTAAATGTGAGGCTACCTACATATGGCCCGAAGTCTCTTCCCTTTTTCGTTCCTCATATTTCTTCTCCATCTCTTTATTCACTCGCCTAGATTTACTGTTCATTGGGGTGGACTTATGAGGGTTATGTCGATCTTCGCGATGCTGGTGCCTAAAAATGTACACATTATATATGTGTGTGTGTGTATATATAGCCCCAGGTGCAAGAACCTTCATGGAAACCAGGCACTGATGAAAGCCTAAGCAGCTGAAACGTGTTTGCCACAGCGTTTCCTGAATCATGCATACCACCCGCTGCAACAATTTGCTGAAATGAATCCAGTTGTCTTTCTCATGGCTTGTGTCGGTCTCATTCAATTCTGGACTGAGAATTGGACTGTATCTTTTGACCAGAAGGCAGGCACTGGTCTCCGACACCCCCACTCGGTCTAGTGTGATGCGTGAAGCCAGCAACTTTGGACTGTTGCACAAAAATACAACACATCACACCCCCATGCGGATGCATTACCCCAGTGTCTTACTTACTGCGTGGGGAGAGAGGCTGTAGATTTTTCTACAGGGGAATCTACTGGTTTCAGCTGCAATACCTGATCTCCTAGGATTCGTCGCTGGTGGTGAGTGAAGTCAGGATGCCAGTAGCAATTGGGACACCATTGGGTGTTTGGTTGAACCCCTCACTGCATGGGTAACCGCATTGGACTCCGTTTCCCAGCATGCAGCGGACCTTAGGCCAGCATGAGAAACATCGCAGCAAAGGAGGAGCTGAAAACATCGTAACAATGGGAGTGGCTACAACACCACCGCAAGATTTAAACCAGCCCCAGGTGCAAGAAACTTCTTGGAAACGAAGCACTGATGAAAGCCTAAGCAGCTGAAACGTGTTTGCCACAGCGCTTCCTGAATCATGCATACCACGCGCTGCAACAATTTGCTGAAATGAATCCAGTTGTCTTTCCCATGGCTTGTGTCGGTCTCATTCATACCCGGAGTGAGCATTGGACTGTGTATATATATATATCTACCGGCCTTCGTCAGATGCCTCTGTATTCCAGATTCTTTCCCACCCGCGTTTTAAAGTGTCCTGCCACTATCCCATTGGTGGGAATTTGCTCCACCCCAAATCATTTTTTTGTCCACTGTATGCTGCTAGTAGGAACAGCAAGTCCCAGAATCCACTGTTCCAGGTGAGTGCTACAAGGGGAATCTTCCTTGTTGTGCCCAAGTTGGCTGGCAGAGTGCAGGGCAGTACGCTGTGTGGCCGAATGTAGAAAGTCCAGATTGAAATATTGTCCCAGGGCTTCCTCGGGTCCCCTTAACGTTCTAGCCCCAGTTGCAGGCATCCGCCGGGCAGGAGGCAGGAATAACAGTGTATCCTAACTCTTCGTGAAGTCACGAACCGCACAGCAGCCACCCTTGCTTAGCTGGAGCCGTAAGGCGGGCCTGAGCCGGGTCCAATACCCTGGACGTGGAAAAAAGCTGCAGAAGCAGGAACCAGTGATACTCAGGCCAAATTTGCAGAACGGGGCCTCTGTAGTGCGTCTCTGGCTGACGCGAATAACATCCACAGCAACCTCCTCCCAGTGTTGAAGAAGCAGAGACCACACGGGGAAACCTTAGTAGTGAGCATTGGACTGTGTATATACATATATATATATAGATGATATATATATATATATATATATATATATATATATATATAACATTTACAATATTTGCAACTTTTGACACGTTCAACATTTGTAAAGTATTCAAGACAATGCAAGTGAGATCTAATTAGCCTGATCTTGACCACTAACTGCCTCCTTTCAAAAGGCCAAACACAGGCCTGGTCGGCTCGGGCAGAACTCAAGTCCCTAAGAAAGGAGGCGCGAGAACCAATGGAACGAAACATTGCTATGCTCTGGACCCACAGTATATAAGGTTTTATGCACTTACACCTGGAACCTGAACATATTCCAAGATATCCTGGGATGGCCATGCAAGGGCCATAAAGTGGGCGTGATATCAGTGCCAGATTGCACCCCGTGGAGCCCCCAGGCAGTCGAAATGTCGGGCCTCCCCTGGCAAATTATCTCCTAATACTCAATGCGCCAGATTTGTTTACAAACTGACAGCTGCAGGAAGATGAGCCTTTAAGAGACAAACTGTTAGGTAAATCTGATGTCTCTGGTTTATGTACCCTAAGCTGTTAATGGGTACATTACATTAATATAGTCTTTTCTCTATAGAGTCTTTAATGTACAGTTTTTGTTTCTTTGAGTTGATTTATTTTCTTCTATCTTTTGGAAACAATCTTTAAAAAGGCTTGATTGTATTTTTCTTTCAAGATCAAGTCAATATTACTTTGATCTGTTGTCACTGGACCCCTAAAAGGAGCAGGGTCCATAGGCCGGTGCCTACTTTGCCTATTTGGCAATCCGGCACCGTGTGACATGGTCAACTGCAGCTAAGACAGTCCTGCTGGATGCTTCTGGAGTTCATGACCAGACCAGTACAATGTTTTGGTAACCTCCGGGAAACAAATGACACATTTGAGAGCATAGCTGAACATTTTTTCATCAGTCACTCAAGAGATGGTCAATAAAAAGATGGGTTTTCATCTCCAACCTGAAATGAAGAGATGAGTCGGGTATGTGAAGCAATCTCCCCCTGGATCATGGCTCTTTACCACGACAACGCTTGTTTTCTGCTCTTCTCCTTTTTTCACCCCTTGCTTTGCAGTTTGGCATTATGTATTGGAGGCGGTGATATTAGCGTCCAGATGGGTTGGCATAGTGAAGTGTGCTCCATTGTAGATGATGCAACAGGTCTTGAATATGATGTGGGCTGGGGGGTTGGGAATCCACTGATGTTCTCACAGATGGGGGTGATGTGATTATATTTCTTCCATTCTTGGACAAGTTGCTTCTTCATGTTGGTCGCTTTCATTGGAGCTAGGAGGGAGTCAGAGAGGCCACCATTCTGGACATTGTAGTACAGGAGATCAGGACATAAATGGGTGTTCCGAAGTCTGCTTCGGACAGGAATGGCTTGATTGTGGCCCTTAGGGACAGCTGGCACCAGGCTGGCTGGACCTTCTTAGCTGTTTGTGTTTTGAAGGCTAGTTTGCTATCTCTATCCCAACAGAGTCTCTCAGTGTTGACCATGAGTTAAAGAATGAAGTGGTCCTTGTATTTGGAGCTTGTACAGTGAGGATGAACTCAGTTTTAGTAGAGTTTTGTATTTCCAAAAGACACTCAAGTTCTAGGCTGAGATACTTTCATAGAGTGCTGGGTGTTATTGGCAAGCTGTTATATTCTGGTGCTGTGATTGGCTACAACTACGTTGAATTTGAACACTGAGATGGTGATGACCAGTGGGAAGATGGAAACTTGTGGTACAATGTAAGACGCTGCAATGATATTGTTGGACATGTAAGACACAAACCACTTTAACATAAGGAAGTCCAGGCTCACCTATTAACTGTGGGTGTTCAGTTGCGCCTGGTGGTTGACTGTGTTGATGGTACCTACCAGAACCTGATGAATGACAAGGCAGAGGCCACCACTCTTGGAAATGAGAGGGACATAGCTCACAGACTAGATGGCGGCTACCTAAGTGCTGCAGTGTGAATCCTTACTGGAAGGTGTGCGCAATTGTGCAGTGTTGGCTTTTTCAATGTGCATCTGTTTGATAGGACAGAAAGCGGTGCAGTCCCCTTGACTGAGGGTCCTTTTTTCAGTACAGGAAGCAACAGTCCAGTTCTCAGCACATCAAGAAGGAGGCCTCGGGTGCAGGAGGTATTTACAATTCTGAGAGTTGTGTGGGCATCAGGAGACGGGCTTCATATGGGGTAAATTGACTATTGTCCCCATTAGTGGTGGCTGTGAGACAGTTGATGAGGTTTTCTAGGTATACCAGCAGGTTATCCATTTTGATGCACTGAGAGAAGGATTGCGGTGCATTTGTACAGTGTTTGGTATTATGTTTTCAGGTTTTGTTGATTTTTGGTGCCGAAGAATTTGTTGATGATGCTGCACATGTCAGTAGAATGGAATTGAGAGCTCAGAGCTTATTTACATTTTTTTTTTTTATTATTTAGTTGTAGTTTTATTTAGCTCAGAATGGACCCGGTTGGGTGACCAAGACATTTACAGAGGATCCTAAGACAATCATGAGAATACAAGACACAAGGTTACAAGACACATGATTGCACGGTTGATTCATGGACACAGCCACAAGGGAAAGTCATGTTGGAACAGCTGATGCCCCTTTTTACTCTAGGAGACAACGTCGGAAGGGTTTGCGTTGATGGCCAGCGGGATGGACTTCCACACCCCCAGAGAAAGGTTGCTTAAGAGCTGAGGTGATGCAATGGTTTGCACCCCTAAACAGGGCTTAGCCTGCATGTGACACCTTGTCAAGAGTAGATGTACTGTACATGTGTTTCTGCTGAGGAGTCGATGTTTGTGCGTACGATGCACGCGGTGTTTACTTTGGCGAGTGCTGGATTTTAGTAACCAAAGTGTTCCCGTCTGTTCATGGCTTGTTTGCTGTCAGTGACTTCATGAGGTACCACAGTGGAAGGGGCTTGGGTTTCCAGAAGCTAGTTTTGAGGGGCGTCAAAGTCTGTGCTGTCTTGTAGTATGTTTGGCGTGTGTGTCACGTTGTGAGTAGATGTTGGGGGTGGGATGTAAGGCTGAGTCCAAGTGGAGGCCTCTCGGGTAGGGTTTACTGGAGTCCTTAAAGGATTAGAGTACCTGTTTGATTGGCACGAGGGGGCCTTAATTGGGCTGTACCATGTGATGCTGCCCTTGCTGTGATTCCCTCAGGATGGCCTGGCAGAGGCTAATCCTACCCTGCTGTGGGGGTGGTGCTGTCTGGAAACTGCTCCATTCCTTATTGTGTCTGCCCTAGAAAACGCATTTACAGTAAGGGGTCACTTCTCTGGATGCATCGCCTGTCCTGAGGAAGATTCTGCCCTTTATCTGCCACCCATCCTTTACATGGCACAGTCTGCAGGAAGCTTCTGCCCTTGCTGTGCCAGCTCTGTGGATGGCACTGTTAGGAGGTGGCCCTGTCCTGGCTGTGTCATCTCTGTGGATGGCACTGTTAGGAGGTGGCCCTGTCCTTGTTGTACCAGCTCTGTGGATGGCACTGTTAGGAGGTGGCCCTGTCCTTGCTGTACCTGCTCTGTGGATGGCACTGTTAGGAGGTGACCCTGCTCTTTTATCTGTTCTTCAGATGTCTTTGTCTACAGGTAGATCCTGCCCTCGCTGTGCCAGTCATTGCTCAGATAGCACTGGCTGGAGGCTGCCCTTGCAGTGCCCCCTCTGTGACTGGCACTGTGTCTAGGCTGCCCCTGGCGCAGGTCCTGCTGGGCACCCCTTCCTGGGTGCAGGCCGTGCATCCGTCTGCATTGCCCTCCATCTGCCACCTTTCAGCGCCCAGGAACCAATCAACAAATAACAGAAGGTGACAAACGCCGCGAGCTCTCAGCCGTGCACGAGCTTACATTTCATAGGAGACAAACGTTTCTGCCGGAGCCCAATTTACTAGGTGGAGGCCGGTGATTCATAAATTACAGCGCCTGTAATGAGCATCAACAGTGAGACAGCGCCCCCCCCCTCCCACCCACACCTCAGCTGCCCCATTAACGCGGAAAGCACCATTGTTCTTGGGCAGACTCTATTTGACGTCCAAGGGGGCCAAGACCCCCGATCCTGGAGGGGGAGCAGGGGGTCATGGCCCCACGATACGTCAACAATGAAAAACAATAAAATAATGCCCCCCCGCCCCCACCAACATCAATCAGAGAAGACCTGTCAGATGGAAGGAAACGTAACCTTTGACCGCCCAAACCAACTGGGAGGATTGAAGACATTACCCCCCCCCCCACCTTGAACATCATGAAGGGCATGATGACCTCTGTTCCCCCTTCTCAACTGGGGGGCATTGCACCCCCACCAGAACCAACGTGAAGGGCATGATGACCTCTGTTACCCCGTCTCCACTGGGGGGGGCATTGCACCCCCACCAGAACCAACGTGAAGGGCAAGATGACCTCTGTTACCCCGTCTTCACTGGGGGGCATTGCACCCCCACCAGAACCAACGTGAAGGGCATGATGACCTCTGTTACCCCGTCTCCACTGGGGGGGCATTGCACCCCCACCAGAACCAACGTGAAGGGCATGATGACCTCTGTTACCCCGTCTCCACTGGGGGGCATTGCACCCCCACCAGAACCAATGTGAAGGGCATGATGACCTCTGTTACCCCGTCTCCACTGGGGGGGCATTGCACCCCCACCAGAACCAACGTGAAGGGCATGATGACCTCTGTTACCCCGTCTCCACTGGGGGGCATTGCACCCCCACCAGAACCAACGTGAAGGGCATGATGACCTCTGTTACCCCGTCTCCACTGGGGGGCATTGCACCCCCACCAGGACCAACGTGAAGGGCATGATGACCTCTGTTACCCCGTCTCCACTGGGGGGCATTGCACCCCCACCAGAACCAACGTGAAGGGCATGATGACCTCTGTTAACCCGTCTCCACTGGGGGGGCATTGCACCCCCACCAGAACCAACGTGAAGGGCAAGGGCATGATGACCTCTGTTAACCCGTCTCCACTGGGGGGGCATTGCACCCCCACCAGAACCAACGTGAAGGGCAAGATGACCTCTGTTACCCCGTCTTCACTGGGGGGCATTGCACCCCCACCAGAACCAACGTGAAGGGCATGATGACCTCTGTTACCCCGTCTTCACTGGGGGGCATTGCACCCCCACCAGAACCAACATGAAGGGCATGATGACCTCTGTTACCCCGTCTCCACTGGGGGGCATTGCACCCCCACCAGAACCAACGTGAAGGGCATGATGACCTCTATTACCCCGTCTCCACTGGGGGGCATTGCACCCCCACCAGAACCAACGTGAAGGGCATGATGACCTCTGTTACCCCGTCTCCACTGGGGGGGCATTGCACCCCCACCAGAACCAACGTGAAGGGCATGATGACCTCTGTTACCCCGTCTCCACTGGGGGGGCATTGCACCCCCACCAGAACCAACGTGAAGGGCATGATGACCTCTGTTACCCCGTCTCCACTGGGGGGGCATTGCACCCCCACCAGAACCAACGTGAAGGGCATGATGACCTCTGTTACCCCGTCTCCACTGGGGGGCATTGCACCCCCACCAGAACCAACGTGAAGGGCATGATGACCTCTGTTACCCCGTCTCCACTGGGGGGCATTGCACCCCCACCAGAACCAACGTGAAGGGCATGATGACCTCTGTTACCCCGTCTCCACTGGGGGGGCATTGCACCCCCACCAGAACCAACGTGAAGGGCATGATGACCTCTGTTACCCCGTCTCCACTGGGGGGGCATTGCACCCCCACCAGAACCAACGTGAAGGGCATGATGACCTCTGTTACCCCGTCTCCACTGGGGGGGCATTGCACCCCCACCTGAACCAACGTGAAGGGCATGATGACCTCTGTTACCCCGTCTCCACTGGGGGGCATTGCACCCCCACCAGGACCAACGTGAAGGGTAAGATGATCCTTGTCGTCCACCTCAAAAGCAAGGGGAATCACTGTCGCCCCTGCCTCCCCCCTCCCCCTCTGACCCCCACAGCATCACCAACGTGAGATGCATCACTGTCATTGTGGTTACCCAGCTTTTCAACGCTATGCAATGTGCATGGTCCTGGCATTGTCGGAAGGCCTTATAGTGCTTTGCACAAGAAACGGGGGTTATAGACGAGGAAAAATACATGTAAAATAAATGACACAAATATAAAACAGACATGGGCCCTGCAAACTTTACCTTAAGGTCCAAGAAACAAAACTCCTGGCCTGAAAACAAAAGAGGCCACCAACAGTGACACAGAACAGTGACAGCACGAGAGAGTGACCCAATCACAGCGCTGCCAGGCAGAGCAGAACACAACCCCACTGAATGGACAAAGTGTGAGCCAGGCCGGAAGGAAGGAGCCTGAGACAGCCCACTGGTCAGAAGTAAGAGCCCGGAAGTCCCAGGGAAAGCTAGGAGCGAAGGAAGAGAAGACCAGGAAATTGAAGCTAATCAGGCAGTGGAGATACAGCATCTGAGAAGAAGGTCGTCATATGTCAAGAGACAGAGGAAAGGGCACTTCAAGGGCGAGAGAACAAGGGAAGAGATAAAAGCCCAGGGAGATCCAGGCATGAGAGCCCAATACGCCACGCTGAAGGAGTCCAGGAAGACGAGCATTGGAAGGGAAAGGGCTGATTGAAAGTTCCTTGGGAAGAGAAGCGATTCCACTTCCAACTTGAATCTACACAGTGAGGTAGAGACGCGCAACCCGGGCACAGGGAGCTCCAGAATTCTGATAGCACTGCCTGAAAATGATTGCGCCTCACGCGTTCTTTCAAATTAGGTTCCAGAACCAATCGGCTCTGTGTGAGGATTTGAGCCTCCCATATCTCATCTGCTTCGATGCTCCAGTCGGTGTGGCCTTGCGAATAATGCAAGCTGTTCTATAAGAGTTCTGGCTTCAAGAAGGACCCCAAAGGTTTTGATGCAGTCAGTGAAGACTGTTTACAGCCAATGACATTGATGAAGACAATCCTGGAAGTGCTGATTGGGAGGAGTAGGTAAGGAGGAACTCCATTGGAGATGGATTACATTTAAAATGGTGGGTGGTCACCCAGAGTCGAACAGATATCAGAGTTTGAGGGAGATGTGAGACATTATTGGGAAAGGAGATCTTTAGATATAAACTTGTACCATCTTCATCCGAATAAAACAAGATCATCGAAGAGTTCTTTAGCATGACTCCAAGTGAGTCAACATACAGGTTAAAAGTGTTGGGGCAAAAAAGGAGTTGCAAGGACAGTAAAGAATTTGAGAGAGGAGTCAATTTTGATCTGCTGCAACACATTACTCAAGTAAAAAGAGAGACGTCCAAGGACCATTCGATGTGTGACCTTGTGTTCAATGAGGGTTTTAGAGGGAGTCGTGGGATTCACTGTTTCAAGAGCAGCGGATGAGTAAATATTGCCAAAGGGTAGGTACTTCCTGCATGGATGATGTGGACAGCATCATCGGTGACCTTGAACAAGGTGGTTTCTGTGCTGCGGCCTTTTCTGAAACCTGGCTGGCCCTCAGCGGAGGGATCGATCTCCAGAGCGTGCTGGGTGAGTCGTGTTGCCGCACAGCTCTCTATAACTTATGAAAGAAGGGGAAGACCAGAGACCCGGCAAAAGTTGAAACCACCGCGCCAGTGAAAGAGGTTTACAGAAATAGGATGACTTGGTCGACCTTAGGAATGTAGGATCTTCTTCTTGACGACCAGAGAGGTTTACAAGTTTGGCCGAATGTGGTGTGAGAAGTCTTCCGCAATGTTCGCAGGTGCAAGGTCCATGAAGTGATTCATGATATTTTTGGATTTTTGATAGGTAATCCATCACGACTAAGTTGAAGTGATGCCATGTAACCTGCATTTGCAGGTAGGACCATTTCCGTTTGTGATTCCAGGGAGCCAGGCAGTGACGGCTCAATAGATTTCAAGTTTTTGATCAAAGAACTTGTCAATTTCATCTGATTTAGCAGGCGGGTCCTCAAATCTGAAGGACGAATTGGGGATTCTTAGGGTGGGTTTTAGCCGTTTTGATAGGGATTTGAAATATGCGTCCTAAGCTTTGAAGATGTGCCTTTGTAGAGCGTTCTGACCACTGTGACATGGAATTTTCCTTTCCATAAACAAATCTTTTGAAAACCATGGGTCAGAAGTAAACATTTTTAGGAAACAACTCAGACACAGATTAGTTATGATTGGAGGTGGTGACGATGCTGTCATCATCAGGACTCATGGTGGGAGGATGTCAAGGGCTAATGCAGCAACGTTTCTGAGGTCAGGATTGTGGTGGTGCAAAACCTAGATAAATCCTTCTTCGATTGGAAACAGCTAACTGTACGGGAGAGTAAAAGAAAGTCCCTTTCTACAATATTGTTCCAGGCCCCCTATATTTGCCGAGCACCATACAAATACCATGTCTTTCCTTTTGAGCCACATGTGCAGGTTTCACATTTATATAGAGACAGGTGGTCACGTAAAACTTTGAAGGGTGGTAGTCGATCAGGGTGGAGGCAGTAATGTCCTCCCCTCCCTGGTGGACTGCAATCGGCCTGTCAAACTCTAAATCAAGCACTGTGTCTTTCTCTGCTGAAATAATAAACAGGTGCATATCTAAAAAGTTCAATTAAAATATTATTGAAAATGCAAGTGTTTTTAATTGAAAAGGCCAGGATAAACCGATCTGCACTTTCCTATCCTGCACATTTTAATGCATCTTCTATCTGTTGAACAACTTGTGAGGTGAGAGGCAGGGCGCATCCTGTGTTTTCCCTGAAGAGCTGCTGAACCCGGACGCAGCCAGAAGTGAGTGCTACATGGGGGGTCCCTTTGAGACCTATAGTTTCACAACTGTGACCACAAAAGGTGAACAAAGTCACAGAAAGGGCTGGAGGCCTTTTTATTTTGTTCCGCAGATTCCCTGAGGCGTGACGTAGGCAGTAGAGAATGTAGTGCTGCAGCCAGAGTGGCAACAGCCAGCTCCACCACACGGGCTCTCTGGTCTGGAGGTGCCACCCTCTGAGGGTAGTTCAGTCCCCCATCCCGAGGGATGCAGCCCTCAGTTTGAAGACAAATGGACTAAGTAACAATGATCTCGTGAGGTGGGGAGCATGGTTTGCCAATACGCAGAAAATGTGTTTCTTGGTAAATATGTTTTGGGGTTCCTGACCCTATTGAGCAGGCGATAACTGTTGGAACGGAGAAATGTCCCTTTGCATGGCTCTGGAGAGTGTGCCACACTGTCCCAAGTTCACCGCATGGCTCTGGAGTGTGTGCCACACTGCCCCAAGTTCACTGCATGGCTCTGGAGAGTGTGTCACACTGCCCCAAGTTCACTGCATGGCTCTGGAGAGTGTGTCACACTGCCCCAAGTTCACCGCATGGCTCTGGAGTGTGTGCCACACTGCCCCAAGTTCACTGCATGGCTCTGGAGAGTGTGTCACACTGCCCCAAGTTCACTGCATGGCTCTGGAGTGTGTGCCACACTGCCCCAAGTTCACAGCATGGCTCTGGAGAGTGTGCCACTGTTGGAAATACCCCACTCCCACGCCTGAAGAGGTTGGTGGTAACGGGGTCTCTCCAGACATACACTGTGGTAGCTTGGCTCGAGTGGTCAGAAATCAGGCACCGTGCTAAGCATACGTCATACCCAGACAATAACCATGCGTGCATCCGTTCCAAAAACGACTCTACACCGTAAAAATTATGAAAATATCTCTGTTTATCTTCTTTTTCTCTTAGTTGCTGATTAAATAAATAATAACACAATCACAGTATACAAGGCTTTTTAAATAGTGCAGGTCAAATAAATACTGGCTTAATGATTCAATAAATAGGGGTGATCATAAATAATTAAGGCATAAATATAAGTGCAATACATACAGGCAATTAAATATTCTGAGGCAATAAATACTGCAAACCAATAAATATTGTGCGACAATAAATACTGTGGAACAATAAATACAGTGAAGCAATAAATAAGTTAAATACAATAAATACAGTGCTCTCAGTAAATAATTAAAAGCTGACAGTGACACTTATAGAATCAGATCACATTTGAGATTACTATGGGCTGATTTGGCCCAGGCACAGCTTGTAGTTATGTGGATGGCTTGAGGGTGTCTACTCCCTGGCTTGGACAAGGCTGAGGCCTAAACTGAGGTAGATCAAGGGGGGAATACTAGAGACCTGGCTCTCTCACTCTACACAACCCCTCTGAATTAGTCTCAGCTCACCCCTGGCACAGTCAAGCTGGTTCCAGCACCTCTCTAACCCCTAGAGTAGTCTCTCAGGATTCCACAGGGCCTTAGGCGCCCTCTATTCCACTTACTGCCCTTTTTCTGAAGCTCCGACGCCGCTGGAGTCGTGTCGACGCCGTGAGGCGGTTCCGGTTCGATGTCGGCGGCCTCGGCGCAATGTCAGTTCTTGACGACGCCGGTAGGCGGTTCCGGATCGATGTCGGCGGCCTCGGCTCGATCTCGACCTCCGATTCGATGATGTCGGGCAATCTTGGCTCGATGTCGACTTCGGGCGGCTCCGGTCCGATGGCGACCTCAGGTTCGATGACGTCGGCCGGCCTTAACTCGATGTCGACTTCCGGCGGCTCCGGAGTGCGATCCCCACTCCCGACCTCCGGTGCTCCTCTCCTCAGGTTCCGGCGACTCCGGAGTGCGACCTCCACTCCCGACCTCCGGCACGATTCTCTCAGGTTCCGGCGACTCCGGAGTGCGATCTCCACTCCCGACCTCCGGCACGCTTCACCTCGGTCTCCGGCGACTCCGGAGGGCGGACTTCACTCCCCCGTCGACGCCGCTCACTCGACCTCGGGTGACTTCCTCCTCGATTTCTGGTACTCTCTACAACCTCCGTCGGCGCCCTCTCTCGACCTCTGGCGGCTCCGGGTACGACGTCTGCTTTTCCAGTCAGCGCCGCTTCTCCACCTCGGGCTCCGGGTCTCAGGCTTCTCGACGTCGGACTCCAGGGAAACCAGTATCCAGGTCAGGATCTTGCTGTTCTTGGATTCTAAGGCCTGTTCCTGCTGTCCAGGTCCTTAAGATGGTTTTTCTTGCTTCTTCCCACACAGGGCTCCAGGCTGGGCTCAGTCAGTAGGGACTAGTATCAAGGGTGGGTTTATGGACCCCACTCCAGGCACAAGTTTCCACCCCTGCTGCCTCACTCCTTCCTCCTTCAGGTTTCTGCTGCTCACTCTTCACCAGTCAGGTGCCAACTGCCAGCTCCAACTGCCAACTCTCTGTCTTAGCTTCTCAACATTCTAAACCGCCTCCAACTGTCACAGGGCTCCAGAATGTTGCAGAAGGTTCTAGTAGGTTCCAGTGGGTTCTGATGATGTCACAGGTGGCCACCATTGTGTGCTCCAGGCCCTCAGACAGAAGTTCCAGGGGTAGATAAAATGGCTCCCTGAATCTGCATCAATACTAAAAAGTCTGGTGGTTCCCAAAAAGGAAAAAAATACTAACAGGGTTTGAGGCAAAAGTGGGACAAAATAAATAATGACGGGGAGGGACCACCCAAAGGGCTGACAGGTCTAACACGCGTCCCCCCCAGCTGAAAGTGGGGAGAGCTACCCAACCCCTTGGGAGTTCTCTTCACTAAGGCGGAAATACCTTGAGAGACCGTCTGCATTGGCGTGGTCCACTCCAGGCCGATGTTCCACCTGAAAGTCCATTCCCTGTAGGGAAATAGACCACCTCAACAACTTGGTATTCTCCCCCTTCATCTGCATCAGCCAACGAAGGGGTCTGTGGTCGGTCTGAACCAGGAAGTGCGAGCCAAACAGGTATGGCCGCAACTTCTTCAGAGCCCATACCACTGCAAAGGCTTCCCGCTCTATTGCACTCCACTTCTGTTCCCTGGGAAGTAGTCTCCGGGATAGGAAGACCACGGGTTGATCCAGACCCTCTTCATTGAGTTGCGATAACACTGCCCCAATGCCATGTTCTGATGCATCCGTCTGGACAATGAACTCCTTGGAAAAGTCTGGGGCCCTTAAGACCGGGGCCTCGCACATGGCTTGCTTCAGCTTCACAAAGGCCTGCTGACAAGCCTCCGTCCAGACTACCCGTCGAGGTTGTTTCTAGGACGTGAGCTCCGTGAGGGGGGCTACGATGGTACCGTACCCCTTCACGAAGCGGCGGTAATATCCCGTGAGGCCCAGAAAAGCTCGGACCTCAGTCTGTGTCTTGGGGGGTTCCCAGGCCATGATGGCCTCGATCTTCGCCTGGAGGGGTTGCACCGCTCCCCTACCCACCAAGTGTCCAAGGTACACTACCGACCCCTGCCCGATCTGGCACTTGCTGGCCTTGATCGTCAATCCAGCTTGTCTCAGGGTCTGGAGAACAGCTTGCAGGTGACGCAAGTGATCCTCCCAGCTGTTACTGAAGACGGCTATGTCATCCAGATAAGCAGCAGAGAAACTCTCCATTCCAGTGAGGATCTGGTTTACCAGGCGCTGAAACGTGGCAGGTGCGTTCTTGAGCCCAAAGGGCATCACACAGAACTGGTAGTGGCCATTGGGCGTGGAGAAGGCTGACCTTTCCCTTGCTCCATCAGTCAAAGAGATCTGCCAGTACCCAGAAGTAAGGTCAAAGGTACTTAGATATTGGGCAGCTCCCAGCCGGTCAATCAATTCATCCGCCCTAGGGATCGGATGAGCATCAGTTTTGGTCACTGAATTCAGTCCCCGGTAGTCCACACAGAACCTCAGTTCCGGTTGGGCACCCGGTGGTGCAGCTTTTGGTGCTAACACCACCGGACTGGACCAGGGGCTGCTAGAAGGTTCGATCACTCCTAGCTCCAGCATCTTAGTGACTTCACTGTGAATGCTGGCCTTCACCTTGTCTGACATCCGGTAGATCTTGGACTTCACAGGTGGGCTGTCTCCTGTGTCCACGTCATGGACGCACAGGTGAGTCCTACCCGGGACAAGGGAGAACAATGAAGAGTACTGTCCCAGGACCTGGCGGCAGTCCTCCCGCTGTTCAGGAGTTAGAGATGGGGAGAGAATCACTCCCTCCACCGACCCATCCTTCTCTTGAGACGCAAACAAATCTGGGAGAGGCTCGCTTTCCGCGTCCTCTGCTCCGTCAGTCACCATCATCAAGATGACTTCGGGCCTCTCGTGGTGGGGTTTGAGGCGGTTGGCATGCAGCACCCGCAGGGGCTGACGAGGGGTCTTTAGGTCCACCAAGTAGGTAGCCTTACCCTTCTTCTCCAACACCTCAAAGGGTCCTGACCAGCGATCCTGGAGGGCGCTAAGCTCTCCTGGTTCGATCACCCACACCTTATGGCCAGGCTCCAACTCCACCGGGTGAGCATTGTGGTCATACCACGCCTTCATTACTGCTTGGCTGGCCTCCAAGTTGTCAGAAGCTTGCTTCCACAACTTAGCCATTTGGCTCCGGAAGGCCAGCATGTAGCTCACCACGTCCTGGGGAAGCTTTCTGGGAGTTCTTTCCCATCCGTCTCTCACCAGGTTGAGAGGTCCACGTACAGGGTGCCCATACAGAAGCTCGAAGGGGCTGAAGCCCACTCCCTTCTGTGGCACTTCCCTGTAGGAAAAGAGTAAACAGGGTAGGAGGACGTCCCATTTCCTCCGCAGGCTTTCAGGCAGACTTCTGATCATGCCTTTCAAGGTTTTGTTAAACCTCTCCACCAGACCATTGGTCTGGGGGTGGTAAGGAGTTGTGAACCGGTAGGTCACTCCACACTCCTTCCACATCACCCGCATGTACGCTGACATGAAGTTGGTCCCCCTGTCGGACACAACTTCCTTGGGAAAACCCACTCGGGTAAAGATTCCCATTAGGGCCCTAGCCACAACAGGTGCTGTTATGGTCCTCAGAGGTATTGCCTCTGGGTACCGTGTGGCATGATCCACCAGGATAAACCTGTGACCAGCTGACGTTGGCGGATCTAACGGACCCACAATGTCGATGCCCACCCTTTCAAAGGGGGTGCTAACGACAGGAAGTGGTTCCAGGGGAGCTTTCAGCTTCACCCCTGTTTTCCCACTGGCTTGGCAAGACACACATGTCCGGCAGTAGGTATCGGACGACACTTTCATTTGAGGCCAATAAAAGTGTGGGACAAGACGGGCGAAGGTCTTGTCTTGCCCCAGGTGTCCTGCCAATGGGATCTCGTGAGCCAACTCCAGAAGGAAGGCTCGATAACGTTGAGGGACTACCAAGGCTCGTGACGATCCATGTAGGGGTGCCTTGGGTTCACTGTAGAGGAGGCCATCCTCCCAGTAAACACTGTAGTTCCCTTCAACGTTCCCTGCTGCCTGGGCTTCGGCCTGTCGCCTCAGCCCCTCAAGGGTAGGGCACTGCCTCTGGCCCTGGCAGAATTCCTCCCTGGACGGGCCTCCCTCCACGTGCCACTCGGCCAGGATGGGTAGGTCCTCCAGTTTGGTAACGTCCCCCACCGCAGACTCCTGGTCCACCACCTCCGGTGGCCTATCCGTCCTACGGGGTGTGGACGCCGAGGCAGGCTCCTCCTGTCCTCGGTTCTTCCCTTGACTGGCAGCTGGCTGGGCCTTTGTTCCAGGCTCCAGCCGAAACGAACTCCCTCTCCGGGTAGTCGCGGACCCTGTGCTCACACAGGCCCAGTCAGGTGTACCCAGCATCTCAGTGTGAGTCCGGTATTCCACCTCCTTCCAAGCGTTGTGCTCCATGTCATTCCCCAGTAGACAATCGACTGGCACGGCAGGGCTTACGGCAACTCGAAGTGAACCTGCAACCCCCCCCATTCAAAGGGAACCTCGGCCACTGGATAGTGGCCTGTTCTGCCGTCAGCCATCGCGGCTGGGTGGAGTACATCGGGAATTACCTGCTCTGGAGACACCAGTTGACTACGTACCATAGTCATACTGGCTCCTGTGTCTCTCAGAGCCTCCCCTCTTTGGCCGTTGATGGTGACCCACTGCCCATACTTTACGGTATTTGCGGGCACCTGGATCTTAGGAACCATCTCCCGTTCTCCCAGGGACACTAAAGTGACACCCGCCCACTCCCTTCCCTTAATTAAGGGCATCTCCTCCCCGAGCACTACACTAGCTACTCCGGGGGTCTTTCCTCCAATGGGAGGGGGTGGTCGTTTCAGGCACTTCGGATCTCCTTTATAGTGTCCAACGCCACCGCACTCGTAGCAATGGACAACCCTTGGCTGCTGACTCTGGCCAGGATTAGGGTTTCTGGGTGGGTTAGCCCTAGGGGTGAATCCTGTTCCCTTCCCTTGGAAGTTATTTTGGGGGCCTTTGGAGAACTCCTTTTTCTTTTCCCCTCCCTCTTTCTTCTGAGGGGCGCCCTGTCCGGCCTTTTGAGTATCCCCTCCAGTCCCCCTTGTGGACACCCGGGTACTAGCCCAAATGTCCGCCTCCTCAGCAAGCTTCCGGGGACTGGTCAGCTTGCTATCCACCAGGTGTTGACGCAGTTCAGGGAAACATTTCTCGAGCAGGTGTTCCTTCAGTACTAGATCAAACAACCCCTCGTAGTTCCTCACTTCACTGCCCTGAATCCAACCCTCTAGTGCCTTCTTTGCATAGTCCAGGAAGTCCACCCAATTCTGTGTGCCCAGTTTGTGACTACCCCTGAACTTCTGTCTGTACTTTTCGGGTGTTAGTCCAAACTTTCTTATGAGCGCCAGTTTCATGGTGGGGTAGTGGGTCTGCTCATCCTCCTCGAGAGCCAATAAAGCATCCCTACCAGCTGGAGGCATGTACTTGTACAATCCCGCTCCCCAGTACTTCTCTGGAACCCCATGGGCCCTTAACGAGACCTCATAGGCCGCTAGCCACTTGGCGATATCGTCGCCCACTCCATAGCTAGCTACTATGTCCTTTGGCAGGTAGGGTTTGGGTTCCCTGGTGAACTCTCTTTCTTGGTCTTTGCTGCCACCATTAGGAACAGTTTGTGCCCCGATTCTTAGGATCTGAAGATCTATCTCTTTCAGCCTTAGCTCATGAGCCATCCTCTGTTCCTCCTTCTCTTTCTCCAGCCTTGCTAAGTCCCATGTGAGCTGTCTTTTCTCCCTCCGGTCTGTTAACTCCACTTCAGACAACCCACCGCTAGAGGCACTGCTGCCCTTCCTGGAAATGGTTCTGGGCCCCGCTAACAGGTTCCCCACCTCAGGTTGGTACAAATCAGCTCCCTCACTGTCGGGCTCTCTATCCCTGTCCTCCTCCTCAGCCTTGCTTTCTCGTCGTGCCTCCCCCCAAGCTCTTAAGCTGGTTTGGAGTGCACCCTTCTTTGCTCCTGGGGGACAATACACCCCCTCCCGCTGACAAAACTCCCTGAGTTGGGCCACAGTGTACGTTTCTAAATTCTCCAGTACAAACTCCATCTTGCCCACTCAGGTCAGAGGACAGTTATTTGCAGTAACTATGCAGGGGGGTACCTTATATAATACCTCCTCCCACCACCAGAGTAAATTTGGAAAAACAAAACTCACAATTAGGAAGTCCGCTTTGAGAAAACTCCCGGTGTAGGCCTATGGACTACCCACAGTTAATGTTGAGTATACGTAGGCACAGCTCTATCCCACCACTGAACACCAATTATGTTGGAAATACCCCACTCCCACGCCTGAAGAGGTTGGTGGTAACGGGGTCTCTCCAGACATACACTGTGGTAGCTTGGCTCGAGTGGTCAGGAATCAGGCACCGTGCTAAGCATACGTCATACCCAGACAATAACCATGCGTGCATCCGTTCCAAAAACGACTCTACACCGTAAAAATTATGAAAATATCTCTGTTTATCTTCTTTTTCTCTTAGTTGCTGATTAAATAAATAATAACACAATCACAGTATACAAGGCTTTTTAAATAGTGCAGGTCAAATAAATACTGGCTTAATGATTCAATAAATAGAGGTGATCATAAATAATTAAGGCATAAATATAAGTGCAATACATACAGGCAATTAAATATTCTGAGGCAATAAATACTGCAAACCAATAAATATTGTGCGACAATAAATACTGTGGAACAATAAATACAGTGAAGCAATAAATAAGTTAAATACAATAAATACAGTGCTCTCAATAAATAATTAAAAGCTGACAGTGACACTTATAGAATCAGATCACATTTGAGATTACTATGGGCTGATTTGGCCCAGGCACAGCTTGTAGTTATGTGGATGGCTTGAGGGTGTCTACTCCCTGGCTTGGACAAGGCTGAGGCCTAAACTGAGGTAGATCAAGGGGGGAATACTAGAGACCTGGCTCTCTCACTCTACACAACCCCTCTGAATTAGTCTCAGCTCACCCCTGGCACAGTCAAGCTGGTTCCAGCACCTCTCTAACCCCTAGAGTAGTCTCTCAGGATTCCACAGGGCCTTAGGAGCCCTCTAGTCCACTTACTGCCCTTTTTCTGAAGCTCCGACGCCGCTGGAGTCGTGTCGACGCCGTGAGGCGGTTCCGGTTCGATGTCGGCGGCCTCGGCGCAATGTCAGTTCTTGACGACGCCGGTAGGCGGTTCCGGATCGATGTCGGCGGCCTCGGCTCGATCTCGACCTCCGATTCGATGAAGTCGGGCAATCTTGGCTCGATGTCGACTTCGGGCAGCTCCGGTCCGATGGCGACCTCAGGTTCGATGACGTCGGCCGGCCTTAACTCGATGTCGACTTCCGGCGGCTCTGGAGTGCGATCCCCACTCCCGACCTCCGGTGCTCCTCTCCTCAGGTTCCGGCGACTCCGGAGTGCGACCTCCACTCCCGACCTCCGGCACGATTCTCTGAGGTTCCGGCGACTCCGGAGTGCGATCTCCACTCCCGACCTCCGGCACGCTTCACCTCGGTCTCCGGCGACTCCGGAGGGCGGACTTCACTCCCCCGTCGACGCCGCTCACTCGACCTCGGGTGACTTCCTCCTCGACCTCTGGTACTCTCTACGACCTCCGTCGGCGCCCTCTCTCGACCTCTGGCGGCTCCGGGTACGACGTCTGCTTTTCCAGTCAGCGCCGCTTCTCCACCTCGGGCTCCGGGTCTCAGGCTTCTCGACGTCGGACTCCAGGGAAACCAGTATCCAGGTCAGGATCTTGCTGTTCTTGGATTCTAAGGCCTGTTCCTGCTGTCCAGGTCCTTAAGATGGTTTTTCTTGCTTCTTCCCACACAGGGCTCCAGGCTGGGCTCAGTCAGTAGGGACTAGTATCAAGGGTGGGTTTATGGACCCCACTCCAGGCACAAGTTTCCACCCCTGCTGCCTCACTCCTTCCTCCTTCAGGTTTCTGCTGCTCACTCTTCACCAGGCAGGTGCCAACTGCCAGCTCCAACTGCCAACTCTCTGTCTTAGCTTCCCAACATTCTAAACCGCCTCCAACTGTCACAGGGCTCCAGAATGTTGCAGAAGGTTCTAGTAGGTTCCAGTGGGTTCTGATGATGTCACAGGTGGCCACCATTTTGTGCTCCAGGCCCTCAGACAGAAGTTCCAGGGGTAGATAAAATGGCTCCCTGAATCTGCATCAATACTAAAAAGTCTGGTGGTTCCCAAAAAGGAAAAAAATACTAACAGGGTTTGAGGCAAAAGTGGGACAAAATAAATAATGATGGGGAGGGACCACCCAAAGGGCTGACAGGTCTAACAGCCACACTGCCCCAAGTTCACCGCATGGCTCTGGAGTGTGTGCCACACTGCCCCAAGTTCACCTTAGCAAGCTGTAGTGCTTTCAGCCCCTACCTTGGTGCACACAACGATCATGCATGTATGTTTTGACATGCAATGAGCCAGGGATTGGGGTTCTGCGGTCAGAGCGGTGCATCATGGGCATTCTTCAGCCATGACTGTCACTTCGATGACTTTAGAGGACCTGCAGTGGTAATAGCGGTGCTGATTTTAGTAGGCAGAGCAGGCCGTTTGCGTGTCGCCTGCTATGGAAAGGGCCTCCTGGCATTTCCTACCTTATTAAAATGTCAGCCGGTCCCTACAACCAGGCCCTTAGCCCATCCATTTGCGGGACGAGTAGCGTGTGAGTATATAGGTGTCCACGTAGTATGTGTGGTGCGTGCGCCCATAAACAGACTGGCTTCCATTTTGAATGTGGAGAAATCCAGTGGTACTTAAGATGGAGGGATGGATAGAGAGAGCCCAGACAGCCGAAGCAAATTGCAGGCTCTTTTCTGACTTTCCTGATATCTTTGTAGTGTTCCAGACGAGAGAGTGTTTGGGAGAGGAGAGAGTGAGTCCTTTTGAAGGCGGGGAGCTTCACCGTGACCTCTCCCAGCCCTTTGTTCTCTGGGAGGGTGGCCCACGCCTAGTAAACAGGTAACTGATGGGACAGCCTGCTTATCTTTAGTGCCCTTGTGTTGAGATGACAGGACTAGTCTGTGTGGATGTCATAAAGATTAAAAACTGCCCAGAACCGGTCACAGAACTGGACTGCTGGAATACACAAAGTCTGTCTGGAACTTGGGTATAAAGATGGCACAGAAACTTTCATTCTGCATGCCAAGGTTTCCCTAACAAAAGATTGGGATCCCACCCCAGCTGCGACCAGGAGAATCCTTGAAGGTCCAGGGTTGTGGTACTTACTGACGAAGCCGCCTCCTGGTTCCGAACGAGAACCTGGAGAAGATATGAACGGCCGGCGTGGAGGCGCTGCTCTCATGTAACTTCAAAGGACAGAGCTCTACTGACTGCTCAAGGGGACATTGAAGCTACCATTGCACGGAGAAGACACTGCTCAGAAGAACCGAGGACTGAGAGGGGCTCAGGCATGGAAAGCAAGCAGCACAAATGCCACAAGTGTAGAATATGGGAGCCAGATCTATCTCCCCGGCAGTGATCAACGGTGTGCCGGAACTCAACCAGGGTTGAGTTCCATTGGGAAGAGCAGCGCTAAGAAGTCTTGGAGTGCTCCGATGAGCTGTGACTGCCAGATATGTTTGAACTCTCATGAGTCTATAAGTGCTATGGAAAAGTGAAGACCCTCCTGCAGAGGCCACCACTGGGACCAGGTATAGGAACCTGTTTGCTTGGGGGATGAGTTAAGGTTGCAGCTGTACTTAAGGAAGATCCAAGCAACAAGAACCTCATGACTGCGAACTCTACCGCCTCCATCACGCCCTCAACGGTCTGGTGCTGGCACTGTCGCTAATCATAGAAAGGATGAGCGCACTGACCCGCCTCACACGCTTTGCCATCTGTTCTGGAACCAGAGCCTCAATGCATGCCAGGCCATGCACTGTCCTCTGCCCGGTTGTGGCTCGGTTGAGTGATAGGTCAGGCAGGGCCTGCTGAATAAAGTGCTCGAACACACCCTGAAAACAGGTCCTGTCAAATGGAGCCCTCAACAAGTGGGTAACGGGCAGAAGAGAATAACCAGGGGCTATGTGAACTACATGGCGGGATGGGTTGCTCCGCATAATGTAACTCCAGTTCCCCTCTTTTAGGACTAAGGGCCAAGACTTCATACCTTCAAACACTATCCCTGTAATACCCGTGAGCATTTGTCCCCTTGGGACCAGCAATTGGCTTTGTCTATTGTATGTACTAATTCAAGCTGTGCGTAGGACAGCAATAAAGCACTTTTATTTTTATAAACCAAAGTAGTGACTGGACAACAATGTATTGGCTGTTATTTCCTGTTTGTTGAGTTCTGTGAAACTAAACCCACAAGTTCTTCCTGAGTAAGCCTTGGAGTGCTCGCTCACGCTCCACCGAGAGTCGAGTGCTAAAGGGGTGTACTTCGTGCTTAGTTTTGGGTCCAATGGGTCCTAGAGTAACCAACTCTGGATCTCACAATCTGAGAGCGATAACCCTTGCTTGTCCCACTGCTCTTGGAGACAGAACCTCGGAAAACCACTGCCAAGCATGTTCCAAGACAGGAACTTTGCAATGTGAGAAACAAGTGCTACATTGTTTAATCCACTTAAAAATAGAAATTCAAAATCGTCAGAAACCTTGCAGCTTGATGCTTCAAATGTAATATCAGACAGCTATGGGAAACAGCCTTTACACTGCGGCTCGCAACACGCTGTACCTTAAAAGCGCAGTCCGAAACATGGATGCGTCTTTAAAACTCATCCCTTTACCACACAAGCCGTTACAGTGACTTACCTTAAGGAAAGCGTTGTAGGATTGATGTTTAAAGTCCAACATTTTCCCTACTGTTGCACAGACTGGAGTTGGAATAGTAAATTATACTTTTCCAACTCAAGAGCTTTCCCTGTGGCACGCCGTTGTGACGACTTGCATGAAAACGGAATGCGCTGTAAGGATGCGTTCATTGTCTGGACTGCGTTAGTAAGGCAGGCATTAATAACTCCTGTGTGGCTCTAACATACAACAGACAGCAACAGCAGGCACTGTCAATAGAATGGTGTTAAGTGTGATCAAATTTCCCACCAGACAAAAATATCCCCAATTACCTAATGAACCAATATTCCTTTAGTTTGAGCATTTGGGCTTCAGAAGTATCTTGCACTTTGCATTGAGACTGCTGTACGTACCATCTTTCTTCCAATGTGCAGTAACCTTCGGTCAATTTTGAGGATAATTTCTCATGGAGTAAGACTGCTAGTGTCAGCATATATGTTGCTCTAGATGTTTCGCTCCTTCCATCAGACGTTCGATGCGGCAAGCCACTGTGTCCTGCCCAGAGCTCGAAGGTCCCTCAGGAGGTTGTTGACTCCTTCAGAGTGAAGATGTCTCACACAACAAGAGCCACCCTCAGGTGGCTCACGACAAGAGCCACCCTCAGGTGGATGAGCCAAACATCTGCCAATGATCTGACATGTCTCATCCGCCCCTCTACCAACCCTTGAAGAGGCAGCTGGAAATCGCAGCCTATGCCATCAGCTAGCCTTGGGACCATCTTAGCCCCTGACGACGCCATGTTCTGTTTGGAGGTGGAAGGCTTGATGTTCCCCCTGACAGGCAGCTGCCTTTTCATTACATTTGTTCCTCCTGCTGCCCACTCAAAGGGTCCCTGCGAGACATCAGAAGGCGTATTCGTCTCACCCCGGGCTGCCGGAGAGAACGCAATGTGCTCATCTCGTACTTCTTTAAAAACATGATGTGTTTTTCTGTAGGACCGCCAACAGATGGACTGCCGGCACTGGAAGATGTGCTGATGGCAGCATCCGTGCATCTGCATGACCGACACGTCCGGCCCTTACTTTAGGTCCAGGGGCAGTCAGAAGGAAGCTGCTGCTTACTAGTGGCATCCCACAGATGTGGGTGCTACTACACTGCACATTGGAGGACAGCTAGTCCAGCTCAATGCTTGCCTCTCCAAAGGGCAGCATCGTCAATCAGTCAAGGTGTCATCTAGGCAGTGATGAGATCCTGGACCTCTTATAGAAACCACAGGTACTAACACTCTGTAGTGGTCACTGTCAGTCACAGCTGTGTCTTATTTGATAGCAGCAAAGTGTAAAAAAGTTACAAGAAAGATGTACAAAGACACAGACAATCCTTGCACTTTCTGGGAATGAACGACAACCCCATACAGCTCTAATAAGGCAAGAAGACCAGAGTGACACAGGCATCTATAGGGCTCTGTTAGAGAGTGGGACAGCCATAGTCAACCTCTGGTGATACCCAGAGACCTTAGGGGCTCAGTCTTCTGTAATAACTAGTGTTCCTCAGTGTGACCACCAGATGCCCAGAGAATGTTACAAAGTGCCCACTCTATTAAGGTGTTTTTACCCTTTGTCCTGGATTCTCAGCCACCCTTGATACAAGAGAGGAAAGCACAGTTTGTTTGAGTCCAGGAGAGATGGGAAGTGCATTAACGTTTCACAAAGCCAATATCCTAAAACTCACTACCCAAGATGCACTGGAATTCCAGATCCAAGGAGACAATTGTAAAAAAACAGTTCCAAAGTCCTGATCCATTGCCCAGTGAACGGGTCCAATGCGAATCCACTGACGGGGCACTAAACACGGGTTACGGTGGCGCTTTCCTGTGCCAATTGGTTGCCGCAGTCCATGTTCACAATGGGGGATACTAGTGCTTATAGGTTGCTTTAAACAATGTTTTCCATTCGGTAAGCATGGCTGAGAGCAGGCAGTCGTCCCTTGGACCATTCTCCACTCCCACCAAGGCTGCTGATAGCATTCACAAGGGGGGAGGTGCCCTAAGGGATCAGGTACCACTTCCTTTGAGGTGTCAGTAACAGATCAATGGTTTGCAATCGCAATCGAGGTCTCAAATTATTGATACCTACCACAGCGACCTGCAGTTAGGATGGCATTACCCTTTCATTCTTCACATAACTGCCATCTGGAATCAATCGCAAACCCATTGTGCGAGTCTGAAAGTCTTTTCCACATTGCAAAATGTGTTTAGCAAATAGAAAAAAGCCCCTTTGTTATCCACAGTGTCTTTGTATATTTGCCCCATTCCGTAAAACGCCCCATTCATAACAGATGTGCTCCTTCATGCTGGGCTATAAGACTTTAGAGCAGTGACGGCTCCTCCTCATAGGCGAAGGAGCGTCTCCCCACTGCTTGCAGAAGTGAAATAAAGGAAACATAAAATGATAATAACTCAATGTCATTTTAATTTTATGTTTTCCTGCTGCTGCAGCTTTGCGGGTGGGGCAGGGCTGGGCTGCTCACACAGGGGGAGAAGTGGTTTGCCTACTCGAAGTGTGCATGAATATTTGGCCGGCCTTCTCGGGACGTCCAGACGTTCATGCACACTTTGCATGTTCTCCACCCAGACTGCATTACAGCCTGCGTGGAGAACATGCCCAGGCCCCCAGTCCCCGTCTGAGCACCGAACCACGGTGCTCAGACCAATCACAACACTGCATTGCATCATTTTGATTGGCTATGGGGAACCTGGTGCTTCCTGCTTTCTGTTCTGTCCGGTAGAGACGACAGAGGGATGACGGCAATCAGCTACATTTTTTTTCTTTTATTCAGAGCCTGGAATCTGCCCCTATGTAGGTTTACCACCAGGTCTCCGGCTCTGAGAGTACCCCAGCATTGGGGTCCATGTAGATTGACCCATTCCGGGGGTTCAGCTCTTGAGAGGCACCTGCATCTCCTGCACCCGCTCACCCCAGCTGTCTCTCACGCCTCCAGAGGTGCCTTGAATATTCAGTCCCACAACCTACCTTTTATCAGAACTCCCACAGGCTGTCAATCTGAGCTCTGCCTCTGGAGACAGGCGCATGTACTCGCTCACCTCTTCAATCCAAAACCCGCTATTCACCTTGATTACACTCCTGCTTACCCTCTGATGGAGCGGTGAAGTTTTACACTGTAATTTCATAGTAATTGGGATAATAAAGCAATGTATCCTGTGAATGCATGTAATTTCAAAGTAATGAGTTGGTAGTTGCAGAATTGCCATTATGAAATGTTTTGCTTCCAGTTCAAAGATCTATTGTGTGTCTCAAGTAGTTTATAGTCTCACGCGTTATTTCTCTTTTCTGTCTCTTTCCCACATTCCCCGAACCTAATGACTTTCCTTCCTGCTTCACACAATTTCCTTTTCTGCCCTCTTCTTCCATCTCAACGGTTTTCTCTTTCCTCCACTCTGGTAATCGCTCTCCATCTCCACTGCAATCCTCCTCACTCTCCTTGCTTCTTTCTGCCCTCATTTCACCCCCCATTCTTTATCTCTTATGCTTCCCTTTCGCCTTCTCCTTTTCATTTGCTCTGTCCGCCTTTCTCTCACCTTCCCTGTCCTCCCTTTGTCTATCATCACTCTTCCCGCCTTCTTTCCATCTCCTTGTCCCTAATTTTTGCCCTCCTGTTTATATCATCCTGCAATCCTTTCTCTCTTTCACTCTCCTCTCGCT
Source organism: Triturus cristatus (assembly GCF_964204655.1). Lineage (NCBI taxonomy): Eukaryota > Metazoa > Chordata > Amphibia > Caudata > Salamandridae > Triturus > Triturus cristatus. Next base: position 1,194,172,956 of record NC_140593.1, read on the forward strand.
GTAATCTTTCTTTGCTCCCACACTCCATCCTTTCTACTACCATCCCTCTCTTTTTCCAACTTCTTTTCCTTCCATCTTACCTTCCTCATTCTTTCCCTCTTTCCTCTTTTTTCTGCCAAATATACTGTTTCTTCCCCTCACTTCTTTACTTCTTCTTCCCTCCCTACTTCTGCTCGCCGATACCTCTCTTCACTCTTCCTTCGTTCATCCCTCCTTCTGGCTCTCACTGCATTCCTTTTTTCCTTCATTATTTTCCCCTCTTCCCTCTCACTTTCCCTTTTTCTTCCCTCCCTTCACCTCTCACCTTTTCTTTCCCTCCTTTTTTACCTTCTTCCGTTCTTCATTCCTTTCTTTCCTTTCTCCCTTCACCATTCCTTCCTTCCTTTCTTCCACCTCCCCTTTCCCCCCTCCTCGTTTTCCTTCTTTCTTCCCTTCCGCTCTCCTTCTCTCTCGCTGCAGGGTGAGTCATCCCAATATCTTACAACTTATCGATACCTTCGAGACCAAGAAGGAGTTCTACATCATCCAAGAGCTGTGAGTGTCTGCGCCCTCCCTCACTACCCTCCCATAACACCGACCTGTCTGTCCCCTCCTTCCATATGCCCTCCCTGCCCCTTCATAACTGCCCTGTCTCCCTGTCCCATCCTCCCACGTGTCATCCCTGGACTCTTTCCTCTTGAGCCATCCTGCCTGTCAACCGCCTGCCTGCGCCCCCCTCCTCACGTGCTGCTGCTTGATTGTGCTCCTCCTCCTCACGTGCTGCCGCTTGTTTGTGCTCCTCCTCCTCATGCGCCGCCGTTTGTTTGTGCTCCTCCTCCTCATGCGCCGCCGCTTGTTTGTGCTCCTCCTCCTCACGCGCCGCCGCTTGTTTGTGCTCCACCTCCTCACGCGCTGCCGCTTGTTTGTGCTCCTCCTCCTCACGCGCTGCCGCTTGTTTGTGCTCCTTCTCCTCATGTGCTGCCGTTTGTTTGTACTCCTCCTCCTCACGTGCTGCCACTTGTTGTGCTCCTCCTCCTCACGCGCCGCCGCTTGTTTGTGCTCCTCCTCCTCACGTGCCGCCGCTTGTTTGTGCTCCTCCTCCTCACGCGCCGCCGCTTGTTTGTGCTCCTCCTCCTCATGCGCCGCTGCTTGTTTGTGCTCCTCCTCGCACGCCGACGCTTGTTTGTGTCCCTCCCAGTTCGGGCCATATGATGGGAGGTGCCCCAGTGATCCATTACTTTGTTTGCACCTGTGAATCTTTGTGGCTCCTGTCAGAGGCTCAGGTCTTGGGTAACGAGTAGAGAGGGGGAAGTTAAGGTATTTTCATGTCATGGTCCAAGTGCTACGTCATGGGACACATATACATTTCCTGTATGAAATGCCGACCCCCTATATTGAACTGCTTAAAGAAAGGGAGGGAGATCTAATTCCAAAGTGTGAGGCTGCTATGAGTAGCTTTGTAAATTCAATTGAGCTACAAAGATGTTCATATGAGGGGGCAAGAAACAGTGTTAGGGAGGTCCGGAAGTCATCAGCAGATATCAACAGATGAACAGGTCATCTGAGATGTTTTCCTCAAGCAGAGGTCAGCTAGAGACAGTCTGGCCACGGGGTGGACCTAACATGGCAAGATTTGAAAATGACGAAAAGCTGAAGGCACTTTTGGAGTAGTATCGCCTTGAAGTGTGGGACTAAGGTAAACATCTCAGCATTGGATCAATCATTTATCTGAACTCTAAGCCTTCCATAAGCTGAAGCTCTGTGTTGTTATTAACAGCGGCAAGATACCCCATCTGGGCTTTGTCTATGCCCCCCCCCACTCATAGAAAACCACGTTCCTTGTCTACTCGTATATTATGGTAAGGCCTACTATGTTCCAGCTAATTATTTAAGTCAACCACTTACTGGTAGATATGTAGGGGCATGGTAATTCCATTACTCATTTACAAACAAAGCCTTCCTCTTTTTCCAGCCTTTTGTGATGATCCTCACACCCTAATTTTTGATCAAACTAACATGATTAATAGAGCTGTGCACCACTACGGAAATCTTGCTAAACGTTCCAGAGACCTTCAAGAACAATGTACCTGTGACTCGCTACTTTATGCAGTATGGAGCTGGACAGCGGCAAATATTTTGAGGTTGGCCATTTGTTGTTTAGCAGAGTGTGACCTGTTCTTTAATCCATCATTCAATTTCAAATGTGCATTGATTCTCCAGTCTATGCCTCATGGGCAAAGGTCAGCCCCTCAAGTCTCTCTGTCACCATCACAAAACCCCTGATGATATGGGCACAATTTTTACCAAGCTGGGACTTTTCCCAGTTGTTTTGGGCAGCACCGTGGCTTTCAGGTCTTACACTTCAAAAAGATATATTGGTTAGGTATGGGCGGAATTTGCGTAGTCGCGCTACGCGAAGCTCTGCGAAACGGTAAAAAATCTTTGCGAGCAAGCAGAGTTCCGTGAACATGCAGAATTGCTTGTTCCGCCCGTTCGCGATGTTTTTTTTCTGTTCACGAATGCTGTTTGCGTGTTCGAGGGGGGGGGGCGGGAAACAAGCAAAATATTCTGTGACGCCGCGGATCGCGGAATTTTTGGCAATTCCGCGTTCTCCGTGGACCGCGAAATTACCCAAATTCCGCGAGCGGAACGGAATTTACCACCCAGGCCAAATATTGGTGAAGAACGCATATCCGAGGAAGTCAACATAGCATACTTTAAACTCACACTCCAGAACAATGCCAAAGGTCAAGTTTAGTGATCTGTGGTTGTCTGTCAAGATAGTCTGAAATCAAAAACTCCTTAAAGCCCCTAAAGTAGCTTTCCTATGGTGTTCTGAAAACATTTGCTGCAGACCACACTCTAAATCTGAGGTGCTTGCATTATCCGAGACCCTCATGAGTGGGAAATGATATGATATACCTAGTGACCCAGCCCAGTTGAGGTCTGTGCTATATTGCTGCTGCCACGTTTTGAAATGGTATTAATGCTATCTTCATTCGCAGGTGAGATGTGTCGCGTTTGATCATCATCTTTGCCTTCACATGTCCACACACAGCCTAATTTTGTCTAGTGTTTGGTTTTGAAGGTAGCAACTGTTGGGAAGACCCGCAGTGTGCACTTTACACTTTCTACTTGAGTCGGATACATGAAAGATTTCCACTTTCCTGCATCTCCTATTTGGTTAAAGGTAACGTGATGCATCTTTGAGGGATTACCATAGGTTGTACCAGTAAATGTTTCTGGGAAATGCTGATTGCGTCTTAGAGAACATCTCGTGACACTGCGTTGGAAATTCATTGCAGTCCCATGTCCTTTCTATGGCATAGGTCTTGAGCTTTTTCAGTCTCTGGTCCTGTATGTAGAAGAGGTTGTGTGCAGATGAGGCAGCTGTTATGATAATAGAAGTGACAGACAGACTATGCAGTAGATGGCATAGGTGGTGATGTCAGTACAGGCCTCCTCCAAAGTTGGAGGAGTTGACATGAAGCAGTAGGGGACTTTTGAGATTAAATTCATAGATATATCTGTGTCAATTATGAAATCGAATTGTTGTCCTTCAATGGTGACATTGTACGCTGGTTGGCACGGCAATGCCACTCCACACTGAGAGAGGTGGTTGGTCCAAAAAGGAACGTGCTTCTTTGTAGGGCAGTGATAACAAGTGGAGCCAGGGTCAGATCTTCTTCTGTCTTTCCCCTTTGAATATGGCCTTTCTCCATCTTCACCACCCGTGTAACTGAGAATATAGGGCTGTATGGCTGAGAGTTTGGGGGGCTGGACACAGTTTGGTTGAGTACTTCTGATCTCCTGGTACCCCCACACCCAATCTAGCATTAACCCCTGTCCCCCTGAGGTGTTGATCTAAAGACTGCAGAGCTATCGAAAAGTCTTCCTCTTGTTACCTTTTCTGAAAAAGAAGCTCTCAGAAACACTCATTTCACAGCTGGGCATATGAGATACAGTCAGGAAGAGGTTGGACAATTACAGGTCACTGTGGTATGAACAACCCTCCTCGCTTGCGTGAAAAGCCTTCTCCTTTCTCGTCTTTAAAATGTTGTTGTTAAGTATGGTTGTTAGTCGTTTTAGCTTTCACCTGTCCTTAGATGTCTGCTAATGTTCCAGAAAGTTCCATCACAATTTCACAGGACCTTTTACGCCAATGGCAGGACTAGTGTACATTTTGAAAACTATGTGTGTGTCTGTGTTTGTGTGTGTGTGTATGTATATATATATATATATATATATATATATATATATATATATATATATATATATATATATATAATATATAGATATGCAATATAAATATTAACAATTCTTATTAGCCTTACTCTTTAGAATTTATAAGATATATATTTACATCAATATAATTATTGATGTATGTGTGTGTGTATGTGTGTGTGTATATATATATATATATTCACTGAAAAAACCATAGGTTTCAGACATGTTATAGTTAGCGGAAATTTTACTGATAAAAAACCAATGAAATTCCCCCGTTATAGTTAGTGCAGGCAACTATAACTCACGCGACCGCAATCCTCTGCTGATGCTAATACTGTATTTAGACACTTATTTGCCCATGTCTTCTTCCATAAATTTTTAGCTATACATATATTAGAAATATTTTTTTTTCATAAAGACACATATGTCATCAGCAGAAGATTGCGGTCGCGTGAGTTATAGTTGCCTGCACTAACTATAACGGGGGAATTTCATTGGTTTTTTATCAGTAAAATTTCCGCTAACTATAACATGTCTGAAACCTATGGTTTTTTCAGTGAATTTGCAAGGTTTTTTAAATGCTAATTCCTAACTATAACATGTGTGAAACCTATGGTTTTTTCAGTGAATTTGTACGGTTTTTTAAATGCTAAGTTACTTTACGTCATTCGTGGCGTGCACGCCCACTTAACGCAGTTCGTTCCGTCCGCGAACGGTGCGCTTCGCGCACCGTGCGCGCACGGTGAGCACGCGGTGCGCTTCGCGCACCGCGCGCCCACTTTACGCAGTTAGTGTCGTACACGCAAGGTGGGCACGCAGTGCGCTACGCGCACCGCGTGCCCACGTTACGCACCGTGCGCACATGGAGGACATATTATGCGCTTCCTTGTAATAGGTAATCTGTTAAATTTAATTTGTAAGTGATGACAATAATATGCCATGTACAGAGAGTTTTTTTTTTTTATTAAAATTTTTAGCGTAAGTGCACCGTACGCGTACGGTAAGCGTAATCGGCGAAATTTTCAAAAAATAAAAATTTACCGTTTTTGGCCTTTGAGGACTCAACTAACATGGCTATGTGCATGGGCGCTGTCTAAACAGCCCCTTTATATGTTTTTTGCCTTTATTTACTGCCCCCCCCTCAGAGTGCGAGAGAGAAAATGGCGGCCGCCGCTTCCTGGTTTCGACCGATTCGAATGTTTACTTAGATGTAACAGCCAATCAGAATCGCGCTCGCGCACGCCACCGTACGCGTACGGTAAGCTTACGGTAAGCGTACCGTAAGCTGGCTCAGATATATATATTGATTTAAAGGCTATTTTCTCAGAATCTACTGAACAGATTTACACCAAACCTACAAAAGGCACTTCCTTGACCTGAGGACTACCTCTCTGCCAAATTTCTAGTAATTCTGTTCAGCCATTCGGGCTGTAGCCCTGTCTAAAGGTCCTATGGAAAAATGCATGGGAAAAACGCGTTTTGGGACCCCCCTTTTATCTCAGCCCCCGCTTGACGAATCCCCCCGAGACTTTCAGGGTAGGAGCGGAGCGTAGCGCCCCACCTATTTTGAGAAATTCGCGAGGATTCGTCGACCGGCGCCAAAGTTATTCAAAATAGAATGTTGCGGATTTCCTATGGAAAAGGGGTCCTAACTATAACTACCTACTGGCGACCGCCAGTAGGTAATATATATATATATATATATATATATATATATATCAGAATCAACAGACTCTAAGACTTCCATGCGGCGAACAGAGAGTAACGGACACCGAAGGTAGGACGGCAAGCTTTATTCCTTACACTCCTCCGCTTGCCGCATTTCGGGCAACGCAGTGCCCTTGATCACAATCGGAACGCAATCCGCCATTTTCTTTTATTCCTGATACACACCCCCCAAGTGTCACGTGATAAAAGACATAAAAGAAACACTTCAGAAATTGACTCTTAATATATGCCGTATTCATGGGATATATGCATGTTGGGCTATACGATGCAACATTTACAAGCAAACCACCATTTTAGCAAAAAACCAGGCATCAATAAATCGATAAATATCTATAAATATATAAATATATACATATAAATAAATGAATACATTTATTAATAAGCTGATATGTACATGGTTTTTATAGCTGCCATAGTCTATAGATATGTTGATCTACAGACCAAATTAGTGCAAAACATCGCATTTAACAATACCATGTGACCATATTACAATGAAATCAAGCCTATATATATATTTAGATTTGTAATATTTAATACTCTGTTCCATGATAGTTTGCATATAAAGTATATAGACTCAATATTTTTGACATAAGATTCTTGTGATTCAATATTGTTGCTCTCGATACACCCAGATCCTCCATGCCTCCTGGTTCTTGATTTTAGTTCACCCTTCCCACGCCTCTTTCATCCCTTGTGCTTTTAACCCCTTGAGTGCCCCGCCCTTTCCCCCTCCTGTGCCGGCCCTTTCATTAGCGGGCGGGGTCCATGACGAGATAGTCTCGTCATGGGCACAGCGCAACCGCGCTCCATGACGAGACTATCTCGTCATGGGCACAGAAGGGGTTAATGGGTGATACTCATTTTTCTACTCAGGATAAACCCCCCACTCAAAACTCCCGAACAGATATCTAAAACGCCTGCCGATGTTGGGGTGGGGGTGAGTGTCTTTCCTCTCTGTACCAGGCTTTCAATCCCATTTTTTAAAGAAAGTTCAGGACAATCTTCATTTTTTTGCAGAATCTTCAAAATGGGATTTGCCAAGTTGGAAATTCATATCATTGGATTTTTCACACTTTGGGTTTGTGAAGCTGGCTTTGTTCCTTTAATCATCGAGGACATACCCGGCAATGTTTAGCTTGGCTTTTCTGTTCAACAAAACGTGTCTTTGAAAAGCACACATTCCCCTCTTTGGGTTCCTTGGTGTTGAATAACAGGTGTTTATTGCTACCCAACTGAATGGTACTCGTTTTATCGACATCAGAAGGATGAAAGGCTTTTTGGAACCAACTACATTTCAATGTGTTAACAAAAGTCCAATTGGTCGCACACTGCTCTACCTACCAGCGTGTTGCCCCAAAGAATTGTGGTCCCTGAACTCAGCGTCGGCGGGTACGCCTATGCCCGAGTCTTGAGTGCGGGTAAGTGTAGCGTTAGCCATCCCTGGACACGTGTTTCGAGGTAGTTGCCTCTCATCAGCAGGGAGTAGGTGAGTGTGTAGGGTTGCTGTGTAGGCTGCTAAAATAAGTGTTCTCAGGTAAAGTACCTCTCGTAGCGCGCAGGTGCGTAACCATGAGCTCGTCAGCTCCACCGGCTCAAGGAGCCTGAATATTAACAAAAGTCCAATTGGTCGCACACTGCTCTACCTACCAGCGTGTTGCCCCAAAGAATTGTGGTCCCTGAAGTCAGCGTCGGCGGGTACGCCTATGCCCGAGTCTTGAGTGCAAGTAAGTGTAGCTTTAGCCATCCCTGGACACGTGTTTCGAGGTAGTTGCCTCTCGTCAGCAGGGAGTAGGTGAGTGTGTAGGGTTGCCGTGTAGGCTGCTAAAATAAGTGTTCTCAGGTAAAGTACCTCTCGTAGCGCGCAGGTGCGTAACCATGAGCTCGTCAGCTCCACCGGCTCAAGGAGCCTGAATATTAACAAAAGTCCAATTGGTCGCACACTGCTCTACCTACCAGCGTGTTGCCCCAAAAAATTGTGGTCCCTGAAGTCAGCGTCGGCGGGTACGCCTATGCCCGAGTCTTGAGTGCAAGTAAGTGTAGCGTTAGCCATCACTGGACACGTGTTTCGAGGTAGTTGCCTCTCGTCAGCAGGGAGTAGGTGAGTGTGTAGGGTTGCTGTGTAAGCTGCTAAAATAAGTGTTCTCAGGTAAAGTACCTCTCGTAGCGCGCAGGTGCGTAACCATGAGCTCGTCAGCTCCACCGGCTCAAGGAGCCTGAATATTAACAAAAGTCCAATTGGTCGCACACTGCTCTACCTACCAGCGTGTTGCCCCAAAGAATTGTGGTCCCTGAAGTCAGCGTCGTACATTTCAATGTGTGACCATGGTGTCAACATAGATCCCTGGTGTGGATGTATTAGACCAGTAAGCTTCCAGACCTAGCTTTTTTACGTCACTTACATTAAGCTATACATCCCCGTCCACACTCACAGTGAACTTCCCCACTATAACACAAGGTGTTCATGCACATTCCTCTCAGTGGCTCATTATGTGTGGGGCGGTAACAGGCCTGGCATTCCCTCCCCAACCCACCCGCAGAATTACAGATATCGGGGGCATTGTTAATTGATAAGGGCTGGGATGATTTTCCTCTAACTACAACAAAGTGGGGAATTCCCAATTTCTGTAGGGTTTCCCCATTGTTGTCAGGATTTGCAGTCAACATTTTGCCACCTTTCAGCGAGTGTACTTGCGGGTGAAAATCTCCATGTCGGTGGGGTTCCTGAGCAATTTTTAATTTCATTATAAGCTCCACTGGGAATTATGGGCTTCTTGTTAAAGGGCCCCTTATTCTGGCACTCACTGGCCGCCCCTCCTAGCAAAGCACTTACCTACCCATCCCCTTCTAACTGTCCAGATCCATCTACCTTCTCTGCCACCCACTACTTGGCATCTTCATCTCCATCCACCCCACCTGTCCACCTCCATCTGACACCTCCATATCCAACTACCCTATTTGACCACCCCACCCCCATCTACCCTGCCTGCCCACTCCAATCTACCCCACCTGTCCACCTCCATCTGACACCTCCATAACCAACTACCTCATCTGGCCACCCCAACCCCATCTACCCGACCTGCCCACCTCAATCTGACACATCCATATCCAGCTACCTTATCTGACCACTCCATCCCAATCCACCCACCTGTGCATCTCCATCTGACACCACCAAATCCAACTACCCTACCTGACCAACCCAATCTACCCAACTGTGCATCTCCATCTGCCACCACCAAATCCAACTACCCTACCTGACCAACCCACCCCAATCTACCCACCTGTGCATCTCCATATGACACAACCAAATCCAACTGCCCTACCTGACCAACCCATCCCAATCTACTTACCTGTGCATCTCCATCTGCCACCACCAAATCCAACTACCCTACCTGACCACTCCATCCCAATCTATTTGGCCTACCTGCCTCCATATGACACCCTCATATCCAACTACCATATCTGGCCACCCCACCCCAATCTAACCTACCTGTCCATCTCAATCTGACACCTCCATATCCAATTACCCTATCTAAGCAGCCCATCACAATCCACACCACCTACCCCTCTCCATCTGACACCTCCAAATCCAATTACCCTATCTGACCACCCTATCCCCATCTACCCCACCTGTCCACCTCTATCTGACACATCCATATAAAACTACCCTATCTGACCACCCCTTCCCAATCTACCCCACTTGTCCACCTCCATCTGGCACCTCCATATCCAACTACTCTCTTTGACGACCTCACCCCAATCTTCTGCACCTCTCCACCTCCATCTGACACCAACAAATCCAACTACTATATTTGGCCACCGCACCCCAATCTTCCCACCTGTCAACCTCCATTTGACACCTACATATTCAACTACCCTACCTGACCACCCCACCCCAATCAATCCTGCCTACCCACCTACATCTGACACCTCCATAGTCAACAACCATATCTGACCACCTAATCCCAATCTACCCCACCTGTGCACCTCAATCTGACACATCCATATCCAACTACCCTATCTGACCACCTAATCCCAATCTACCCCACCTGTCCACCTCAATCTGACACATCCATACCCAACTACCTTATCTGACCACCTAATCCCAATCTACCCCACATGTCCATCTCAATCTGACACCTCCATATCCAATTACCCTATCTAAGCAGCCACCACAATCCACACCACCTACCCCTCTCCATCTGACACCTCCAAATCCAATTACCCTATCTGACCACCCTATTCCCATCTACCCCACCTGCCCACCTCTATCTGACACATCCATATAAAACTACCCTATCTGACCACCCCACCCCAATCTATCCCACTTGTCCACCTCCATGTGGCACCTCCATATCTAACTACCCTCTTTGACGAACCCACCCCAATCTTCTGCACCACTCCACCTCCATCTGACACCAGCAAACCCAACTACTATATTGGGCCACCGTACCCCAATCTTCCCACCTGTCAACCTCCATCTGACACCTATATATTCAACTATCCTACGTGACCACCCCACCCCAATCAATCGTGCCTACCCACCTCCATCTGACACCTCCATAGTCCACAACCATATCTGACCACCTAATCCCAATCTACCCCACCTGTCCACCTCAATCTGACACCTCCATGTCCAACCACCCTATCTGACCACCCCAACCCTATTTATCACACCTCTCCACCTCCATCTGACACCACCAAATCCAGTTACCCATTGTGACCACCCCACCCCAATCTCCCTACCTGTCCACCTCCATCTGTCACCTTCATTTCCAACGTACCTATCTGACCACCCAACCCCAATCTCCCCAGCTGTCAATCTCCATCTAACACCTCCATATCCATCTACCCTATCTGACCACCCCACCCCAATCTACCATACCTGCCCACCTCCATCTGACACCTACCCTATCTGACCACCCCATCCCAATCTACCCCACCTGCCCACCTCCATCTGAGACCTACCCTACCTGATCTCCCCACCTCAATCTATCACACCTGTCCACTTAAATCTGACACCCCTAAATCCGTGTACCCTGACTGACCACCCCAACCACCACACCTGTCCACCTCCATCTCACACCTCCATATCCAACTACCCTATCTGACTACTCCATCGCAATCTACCTGACCTACCCACCTCCACCTGACACCTCCATATCCAACTACCCTATCTGATCACCCCAATCTACCCCACCTGCCCATCTTCATCTCACATCTCCTTTTCCAGCTACTCTATCTAACCACCTCACCCTAATCTACGCCAACTGCCCATTTCCATCTCACAACTCCATATCTAACTACCCAATCTGACCACACCACCCCAATCTACCCCTCCTGCCCACCTCCATCTGACACGCCCATATCCAACTAACCTATCTAACCACTGACCAAAAATCAACCGCACCGCTCCACCTCCATCGGACATCACCAGATCCAAATACCCTATCTGACACCTCCATCCATCCACTCCACCTGTCCACCTCCATATCCAACTACCCTATCTGACCACCCCACACTATCTGCCCAACCTGTCCACCTCGATCTGACACCACCATATACATCCACCCTATCTGACCACCCCACCAAATTTACCCCATCTGTGCACCTCCGTCTGACACCTTCATATCCAGCTTCCTTGTCTATCCACCCCACCCCAATCTGCCCCTCCTGTCCACCGTCATGTGACACCTCCATATCCAGCTACACTATCTGACCGCCCTACCCCAATCTATCCCACCTGCCCACCTCCATCTGACACCTCCATATCCAATTGCCCTATTGGACCACCCCACCACAATCTACCCCACCTCCATCTGACACCTCCAGATACAACTACCTTTTCTCACCACTACACCCCAATTCATCCCAACTGCCCACCTCCATCTGACACCTCCATATCCAACTACCCAATCTGACCACCCCATCCCAATCTACCCTGCCTGCCCACCTCCATCTGATACATCAATATCCAACTACCCTATCTGACGACCCCACCCTAATCTACCCTACCTGCCCAACTCCATCTGACACCTCCATATCCAATAACCCTATCTGACCACCCCACCCCAATTTACCCCAACTGCCTACCTCTATCTGACACATCCATATCAAACTACCCTATCTGACCACCTCACCTCAATCTACCCAACCTGTCCACCTCCATCTGAAACCTCCATATCCAATTACCCAACTGATCACCCAATCCCAAACTGCCATGTTTCCAACCTCCTTCTAACACCTCCATACCCAACTGTCCCATCTGACCACCCCACCCCAATCTACTACACCTGTCCACCTCCATATTCAGCTACCCTATCTGACCACTGTAACCCAATCCACCCCAGCTGCCCATCTCCATCTGATACCACTATATCCAACTACCCTTTCTGATCACCCCAACCAAATGTACCCTGCCTTCCCACCTCAATCTGACACTTCCATATCCAATTACCCTATCTAACCAGCCCACCTCAATCTACCCAACCTGCTCATCTCCATCTGACACCTCCACATCCTACTACCCTATCTCATCACTCCATCCCAATCTACCACATCTGCCCACCTCCATCTGTCATCTCCATATCCTACTACCCTATCTAACCATCCTACCCCAATCTACCCACCTTTCCACCTCCACCTGTCACTTCCACAGCCAACTACCCTACCTAACCACCCCACCCTATTCTACCTGCCTGTCCATCTCCATCTGACACTTCCATATCCAACTACCCTACCTGCCCACCCCACCCTAATCTACTGCACCTCTCCACTTCCATCTGACACCACCAAATCCAAATACCCTATCTGACATCTCCATCCATCCACCCCACCTGTCCACCTCCATATAACACCTCCATATCCAACTACCCTATCTTTTCACCCCCACAATCTTTCCCGCCTGCCTGCCACCATCTGGCATGTCCACATCCAACTGCCGTATTGGACCACCCCACCACAATCTGCCCCACCTGCCCACTACCCTATCTCACCACCCCAATTTATCCCAACTGCCCACCTCCATCTGACACCTCCATATCCAACTACCCAATCTGACCACCCCATCTCAGTTCACCCCACCTGTCCACCTCCTTCTAACACTTCCATACCCAGCTACCCTATCTGACAACCCTATCCCAATCTGCTCCTTCCAATCCACCTCCATATCCTGCTACCCTATCTGGCCGCCACACCCCAGTCTACCCCGCCTGCCCAACTCCATCTAACACCTCCATATCCAACTACCCTTTCTGACCACCACACGCCAATCCACCCCAACTGCCCACCTCCATCTGACACCTCCATATCCTACTACCATATCTGACCACTGCACCCCAATCTACCACACCTGTCCACCTCAATCTTACACCTTCATATCCAACTACTCAATCTAGCCAGCCCACCTCAATTCACCCTGAATGCCCACCTCCATCTGACACCTCCATCACCATATATCCTATCTGACAACCCCCATCTCTACCTACCCTATCTGCCCATTCTGTCTGACCACCCCGTCCCAATCCACCCTATATGTCCTCCTCCATCTGACACCTCCATATTCAACTACCCAATCTGACCACCGCATCTCAATTCACCCCACCTGCCCTCCTCCATCTGATACCTCCATCGCCATATATCTTATCTGACAATTCCCATCTCTACCTACCCTATCTGCCCATCCTATCTGACCACCCCATCCCAATCCACCCCATATGTCCACCTCCATCTGACCCTCCATTTCCTCTTGTACTCTCTTATAGTTAAATCTCTCTGCCTCGCTGCCTTTCGCTCTTTTTCTTTTTCTCTTGTTGCCTAATTCTGCAACTGTGCCTCTCTTTCTCTCTCTCTCTCTCTCTCTCTCTCTCTCTCTCTCTCTCTCTCTCTCTCTCTCTCTCTCTCTCTCTGTCTTTCAGTCAATCTCTCATGCTTCTTTTGCCCTAGGGTTCTTGATGTTCTCTCTCCCTTTCCTTTTTTGATGTACGTTTTCCTCCCTCTATTTCTTGATCATGTTTTCTCTCCCCATCACCCCATACCTCTTTCACTTGCACTTTCTCCCCTTTCTCTTCCTCTCTCTCTTCGTCTCCCGCCGTCTCTCTCTCTCTCTGTATCTCTCAAACCCATTAGTTTCTCTTTCTTTTTTCTCGCTCTATCTTTTTCTCTAACACTTTCTCAAGCTCCCTCTCTTTCTCTCCATTTCTTTTCTGCTTTTTCTTTCTGCTCTTATTTCCTCTCATGTATGCTTTTTCAACCTGCCCAGCGCTCTTTTCTTTTCTCGCCTACTCTTCCTGTAGCTCTCTCACTTTTTCTTTTCCTCTCCTTCTGTCCCAATCTCCTTTTCACTTCCTATTTCCCTCACATGCCTTTTGTCTCACTCTATCTTGCTCTGCTCCCCTCTTTTTCCTTTTTTATTCGTCTCTGTCCCTCACCGAATCTATACTTGTTTTGTTTCCTTTTATTTTTCATTTTGTTTCCCAACTCTCCCGACTCCTTGTTTTTTTTTTAATTATCAGCTCTGTATTATTATCTTCTGGCGTGCTTTTACCTTACTGTCTGACATTTTCACCTCTCTTTGTCCTCGCTCCCTTTCCTGCATTTTATTTTTATATGTTGCTCCCTTTACATTGTTTTCTCCTCTTTTCCTCCTCTCTTTCTTTCTTCTTCTATACTCCCATTTCCTGTGACTAGTCTGCCTGGCCCCTTTCCTTTTTCTATGACTCTTATTTCTCTCTTCCATCTTCCCCTCTTACATTAGCTTCCTCTCTCATTACCTAATCCGTTCGCTCCAAAACCAAATGTAGTTTTTATTGCATTCAGCTTTCACTTTTTGATAGACTGCCTTAATCATAAAAACGCATAAAGGTAAAGCATTATATTCAATTTACAGGCTCAGAATAATTTTTTTGTGTGATTACGGATGAAATAATGCATAATTTTCCTAGCATCTTATTTCCTAGTTTGACAATCACTCATCACTTAAAGTTTCAAAAATGTCAAATAATACAATGGCCTCGGCCCCTTGGAATTTCCCAGAATATCTTTACTTGTAGCTCATGAAATTTTCAGATTGAAAAAAGCTCCCAGTCCTAAGCACCTCTCTCCATCTCTGACGCTGCAGGGAGCTGTGCGAGTTAATAAGCAGAGTTCAGGAGCAGCATTGTGCAGAGTAATTCACATCCATGGGCACAATTCACTAGGCCTGGGTGGTAAATCCCTTTCCGCTCTTGGAATTTGCAGAATTTGGGTAATTTTGCGTTCCACGGAGAAAGCGGAATTGCCAAAAATTCTGTGATCCGCGGCTTTGCAGAGTTTTTTGCTTGTTTGTGCTTTCAAAATGTGTGTTCGTGAGATAACAGGAAAAAAGCATCGCGAATGGGCGGAACAAGCAATTCCGCGTGTTCACGGAATTTCTGCGTGCTCACGGAGATTTTTTACCGTTTCGCGGAGCTTTGCGTAGCGCAACTATGCAAATTCTGCCCACCCCTACAATTCACCAGCCGCAAATGTGTTCCTAGAGGATTCGTCCTAATCATGATACAAAACTTCTGAATATTCATGAATTCACACCAGATCCGAGGGGTCATAGAATTCACTGGAGGTGGGTGTAACATGCCTCATTTTCTGTGGTGTAATTATGCAGAATTGCAGCAAAATTGTATGCATAGCGCTAAATGCACCAGAACACGAATAGCAGCGCAATTATTTACCCATTTTACACCGAGCAGTCAGAGCTATTATTTTAGTGCAAATTGCACCCTCACAGCCAAAATGCACACAAGGATGCACGAACAGCAGCTTGAGCAACCACTCACTAAACTCATTGTTTCTGTGCTTATTAACCCCCCAAATTACTCTTAATTACGCAAGCAGGCATAATTGCATAATTATTGGTACTTTTTCCACAAAGCGTAACACGGAATTACCGAAATTATTCTGATTTCGTTGGCATTGTTAAAATTATTCTCAGGCCTTGAATTCACTATAACAATTACTAATGCAGAATTCCCACCAGCAGGAAAATTCTGCACGTGTTTATGTGATGCAAACTTTAGCGCAATTATGCAAAATTACAGCAAAAGTACTCAAGATTAGGCTAACTTGTGCGAGGAACTTAACCCAGCATATTGCACTATTTTATTTGCACAAAATTCATCCCTGTAGCCAAAATGGACCCGAGGATGCATTTTGCACTAGGAAAATAGTACTAAATGCCACGGAACATGAACAGCAGCAACCGCTCACGCTCGGTTCCAGTGCTGTTGCGGTAGGTATTTTTGTCCCACATTACTCTGAATTACATGAGCAGACACAACCAGGTGGTTCTCAGTAATTTTGCCTCACAAGAGTAACACAAAATTACCGAAATTACTCTGATTACTCCAATGTAATTACAAGTTCTCCCAGGCTTAATAAAAATTGATACAATCACAAAAATAAATTATTTGAATGAAGAAATAAAAGCAAAGATCGGCCTACCATCAATGGCACTGAAGTGAACTAATTTCTGGGTGGATATGCACATGTGCAAGGGCGAAAAGCTGTCACTCACAGAGAAGAGAGCCAATGGCGGAAGTGGGCTGAGCCATTGTGCCATGTTCTAGACTGTGGTGGGAGGAAGCAAAATGTCAATGGCACTTAAACAGACCAATGAGTGAAGAGTGACGACTGAGTGCCCCTCCTTATATCTATGTATTTTTTTTATTATGGTTTTTTTTATAAAACATGTGGCTGGCGAGCCATCTGAAACTGTCTCAAGACCACTGGCTCATTTGATCCTGTGGTTTCCAGTGCTCAGCACTGGCACTTAATCATCAACACCGGCACTTTTTATAAGCACCAGTTAAGGACACATTCATTTACGAGGAGATTAAGTGATTTGCCCAGAATCACAGGAGGTTGAGCGGACACCAGACTCGGACCTGGTTCCCCAGCTCCGAAGTCGGCAGCTCTGTCTATTACACCACATCCTCTCCCCAAGTTCCTGGTCAGTAGTTGTTTCTGTTTTAGGTGGCGCTAACAGGAGAAATGAGCTGGTGCAAGCTGCCTCCTGACCAGAGCCCCGGCACTTATTTCTCTATAACTTAACCACTGCTATAGACCAGACATAAAAACAGGGGTGAATAAGTTACACGCACCTGACAAGGTACAACTTGAAATCTCCGATTTGTGAACAGGACAGGGACCAAGAGAGATAGGAGAAATTGTGAGTGTGAGGGAGAGAATAAAATAAAGGGGCGGAAAATGGATGAATTTCAGGATGAGAGAAAGGGAGTGCAAGGTAAAGGATAGAAGCTGAAAAGATGTAGGTGAAGTTAAAGGGAGGGAGAAAGGAGAATGACAAATGAAGAAGGAGGTGGAAGATTGAGAGGGAAGGAGCAGGGAATGGCGAGACACCCTTTTCCCAAATAGCAGTATCCTTAATTCCAAAGTCACACATGCCCCATTTCTACTTGATCCCTTACCCCACAATCTAGCTTAGTCACCAGTCTGTGGTTGCAAGCAGCTATCCAACCCCACATCGCCAGTAACCCACTACTAGCCAGTACCGACTGGGACAGGGAATAGGGCCGGCCACCAAAATAAAAGTGGTCACCATTAGTAAATTAGAAAGCTAAAAAAGTGACCAATTTTGTAAATTAGGGCAGTTTTTAACTTGTAAATACACACTGTATGAGTGTTTTGAAAGGTATGGCAGACTGCATGGATTTGAGCTTGCTGCAAACAAAGTTTGTTTTAACATAAGGGAAACCAACAGTAAAAACTAACCAACCAGACTATGAAACAGACCCACAACCAGCAAAAAAAAACAGCCCACAACCTGGCCTGTCAGACCGGCCCGTCGGGCGCTGCCTGATTGCAGTATAGGTCAGTCAGACCCTAACACTAGCCTCGTTGAGCACCCCAACTCCTTCATTCCCATTTATTCAATAAGAAACTCTGCACATCTCCACCTCAGTTTTAGTCCCCACTCTCAAAACAAAATGTTTCTCCACCACCCAAGTGCCAGCTCACCAGCCTCCATCATTCCTACTTCCACAGTACCAGTCCTCCAAAACCTACAGCAATCAGTACTGTACTCCCTCCTTACTCATAAGGGGCGTAATGCTGCACATTTTGTGATAGTATTACTTTATTATTTTGTCATTTTTACACTGTCTTGGTGTCGGTTGCACCTCATTAGTACAAGTTTAACACCCAAAAGCAACAGAAATGTGGTACATAAATACTTTGCATTGGTCCTTCCTCTCCACTGCAACACGTTCATTTTTAAAAACAACAATTGATGGACAGAATGCAGAACAATGTCATACATTCGCCCCAGTACAGAGATCTGGGCCTTAATCCATCGTTTTTTTGCTCACCATGCCATTCCAGTTTGAACCCAGCCATATGCAATTCAGTCTTGACCCTGTGCCTTATGGGAACAGTCCAGCCCGAACTGCCAAGCCAGGTCCTCCCTGGACTGGAAACAAGCATCCTAGGACCGGTTTCGGGGTTTCACCCCTCTTCAGCCAGGATAGCTTGATTCCAGTGGCATGGAGAGCAAGGGTCAGACTGATTTGCATATGGCCCTGTCTGAACTGGGGTGGCAGAGTGGGCTAAAGAATGGTGATGTATCAAACCCAGATCTGTTGACTGGATGTGAGTGTTTGATTGGTTCTGATGCTCCGTCCATCACCACCCCCTTTTGTACCGCTTTGTTCGTCATAAGTTGGCAGGGTATGCTCAGACGTGAGTCCCTTGCTCACTTTGCCACTGGATTCAAGCAAGCCTGGCTGAAGACGGCTGAAATGCCAGAAACCGGTCCTAGGAAGCTTGTTTCTGGTCCAGGGAAGGCATGGCTTGGCAGTTCGGGCTGGACTGTTCCCATGAGGCACAGGGTCAGACTGATTTGCATATGGCTGTGTCTGAACCAGACTATGAAACAGACCCAAAAACAGCAAAAAAACAGCCCACAACCTGGCCTGTCAGACCGGCCCGTCGGGCGCTGCCTGATTGCAGTATAGGTCAGTCAGACCCTGACACTAGCCTCGTTGAGCACCCCAACTCCTTCATTCCCATTTATTCAATAAGAAACTCTGCACATCTCCACCTCAGTTTTAGTCCCCACTCTCAAAACAAAATGTTTCTCCACCACCCAAGTGCCAGCTCACCAGCCTCCATCATTCCTACTTCCACAGTACCAGTCCTCCAAAACCTACAGCACTCAGTACTGTACTCCCTCCTCACTCATAAGGGGCGTAATGCTGCACATTTTGTGATAGTATTACTTTATTATTTTGTCATTTTTACACTGTCTTGGTGTCGGTTGCACCTCATTAGTACAAGTTTAACACCCAAAAGCAACAGAAATGTGGTACATGAATACTATGCATTGGTCCTTCCTCTCCGCTGCAACACATTCATTTTTAGAAACCTTCGAAGCCTTTGAGCTAGAAACTATTTTTTTTTGCAGACGATGGATTATGTGGCAAACGCAGCAAATCTACAATTATGTGAAAAATGCTGTGGCTGCACAAGGGCATATTCTCAGTGGCCATGTGTACATTCAAAGTCTGAATTGTCACACTTGTATGAGTGTGATGGCCAGTAGTGATTGTACTGTCATTGGCAGCGCCAGTGGGGGCAATGGTTGGTGCGAGCAGTAGTGGTCTCCTGACAAGGATCCTGGCACTTCTGCCATATACAAATTAAGCCCTGAGTCACTCTCTTCTGAAGAAGGGGAAACATCCTTCAAGAGTATCTAGCGATACACACCACTGGCTGCACCAAGAATGGCGAAAACTGAAGGTTTTCAACTGAAGTGTCATGAAGGACTCAATTTAAGACAATGCATGTGGGCAAATTGTGTGCTGGTATGCCATGCAGTGTGCTCCCCCTATTCTAAATGATTGTACGTCTGGCCCCAAGTGCCTTACAACAGAGCCCCTCTTCCATAGGAAGTTTGAAAGGTCCCAGGTGTGCTTTAGGAAGGACACAGCTTGTGGTCAGGTGCTGAGAATCACAATGTCACTCTGTGGAAGAGCCGGCCGAGGTCTGTGCCTCCATAAGGCCCAGGCAGTCAGACCCACAGGTTTAACCTGGTTTCTAAGAAGAACCCTTCAATCGCCCTTCAAAGGATGACTTGAGCTAAACGACTTTCTCAATAGAAAGCGCTTGGCTGACGTGGGCAATAGCCACAGTGGCGCAACATAAGCCCCCGCAGCCCCCGCTGTGCGGGGGGGCTATCTCCAGGGGCCCTCTCACCAAAAGTGATAGGTGGTGGGCTGGGGAACCCCCCTCCCCCCACCCACTCAAGGTTTGTTACACCAGTGAATAACCACAAACAGTTAAGACGTCAAGAACTTAAAGGTCCAATTAAGCTGGTGAAAAGACAACTGTTCAACAGAAAAAATTATCAACATTCTTATGGTTCAAGTTGTTAGAATGCGCATCTCAAATGTAAATGATGGGGCAAAACTTTGCTTCCTGAACCCCAGGAGCTGCAGTCTCAAGTTCTGGGGTTCCAGGAGGTTCGGTGCAGAACTCTCCAGCCGGCTGCAGGGTCCCCTTAAGATCACAGGTCTGTGCTGGTTCCGCAGGTCTAGAAGGGCTCCAGCGCTTGAGTGATGCAGTGTGTCTGCGGCTCGAACATCCACATGGAAGCGATAACCTGTGATGCAGCGCAAGAGGCAAATTTACATATTCTCCCTATGTCACAGATTCGTAATAGCAACAACTCATCCATACACTCATTCATTGGTGGGGCCGATAACACCAACACGCACTCGTCTCATTCGAATCCGTACACAGGAGAAAAAGCGCTGGACATGTGGGTACCTTATTATCTATCAGGATAAAATGTCTTTACATTATATACATTATATACACATGCACCTATAGAATCCTGACCTTAACATCAAGGCACTCCTCCACCACTTGGTCGATGGACCAATTAGTTGGACTGATTGATGGTGAATTAGAATCAGCTAAAACACAATTAAAGCCTAGGAAACATGTGATTATTTTCTGTAATCAATTAAAGAATCACAAATTCACTTCTTATTAATTCAAATTTTGTTTATCTAATAATAATTTTCTCTGCATTAGCATTTATGCACTACAGGTCATAGTATAAATCCAGTTTATTTCAAAGAGAAATAGAAAATCTATTAAATAAGCATAGATTTAGAAAGCGCATTTAATAATTACCAAATATCAAACGTTGGCGACCCTCTGAGCAAGCATAATTATCCGCATTCTCTGGTACAATCTCCGGGATAAATGTCCGACCCACAGCGAAGATGAAACCATCAGGCGAAATAACTTCCCGAAAATTAAAGAAACCCAAGGCAAACCATGGAAATCTTCACCAGCTCAATGCAGACCCAACGCCATGAAAGATCAGCCCGATGAACCACCCCCCTTTGGCGGATGAGGGCATTTTATACCCTTTTTCCCTCTTACTTCATTTTAACAGGCAACATTTTAGGGGTAGAGTAATGTTCTGATTGGACAGTCCGGGGTTATCTGCAATTTTATAAAAGTTTCCCAGGGTAAACTGGTTCTCCATGAGACTTGGCATGGAAAGCGCAAACTTTATTTTATTCATTCGGCTCCCAGGCGAAAGTTTCGAAAGTAACATTTGAGGAAGAGAAGACATTTCAGTGCAGGTTCTGTATTGTCCCCTTTGCTGTTCACACCATCCATCAGTTGGCAGTCAACCACGCTCATATCCTTGACAAGGAACACGGTGTAACAGTGCTGAGGTCACTTGGAGATCTCCAGAGCCATCAGATTCTGCACAGAAGTCATCGCGCTCACATGGCGGCGGCTTCATAGGGACTCCATCTTAGGTACTGCGGCCTAGTAGGCCCGAATGCCAACTTAAGCAAAAACAGACATAACAGTATTTAAAATATAGAAATGGAGATTCTAATGTTTAAACCTACACTACTCCCAATGTATATTAGTATTTACCTAGCTTGTAGCAACATTTAAAGCAATAATACTCACCATTTTGTAGTACTGGAAACACAAACCATCACAAAAGCAACATAAATCATACAATTTTCTATTTCACCACAATCTAAAGTTAGTTTGCGTACCATAGTTAATTAATTAATTATTCTGCCATGCAATTTGCAATTTAGTCCCATGTGTATCTCGTATTTATCAATGTGTAAATGTTGATTAGTAATATTTCACTTCAAACCAATTAGTACGAGTTAAATTTAGAATGATTACGTAATTAATTTCATGCAAATTAGAGGACGTATAGAACATTTTGTTTACCTGCTCCATCACCTGAAAAGCCCAGTTCTTCAGAGCCAGGTCCACTGACCAGGCCACCATCAGCAGAGCCCAGGGCAGCTCTGACCGCTACTCTGACAGGCACGCAGGGTCCATCTGTACTGGCAGGCAACACAGTGTCCTGATTTCCTTCAGTTTCATGTAGGTTCTCTCTTGCCGGTGAGTCAAGTTTGTGTTTGTAAAAGGTAAACTATGTCATGGAGACACCCACACCAAAGCCAATAAAATGCCCAAGCTTCTGACTTACAGACTGGCAACAAAGAGATGTACTCCCCTTCTAGGAATGTTCCTCGGGATGTGAAATCCGTCTGTGAGCTCCATGCACCTAAAAACCAAGATGAAATTATTTTGCATCTGGTTAGCACTTTCATGTACCTCCCACCTCCACCCAACACCTCCCAACACCTCCCAACTCCACCCAGCACCCCCCAAATCCACCCAACATCTCCCAACTCCATCCAGCACCTCCCAACTCCACCCAACACCTCCCAACTCCACCCAACACCTCCCAACTCCACCCAGCACATCCCAACTCCACCCAGCACCTCCCAACTCCACCCAACACCTCCCAGCTCCACCCAACACCTCCCAACTCCACCCAACACCCTCTCTGTTCAGCCTCTCGTTGTACACAAGAGAATTACTCCCTTGGGTAACCACCAGCCTAGCGCTGTCCCAGGGAGCAGAGGGAGGGGCCACCAGTCAGTCATCTTGGGTTCGATCTGAAAGGAGAAGGGTGCTGCTAAACCACTGTGGTCACAGAAGAGTCCATGTCAGGTCACGTGACAACTTCCCCTCCCCCACCCCAGCCTGTGTTTGTTTCAAGGGGCTTTTGAAGAGACTGCTGGAGGTCAAAGCAGTTTTGAGGTTTGAGGAATAAGTGCTTATGTCAGGCCTGTCCTATGCCATGTCAGTGCTGTGGCTCAGCACAGTCAGAATATCACCCACGCCTCGCGACTGCTATAAACAAACTTCATTATTGGAACATAACTTCAGCAGCGGTTATTTCCCCCCACGCTGCCCTTCTTCTCCGAATCTGGCTCAGATCACATTTTCCACACAATGTTACACATTAAATGGCACATGACATCTTACACGGCAGTGGACATGTTTCTTCAGCAGGAGCTGCCAGGAAGGCCTGCAGTCAGAAACAGCACACTGGCATGAAAAGGTGCTTGTGACAACTCACCCCTCACTACCACTGCCCACTGCTCTGTCTTTAGCACCTGTCCAGGGATCTTAGTCCCACCCCCTGTCTTACAGGAGGGGTATGTATGGCAGTGTGTTAGTAAGGCACCTGTCCAGGGACTCTTGGCCCATCCCCCTGTCTTATAGGAGGGGTATGTATGGCAGTGTGTCCAGGGACCCTAGGCCCATCCCCCTGTCTTACAGGAGGGACAGATATGGCAGTGTGTTAGTAGGGCACCTGTCCAGGGACTCTAGGCCTATCCCCCTTACTTACAGGAGGGGTATGTATGACAGTGTGTTAGTAAGGCACCTGTCCAGGGACCCTAGGCCTATCCCCCTATGTTACAGGAGGGACAGGTATGGCAGTGTGTTAGTAAGGCACCTGTCCAGGGACTCTAGGCCTATCCCCCTTACTTACAGGAGGTGTATGTATGGCAGTGTGTTAGTAAGGCATCTGTCCAGGGACCCTAGGCCCACCCTCTGTCTTACAGGAGGGACAGGTATGGCAGTGTGTTAGTAGGCCACCTGTCCAGGGACTCTAGGCCTATCCCCCTTACTTACAGGAGGTGTATGTATGGCAGTGTGTTAGTAAGGCACCTGTCCAGGGACCCTAGGCCCATCCCCTGTCTTACAGGAGGGACAGGTATGGCAGTGTGTTAGTAGGCCACCTGTCCAGGGACTCTAGGCCTATCCCCCTTACTTGCAGGAGGTGTATGTATGGCAGTGTGTTAGTAAGGCACCTGTCCAGGGACCCTAGGCCCATCCCCTGTCTTACAGGAGGGATAGGTATGGCAGTGTGTTAGTAGGGCACCTGTCCGGAGACTCTAGGCCCATCCCCTGTCTTACAGGAGGGACAGGTATGGCAGTGTGTTAGTAAGGCACCTGTCCAGGGACCCTAGGCCCATCCCCTGTCTTACAAGAGGGACAGGTATGGCAGTGTGTTAGTAGGGCACCTGTCCGGGGACTCTAGGCCTATCCCCCTTACTTACAGGAGGGGTATGTATGGCAGTGTGTTAGTAGGGCACCTGTCCAGGGTCTCTAGGCCCATCCACCTGTCTTACAGGAGGGATAGGTATGGCAGGGTGTCCAGGGACCCTAGGCCTGTCCCCCTGTCTTACAGGAGGGACAGGTATGGCAGTGTATTAGTAAGGCACCTGTCCAGGGACTCTATGCCTATCCCCCTGTCTTACAGGAGGGATAGGTATGGCAGTGTGTTAGTAGGGCACCTGTCCGGGGACTCTAGGCCTATCCCCCTTACTTACAGGAGGGGTATGTATGGCAGTGCATTAGTAGGGCACCTGTCCAGGGACTCTAGGCCCATCCCCCTGTCTTACAGGAGGGACAGGTATGGCAGTGTGTTAGTAAGGCACCTGTCCAGGGACCCTAGGCCCATCCCCCTGTCTTACAGGAGGGACAGGTATGGCAGTGTGTTAGTAAGGCACCTGTCCAGGGACCCTAGGACCATGCCCCTGTCTTACAGGAGGGATAGGTATGGCAGTGTATTAGTAAGGCACCTGTTCAGGGACCCTAGGCCCATCCCCTGTCTTACAGGAGGGACAGGTATGGCAGTGTGTTAGTAGGGCACCTGTCCGGGGACTCTAGGCCTATCCCCCTTACTTACAGGAGGGGTATGTATGGCAGTGTGTTAGTAGGGCACCTGTCCAGGGTCTCTAGGCCCATCCACCTGTCTTACAGGAGGGATAGGTATGGCAGGGTGTCCAGGGACCCTAGGCCCGTCCCCCTGTCTTACAGGAGGGACAGGTATGGCAGTGTGTTAGTAGGGCACCTGTTCAGGGACTCTAGGCCCATCCCCCTGTCTTACAGGAGGGACAGGTATGGCAGTGTGTTAGTGAGGCACCTGTCCAGGGACCCTAGGCCCATCCCCCTGTCTTACAGGAGGGACAGGTATGGCAGTGTGTTAGTAGGGCACCTGTCCAGGGACTCTAGGCATATCCCCCTTACTTACAGGAGGGGTATGTATGGCAGTGTGTTAGTAGGGCACCTGTTCAGTGACTCTAGGCCCATCCCCCTGTCTTACAGGAGGGATAGGTATGGCAGGGTGTCCAGGGACCCTAGGCCCATCCCCCTGTCTTACAGGAGGGACAGGTATGGCAGTGTATCAGTAAGGCACCTGTCCAGGGACTCTAGGCCTATCACCCTGTCTTACAGGAGGGATAGGTATGGCAGTGTATTAGTAAGGCACCTGTCCAGGGACTCTAGGCCCATCACCCTGTCTTACAGGAGGGACAGGTATGGCAGTGTATTAGTAAGGCACCTGTCCAGGGACTCTAGGCCTATCACCCTGTCTTACAGGAGGGATAGGTATGGCAGTGTATTAGTAAGGCATCTGTCCAGGGACTCTAGGCCCATCCCCCTGTCTTACAGGAGGGACAGGTATGGCAGTGTATTAGTAAGGCACCTGTCCAGGGACTCTAGGCCCATCCCCCTGTCTTACAGGAGGGACAGGTATGGCAGTGTATTAGTAAGGCACCTGTCCAGGGACTCTAGGCCCATCACCCTGTCTTACAGGAGGGACAGGTATGGCAGTGTATTAGTAAGGCACCTGTCCAGGGACTCTAGGCCTATCACCCTGTCTTACAGGAGGGATAGGTATGGCAGTGTATTAGTAAGGCACCTGTCCAGGGACTCTAGGCCCATCACCCTGTCTTACAGGAGGGACAGGTATGGCAGTGTATTAGTAAGGCACCTGTCCAGGGACTCTAGGCCTATCACCCTGTCTTACAGGAGGGATAGGTATGGCAGTGTATTAGTAAGGCACCAGCACCGGGCCCTTTGGCCCCTCCCCCTGTCTTACAGGAGGGACAGGTATGGCAGTGTGTTAGTAAGGCACCTGGCCAGGGACCCTAGGCCCATCCCCTGTCTTACAGGAGGGACAGGTATGGCAGTGTATTAGTAAGGCACCTGTCCAGGGACCCTAGGCCCATCCCCCTGTCTTACAGGAGGGATAGGTATGGCAGTGTATTAGTAAGGCACCTGGCCAGGGACCCTAGGCCCATCCCCTGTCTTACAGGAGGGATAGGTATGGCAGTGTATTAGTAAGGCACCTGTCCAGGGACTCTAGGCCTATCACCCTGTCTTACAGGAGGGATAGGTATGGCAGTGTATTAGTAAGGCACCAGCACTGGGCCCTTTGGCCCCTCCCCCTGTCTTACAGGAGGGACAGGTATGGCAGTGTGTTAGTAAGACACCTGTCCAGGGACCCTAGGCCCATCCTTCTGTCTTACAGGAGGGATAGGTATGGCAGTGTATTAGTAAGGCACCTGGCCAGGGACCCTAGGCCCACCCCCTGTCTTACAGGAGGGACAGCTATGGCAGTGTATTAGTAAGGCACCTGTCCAGTGACTCTAGGCCTATCACCCTGTCTTACAGGAGGGATAGGTATGGCAGTATGTTAGTAAGGCACCTGGCCAGGGACCCTAGGCCCATCCCCCTGTCTTACAGGAGGGATAGGTATGGCAGTGTATTAGTAAGGCACCTGGCCAGTGACCCTAGGCCCATCCCCTGTCTTACAGGAGGGACAGGTATGGCAGTGTATTAGTACGGCACCTGTCCAGGGACTCTAGGCCTATCACCCTGTCTTACAGGAGGGACAGGTATGGCAGTGTATTAGTAAGGCACCTGTCCAGGGACTCTAGGCCTATCACCCTGTCTTACAGGAGGGATAGGTATGGCAGTATGTTAGTAAGGCACCCGCACTGGGCCCTTTGGCCCCTCCCCCTGTCTTACAAGAGGGGTAGTTCCGGCAGTATGTTAGTAAGGCACCTGCACCGGGCCCTTTGCCCCCCCCTGTCTTACAAGAGGGGTAGTTCCGGCAGTATGTTAGTAAGGCACCTGCACCGGGCCCTTTGGCCCCTCCCCCTGTCTTACAAGAGGGGTAGTTCCGGCAGTATGTTAGTAAGGCACCTGCACCGGGCCCTTTGGCCCCTCCCCCTGTCTTACAAGAGGGGTAGTTCTGGCAGTGTGCTAGTAAAGCACCTGCATTGGGACCCTGGGCCCACCACCTTGTCTTACAAGAGGGACAGTTACGGTAGTGTGTTAGTAAGGCACCTGCACAGGGACCCTAGGCCCCTCCTCCTGTTTTTACAAGAGGGGTAGTTCCGGCAGTGTGCTAGTAAGGCACCTGCATTGGGACCCTGGGACCACCACCTTGTCTTACAAGAGGGACAGTTACGGTAGTGTGTTAGTAAGGCACCTGCACAGGGACCCTAGGCCCCTCCTCCTGTTTTTACAAGAGGGGTAGTTCCGGCAGTGTGCTAGTAAGGCACCTGCATTGGGACCCTGGGCCCACCACCCTGTCTTACAAGAGGGACAGTTACGGTAGTGTGTTAGTAAGGCACCTGCACAGGGACCCTAGGCCCCTCCTCCTGTTTTACAAGATGTGTTAGTTACGGAAGTGTGCTAGTAAGGCACCGGTCTGCATGTGGTTGAGCCTGGACACTGGGTAGCTGTCAACATTCCTCATGTCTGGGCAGAAAAGAAACAGAGAAAGAAGTGGGAAGGCAGGAGTTGAGGACCGGGGCAGGGTTCATGTCAGCAGAAGTGTGCGGTTGTTCAGAGCGGGGTGCCAGCCCTATGCGCACATGGCAGCTCGAGAGCTGACAGATGCAGAAGAGGATTAGTGAATAAGTTAGGGTTAGTTGGACTCATTTAGATCCCGGCGAGAGATCAAGAGATGACGCCAACAGCTGTAAATGACATTTCCTTCCACTGATCTCAAGCCCCTGATGTGGCTCTGTGGGGGTTAGAATGAGCCTCTCACACTGCTCTGGAGTCCTATGGAAGGCTTGGGTCCATATGCAAACTGGATGGGACCTCTAATATTTTGTATACAAAAAAGTATCTAGTCGCCGGAGTTCTCTAAGCAATTACTCAAAGGACGAGCCGATGTCATGAATCCACAAGCTCGTGTCATTTATTCCACTTTTTTTATGACTTTTAAAAAAAAAATGTTGAATACATTTATATCATGACATCATAAGGATGACAAAAATTCAGACCATTTGCTGACATAAACATTTCACAAGTGTACATAGAACATCAACAAATGGTACAAAATGGAACAAAATACATAAACTGTGCAAATTTAAATATTCAATATACAATATGTAAAAGTCATATAAAAAGTCATCCGAAAAGCGGAATAAATCACAGGAGCTTGTGGATTCATGACACCGGCTCGTCCTTTGACTGACGCTGCTCTGGCAGGCTTCCGTACATCACATGCAGCCAATCACCACCATCTTGTATGTTGGCCCTAGATGTGTGCCCGCTTACCATGTGGTGATGCTAACGTTATCACGCATCACTTGTTTTACTGTTGTTTCTGAGAGGTGCACACCTGGAGAAATGTGGTATAGTCAAGTTACTGCTCCTAATTGGGTCTATGTACAACACCCCCCCCCCCCCCTCCCCCCTGAGAGGTCAGCACTCATGGTAAAGCTCTCATTAAGACCATACACACAAAAATGTATTTTGGCCAATATAAGTCAAAATATAGGGATTGAACGCTTCAAGTGAGGAAGATAGAAATGCCTACTACTCCTTAGCCATAAGCTTTGCTTAGAGTGATGAACTGCAAAACAAAAAAAACCTAAATGCATAATTAGCACATATATTGCTATTAGTCAAAATGACATAGATCATGCAAATACTGTTTGTCAAAAACACCTTAGCAAAAATGTTGCTCAGACACAGAAGGATAGAGTGTTATAGCAGGCACAATGACGAGGACACAGGACTTAGCATCAGTAAAATATTTGTAACGAGACACTTCATAGTACGAAGAAGCACCCCCGTGTTTATGATGAATTCAAGGTATTTAAAAAAAAAAGTGAATTGATACAGCAATAGCGGAAGATATATTGTGGCTTGTCCCAGTAATTAAAAGTAGCAGCACCCTTTTAAATACAGGGGGGCAGCTTTACAAGCCCCTTGCGACACATTTACGCAGCCGTTGCGTCACTTCTGTGACGCAGCGGTGGCGTAAACCATACGCCATGTTGCGCCCTATTTACACGTGACGCATCTAGGGAGATGCGTCACGTTGTAAAGCCCTGTGCCACATTAAACCTGCGTCAGGTTTAATGTATGCAGGGTGGGCGTTCCCTCGGAAAAAGCCTCGGAAAAGTGACGCAGTGAAATCTACAAGATTTCACTGAGTCACTTTTCCGATGCTGCTGCGTCAAAACCCTGCGCCTGCTTGAAGCAGGCGTGTGGCGTGATGAAGCATGTAAGATATGGACAGCCCCTGAGCAATGCTGGAGTTGCGTCGCTCTTGCAACACGACTCCAGCAATGCGCCGCCCTTACGCCATCAGATGCGTCATGCCTCTGTTTATCCTTGCGCCACGATGTGGCGCATCTGTGGTGGCGCAAGGGTAAACTTACGTGACGCATCTTTCCTGGCGCATCCCTGCTGATATGCAGGGATGCACCAGTCCTTGTAAATCTGCCCCAGGGTTGGGGTCTTGTCTATCGACACTAAGGAGGCCATGTTAAATGAAGGTACGGCCAGAATTATTTTGCTAATCTTTGAGAGCCCTTGCGTTCAATGTCCTATTATTCAGTAAAATCAAATCCGGCTCCCCATTGGATCCTTTTCCCCCTCAAATATTAAAAATGCTGGACAATTCGTCCCTTGAACTCATTATGGATCTCCTTAACTCCTCCCTTAGAGAAGCTACAGTACCCTCTGCATGGAAACATGCGATGATAGTGCCTCTGCTAAAAAAGGCCAATGCTGACCCTAGCATTCCATCTAACTTCCGTCCTATTTCACTTCTCCCAGTTTTCTCAAAAATTATGGAAAAGCACATCAACTCTCAACTCTCTTCCCATGTTGAATCCAGGGGAATTTTACATCCATCCCAATCCGGTTTTTTATGTCAGGTTTCTCGACGGAATCTACTCTATTGGGGGTCTCTGAAAACATACGATGCCGAGTGGATAGGGGGGAAACCGTGGCACACATTTTGCTTGATTTGAGTGCCGCATTTGACACGGTTTCCCACCCCATTCTTATCAATGCCCTTAGATCATCTGGCATCACCGGCTCAGCCCTCAACTGGTTTGTTAGTTTTTTATCAGACCGTACCTTCCAAGTCTTCTCTTCCTCATCAGCTTCCCAAACCTATAAATCGGCGTACGGTGTTCCGCAAGGTTCCATCTTGAGCCCTTTGCTCTTTAATTTGTATGTCAGACCTTTGGCTACTATTGCGGAGCAAGCTGGGCTCACTATTTACTCGTACACCGATGATACCCAGGTCATCTACTCTCTTTCTACGGGTTCTCACTCCTCCCCCTCTTCCCTCTGCACAGGACTCAGTAACATCGTAGCTTGGATGTATGATAACAAACTGAAACTGAACGGGGGGAAAACAGAGCTTCTTCTGTTTGGCCATAATACCACCTTATGGGGACCCCAACACTGGCCCTCTCAAATGGGCACCTATTCCATCTAAAACAGCACGCAACCTCGGCGTCATTTTTGACGACCAGTTATCTATGAAAAACCACGTGGTTAAGACTTCCTCCACTTGCATCACTATCATTAAGTGGTTGCGTAAGATCATCTGGATGGTCCCCCAGGATACTCAGAAAACCGTGATCCAGGCCTTAATTAGTCCTGGGCGAAAATTTCGTTCCGTTCGCGGAAATTGCGATAATTTGACATTTTCACGTTCCGCGGAGAGCGCGAAAATGTCAAAAATTCCGGTTTCCGCAGCTTGGCGATAATTTGTTTCTTGCTCGCGCTATAAAATAATACATTCTCGCGCGCGCGCGATCGCCTTACCTGAATCCCTGCGTTCGCCGACAAGTTTTCTTGATCCGGTCGCGTTCTCCATGAGATGTTGTATTGTTTTTAGCCATTTGCGCTGTCTCGCGACAGTTTACGCCCGCAGTTACCTCATGCGTCGCGCGATCACGTCTTTCTTCTCGTGATCATGCACCGCGAGAAAACTCAAAACAAGATGGCCGCGCCCGCAAGCAACCACATGGGTAAGTTGGCGACCCTCAACCATGCAGAAAATCTCGCGAACATGCCGGAAAAAAACTTCCGCATCTTCGCGATATTTCCGCTTGTTTGCGATAATTTTAAACATTTTCGCGATAATTTGCGTAAGTTAATTTCGCAAATTCCGCCCACCCCTAGCCTTAATCACCTCTAGACTGGACTACGGGAACATTCTTCTCCTGGGAGCTTGCAAAGAGGTGATTCGTAAATTACAGACAGTCCAGAATATGGCAGCGCGACTGCTCTGTAAATTCCCCAATACATCCCCTACCTCCAACTCTCTACGCACTCTGCACTGGCTCCGCATTGAAAGCCATACAAAATTTAAGGCCCTTTGCTTCATGTACAGAATAAATGCTGGCCTGGCTCCACCCTATCTTAACTCCTTGGTGCAGCACTACTGTCCCCCCCCGCACTCTGCGATCATCTAATCAGCATTTGTTCTCGGTTCCTAGAATCAAAAGATCCAGAATGGGTGGCCGCTCCTTCACCTGGCTGGCCCCCTCACTCTGGAATTCCCTTCCTCTCCGGTTGCGAACTGAACCCTGCTACCTTAAGTTTCGCAGAGAGGTAAAAAATTGGTTATTCAATATGTAACAGCCTTCCTTTCTGACTCTCCCCCTCTTATTTGGTTTTTAGCGCCGGGAAACCTACGGGTAGCTGAGCGCTTTACAAACTTAAATATAATAAATATAATAATAATTCAATAATAGTCTCTCCTTATTGAATGTCAACATGTTTCGACCCCCTACATGCTCAGTGTACAATCTCAGGACATATGGACGAAATACAATTCTTTATCATCCTCTTTCCAAAGCCTCCTTTGGGAAAAGGTCTTACTGATAATTTCATTAAGGCTTTTTGCTTATTAGACAGGTGGCGTTAATTAGTAGCGTGGTGTAAACCTGTTTGTTAAAGATGCTGTTGATTGCAATCCTGTGGGATGCACAGTGCGTTCTTTGGGATCGCGGGTTAAGAAACCCCAAAGTGTGGTGGTTAGAAACCCCACCGGTTAGTGAATCCTCTTGCATTGTCCACTCCGCTGCCCTGCTCTGACATCTGTGTAATGAAGCTCTTCGCCATATAGTAGACGAGTAAGTCACTGACTAGTCTATCAACCAGCAGTGCCGGGGCCCGGTTGAGACTGCGACACTAGTGGTAAAAAGCATTCAGAAAACAGTTTTTTGGGTTCCACTAGCGTTGACTTTGAGGTGAGTGCAAGTAAAGCGCATGAGCAGTGTCTACCAGCTCCTTTCCCCTATTGTCAGCAGGTAACTGCACCTCAAAATGTAACGCAATGCAGTAATGATGACTACTGTACCCTGCCTTCCGTACATTGTTCCACCTCCTTTTGACTAGGTGCGCATTATACAAATAATATATGCTTACATACTCAACTCAGACTCGAATGAAAGGCCAAATCGTAGGTTATTCCCAGAATTCAGTAAGTAACGTCACTGCATGTTGCACAAGCTGTAAGAGAACAACATTTGGGTTCTTGACCCCAAGTGTGTTTACAGGAGGTAAAAGATACAGTAAATTGGTGCTAATACCGCCCGCTTTAGCACTGGCAGCGTGGTAATCTCCCTTGGCATCCCTGCATAAATCATGCACAGCAGCGGCCATCTTGGTAGTAGTTTTTGAAATGTTGCTCACATCTGCAATTCCTACTCTCCCTGTCTATATTTATGAGGCTTGCAGGTGTTTACTGCCTGCCTTCGGGTGGTAATATTGTCTTAGATATATTGCTGACTGTTTTAGCCTTCTTATGACCTTTAGGTATGCGTGTGTTCCACATATAAGGTTATGAAGAGAGCTGAGGCCAGTGACAATATTATGGTTTGGGTGAGGGTCAGCATTAAGCTTAAAGTTAGCAACAACTGTAGGTATAGGATGTCGGTAGGCTCAGGATTAGGGTTAGGGTTGATGTTAGCCATAGGCATGGGCTGGGTTAGGATTAACATGCAGTGGTCTCAAGAGCGGGGTGCAGCCTGAAATACCCTCTTATGGTTGAAAAGTAGCATGGTGTGAAATAGGTTTAAGGACATGGATAGGGTAAGGGCTAAATTAGGGCTAGGTTTAGGATTAAGATTAGGAATCAAGGTAGGGTTGAATGTTTGCAAAGTTAAATATTAGGTTTTGGCTTCATTTTATGGTGCAATTCAGTATTAAAGGGTTAGGGCCCGATTCATAAAGGTAAACTGAGACAAAAGTCAAACTTTGCGACTTTCGGTGTTCACAAAGGGCATTTACAAGTAATAAAGTTAGACTTTCGTCTCAGTTTAACTTAAGTTTTGGTCTCAGTTAGACTTAAGACCAAAACTTAAGATAAACTGAGACAAAAGTCTAACTTTACTTCTCGTAAATGCCCTTTGTGAATACCGAAAATCGAAGGTTATGCCTTAAATTAATGTTTATCTAGTCTCATGCCAAGGGTTGAACATTAAGGGCTAGGGTAAGGGTTGGGTTAGGTATGAATGGTACTTTTTATATTCCATCCGGATTATTACGTTTTTGTGTAGAGTTTTATATAGCGCGAACTTGACCCGGAGGTATCCGAGCACTTTACATGAGCGTTTGAGATGGACACATTCATTTTTGTTAGGCACGGAGAGGTTAGGTGATTTGCCCAGAATCACAGAATGTTGAGCGTCCCTGCCATGATTCGAACCCGGTTCCCCCGCCGAGGTTGACCGCACTAGCAGTTAGGCCACATTACGTGTTACAAGTATAAGGTTCTGGTTGTAAAGATTATGTTTAGAGTTAACTGCTGGGGGCTAGGGCTAGCGGATTGCTCTCCTCTCTGAACACCTCTCACTGCTGTTCCAGAGCTCTCTCTCCACAGGGAAGGAAGCTCTGATGAAGCAGGAATGGAACCAGTTGGCGAAGATTCAAGAGTGCCCATCAGGCCAATGGTTTTTGGGCCTTTTGTTATGCTAGCAGCCGCTGCTAGGACAGCTTGAAGACCTTCATATTCCCCTGTTGATGTGTTGGACACAGACACGAGGAGCTGAAATATGTGCAGATGTGGGCACGGGATCACACGTACTTGGCTATCAGGCTTCATAATACAACAAAGCAGACATCAGCATAGATTGTGTACATTAAGACACACTATTCAATTTTCAAAAGCCTTTCACTAGCCACATTAAATTGAAAGTAACTCCCTTTAGGCGGTACAGCATTGATTCTATTAGACGGATAAGCCCATAGTAAATTGGCGGTATGACACCAGTCACTCCTCGCCCTCAGGATAGCACCGTCAGCCCTTATAGACTTTAACACAACAACACGCATTTACCCAATCAAATTGACAGTGTGATTAAACCTGTCATATGACACCATTAGACCTAGTGAACTGGCAGTAGGACATGCATAAGTCAGTGTTTGATTGTCCATTTGACACCCATTATCCTGTATTAAATTGACAATATATTCCCCTTATAGGCGCGGATGTGCTCCAAAGACTCAAACCAGAAATCTGTCTTTGCCTTGAGGGTCTTGGACACTCTCCTTCTAAACCCCATCAATTTATGGTCCTAGCAAGAATCCGATTTTAATTTAGCATGATTTGTGTTTGTGATAACTTGGGAAACCTCCTGGGATATTTTTATGGCTGCTAAATTGATTTACTCTGAATAGATTTGTGGCTGAAAGACACAGTGATGAGATGAGGCCGAGGCCGACAGCTGCTCAGATGGTCCATGTCCAAGGACGAATACGCTATGAGCTCCCGGGGCTGAAAGATATCTCTGTGGTCTCATAGTGTGAATGTGTCAGAATAATAACCAGGAGAGAGCTGCAGAGACTCATGGCTGCATGACACTGTACAGAGGGCGAGCATTTCTACCTGCAAAATGTTGCATCGCAAAATGGCCTATGATTGCATCATCAAGCCAAGTATGAATGTAGAGCGTGCAATTACCCGAAGGTGTCTTAGCGCTATAGCATAAACTGCATCAGAGAAGGTTGACAACGCGGCATAAGAGGTGGTGGGTTCCAACATTTCCCTGCCTCAATGGAACACGCCCTGCCTCCCCATCTTGCTTTATTTGATCTGGAAATGATGACGGATCGTGAGGAGCTGGATCTGTAGTATGACATTACTACTCATACAATAACATCATTCCGTGGACTTAACTCACGATGAAGTGCTTAGAGAAATGTGGAGGATGCAATATTTTTGATACGCGATTTACATAGATGTAGAGGATGCAATATTTTTGATATGCTATTTACATAGATGTAGATGATGCAATAGATTTACATAGATGTAGAGGATGCAATATTTTTGATATGCGATTTACATAGATGTAGATGATGCAATAGATTCACATAGATGTAGAGGATGCAATATTTTTGATATGCGATTTACATAGATGTAGATGATGCAATAGATTTACATAGATGTAGATGATGCAATAGATTCACATAGATGTATAGGATGCAATATTTTTGATATGGGATTTACATAGATGTAGATGATGCAATTCACATAGATGCAGATGATGTAATAGATTCACATAGATGCAGATGATGCAATAGATTTACATAGATGTAGATGATGCAATATTTTTGATATGCGATTTACATACATGTAGATGATGCAATAGATTCACATAGATGTAGAGGATGCAATATTTTTTAAATGGGATTTACATAGATGTAGATGATGCAATAGATTCACATAGATGTAGATGATGCAATAGATTCACATAGACGTAGATGATGCAATATTTTTGATATGCGATTTACATAGATGTAGATGTTGCAACAGATTCACATAGATGCAGATGATGCAATAGATTCACATAGATGCAGATGATGCAATAGATTTCCATAGATGTTGATGATGCAATATTTTTGATATGCGATTTACATAGATGTAGATGATGCAATAGATTCACATAGATGTAGATGATGCAATAGTTTTGATATGGGATTTTCATAGATGTAGATGATGCAATAGATTCACATAGATGTAGATGATGCAATAGATTCACATAGATGTAGATGATGCAATATTTTTGATATGCGATTTACATAGATGTAGATGATGAAGTGTGTTTGATACGCGATATAACAAATTCATTATAGGGAGAGTGCAAGAGTAACTGACTATAAGAGACATTAACTGGTGATGTTCAATTAGCTGCAAGAATGCGGATGATTCTGCTAAGGATGAAAGCACTTTCAGTCTGAGAGTAAGAGTGAATGACCTACTTCACATAATATAAGCTGGAAAGGGTTAATTGAAAGCCAGGAACCTTGATAACAAGTAGCAGGTCCCTTCACTCAGGCAAATATCCTTAGAGTAGACCAAAGACAGACTTGACCCTAGGTGCCTTTCACATTGTCTGGGTGGCCTTGATCAGAGGTTGGGGTACCCTGGCCCATGGTCCTCAGTCCCTCTGGCAAAAAGTTTTTTTTTAGACGCACTATTCAATTTAGAATATGGGGACCAAGCCCCGAATCCTGCAATAGTGGCTGCCACAAAAATGCGGCCAGCCATTCAGAGCCTTCGAGTACACGGTCCCAGTTTGGGACTGCAGACCCTAATAGATGACAGGAGCAAACTGCCCACTAGGCCGACGGTGCCTAGGCATTGGGGGGAGGGGGCTATTTTTATAAAATAAGTCTGCAAACAGCCTTGAACCTGGGTTTGAGGACTGTCCTTGGATGAACGGCCCAGATATCTCTAACTTTTAACCACTACAGCATTTGACGTCCTTATATTCAGTGTTTTTCTGTAGCAGAAAGCAAACATTCCTAAGGGAGTGAAAATTGGAAGCTCTGCTTTCTCCCCTCCCCCCTCTCTTTTAGTGCCCTCCCCTTCTGATGGATTTGCATGAAACTCAACATATCAAGAGTAAGATGAGCAGGGCACATGTCTGCCAGGCGTTGTGTAGATCCCTACAATTGTGCCAAAGTTATTAGCCAATCAAAGATTTTTTACCTCTCCCCCATTTAACTATAATTCCCCTAGTCAGATCTGCATTAAACCTAATATTCTTGCAGTGGTCCTAAATTCGGTGCCAAACTTCATGCATATTCTTTAAGCAACACTAAAGTTATTAGCAGAAGACAACATACCCGCCTAGCTATTCCCTCCGATGGTTGTGCATGAAACATGCCTAACTCACAGACGACTCAACATTCTAAATGCCTACTAAATTACATGTGGATTTGCCACATGGTGCCACTGTTATTTGCAAATTAATGCCTTTCAACCCTTGTAAACCACGCCCCCTTTGGCAATTCTGCTCAAATGTAAAAACACAAAAAAAAAAAAATGAGCTAAGTTAAGCATTCGCTAAATGTTTTACAAGTTCATCAAATGATGCTATAAATAAAAAAAATCAACTGTCAACATATCTACAACTTTTTAATCCTTTCAATCACACCCAACACATTTTTACCCCCAATTTCTAGAAAAATATCTGAACGGATTTACACCTACTTAAGCAAAGGCATACCCTTCAGTAAAAATGAGTTTTAATTCATGTTTTCCTGTTGTAGGCAAGGAAAGATTCCTGTAAAGTTTAAATGGAAATCCCCATATTGATTTTAAAAAAGAACATAAAATAAAAGGGGCTACGCCCCACTTAGCCACTCAAAGGCTGTGCACAGTTGGGATTGGTTTCTATGGTAGATTAGACGTAGGAGCTGGCTGACGGCTGTGCACAGTAGGGTAGGAAATACTTTCATGGACGTTGGCTGCGGTATACAGTGCTTAATTTGAGCCAGTGGTTTCCGGTGCTCGAAGCCGGCACTTAATTCTTAGCACGGTGCTTGTGACAGTCTGCCACATGGTGGCACTGTCTACCAAATGAGGGTATGAGCACAACAACAGCTGTGTTTGATTTAATATAAATTAACAATCTCTAATACATGCCACCTTTACCATTCTTACAGCTTTGGGGCCTTGTAAGCTATGAATTGTCACACTTGTAGGAGTGCGATGGTTAGTAGTTGTGTTGGTACTGTTAATGGCACCATGGCAGGAGCAATTTGTGGTGCAAGCTTCTGTGCTATCCTACAAGGGCCCTGGCACCTTTTTGATTTACAAATTATCCACTGGCAGTAAATAGGCAAAAAGAAAAACAAAATTCACTGAATTAACAGGCATTAAAGGAAAGTTATGGTTAGATTTGGTTACAACACCTTGATGCATTTTTTAAAAAAAACTTTGAAGTTCACCTGAAAAACACAGGTAAAGTGCAGTTATGGTTACAATTTAAAACCACAAAGCCATTGAAATGTGCATGTTATGGTGAACTCAGCACTCCATAACTCGCACATCAACCATGCAAAACCACAACCAGTACACAATATTCAACGCCAATGACCTCACAGTATTAAAACTAACAAAAAGAACACCAAACACAACAATGTCAATAAATACCAGAACATGCTCAAACCAATAAATATCACTAGAGGCATAGTTGTGTTAGTTATGGTTTGCGTAGCTGTTTCACAAGGTTTGAAATGTGGAGCAAACCATAACTTACGAAATTCAGTGTTTTTTCAGTTTAAATGATAACCATAACTGTACTTTAGCTGTGCTTTTTCAATGTGAGTCTCAGAGGTTTCTTAAAGATATGCTATTCCTGTATTCTTATATATTTATATACATACACATATACCAACGTGCACAGGGCTTGTAGGGACAAAGGATCTGTGCAAACCTTGCATAAAAGTAGGTCAAGATCATTTCATAGGTGAGGACCTGGGACTTTGAAGTGCCTGGACTCATGCTTTATTGCATGGGATTGCTTTGGTGGAGAAGAGATGCACTTTGGACTTTAAGCACTTTGTGGGAGGAAAGGTTTTGCAATTACTAATGTCCTTGTAGTACGTTTAGGATTTTGTCTCAGATTAGTTCTGTGAATCGGGCCCGGTATGTAGAGCCTTGAAGTAAATCCTTCGCGAACATGAAAGGGGGTGTCCCAGAGGCTGGTTCTGGAATCTTTGAAATTTCCATACTTGTGATCTGGTCATCAACACACATAGTGTTGCCGTAATCCAGTCTGGACAGCACTCAGGCATTTGTCGATGGATGGTGCAATTGGCCTGAAGAAGCGGGCACTCAGGGCAGTGAAGAAGGCAAGAAGGGCAGAGCTGCCCAGTCTCAGAACAGCGAGCACAGGGACTGTTGAGCCCTCTGCTGCTGCCATGGGAGGTGGGTTGTGTGTTTGCGACACAGTTTAAATTTAAACGTTGCTAGAGGTTCTCCTCACGTGGTTGCGTCAGCACTTTCTCGCAAGGCTGTGAATGAATCACATCTCTGCTTCTTCCCACAGAATAAATTTGCACCTCGGCTGCTTGCCTGGTAGCTGCCGCCAGATGGGGAGCTGAAAGCGTGCATTCACGTCCATATATATCCCAAACCCTGGTGAGGGGCCGAGCACCCCTCACACTCTCCGGAGTGTGAGGGAAAGCACCACTCGTCATGCCTGAGGCTGGCTGGCAGTGACTGCAAACACCTGTCTATAAGGTGATATCTTTTCTGAGGGATTTTCTGTATTTAAAAATGAGGAGCCAGACAGATAGAACTTACCCTCCTGAAAATGTTCAGTTAAAACAAGTTTAAACAATGGTCATGCGTGTTGACCATGTATAGACTGTAACCAAGATGAAGGGGCCAGAGCTGGACAGGTCTTTTATTCCACCGGGCAGTTCCCTGGTGGGCTGGAGCCTTGGAGGTTGCTTTTGAAATCCCAGGCCTGCTCCTGGTGCCTCTGTCACTTTCCTCAGTTATCCGTGGTTATTTGAAACAGGCACAGGAATCTTTCAAGAGAGACAAAAAGAGGGAGGGAGGGGGGTGGTAGAAAGAAAGTGAACAGAGAGGATGTTGAGAAAGGGAGAGAGCGAGAGAATAGGTGGATAGAAAGAGAGAGATAGTGCCAGGAGAGGAAGAGAGGGAGGCTGGTTTGAGGATTTTTGCCAGGGCTCATTTTGGTTTCCCAGCCCAGTCCTGGAAGGGGAGTTGGAGCCTTGTAGGGTTCACAGAGGATGGATGCCATCAATAATCTGTAAACAAGCAACAAGTTGCTCGCTAACATGCATTTGTCATAACTTAGGAACAACTGTAAAAAACACAACATTTTTGACAAAAAGGAATCAGTTGAGACCCTACAAAGATTACGGGTTGAAACGTGTCGATAACATTCTGAGAGGTACAGGACCTTACTGTGAAACATGTCTAGAGAAGAAGACTGAACTTCTATGAGGTGGGATCCCACATTCCAACGATTGGCCTTTTTTGATTTTTTGATTTTTTTTTCAATTTGTATCTTTACAGCGTGTATACTGTTCATGCACCGGTGACGGCATTTTCACACTTCAATAACGCGTTTTAATTTCTGCTATAAAATGTGTTTACTCGTACAAGGTGATGATAACTTCTTGAAAGAATAAGTATTTCGAAAGCCTCAATACCATTAAAATTATGACCTAGATGAAATGTAAATTATGTCAGCATAATTCATATCGTTTCAGAAATTTTGCATTACGCTTGTTACGCGAAAATCTCAAAAATATGCCATTATACTACGTAGTGTAATTTCTTCGCTGTTGGAGGCAGAATTATAGTGCAGGAGCGATGGAACAATGTGAACAACCAGAGAGCAAGCGGCTGTTGTCCACGGCAACTTTGTTTTTTTTTTGTGCTATTTATTTTACATTAAATGCTTCCTTGTGGCAAAACATGACACAAGGCTGCATTTCGCACGAAAATACAGTGTTAAATGGCAGATTTGCATTTTGCACAAGGACGGGTAATTGTGCAGAATCTTCCTAATATTTTGCATGATTATGTAAAAGCAAATTGCACAATTTTTGCACACTCTCATTTAAACCAATAGCAATGCGTTATGAATATAATTGTTGGGATTCCACAGCTGGATTCAGTTCTATCAAACAATCTTTATTATTTCCAGTTGTTCCTGGCGCGTGACATATATATGGCAGTGAGGTACTTGTAGCCAGGCGTGTATAAAGTGCAGACCACCATAGTTTGTCCATTAAATTCATATGTGGATTACAACTGCTGTACCACACGTAAGGGCATCTTGCAGATTTCGTCAGCCTTGCAGGCGATACTGGTTATAGATCCCCAAACCGTTCCTTACCCTTTCTGCTGTGGAGACCCTGGTGCCCTCAGAAGACAACAGAGACTCTTGTCTCCTACTCTTGGACCGAGCAGAGTCCTGGGTGGCCACAGACCATGCACCCTGCACAGGAGAGTCAAAGGCTGGGCTGGAGTGGAGGGCTCTTGAGTGCAGTGGGGGCACTCCTGCCTTCACAGTCACAGCCCACTGGTGTGCATTGGAGTGGAAGAATCCTCACCACGTGCCTTGACTTGTGCAGCAGCACAGGGGCCTTTCCTTGTCAGCCTGGTCTTTATTGTCAATCAGCCCCCCTTAGCGCAACTACATAAGACGTGTCAAGTGAACCTCCAAATGTCTGCCGGTGACACCCACATCAAGTTCCAGCAGGAAAGGAAGCCATTGAAACCAAAAAACATTACTGTCTGTGAGACACACATTTTCAATATGATGAAAGAGAGGTTCCTTGGTCAATGGAAGGGGGCATGAGTGGGAAGGAGGTGGTATAATTGGAAAGAAGAGGGCATGAGTGGGAAGGAGAGGGCAGCAGTGGAAAGGAGTCATGAGTGGGAAGAAGGATGCATGAGTGGGAAGAAGGTGGGATGAGTTGGAAGGAAGTAGCATGAGTAGGGATGAGGTGGCAGCAGTGGAAGAAGGGGGCATGAGTGGGAAGGAAAGGGGAGCAGTGGAAGAAGGAGGTGGTATGATTGGAAAGAAGGGGGCATGAGTGGGAAGGAGGTGGTATGATTGGAAAGAAGGGGGCATGAGTGGAAAGGAGTCATGAGTGGGAAGAAGGATGC
This sequence comes from Triturus cristatus, assembly GCF_964204655.1. Classification (NCBI taxonomy): domain Eukaryota; kingdom Metazoa; phylum Chordata; class Amphibia; order Caudata; family Salamandridae; genus Triturus; species Triturus cristatus. The sequence continues at coordinate 1,194,215,311 of NC_140593.1, forward strand.
ATGAGTGGGAAGAAGGTGGGATGAGTTGGAAGGAGGTAGCATGAGTAGGGAGGAGGTGGCAGCAGTGGAAGAAGGGGGTATGAGTGGGAAGGAAAGGGGAGCAGTGGAAGAAGGAGGTGGTATGATTGGAAAGAAGGGGGCATGAGTGGGAAGGAGGTGGTATGATTGGAAAGAAGGGGGCATGAGTGGAAAGGAGTCATGAGTGGGAAGAAGGATGCATGAGTGGGAAGGAGGTGGGATGAGTTGGAAGGAGGTAGCATGAGTAGGGAGGAGGTGGCATGAGTGGAAGAAAGGGGCATGAGTGGGAAGGAAAGGGGAGCAGTGGAAAGGAGTCATGAGTGGGAAGGAGGTGGGATGAGTTGGAAGGAGGTAGCATGAGTAGGGAGGAAGTGGCATGAGTGGAAGAAGGGGGCATGAGTGGGAAGGATGGGGCAATCGAGGGAAGAAGGGAGCATGAGAGGGATGAAGGGGGCATGAGAGTGGAGAAGGGGACATCAGTGGGAATAACGGGGCACGAGAAGGAATAAGGGGGCATGAGAGGGAATAAGGGGGCATAAGTGGGAAGAATGGGGCATGAAAGGGAAGAAGGGGGCATGAGAGGGTAGAAAGGTGCATGAGTGGGAAGAAGGGGGCATAAGAGGGAAGGTGGTGGGATGAGTTGGAAGGAGGTAGCATGAGTAGGGAGGAGGTGGCAGCAGTGGAAGAAGGAGGCATGAGTGGGAAGGAAAGGGGAGCAGTGGAAAGGAGTCATGAGTGGGAAGGAGGTGGGATGAGTTGGAAGGAGGTAGCATGAGTAGGGAGGAGGTGGCATGAGTGGAAGAAGGGGGCATGAGTGGGATGGATGGGGCAATCGAGGGAAGAAGGGGGCATGAGAGGGAAGAAGGGGGCATGAGAGGGAAGAAGGGGGCATGAGAGTGGAGAAGGGGACATCAGTGGGAATAATGGGGCACGAGAGGGAAGAAGGGGGCATGAAAGGGAAGAAGGGGGCATAAGTGGGAAGAATGGGGCATGAAAGGGAAGAAGGGACATGAGAGGATAGAAGGGTGCATGAGTGGGAAGAAGGGGGCATAAGAGGGAAGGAGGTGGGATGAGTTAGAAGGAGGTAGCATGAGAAGGGAGGAGGTGGCATGAGTGGAAGAAGGGAACATGAGTGGGAAGAAGGGGGCATGAGAGGGAAGAAGGGGGCATGAGAGGGAAGAAGGGGGCATAAGTGGGAAGAATGGGGCATGAAAGGGAAGAAGGGGGCATGAGAGGGTAGAAGGGTGCATGAGTGGGAAGAAGGGGGCATAAGAGGGAAGGAGGTGGGATGAGTTGGACGGAGGTAGCATGAGAAGGGAGGAGGTGGCATGAGTGGAAGAAGGGAACATGAGTGGGAAGAAGGGGGCATGAGTGGGAAGAAGGGGGCATCAGTGGGAAAAAGGGTGCCTAAGCAGGAAGAAGGGGGCATGAGAGGGAAGAAGGGAACATGAGTGGGAATAATGGGGCTTGAGAGGGAAGAAGGGGGCATGAGAGAGAAGAAGGGGGCATAAGTGGGAAGAATGGGCAATGATAGGGAAGAAGGGGCATGAGAGGGAAGAAGGGGGCATGAGTGGGAATGTGGGGCATGAGTGGGAAAAAGGGTGCCTAAGAGGGAAGAAGGGGGCATCAGTGGGAAGAAGGGGGCATAAGTAGGGATGAGCTGGAAGAAGGGGACATGAGTGGGAAGAAGGGGGCATAAGTAGGGATGAGCTGGAAGAAGGAGGCATGAGTGGGAAGAAGACAGCATGAGTGGGAAGAAGGGTATATGAGAGGGAAGAAGGGGGCATGAGAGGGAAGAAGGGGGCATGAGAGGGAAGATGGGGGCATGAGAGGGTAGAAGGGGGCATGAGTGGGAAGAGGGGGCATAAGTGGGAAAAAGGGTGCCTAAGAGGGAAGGGGGCATGAGAGGGAAGAAGGGGGCATGAGTGGGAAGAATGGGGCATGAGAGGAAGAAGGGGGCATGAGAGGGTAGAAGGGGGCATGAGTGGGAAGAAGGGGGCATTAGTAGGGATGAGCTGGAAGAAGGGGACATGAGTGGGAAGAAGGGGATATGAGAGGGAAGAAGGGGACATGAGTGGGAAGAAGAGGGCATGAGTGGGAAGAAGAGGGCATGAGTGGGAAGAAGAGGGCATGAGTGGGATGACAGTCCCTCAGTTTAGTGTGCGTGTAAGTTCCTAATTCCAATACCATCCCTTTAAATGCTTTAATGCACAGCTCAGTGGGCCCAGCTCATAGAACACATCCTTTTCAATTATTGTCTCTTTATTCAGTGTACTCTCAATTCCGACACTAGAATATCAATGGGACACAATATTGAAAACAAAATATCAAAAATAAAAAATCAACAGGTAAGTAAGACTAGATTTTTTATACCTAACTCCACATATAAATACCTTGGTCATATATGTAGCTGTATAGATGTGGAGTGAGAAATAGTAAATCTGTACTTCTCTATATACACTTACCTTTGTACATTGTGCCCCTGAATATTTGTGACCTCGATATTCTAGGGTCAATATTCAGCAGTGCGACCTTTTATTCGGTTTGCAGATCTCACTTCAGTCACCATTTCCAATGGCCTCACATATCTGCTTCTTTGCACACTTCATTGTGCCTTCATCAGTTATAAAGTGCCTCCTCCCTTATGGTCATATGTTTATTGTAAGGATCTCACTTCTGCCACCATCAGTATTTGTGCTTCATTGTCACCTATGGCAGGGTAACCTTGTCCACCAAATTGATGCTCTGCCCGCCCAAATTAGAGTCTTGCAGAGAGTCATCTTTCTGACAGCTGTGCCCCCACTGGATCTGCCCTTGGAAAGCATACTACAATACTGACCGAGTAGAGGCCGTCAGAGTAAGGATTTAAGACCTCCCCTATTTAGAGCAGAAGGTCTGTCACAGCCAGGAAAAACTTGGAAGTCTCAAACAGGAAAAAAAGAAAAATTACCCCGATGAATGTCATTAGTTACTTGTGTTTCAACAACAAACTGCAGCTTTGGGAGTTTGCTTTTGAAAAGCAAAGAGTTTGGCACATGACTGCCTGAAAGATGGTGGCCGCACACCAAACTTACAGGGCCTTCGGAGGACTTCTGTGACGGTGGTTCCACCGAAGGCACAAAAGTCACCAGTGGGCCAGCGGTGGTCTTTAAAGATGGCAGTGTTCTGTCTGTCAGGGTGGCAGAGGTAATGAGTGAAGACCACCAAGGTCTAGATCAAGCCCTTAGTGTCTCTTAGATACATTGCTTCTATTTAATGGTAGACCTAGTTCTCTATTCCCACACCTCCACTCTCTGTTATCCTAATCCTGCAAAATGAACTCTGTCATCACAGCTCTTCTCTCCTTTTCCTGCCTCTTTCTATTCTCCCCTTATGGTGGTTATGTTCTTTCACCACAGTCTCTATCATATCTGGGTTCATGCCTGGCTTAGGCTACCTTTTATATTCACTGTGCACTCAGTGCCACACAGTGCACTATGTGCCATTGGTACTGCATTGCAGCAGTTCTTGGCACACCTAAAGTCAGTAGCTATTGTGCTCCTTGCATGTTGTTTTAATGTTATTAACAGAATTATATTTGAGGGATGTCATGAAGCTCAGAAGACTACTAATCAGTTTTAATTTTCAGAGAAGAGTTTTATTTATAATTGCATTCACCCCTTCACTTATAATGTATCCTCATCTGAATATCTGTGTTACGTCCATTGCAAGTTATCATAGGGACAACAAATGATTGTAGATCAGTGGGTGCAGTCGCTGAACTCACGTCTCCGTGCAGATGTTAGCCCAGCCTCACTTCCGCTTGCCCCAAGCCCATGCCGCCACGCTCTTTCACACCCATCCGCTGCAGGGTCCAGTGAGTGCTTTCATTGCATAGTGGTCACTAGCAGTGATTATGCAGGCTTGTTCCTTGGCATGGCCATCTCATGCCATGTTTCCCATTGCAGAGCAACTGGAGGAGATGTCTTCGACTGGATACTGGACCAAGGCTATTACACGGAGAAGGACACAAGCAACGTGATCCGCCAGGTGCTGGAGGCCGTGGCGTACCTCCATAGCCTGCACATCGTCCACCGGAACCTGAAGGTAAGTGTCTCTGCTCGCCAACGTTCTTTCAAAAAATAAATACATTATTATTATTAAATTATATAAATATATTTCATCCAAAATCCAATTTAGACAATCACAAAGAGGATATTAAACCACCAGGTCTTTAATTTCTCAGTAACACGTTTCGCCTGTCACAGCAGGCTTGCTCACACACTGAGGTGTGGGAAAGGCAAGAATATATAACGTAAAGTACAAAATAGTTGAAAACAAAAACGGACTTAATTGAAGCAGTCCTGAAATGTATGCAATTGTGGCGGCCATTGCAGAATGGTATTCATATAATGCAAATTGTACCATACAAATGCTTTAAGAAGGTATATTATCATAAGTAATGGTATTCTACCCAACATTATATATTGACATCGACACAGTGCCCCATATGTCTACATGTTCGGTCATATGTAAGGGTTATTCCATTGCGCAATGTTGTCATTAATTGCGATCCTTATACACTCCAATAGATGTCTACTATCAACCTAGTGTCATGTATCTCAATCAAGTTTTTTCTGCCCACAAGACTGTTGTGTCAAACAGTTACCGTCATTGGAAATTATTCATATTCTACGCTGTGTGCAAATGATCCTTTGTGAGGCCCAATAGTTCATAATTTCTATCTTCCTATCATAGTTGTTTCGAAATACATTCAACGGTCATGTATACTGGTGGTGCCGACATAGTGCCATATATCCTCCAAGAATAAACCATCCCTGAGCCTGACCAAGAGCGTCCGTCTTACTAATGTACTTGACTTTTCCACAAAGATCTCTTGACAAACTAAATATAGTGCATTAGAAACAAATTATCAAGTGCTACCCTATTTCCCATAATTTGTTTCAAAACAATAATATGTACAGTAAAGAACACAAATGATTGTTAGGAACAGATGGGTTCTGTTATCTGCAATGTGTAGTGATAGTCTCTCTCATCACTCTATTCCATTATGTCAAAGAAAAGGGTAGGGGGGGTTCTCGAGTCCACTCCTGGGTCGGCCCCTTCCTTTCCTCCTGTGATTAAAAGAAAACACAGAAAATACCATAATTATATTACGGTTATGGTTAAAATCTAGTTCTACATATTTGATACACAGAGTGCTGTGCACAGTTTGCTCCGATATAAATTTACACAATCACAGTTCTGACTCTATATATATATATATATCAATCTTCATGTAAATATACACTTAATTCCTCATCCTGGTTGTGGCCTCCTAGGAATTTAGTTTGTAAGTTGATGATATGCCAAGATTCCCGTTGTCTGAGTTGGAGCTCTCTATTTCCGCCCCTTCTGTTATATTTAATCTGCTCTATTGCATAGTATGTTAGCAGTGAACTATTAGAGAGATGATACTCTGCGAAGTGTCTCGCTACAGGGTAATTTGGGTCTTTGTTGTTAATTGCCCTCATATGCTTCATCACTCTCTTTTTGGCTGCCAGGGTGGTGCTGCCTATATACCGTAGTTTGCAAGAGCACTCTAAAAAATATAAATACCGTGGTTGGATCCACATGTAAGGAACTGTTCTATAATTTTCTCAGATGTAGGTGTTTGGTATTTCTTCTGCATGTGGCTACTGCGGCGTGCCCTGCAATGTCCACATGGGAAGAATCCCTTTAGGTTCAGACGTGTATTTGCGTGTTTGCTGCTTATGTCTCCTTTCATGAAGATGTCCTTAAGGTTCTTTTCTTTTCTATATGTTATCTGTGGGCGTCTGGGTAACTGCTCGGCTAAACTGGGTTCGCATGTCAAGATATTCCAATTATGGTTTGAGATTTTGGAAATCTTTTTCGATTCAGAATTGTATGTAAGGATGACTCTTGTTTGATTTTCCTTTTCTACGGGAGTTCTCTCTTGAAGTGTCTCCTCTCTAGGGATTTTGCAGACCTTGTCTTTCACTCTATCGAGCACCCACGTAGGATATCATCTATCCTTGAATCTACTTAACATGATTTCGTGTTCTGTTTCAAAATCTTCGTGGGTGCTGCAGTTTCTCCTTGCCCTAAGCAGTTCCCCAAATGGTATACTTCATTTGAGTGTCTCTGGGTGGCTGCTTAGGGCATGGAGAAGACTGTTCCCTGCAGTGTCTTTTCTGTGTAGTTTGGTACAGATTTTGTTATCTCTCACCTCGACCACCACATCTAGGAATTCAATGGCTGTTTTACTGATGGTATATGTCAATTTTAGATTGAAGTTGTTGTTCAATATACAAATACATGTTTTTGCATTTTCCTCACTGCCTTTCCATATTATAAAAAGATCATCAATGTATCTTAGCCATTTGATGATCATTCCCTTTGTTTCATTCTTCCTTAGTTCTTTCAGGATTTCTTCCTCCCACACCCCGAGAAAAAGATTAGCAAAGCTCGGGGCGAAGCAAGTCCCCATCGCAGTACCAAGGACTTGCTTGAACATGGTTCCATTAAATATGAAGATATTATTAGACAGGCAAAATGTTATCATTTCTAATAACATTCTTGTATGTTCCATGTAACATATGTTCCTTCTCTTCAGAAAGTGATGACAACATTGTATGCCTGGGTCGTGGTCTATTATGGAGTACAGTGAATTCACATCTATAGTTATTAGTTGGAAATCTTCTTCCCATGTTACATCATTTATTTTGCTCAAAAAATCTTTGGCATCCTTGGTGTAAGATGGTAAAGTCATCACATATTCCCGAAGGAAGTGGTCCACATATTTGGATACACGTTCAGAAACAGACCCCATGGATGAGACAATCGGTCGCCCTGGCGGTGTAGTGGCATTTTTATGGATTTTGGGCAGAAGATAAAAGCTCGGGAGTTTCGGATAGACTTTTTTCAGATAGCAGAATTCTTCCCATTGTACGATTCCTTGATCTTTCCAGGAGGTTAGCATATTCCAAATTTTTGTAATGCTTTCATTGTATTCTTCCATATTAGTTTCTACATAGAATTTAGAATCTTTCAATTGTTTGTGAGCCTCTTCTATGTACAAGTTGCAATCCCACAAAATGATATTTTCGCCTTTGTCAGCCGGGCGAATAACCAGACTTTCATCTTCTGCCAAGGATTTCAGAGTTTCCCATTGTTTTTTTGAAAAGCTGGCAGATGTTCTGTATTCTTGTTTTCTAGTTGCTTTTTGGCGGAATCTCATGAGATCTTTTATCACTGTCTCGTGGAAAGCATCTATATTATCATGTGGTAAATTTGGATAGAAGATTGATTTCGGTTTAAATCCAGTTCTTACCGGTCGATCTGTGATTATTTCTTGAGTTTGTGTATTGGTTTCATAGTCTGGGTCATCGTACAGGTTCTGTAAGGTTGTGAGTGTGTTAAAATCCCCTATACTGATAAAGGTAGTTTCATCCACATCATTCAATTCAGCGTTTTCATTTGTAGTATGGTCTGGTGGTCTCATCCATTTGTTGCTATGCCATTTTTTTAGTTTTAATTTTCGAACAAACTTGTATAAGTCTATTCAGAGGTCTGTGTGACAGATTGACAATAGTTTTATATACCATTTCGTCTTCCATTATAGTTGGGTTCTTGGACCATTTTTCTTGGTTCCCATTGGTCCTCTTCCACGTCCTCGTCCTCTTCCTGATCCTCTGTCTGATCCGCTGTCGTCTTCGCAAGTTCCTTCTGTGTTTCTTCCTCTTCCCCTCCTCTGTTGGCCTCGTCCTCTCCCTCTCGTTTTTGGAGGTTGCACTGTTCTCGGAATCTGCCTTCCTGTTCGCATGAGGTAATATTCCTCTAAACAATTTGTTTGGGGTCTTCCTCCTGTAGTGTTTTCGGATGGTCCACCTCTTGTTTCTGGTGTTTCCCCCTCTGTATTGCTACTATTGATCCATTCTGTTGCACTTGGTATTCCAGATATTTCATCCATTGTTTCCCCATGTGCCAGTTTTTCATATAGATGGTCATATTTCTGACTATATGTCAGAATTCTGCCACTTTCGTAGTCACAACAGTCTCGATGGAGTTTGCGTTGTTTGCGCACCTTTATATCATCCTCATATCTTTTGTGTCTGCCTTTGAGATCTGCCATGAATTTACTGATGACGTCTTGTTCTTTATGTTTCTTTAGTTCATCTTCCAGGGCTTTTAATTCTTTTATTATTCCCTCTCTATCCTCCCATGCATATTTTATGAGGATCACCAGCATCTGTTTCGAACTCTGGGCTGAATTCTCTGCCTATTCTTGCAGCATTTTCAGATTGGGGGATTCGTAGGAGGGTGTGGTGTATATGCGGAGGCCCCGAGGTACCATTTCCTTTTCAACATAGTCTTCCAATGATGTTGCTTCCCACCATTTCGACGTTTCCGATTTTTTTCAATTTTTCATATCTTCTTAGTTTTTCTTGTAGCGTAGTGTCCTTGGTGCTAATTTCCTTAGTCATACTCCAATTTTTGTTGGGTGCTCATGAGAAAAGGCTCAGGGCAGCTGCCCTTCTTTCTGTGTCTTCATCCATGCATATACTATCACAATGCGTTATATCAAGAGCAATTAGTGCAGAATGTCTGTAAATATCACAAAAAATAGTAATGTTTGGCTGAAAACAAGTGGTAGGAAAAATAAGTCCTCTTTTCCTCTGTCGAATACAGGGAATCCTACTGCAGTTAGTGCACTGTGCGTACCTTGAAGGATATTAGCGGTATGATCTCAATTTTATTGTTTTCTCTTTCGATAGTATTGGGGAGGTAAGGCGATACTTGAAAAACAGTGGTTGCCAAAAGTTTGTAAGTTCTTATTCAGCAGCGTGTGTTATCATCAAATACGTGAAATTGCCCAAATGTTATTCAATATTTCAAGTGTTATAGTGCTTCTGAGGACAATCGGTTTAGGATGTTTATACATGGAGAAGTGGCCACTTCAAGGGGCAGTGGACACAAGAATTATTTATCAGTATTTTCACGTAATCAAAGTGCTAGTTTACTTCACCGGAACACGTCTTCCGTGAATGAATGTCTTTTCTGGAATTAAGATAAACACCGTCCTGCTGCTTTATTATCGCAATAGATATTAGCCAGTACTCACACGTACTTCAAGTGTTGGTTATTTTCACTGGAACACGTCTTCCGTGAATGAATGTCTGCACTGTTATATACGTAAATATAGTTCATATGGTGTCAATGCTGCGAGGGTGCTGCTCAAATCTTCCGGGGGAGTAACCCGATCCCCCGATCCCTGCCATTAGAAACGTGGTGGACGGAATGATACGCGTCTTCCGACTCGTTCCATTCCCCCCCCCTGAATTGTTACGCAGTTCCAAGCACTCACCTCTGGGAAGCACCCTCGATGTTCTCTGGTATCCGTTCTTTCTTCCGTTATTTCCGATTGCTTCCGATTTGCCTTATCTTCCCCACAATTGCGGTTTTGTGTATCAGTAACCGCCGGCCATGGGAGACTCCATTAGTTTTCCAACACAAGTTGCTCCTTCTGTCTGCCTGAGGTAGGTAGATCGTCGTTTGTCGGTGGAGAGTGCCGGCATGTACCATTCATCCAAAATCCAATTTAGACGATCATAAAGAGGATATTAAACCACCAGGTCTTTTATTTCTTAGTAACGCGTTTCGCCTGTCACAGCAGGCTTGCTCACACACTGAGGTGTGGGAAAGGCAAGAATATATAACGTAAAGTACAAAATAGTTGAAAACAAAAACGGACTTAATTCAAGCAGTCCTGAAATGTATGCAATTGTGGCGGCCATTGCGGAATGGTATTCATATAATGCAAATTGTACCATACAAATGCTTTAAGAAGGTATATTATCACAAGTAATGTAATTCTACCCAACATTATGTATTGACATCGACATAGTGCCCCATATGTCTACATGTTCGGTCATATGCAAGGGTTATCCCATTGCACAATATTGTTATTAATTGCGATCCTTATACACTCCAATAGATGTCTAATATCGACCTAGTGTCAATATTGTATTGGTAGGAAGATAGAAATTAGGAACTATTGGGCATCACAAAGAATAATTTGCACACTGCGTAGAATATGAATAATCTCCAATGACGGTAACTGACACAACAGTCTTGTGGGCAGAAAAAACTGTATTGAGATACATGACACTAGGTCGATATTAGACATCTATTGGAGTGTATAAGGATCGCAATTAATAACAACATTGCGCAATGGACTAACCCTTGCATATGACCGAAGTGGATTTTGGATGAATGGTACAAACGACGATCTACCTACCTCGGGCGAGGGGGGACAGAAGGAGCAACTCGTATATAAATATATATACATAAATGTATAACAATTAAATGGCCCAATTTATCAAAATTACAAGTTGTACAAGTGTTAAAGTAAAGATCAGCTGGCAACTAAAATGTACTTTCATAGTTAGTTAATAAACATTTTTATAAGTTATTTCTAAGTTTTTACAAGACCCCTATCTGTAGATGGATTTTCCTGCTGTGGAGGAAGAGAGGAGACATAAGAATAAAAGAACATAAAAAAGGGAATGAAAGAGAGATAACAGGAACAAGTTGGCTTCAGGCTATAAATCAACATTCAACCAAAGGAGTATTCCATTGTATATTATTATAACACGGCATATAAAGCAAGACAATCCTGCCATGTTCTCTCATATATATGGTCAATGCCCTTTTTTAGGTCTAGTCTATCAGGCTGCGCATACTGTCTGGTTGCGAAAGAGCTTCTGTGAGCTTAAAATGGGCTTCCAGCCCACCCATTGCGTACCATTGGTTGGCTTATTCCGACTTTCATTTACTTACTTCACTGGTTTTCCTTCATCTTCTTGTGCTAGTCTCTACCCCGGAGCATAACCTCTTTAGAAGTCCTTTTGATTGCCTGACTTGTATCCTTCCACTGCTCACATATAGGGAACTACTTTTTTCGTTTTCATTCAGCAGTCCATGAGAGTGCATTTGTTTTCTAGCTCTTTCTCTTGTGAACTGCTTCACAAGCTCACAAGAGCTTCCGGTGCTGTGTTGTTTTCCACCCCACACCCCCAGTGCTATGTTCCTCTCGACCGCTCTAGCTTGTCTTTAAAAGCACAGCAACGGGGATATTTTTTACTGTGGTATTGCTGAAGAGCAGACTTAATAGTTGTTTTTGTTTTATCTCCTGCCATCCACATATTACAAGAAAGCACAAGCTTTGGCATTCAAAGGCTTTTTTTATGGCCGGGGGAAGAGTAATTTGCTGGACTGCCTCTGCTGGAGTCGGAGGTAAAAGAAGTACTTAGCATGACACTTTCCCTGGATGCCCATAAATCCCTGGGCTTCTGCAGAGGAGCAAATGATTGAATCCCGTGGAGAATAACTGAAGCCTTGGCAAGCATTTCCCTTTACATTCTGGCCTTTCTTTATTCTTTCTACATTCTGTTTAGGTTTCAAGACTGAAAACGTAATTGAAAAACAAACCACACCATTTATAAAGACTGAAAACATTGAATTCAATGTACAGTTTAGAGATACTGTAAGACATCTGTTTGCTTTTTCAACAGTATTTTGAAATGTCTTTCTTCTATGTTGTTTCAAACAATACTTTGACAGACAAATATTGGCGAAGCCAGCAGCTCGGCGATTATAAAGAAACGTTTATTTGGTTTTGCCTTTCCTTCTTTTATATAAGAGCTTCAGAACACATGTCAATAATCCATTCATCCATGTCTGGGAACTTGTTGCTTTTCCATATTCTTAAGATTAAACTTTTTTTGCAGTCATTAATGATCTACATTTGAATTATTCCAAAGTTTTTGAATGTGCCTAGCCCATCATCAAAACCTGGGATAATGATCTGTTTGGAAATTGTCACTAGTGTTCCCAAAACAAATGCAAATTTCTTAAAGGTTTCTATCAAAAGTGAAATGTCCTCTTTTACTTTTAAAACACACGTGCCACAGCATCACCTGGGTGATTAGAAGCCCTACATTTGTCACTGTCAGACAGACCTAGCTTGAAAAGATTCAGTCAAGTGCATTCATTTCTGAGAAAAGAAATTCTGTTGAATGAAGGACAACCCTAAATCAACTGAAGTGCTGAAAGGTAAGGTCAATTTTTATACCCAAAAAGTATACATAATTCTGCCCTGAAGCTCCAGGCATTCTTCACAGTCTCCATGGAAATAGCTTCACTAGAATTTTAAAGCAATTTGTGAATGTCAGATGCAGACTTTTTCACCCCCCTTTAATAATTCAGAAAATGGCAGCGGTGGGTTAAAAAGTTGTGCAAGGACAAGGTTTCAATGGGTCTCTTTCAGAATTTTATGTCTTTTTTCTTCACAAGTTAAATGTCCAGGAGAGCCATTGTTCCAAATGTAATTTAGTTTGAATGTCCCAGCTCAACTACATGAGGGCAAAAAAAACAGACATTTGTGCCCCCTTTAACAATTCAGAGAATGCCATCCGAGGATTAAAAAGTTGTGCAGTAGGAAGATTCCCAGGTATTTCTTTCAGAATATTGTATCTTTTTTCATCAGAAGTTAAATGACCGAGGGAGCCGTTGTTCCAAAGCTGATTTAGTTTGAACAGGTATGAACACAAACGTTTTGCCTTCACTCCCTTACTTTGCTGAACTCGTGCTTGTGCTCTCTCCTTAAAACATGGTAACATTGGCCTAACCCTAATTGTCACATTTAATTTACTTGTAAGTCCCTTGTAAATCATACTACTTGTTCCCAGGGCCTGTTGAGTGAATGCAGATAGGGTTGCCACCTGACTGGTTTTGTACCGACCCCACAGTATTTTAATGTACTCTCTGGTACTGTTTGGTACAAAAATAAGCGAAAACCACCAAATGCCGGTATTTTTAGCCCTTATCAATACATACTACAAACAGTAAATATAAATAGAAAGAGATTTTAAATGTGTTAATGATCCATGACCAATAATTACAGTAAACCAAGGCAGAAAAATGATGTCACAAATGAATAAATACGATTGTAATTATTTCGTATTACATCCCGGCCTTTACAGATTCTTAGAACAACAAACGTTCGGTATTTTCCTCAAGCAAAGTGTCAATCTTAGCAGCAGCACCCATTGTACCACCCACTAAAGTAGCACTGTGACTGTAAGACCTGTCTCGGAACTGCCGCTGCAGCCTGTAGTGCAGTTTTTCAGCTGCTATTGCAACCTGGAAAAATACACCTTTTTCCAGGCACAAACCTTCCTTTTTACCAATAGTAAATCACCACAAAGCCAGGCCCTAACCACTTATGTGCAGACTTCATAGTATTTACAGTGCTGGATATGTGTGTTTGAGTCGTGCATGTCCTGATAGGGAAAACAGGAAAACTTCTAAAGTCGATTTTCTCTGTTGTATGGCCTTTTTCTCCCGTAGACTAACAATGAGGTGCCTTATTACATTTAGTAAGTGTAACTTATTATTATAACTCTAGATTGGGAGCAGATAGAGAAATTATGTTAAAACTCCAATGAATTGCAATATAAAATCTTCTACTGGTACAGTCGGATTTGAAGTCACACTTTTAGAAAGATGGCATTTTTCTGCCAAAACAGACTGTGCATTGCTGCCAATGTCCTGAGTCACATGACTGGGAATGGCTCTGCTGATGTAAGTTGTGTGCTGCTTCCAGACTGTAAGACAAAGGAAGCCTAGGTGTGAGGGGTATGGGTCTTCCTGAGAGGATGGCTGGGGAAAAGCTGTTGCCTGCCCTGATTACACTTCAGAGAGCCCTGCCTGCAGCACACACAAAGGAACCTGACACCAGGCTTGCCTTTGCCTTTGTCACCTTAGACAGTTTGGAACCAGGACAGTAAGGTTGAGGAACTGACCAGAACCAGTTTTTGCAGGTAGAACGGAGAATTCCCCCAAACAAAGTGTAGTGTGGTTCCTATTTCCCTAATAGGCTCTGAGCATTGGAATAATATACACTATAGTTTTGGCATAGGACTGAGGGCAGTATGCCCCTATCGAGTATATTAAACTTAATTACTTTGTGTGGCAGCTAACTCAGAGGCCACTAGAAACATCTTGTGAAACAAGAAGGGAGTAGTTTCTGGCAACCGCATAAACATTACAACTTTGTTTCCCTTTAGAATCTGAACACTCTCAGAATCGTGGAAACAATAGATAACAGTTTCACTCAGCTAATCGTGCATGCTTAGTTTCTGCAGAGCTTACACAAAAAGAGTAGACGGGCGTTTCAATAATTTTTTTTATTGAACAGTCTTGTTTCTCGTGTAAGAGATATGAGCTGTTACAATCATAAGACAGTATGCAAGATATATTATGTATAGCGCAAACAGTAGAAAGAAATAATACTGCGCTAGCATTATCTTTTAACTATGACACATATATTCACATACACAAATAACATAGGCTGAAAATGCGAATACTCATACGATGCATTCTCTAACTAATTCTACCCCAGGTTACCCAAGTGTAGGACAAGGTAAGAAATAGGTGCTGTATGCTATAGTCTGGTCTACTAAGTTTGTATGCCAAGTTTGTATGCCAAGAGTCCCTCTAGGTTCTAGTCAGCTCCATACCTTAAGAATGAGAGAGGTTGGAATCTCTATCCAGTTCTCAAACTCTAACACCCCGCGAAGGGAGTCAGAACACTGGAAGCTGGATTCTCTGCGAGCTGGGATGACAGCGTCTTGTCAGTGCTTCAGGCCGGGACACGGCTCCTCTAAGTCTAGGTCTCCTCCTTGCTTGCCGCCGTGACGAATAGTATCAAGTCTTGCAGCCGAGCCGTGGCTTGCCATGGTAAGGGAAGGTATATTTATACCTGGAAGGTGCTTAGGAATTTTTGCATTGACGTAAAGTCTGGCAGAGGAAGGCGTCATGAATGAACCCTTAGGGTATAGCGGTTCATGCATAATAAATACGTTCTTGGAGAAATCAATAATCCTGGGCTAGGGAAACTCCCAACAGCTTAAGGGTCTGTTTTCTAAGAACTTGTGACATTGGGGTGGACGGATGTAGGTGACCATGCCTGTATTTGGATAGCATGGCTAATGCCTAGATAAGGACTGGGATCCTATACCTATATAAGGGCAATGCAAATTGTGCCTATATAAGGACATGTATCAGGAAAACCTATATACGGACACCTAAAGCGGAATACAACAAAAGGCTGGCACCAGGTATAAAAATGAGACCTTCAGAACCACGCATTAGAACATTCTTGGACCTGTGGAAGATTCAGAAGAAGGATTGCCTGGTGCCAGAAGGACTGCCCTGCTGCTAGAAGGACTGCCTCGCTGACTGTAGAAGAAAGATTGGACCTGCTTGCCTTGATCCCAGGCTATCCAGAGTGATACCAGGGGTCAGTTTGCAAACCTCCTGTGCAAGTTACAGGGACACAACAAGCTTTCAGAGGCTTTCCTGCAACTGCCCAGGTGACCAGTAGCAACTGGACCTGCCTGAGCACTGCTGCTGGCCTAGGCTGGAGAGAATCTTGATCTAAGAGGTGACCCCTAGGTCCTGGACCCATAGCTGGCATCAGCGAGAATGCATCCTCAAGAAATGGTGAAAATCCTAAATTTTGGCTCCTCCTGCCCGCAAAGTGACCTCTTCGTGCAGAGAATCGACCTCCTACAACGATCGCCAACATGAAGATCTAGAGGGACCTGCTTTTCCACCTAACAGCGACTGTCCTCGATGACTGCTAATGCAAAACCTGCATTTCATGCCAACAGCAGCTATCCACGATGATACATCACTGCAAAGCTCCAGCAGCGACCGGCTCTTCTCACTACACCAACGACAATCTGCAACACTCGATCTGCTACTCGCACCGAAAGCCTCCTTCTAGCGGATCCTGCCAACATGAACTGCACCCTTCTGGCTGGACTTGGGAAGGTAAGTCTTTAGCAGGACTAACCTGGTCCCTGTATCTGACCCATGCTCCCTCGTGGTCAGCCTGAACGTTGGACTTTCCCCCATCCAAGGAGAACAAATAACCGCCAGTGCGGCTTTGTGGTTCTTGGTGCTAATTTTAACTAAAACTTTAAAAACTCATATCTCCGGTTCTACTGCTTAGACATGTGTAATTTTGATGTCATTTCATTTACTGCAATGTACTCTACTGTTCTAAATTGGGTTGGGATTTTTACTGTGTTGTGTTTTTCCTTCATTACTGTTTGTGCCCGGCGCGAATATTTTAAACATTACCACTAAGTTAGGCCTAACTGCATTTGTGCAAACTGCCAGAGGTTTAATCACAGGTTAATTTAGGTACTTTTGGGGTTCACCATGACAAGGATGGTGTTTATTATTTGGGCTTGAACCCCTCTCAATGAATAACTTAATTTCTTAAACAGCACATCTCATCTTGAGCCTGAAAAAAAATATTATGATCACAAAGTGTCAAATGAGAAAACAAGACATAAAGCCCCTAATGGACTTGGACCTAAGCTCCTACAGGAAAGCATTTGTTATTTTAAACCTTTAAGATCTTTAAAATCCTCTACTGCGAACCAGGTAGGTGTGCCTGGATTTAAAAAGTCCTGGTTTGGCAGGAGATCTCTCCAAGTCAAGGTGGCACAAATATGGAACAAACTCCTGAATTCTCTGAGGCTAAACTCTAATTTGCTGAGCTTTAGAAAACACTTGAAAATGTGGCTCTTCTCTAGATATGGGAGATACAAAAGTAGGTTCTACTTTCCCCCTCTGTATGCAAGACTCTCAGTGTTTTCTTCTCAACAATGATTCAGCGCCAAGAAGCCTGCTGGGTGAAGGTGTGCGCTTTATAAATGTTTAATAATAATAACAACAGCCTTTTTCCATCTATACATTGAGGATCTGGAACAATCTTCCTGTGTTCATCAGGACCACCTGAACGCTGCTCCAACTTAGGAAAGAGTTGAAGACTCAGCTTTTCAAAGACCACAACACCAATGCATTAACCATCCTCAGCTCCGCTTCCTCTCCTAGTATTCGCCTACTTTAAGCTTGCCTTTGACCATGTGCAGCCCTCTGCTGTATTTTGGTTAGGTTCACGCTATAGAAATACCATATACATACATACATGCATACACAACAACATCTAGCAAACTTATAATCAGGGCCTGATATGAGTTTGCTGGATTATTTAAGGAAATATGAAAGACATCAACTTGACTACAAATTGAGATTAATTCCTGAGTGTTGTAGTGAAGTCAAGACAGATATATTTTTTGAGTGCACATATCACCCGAGGGTCTCATGGCGCTAGCGCACGACTCCAGATCCTGCTAAAAGAGAGAGGGGAAGGTACTAGTGATCAAACAACCATGTTTTTAAATCTCTGAAAAATCGGTTAGTGTCTGTGATAGAGAGCAGATGGGATGGAAGTTTGTTCCAGAGAGTGGGGGCAAGAAAGGAAAACGATCTCCCGCCATTTTTTGTGGTGCGCACTCTAATTGAAGTAAATGGTTGTATATCTCTGCATGTTTAACAGTTTTATACTCAATGACCTATTTATTAAATTGGAAAATTGCAGACACATCATAGCTCACTTCATACATTACAACAATCTATCTGCCACATGCGGACTTTGAGAACAGTGTCAAAAGCACTGTACAAATGTTTGGGGTCATGTCTCGGGCCCAGAAAGTGCTTGGCCACACTATAGAAGTGCCCTGGGGGTGCAACGGGCGTTTGCACCCCCTATGCGTGCCCCAGGGCACTTAAATATTACAGAAGAGGACCCAGACGCATGAGCGTACCCTTCTGTAATACTGAAAGCGCTAGCGCACATATAGCGCCAGCGCTTCAAGAGGGCGCTCCCTCATTTGAATGCAGGCATGCCCCATACAAATGAGGGAATCCCTTTGTCTCTGTGCCCGCTGAATATTACAGATGCGGCCACAGAGGCATAGAAGCTCTCACGTGGTGCACTGCCAGTGCGCTCTCTGATTGCAGTCCTCTGGAGGGGGAGAGAGGGTCCTATGGACACCCCAGACATCCCCTTGCAGGCGGGTGCAGTCACTCACTGCACCCACCTACAAGAGGATCTCTAATCCTATTTAAAAGTGCCGATGGGTTGCTGCCTGTGAAACGTTTGCTTTGAAGCCGCTCCTTTTTTTGACTTGAATGCTCTGCACTGGGGGCCGCGTGAGTTCGCGGCTGCCCTGGGGCAGCGCATTCCATGTAATAGGGCACCTGTTTTAAGGTATGCTAGTCGCAAACAGGGAAAGTGCACCGTTTACATAATAGGGCCCCAGGTCTGTTATGTTGCGTTTGATTGTAACTGCCCTACATCCCCAACCTGGGAATAAAGACACATGTTTGAATAAAGATACAGCTCACGCTGAAGATGGAGTTGATTGAGTGTGATGGTTGTGTAATACTGTATCCCAGTACTTAGTGCTACATCCCAGAGTCAGCCTTGACTGCTCAGTCTTGCTACCCTTGGAGAGTCAACGGATGTATGACGTTACAACGCATACTTTTACAACGCATGCACTTACAACGCAATTCTTACAACGCAACATCCACTACAACGCATTCCATTACATCGCATGACACTACAACGCATTTTTAAAAACTACCTTTGCAACGCATTCCATTGCATCGCATACTACCTTTACAACGCATACCATTACAACGCATAATATTACATTGCATTTAAGGTAAGTATTGGATAGTATAGGGGTAAAAATTACTATTCTTACTCCAGGGGGCGCAACAGTAGGGTAAGTGTTGGATAGTATAGGGGTAAAAATTACTATTCTTACTCCAGGGGGTGCAACAGTTGGGTAAATGTTGGATAGTATAGGGGTAAAAATTACTATTCTAACTCTAGGGGGTGCAACAGTAGGGTAAGTGTTGGATAGTATAGGGGTTAAAAATTACTATTGTAACTCCAGGGGGTGCAACAGTAGGGTAAGTGTTGGATAGAATAGGGGTAAAAATTACTATTCTAACTCCAGGGGGTGCAACAGTGGGGTAAGTGTTGGATAGTGTAGGGGTTTTACCCCTATACTATCCAATACTTACCCTACTGTTGCACCCCCTGGAGTAAGAATAGTAATGTTTACCCCTATACTATCCAATACTTACCTTAAATGCAATGTAATATTATGCGTTGTAATGGTATGCGTTGTAAAGGTAGTATGCGATGTAATGGAATGCATTGTAAAGGTAGTTTTTAAAAATGCGTTGTAGTGTCATGCGATGTAATGGAATGCGTTGTAGTGGATGTTGTGTTGTAAAAATTGAGTTGTAAGTGTAGTGCGTTGTAATAGTTGCGTTGTAAAGGTTGTTCCCCTTTTGAAACAGTTTACACATTGCCCAAAAAACACCAAGTCTGATAGCAGGTCTCTCTTCTAAAGAAAGTCAAATAGTTTCTTCCAGAAAGGGGCTTCAACTGCTGTTCAAGTCATCTGGTAGTAATAATGCCCTACTGGATGGTTCACAGATTTCATACCCATCACCCCTCAGGAATTTCCTACACCCAGCAGCACAGCTCATCCAGGGCCGGAAGAAATATGATCCCAGGAACTGCATTGACTCTCATTGCGGCCCACACCATCTTCAAAACCAGCTGCATCATTTACAAAGCCATCACAACAAGCACCCCCACTTATCTTGCTGACAAACTCATCATCTTATGTGGTTATTGGCACACACGCACACAGGACACCATCAGACTGCAGATTCAGAAATGGAAAAAACCAAAACAGCAAGCCTTTTCCATCTGTGCACCTAAGATCTGAAATAAGATTCCCACATCCATCAGGACCTCCCCAACGCTGCTCCAATGTGGGAAGGAGATGTAAACCCACAATTTAAGGAGCACTGCTACACAATGCATCAGCCGTCCACAGCGCAGCCTCCTCTCCTATTACTTGTTCGCTTTATGCCTGTTTTTGACCCTCTACAGTGCTCTGCTGCCTTTTGGCTAGGTTCATGCTATGGAAATACCACATGTGTACATACAGATGCACATACAGTACTCACCATAGATCCTCCTTTGGAACCTTCTGCCTGCCTAAAGTGCAGGCCTCCCAGTGGCCATAGAGTACATTCAGCCTGTAATAATGACATTCACTCCTGTAATATATAACTTACCGCACTGACCTGTTCATTCTTCCTGTGAGGAAAGACTGTACATGTGTCTGCTAAGGACAGGTGTTATGCAGTTGAACATAAGAGCAGCAGAAGTGACTTGTATTGTCTTTATGAAGAGTGCATATCAGATTTAGCACTTCAGTTATATAATAAATAAAATGCTTGTTTGACTGGACACTAGCGTTCGATATTGAGCCGAATGGTAAAATGATGTGTGGTGCACTTATATACAAAGGTCCTCATGTAAACTGGCCTTTTTGAGGGATATTGCCCTCTGTGCAGCCCAAGGGCTTCGCCCCTTGTTGTGATAAGGCTTTTAAGTAAAATAAAGATGTACAAAGTTTCACTGCTGTAGTTTATAAAATGTTCAAATGTTGTTCCTTCTCAACCATTGCAAAGTTTCCCCGTTGGCCTTCGCCTAAGCAAAGTGTTTTTCCTCATTGCAAAGGCTTCAAATCCAAGTGCCAAATCTGACATCACAGTGTTTGGAATCTATCGGGTGGGCTAATTATGACCTATTCCAAGCTGATCCCTTAAAAGTGAGACAAGACATGCATATGTTTGTGTTTTCATTACCACAATCAGCATGCCTTGGTGGGGGCATTGGTGGAATCCAATTTCCGGGTGGGACAGCAACAGCCTTGGGCCCTCTCCATTGACGCTATGCACAGTGCCCGTGATCGGGGAGCCGCAGGCTCCAGTAAACGTATACAATCACATAGTTCTAAATTAAATAATAAAGGAAGAAATAGAGGGCCCCATGTGCATAGATTTCCGCTTGCGAGTTCCAAATACCGAATGTTTGCAATTCGCTATTAGGAATTTGGAAACAGCTATGTACAGCAGTACGTTTCACACTATTAGCATTTCCCAGTGAGTTTGCAAGTGACGTACCTCATTATATTCATGAGCTAGGATGCAATGTGCGACCTGTTAGGAATCAATAAAAACACAGCCCACTGGGGACAGCAGACCATCATGTCTGTATTTGCTTCTAAATAAAGCAATGGTTATTTTTTTTTAAATGCAGCCCTTTTTCCTTAAAGGAAAATGGGATGCGTTTCAAAAAAGAAAAATGAAATGTTTCAGTTTCATTTTAAAGAGGAGGTCAGTGGGTCATGGGACGATTGACTGCCCTTAAAAAATGTTTTCACAACCATTCACAAAGGGGAAAGGGTACACTTCTAAAGCTCCCCTGAGGCACTTAGAGACTTACAGGCAGTGAAGGAGAGGTCAACAACAGTGCCAGATTCAGGTCCAATTGCAAATGGCCAGCTGGGCAGCTGCAGAAAAGGCCTCTTGGTGCTTGTTCTATCCCTGTGGCTTGAACAAGAGGTCAGCCTTATGACCTTTGGGGTCCACGTCTTTGTTCCGGGTACAAAAAGGGACCAAGTCCAGTCCTTCAGGGCTCCTCTCAGGTGATGAATAGCACGTCCAGTCATCTTCTGTTCTCCTCAGGTCCAGGAGTGTTCTATACTGGGTGACTGGAGGTGCCACATATATGCCTAGCATGAAGTAGTGGGTGGGAATGACTCCTAGGCATGCACTACCCAATGGGGTAAAAGTTCCCAAAGCCAACCCTACCCACTTTAAGCAATTTCAAGATGGCAATAGTCTTCGGCAAGACTAAACTTGGGCTGGGGTGTGTGTGGGGAGTGCACTATGGAAACCCTAATGTCCTCCCATATCTAACACAAAAAAAACATTGTTTCCAACAGCCATTGTACCCCCATTAAACCCAGAGACAGAAGTCTGGTAGGACAAAAGCAGGGTTTTCAGTAACCAGACAGAGGATACACAAGAACTGTATTGGCATCCTGTTTTCACCCTTTGAAGTGTGTTCCAAGTGTTATAAAACCCAGAGACAGAACTCTTGTTGGACAAAAGCAGGGTCTTCCAGCAACCAGACAGTGGATACACAAGAACTGCCTTGGCACCCTGTTTTAATCCTTTGAAGTGCACCCTAAGTGTTTGTATGTAAAACCCAGCAGACCTGTCAACCAGCATTTGACATTGAAATGTCAAAAAGGATGCTCACAGCCCTCACCCTGCATAGTCTATGAGATTCAGAATCAATCACAGTGACCTATTGTGTAGCTCCTGAGAGGTATTTCACACCCCAGTCACACCTATTCAAATGCTAATCACCGGCTGACGACCGTGTGACAGCAAATGCATATTAGCCTCCAGGAACTTTAGGTAGGAAAAATGTGACTTTCGAAAAGTTAAGATTTGTTAAAAATCCAACTTCACCATTGAATTGGATTCTTAATCGGATTGTTAACTTCACCATTGAATTAGATTTTTAGTCACTATTAAATTAGCTGTTTAATTATTTTCCTAGGTAGTCACATTCCTGAGATACTGTATTAGAATTGGAATCTGTGCTCTGGTTTTCTGCAGAGAAGACCTACGGGCTGCCACAGTGAATAATAGCTTTTGGGTGCTAGTCACTGTAGGACATGTTAACATACTTGTAAATACCGTGCACCCTGCTTTGCGGGTAATAAAGCCTACATAGGGGTGACTTATTAATGTTTAAAAGGCCGATCTTGACCTTTCAAAAAAGGATTTATTTTGAAAGGTCAAATTGCAGTTTTTACACTCTTGCAGTCAGGCTAACGTGGTAGGCCTGAAGTCGTGTTTTACACTGTCACTATAGTGTCACTGTAGTGACGGCACAATAGATGCATCAGACCACTAGTGACATTTAACTTGCTGGCCCTGGGTATACTTTGTACCATAAAATAGGGACTTATAGGTAAGTTGAATATGTCAATTAGGAGTGTGTCAATTAGACCAGGTTAGAAAGGGGAGCACAAGCACTTTACCACTGATTAGCAAAGGAAGTCCGCAGTGGACCTGGAAAAGATTTCAAAGTGGGTGTGCTGGCCATGAAGACAGCTAGTGGAAATCATAAGACTGCTAAAGCACACCTGTTTCCTGAATTAGTGCATTGAGTGAATGAACCAAGCTTTAAACTTCTATAGCATGGGGTATCACCTCCTCAACAGTTGTTTAGGCTTTAGTGATGCATATATGGAGAGAGGATGTGGGAATTACAACCACAGGTGCTAACTTTGGAACTGGGGAACCAGGTTGGAGTCTCAGCATCGGCTCATCAACATCCTGTGATTCTGGGCCAATCACGTAAACTCCCTGTGCCTAAAAAAAAATTGAATGTGACCTTTTGTAATGTAACTCGTGCTCATGCAAAGCGCTCCAATGCCTTCGGGTCGAGTTTGTGCTATATACATTAAAAAAAACATAAGGGAAAGAGATGTTTTAAAATGGGGTGAAATATGGTCTGGTCATTTACAGTAGTAGATTTAGCCTTGTGTTTATCACGCAATATATTAGTGTACCCTAACTCAATTTCAATTCAATCAATTCAATATTTATTAAAGATTTGGAACTCCTAGGAGATCCCCATAAAAGTACATACATATTATTACAAATAATAAAACACAACAGAGCTCATTCCACGGTCCATCATAAAATGATCAGGGACCTGCGTTGGCAAGGCTGGAATTCCTTGAGGTAAGAACAGTTAATATTGTCAGTTATCCCAGTACGTAAAATACTTTAAGGTTTTGAACATTAAAACCGTATACATAATAAAATCCAAAGTGCAATTTCAACTAGAAGATCAATTTAGAATTAGCAGCAAGAAGAAGGAAATAACAGAGCATCTCCTAAAATGTGCAAAGGGCAGTAAGTATCAAGCAGTTCATATGTAGGCCTGGGCTAAATTTCCGTTCCGCTCGCGGAAATTGCGATAATTTGACATTTTCGCGTTTGCGGAGAGCGCGAAAATGTCAAAATCTCCGCATTCTGCAGCTTAGCGACAATTTGGTTCTTGCTCGCGCTGTAAAATAATACATTCTCGCGCGCGCGTGATCGCCTTACCTGAATCCCCGCGTTCGCCAACAAGTTTTCCCGATCCGGTCGCGCTCTCCACGAGATGTTGGATTGTTGGTAGCCATTTGCGCTGTCTCGCGAAATTTCCCGCCCGCAGTAACGTCATGCGTCGCGCGATCACGTCTTTCTTCTCGCGATCATGCACCGCGAGAAGAGTGGAAACAAGATGGCAGCGCCCGCGAGCAACCGCATGGGTAAGTTGGCGAGCCGCGACCACGCAGAAAATACCGCGAACGGGCGGGAAAAAAACTTCCGCATCTTCGCGATATTTCCGTGAGTTTGCGGAGATTTTTAACATTTTCGCGATAATTTGCGAAAGTCGCTTTCGCAAATTCCGCCCACCCCTATTCATATGCAGAACAAAGTCCAAAGTTCAACTTCAACCAAAATATAAAATTTCCAAATAGCACCGAAAAAAGGAATGACGACGCATATCCAAACCTGTGCAAATAGCAATTCAATAGCAGACAGTTCAAGTGCAAAATACATCCAAATCCCACTTCAGTTAAGTTTGGAAGTTAACAACAAGAATATAGTGGGAAACGGATGCAACATATCCCTATTGTGCAAAATAGCGGTAAAAAGCGACCAAACAGTGTGCAATATACAAATTGATAAAAGACAAAATACTAATACTTCGCAAGAGGATGACAAACAAGGTGATTCATTTAAAATATATACATAAACTCCTTAAAATAATTAAAATGTTTTACACACACTGCTTCGTTTTTTGGACAAAAGAGATAGTCTCGGGCTGGTGCTACATTTTTAACACAATTTTGTAAAAATATCGGCCAAAGCCAACGATAACGACTCGATGCCAATACTGGACAAACAAAAAATGGTCCAGGGTCTGAATGCTCAGCTTACACAAGTTACAAATGTTTCCATTATTCAAATTCTGGGACAAGTTTGCTGTTAAATCATTTAAAGGTAGGAGATTCATGCGACATAAAATGAGCAAACGTCGAATTCCGTGTTCAAAATTCCAAAATAAGTATTTTTGTGCAATTCTCGGTGAGTTTGTCCTGGTTATTAGTTTAAATCTTTCTTTAGAATTGCAAAATTTAGTATCTCTATCAAAGGTGATTTTGCCACTTAAGGTCTTTAAGAGAGATTTAAATCCTAATGGTGGGAGTGTGAACACTGATTCTTCTTGTATACTAAAGGTTTTTAGTGCCAATGAGAAATCACTGGAAAAAAAGTGATTAACTACCTTAACAAAAAGATTTCATGACGCATGAAACATCTTAGTGAATCTGGCTCGCTATTTTTTAGCTGATATCCCCAGATAATAACCCTGGATAAATCTTGGATATAGGAGCTTATCAAACCGAATTTCAATCTAATTGCTGCCGTTGGGACTAACGTGTTAAAATTACATATTTCACGTAGTATCTGACCTTCAATCCTATCCAAAAAATTCCAGTCCTTGACAGGGATTGATTTGATCGCATAGAGCAGGGTTGGAGGAAATGTTGCCTTAAAAGCCATCAGTAGATGTAAAAAGTGTCTTCTGCACTGTAAAAAATACGCAAACCGTTGGCGTGAGATGTAGCTTTACAAGTGCTGTGTTCAACATGCGGTTTGTTCTTTTCAGGACCAATTTGCCACTTAAAGTTACATGATTTTCTGCTTTTAGTAATTTTCATATTTAAAATTTTACTTTTAGAGACGTTTATTTTCAAAAAGTGGCCCACTGTATATTTTTGTAGTGTTACCAGCTTTCTATTCAACACAATAGGCATTAGGTCCATTACTACTATATCATCTGCATATAAAAGACATGCAAAAGGCCGGGTACTTATCTTTGGTGCATCTCCATCAGTTTGAGCAAAGCAATCGGGTAAATCTGCTATATAAAGAGAAAATAACAGCGGTGCTAACAAGCAACCTTGTTTCAAACCATTTTCAGTAGGGATTACATCTGATAAACCTTTATCTCCACCCATTAATATCTGCCACCAAGTTTGTGAATGTAGTGCAATAATTAATGATAGCAGGGGGGGATGGCAAACCCATTCTTTGCAATTTTCTCCATAATAGTGGTCGATCTACCTTATCGAAGGCTGTTGAAAAATCTATGAAAGCCATGTATACATTTGAGTTACGAGTAATTGTGTATTTCTTCTCAATTAATTTCAGCATAACAATATTGTCTAAAGTGGAATGATTTTTCCTAAAACCTGCTTGTTCTATGGCGAGGACTTTCTTTTCCATCACGCATTCCGTAAGGTGATCGAGGAAACTACGTGCAAACTTTTTCCCCGCCGCATCCAGTACGGCTATTTGCTGATAATTACCTGGGTGTGTTCTAGGGCCCTTTTTGTACAGAGGAATTAAAATACTTCCCGACCAAGATGGTGGTGTCTTCCCCTGGGAGTAGCAAAGATTAAATAGTGGAGCTAGATAGGTAGCCCACAAAAGTTGCTCCTTTTTAATTACCGTCATGGGAATTTCATCAGGGCCCATTGCACCTGAGGATCTATTTTTTTTAATAGCTCCGGCCACTTTATCGATTCAATGTACGTAATTGGATACAGAAGTTTTAGACTGATCGGGTGCCACAATATTTAATCTGGAGGAGTTGAAATTCACAGAATACAGTTCTAACAAATAAAGTTTCCATTCCTCTTCTTTTATGGGTACAGGGAGAGATTTCACTCCACTGCCACAACTGTCGGTGACTATTTCCCAATACCTTTTGGAATTATTTTTAGTGGCTGCCTCTTTTAGCTGTATCCATGCTCCGTCTTCCTTTAATTGTCATAGGGAGCGTTTTTTCCTCTGTCTTTTCCTCTTTAGTAAGTTTATTAAATTACTTCGCTCGCACGAAAAATTCAGGAACTGAGCCCTCACTAATTTATTTATTTCCCTGTTTATAGTAAGCAGCGGGTTAAAATATGATCCCCGCTTAACAGGAGCATGTGTTGATTTGCAAGATTTAGCCAGGAGACCTATATTATAGGAAAAGGTTTCAAGTAAATCTGTTTGAGTGCTGCTGAACTCTTATTAGTGTTGGTAAGTGCACTTTTAATTTAGCGGTCGCTTGAGTGTTCCAGTGAATTCTGCCATTTGTTGCATTGAACCCTACTGTGTCACCTTTGAAGTTCCAGGGGCCTACCTTAGCACAAGTTAAATCAAATTTGAAACAAATCAGCATATGGTCACTGAAAACATTTCCTAGGACTTCCATATTTGTAAGTTTACAGAAAAAATCTGCAGAAAAAATAAAATAATCTATAATAGATCTCCCAGTTGGCGCCTTATGAGTATAGTTTGCAGGAATATCTTTTCCTAGCCTCCCATTAACAATTATGAGATCTAGACTTCTCAAACCTTCAGGTAATAGAACTCCTCTTTTGTCTGTCTTGCTGTTATTCGGAAATTGGGCAATGGGAATATTTAGGGCTTCGTTTTTTTCAGTGTTAGAAAATACCCTTATACTATGAGATGAAACTTTAGAGTTCAAATCCCCAACTAATAATAAGGACCTGCAGTCTTCAATTTCCAAGGTAGAAGAGATAAAAAGGAATAGATCTTTTAATAGATAAGCGTAAGATACATCGGGAAGTAAATATGCATTTATGATCAACAAGGAGTCCAAGGGAACCTGGCCATCCTTATGATCTAACTTAATCACCTGAATTAGGTTAGAGGCATGAACATTTTCTTTATAGGAACAACTGAGACCTGTACTTAAGAAAATAGCAATACCTCCTTTAGCGTGACCTCTATTCACAGGGAGCGCAGGCCGGCTCAGCACAATATAATCTTCGGTGGACCACTTCTTTGTGATCCAAGTCTCTTGCAGACAAATTACATCGGCATTCTGCTCTTTCAAGAATAAGAGTTTGTTATTATTAGTGCTTAAGCTGGCTGCGTTCCAAGATATCACATTAATATCCTTGCTAGGAAGAGTTCCCGCATTTTAGGCCTAAAGGTCTATTTGAATTAAGAAAGCCTGCAACCCAACTCCATTTCTTATCTTCCTCCTCTACGGGAAGCACGTGCTGAATATTTTTCTCTGTATGGAGCGAAACCCTCCTACCTTCTTTACCGAGGAAAACCTGCAAAGTACTCTCTTTCTCCGAAAAAGGTATACCTCTTGCGGGGGATACTAGATCTTTGTTAGACATCTTATTTTGGGCCACTTCTTTAATGATAACTCCACTTCTGGTACTAGAACATCAATACCACAACAACGTAGTTTATTGCTGTGTGCCATTATCAGGTGGGAGATAGCTTTGGAAGAAATTGTTACTCTTGCACCCCTAAGATTGCTATATTTTCAAATCTCAACCAGAGCAATGTCATTACTTTCGATCATCTGTAGGCCCGAAATTTCAGCAAAGCAGCCCAACAGAAAGGTCCTATTCATATATAGTTTATGATAAAAAAATAAACAAGAGATCTAAGCTATAGGGGCAGGCTGGGAGTTATTACCTAAGCTAGATACCTCAGAAATGTTATTATTGGAACTATACGTGACATTATTGCCTAGAGAGGAAGCAAATAAAGACGCATTATGGTTCAAAATACTCTGCACAATAGGTGGAGCACTTATATCTAATGTCACTGTATCTTTGGTAGATTTAATAGGTACACTTGAGTTCAAAGAGGAGGAACAAGGACCCGATAGATTATACTCTGTTTGTCCATCTTCTTTCTTTGGAACATTTAAATCCAACTTTGGTGATATATTCTGGACACAGTTAGGGTCAAAGCGTAACTGTTTTTACCTTTTTTTATTTATCCTACGGCGTTTTTACCTTTTTTCCTTCATCTTTTTCTTACGGGTGTTGTTCTTGGTAGCGTTTTCCTTAATGGGAGAGCATCTTATTTTAAGACCATCCTCTATAGGCTGCTTTGAATAATTTACGCCAGTTTTTAGGAAGATAGGGAAAACCTTTCTAATTGTATTTGAGTTTGTATTTTCCGACTTGTTTTGCGGGCGGAACGTAGATGGAACCACTGTAGCTAAAGATTCTGAGTTGCAGAGCTGCTGTAAAGTAGAGCAGTGTAACTTAGCGAGTATATCTTTGTTTTCTTTCATTTTGGTTTTAATATTTATTTTTATTACAGAAAGGCTTACCAGCCTCGAAGCCAAAGTCCCGCCTTTTAACGTGTGAAAGAGAGTCTGTTTGAGTAGAGTGTAGCTTGTCGGAGTCTTCCTTCAAAAGAATGGGAGTGGTAGATCCCTTCCCTGGATTAGACTTACTAAGGGGAAGTACGCAGATTTCCTGACAATAGTTTTTGTTCAGAGGCTAAATACTTTGTCAGGGCCAAAACAGAGTCCAAAATAGAGTCGGAGTTGCTTACTGATTTCTCCATTAGGGCTAGAATGGAAGAAAGGACTCTTTCTAAGCAAAGTAACGATTCTGACATCAACATTTATGAATCTGGATTATTAATTAAAGGAAGAAAGTTTGGGGATACTTCAGGAATTAATGAACCCCGAGAGTCTAATAAGCTTGTTCCGCTGGATGTACTACTGAACAGCTGCAGTTTCGTAGGATGATCCTTAGAGGAAAGTGAAGTGGTAGGGATAAGAATCCTGGACGATTCTAAGTTATGAGCGTGAGACAACTTATGTGACTGATCTAAATTAATGTCAGGTAACGTAAGGTCTTCCATTATGTGTTCTCCCCCTTTTAGGACCGGTTGAGAGACTCCTTCGGGTTCAAAGACTCCATTTACAAGGGAGTGAATGGTTAGATTTGCCAGCAAGGAGTCAGCCATCCTAGATTCTGAGTGTTGATGATCTATGCGCCATGATCTCCTGATTTTAGACGGTAGTATAGGAGGTACTACTGGTAATGATTTTTCAGGAATTACTTTAGCCTCTGCATGATCTTCAAGATCTTTTTGTAAAGACTCCGGCATCCCTACTGATTTTAAACTTGTTTCTCTTTTTGGAAAGAAGGAAGGGATGGTATTGAAACTCTTCAAAAAGTTAATGTGCTGTGAGTTATTCCTTAGAGAATTAGCTCAAGATTTTTTTGCGAGCTCTTGCATATACCAATCTGCCATTTTTTTGCGATCATATCTTTTTTCTTATCTTATATTACAAGTTCCTTAGCCGGGTCGGCCAGCACCGTCAGAGAGGTATGGCTCCAATAGCTCCAAAGCGTTGATGCGCCGATGCTCCGATGCGCCGCTTATGCTACACCGAGCACTGAGCGTTGAGCGCCGAGTTTCCACTCTTTGACGTACACAATTTGCCGGTACAGGGCACTGGGGCTCTGGGGCTCTCTGGGGCTCAGAGAGGCGCAGGAAGGCGCAGAAAGGGGAGCCACGCTTGTCTCCAGTAGTTAGCACTCTATCTACAAAGATCTTCATTACATTTGCACACAACAGGTACCCTCTAGCTCCTGCAGACCTCCAATAGATCCCTTCACCAAGGACAAATCACAGTCGAAGACCTCACAAGAACTCAGCGAAGTTGTGTACCCTAACTCGTTTTCAGCCTCTATCTATTCCAGCCCACTCTTAATTGTTGAAAAGACGGTATGTATAATTTATGCGGCCATCAGTGGTAACTTAGTTTAAACATCTGGAAACAGTACAAAGGGGGCTGCCACTTTATCTTTACATTTGTGAGGGTTAGCATTGTGTGAAGGAAGAGGTGTGGCGCCGCGGCCAGGGCGACTGACGCCGGAATCTGGGGATCACGGTTCGATCCCCGGCGCCAGCGGCAGATTAACCCAGCACCATGTGACTCTGGGCAATAGTTTGCTTAATCTTCCCGATGGCCCCCAGCGCCTAGAGACCCTTACGGGTGATTGTTTGCGCTTTACAAATGTGGATTATTATTATATTTTTATCTAATTTGTTGCCTGTCTTTGAACCCTAACATGGGTTTCACTCAAGAACAGGCTTTAAATTGCCATCCAATGCAATATATAACTATAAAGCCCTACATGTTCTCTAGTGATGGCACAGTAGGAATTATACAACAATTATACAACAGGTAAATATCACAAGAAATATGCATTTGTTCCACGAATTGAGATGTGCAGCTTGATAATGAACACCACAATACAATGTGTTAGTTCTTTGAAAATGCCAGTGCTTTGCTGCATGACAAATGTAAACATAGGTTTACATGCTAAGAGATTTAACCATAATTTGTAACAAGCAGCTGTTAAGTGGGCCGGGTCTCACCGGTGCTGAGCACCGGCAGTTTTTTTAGGGGGGCCTTGAAACGGGTCTCTATCGGGCTCAGTTTTGTGCCCTGGCACAGGCGATCCGTTTTTTTCCAGACTGCAGTGACAGCAGGCACATGGATGTGCGCGCGCTCACACTGCTCACTTCTCACTAGTGGAGAAGTTACGGCATGACATCACGCCAGGTGAGCATTGTAGGGGAAGGGAAATCCTTTAAAGACAGTCATTTTCTCTCTTCATTTCCCTTCTCTTTTTGAAACTCAGGAGCAGCAACATTGTCGTGGTGTCACCGGGGCTTTAAGTGGAAACTTTTTCAATATTATATACAAGCCATAGTTGCTGCTTATTTATCTTATGCAACTAAGAACCATTGACAAAGCCAATAGTTCTGACTTGTTGTAGGTATGATGTTACTGGTTGTATCATATATCTGGATGCAATGACAGAAAAAACAAAATACAAGCAGGGCGGCACACTATGATAAGCACAGATTTTTAGCCACGACCTTAATTACATTGGCCACGCCCTTTTAGAGACCCCCCAGTTTTTTCATCCCCCTTAAAGCCTTGGTCCCAGTAAATATTGGTTAGTTTGACTCACGAAATTTATCGAAGGGATGCAGAACTTATCACATCCTAGTATTGTGGGGTGCAATAAAGTCAGCACAACTGATAAATCCACCCCCTGGACAAACAGGGTTTTGTGCTGGAGCTGGAATTTTCGGGGCAACACGCAATGAGGCCCTATCCTGCTAATGTTCACTCAAAGCAAACCCAGATCAGCTACAAAATCTTTGCAAAATATTTCTCTGCGAGTTCCTCTTTTGTGGGGCTTTACTATGCACATTTTGTAGTATGCAAAGTAGTATAATACAGCAGTATGCCTTATGTACTACAAAATGCAATTCACAAACCTACAAGTGGAAATCTCAGAGCAGTCAGTAAATATGGACAGTAAAACTGTGTGGAATAGGGGCATCCATCTGGTTTCATTGCCAGAAAAATCAGTCCCATGTGGTACTTCCCCATTCTATGGTATTCTACTCATAATTGCATTTTACTATGGAGATTTTACAACACGGAAACAGTAACATCACATGCAATTTTACTGTCCAATAAAACCACATCAGTACAATGCAACTTGTAAGTAGGTCCTCGGTAGTAAATGTGGGAGGGTCCAGGGAAATGGTGGGAAAATGGGGTCTAACTTCTAAAAGATAGAGGTCTTTAAGGAAAAGTAAGGATAGACTACTACAAATCCACCCAGAATATCTTTTTATGTGCCGAATTCTCCACCCTGACTGTGGATTCTCCAAAGTCATAAACTTACTAATAACTTGTAGTTTGTGAATACTAAAAAAAAATTAAACTTACACAAAAGTATACATTTACCTTTGTGAATCAGGTCCTTAGTGTGCAGCTGATGGTGTCCTGGCTCCAGGTGTACCAAGAGCTACCAGAGATGGCGAGCTTGTCAGAAATTCAGTCTTATGTGTCTCCACCCCCTGGAATGAGGGAGTGGAGACTGGTAAGTCTACACTTAGATGCAGTTCTACACTCAGAAATGGTAAAAAGCACTGAAGTGTAGATTTGCATCTAAATGCAGGAGGAGATTTACATGTGACTACATTTATAAATGTACATTTTCCTCTGTAAACAGTCCACTAAGTGCCTCAGAGGTTGGCCTAGGAGAGCACAGCTTGTTTATGGCACCTCCTCATCCTACTCCACTCATGATTAGGGGTGAGCGATATATTCCGCTCCACCGGCAGGATTGGTGGAAAGTTTGCCACTCTGATTCAAGCTTGTAACACGGAGTTCCAGCCAAATTCCCCCAACCTCTGGGTGGCGGAGATATTTCTTGTGCGTGGCTCGATAACAGTAATTTGGCAAGTGCAAGTGAGATTTAGCATCCCCTTGTGCGATTTCTGATCACTAAATTGGCACCCAGCAAGATTTCTCCAACAGGGGTGGGTGCAGAAGGTCACGACCATTCGTGGCCAGAAAGCTGCTGTTCGAGTAAAACATGAACTCGAGTGGCAGCAAAATCAACTCGAGAAGCTGCGCCATCTGGCACACCGCGTTGTGCCATTCACACTGATTTTTCAGCACGTAATGATCTCCTGGTGCTAAATCACAGCAGGAGCAGCGCAACATGCCTATTTCTGCCCATTCGTGGAATTGAGCAGAATTTCATGGTGTTTTTTTTGGAACTTCACGGAATTCCGCAGAGTGAAACTCCGCGAGTTTCATCCAGGCCTACTCATGATTCCTCTGCCCTTTTCAGTGTTGGGGGAAGTGCCAGGTTTACGCTGGCCAGTCCTCAGTCGGCTCCGCCATATAAAACCTTTAGCCTGACAGCTTGTCTGCCACTCAGCTTTCAGGACAAAGTAGCAATCATTTAGTGCATGGTGAGTGCTTACTCGCCTTCCCTTCCCGAGACAGTCATGCGAGGCATGGCGGTCCCGGGCAGTAAAAAGCATTGAATAGAACTCACACACAAGGTGAAGGCTCCCTGAGTAACAGGGGAATTTTTTATTTTTTATTGTCAAGAAACAGGAAAACAAAACTTTTTGCTGAGCGAGTGAACAAGAAGTGGCGCCCAGTCGGCAAAGTTCCGTGCCTTCAGCAGAGCTGCCACAGTGGTGTTTCTGCTGTAAGCAGAGAGACCCCACAAATCAGGTGGGGGATCTCTAAATATTGTGGGCAGTCCATCTCGCCAAGGTCTACATGATGCCCAAGTGTTATCTGTGTAGTGTATCTTATGTGGAACCACTAGCAATATATGCCACATTAATTATTGAAAATATTCTGTGTAAAATTCAAGTTTTTCATATGGAAGGGCAAAGCAATACCTTTAAAACCTTCATGAAGTTTTTCATAGGCTTCAGCAAAGGTTGCTAAAAAACACTTTGCAAATTTGCACGCCCCTAATGCCGACGTGTATATAGATCTGTGACGGGGGTGAATGTCTGAAAAGTTTCAGCGCTCCGTCCATCATCTCCTTGTGTTTGACTTGTATATAGTATGCAGGATTATTTTTGTAATTTATTAACTGTCTTCCTGATAGTTGTTTCATAAAATACACAATATTAATATTTAGCTTTTTATTCTTTTCAGCTAGAAAACCTAATGTACTACAACCAGAACAGCCACTCCAAGGTGGTCTTGCGGGATTTCTACCTGTCGCGCTTTGAGAGCGGGGAGATCACAGAACCATGTGGGACACCCGAATACCTGGGTACGTGATGTTCTTTTTCGGGGTATAATTTAAGGGTTAAGGAAGGACCAAGAACAACTCGATGATATAAGTAGACCTTATACAATTATATTCTTACAATGGAATGTCGCCACCTATTGGGGAACACGATATGTTCAACAGGCACACATGGCAATGCGCACCCCGCCCTATTAATGGCAGGAAGTCTGTCCACTCATTTCCTGTCCAGGGCTCCCATGTGAACTATGGCAGTTCGGTCCCAAAAAAATGCTCCAATGTACTGGACAAAAACTCATGTGGCCTGAAGGGCTTTATTATTTATTGTGCAATGACAAATCCTGCTTTTTGGTTTGGTTTTCAGAGATTAAAATAAAACATCAAGTGGTCTGTACTGAAGGGCAGACAGGGTGGAACTGTGTTTTTCTCTTAATTGGGCCCCCTCCAAGAGGTTAAAGCCGCTTCACAGATAAAATTCCACCAACATGGCCGAACACTTGAAATATTGTGGGTGCACTGCAGCGTGTCAGTGTGGGCGGGGCCTTTGACCCCTTACCCTCTAGCGGTTTGGTGGATGGCCTCCAAGAAGTGAAAGGCCATCTTCATGTATGTTTTTTTAATGTTTTCTGAAGTGGTCCTAGTATCGCTGCATCCTGGTCCCCAGGAACATCACTAGATGTGCCCCATTGGTTTATTGTCCGGGCAACAATGTTAATGCAGGACATGGGTGTATTCTAAGAAGCCTACTTGCTTTTCTTCTAATTTTAGTTTTTGGAAAATGTGTGTTTTGCTTTTGAGTTGGGTGATCTGGGCGCGTCTTAGGGGCTGATTTAGAGTTTGGCAGAGAGGATTCTCTGTTGCAATGGGAACAGAGTCCCCTCTTCACCAAACTCAAGGTCCGCCTGCCCAGTTTAGAGGTGGCCAGACCTTAAGAATGTCAGACACAGCCTGCTGCAGCTCAGTCACTGACATACTCCTCTGACGGTCCGACAAAGTGAAGGCCAGTCAGTAGGTAGCCAGCCAACCGAGATTGTTTGGGGTTTTGTTTTGTTGTCCATCACAGCCAGGTAAATCCTGGCGTTCATAGACAGTAGAGAGAAAATGACACCCCACACAATGGAGAAATCACTCAAGGTGTGTGGATCATTGGTTTGACATTTTGCAAAAACAAACTCCCACTTTAGGAATCTCTGTTTGAAAAATATTTGTTAGAATTTATAGGTGGATGTCATGTTTATTGGAGCCATTCCTCAAACGTTCACAATATTGACAGGAACCGCAGTGACGGTGGTTCCTGAGAACATTAAGAGTTGTCTGTGGGTCTGGCAGACAACTTCATACTCAGGGTGGGATGTTAGTGAGGGCGACGGAGTAAACTCCGTCAACTTGATGGACTTACTCCGTCCGTCCAAGTCTATATCAGTCCCTTCACGCTTCTTTATAGTGCCCCGCACATTGCTTATTAAATTGTGCCACCCTTCATCTTCACAAAGAGGCTATGGGCTAAGCCTCCTTTGCAGAGAACCCAGGGACCATCCTCATGGTTCTCTTATTCCACTCACTCAGCCTGGTGTAGGGAGAGCCTTGTCCTTTGCTCTTCTGAGTGTCAGAGAACTTTCCTACTTGAGAGGAATGGTGAAAAAGCTTGCGGTACCTCTGTCTGCCTTCATGCCGGTGCCCATGTGCCTAGGCGTGGATGTGTGTGTGTTTGTGTGTGTGTGTGACTGTCAGCCCTTCTCCATACACACTGGGCTCGCTTGATGTTTAAAGATCACGATGACATGCCCCCATGAACAGAGAAATGGGGTTACTGGATTGGGGACAAGAGGCTTCTTAATTTCTCCAAGTACCTGCTCCACTTTGGTAGCCGATGACCATATGTAAGGCTTTCCACTGAGGTTTGGAGACAGCAAAGTTCACCAGCGTTCCAAACTCCTACTCAATATCCCTACAAGACAAAATGCAGAACTCATTAGTACCAATCCCAAGTGGTACAATGGTGTGACCCGGCTCCGTCCCCATCAAGCCCTACTTAGCTCTCCGGCTGTCAGAGAAGGACTAGTGTGAACATTACAAGTTCCTTGAGGAGACGTCTATTCTTGGACCTCTCGGTCTGTATCCTTTTTGGATCTGTATGCCCCAATAATTGATACCCAAATGTAGTCCCACCTTTAGCCGCTCCTTGGGATATTGATCAGGGGGGCAAAGACAAGACCTGCCTCAGTTATGTAATGGCTTACAAGCCCAAGGCTCCCACACACAGCAGAGATCACTCACCACGTTCCTCATTTTCACTTTGACTCTAACACCAGCAATTTTCCATGATAGTCTTTTCAACCCCCCTCCCCCCCCTATTCTCCCCCTCCATTGTCCTGATGGAGGGTGTCTCTGTTGATAAGTAAATGAGGAGAGGGGCTCATAGAGACCCTTTGTTTTTAAGGGTGGGGGTACTCTACTTATATAGGTAGATTTTTGTCCAAGGACAATTAGTTTAAACAGTGGTACATTTGGCTTGGTTGTATTTTCAAGAATAACATCAGCTTCTCGCGAAGGACTCTGGGGGTTTTGAGCAGTTCCTCCTCGTGCCAGATGTGCTGTTCGACTGAACTAAGATTACAACCTTCACTAACAGCACGCGCGTGGTATCCAGTGTTTCACCTTCTTCATCAACTAACTACTGGTTTCTAAAAAGCTTTACACCCCAACCACCCTCCCCCACACCCGCCAGGATTGTTTTTTTCCCCAGTTAGCACACGTGGGCTAATTTGGCCTTTGGTGCATCGGTATTAAATTAAAAAGAAAAATTATCAACTATACAGATGCCAGAACTAAAGAAATAACAGCTAGCAAAACAGGGGATGATAAAACATTTATTTTGATTTCCCTCAAACGATGTTCTTGAATTATAATTTGGGCTTCTTCTCAAGAAGCGATTCTCTTGGGGTGGGCGTCTCTGCAGCAACTTTATTGCAAATTATTTTTCTTGCTGACTCTGCTTAAGGGTGTTTTTTTATTACTAATATCAGTTTCTTTTATTCATCTTCCGTCTGAGCGCATAATCAGTGTCTATGTCTTGTAAAGTAGTCTGCTTCTCATCCTTGCTTATCCTTGAGTGACCCCTCCCCCGCAGACCGCTGAAACTATGAAGGGACTAAACAGCGGTTGACGATCCCATAACATTAAGTGCATCCTTGAGAGGAAGGTGTAAAGAGGAGGGCACACAAAACTAAGAGATGTTCCACCTGCTTCTCTTTGCATCCCACTGACCTTGTATAAAGTGGGCGGAATGGTAAATGACCGAATGACCCCTCCACTCACTCCGCCATAGAGCCCCTATTGCGCCGTTGTTGACATTTCCACAAATGGTGCAACGGATGCTGCATTTGGAGTAACTGGTCTTCCATTATGTCAGGTAGCATCAACCCTAAGGAAGGACAACAATGCAATGCATGCCGGCCTTCTCTGAATGGGCTCTAAAGCTCCTTAAATGCGTGTGCAGGCATGGGCCTCCAGTGTCCACTTGTCCATTCAACCATGCCACAGAGAAATTTGGGAATCAATAACTCTGAGCCCACTCCATCCTCCTTATCCTGTCATTGCAATAGGAGCTGCCTCAGAGTCAAAGCAACCACACCTTGGAGCCATCATATGGCAGAACACCTTGCACCTGAGCGGCAGAGGTCTTACATCAGCCGCACTGTCTACCATGCACGGCTTCCAACAAGACTCATGCACATCATCAGCTCTTGAGAATGCTCCCTCCCTCATGTTGCTTCAGTTCCTGATTAGCTCAGTTAACACCCCCTGATGATATTTCAAGTCCATTTATTACTAATTTTACAGTGTCTAATTTTTCATCCACAGCTTCTGGTAACTTCATAAGGCTTGTACCTATCGGCAGGGCTTTGCTATATTAGCCATATACGAGTCAGAATACACTGATGGGTGTATGATTGTGGATTGTCCAACACTTGCCCTTCTTTTCACCGGGGAAGTCTCATCCTCCAAACCTTCCAATCGCGTCTGTCTTGAGCTGATCTTCTCTCTTAGACCTGGGATCTTCGCTTTCGTCAATTCTTGGGGAACGTTATCCAAGATAGCACACAAGGTAGAACCCAAGGGATGACTTCTGCTTCCAAACTCAATGTTCCGAAACATATCAAACGGGACAGTAATAACTGCTGCGGCACAAAGTCCTTGCGTATGCGTGAACTGTTTTACACCTCCCAGAGAAGCATTCAGTCAACCAAGCGTGGGGGCTTGGCTATGAGTTGTGTTCCACCTCATTCATGAATGGATGGACTTCTTCATCTGAGACCGGTGGCATTCACTTCCAGCAGATTTTTCAGAGATACTGCTGAGCTTTGATTAGCGATACTCATAAAAAAGGTGTTTATGTTAATAGAACCACATACCTCTATGTTTAAAATGACCAGCTAGACACATCAAAACTCTACCAGAGCAATCAGTATTTAAAACGTCAATTTTTTCACAGATCTACAGTCCTGAACAAGACCATACTGGGGCATTTACCCCCAAGTATTTTACGTCACTGCTCTAGGACGAAACTGTTGTCTGATCTCTTCTCAAGAAGATCTCCCAAGAGGCAGCAGGGAATAAAATATACTGTAACCCATGACCTATGAAAGAATGAACAGAGGTCAAAGACGGTAGATACAGTAGTGGGGACAGAAGGAAAGGAATAAGGACAATTACCGGGCACGCGAAGAGTGAGGCTTCCACCTACAAACAAACACTCCCCCATCTTTCACCCCTACTCTTGTGGTCAAAGGACTTTTGTGTCTCTACAATACCACTGTTCCCTGTAGAGCTTGAAGTGCACAAGAAAAAGTCACTTCAGGCTCATGGATGGCATCCACGGGTGCTCCTGCCCCTCCTCCAGTTCCTCCTGGAAACATGTGGTGCTTTGCACAGATCAACAAGCCTTTGTTTAAGAGGACAGGCTCATTGCCCTGAAGACGCGTGAGCTGCTTTTGGGTAATCTGATCCGTTTTGTCCATTCAGAGATGCTCATCTCTGGCCCCTGCACAATGGTCCTGGACTGGATCATAAACAAAGTAAGCACCAGCAACATAGTCTCCCCAGTGAAGCTGGTCTTCATGTCCATAGAAACTAAACCCACCACTCCTGGTTTGAAGGCAGAAGCAGCCTTACCCAGAGCACTGGTGGAGCTTTGCCTGTGACTTCTGCTATCGATGAAGGCAGTAGGCGTGCATTCTCTAATGTGGCAAAGAATGACACTGCTTCTGTTAGGGGCAGGTTATGATGCTCTCTGCTTCAGCTTTTAGCGTGGATAAATGGTTCCAGGCTCCTGCAGGTGTGACTCTCTCAGCCCTGTTGCTGGTAGGGATGAGGCACAGATCTCTTCAGCACCCCAGTGCCCTGCAGCTGTGGCAAACTCTGGGCCAGAATTAGGAATGCAAGTGGCAGAGGATAGGTGTCTCTGAATCTCTGCCACTCAGGTAAGGGTTTGGATCCAGGATTCAGAGCGCGACTATCCTTTCTGGTCCAGTGATGCTGCTTTCACCTGCACTCTCTGGAGAACATTGGATCAGGTTAAACTGTAGGCTCTGGCAGGGGAGCCCTGCAATCCTTTGTGAAGGTTGTAGAGAGTTTGAGCTCACACAGCCTCTGACCCACAATGGATGCTTAGGCACCTCACCCATTCTCTGTCCAGGGCAGATTGCAACTGGACACTAGATTGACCTCAGGGAAGGACTGGACCCTTGAGTCTCTGTCAATGCTGTACCACACAGCGAAGTCATGCTAGGTCCACAGAGGCTGGGCAAGGAGATAGAAAGGGGAAATTGAAATGGGTACCTAATTATGATGTTTTAAAGCGGACTCAAGGTTTTCCCTGTTGTAAAAACCCAAGTTACTCAATGAAACAATTTGCTCACTAGACTCTTGAACCTGAACTGACACTCGCCCACTCTCTTGGGATAAAGTGAGGAGGGTAAATACGGCACATCTGTCCCAGAGTCCCAGAGGGGAGAGTACAGAAGGGTTGCAGTTGTATGGAACCCCTTGGTCCATAATGAATCTCTCATTAGTTGCTGCCACCTACCAGCCAAGGTGAACATCAAGGGTCTCACTCTTACAATCGGATGAAATGCATGAGAGGTGCAACATACTTATGGGAGAGAGGGTCGCAGCAGAGTTACAGGGATACCAGAAAGGATTACAATGGTAGATGTTAGTGGGAGATTATTGTTTTCCCGTGCCATGTGGGGGAGTTTGTGTGCTGTGTGTGTCTCTGTCTTGAAACCTTTGCAGTTGTGTGTTCTGTCTGTGGATGTGTCTCTGTGCCTAAGAGTCTTCGCTGGGGTGCATGTGAGCTGACAAGGCCATACACCTAGCATAGTGAGCTGTTATTGAATTCATCACAAAAAGGTGCCTGTGATTCCCTCAGTCTTGAGTTCTATTCTGCACATTCTGTGTCTGTTTATTTCTGTATCTTTTTGCACCTTTCTGTGTTCTTGAGTATGCCTATACACGTGTTTGAGTGTGAGTGACTGACAAACTGCCTGCCTGCACTTACATTCCTTAATGTTAGTCTGATTTCAAATTATGTACATCAGACTTTCCATCCGCCAGTGTGGTGGAACCTTCACCATATCACAACGTGGCTACCACGGCAGCAAGGGTATTGTTTTCTGAGGTAGCTTTCAATGGCATGGCTGGCCCCACCATGGGGGTATGAACTCTGTGGTGACATTTCCACCATGTCCATGTCTGACCTCATCCTGTCTGTGATCCCTGCAACCCTCAGCACTATTCTTATGCCTACCAAGACACACAGGAAGGTGTCCATTATTCCACTGGTAGGATCAGACCTGTCATCAGTTGTTAAGGAATAGGCTGACACGGCATTGAGGGGTAGAAGGCACAGCAATGGGTGCATAGTTGGCCCTTGTATTCGCTATTCTACAGACTGCATGCAGGTCTGGCTCCTTTTGTAAAATCCACATAGTAGCACTTTTGTCGTACATTTTATTAGGATTGAGTTTAGGACCACTGAACACGTTTCTATAACTGGTAAGTTTCTCTTTTTACATTTCTATTGTTTATTCT
Organism: Triturus cristatus; assembly: GCF_964204655.1. NCBI lineage: Eukaryota > Metazoa > Chordata > Amphibia > Caudata > Salamandridae > Triturus > Triturus cristatus. The sequence goes on from NC_140593.1 coordinate 1,194,256,827, forward strand.
TCGTTGTGGTGCTGAAGTCATTTTAACCCAAATACTTTGCCTCTCTTTCAACAACAACCTTTGTTTCTCCCTCCTTTCTTCTGCTTTGGTTACTCTCTCCCTGTTTCTTCACTCACACGCTGTCATGCTTTTATGACCTACTACCTATCTTCTGTTCTGCTCTCTACTCTTTTTCATTACCCCCTCTCAATTGCTTCTCTCTTTTTTTACTGACTATGCCATTGTCTCTATCTTACTTTCTACCTTTCTATGTGTCTATCTCTCTTACATTTTTTCGCTCCTCTCATTTCTGTTTACCCTCCTCTTCTGTTGGCGGAATAGCTCCAGAGGTGGTTGCACGTCACAGATACGGTCGTCCTGTTGACTGCTGGGCAGTTGGAGTGATAATGTTCATCCTGTGAGTATTAAAAATGGGAGCAACCTAGAGAGAATCTGAGTGTGTGTGCATGTGTGTGTGTGTGTGTTTGTGTATGTCTGCATGTGTATGTGTGTGTGTTTGTGTGTGTGTGCAAGTATGTTTGGGTGTTTATTGATTTGGTATGGTGTACTTTAATTTTATTTTTATGATTTTTATTGCAGTACTCTCTTGTGTGAGGTTGGGTTCTGTAGGGTCAGGAAAATATATGGCAGTGGCGAAGTGTGTCTTCTATAAGTATAGCCCAGGGTGTGATTGAGGGTTTCTCAGTGTGGAAGAACACTTTCTGCATCTGAGGATATTGGAAAAGGTTGAGGTATGATAATCAATGGCTCAGCATCAAAAGCCCCCCTATTGAAAATCTGTTTACTTCTGCCTGTCTCAAACTGGAATGCTGTCCAAAAATGAAGGACCTAGATCATTAGGCAGGCCATCACAGAACAGACCCACAACAATATATAATAAACATTTCTTATGCGTTGTTCCTCATTCATCTCTATTAGATTCTGTCTCAATACATGTCTCAATACAGGCCATGCAACCAAATTACATCTCAGCCAGATAAATTAAAGAAAAACAAGATTTTCCTGAAAGTTAGGTAGCAGTTAAAATATTGTTGCTCATTCAAATTTCATTTTTTTTTTACAATTTATAATTCATTAATCTTGTGATGAAGCATCTGAGCTGTGAATATTATATACATTTACTCCACTTTTGGTGAATCTGGTTCCAGCAATGAAACATGTGCTACAATCAAATAACTCTTTCAAAATAGTTTTTTTTCTAGCCGGTATTTGTAAGGCTAATCTAAAAGTGTCCCTCCATACTGCATTCCACCTACAAATCCTGCCATTTCTAAAATCAATTTCAGATATCATTGCTCAAAACCTAGTAACTAGGTTACATTTATTTGTAAATGGCATCTTGATGTATAATTTGAGCTGTCTACAAATCTGCATACCCAAAAGATTTTGAAAACCTTGTCGCTTAAAGTATTTCTTTAAAAATTATAACATCAGTTCATAAAGCTGCCATACACCCACCCCTATATGTGCCTTTTTTCTTTTTTGCCACTTAAGATATTTTAGTTTCATTTTTGATACATCAATGAAAAACCAACAGAACAATAACACAACATAACAGTAAAATGTGCCTATCCCTAAAATAAATGTATTTAGAATCTATATAAATGGATTGTGTAGGAAATGTACAAACTACAGCTCAGGGTGACTAAATTGAGTTGTCCATTTCCAAATGTTTTCTCCATATTTTCTTAAGAGTAGCCTAATATGTATTGGACAAATTCATTGATGTGCAGCCACTTAAGGAATTGTGCCAAGCAAGTTTGAAAGCAATGAAGAGATTTGAGAAACCCCAGCCAATTTCAGCATGGCACTGAAAAAAAGCTGAAACTTGAAAACAACTGAGACAATGGAAGGCCCACGTCTGGAATGTGATCTTTCTGGACATATTCATAGGGTGTGAATGGTGGTAACCAGTCCTCTTCGCTTGTGTTAGGGAATTTCCTTCATCAAAGAACACTACATGCTCCTAAAATATGACCACAAGAAGGCCAAAATACAACAATCCGCGGCAAATTGGTGAAGTTGTAACTTTTTTATTTTTCAATGCAATAATAGACCACACAAAAATGAAAACACACTGGCACCTAAACAGCCATATGTGTACAATAAAAAATGTAAATTAAAAAAATAAGCCACTGAATACACTTTCCTAGCTTTCTATGAGGCAGGTGTGCTTAGGTATAGAAACCTAGTTTTAGTTTTAATACACGTCACAGGAAAGTATGATTCTTATTGGCACAAAAATGTGCTACTGGGCTTGGATTCATCGAACCAGAAGACACATCTTAAATAAAGAAGGACTACTAAAACGAAAACAAAAGATACAGTTTAGAAAGAAAAAAAGCATTGGTAAAGTAAATTATTTGCCCATCTGCCCTGCCGTTGAAGTGCACTTCTTTTTAGGGTGAAATGACCATGTGCTCAGCCAAAATGCTGCTGGTCACTGAGTATGAGAGCCAGTAGGTGGAGAGGGTTGACCCACTGCCCCATGCACGTGCATCATGTGGTAGCCAGAAGCAAACTGTGAATGGCAGGTGACCAGACAGTTGGTTGAAGAGGGCTACCTCAAAGTTCCTCTATGTCACTATGCACATATATATATATTTTTAATGTATGTATTGTTTTGAATACATGAGGTTGGCCGACTAGCAAACAGCTGTTTGGCTGAAAAGCTAGCAAACAGCTAAAACAGCCCAAAAACAGACACCAACTCAGTTCTTTAACCTTGCTGCAACCAATAACATTTCAAACAGAATTTTTTTACATAAAACAGTGGCGATACATGGAGTCGTAGGTGCATGATGGTTAACAAATTCCAGTTGTAAAATATGTGACAAGGCTAATTGATGCAATTTTAGGAGCATACACATTAAGACAAACATACTAATAAAACACAAATCTAATGAGAAACAAAAATACCAAAATGGACATAGCTAAACAATGTTTGAGAACTATGAAAGAATGAAGCCATCCTTTGAGCTGCAGTCGCAAGAGACGGTGCTTTAGTCCTTTTCAACCCCGATGATTGGATGAAGCGACTACTTGTGGAAGGCGCTGATGACCTCGTTTACAGTTTGAAAGAACTGAAAAGGCTCCACTTTCTGAAGGAAACATTAAATAAGGAGTAGATTCCACCAGTTGAACCTCCTCAACAATATCCCTCAGGTGGAGTCAATTCAACAGGAGGATTCTGTTCAATATTTGGAATTTTATGCAGAAACTGGAAGATTTCTAACTCCCTCCAAACTCTAAAGGAGGACCTGTACCTTTTGGGGTGGAGCCAAGCCTGATTTGCATATGTTTGATACCACACTGTAGCGACCCTGTAATGACGAAAAGTTCCCAAAAATATGGAAGTGAATATGGCCCAGAAGAATTACCAGGGTCTGAGATGATTTCAAGCAGTTCATCCATCATCTTGATGTTTTTCTAAAGTGCTTGAATAATAGCAATCGGAGTAATAGCCTTGGTTGAAGTAATGAGACTGAGGTAACACGAAGCTGAAGAAATGCATTTGAATACTGGGGGCACCTCCTGTGTTATCCAGGCAACATAATGGAAAAAAGAGGGTGCATGAAAGCCAGACTAAGTAATCTAGAAGTTAAATTCCTTTGAAGGAAATGGAAGTAAACTGACTTGGTAGCACATAAATGCTATATGACTAGCAGGGGACCTACACAAAAAGCCAGAAAACAGAGACACGTTTCAGCCCTGAGCTGGGAGGGCCTTCTTCAGGAAGAAGAGCCACAAGTGCAATTCCTACAGTCCAATGTGTCTCCCTTGGTCACTGAAGAAGTAACGTGTTCTTGGAAGTGGCTCAAAAAACAGAACGTGACCAAAAGACGCCCACAAGGATAATATGAAGACTGTGGGGCTGTTTACAATGTCGGTCATCAAGCATTCCGACCAACCGACTACGATACTTCCGAACACTGTTCGATCAAACTCCCACTGACTTTAATGGGAGCCTATGTTCCAACCAACAACACAGGCTTCGATAAAAAAAGGGGTAGTTGCGGAAAACCGTGTACCCTGTAATGGGCAGCCCATGGTGCCAGCAGCAGAGTGCATGGTTGGAAAGGGGGGGCCATGGGTACCCCACAGGCCCCATTTGGATGCCCCCTGGGTGAAGGGGGGCCTGCTCTGGGCCCTCAAAGTCAGTTTCCGAAAGCCGATCCGTGTCAGAACAACCGATTTGGAAAGGCTGTCCAAATCCGACATCATAATGGCTCAGTCAGAAACGTGGTCCGCAGACCTGTATGAGTCGGCCCGACCAACTTAGTTTCTCCAAATGCATTTCGGAATCAAGTCGGAAAGTCCGAACGGTTTCCGACCATCGTAATCGGTCGGTCAGAAATGTGTCCGAGTCGGTCAGAAAGGCAGGTTCCGATTCAGATTCGGACAAATCAAATGCCATTCGGATTCTTTCCATCCTTCATAGTTATCGGCTCCTGTGCAGTAAGAAGGTAGCTGCGAGCAGTGCGCAAAAGCTCAAGTCAAAAGACTGCGGTGGCGCCTAAACAGGAGATCAAGATCAACTGGAAGATTGGGCCCGCTCCTTTCCTTCAGAAGTATCACTTAATGAAAAAAAGAGGAGAAAAATGTGACCACTCTTCATTTGTTGTCTGCCACCCATTTCTCCAACTCCACTTACTTTCTCCAACCCCCACGAATTCTGGTCCTGCTCCCTTAAGTCTGCAGTTTTTATCTTTTTTACTATTCACATACACAGATTGTATAATTTTTGTAGCTGCAGACGATGCATGAATCACGCAATTCTGCAGTCCCTTCTTCCATTCCCAGATACAGAAACCCAGTACCCCAACTTTCTGTTCAGAATTTTAACCGAAAAAATCAGTTCCCAGTTTTTTGTTTTATGAGCCACCTTGAAGAAGAGCTTCCAGTGATTGGGAATCTTTCCTTTGTTACTAGAAAATATGCACATTATGCTGTGTGATCTTATGCAGAACTATGGTCACCTTCAAGGTATACAAATGGATCTCAACATAACATCTCCATTTGAATTCTGCCCCATGTAAACCAAAGAGAACTTCAAGAAAGTGGTGCATGGATAAGGTGGTTACCAAGAGAAAAACTGAACCCTTGATTAAAAGTTGTAAAAATCATACTATTAGCAAACATTATGCTACGGTTACGAGTCAGCCGGATTTAGGTGTTTGGATACTACGTTGCCAGAAATAATGTTACCAGACAGTGTTTCCGCACTCAGATCTGGCTATTGAGAGATATTCCCATGGAATTTAGACCCAGACAGTTTTAGTTTTTTGGGTTAAATTCTTCTCAAAATTCCCCATTCTCTCTGGATTAATGCTCCCATGGGTTACTTGTTGAATTAGATGGCAAAAGGAAGATAGGTGGCTGTTGCTTGGCGAGGGGAAGATGTGGGGGGGTGTAGGGGGATGGAGAGGATGTCATTGGGGAGGGGTTTGCTATCGGCAGGCAGTGAGGAGTGCTCCATGCTTCCCAGCGCTGTTGGAGGAGGTGGGATGGGGACTGGGCTGTGACTGACAAATGGGGTTGCAGGAACATCTGCCCATTTGTAATTGGTGGAACTGGTGCCCCCAGGGATAAGGTTCCGCTTGAGTCATAATCAGACCCTCAGTGTTTGTACCAAATCCAAATATTCAAGCAAATATTCAAGCCTGTTTATTTTGTTCATCTCTCATTTCTGGGCAAACTGTGGGAGAAAGTTGTTGCTAATCCACTTACATATTACATCCAAACTCAGACATTGTAGATGACGTTTTAGCTCACAGTGTTTTGAGTATTGTAAACAATCTAAGGCTGGTGGCCGCTTGCAGGTATATCAGGAAATTAATCCTATTGAACGCCTCAGCGGCCTTGTGATTGCCAACCGTCCGCTGCTGCTAGATGGCTTGGCACTATGTAGATTGTGTCATTGTCCCCTTTGAACTTGAGTAGACTCTTTGCTTACGGAGTCCACCAGGGCGGCGCCTACATTTTTACATTGCTCCGGCGCCCAGTGTAGTGAAGGTTTATAGCTATGATATTCTGTGTGTCTGTATCCTGCTGCAGGTGGATGAATCGCTGAGATCCACTGCTTAGACCTTTCAGCCGACTTTGCTGGTGGAAGAGCAATGGAGGCGTCAACTTCTTAAAACTGAATAGACATAAAAAAGAGACTCTAATACCACTTAGGAAAGGTGTACTTTGTGCCAATGAATTGATTGATCCCAAGTGAATCGGTGTAGTATCCGGGACCAAAACTGATTGAAAATTCACAATAAGGGGCTGATTCCGATCTCGCTCAGAAAGAACTTCGACCGACTCTATCCCGTAGAGCTTTCCGGCCGACCCGTGCTCTAGGGCTCAGAGCGACAGAGTATGATGCGCTGCAACGCTGACGGACTCGGGTTGCTCGCAGCCCCATTTAAGTCAATGGGAGCCTGTCGTACATCACGTACATAGGCTTCCATCGTGAAAAAAAAAACGTACGTCTTGGAAAAGTGCACCCCCTGTCACGTGTTTGCATCAGTGCTCCCTGCAACGTACACACATGGGTGACGGGGACCCCTGGGTCCCCCCACGGTCCGAGTCGTAGGGCCCCGGGTGAAGGGGGGTCCGTCGCAGACCCCCGTAATACGCTTCCTGGAGCTTTTTCAAGCCGGAGGCTTTGACTCGCACCGGCTGCTCACATCGCGCATCGTACTTGGCCGGACGGAAATCGAACGCATTGCGCCGTATGCGTCAGACATTTTTGAGTCGCTTGGGAGGCATCGCTGACAGGTACCAGTCGATCGGGCAGCGAGGCAGTTATCGCATCGTACTTGCTCGCTCGTACAGCTGTATGAGTAGCACGGAAATCACACGTTCGACTCAGACTCGCTAATGGTGGATGCCGCTAGGAGCCCTTCCGAGTGAGATCGGAATCCGCCCCTAAGTCCTAAAACATCAAAGGTGATATAATGAGGATTGTTCTGATTGATTTCATCAATCCACAGTTTGTGACCTCATTTATGGATTTGTTTACACCAGGCTGGAGAGCAGCACCTTTCGCCTTTTCCCATAGACAATACTTAAAAACTGCAGCAAGTCAACCATGAGGTACCAGATCCGGATAAATAACTGCAAAAACTGCTGCTAATGTATTTGATTTGACTCCAATTACTCTTTAAGGCAAACATGGCAATGTATGTATCAGTATATAATACAAAAACACTTGCTGTGGTGTTCCCAGAGTGCTTGGCGGCATTGTGGTAAATGCTGGCTTCTCCTTGGGGAGGTTGTAGGGTCTCTGCATGAGTTGCAGTGTCTATTTTGTGTCTCAGTATGTTGGCTGTGTGGTGGGGAGGCTGTGAATGCATGCATTTGGTCTGTTTTCAAGTGTGCATGGCTATTAGGCATGTGAGTGATTCATGTGTGGTCTTGCAAATGAATGTGCCTACCATATGACCTCGCTGTATGATGATAGGTGCATGATAAATGTATACATTGTTGAATATCCTAAATATGTGCTTATTTGTTATCTCAGTATTTGTACCTGTATTTTCGTGTGTAGTTTGCTGCTGTATCTGTATGTCTGCACGTTTCTGGTTTTTCTGGTGGGCGTAGTACCAGTTCTACCATGGCCTTAGCTATGTTTGGCTGCAAGACTTTATCACACTGTACTAATTTAGGGCCAGGTGTTAAAGGTCCTTTTTTGGTTCCAAACCGTGTTATTCTGAAAATCACAGGGTATTGTGACAGCAAATCTTATATGTACTAAACCCATTTTGTGAGTCAGAAAACTATAATTGGTTATATGATCCACTCCAAATTCCAATTAGAAGGAGATGTGAAAGGGGCGTCCCCACAATTATGCATGAATGATCTGCGACTGCAATTACCATAGCAAACCATTCATTAAGGGAGGTAGTGGCTGGTTCTTAAAGTGGAAGGTCTTTTCTTTAAGGAACACAGGCTGCTTTGAAAAAAAAATAGTATTTGGTCGTTCCATGGAACAGGGATTGCGATCTGCTGGTCCTTGCAGGCCATCATGTCTGTGTTTGTAGTCAATCATGTGGGGGGAAGGGGGGGTACAAATAGTGCCCTGTCTAAGTAATAATCATTAGGTCGGTCCATCTGCACCCCCCCATGCTACTGGATATTTTGGAATGTGACCTTTTAATACATAGGTCACATTGCAAAATTAAAGATTGGTCGCAAAAAGATGATGCGCAGTTTGAGACCCCTTTTTGCGACTCGTCTTTGGAAATCTCTGGCCCTCAATCCCTTCTGCTCAAGATTTCCTATCCAATGATAACTGAGCAGCTATGAGTGCACCTGCAAGGTGCAGTGAAACTGTTTTTGGACTTCAAGCCATGGGTGAGTGAATGAGGGGAGGAGGTAGAGATGTCCCCCCCACCAATTCTCTCTCTCCTCAATGAAGAGAATTGACTGAAAATGCCTTTTCTGCTTTGCTTTCCTTCTCTCCTCCAGGCTCTCAGGGAACCCACCCTTCTATGATGAGAATGAGGAGGAAAGCAGCGAGAATCACAACCGAAACATTTTCCGGAAGATTTTGGCGGGGGATTATGAGTTTGACTCTCCGTACTGGGACGAGATCACTCCAGCAGGTGAGATTACCTGCAAACCTTTCTGACAAACACTTTTAGTGTTTTGCATTTATTTTTTTAGTGGCATTTTGTTTTTTATGGAACTTTAATCCTAGTAGTGCTCCGTGCACCTTTGAAGGAAAATTATGTTATTATATCCTCGCACACAGAAGAACAAAACCAGTTTGCAAAGAAAAGCTTTATTTTCTGAGTCATGAACTGTAAATGCATAGCAATGTCAACATTGTCCTCAGTGTGGCAATGTTTCTGACCCACATATCCGCTAGGGGAGTGTGGAACTCATGGAGGTTCACTCTGCAGAATTCCCCTGAGTTCCATAAAAACTCTGTGATATTCCTTGGAGTTCCACGAGGGGGCGTAATAGGCACGTCTCACTGCTTATGCTGATTTTTAGCTCCAGAAGCTTGTTCCGTTCTGCAAAATCAGCACGAACGGCACCAAGCGGCGTGCCAGAGGGCGCTGCTGCTTTGCTGCCGTTTGCACAGATTTTCTACTCAAGTGGCAATTTTCTCCCCACTAATGGTCGCGACTGCCAGCATTGAGAAAATCTTGCTAGGGGACGCCGATCCTCACTCTCCAACTTACCATTGGTGAGCCGTGTGTGAGAAATAACTCCACCATGTGACAGTTGGTGGAGTTTTGCCGGATCTCCGCATTACAAGCATAAGCGGAGTGGGCAAAACTCCGTGAACTTATCACCCACCCCAATTTTCTACCTTGTTTCATTTCATGTAGTGGTTTCATTTTAGCACATACATTTGCCTGGTTGTTTGTCACTTCAGCAATGTGTTGCATTCCTGCAACCAAGGTGACTCACTCACACCCAGGCTGATATGGTGGCACGTGAAGACATACAATGCAAACACAAAAACAGACACATAAAGATTTACACAATTTCTTATAGAACTGCCTTGCCACAACCAGCTCTACCAAGATCTACTCCCACTTTCAGGACTTTGATCTCCAATATGGTAGGACTGGAGTAACAATACTACTTTAACCTTGTCCTAAATCCTGTGGGCTGTCTTGGAGCTCTCAAACAACCACTGATAAATGCCTACCCTGCTCTTTGCATCTTGATGGGGTTTAACTGAGAATAATTCAGAAGTATTTGCAGGCAGTGCAGCCTGGTTCAATACTTTTGATTGAAAAACATTTGCATAATAATCCCAATGTAAACGAGAGGGCGAAAACATTAATGTTAGAAGAGATTGCTGTTAAAAATTGGACTTTGGTTTTGAATTCCAATTCTCACAATAAGCTACTTGGCCATTTGCTTTGCTAGTCTTGACTCTTCTGAGGTGCAGCGAGGTCAAAACCAGTTGTCAGACTCTATCACTTTCTTTATCAGTGATTGTAAAATTAAAGCAGAAGAAAGTGACTAAAATTGCATTTTCTTCTTTATAAAAGATGTTGGGGATTATTTACCAGCCCCTATCGCCACAGGAGCGTCACTTTTACTTATTGTAAATACGGTGCAACCCTGCGTTTCTAAAGAGACCGAGCGCGGTGTTAGCAATTTTGAAGCCAACCCATGCCCGCCACTTTCTTATACATATGCCCTGTTATATTTATGGCTCTTTGCTCTGTTTTTGCTGCAGGAATGTCGACACTCCCCCAGCCGGTACAGCTATGATCTTTCTTTCTGCGTTGGAGCCTTTCCATCCACAGACTCACAGTTACTCCAACCTAGCTAATTTACTAGACATAGTCAATAAAGGTGCAAGGGCTGGGCAGTGCACTGGTGAGCACACTTTATGCAGATGTTGATGTGGTAATTGTCAGAGTGATAGCTGGGTTACAGATGGAGTGGCAGTAAAATTGTATTTAGCTGTAAATCAGAAAAAAAAAATTCTCTTAAAAAAAGTTTCATCCAAAGTGTATTTCAACCCTAATTAAATCACAAAAATGGTATTTCTCACAAAATGTTTCCATGAAAAGACATAATGGAGGTTTTTGTCTCCGTTTGTGCCTCACAGCTAAGGAACTCGTTTCCCGTCTCATGGAGGTCGACCAGGATCAGCGAATCACAGCCCAGGAAGCGCTGGGCCATCTCTGGTGAGTGCAGACACTCCACGAGCTCTGCCCTGGAGAGATTACAAGTACAGGGGAAGGGACCCAGAGTAATGCTTCTGATGCCAGAATAACTGGATACTCAGGGAAAAAAATTCCAAACTTAGGGATGCATGAAACTACACGTTTTCTTTAAACAAAATTAAAAATTGTCAGCGCTTTACAAATGTTGGAAACTGCAAATGTAGTAAAGTTGAAATAATAAATTGTCCCAAATAAAAGCATTATTGCACTACAATGTTTTTGGAAGAAATAGTCACCAACGGACAACATTTGGCAAAGTTAATGCACTTTGAATCTCCAGTGAAGGTCAAAGTTTGCAAATATCATACCTCAAAATCTTACAAGAGTTATATAAATGTAGCCCACCCTCAATCATTAAAAGACAATGTCAAGTGATAGACTATAAGCTTTACTGGTGATATTACCAAGGCTCAATGAGGTTTTATTATTTATTTAATTCAAAATTGTTTTATAAAATTACAGCTTGGCCCCAGTAAGCCCCAGAGTGCTGTACAGATTAATTAAACAAGAAAGCTCGAGATATATTCCATGTAATGTGTATGTATATATATGATGCATATTACCTACTGGCGGTCGCCAGTAGGTAGTTATAGTTAGGACCTATTATCCATTGGAAATCCGCAACATTCTATTTGGAATAACTTTGGCGCCGGTTGACGAATCTTTGTGAAATTTTCAAAACTGGTGGAGTGCCCCGGTCCGCTCCTATCCTGAAAGTCTCGGGGTGATCCATCAAGCGGGGGCCGAGAAAATAAGGGGCTCTCAAAACGTGTTTTCCCCATGCAATTTTCCATAGGAACCTTTAATCGCAGCTACAGCCCGAACTGCTGAACGGAATTGCACCAAATTTGGCAAAAAGGTAGCCCTTGGTTCAGAGTCATGCCTTTTGGTTAAATGGTGTGAATCCGTTCAGTAGTTCCTGTGAAAATAAAAAGTAAAATCATAGATATATCTATGGGCGCGGTGGATCCGCGCACCCTGCCGAGCACGAGCTGTATGCTAATTGGCTGTCAACACTCCAAACCAGGAAGTGTTGGCAGCCATCTTGTGCCTCGGTAGAACCGAGGCACAAGAAAACAGAAGAAAAAACGTGCAGAACGCAAAAAGGGTGCAGGGTAGAATCACCCTGACCCCCTAGGCCTGCTCAGGGGGTCCCACAAGGAATCCCTAAGGCCCCCCAAAAAAAATATATCGGCAAAATTCGCGCTGGGTGCGCGGATCCTGCCGATAGGGAAAAAAAAAGAAGCGCGGGCTCCCGCGCTTCATTGCTAATTAGCCCCCGGGAAGGCCAAGTCCTGGGGGCATGCACAAACAAAAGTGTCCGCCACCCCCCGGGGCAAACCATGAATAATTGCGGGGGGCACATGGCCCCCGCAGCCCCGGGGACCGCCACCCCCTGGGGCTTTATAGTATAATGGTGGGGGGGTCTCTAAGGCCCCCCCGAGCCCCGGGGACCGCCACCCCCAGGGCTCGACTCCATTGTGATTGCGGGGGGGCACACTGCTGCCCCGCAGCCCTGGGGACCGCCACCCCGGGGCTTTTTAAAAAAATTAAATGCCCTGTGTGGGGAGACTCAAGCCCCCCCACACACCCCAGGGACCGCCGCCTCACCGGGGCTCTAAATATTTAAATTGGGGGGTCCGTGATGGACCCCCCAGCCCCGCGGACCACCACCTTTGAAAATGTTGGGAGGGGGGGCCGCGCGGCCCCCTTCCTGGAGCCCTTGATGGCCCTGGGGACCGCCACCCCCAGGGCCAGCTCCTGCAGTGTCCCGGGGTGCCCACCCCCGGGACACTGCTGTTTGCTATGCCCGCCCTGTCATAGCAAACTGCTTTGGTTTTTGCAAGAGAGAGCAGGAAACCTGCTCTCTCTTCCAAAAACCAAAGCAAATTGCTTTTCCACACAGGGAGCTGCATCTTAGCAGCTCCCCATGTAGAAAAGCAATGCCGGCTCCCTCAGGAGGCGAGGAGCCGGCTGGGACCGTGGGGGCATTGGGGCTCCCCCCACGGTCCCCAATGAGGTGGCCAGGCCCCAGGGGATGGGGTCCCCGGGGCCAGAAGTGGCCAGGGAGGGGGGCCTTGCGGCCCCCCTCCCCAATATTTTTATTATTTTTTTTAACAGAAAAGATGGGCCCCGGGGGATGGGGTCCCCGGGGCAATAAATGGCCTTAGGAGGGGGGCCATGCAGCCCCCCTCCAAAAATATATATTTTTTAAAAGCCCATGCCCCGGGGGATGGGGTCCCTCGGGCCCGGAATTGGGTAGGGAAGGGGGGCCCACGCGGCCCCCTTCCCGGGAATAATTTTTTGGTTTTTGACATTGGGGGTCAGGCCTTGGGGGATGGGGTCCCCAGGGCCACAAAAAAGTAAAAAGAGGGGGGGCTACACAGTCCCCCTTCCAAAAAAAGTGAAATGAAATAAAAAAAGACGCGACCGTGCCTAGGCCCCACCCCCTCATGGAACCCCTCTGCAAACGCACCCTGTGGCGCGCTTTAGATTGGGGAATTAAATTCCCTTAAATACTGGGGGTCCCAGGGGCACACTAGCCCACCAGGAACCTCCAGTATGCGCCACGCAGCTGCGTTGCAGAGAGGTGTTCTGAGGCCACGCCCCTTTTTACAACACTCTGCATCGCAGATCCGTGGCGCTTACTGGAGGTACCTGGTGGGCTAGTTGGACCCCAGGGACCCTCAAGATTCAAGGGGAGTTAATTCCCCAACTTAAAACGCGCCACGGGGCACGTTTGCACAGTGGTGAAGGGAGGGGACAGGGCCTGAGTCGACATGTGTGCAAACACACCCTGTGGCGCGGTTTAAGTTGGGGAATTAATTCATCCCCCGGGGCATGGGCTTTTAAAAAATATATATTTTTGGAGGGGGGCTGCATGGCCCCCCTCCTAAGGCCATTTATTGCCCCGGGGACCACCTCTTTGCAACGCAGCTCTCTAGCGCATACTGGAGGTACTTGGTGGCCTAGTGGCCCCCAGGGACTAACAGGATTGAGGAAGAATTAAATCTCCAATTTAAAACGTGCCACAGGGCGTGTTTGCAGACATATCAACTCAGGACACGCCCCCTTCCTTCACCATTGTGCAAACGCGCCCATGACGAGTTGTAAGTTGGGGAATTCATTCTCTTTCAATACTAAGGGTCCCTGAGGGCCAACTAGCCAAAGAGGTATCTCCAGTATGTGCCAGGGAGCTGCGGTGCAGACAGGTGTTCATAGGCCACACCCCTTTTTACACCTCTGCAATGCAGTTCTGTGGCGCTTACTGGAGGTACCTCGTGGGCTAGTTTGACCCTAGGGACCCTTAGGATTCAAGGGGACTTAATCTCTCAACTTAGAACGGCCGCAGGGCGCGTTTACACAGTGGTGAAGGGAGGGGACGGTGCCTGAGGTGACGTCTGCCAAAACGCCCTGTGGCGCGTTTTAAGTTGTGGAAATAATTCCCCTTCAATCCTGAGGGACCCTGGGTGCCAACTAGCCCACCAGTTGCTGCCAGTAAGCGCCACTGTGCTGCGTTGCAGAGAGGTGGTGCAGGCTGTGCCCCTTTTTACACCTCTCTGCAATGGCGCTTACTGAACGTAGCTAGTGGGCTAATTTCCCCCTAAGGACACTCAGGATTCAAGGGGACTTATTCTCCCAACTTAAAACGGCCACAGGGCGTGTTTACACAGTGGCGAAGGGAGGGGACGGAGCCTGAGGTGACGTGTGCAAACACGCCCTATGGCGTGTTTTCTGTTGGGGAAATAATTCCCCTTTAATCGTGAGGGCTCTGGGGGTCCAACTAGCCCACCAGGTGCTTCCAGAGAAATGGACTAGGCAGTGCCCCTTTTTACACCTCTCAGCAACGCAGCTTTGTGGCACTTACTGGAGGTATCTAGTGGGCTAGTTGGACCCCTGGGACCCTCAGGATTCAAGGGGACTTTATCCCCCAAATTAAAACAGCTACAGGGCGTGTTTGCACACGTCAGCTCAGTCCCCCCCTCACTTCACCAGTGTGCAAACACGCCCTGTGGCACGTTTTAAGAGGTAGTTTTAATCCCCCTGCCCTATTATATACTAGGGGCTTACAGAGGAGGTCATGCTAATCACAGGGGGACCTCAACGCATAGTGTTCCCTAGTGTATGTAGGAGGTTTTCACTGTACTCTAAGTGTCTTTTAACATAGCACTGGTTCTAGGACTGGTTAGTCAGACTCCGTTACCACCAGTACCCGTCTGAAAAAAGTTGAGGGTACAGGATGATTTTGCAACAAGGCTTCTTTCTGCTCTTCTGTTTGTTCTTTCTGCACGTTTTCCTTCTTCCTGTACTTTTCTTCAACTTTGAGGACTTCTGTTGCTTCTTTCTGCATTTCTTTTTTTCATACTGTGCGTTTTCTCTTCTTTCTTTACATGTCCTATCTCTGTAGGCATATTTAGAAATTATCATTTAAAAAACCTTTGAAATACACTGAAAAAACCATAGGTTTCGTTCACGTTATAGTTAGGAATTAGCATTTAAAAAACCTTAGAAATTCACTGAAAAAACCATAGGTTTCAGGGGCATTATAGTTAGGTGGACATTGCACTCGTACAAAACCCATGAATTTCCCCTATTATAGTTAGTTCAGCTAACTATAACTTGCGCGCCCGCAATGCACTGCTGATGATGTCACATATTACATCACTCATGACATCACTGATGACATCTCAAATTACATCACTGATGACATAACTGTTGACATCATCCTTGTGATAGAGTGGCAGACCTCCTCTCACCCTAATATAACCTGCTTTGATACACACACTCAAAAATAGAAACTAACATTTTCTAAACAATGGTCATACAAATACCAGTTACAACAACCTATTCAGCAATTCTAAGATCTACATACACATCCACTCATACACCAACAGTCCTATATAGTCACTCATACATGTACGCACTCATCATATGTACTCATACACCTGTACATCCTGTTACACACCGCCACTCATCCATAGAGTTACTCACACACACAGTCACTCATGCTAATAAAGAATCAAACATCCATTTACTTGCATATACAGTTATACACACACCAGCACACTTACTTCTACAGAAAGTTACACATACTTACTATTTTAAAAAATCACTTAAAGAAACACATACTTATTCATAAAGGAACTCTTCCAATCTCTCACTCTCACATATACTCACTTATATACAGCAATACTCACATATACTAGTTTAAAACATGGGTAGTTACTTATAAAGACACTATTGAGACAGTCATTCACTCACTAACACACCCATACACACACTCATCCACCCATACAGCCCTGCACACATACTGTCTTCAACACATACAAACAGTGACACACTCATTCATGCATCTATGCACTAAGTAATACCCACCACTGAACCATACAGACACTCATACTGATACTCGAAAAACCAAGTAATAACCCATATAGACACTCACGTAGCTACTCACCAACCCATGCAGTCACTTATACACAAAGTGAGAGACTGATACAGATATTTACATATTTAAAAATTACTCAGTAACCCATGTATTCACTAAGATACACTTAATCAGTCCGTTATACAATCAATTTTACACAAAAACAATCATCCATTTAGACACTTATATACCCATTTATTCTTCCATCGACATTGAGATATACATATATAAAAAATATTTAATTTTCAGAAAGACACACATTCACTGGATGATGTCATCAGTGATGTCATCAGTGATGTTATTTGAGATGTCATCAGTGATGTCATGAGTGATGTCACTGACCATGTGATGAGTGATGTAATATGTGACGTCACCAGCAGTGCATTGCGGGCGCGCGAGTTATAGTTAGCTGATCTAACTATAACGGGGGAATTTCACGGGTTTTGTATGAGTGCAATGTCCAGCGAACTATAACGCCCCTGAAACCTACGTTTTTTTCAGTGAATTTCTAAGGTTTTTTAAATGCTAATTCCTAACTATAACGTGCCTGAAACCTATGGTTTTTTCATTGAATATATATATATATATATATATATCTGCACTAAAAAACCAAAGGTTACAGAAATTATAGATAGGTTAACATTTTACACGCACAAAAACATAGACATTCAACAGTTATAGTTATAGAGTTATCGCAAATAACTATAACTAGTGCCCTAAGGTAACTATAACTTGTGCACCCCTGCCATGCAGAGTTTTCTCATCATTATTTTTACAGTAAATGTTGCAGTGATATTATCAATGATGTCATAGAAAATGTCATGAGTGATGTAATATATGGGGATTAAGCAGCGCATGGCAAGGGCGTGATTTAAAGTTACCTTAGGGCACAGGTATATAGTTATTTGAGATAACTCGAACTATAACTGCAGAATTTCTATGGTTTTGTGCGTGTAAAATATGAACCTAACAACAACGTCCTTGTAACCTTTGATTTTTTTAGTGACTTTCTATGGTTTTTTATTATAATGTCCCTGTAACCTTTGGTTTTGGCAGTGAATTTTTATGTTTTTTTTTAACATAAAGTAATATTTAATTACCATACTTTAATACAACCTCTGCCACGCGTGGCCTTTGACCATGCACGGCTGGGGGTTGGCCACAGGGCCTGACCTCTAACCCCCGTATGCAGCCAACCGCATGCTGTGTGCAGCGAGGTTGGCTGCAGGGCCTGGTCGCAGCCAACCCCTGCATGCAGTCAAGGTCACTGCATGCACGGCCTTGGGCCCTGCATGGCGAAGGTTTGGCCGCAGGATCTGGCCTGCAGCTAGGCCCTGTGACCAACCCCCCAATGGCAGTCAACCCAGGTGGGGAGCATGCAGCCCCCCTGCAGACCCCATCCTTGTGGGCTGCCACCTTTTTTAGGGGGAGGGGGTTAGTGGTCCCCTTCCTTGGGCCATAATTGACCCTGGGGACCCCCTCTGCCAGGGCCCATCAATTAAATTGTGGGGCAGAGGGCAGGGGCACATAGCCCCCCCTTCTCAGGTTGATTTTGGCCCGGGGACCTCATCTCTAGGGCCTGGTGTTAAAATAATAGGGGCATGCAGCCCCCCCAGGACAAAATTGGCCCCGGGGACACCATCCTCTGAGGCCAGCCCAGTAAATTTGGGGTGCCTTGGTGGCCACCCAGGTCATCCATTTCATATTTAAAAGAGAAAGGGGGGACCTGCTGCCCCCTCCCACAGCCAATTTTGGCCCTGGGGACCCTATCTCCCAGGCCCATCCTTATTCTTAAGGGAGAGGGGGCATGCAGCCTCCTTTCCCGGGCCAATATAGGCCCCGGGAATCCATTCCCAGGGGCCTGGCCTGTATCTAAAGGGGGAGGGGGTATGTAGCCAGCCTCCCTGGGCCAATATTGGCCCCAAGGAACCCATCCTTGGGGTCCTCTGCACTAAATGGTGGGTGCCCTGGAGCCCCCCACTGGGCACCCTCGGCCTTTTTGTTGGAGGCTGCAGGGGAGCCCTAATGCACCTGCTGCAGCACCAGACGTTTCCCCGCCTCTAGTGGAAGCCGGCATTGCTCCTGCCCACAGGGAGCAGCTAAAAATGCTGCTTCTTGTGGGTGGCAGCAATTTCTCATCTATTTCCCGGCTCAGTTTACAGCAGGCAGGAAAACAGATGAAAACTCCACTCCCAGCGGGTGGGAGCATTTCTCATGCTCCCGCCTGTTGGGAGCAAGCTTACTGTTTGATCTCTCTTGGTGGGAGCATAAACTGCTCCTGCCAAGCGAAGGCAAACAGAGTTTTCCCTGCTCACACAACTGCAGGCAGGGAAACTACAATGTCCTGGGGGTGGGCACCCCAGGAAGTAGCAGGAACCTGGCCCTGGGGGATGGTGTCGTCAGGGCCATTTATGGCTCTTGGAGGGGGTCCATGTGGCCAGCCCCTACCCCTATTTGTGTATGGCTGGGCCCTGGGGTGTGATTGTCACCAGGGCTGAAATCGGCCTGGGATTGGGGGGTTCTCAGCCCCCTCCCCCTATTTGTTAATGGCCAGGCCCCAGGGGATGGGGTCCCCAGAGCCAAAATCGGCCTGGGCAGGTGGGCCATGTGCACCACCTTCCCCTATAATTAGTAATCTTCCCTCCAAGACCCAGCCCACTCAGGGGGCAAATATACAAAACAAGCGTGGGAGCACGCTCTAGTTTTTTTCTTTCATTTTGCCACAGATCCTTTGCAAATTTGTGGTAAAATTAAAAAACACAAGGCCTAGGGGGTAAGAGTATTCCTACCCTGCACTCTTCTTTTTTTCACCTTTTTTCTTGGGACCTGGATGTGCCCCTACTCCATCTATACTCATTTGTGCATCAGTAGCAGGACTGTCCACCTACATGCCAAAGATCTTGTATGGAAGCCAGTGGGAGGCTCTAGTCCTCTACATCAGATTCTTCAGTACAGTACATGAGGATGGCCTTGTTTAAAATCCATGCTCTAGAGGAAACAACAAATGCATAGACATAGCTGGGCTGTGAAAGGCTGGTGTGGCTAGGTTTGGGAGGGGAAAAAAGTAGTCATGTGGATACATGTCCAGAACCCTATGTTAATGTGCAAATGACATATACTTGTGTCGAACAACCACAATCAAGGTGCTCCCCGCGAAATGCGGAGGGCAAGGTATAACAGGCATGCTCTGTTTTGCTTTTTTTACTTATGGTCACAAACGCACACTCCCGAGTCTCCCTGTTAGTGTTTGTCATGTATTTTGGACAATGCTCCACACTGAAAGTTCTCATTGCTTCTTCATGAATGTAGCTTGTGTGATGTCTCCACTTGTGGCAGTGTGTGTGTGGACACTGCTCATAAACCCTGATTGCTCTATCAGAGAATTGACTATCATTCGGGTGAGCATTCACCAGCCTGGCTCAGCCCCTGGCTGGAGCTTCCATGGCTACCGGTCTTTAACTGGTATTGATCCTAATCCGAGGGTTTCTTATGTTTCATTTTTCCAGGATTTCTGGCAATGCAGCATCAGAGAAGAATCTGAAGGAAGGCGTGTGTGCCCAGATTGAGAAAAACTTTGCCAAAGCCAAGTGGAGGGTACGTAATAGAGAACCTGTAACTTAACGGAGTTTTACAAGGCCTGTGCCTTATTTCAGCCCCCCTCTGATGGGAGCAACTGAGCTTGAACTCATTTGTAGGCAGAATGTTTCAGCCTTTGGTAGGGCTGAAGATAGGTCTGAAGATTAGTAGACATTAGTTGTCCTGTCCACTTTAAAAGGAGAAAGTAGGTCAGATTGCAACCTGTCTAGTTCTTACTGGCAGGAGTTTATGAAGTTACTGAGAGAATGTGAGGTCACAATTGGCTGATCAATACCTGGAAAACTGCCTGTGATCCTAAAATATTCAACGCATTTAGGAAGGCCTTCTTTACATGGTGTCATTTAGGTGTTGAGAAGAAAAAATGTCAGTTAAAAAAAACAGAAGTAGTGGAAGAACTAAAAGCACATAAAGTATGAGGAAACATGCTTTTATTCCAGTGTGTTTAAGCACTTAGAGTAGGAAAGGTTGTGAAAGTGGCACCAAAGACTATGTTGATCACATGATTCTGCTTCTAATTTTCAGAAAGCAATCCGGGTGACAACATTCATGCAACGTCTGCGTGCACCGGACCAAGGCAGCGGACGCCTACCGGTCACACCACGGTCCTCCATGAGTGTGGCACATGAAGTGACGATCGAGACCGGACCTCCCTCCCCGCAACAACCGCTAAGCATGCCTGCCAAGGAAGCCACCGGAGCAGAGAACGGGCAATCACACCAAGGGTTAAGCAGGCCACATGGCACAACAGATGATGATAGCAAACACTAGCCAATGTGGGCTATGGGTTTGCAGCCGTTTCCCTCCCTGGATGGAGGACATTGTAAAGCCGTGTACCTCGCTAGGGGTATGTAAAACCCTGCAGAAAGATCTCTAAAAGACATTAGACTCACCTGCAGTCACAGCTAAACTGATTTGTAGAGATTATAGCCTGGAACCATCTACATCTAAAACTAGGCTAAAGCGAATCTAATGGGGCATCAGTCAGCAGTTATTCCTTCCTCAGTCAGACATAATCTACTCACTGAGGAGTAGAAGGCTTTGGTTCAAACTGTTTGATAGAGGGCCATCAGTCTCTCTTTCTTAGACTGGTTGAAGCTATCTTATGGGGTCACCAATCTCAAAATATAATATATCAGCCTGGGATAGACTATCTAAGTTTGCAGCAGCCTGGATATACCTATGTCTCACTTTGGGTTTCAATCAATGCAAACTACTTGGTTGGTTTTGGTAATTGTATAGCACCAAAATGCCTTTTTGATAACACCTGGCGCCAAAGTTGGAGGAAAACCCCCTTTCAGCCTTGGAGCTATCCGTATTGCAATTTGACCAAAGTTGATTCATGCAGACACAACATTCTTGAGACATCAATATCGCAAACAGGGATACATTGATTCATAGAGCAGCAGCCTGGAGATAACCAAGCCCTGTGCAGGCTAAGCTAACTGATTTGTAACTTGGAAATTGGCCACACATGTTCAAATTAGATTGAACCTAGATGGTTGAATAAGTGTGTCCATCTCTGAATGAAGCTAAGTGGCCAAACATATCATAAATTCAAGTTAATTGGCCATGTAAACATTTCTCTAACAGAATAAATGTTTCGGTTGTTGGCAAATTCAATTGGTCAGCCGGACATGTCCATCCTAGACTAAAAGACTTCATCCAGCTGATTATGCCCTTCAGAGATTGTAGTTAGATGGCAAGCAGATACCTGACACAGATTGAACTAGTTGGCAAACATTTCTTTCACAACTTAAAGTTAGATGAATAATCGGACAAGTCCATCACAGATTGAAAGTAGGTGCTGAAATAAAAGATAACCTTTCTTGATTAAAGTTATTTGGCCAAAAGATTATGATTATCAAAGGTTAGATCACTACTTGAGAATACCTGTCATGGATCCAAGTAGATAAGTCACATAATGTGTTGCGTGAATGGAGGCTAGATGGAGAGCCACAATAGTTCTGCCCAATTATGGATTGTACATTAAGTATAATGGGGTAACCCAGTAACCCTCAGAACCTGGGTGAGTATACTAAAGAAAACAATAGTTCTGTCGGGGAGATCAACTGATTTGCAACGGGTACTTAATCCATAAAAAGAAAATATGCTTTAGTCATATAGCGAAGTAACACACCAAGAAAAAGCAACCAATTTGTATCAAAGAACGAGTTTCTTTACTTTATATTTGTATATATGCAAATCAATGGAAAACAAGCTGTCTATGACAAGACACATATACGGTGAATGAGCCCGAGGCTGTGTGGTACAGTTAGTGACTGATAGTGATATGTGACAAAGTGCTGTATATAGGTGACATAAATAACATATATATTACACACAAACAATATTTCACAAGAAAGTCCACTACTCCTTGCATAAATCCCAACGGAAGAACTGGTTTTCTTTTCAGATAAGGGAATTGCATGGACTAATTAGGACAACAACGCCGACGTTTCGACCCTTGAAAGTAGTGCAGATTATTAGGCATCAAAAGCTGGTCTTCATCAGGAAAGGGGGAAGGTGACAGCGAATCAACTTTGGGTCCTATACTGAGCACGTCCGACTTTGTAGCAGTTTTCAGGGAGGTGTCAGCCGACACCTTAAACTCACATCCATAGATTGTGGTCTGTGAAAGCCATAGAACTTCTATCTTCACCAGCCGGTGGAAATAAATGATCAATAGATTTGGTAGGAGGCGTCCTTGTACGTCCGTGTCTGTTTGATTCTGCGCAGTGAGTTTAAGGTGTCGGCTGACACGTCCCTGAAAACTGCTACAAAGTCGGACGTGCACAGTATAGGACCCAAAGTTGCTTGGCTGTCACCTTCCCCCTGTCCTGATGAAGACCCGCTTTTGATGCCTAATAATCTGCACTACTTTCAAGGGTCGAAACGTCGACGTTGTTGTCTTAATTAGTCCACGCAATTCCCTTAGCTGAAAAGAAAACCAGTTCTTCCGTTGGGATTTATGCAAGGGGTGGTGGACTTTCATGTGAAATATTGTTTGTGTGTAATATATATGTTATTTATGTCACCTACGTACAGCACTTTGTCACATTTCACTATCAGTCACTAACTGTACCACACAGCCATGGGTTCATTCGCCGTTTGTGTGTCTTGTCATAGACAGCTTGTTTTCCATTGATTTGCATATATACAAATATAAAGTAAAGAAACTCGTTCTTTGATACAAATTGGTTGCTTTTTCATGGTGTGTTACTTCGCTATATGGCTAAAGCATATTTTCTTTTTATGGATTAAGTACCCGTTGCAAATCAGTTGATCTCCCTGACAGAACCATTGTTTTCTTCAGCATTATGGATTGTAGTTTGTTTGCCAATTAATTGTCTACATGAAATCAAGTTATTTGGGCAATCAAACATTGCCCTAATGAGAGGAAATTCTTTGGCCATGGGGAATGTTCTGATAAAATCCCATATGATTGTAGTTCTCTCCTCAAAAAATGGGAATTGCTTGCAGTCAAACTATTGTGAATTATGTGCTACAACGGGATATCCCCGGGAAGAAACCCAGGCTTCGGTGAAGCGATCAACTGAATTTTATAAGAAGCAGGACTTTGTAACTCTTTCCCTGACTGATTTCCATTTTTCTCACCATTTTTCTCACCACTGTGTGCCAATTCATTTTTTGTATACCTGTTCCCCCCTTGCTCGCCTGCAGTAAACAGCCTCCTAGAACAATAATTTGTCTTGTTCTCCTCCATCACAACGTTCACTGCTCCAACATGTACGTCCACGCGTCCAGCATGTTCTTGCTATCACTAAACAATCATACCTTCTCTCTGATAAAGCATATGCCTTTTTAATGCCTGACCCTAATCCTAGTACTTTCTTCTTAAGTTTGCTCATGAACTATATATCATCAGGGGGAAACTGTTACAATCATGTTGGCCTCACTTCTTGATCTGGTCCTTAGAAAACCTTTTTAGAATTTTGATAGAGCAGGACAGCAAACTTCAGAAACCTTTACACAGCTTATTAAGATCAAGTTTCATACATTTTTACAAAGTCTTATTGTATAGCTCTCTGGCATTTAATCATTGTCATGCATATATATAGCCTAATAGTCCCTGAACCATGCCTTTGAATGAAACCCAGATGATGCCTTCTGCCCTGTGTCAAAGCCAAAGTGAAACTGGACGCACGCTCAGATCTTCCTATCAATCTCCTCTACATAGGTCTCGAGCAAAAGAGACAAGGGCTCCATGGTCAACATTGTCAGGCTGCTGAATGCCAACTTCAATGAGTCATGAAGCTACACTCATCCATCCTTCCGAAATCAACGGTTCAATGGAGTAGCAGGCCGCCGGATGGAGAGAATCGGTAGTGAAGTTAATGGTCAACAAAATTGGACAGATTCATATTTTGAGTGAGTGTCAAATTACTCAATTGCAAGTTCAAAGGAACTGTTCTGTTCTGTTTCAGGAGCTTCCAGAGATATGGTCAGGGGGACTTCCTTAATGTGCTTTTCTGACTCATAATTGACAGCAGGGTTGCTCAGAAGCAGGGCATTGGCCTGCCTTTGTCGCTGAATAATGATGTATATTACTTCTTCCTTGTTACTTTTCATCAGTGCTCGAGCCATGAGGTTTCCATGAGCATAGAACACAGAGTTGTATAGCCATTTCTGCAGATCTCTTCTTTGAACTCCAGATCACATTTACATTTACTAATTGAAAAAAATTGACAAAGAAAGCCCTGCGGAATTGCACAATGGTGTCAAAGGCAAGTTTTTGTCACAATCTTTTCAGACTTCACCCAAGTAAGCCATACGTTCTAAGTACATCCTAAGGAAAGGAGCAGCGTCATGCATGTATCCATCTGTAGTTTGTGGAACGCGAGTCTACATGTTTACCCATCCTTCTGTATCTTTAACCCTAACAGTGTGCCGTTCCCCAAAAGATGCCAAAACTGGCATTTTGGGTTTGTTGAAATGCTTCCCATTAATACCTCATGAAGGAATCAAAGATTTTACCCCTTAATTTTCTCCATTGACCCCCTACATTGGACTGCAATCCAATAATGGGCGTTAATCCACAAGCGTTAACCAACTAATTTTTAAAAGACGTCAACCAACTAATTTCCATAATGAATCCACTAAGGGCTGAATGTCCTGAAAAAAGCTGTGATGTGCCATAGTCTATGCAGCGGTTGTTTACCTTTTGACGTTTGTGGACCCCCCACTGAATCATTACCACAATACGGGAGCCCACACTGAGTCACTATTAGAGGCCGGGGACCCCCAACCTACGCGATTTTTTAAAAATACACTAACAAATACTCAAATATTTAAATATTTTGTTTAATTCGCAATCAAGTCCAAAAAGCATTCAGATTTTTAACTTGTCTGATTTATTTCTATATACTTTATTCATTTTAATTGATTGACTTTAACAGTATTCAATTTTGTAAAACAGTTGTGGTGCCCGTAAATAAGCCTTGAAGACCCTTTAAGGATCCCCGGACCACAGGTTAAGGACCACTGTTCTACTACACTCAGTGATTTGTCACTGGGATGTCACTATCCATGACATGAACATTGCCACTTAGTCATGCTCAATAGAGGACTCTTTCCATGGATTCAATAGTAACTCAGCCTATGATATCAGGGTTAATGGTCCTTCGTGAACCACAAAAAGCAGAATGTATT
This sequence comes from Triturus cristatus, assembly GCF_964204655.1. Taxonomy (NCBI): domain Eukaryota; kingdom Metazoa; phylum Chordata; class Amphibia; order Caudata; family Salamandridae; genus Triturus; species Triturus cristatus. The sequence continues at coordinate 1,194,282,213 of NC_140593.1, forward strand.
TACTTATTTACCTTTATATCGCACAGTAATTACCCAAAGACGTTAAGGTGCTTTACATAACAAGTAATACATTATATGAGTGTCATCAATAGGATACATGAGAAAAATGAGCTGGCCACAAGGGTAAAAAAACAAGAACAATAAGTTAGATGAGAAAATTGAGAAAACCACAATGAAGACAATGAAAACTAGACGCAGAAGCAGTGAGTTGAGAATATTTATTGAAAAAAGGTGAAAGATAGACATTACACGGCGCTTCACATTAGTCCGATAGCCCTGTAGTTCTAAATAAAATGTATAGGCAAGGGATTGTACACCTGATCTAAGATTGTGGCGTGGTGAAAGTCATGTGAACTTGATAATACATGAGCAGCAGAGTACCTCAGGATGGAGTAAGGAAACCAAATGGCAAAAGTCTGGGAAATGAGTAATTAGAGTCATTAGAGAAAGGGAGGAAACATCAGTCATAGGAGAACCCTAGAGTGAAGGTCAAAGGGCATTAAAGAAGGAGTGAATGTAGAAGGTAGAGTTAGAAGGGAGCAGATAGACTTAAACCTATTCTAAAGAATCATTGAAAGAGAATAATTTTCAATTCAGTCTTGAATGCAGACAGGGTGGTAGTGTTTCATAAGCGTCCGTGAAGAGAGTTCCAAATGCTGAAAGCAGTGCCCTAAAAGGATTGTGCCATGGTGTGTTCATTTTTAAATGCCAGGGGTTCTAGAATCCGTGTATCAGTACCACATTAGGATCTGACCCGCCAGAGATTTTCAACTTTGATGCCAGGTATTCCGGGGTAGAGGCTGTAGGGATGCCTGTTATTTTGTATACAGCTTTAGCTTCTATAGGAAGCTATTGAAGAGTAAAGAGCACCCGGTGTAATGTGATGAACAAGTGTATCACCCCAGGATTGAACTGGTAGAGCCGACTGAGATGATGTGATAAGGAGAAATTCAGTTTTTGTATGACTGAGATTTAAACTATGGGCATTCACCCAGTGTTTGACAGATTTTTATGTTTGTGCAAGATGTGGCACTTGTTTGGGAGAGGAAATCTTGGTATACATTAGTGTATCATCCCCTATCTGATGACCGAGGATCCCAGCTTTCTTAAATATGACTCTAACTATTTCAATAAATATATATGTTGTAGCGAGTATGGGCCCCCTGAGTTAAAGGAATCAGATCTGGATAAAAGAAGTACATTTGGATTTGCTGTGTCCTATTTGGCAGATAAGAGGTGAAACAGTTAAGGACAGCTCCAGCAATACCCATGCATTCCTTAAGTAGCACTAGCGTAAAGCCATTTACTACATCAAATGCAGCAGATAATATGGAAGAACATTGAAACTGGAGTTGACAGACTCATGGATGTGGACTTCACCATCACATACACAGAGCAAACCAGTTTCCTAGCTACACCCTTGTCTGAAATTCAACTGGAACTCCTCGAAGAGATCATTCTGAAGCATGTCTGGTGTGGACTGCACTGCAATACAGCTCCCAATAACTTTCGATGGGAAAAGAGGACCTGATACAGGACAGATTTCAATAAGATTCCGCACACCTGCAGAAGGTTGATTTAGACGTAGGGTAACTTGGCCAATCTAATGGCGGTCAAGGAACACTCCTTGCCCAAGAGAAGGGTTCTCAAGCGTGTCCTACTGAGGCGGGATCTGGTGTGCCAAGTCTTTGGTGATGTTCCTTATCACTGGATCTGTGCAGTGGTTGCAAGTTCAGTATCATTGATAGTTCTTACTAATTCATCATCTGAGACTAAGTCAAAGTGGTGCCTGATCACCATGCATTGACAGGGAAGATTCCTCATCATCTGTGAGACCAGGAGGCCAAGTGCCAATTGCTTGATGGGTTTCACTTTTTATTCAAAGAAAAGATTACATTCTTCTGATTTTGGCAGTAGGGGCTTCAAATCTAACAGAAGGGGGAGTATTCCCCACTTTATGTCCGGTGGCGGTTTTAGGGTGCTTTTGGGTCATATTGACTTGAGGGGAAAAGCCGTAGCATTTAAAATTTTTCTTTCGTATAGTTTTCTCAAAGACCTAAGGTATTTCTGGTTGGAATGGGAAGGCCTTTGCCTTCACTTCTTTTCCAATTTTCTTAATGATTTTCTTTCCTTGTGCAGATCCTTAATACAACCGGGGGGCAGAAGGTTCAAGCCTTTCTTTTGCTCTTATGGGGTGCTCGGTCCTCATCGGGATTGATAGGGGAGAGCTTGTTCAGCACTAGTGTAGATAAACAAATAAGGGCAAGATTTTTGATGTCACTAAACCATGCTAATTCCTTTTAAGGTTGGTCACAGGTTAAAACTTACAAGAAGACCAGAGGGAAAGGGATGATATGTGGATTAGACCAGTCCACAGACAATAGTTCTGTTACAGTGATCACCCCCCTTCGAGATAATCAAGTCAAATGTAAAACTGTGAATTTAGGTGGGTTTAAGGGTGTGCTGTTCAAGATCATTTCCGGAGAGCAATAAAGAAAAACACTGCCACGTCACTTGGATCACGCCAGTGTAGATTGGCTTCTTCTAGAGAGATGTTTGCCTCACATTGCATTGTTTGGCTGATAAGGTGGTCCATGCGTTCCTTGATGAAGGTAACTGAGAGGGCCATAGACAATATTAATGCACTGCGATACTTGGGGTAACTCCTTTTACTCCACATAATGGAGTTATGAGTTATATGATAAATATCAGCAGGTCGAACCTGCCCATATTTATGGGCGGGGGGGATTCCCAGTAATTGCCGTAACATGCAGATTTTTCTGCAATAAGCACCGAAACCTGAATGGTATTGTCCAAAACAATTGTGATAGGCAATAATTATCATATCGATCTACTAAACACATCCGTGCTCGTTTCTAGCAGACACAATATTTATCACACCCTGGTGGCCAACCAGGGATGAGTTCCTGTGTCTGATGGGGGTACTCTGCTGCCAGTGGATTTCTAGTATCAAGCCGTGAAAGGAGCAGAATGAGTCAGTGGATACCTTTTTACTTTGAACAGCATCCCTGTTAAGAACCACAGCCGTCTTCTAGTCCTACCTTCATGATCACAATAGATAATAGAGTAACCAGGAGTGAGTAGGAGGTCTATGACCTTGTGAGAAATGTCATTCAACCAGGTCCCATGTAGTACATGTAAATCAAGGTTTGACTAACAATAGTGTCAGCAACTTGGAGCCTGTGTTTCACAGTTGATCTACGGTTGCGGAGAAGACGGTGCACTGCAGAGATGTTTTGGTGACAACCGTGGCCGAGAATCCAATCTGAATCTGTAGACCACTAAATACTGTGCACCACCTTCCTTCTCTTCAGCAGTAGGTGATATAGTGGAGAGTGAAGGTTATATCAGGAGGCCATGAATATCATCAATGGAGAGGTAGTGATGCAGTGTGTGAGGATGAGGATCAAGGCTGGCTCTAGGGATATCGGAAGATAACAATTTATCGAGAGAAGACACAACAGAGCTAAGACTGGACAGTGAGCATTCAACGTAATGCATCTTACTTTTTAAGAGATTCATTTTGTGATGAAGGGGGCCCAGAGAAGAGAGGTTGATTGTGTTTTGAGCCCAAATGGAAGCCTTTTCAGACAATTCACAGAGGTGTAAGTTATTAAAAATTGGTAACATTGGGAGATAGGGAGCTCAGTTGCAAGGTAACATTTGAAGCAGAACCCTATAGCACATAGATAGTCAAATGCTAGTTCAATTGCATGATCCAGGGTGACAGACCATTGACAATACTGTGGCGTGGCTCAGGCAGACGTGCTACTCAGAAAAGACGGAGACAGCATTTACTTGATTAGGAGCATATTGCAGTAAACTAATTGTGGTATCTAAAAAGCTTAGCATAGGAAAGAAGTAAGACTAGTAGATGAAACTATTTTTGTGTTAAGCAGATTAGCCCCACAAGAAATCAATGTCATCACCCATCCATTCCCCAGTGAAGAAATACATAAAGGCTGCAAAACCAAATAGGTTGCATGGAAGTGGTCTGTGCAGTGTCACTGGTTAATTCTTTACTCACCACTCTTAACTACCTACTCACCAAGACTGTAAAACCAAGCATGCTGCATGGAGGTGATTAATGAACTGTCACCAAAGGAACGCCTATTTACCACAAAACCATGGCTGCAACACAAAACAACGTGATTTGTGGATTTTCACTAATCAATTCTCTACTGACAACTTGGAGGTGATTCATAAATTGTCACAAATAGATTCTCAAACAAACATCACATCGGGGTTGCAAACCACAAATTTATTTGTGATGGGAGTTTCACGTCGCCACTAATGTGCCCGTAAACGTTGCACCTTGCCAAAGGTACAGAAGACAGAGTTCCCGCGTACTAAGAACTTTAGTTTGCCACCTACCCATTGGACACGGAGAACCTCAACATGACTGCACTGCTCATCGAGCCTTTAATAAGAGATATCAACTTCTTGACAAATATATTTATTTTCAATATGCCCAAGAGAATGCCAAATATTTTAGAAAAACTTTCACATTCTTTTCAAGTAGTGGTAGTAGGCTAAAATGAGCTTTTAGCCCATTTATTTTCACAGATGTCCCCAAGAGAACACAATTTGAAGAATTTCTTTGTAACATCAAATTGATAAACCTTTCCCATTTTTCCCATAATCCAACTGGATTGGAGAGCACAAAGCTGGTTCCAATTTTTACGTTGTGTATTATGATTGTCCCTGTTACTTAGGGAAGGGAGTTTAACACTGCCACGGGCTAAGCCTGGAGCCCCATGGCTCATTACAATATGTGGGTTGTTCATCACTGCCTCTTTCCTTTCGTCTTTCTTCCTGGTAACTCAGGACCTCTTGGTCTTCTTTGAGAAGGGCATTATGGGGCGTTGGAATACAAGCAAATGCATGTGCCCAACTGCTGCATGTTTTAGCTAGAATGTGGTTTCCTATTTTCCAGCTGTTTTATTACTGAGATCAATGCAAAGTAAGCCTCCTGAGAGGAGTTCTATTTAAGAAAATAATAAAATATGTATAAAGTCTACCCTATTTTGCCTCTATTTGTCTTTTTCTCTGTTGTGCATCTTTCCTTCTCAGCAAAGCATTCTTGAGGCACGATTTGAAGTCCATCTTCCAGAGAGCAGTATTTGGGTCAAGGGACAGGGTAAGAGGATTCTGACTAGCGAATGGGATTGCCAGGGGTAGCAGCTAGCAGTGTGTAAACTCTGTACATTTTAAATATACTGTATTTAAAAATTGAGGGTACAAAGCATCTGGATAAAGATTAACAAGACTCAATCAGGGGATTAATAGAGCACACTACTCACCTGTGAGGGTTTCAAGGCTCAAGCAGAAGGTTTAAAAACAGCAGGATGCAGACGCATGGGTGTAATGAATGAACAATAAACTCAAATTAATTCATGGCAAAACCTTCCAAGCAAATAAAGCAAGAAGTCAAATGTTATTTACACAAATGTCAGAGGTTATGTACATTCAATAACATGTGGAAAAATGTAGACCTGGAAGTACTACCAGAAGAAGAAAAATATAGTATTGTGGGATTCACAGATCCCTGTGGCATTTCCGTATTATGTAGACTGGATAATCCCTTTCCTCGTATGACCAAGTCATTGACATGGACTACAGGCTAGTCCCAGGAGAAATTTGAATTCCGCTGGTATAACTCACTAAATTTTAGTAAATTTGAGTTACGTTTGTTTTGCGAAATTATGCCATTACTAGACTTTGCAGAATTACGAGGCATTTGTGGTACAAATTTACAGTGTAAATCTATGCTCTACAAAATCCAAATTCAGGGTTCAAGTTAGATTATTGCATTACAAAAAGTATTTGCTTTTTTTGCAATTAAGTCTCCTTGACAGGAAAACCATTTGGTTTATTAGAAGAACCCTCACCCATCAACCTAGTTGGTGGCATGCATCATCATCGGGTTACCACCCGGAAGGCCGAGTGCCTCCCAGGTGTGCTTCAATCCAGGACTACAGCAGAGATGGATTTTTTGTTGTTTTTGTGCAAAGTGGAAGCTGTGATAGATTAAAACTACTTATAGGATACCGAGTCCTTTAATATATGGTTTCTAGGGTAGGGTTAAAAATCACAATTTTTGGTGGACGTGAATGAAACACTGGTCTCACACGTCTCGACAATTAATGTGCACAAGTGAGTTTTTTTTGTGAGGTGGTCTACATGTTTCAGCCATATGTATTAATTAAAATGGCTTTCTTCAGGACCCGTGGCTCAGAGTGAACCCTGAGCTCACGTTGAACTATGCACACCACTTCATGCTTGGACGATTAGCCAATTTTGCACTAATTAATGATACATGTATAAATGTTAGGTCCACATCAACATGGACCTTCTATTGATTTTGAATTGCGTTGGGTCTCCTTTACCTTTTTCTTCACAGGTACAGAAACTATGACGGTAAATTACAGTAAGTGATATTCATATGCGCACCTTAGCATGTGTGCATAGTTCACTCTGAGCCGCGGGTCCTGAAGAAAGCCATTTTAATTATTACATATGGCTGAAACATGTAGACCACCTCACAAAAACACGTTTTTGCACATTAATTGTCGAGACGTGCGATGCCAGTGTTTCACTCACGTCCACCAAAATTTGTAATTTTTAACCCTACCACAGGAACCATATATTAAAGGACTCTGTATCCTGTAGGTAGTTTTAATATATCACTGTCACAGCATCCACTTTGCACAAAAAACAACAAAAAACCCAGCTCTGCTGCAATCAGGTGTCGAAGCACACCTGGGAGGCATTCGGCCTTCTGGGTGGCACCCCGATGATGAAATATACCACCAGCTAGGTTGGTGGGTGAGAGTTCTTCTAAAAAAACAAATGGTTTTCCTGTCAAGGAGGCTTAAATGCAAAAATGCAAAGAATTTTTGTAATGCAATAATCTAACTCGAACCCCGGATTTTGTAGAGCATAGCTTTATGCTCGTTCTCTTTGTTTAGATGTCTATACCCAGGGGAGACGAACAAGCTCTCTATTTTTCCTTCTCTTTCTCCTCATTTGTTTTTTGACAAATTCACAGGGAACACACCATTAACCGCAAACACACAGAAACATCAGAATTGTAATGGCTTTTGTTCATTGTGTTTTTATTTTTTGCACTATTTTTTTTAAAATATGTTCTTGCATAAAAATTGATGGAGTAAACATTTCACACTAAAATATAGCACAATTTGGCGGATTCGCATTTCACTTATTTGCATATAATTTCACATAATTTATATGAAATTTTGCATAATTATGCAAAAGGAAATAAGGAAATTCTGCGCACCCCTACTTCATACCCTGATTAATGAGGGATTGTTTTAGATCTCGGCGCACGGGTTACTTTGTCACAACGGTGATGGATGTCCCGTCCACCGAACTATAAATCCCATTATATACTATGGGATTTATAGTTCGGCAGACGGTTATCCGTCACCGTTGTGACGGAGTAACCCGTCTGCTGAGATCTAAATCAGCCTCTTAGTTCCTTGATAACAATTTGGGCCCTGTCATTTTATAGTTTATTGTCAGACTGATCATCATCCCCCGCTTTAAGATGTATATATGAAGGACAGCAATTGCTAAGAATTCTGGGGCCTCGAAAAACATAGAACAACAGTTTCAGAAACAAGATGCAGAACTTGCCATGCTAGAAAAGCCACCTGTAGATAATTCTCATTCTGACACCTAGGCAAAGTCAATAAACTGCTGGGAGATTTAAGGACTGGGCAGAGAGGAAGGTGCAGTTCCTGGGTATGTATGTGCTTGCATGCTACTGTGGTAATGTTAGAGACCTGACAGGACCCTAGCACTATTACTTAGAGCAACACACTATTGCCCTGAAGCAGTTACAGCCCTACATACTAGACCTGGGCGAAACGTAAATTACGGTGGAGTAATTCTGGGAATTTGGAGAATTTTGGGGCATATCAGCAATGAGGCGATAGAAAATTATCGCCGCTTTTGCGGCCGTTTTCAGCCGAAAAGCGGCAATAATTTTATCGCTTAATTAGCAAGGTCACGCTAATGCGTGAAACCTTGCTTTAGCGCACGAGATCTTAACGCCCAGCTTTGCATCTCTAATGAGATGCAAAGTGGGCGTTCCTGACCTAACATGGCAGGAGAAATGTCGCTAAGCGACATTTCTCCTATCATCAAGCCCCACGCAATGAAGCATAGCGGCAAGAAAAGTAGCAATAACCTAGCTACTTTCCTTACGCCTGCTTCAGGACTGACTTAGCCATGATATCCTATGGAAGGTGGGTATCATGGCTAAGTTTGTGAGGCCCTATCAACAATCTAACGCCACATTTCGTGAGATTATCGCTGGGTTTCCAGCGATAATCTCACATTAGGCAGTTAGCGCTAGGATTTTTATCGCTTTTGAGATAAGCGTTGCTAATAGCACGCTATCTCAGCTATAAAAATCCACACTAGCCGGCGATAATTATCCTAGTGCTAGGTGCACTTAGCGATAATTATTGCCGGTTGTTGTTGATATGCCCCTTTGTGTCTTCTCCCAAATTCCTGAAATCATGCTATTATGCCACTTCACATAATTATGCGTCATTTGCAGTAAAAATTTACTGCAAATAGCACCATTTACGGATGCATGCAAACAACAGAACACGAGCATCTGTTGTTCACCATGTTTTGTTTAAATGTGCCCTCGCACCAAACATTTACATGAGGACACATTTCACGCTACAATATAGCACCGAAATGACGGATTAGCATTTTGCGTAATTTCTAATAATTTTGCATAATTTTGCCGAAATGTCATGTAATTATGTGAAAGATAATCACACAAATTTCGCACACGCCTGCAATGTGATGGAGCGAGACTCACAACTCGGGAAGATATAAAAAAGCATTTGTTTATTATGCTGTGTTGTTTGCTCTAAGAATTACTTCAATGCCTGAGTATGTGATTAAGGCAATGCCCTGGCCTGGGTCGGTGATAGACTCAGAGAACTGTTGGTTGTCCCTATCAGCGTCAATAAAATTATGAATGCAATTGAAAGCTTTCTTGGAGGGAGGACCCCGGATCCGATGGGCTCACCACAGAGTTCTATAAAGCGTCATCTTTTAAATATACTTTGCGAAGCACTCAAGTCAGGCTACCTACCTGCTCTTCCAGAGAAGCAATAGTAATTGTTTTGCTTAAGCCAGGCAAGGGTGATACAAAATGCTAATCATACCATCCCTTGTCATTGCTTAATATATACAATACAATTCTTACTAAAATCATCGCCATCATGCTGATCTCCTATCCTGATAAGCTTGTAGTGAAAGGCTGGCTTGGTATATTGTGTCCACTTATGTAAGTGTAGCACCCAACACTAATCAAGACAACACTTATGGTGATGTTAGTGGTCGTAGACAACCTTAGAAAGCTCTCTAAGTGGTGCTGTGGAGAGGAGCCTTCAAGCTTAGTCCAGAAGGAGTGTAAAGCAGCTTGTTTTACGAGTACTTAATCTTGTGGTGTAGGTTAAGTGATAAAGAACCACACAGTGTAGTTATAAAATACGTATTTATTATTTAACACTCAGTAACATAATGTATTACCTTCTTACCGGAGATATGCCCAATACACACAATACTTTGTCAAAAGAATACGTAAATAGCACAGAATACACAGTGGTCCCCAGGGAGAGACCAAACCATATACTAAAATAGTGGAATGCGAACCACGACTTAGGTCTAAGATGGACCCAGAAGATGTAGAAGAGTGGGGGACCTAAGGAACCACCCAAGGTGAGTATCTAGGAACCCCACGGAGGTCGTGTGCAGAGTGGGAACACGACCGCGTGCTGAATGTTAGTCAATAGTTAAGTCTTGTTTGCAATTTTAAAGATGAAGGACCCTTCCCAGTGGACCCTGAGGAATCCCAGTGACAGATGGAAGGTTGTAGAGTCATCCCACCCATGGATACCCCAGAAACCAGGATACCTACACCAAGGAAGCTGGGTGCATAGGTGCGAAGCAACGTCGGAAACCGCCATAGACCACAATGGAGGATTTCAGGAAGATGCCACTGGCAAAGATGGTGAAAGTGTCCGGTGGAACCCAGTGGTGGATTTAAGATGAGCGGAACCTGCAAGCAGAGGGGACAGATTCTATGCCATTCAGGAGTGACCAGGAGGCATGGAAGACGAATGCCCACTGATGCCGGAGATGCATGAGGGTACTGCCTGTGCCCTTGAAGTTGCAGCTGTACGGACCAGGTGATGCAGAGGAGGACCAGGAGCTGTGCATGAGCTGCCCCACGTCGGATGTCAAGAGCCATGGGGTCAGGGTCCGGCAGTGGCACCAACAAACCTTGGCAACAGCAACGAACATAGTTGAAGAAAAAGGTGCAGTGTTGGGACCAGCAAGGTCCAAGTGACTCACCACGAGCAGGTAAGTCAGAGCAGGCCCTGCAAAAGCAGGGGAGCCCACTGGAGTCAAAGAAGACCCTTGAGAAGACCCACAGGGCGAAAGCACAGGAGTCGCAAGCGTACCTCGAGGGCCCACGGGGCAAAGGATGCGATGCAGGCAAAGATCTTGGCTGCAGGAGATGCTCGAGTCTGGAGCTTCTTGGACCCTGAAGATCTCTGGAGAAGAAAGTCAACAAGCCTTGGCAACAGCAAGTCAGCACAGTGCACAGGGGTTATGTTCCAGCAGTTCCAATGAGGGAAACTGGCCGAATTACCACCTGTGTTACTGAGCCTTTCGGAGTCCCGGGGGGGCCAGGATCAGCAGACCGCTCAGCTGTGTTGCGGTGCCTGCAGATGCAAGGGAGTGACCCCTTCACTCCAAGGAAGATTCCTTCGGGTGCCTATGATGTCCACAGGCCAGTGAAAAACCTGTATGGAGCACAGGCACAGAGACGTTGCAGCAGACTTGCAGGACGACAAGACCAGGGGCAGCAGAATTCTTCCCAGTTCCAGTCTTCATTGCCAACGCATAGTCCAGCGGGGTCCAGAGTGTCCAGATGGTTGAAGTAGTATGTGATCTGAATCTTGTCCCACAACGAATCTAGAGACCCACCTACAGGTAAGTCATTAAGTACCCTAAGGAAAGGGTTGGAACAATTCAGGGGTCCTTTCCAGAGGAGGTCCTGGACAGTGGGGAGGATACTCCCATGTCCTTTGTCCAGTTTCGCACCATCACACTTAGAACCGAGTGTAGGAGAGTAGGATCTGCTTCACATTGGTACTCCCACTTTTTGCTGGTGTTTCACTGTTTTTCAACCTTAGTCTGGCTGTGGCCCTGCCAATCAGGACCACAGCCTAGCTGCTTCCTCTCTAAAAAGGTTTGCATGTACATTAGGTACATATCTAATTGGATTCTGGAGTGCCTTATAAGCCTCTAGTATATGGTGTACTATGTACCTAGGGCACAGGTACTTCAGAGGCCTACCAGGAGCTGAAGCATGTATTATGCCACCCCTGGGAAGCACTCCAAAATGGCACCACAGGTCTGCTACTGCAGCCTGGGTAAGGGTGTGCTTCCACCCCTTACTGTGGTATAGGCTACCTATATCCACATATATATACAGACACATATAAACCTATAAGCCACTCCTATGGCAGGCCTTGACAAGCCTGAAGGCAGAGTGCTTGGTTTTGTGTGAGAGGGTGCCCATGAGCTGAGCCCCTCTGCAGCCTTCGGAAATACTTCCTTATGGCTGTTCTGTGATACAACATCAAAATATGGAGCGGAATTCACTCCTCGCCAGGTGCACAGCTTGTATCAAAATTGACGCGCACTTTTCACGTTAACCTTTGAATGACGTTGTTGATGTTAATTAATCCATGTAATCCGAGATTATTGTAAATTCATAATTTTATTTCCTTAGATCTTCACTCGTGAGGCACTTATATCTTAAATCTGTTTCTCATGCCGTGGGTATGCCAATCCAAGCCAAAAGGCCTTTTGGCTTGGATTGGCATACCCACGGCAAGAGAAACAGATTTAAGATATAAGTGCCTCACGAGTGAAGATCTAAGGAAATAAAATTATGAATTTACAATAATCTCGGATTACATGGATTAATTAACATCAACAACGTCATTCAAAGGTTAACGTGAAAAGTGCGCGTCAATTTTGATACAAGCTGTGCACCTGGCGAGGAGTGAATTCCGCTCCATATTTTGATGTTGTTCATACGCGTGAAACCAGGGTAGTTCACGCAACCCAGGAAGCACGCATTACAGTCAATAATTCGAAACAATTTTGGAAAACATGGAGCAGTTGTTAAAGATAGGTGTGCACGGCTAATTTATGTGTATATTGTTCTGTGATACAACCATACCATATACTCTTAAGTGCATTGTAACCTCGCGGTAAATGCTAACTTTGGAATAGCTGCATCAAAACATGTCGTGTTTGGTGTCAAACGCTTTGGAATACTACCCCCCGTGAATTCTGGCGGAGGGGGTAGCATTCCACCCTTCTAGAGGGAGAGACATGTTCACACTGGCTAAATCCAGTAGGACTTTCCTGAGCCCTGGCATCACAAAATGGATGCCTCTGCCACAGACACGGGTCTGGACTCCTGCTGCTGACCGAAACTCCAGCAGGGGAGGCCTGGACAATAGGTTTCCTGTTGCAGGGAGGTGTAACCACCTCCCCAGACAGGCAGATGTGTATTGGGGCTGGGCGAGAGCACTCTCTGGTGCTTTGAAGGCCTGCACTGGGGACACACTTGGTGTCCCTGTGCATAGTCCAGTTCAAACCGGTTGCAGGGGCTACCTCCCCCTGCTCTGGCGCTAAACTGGACAAAGGAAATGGGTGTACCCACCCCTCTTTCCAAGCCCACCCATAGGTGGGGCCTTGGAGTTAGTCCATCCCCTAAACGTACTATAAGTATAGGAATCCAGTCCCTAGGACTTTAGATTACCCTGGACGAAACTCTGCAACATATATCCTGGACCTTCAACTTTCTATCACGACTAGAAGACGGAAGAAATCTCCCTTGGAGTCAAGGAGTGACTCCCCTGCTTGGCAGGCACCAAAGAAGCAACTGACCGGTCTGCATCGCTGAAGCTCCCGCCGGACGCCGAAGTCTTTGCATCACCAGAGGTGGATTTCCAGACTTCCCCAAGGCTTTCCTGAGTCCACAGCAAAGCTGAGGCCTGTGGCTACCGTGGGTAATGTGGAACCGTGACCCCTGGACACCGTGATCTTTTGCAGCAACAGCATCTTCCTGGTCCTCCTCGAAGTTGTGCTTTGGGCTCTGAGTAGCCCCAGCCTTGAGCACTTTCTGCACCGAAGATTGCTGGTCTCCACTCGACGAGTGACCCGTGGGCCAGTTTCAAGTGCAACCGCTTGAGGCTCCTTCGCGATCATTAGCCCGTTGGCTAGCAGATCCCCACAAAGGCAACTCCTCTTCTGCTTGGGCTTTTACTGGTTGCTCCACACGTGCCCTTACTTACCCTCACTGGGTGAGTCCCTCAGACCTTGCTGGTCTGCACCGCAGTCCTTTCTCTGAATTCCTGTGACTTTCCGTTGCCAAGGCTTGTTGGGTCCGATCTGGTTGCTGACACCGCAGCACTCAACAGACTTTGTGGGACAGCTTGAATCCGGCTCGTGGACTTCGTTGACGCTTCCTGGACCTCGTGGCTGAAGAGTCAAGACACCCATCAACTCACCTGAAGCACCCGACATCTGTGGGCATTGGTCCATCCTGCCTTCGGGCACTGGCTAGTGACCCAGACTCTGTCCCCTCTGCTTTCAGGTTCCTCCCATCCTAGATCCAGGCTTGAAACTCTTCAGACACTTCTCCTCTTCACGGCAGCAGCAGTTCTTTGCAGGCTTCCATTGAAATCGACGACGCGACCCGACACCAAAAGACACCTATGCACCCGGCTTCCCTGGGTGAGGTAACTCGAGTACTCCAGTGCACCCGTGGGTACTAGCCCTAGAACTTCTTAAGTTCAAAAGGGTTTGGTCCTGACTCGATTAGAAGTGTCCCTAATCTTTAAATTTCCAAATGCGACATTGCCCATAGAAGATAACGGGAACCCGCGATTGTGTTTACACACTGCATACAGTCCCCGTGGGTCCCCTGTGTCACTACCTTGGGTGGTTCCTTGGGGTCTCAGCGATTCTACAGGCTCTAGGCCTTGTGTCTAGTTCAGTCGTGGTTCTTATACCACATTTTTGGTATATGGTTTGGTACGCCCCTAGGGCCCAAACGTGTATTTTGCCATTACTGATGATTGCTACCTTGTAACTTAAGTACTTTGAACTCCAGTCTCATAAAGAGACTAGAGGGGTGTGTGTTAACCTAAATACATATATTTAAAATATATACCTGGTGTGGTTGTCCTTTCATTTGATCATTCAAGAGATTATAGACTGGTAAAACAAGCTGCTTTACATTCCTTCAAGACTTAGCCTGAAGGCTGCTCTCCATAGGTACCACTAGGATAGCTTTCAATAAAGGTTGTCTTTAACCATTCACCATAAGGGGTTGTTTGGACTGATCCAAGGTGCCCACTAGAACTAGTGGACAGCATATATCAGGCCACCTTCTCACCCCGAGCACCCTGCCTTCAGGATTGAAGGGCCTGTCTTAGGGGTGACTTATAGGTTTTAAGTGCAGTGACAACAGATATAATGAATCGTATATCAGTCACAAGCGGTGCTAGCACCAGCTTACACAGGCTGCAATGGCAGGCCTGTAGTCATAATTTGAGTGGTCTCTCATGGGAGGCATAATACATGCTTTAGCCCATGGGAGACCCCTGGTGTACCTGTGCCCTGGGTACCTTAGTACCATATACTAGGGACTTACCAGGGTACACCAGTAGCCAATCTAGAGTGTACCTAAGTACTCACCACGTCCAATTTAGGGAAGAAGCTCAGAGACCGGGGTCCTGGTTAACAGGATCCGAGGCAGAAAAACATGACACCAGCAAAAAGTGGAGGTGACCATGAAAGCAGATCCTACTTCCCTACACAAGTCCTTCCAAACAATCAGGGCTCATACTGGGAAGAGCCACATCCCATAGTCTGTGCATGCTTTTTGCAATGCTGTGTCACATTCAATCTCAGACTGAGGCTGTCTCAGCTTTTTTAGATGCTGAACAGGCCTTTGACTCAATAGAGTGGCCATTCCTTAAAATAGTATTGGAGTGTATGGTCTTGAGCAAATATATCAATAGGCTGGTGGAACTACTATATGCAGCCGCTACGGGAAGAGTCTGAGTAAATAATAGACTTTCATTGTACTTTCCAATTCTCAGTGGTTCTCGGCAAGTGCACCCCCTTACTATTTCTTTAAGCAATAGAAAATTTGGCTTGTAAAATGGGGCAGTCCTTCACAGATGAAGATTTAATTTCTATCCAATTGTATGCTGATATCACTTTATGCAGACAAGGTATTACCATTTGATTTTTTATTTGATTTTTATGATACATGGGAGTCTGAAATCCCTGTATATATGTATACATATTTACATATATATATACATACATATATATGTTTTTTCTCGGCCCTCGCTTGCCGAATCACCCTGAAACTTTCAAGCCAGGAGCTGACCGTTGAGCCCCACAGGTTTTAAACATTTCGTGAAGATTCTTCTAACGGTGATACAGATATTGGCAAATCAAAAAATGCTTTTCCTATGGATAATAGGTACTAACTATAACTACCTACTGGCGACCAGTAGGTAATACATAAATATACATACATATATATATATATATTCACATCTCTAATTTCTTTATAATGGACGAATAGTGACACACTCAGCAGCTGATTATAAAGGAAAGACATCACAGCACGACTAGTATAAGTTATTAAAGTCGAGTTCTGATGTCACAATGCCTGCTGCCAGCAGCCATGGTGAAAGGAAGGTCATGTCACACAGCGTAATTGTAGCATCTGTTTGAAGCAACAAAAACTGAAGGTTACCTTTCTTTCTCCTGCTCTATTTTAATAGCTTACAATATCAAAGCAAAGAGTATATGTTTATTTTGTTCACTCCTTAGCTAGAGAAAAGCTAGAATCTTTCTGCAAGGTTCTACACAATCTGAGCTACTGCAGCTTTTGTTTTTTAAAACGGACTTGCATTAAATGGTTTCTAATATCTGTTTGCAACAAATATGTAACAGGTTTTTGATGTGTTTAATTTTGCACTAGTGATTTTATTTGTATTTTTCATGTTTCCAAACATGCTCGCTCTGTCATATAAAAGAGCTACACCCCAAGGTTTTAAGTGGTTTGTGGGAAAGGCGATGTCGTGACCATGTATTATATACGATAAAGTACCCCCTGGCTTACATGTTAAGGATATTATCAATCAATCATAGGCATTTGTATAGCGCACTGCTCACCCGGAGGGTCTCAAGGCGCTGGGGGAGGGGGGGGGAACGCTACTGCTCGAACAGCCAGGTCTTGAGTTGCTTTCTGAAGGCGAGATGGTCTTGCGTTGTCCGGAGGTGGATGGGGAGGGAGTTCCATGTCTTGGCTGCCAGGTAGGAGAAGGATCTTCCTCCGGCGGTGGCTCTGCGGATGCGGGGGACGGTGGCGAGAGCGAGGCTGGCGGAGCGGAGCTGGCGGGTGGGCTTGTGGAAGGTCAGGCGGCTGTTGAGGAACTTGGGGCCCAGGTCGTGGAGGGCCTTGTGTGCGTGGGTGAGGAGTCGGAACGTGATTCTTTTGTAGACAGGGAGCCAGTGCAGGTCTCTCAGGTGTCCGGAGATGTGGCTGTGTTGGGGGATGTCCAGGATGAGTCGTGCTGAGGCGTTCTGGATCCGTTGGAGTTTCTTCTGGAGTTTGGCGGCGGTGCCGGCGTAGAGGGCGTTCCCGTAGTCCAGCCGACTGGTGACGAGGGCCTGGGTGACCGTCTTCCTGGTCTCGGTGGGGATCCACCGGAAGATCTTTCGAAGCATGCGCAGGGTGTTGAAGCATGAAGACGAGACGGCGTTGACTTGTCTGGTCATCGAGAGGGAGGAGTCCAGGATGAAGCCTAGGTTGTGTGCGTGGTCCGTTGGCTTGGGGGTGGCTCCCAGGGCGGGGGGCCACCAGGAGTCGTCCCAGGCGGAGGGTGATGATCCCAGGATGAGGACCTCCGTCTTGTCTGAGTTCAGTTTCAGGCGGCTGTTCTTCATCCATTCGGCGACGTCTTTCATCCCTTCGTGTAGGCTGGCTCTGGCGGCGTCCGGGTCGCTGGTGAGGGAGAGGATCAGCTGGGTGTCATCGGCGTAGGTGATGATCTTGAGGTTGTGTTGACGTGCGATGGTTGCGAGGGGGCTCATGTAGACGTTGAAGAGGGTGGGGCTGAGCGATGACCCTTGTGGAACTCCGCAGATGACTTCGGTGGCCGCTGACCGG
Source organism: Triturus cristatus (assembly GCF_964204655.1). Taxonomy (NCBI): domain Eukaryota; kingdom Metazoa; phylum Chordata; class Amphibia; order Caudata; family Salamandridae; genus Triturus; species Triturus cristatus. The sequence goes on from NC_140593.1 coordinate 1,194,299,575, forward strand.
AACGGGGGGAGGCGGACTCTCTGGGTTCTTCCGGCGAGGAATGAGGTGATCCACTCCAGGGCCTTCTCCTGGATGCCGGTGTTGTTCAGGCGCTGTACCAGGGTGCGGTGGCAGACAGTGTCGAACGCTGCAGAGAGGTCCAGGAGGATGAGGGCCGCAGTTTCCCCGTTGTCCATTAGGGATCTGATGTCGTATGTGGCTGCGATGAGGGCGGTCTCTGTGCTGTGGTTGGCTCGGAAGCCGGATTGCGAGTGGTCGAGGGATCCGTTGGTCTCGAGGAAGGTGGCTAGCTGTCTGTTGACGGTCTTCTCGATGACTTTGGCAGGAAACGGGAGGAGCGAGATGGGGCGGTAGTTCTTGAGGTCGGAGGGGTCTGCAGTTGGTTTCTTCAGCAGGGCACTGATCTCGGCGTGTTTCCAGCACTCCGGGAAGGTGGCGGTGTTGAAGGAGGCGTTGATGTCGCGGAGGTGGGGTGCGATGATGTGGTCGGCCGTGTTGAAGATGTGGTGTGGGCAGGGGTCCGTAGGGGATCCGGAGTGAATGGTGTTCATTGTGCGTGTTGTGTCTTCGGTGCTGACTGGGGTCCAGGTGCGGAGGGTGGCGGTGGGGGGCATCGGTTCGGTGGTGGGGTTCGTGGTTGGTGGGCCGAAGCTGTTGTGAATGTTGGCGATCTTGTCGTGAAAGAAGGCTGCGAGGGAGTCGCAGAGGTCTTGCGAGGGAGTGATGTCATTGTTTCCGGCGTCGGGGTTGGAGAGCTCTTTGACGATGCTGAAGAGTTCCTTGCTGTTGTGGGTGTTGTTGTCCAGTCGTTCCTTGAAGGCTGTCTTCTTTGTGGCGCGGATCAGTTGGTGGTGTTTGCGGGTGGCGTGTTTGAGGGCCGTCATGTTGTCTGTGGTCTGGTTGGTGTGCCAGGTGTTCTCCAGGGAGCGGCAGTTCTTCTTGGAGGTGATGAGCTCGTCGGTGAACCAGGAGGCTTTCTTGCTGCCGCGTCTGCTGGGGGGGTTCTTCTTCAGTGGTGCGAGGTCACTTCGAAATTGCATAACCTTATAAAGAAACCCGGTCATCTGCCTCATTTCTCTGTATGGTTATGGAACTCCTTGGTGACATGCAGTATCCTTATAAAGTATGGCAGGGTGGTACTTTATTTCTTATATTATTGTACAGAACACAAATTCACAGCAGGACAATACATTACATATTGTCAAGCATTGATACAGTACACCTTTTTGGAGACCAATATATATAATTTGCTCAGTCACAACAGTTTACTTTAACAATCTTGACATCATGATGAGGCATACTCCGGTGTGAGTGTGGAACAGGAGGAGGAGACTGATTCAGCTGTTATCTAAAACAGAAGATAGCGAATGTCGGAGATTGGACAATATGGGTCAACACACAACTTGACTTAGGTGGTTGTTGGTGGAGTGTGCTGAACATGCAGAGTCTCTTTCCCTTGCAGAGTAGCTTTCTGGACAATCCTCTTCTTGTCCTGGTTTGGACAAGAGGAGGATTGTCCAGAATGATCTCTTGAGGGTTAGCAAAGACCTCTGTTTACTTTGATCAGCTGCTCTCAATTCCTTTGGCAGTTTGTTTTTTTGTGTGCAAGCAACACACCAGCAGCGTGGCAGCAAACGTACCCCTACGAGGCTCCTCTGCCTAGACCTAGCCCTGAGAGACGGGCAGCTCCCAGCTTCAACATCCAGGTTGAACCTCACGAGCGCCACGCAGGCCTGATGGTAATGTATGTCTTGCAAGTGTTGACTGAGGTTTCAAGTGATAATCTCAGTCCTAGGAAGGTCAGCATCAGCACAATCAGTGCATCTTGCAAATCCACAATCCAGTCAACTAAACTGGAGGTGATCTGACCACTTCTTGGATCGAGAGGATGTTGTCGGGAAGTGCACGCTTGCTCTCCTCCCGGCATGGCTTGTAGAGTCTGGTGGCATCTGCCACCACAGAAGAAAGCGCTCCTGGAGGGCTACTCTGGTGGGAAACAATGTGTAACAACACCTACCCATCTACACAGCGCCTAGTGAAGATGAGCATGAGGACAAGGTTGATTTCCTGACCCTATAGATTTCAATGGACAGAATCCATCTTTTTTCACTTTTTTTTTATAACATAAAGCGATTGCTGTGATCATCTAGGGGTGATTATAATGCAGATGCCACAACGGTGATTGCGATCACCCCGCGCACATTCTCTGCAGTGGTCACTATCAGAATTGCGCATAAATCATTACGCTTTCCAACTGCTTCCACACAAAGAGATAGCAAAAGGGGGGTCTATTAGTGCATTCACTGGAATTAACATTACTTGGAGTGCCAGTAGGCCTCCCGCCCTGCTTGCTCGCTCCTTCCCAAAAACTATAAGCAGCCTGGCACTGCCAGGAGCTGGGATAATGAGGTTCTGTGGAGCCCTCACCGAGGCATATCTCTCTGAAGACCCTCAAGATTTCCCTTGAGACCACCAGAGATTCCCTGTGGGGTCCCTGATATCATGGTCAAAACTCAAAAAAGTCCAAAATGCAGGAGACAAAAATCTAGAAAATACCAGGGTAGGACAGCTCTTGTAATAGGTGCTGACTTTCTTCCTTAACCCTTATTTATAAATATCCCTATGTAAACAAGATATGAGAAAAGCACTGCCCAGGGACCGTATATGTTAAAACTTCGCAGCGTTCCAGGGAAAACACTAAAAGTGGTAATAACAGCAACACTCTATGTAAAAAAGGCTGGATTTTAAAAACACCATGTAGGGCCGGTTAAGGGGCTATGCTGGAAAAAGAGGTCCAGCTACAGAAAAGGCATGTAAGGTTCAATCTGCCATTCGGTTGAAATATATTGAATCTAAGAGCAGGGACAGACCTAAGGAGACATACTTCCTATGCACCAGGATAACCTAAACATTTACATTACAAGTTTAGATGAAATAAATAAGTGTGGTTCAGTAAATAACTCAGGGCCCGATTCACAGAACTAACTTAAGACAAAATCCTAAACTTACTACCATTTTGGTATTCACAGAAGGCACTTACTCATTTCGGTATTCACAGAAGATAGGAGTCCTAACTTTAGGACTCCTAAATGCCTTCTGTGAATACCGAAAGCCTTAAAGTTAGGATTTTTCTCAGTTTAGTAGTAGTAAAATTAGGAGTCCTAACTTTAGGACTCCTAAACTGAGAAACATCCTAATTTTAAGACTTTTAGGAGTCCTAAAGTTAGGACTCCTAACTTCTGTGAATACAGAAGTGAGTAAGTGCCTTCTGTGAATACCAAAATGAGTAAGTGCCTTCTGTGAATACCAAAATGGTAGTAAGTTTAGGATTTTGTCTTAAGCTAGTTCTGTGAATCGGGCCCTCAGTTTACCATTGTAAATGGTAATGGTGAATTATTTAAGTTTCCCATCCCAAGTGCACTTACATTATTTGACTTAAACACTTACCTTCTGTAGCTAAGAACATCTGCGTGAAACGCCTCTCGACACCGTTTGCAACGGCAGATGAGCACAAGAAGAAGACCATATAACAAAGGCCCCAAGGTTCTAGTTCTTCTTTCATGTGACATTCCACTCTGTATTTCTGCATCTTATTTTTTCTCATTTTATCAGTATTCATTCACATTCCCTTTTAATTCACAGTAACTACTACTTTTACTATGTTCATTTATGTATATGGAAAATAGAGACTAGCTCGGGACACTGGTTGGATTTTGTGCTTTATTCAATAGATTTATAATATACAAAATTATATTTGAATTACAGTTAAACAGACAATTGTGCTTTTTTACATCTCTTCAGCACTTTGTGGTAATCAATATCAGGTAGCAGAAGTGTGGTTTTTTTGATGAATTTATTTGTTTCAGTTGCAGATGTGAATATTCATCGTAGGCTCTTAGTTTAGTCTTTAGTGTAGCCCCACCAGGAGCAGCCTCCCTGCTGCTCAGCCCATACTCCAGCAGACACGCCTCACCTCACAGGCACCCACATGTTCCATTCACTATCACCACACCAACATTCCATGCAGCACACTAACTAACACTGGCTGAGCAGCCAGGGAGAAAGCAACCGGGAAAACACATATATAAATACACAAGATATAACACACTTGAACCCAAATGTCATCAAGTACTGTGAAGGTTAGTGCTCATGTCAATGTTGGCATGTTAAGAAGAAGGAAACATAAGTTCTCCATAACATAATAGTCTTCCTCACTCTAGAGTGCAGTAGAAATCACGTGGCGCCATCCAGTGAGGGGATTATATAAACATGGCTCTCTTTACCCTGTCTTCTGCAGCTCCACCAATCACCAACAAGCAGCATTCTAGAATGTTCCTTTGCTTGATGACGTCAGCTTGGGTTTTGAATCTGGTGTGACTAGTGCTTAATTTGTAAAATAAAAAAAAAGTGCCATGGCTCTCATCAGAAGACCACTGCTGATTGCACCACGCATTGCCCCTGCCATGCTGTCAATGATAGTAACAACACAACTACTAACCAGAATGGCTTGGGCGACAGGCAAAAGTCATTTTAATGTATATTCAATTAAGAATTAACTGTTGTTATTTTCATCTCTAAATTAGTCAGACAGCACCACCTTGTCGCAGACTGTCACAAGTGTTGGTGTTGACAATTAAGTGCCGGTGCCGAGCACCAGAAACCACCGGCTCAAATTAAGCACTGAGTGTGACGTCATTCATCGGACACGCCTTTCAGCTAGATCAGTCCATCATGAGAATACATTTTTGCTACCCAAAAAGCACTCATCTGACTCTCAAACAGAGTCTATTTTCTGGACAACAGCAATGTGTGGTTGAGGTTCCTTAATAGGACGGGGTGTGGACATCAGAGATGGGGAATCACTGTAGCGCCAGCCCTTACGCTCTCAATCTGTACATCTATTCCATGTGCAGTTTTCAAAATTGGCATTTCCTAATTTTTGCATTTTTATAAATGAGTAAAAGCACTAAAACAGATTGCTCCATTGGTTTTCATTCATATTTATAGAATAAAATCAGTAAAGAAAGTATGTATAATAGAGAACATGAAGATGCCATCAACTTGCAATACTTTGGGAAATCTGCTATTCCCAAAACATTTCTGGTGTATCACACCCAAGAGTTGTCCACAGCTTGTTCAATGTATCAACAAACCATATGGAAATGCTGCAAAGAAGTTTTAAAGTGCTTCTAAAAGCACGCGAGAGGATGTCACTTAGGGAAGAAGGCCGCGTGGGAGCCTGCACATTTGCTGCTGATTTGTCCGCGTCAAGCCTACAAATGGACAGTTTCATCCTGATTCTTGCAATCACACTTCCAATGTTGTAAAAATCATCAGCCTCTTGATTTGTGTGAATAATGTTTTTTAGAAAGTTCCAAAAGCTCATGGAATATCTTTTCAAACTAACTCAGGTGAGATTCATTAGCAAGATGGTAGCAGCAGTGTCAAGGGGGGTCTTCTTGGACACTAAGCGTTTGACTTCAGGTTTCTGGCTTTTGACTCCACTTCCTTCACTCTATGGAAGGATGACACTTACTCAGATCTCTAGTGCTGATGATTACTAACCCTGCCAGCTGTGATCACACTTTCCCAGGTGCCACATAATACTGGCTCCATCAGCAGTTTCCTCCACTAACTCCTCACTCCACTCTGACCTACTCCACTTGAAGATTTGGGGGATATGACTGGCTGTTGAAATCATTCCTATCTTGTGTGCTATTCACCGAGACATACAAGCAAGGCGCTTGGCTTTCAAAGACTCATGATCAGCCGCGGTGGGGAACAGCCATTACAACGCGGTTTTTACCACGCAGTGCAGTTACATCACATGCGTTACAACGCATGCGATGTTACAACGCTATGCCATTACAACGCAAGTCTTTACATCGACTTGCGCTAGATGGCGTGCTAACATTACAAATAGTGTAGTTTAGTATCCCAACACCTTCCCTACTGTTAAGTGGACTGGAGTTGGAATAGTAAATTACACTTTTTTAATGTTAGCACGCCATCTAGCGCAAGTCGATGTAAAGACTTGCGTTGTAATGGCATAGCGTTGTAACATCGCATGCGTTGTAACGCATGCGATGTAACTGCACGCGTTGTAAAAACCCGCGTTGTAATGTCATACATCCAGCCGCGGTCCGTGCAGGTAACAGAGGTGTGGCGGTGGGGCTGTGTAAGGGAGGATGCCGAGGGAAAACTAATTATTTATTTAATTTTCTCTCTGCATCGTCCCTCGGAATCCCCCCTTACACAGCCCTACCGTTGTTACCTGCACGCACGGCAGCTGCTCATGATTCAACCTGGTTTCCAAGGAAGAGATTTGCAAATCTCTAAAGACTTTTAGCAAGGGATTTGCTAAGCTTCACTGTTCCAAAAGCAGGAGGCACTCACTTTACTTCTGGTACTCAGCCATTTGAATCAGAGCCATTCCAACATCAGACCAGATTAATTTTGTTATAAAATATGTACTAACAACCAGGCCATGAATACCAGTGTGGATGCTCAGACAAACAATGTCTTGTGGGATGCTATCAGTTTCACTGCATGTTTTGAATTTGATTGAATTGACTTACAATGGTTCTGGCTTTTATTGTAGAAGGTCTGAGTAACATAGACTTTTGTAGATGTGTGCCACTGAAGCCATTGACTTCTGTTGGTCAGCAGCACACCTTATACCTTTACTTAAGGAAAAATAACCCATAGCTATCTTGGAGTTAGTTGCCCAGTTGGTGGCTGAAATGTGTACTTTTATGTGTACTAGATAAGGAGATATCTACTCACTGACCAATAACAAAAACATAGCGAACAAAAGTAATCAAGTCTAGTTCCAACAAGACATGCATAGGATGGATCGTGCATTCAGGGAACTCTTCAAAGTCCACATTTTGGTGAGTCTGTTACCTCCCAGAGTTAGCATCTTTTGAACCAGATTAGGGCAGGTTTGGGGATACTTAGGAGACAGGAGGTTGATATATTACCATAGGCTTTTCCTCCAGGTAGAGCAACTCAATTGTATGAAACTGGACTGCTGATAAAAGATGTGTTATTTGTCACTCTCAGCCAGCTGTTCCTTCCGCCGCCTTTCTCCCGCATTAAATCTTGGCGTCGATATCAAGCATAAGGGATCTCATTAGCAGCACAGTACTTTGAAAATGAAAATTGCAAGTTGAGAATTGGAACTTTGAAGACAACCCCCAGCTCCTTGTATGGACCACTTTCTGATGAACTAAGGTGGTAAGTGAATTTACCGCTTTCATGTCATGCAGCAAACTAGTGACTGTCTACTGATCTCCATAGGTCCGTGAAGCTCCACCGAAGGACGGAAGTAAACTTTAGGGATTACCTGCAGATACATTTCAAATCTTTGAGGAGACAGGGTGGAGGTCTTTTCCAGCTTAGAAAGTCCTTGTTGATACATCCAGTCCAACTTGGGGATATAGTTATGAGTCACACTGAAGAAAGAGAAATGTCAGAATTAGTAGCAAGATACCTTCCCAGCCAGGAGTCTATCGCATTTTACGATGAGAGTTTTGTGATAGAAACCGCGAAGCAGTTTTGGCGTTAGACATCCGGATCTGGGTATGTGCCGCGCTATGAGTTCTCTTTCTGCTCCAAAGACCTCTTCCCCTTTGGATTGTAAAACCTGGATGGACAGAAAGAGAGGGATGGAGTTTATACAGGTAGGACTTCTTCAGAGTTTACCATCAACGCTGCAACATCAGCATCTCTTCTGCTGTGAACCTTCTGCACAGTGAGGCAGTGGGAGATCCTGAGAAACTCAAAGGTGAACAGTACAGCGACCCCTTTATAAACACTTCCAGAGTGTGTGTGGGTTGTGAGGACAAAACAATGTAGGGAAATCTGGTCCCTGGCCTGTATTTGACCCTGGGAATAGCCATGGTTAACGCTGCCCTAGTAACATAAGAGAGATACACTTGATGTACTGCCTTAGACACCTAATTGGTGGAACCAGAAGATGGGGGTCTCCCTGTGACAAAATTCGCTTGGTAAGTACGTGCATTCTGAAACCTATATGACCCGCGGTAAACAATGAGTTTATGATATTCCATATGTAAAGGTCTGCATTCTCTCAGTGTTTCCGCCTCACCTTTGCTTGGGTCGGCGGCGACCTCCCCACGGGAGCAACATTTTGTATAAATACCACTGCTTACCTTATGAAATTAGGAACCACGCGGGCACTTAAATCCTCTATGCACGAATGAGTATCAAGTGCTCACATGTATGGGATCAGGGTAAAAAGAATTTTAATTAAATAAACAAATGAATTTCAAAACTGTACATTTTAGGTGAACTTACAACTAAAACATGCGTACATTAATAGTTACAAAAGGCAAGTGGGCGCATATACCATGAGATCAAAGCTTATGTAAAAGTATAGACTCCAATAAATAAATGCTGCTTCAGGAAACCATTCCAACTAATTGCTACCACTAATAGATGCTCAAAAGCATTCAGAGAGCCCATTAACTACATGGGGATAAATATGTACAATTCTACTCTATGAGTCATTGTTTAATAATAGTAAGATAACGGGGCATATGTATGAAGCCCATTTCCCGTTCGCAAACAGGCTGATTCTCAGAATCTGCCCGTTTGCGAATGGGAAAAAGCCTTTTGGGATGTATCATCCCAAAAGGCCCTCTCAAAATAGGGAATCGCAAAATTTGCGATTCCTTATTTTGCAAAAGCATTTAAGGAATCGCAAATTGCGATTCCTTAAATGCAATGTAAAAAGCACCCAAGTTGTGCGATTGCTCCTTAAGAAATCGCAAATTACCACCAACTTCAAGTTGGTGGTAATTTGGGATTTCTTTGAAAAATTCACTTTTTTGCATTTTTCAAAGTGCCATTTCAGGGGTGCAACAAGGTGTCCTTTTGACGCCCTGGCACCCTTGAAATTGCATTCTCAATTTGCGATTCTCTAATTGAGAATCGGAAATTGAGAATGTCTTCCCATTCATTCCTATGGGCCTGAATGGAGAGGTATTCCTTAATTGCGAATCGCAATTTGCGATTCGCAATTACGGAATATATAGAATTTGCAAAATTATTTGCAAATCCTACATACATGGCGTTTTGCGATTCTCAAATAGCAATTCTTTAAAAATCGCTATTTGAGAATCGCAAATGTATCCTTTGATACATATGCCCCTTAATTCTTTGTTCAATAGTTTCAGATTAAAAAGCAGTCTTGTTTAAAACAGGATTTCTCTGTCAGGCATGGTTTGATCAACATATAAGTAGGCCAGTCACTCATTTACAAACAGGTCTCCAGCCAAGTAATATGCAGAAACAGGATTTCTCTGTCGGGCATGGTTTGACCAACATAGAAGTAAACAAACGTCAATAAAGTTAGGACACACACTACCAGGTTGTACAGCTTGTGTGCTTGTGGCGTGCCAGCTAGGGTTTCACTCTCTGGTCAAAGAGTGTAATTGAAAAATGCGACAAGTATCGTCCCCTAGTTAGGGGACGTCCCCCTGGGCACTGTGTAAGACCCACAATTGGGTTGAAACGTTGAAATATACCAAGTACACCATTTTTTAATCCATATGACGATAGTCATATGTAGTGTTTATTGGATGTTTTGATATTGCAATTTCATATCAGAACCATGTTCCAAACACAGTTTTAACAGAATCCATTAAGGACTTGAAGGGAATATAATCATTCCCAATGCATTTCGGTCCATTACAGACCCTCGTCAGGTGATATGCTCTACAATAAATGTAACAAGCATTGGCATAGCCAATAGGTCTCGCTTTTGGGACCTTATAAGTATTTAGTTATGCAACTGTTGTGTGTGTGTGGTTGTGGTTGTGTGTGGTTGTGTGTGTGTTATTGTGTGTGTGGTTGTGTGTGTGTGGTTGTGTGTGGTTGTGGTTGTGTGTGTTTGTGTGTGTGTGGTTCTGTGTGTGTGTGGTTGTGTGTGTGGTTGTGTGTTGTTGTGGTTGTGTGTTGTGTGTGTAGTTGTGTGTGTAGTTGTGGTTGTGTGTTATTGTGTGTGTGTGTGGTTATGTGTGGTTGTGTGTGTGTGTGGTTGTGTGTTTGTGGTTGTGTGTTTGTGGTTGTGTGTGTGTGGTTGTGTGTGTGTGGCTGTGGTTGTGTGTGGTTGTGGTTGTGTATGGTTGTGTGGGTGAGTGGTTGTGTTTGTTTGTGGTTTTGTGTGTGTGTTTGTGGTTGAGTGTGTGGTTGTGTGTGGCTGTGTGTGTGTTTGTGGTTGTGTGTAGTTGCGGTTGTGTGTGTGAGTGGTTGTGTGTGTGTGTGATTGTGTGTGTGTGGTTGTGTGTGTGTGGGGAGGTTTGGGAGTGGGTGGGAGGGGGTGTGGGGGTGGTTGTGTGTGTGTGTGTGTGGCTGTGTGTGTGTGGTTGTGTGTGTGGTTGTGTGTGCTTGTGGTTGTGTGTGTGGTTGTGTGTGGGTGTGGTTGTGTGTGGTTGTGTGTGTGTGTGTGGTTCTGTGTGTGTGTGTGTGGTTCTGTGTGTGTGTATGGTAGTGGCTGTGAGTGGTTGTGTATGTGGTTGTGTGTTGTTGTGGTTGTGTGTGTAGTTGTGGTTGTGTGTGTAGTTGTGGTTGTGTGTATAGTTGTGGTTGTGTGGGTGTGTTATAGTGTGTGTGTGTGTGTATGTGTGTGTGTTGTTGTTGTGTATGTGTGTGTGTGTGTGTGTGTGTGTGGCTGTGGTTGTGTGTGGCTGTGGTTGTGTGTGGTTGTGGTTGTGTGTGGTTGTGTGTGTGAGTGGTTGTGGTTGTTTGTAGTTTTGTGTGTGTGGGTGTGTGTGTGGGGGGGTGTATGTGGTTGTGTGTGTGTGGCTGTGTGTGTGTGCATGGGTGTGGTTGTGTGTGTGGTTGTGTGTGTGTGTGTGTCTGGTTGTGTGTGTAGTTGGGGCTGTGTGTGTTTGTGTGTGTGTGTGGTTGTGTGTGTGTTGTTGTATGTGTATGGTTTTGTGTGTGTGTGTGTGGGTGTGTGTGTGTGAGGGTGTGGTTGTGTGTGTGTGGTTCTGCTTGTGTGTGGTTGTGTGTGGTTGTGGTTGTGTGTGATTGTAGTTATGTGTGTGTTGTTGTGTGTTTGATTGTGTGTGTGTGTAGTTGTATGTGTGGTTGTGTGTGTGTAGTAGTGTGTGGTTGTTTGTGTGTGGTTGTGGGTGTGTGTGTGATTGTGGTTGTGTGTGGTTGTGTGTGTGGTTGTGTGTGGTTGTGTGGTTGTGTGTAGTTGTGGTTGTGTGTGTCGTGTGTTATTGTGTGTGTGGTTGTGTGTGTGTGTGGTTGTGTGTCTGTGTGGTTGTGTGTGGTTGTGTGTGTGTGCTTGTGGTTGTGTGTGTGCTTGTGGTTGTGTGTGTGCTTGTGTGTTGTTGTGGTTGTGTGTGGGTGTGGTTGTGTGTGTGGTTGGGTGTGTGTGTGTGTGGTTGTGTGTGTTTTGTTCTGAGTATTTGTGTGGGTGTGGTTCTGAGTGGTTGTGTGTGTGGTTGTGTGTGTGATTGTGGTTGTGGGTTGTTGTGTGTGTAGTTGTGGTTGTGTGTGTAGTTGTGTGTGTGTTATTGTGTGTGGTTGTGTGTGTGTGTTATTGTGTGTGGTTGTGTGTGTGTGGTTGTGTGTGGCTGTGTGGCTGTGTGTGTGTGTGTGTGGTTGTGTGTGTGTGTGGTTGTGTGCATGTGATTGTGTGTGTGGTTAAAGTTTTAGTCACTACTCAAAATGAAATCCATTTTATCAGCGTTGCCAGTGCTCCTTTATGTTTAATGCCCTAAATGAAACACAATGTTATAAGCATCAAAGGGCTGGGCGAGAAGGGAGGGGGGAATGCGAGGAGCAGAGGGGAATGCGAGGAGCAGAGGAGCCAGAATGAAACTGACGAAAAGGAGCCAGAATGAAAGTGACGAAAAGGGAGGAGGGAGATGTGAGCAGCGCATCAAAGGGCTGGGCAAGAAGGGAGGGGGGAATGCGGGAAGCAGCTGTGCACGTGCACGCCATCGTGCACTCAAGCTTGTAGACAGCAAAACCGTGTGGGTAGCACATTGAAAACTCACCTACTAAAGTCTCTCCGAGCAGCGCATGCGCGCTGACTCAGCGAGACCTAAAAATGATAATGAGAGGGAGCCAGGCCATTATGGTAATAAACAATGTCAAATCCGTTGAGCAATGTGAATATACAACGACGATGCAAGTGAAAAGACGACATATACCACAGAGCATGCACATGTGGTTATCTATGAGTGTGTAAAAACAAGTAAATGTAAACAATATAAAGGGGACTCCGGGTCGTGAGTGGTGCCATTGTTGTGAAAAGAAGCTAAACAAAGCTAAATGGCACGTGAACGAAGTGAAATAGACGTTTAAACAAATTTATGAAGCGCGTTAAGTGCGGTAAAAATAGACGTTTAAACAAATTTTTGAAACGCGTTTAGTGCGGTAAAAAGAAGCCGGTTTGTGTTTGTCCGCGTGGAGGGTGCTTACGCAGTGCCCAGGGGGACATCCCCCTAACCGGGGAACGCTAGTTCTCGCAACATATAAGTAAACCAGTCACCTATTTCTAAACAGATCTCCCGCCAAGTAATATGCAGAATTGAAACCACTGAGCTGCCTGGTTTTGGCATTAATTCAGTATGGTCTGCAGAGGTGATTTGAGTTCCTTTTGTTGATGTGTGTGTGAAAGTGTGTGTGGGGGGGTGTAAGTGTGTGTGTGTGCAATACATTTAGTGCCGACAATAATCTTTCATGTGCTAGTCTTTGCATGAAACTAAAGAAACAAGTTATCACTTCCCTTCCCTTCTATATTTAAGTTTAACTTCTGTTTCTCCGTTTGCTTTAGAAAATGCAAGGCATTCTCCCTCGAAAGACTTCACATATAATATTTTTGTAAATATTTGCAGTCACATGTTAACAAACTGGTGTGGCCCTGAATGTCAAAGACAGAATATCGTGGTCTGAAAATATCGATAAGAAAATATTGAAACCAAAATATTGAAAGGCAAGTATGAATTTTTTATACCCAACTCTCTCTCTCTCTCTCTCTCTCTCTCTCTCTCTCTCTCTCTCTCTCTCTCTATATATATATATATATATATATATATGTATATATATGTCCTTGGACGACAATATATATAACTTCAAGGTATGCAGATGTGGAGTTAGGAACCGCAAATCTCTACTTCCCTATACGCACGCACCTTTCGATGCTCTGTCCACCATATTCTTGAAGCATGATATTTCTATGTTCAATACTCAGTTGTACAATCGACGACCTCAATGCTACATGCCCAGGTGTATAAGGATTTAATTTAAATCATCTTTGTGAGGAGACACATCTATGAGAGAATTTTCTTTTGCAACTGGTACCAAACTGCCTGATACTTCCCCAAATGTCTTCCCTCATCAGCAATTGTGCAAGATTTGTGCAGCATCTTTCTGAATTTGATCTTCACAAAGTGGCCTTTTTTTCCACCCAAACTTGAATCTCCAGTTCCACTCAAATAATGGGCAAAGGAAAAGGGGCCTGGAATTGCTGACTTTCAAACTAGCTGATTCTGTTCTTGAAGTCCTAGTTTCCTTGTAAGAAAATGTCTCCATTTACAAACTTACCCATGGCAAACATATGAATTCCTTGCACACATGACTACTAAGTGCCTTCTGTGAATACCAAAATGGTAGTAAGTTTAGGAGTTTGTCTTAAGTTAGTTCTGTGAATCGGGCTCTCCTTCTTCAACTCAAATCGTCAATGATCATTCTTTATGTTGCAAAATAGGAATTCATCCTTTGACTGAACTTGACTGCGAGGGAAAGAGAAACACACGCTCACACTCCCTTTTCACTTTGAGGCTGGAAAGGTCCAGAGCCTTGAGCAAAGTTTCTCTACTATATCAGGAATCAATATCCAGATCCAGGACCTCTGGACCTTCTCCCCTTTTTCTACTATCCGTACAGTAAATGTTTGTCAGTGTACATAAACATTCAGAGCACCATTCGCCCTTCATCAGCCCTTCCAAAAGTACATCTGAATAAACCAGATGCACGTGGTGAAGGAAGTTGGTGAAAGCACCTCAGAAGTTTAATGGAAATAAAATCCCATGGAAAAGTAAAACGGGAACAAAGATATTTTCTTAATGTTTCTAATTTCCTAATACTACGCATGTAGATTATCACCAATTTACAGACTTCTAGAGCATCAGTTTAGGGAACGCTGGCATATGCCATTAATGTATGTAAGAAGTATACAATTAAATGTATTAGTTATGAAACTCTCAATGTGTGCATGGGATGGATTGATCTGTGAGTTAGGCAGACAGTTGTAGATCTCCACAATGCAAACCATACACCAGGAGTGTACCTTCTAAAGGGAGGTCTTCCTGAGTGTCTGCCGATGAACTCAGCCACATGATTGGATGGCTGTAATGCACATAGGCTCCACTGTGCCTGGCCATCTGCAAGCAGACTTTTAAAAGTAAAACAAACAGCCATATTGAAAGGAAGCAAACATATGTGGGATCTGTCTGTGGTTGGCAAGATCTACTCTAGACCTTGCAAGGCCAGTTCACAGACCAGAAACTAACACCGCACCGACAACTGCAAGAGCAGCCGCTTCTGGACCTTGAGGCGTAAGTATGGATTCAGGGTTCGACCCACAAAAGACAGTCAGAATGTTACTTTTGCAGGGTAAGACTTATATTTGGAATACACTTTCAATCATCTTGGAATTCTGTAGGATTTTAGGACTTCTTAGAATGTGCAACGGTTAAAGTTTCCCAGGGGTAGTTAGGGGACCCTTTGTAAGTTCCGTATCACTTGCATGTGGAGCTGGCTGTCCCGACTCATTTTGGAGTTTTCCTTTCCCCATTACCAACCTGAGGAAGGAATGCCCTGTCTAGAATAAGCCTCCGACTGAATTCAGGGGGCTGGTGTGCCTGCTAAATGTTTGTGAATATACAAGTCCACAAGATTGTAGATGTTCACCACCTTGGGCCCTGGAACGCTCGCCACCCACCCCGCTAGTAGAGTTGCTCACAAATAAAAAAGATGCTGGTGTAATTTTAAATGTTAGCAAATTCATTTATGAGTCAATTTCATGTTTCCTCAACAGCAAACTTGATTTAACACTCCTCAAGGCGTTTTTGCACTTGAAGTTCAATTTGCAAATGCAAATAAGTTTGTGAATTGACCCCTTCATTTTTTCTTAAAGCTTCCATGCAGTCTGATATTGTTGAGAGAACTTTAACAAACTTGTCCTATAGATTTAACCCTGAAACGCTTAAAGGACAGACATCCACCACACCATGCCTATAGTAGGCAGTCACTCACTTTGCATATGATCATGAACATTGCTGTAGATGCACCATGAAAATACTGGGCTTCGTCAGCACTTTTCCCGGCCTCCACATTACACACAGGGTTCTTCAACATCCTTGTAGTCATTGATACACAGGCCAAATGTCATGATCCTCTCCTGAAAACAGAAAATGATGACCCCCCATGCAATTTGGAAGCTTGCACCATCAAAGGGACAGACACTGGAAGTGCTGCGCTGTAGTCTAGATTGCTCTGTGCCCCGGATGGAGACCAGATCTAGTCTGGGATACTTTGCAATGGCCAGTGAGTTGCATTGCTGTACTTACCTGAAATGAGAGTGACTGAGGAGGGTCAAACATCAGAGGGGATTGGTGGTTGGAGGGCTACAGTCAGATACAAGACCCTTGCTCCCTTCTTATTAAGGTCTCACCCACTAACCGTCTTCTGAAGACCACCAGAGATGGTTGATGAAGCCATGGTCTCCCCGCCCCCTCGGTTTTAGGCATTTAAACGTCTCAATGCTGCCTACTGCCTACTGCCTATTTCAGCTCATAATGACAGCCATTAGGAGCTCATAATGACAGCCATTAGGCCAGGTCACACCACAGAAGTCTGGAAAGAATGATACGCGAGGTCTACGCAGATGCTACTTACATGTAGTATCGCTTCCGGTCCAACTTGGAGATGTAGTTATTAGTCACACTGAAGAGAGAGAAATGTCAGAATTACTGGCAAGCATCTGTAACATGTTCAACCATTCTGAGCCCCATTCATGCTTTGGAACGCAGACCTGGAGGCATCTGGCTTTTGTGTGCTAAGTCATTTACCTGATATATTTTAAGCTTATTTATTTGATACAATGTGAACTTAGCTACAGGAAGCACCTGTAGCATTACATAGAGTACTTTTATCATTTAAAGAAGTATCTAGAATCTGAGGTGATAATCATAAGGGTGATATGTAAAAAACGTGGGGGATATACTGTGTTATTTTAGCACGTGTTGCACAAGACCGTCTATTTAAATCACAAACCTTTACAATTTTTGGCACAGCAGACAGCCACAGTCACACCGCTTTTTGGTAAGTACCAGTGGAGGGAACAGAACCCAAGTCTCTAAAATGCACAGTCAGCAACTCAACTACTAGACCACATCTCTACCCTCAGGTTCATGGGAACATGCCTATCCGTATGAGTATGGTGGCAGCAGCACACTGGTTTTAGATACCCAGGGCCTAAGTCACCAAAATATTTTCATGTGTAAATTCAACTTACACATGCAAATGGTCATTTTAAGAATCTGAACCCACTTTTGACATAAGCATAATTTGGGCTTCTACCTGAAAGACATTTACTCACACGTATATTCTCTTAAGAGTACATCTATAATTGGCTAGGAGTGATTATTTCAGGGTGGGAATGCACAAGTACAAATGCGCTTGTTTGTGTATTCAAAAATTGATTCCTGACCCACTCCCAATTAACCGCATCCAAGGGGGAAGTACCATCAGTGGAGAAGGCCTGTGAATCCACCAGGCACGTGCTCTCCACCCCATCTGACGCACCAAACATGCAGGAACTGAACATGTATCCCCTAGGAGCGTCAAAAGAATCATAACGCATATAAGGAAGGATGGGAGACCTGCCCCACTGGTTTGCCAGTATCTCTGTTTAAAGAGACTCCAGACATCTGGGCGAGGACTTTGACCCCATTAGTCGGGAGTGGGTTCCAGATGGCGTCAGTCCCAGACATGTGGCGAGGCTCAATCCTCTGCATCATATATAAAAAGGCGGCTCTGTCAATACCCGCTAACTACTGCTTAATCGCACGGCTTGACGTGGAGGCCAAAATATATGCTCGCGCCCTGCTGGAACACCTGGAGGCCTGGGTTAGTGACCAACAGATCCTTCCGTTCTTTCAATCGGGCTTTATAGCCGGGGCATCAACAGTGGACAACATCATAGCACTATCTTTCCTGAGACACCAAGCCACCAAATACAGCAGCTTACCCCTATTCTGTTGCTTTCTCGATTATATCGCAGCATTCGACAGGGTGGATAGGGGAATCCTATGGAGAAAACTGGATGCTTGGGCCATACCCGCAAAGCTGTTAAGTGCCATCATTTCCCTGCACTCAGAAACATGGGTCTGCATGTCTACTGGTCCTGGATCGGCCACCCCAAAATTCAACACAAATAGGGGCCTAAAGCAGTGGTTGTCCTGGTTCCTTTATTCTTTAATTTGTGACTTGGGGAAGAAGTTGGAGACTAGTGGCCTGCCCCCCCCCCCGACGAACCTAGGTCCAACCAAGCTCCAAATAATACAATACGCTGACGACACGGTGAACATGGATCGCACAAAGGCCTGCGTACAGCGGGCGATGACCGCCCCGAATGCTTTTAACAAGGCTAACCAGCTCCTAGTTACCCAGGAAAAAAAAAAGATCCTGCTATCCGGTCCCTGCAGGAATAAAAAGAATATCTCCTGGCATCTTGGCAGCCAGAGCATCACCACAGCTTGGATGTATAACTAGCTCAGTTTATGGTTCACTGAAAGTAGCACAGCAGCGGAACAAATAAATACAATAAAAAAGGGCACTGAAGTCACATATGGGGTCGGCCAACTGAATCAACAATTAAGGGGTGCATCGGCAGCCTCAATGCTAATGGTAACGAAAGCATCGTTTCTTCCTGCCGTACAGTACGGCCGCTTTGCGTATCCTGGAAATTTAGACAAAGACCTAGAACAAGCCCACTGTGGAGCACACAAAAAAATCTTCCAACAACCTCGCTTTTTTCGCCGGGCTAAGGTTAGAACTTGATCTGGTATCTCAGACTTCAGACTGTCAAGGGGCCATGTTGATGTATTCCATGAGGGTCAGGATGGCAGAAAAGCCATCTAAAATACACTTTTGATACCCCAGCCAATCCTTGGCATGACCAGGTGGACAACGCACTGTGCTCGCTCCGCATGACACTCAATCCACCAGGTGGGTAACGCCCCATTCACCACCTGGAAAAATGCAATCAGTTGGCAATTAAGCGTGCCCTCGATTGACCAAGATCTGCTACAAACTCGAAAGTGGCCCCGGCTTAAACGACTCCTACCTAGCCGTGACACAGCAACCAAATCTATGCGAAGCCATAAACGCAGACAATCGCAGACAGATCTTTTACATGAGGTCTTTAGCTCTGCCAATTAAAGATTTTAACCCCTCCTGGGTGTGCTTCAGAGGCAGGAGAGCTTGCAGGCTGTGTTCCTTTCAAAAAGAATCATGGTTACATCTGCTAAGTTGTTGCCCCTCCCCGGAGGTCCAGAGAAGGCAATTAATTAAACCGGGACCGAACATGCCAGGAGGCTTTCAACATCTGTTTTTCAAATTCTTCCCCATGGGCCTTGGCAAGATGTGCAAGATTTGTGGTCATACTCAGGCGGTGTCTATCATCAAGCCCAGACACAGCCGACAAGGAGATGCAAATGTAAACACAATAGGCCGACCTTGCTCCAGTGCTGCTGGAAGAACTCTGGAATGTGCTGTCTGCCTTGGTAAAACTTGAATCTATATATTGTAAGCAGCAGCACTAAGGACCTATTTGCCCGACATGGTCCTAATGATAACTTTGAAAGATATCAGCTAATTTAAGCCACATCTCATTGATCAACTGGCCACAATCACCCCATTTGCACATGTTTTATACACAGAAGTTTTAAGAATTGTATCTGATAATTGTTTGAGTTCACTGTCAATCTTATTTATTTATAATGGTTTTAATTGACTAAACAATAAAGTTTACAATTACAATTACACTCCCGCCCAGAGCCTTATACAGAGCAAGGATTGCCTCTAAAACTGAGGGGTGTTTTAGGTGAAAGGGCTTCTCTATGCAGAACAAAGTTGTCATGTACATGGCCTTATCACATACAGGCCTTTCGCATCTGTGCAACCAGGATCTGGAAAAACATCCTTGTGTCCATCCGTACCTCCCCAACCCTGCTCCACTTTAGGGAAGCGTTAAAGACCAACCTCTTTAAAAACACTAACGAACACACCGTCCCAAAGCAGTAACCATCACATAAGCAGGTACATGTCCTATTACTCGTTGACTTTACGCTCGCCTTTGATCCAGTAGACAGCTCCTCTGCCTTTATAGCTAGATTTGTGCTAGAAAAATACCATATCCATTCATACATATTTGTACCTAAGCTGGAATGTCAGCGAAGCAGCCCTACCTGGGACGAGGGTACGCGACTCTCACCTGGGAGCTACGGAGCTGGATACAAAGCTGGGCTTAGCTAAACAAGGGGGGCCGATTCACAAAAGTAATCCGAGGCAAAATCCGAACTTTACGACTTTTGGTATTCACAGAAGGCACTTAGGAGTACTAAAGTTGGGGTTTTGTCTCAGATTACTTTTGTGAATCGGGCCCGGTATGATTATTTGCAGAATTTCCTCCCATCTTATCCCAACTATTTTACCCCTAGGTTGAAAGGGAACTCATGACCCCCCCTCCAATATTTCCTAAAAGATGCAGAGTTCTACACCAGGGATGTTAATTTGCGATGATATTAGTTTTTTTTTCGCAAGCAAATCTCTGTGTACATTATTGGACATCATGTAGAACTCGACTCCTTAGGCCCAAAAGTATTTTTTTATTTTGCGTGTGAAGCTGAAACAAGCTAACTTGTAAGTGTTTTGTAAGAAAATGCATAGCTTTTCCTCCCGGGTGACTCAACATTCCCCAGGGAATGGTACATGAAATTACACTTAAATACATAATGTTAAAATGGGGAGGATGCAATATTAAAGCACTGGGAAAGATCTGGCTTCCATGCGAAAGCCCTAAACACAAGAAATTATGCATATTTTCCATACGTTTAGTAAGAAATGTACTAAATTCCTGAGAAGGAAACTCCACAACTTTGCAGACCCTTTTTGTTGATTCACTGAAAGGGTCCCATCCTTGCTCACATCTCTGCCACAGGTCCTGCATGCTCTGCACTGGATAACCAGATCAGCTATCAAAGAAACCCTCTGTTGAACCCCTTGGCTGGCATCTTATCAGTCTACACAGATAATAATTCGAGAATACCTGGACCTACGTCATACTCCCTGGACCTGAGAGTCAGCAGAAGTCAGCTGCAGGACCGGCTTGCACGACGCAGTGTCACACAGAGGACCGACCACCTGCCACTTCTGAATATTAGACTATGTGACAATGTAATATTACAATATTACACTATGTGAGGTGATCCCTGCTTCCTGGAGAAAAGTGCCCTATCGCTCACCACAGCACCAGATTTCCCCTCTCCAGCCTAAAAGATGGCATCCATGCAGAAGTGATAAAACATAAAGTCCACGCAGGAGAACAGCGTGCCTGATGCCGGACCAAAGGCTTGCTCACGCGGAAGTAGACGCGTGTCATAATTTAAATGCCATTACCTTTAATTATTCACAACGGATCCTCTTAATCATCATTAGCTGAATCTGGCGCAACCGGCAGCTGTTTGCAATTGTAATTGTTAATGTAAAATAATTACTTACAATTCAACACCTGGCACAAGACATAATAATAATCCTAAACTCAAATGTACATACTCCTAAACGTCAACATATTTATTTATTTGTTTGTATAGCGCCTGAATGGATCCCCGAAGGGGTATCTCTGCGCTTTGGACGGACGGCAGAACATGAGGCTGAATTGCAACGTCACAGATGGACAAGAGCGGCTTTAAGCTGCTTTCTAAATTGTAGGTGGTCTGAACATTGTCTTAGATGCAGAGGGAGTTTGTTCCAGTGCAGGGGACCGAGATGGGAAGGAGCCTTCCCACCCACTTTGGCTTTCTTGACTCGAGGGACCACAAGAGAGACGTGGATCCCGAGCGGAGGGACCTAGAAGGCAGGTAAGGTGTGAATTTCTCAGAGAGATAGGGGGGCCAAGGTTAAATAAAGCCTTGTGGATGGTACAACAGACTTTGAGCTTGACCCGCTCGCATAGAGGAAGCCAGTGCAGTTGGCAAAGAAGGGGGTGGGAGGCAGTCCTGGGAGGGGCATGGAGGACCAATGTTCTGGACTACCTGCAGTCTGCTAAGCGAGACCTCATTAGCAGAAATCAACTAGCCATTTAAGTAGTCCAGACGGCTTAATATAAGTGCCTGAGTCAAGGTCTTCTGCGTTGAGTCAGGAAGCAAAGGAAAGGCTCGGTGTAGTAGGCCCATTGTGAGAAAACAGGAACCGGCTGTCGGAGCGGCATGCTCCTTTTAGGTAAGAGCCTGATCAAGACGAATGCCTAAGTCTTTGACCAGGGATTTTGGATCAGGGGGAACCCCAAGGTCAGCCGGCCACCAATCCGGAGTCCATAGTAGGGGAGCCCCCCAAAGAGCAGAATCTCCGTCTTCCCATCATTACATTGGAGGAAATGACTCTTCATCCAGTGGGAGAAGGTCGCCTGTACTGTGGGAGTGAGTTTGTCAAATGGCAAAAGCAGTTGTGTGTCATCGGCGTAAGAGATGGGAATGAACCCGCACGCCCTAAGGAGGTCGGCCAAGGCAGCAACATAGATATTAAACAAGGTGGGGCTCAGACAGGAGCCCTGGGGCACTCCCTTGGTTAATTCCATAGGCGCCGAGCGGTACGGGCCAAGTATGACGATCTGAGAACGAGAAGATAGAAAACAAGTCATCCACTGCAGAGCCGAATCTCTAAGTCCAGCCACCTTCAGTCTACTGATTAATATCTGGTGTGAAACCGTGTCGAACGCTGCTGATAGGTCCAACAGCACCAGAATCGTAGATCGGCCCCTATCTAGCGCTATCCTGATGTTATCCGTGACTGCAAGCAGAGCTGACTCTGTGCTGTATTTGGGCCTGAAGCCTGACTGAGAGGAGTCTAGGCAACCGGCCTGTTCGATAAGGACAGAGACAGAATATGTTCTATACACTAATACGGCCTGCACTCAGTTACGGAAATATGCTATATTTGTAAATGTGATGCATGCACAGAAACAGGTAGACATGAAATGAGTTTTCAGTCAAAAGGAGCGTTGCTAGGGTGGGGCTTCGGCCAGAAGTGGGCGTGATTACCTGTCAAGTTTGACGAGTAACGAACCCTTCCTCTACTAACACATGCATATGTGCCTAGACATGAAAAGCCTGGCTGTAACATGTTAAATTCTCAAAATGTGTTGTCAGACTTGCTTGATCACTTTGATGGAGTTGCACTCTCTCCAGATGGTGTCCAAGTGCGGCAGGGACTGTGACGTCAGTGCGTTTCTGGTCAGCAGGAGCATCTCCAGGGTCTGGTTTGGCAGAAGCGACCGTGCCAGAGATGCAGTGCAGGCATCCGTGAGATGGTTGGCATCCATTCTGTGAAAGGGCACAGAGAGAGAGAGAGAGAGAGAGAAGAGGAGAGCAAGAACGTGTTACTATCGATCCTTCTGTCTGCACATATCCCCTGAGTTTCCTAGTTGGATCTGGCTAGACAGAGCAATCGCTCCCTAGGGCAGTGCGTTTGCAAGGTACAACAATAAAAAATAAGGAGTCTGGCAGGAAGGGTATTATATCATCTGACAGGAAGTCCTAAAGGAAACATTCCAAACAACAGGAGAGTCTCAGAGGTAACACTCCTTTCAGCATTGTGGAGTGGTAAACAAGTGATACAGAGTGTGGTGTTTATAGTCACTGTGTCAGCCAGTGCTGTACACACGATGCAGATAATTCAGGGCATAGTGCCTGCACGCTTGCTCACGTTACAAAAACACTATGAAGTCTGTGTTGACATTCAATTTAGCAGTGGAGAGTGCTTGCCATGGGAATATTCAAGTGTAAATAAGTGCAGGCACCCAGTATCCGACAGTATCCGACAGTGCCTGCCCACTTTTAAGCACTGGCGCCATATATGTCTACTGTGCTGTTGCATTTATGGTACGCATTTAAACATTCAGCACTGGCATGCTGTCCGGTTACTGCTTCAGAGCGCTTCATATATCACACACATATCAAGAAGGTATTAGTAACCTACAAAGAGTCTTAGTAAACAGATACAGCACCAAAGACCAAAGGGTCTGAATGGGCAGTAGTGACAAGCCCTCCCAAATTACAAGGATACAGAGAAGTGAGGGACAGGACCCAGCAGCCAGCTGTGGCCCCTGGCCTCCTCACACTCTCTGACTTCTTTCCAGTACTGACTCCTCCTCCACAGCCTGGCCTGGAAGGCAACAGTATAAACTATGATCCTGATTTCCATCGCCGCGGATGGGTCACTCCATCACAACGGCGACATGTATCCCGTCCGCCGAAATATAAATCCCATAGGATATAATGCTATTTATAATATCGCAACGGGGACATTCGTCACAGTTTTGATGGAGTAACCCGTTGGCCGAGATCTCATCAGGTCCTAAGACTAGATAGCTCTAGTGACCTGCCATGCTGGTCACACCAGTCTGAAGTCAACTAGCCTTTGCAAACTAAGAGATCCTGAGATTCTATAACTGTCCTCTGAGTCCAGCACCTTTAGACTCCCAGAAGGCCTTGCAGCTGTTGAGGGGATATGGGGTGGAATTAACGTTCTTCTCAAATGCTATCTCCTGCCATAAAGAAGGGGTTGAGTGCATGATTTGCACTCGCTTGTGCCCACCTTGATGCGTACCTGTGCTTTGCACTCACTTGTGCCCAACTTTACGTGTACGTGTGCTTTGCACTCACTTGTGGCCACCTTGACATGTACGTGCACTTTGCACTCACTTGTGGCCACCTTGAAGTGTACGTGTGATTTGCACTCACTTGTGGCCACCTTGATGCGTACGTGTGATTTGCACTCACTTGTGGCCACCTTGACGCGTACGTGCGATTTGCACTCACTTGTGGACACCTTGAAGTGTACGTATCCTTTGTACTCACTTGTGGCCACTTTGATGCATACGTGTGCCTTGCACTCACTTGTGGCCACATTGATGCGTACGTGTGCCTTGCACTCACTTGTGGCCACCTTGACGCGTACATGTGATTTGCACTCACTTCTGGCCACCTTGACATGTACGTGCAATTTGCACTCACTTCTGGCCACTTTGAAGTGTATGTGTGATTTGCACTCACTTCTGGCCACCTTGACATGTACGTGCACTTTGCACTCCCTTGTCACCACCTTGAAGCATACATGTGATTTGTACTCACTTGTGGCCACCTTGAAGTGTACGTGTCCTTTGCACTCACTTGTGGCCACTTTGACGCATACGTGTGCCTTGCACTCACTTGTGGCCACCTTGACGTGTACGTGTGACTTGCACTCACTTGTGGCCACCTTGACGTGTACGTGTGCTCTTCATCTGGACGGTGCAGCACAATGGGCCGGCGCAGGAGTGGAGGCGAGGAGGCGGCTAGTCAGGACTTGAGTATGTGCAGGGAGGGTGTTCCAGGGCACAGAATCTTGAATCTGTAGGGAGCCTTTGTGAGATCTTCTGTATCTTGCTGAGGTGATGGTGAGTCCAGTGATGGTGGCTGACACCACCTACCTGTGCGGATGGCTGGCCTGGAGAAGGTTTCCTGGAGCAGGGCCCGGGAGCGCATCGATGACCTGCTTCTGAGGCAGTCACGAGGGGTCCACGTGCGATTCATTGATCACGAGACAGGGTACGGACTCCAAGGTGTGGTCAGTGTACTTCTGGGGCCTCGGGATGAGCTGGGGGCGTGGCCTCTGATCCGGGACCTCACTGGATCTTGGACAGACCCTTATTCTGCATCTGATGTATTCTGCACATCTGCCCGACCGAGGGGAGGAGGTTGTTGCTCCTCACACAGGACATGTCCCGCGTGAGCAGCGGCCTGTGATGCAAGCGGGTTTGCCTGAATGTGTGCACGGATAGAATGTACATGGGGGGCATACACAGCACTGAGGCAACACTGCAAACTGCCCTGGACAGCACAGCAAACTGCCCTGGGACAGCAGAGCAAACTGCACTGGGACAGCACAGCAAACTGCACTGGGACAGCACAGCAAACTGTGTGCTGAGGTAGGACTGCAAACTGCACTGGGGCAGGAATACAAACAATGAACTGGGGCAGGACTACAAACAGGGCACTGGGGCAGGACTACACACCGTGCACTGGGGCAGGACTATAAACATGGCATTGGGGAAGGACTACACACCGTGCACTGGGGCAGGACTACAAACAGTGCAGTTGGGCAGGACTACAAACAGGTCACTAGGGCAGGATTACAAACAGTGGGGCAGGATTACAAACAGGTCACTGGGGCAGGATTACAAATCGTGCACTGGGGCAGGATTACAAACAGTGCACTGGGGCAGTATTACAAACAGGTCACTAGGGCAGGACTACAAACAGTGCAGTTGGACAGGACTACAAACAGGTCATTGGGGCAGCACTACAAACAGGTCATTGGGGCAGGATTACACACCGTGCACTGGGGCAGGACTATAAACATGGCATTGGGGCAGCACTACAAACAGGTCATTGGGGCAGGATTACACACCGTGCACTGGGGCAGGACTATAAACATGGCATTGGGGCAGGACTACAAACAGTGCAGTGGGGCAGGACTACAAACAGTGCAGTTGGGCAGGACTACAAACAGTGCAGTGGGGCAGGACTACAGACAGTGCACTGGGGCAGGACTACACACTGTGCACTGGGACAGGACTACAAACTGCACTGGGGAAGGACTACAAACAGTGCACTGGGGCGGGACTACAAGCTGCACTGGGGAGGGACTACAAACAATGCACTGGGGCAGGACTACACACAATGCAGTGGGGCAGGACTACACAAAGTGCAGTGGGGCAGGATTACAAACAATGCACTGGGGCATGACTACACACAGTGCAGTGGGGCAGGATTACAAACATGGCGCTGGGGCAAGACTACAAACAGTGCTCTGGGGGAGGACGACACACTGTGCACTGGGGCAGGACTACAAACTGCACTGGAGAGGGACTACAAACAATGCACTGGGACAGGACTACAAACTGCACTGGGGAGGGACTACAAACAATGCACTGGGGCAGGACTACACACAGTTCAGTGGGGCAGGATTACAAACAATGCACTGGGGCAGGACTACACACAGTGCAGTGGGGCAGGATTACAAACAATGCACTGGGGCAGGACTACACACAGTGCAGTGGGGCAGGATTACAAACATGGCGCTGGGGCAGGACTGCAAACAGTGCTCTGAAGCAGGACTACAAACAGTGCACTGGGGCAGGACTACAAACAATGCAGAGGGGCAGGATTACGAACATGGCACTGGGGCAGGAGTACAAACAATGCACTGGGGCAGTACTACAAACAATGCACTGGGGCAGGACTACAAACAGTGCAGTGGGGCAGGACTACACACCGTGCACTGGGGCAGGATTGCAAACATGGCACTGGGGCAGGATTACAAACAGTGCACTGGGGCAGCACTACAAACAGTGCACTGGGGCAGGATTACAAACAGTGCACTGGGGCAGGACTACAAACAGTGCAGTGGGGCAGGACTACAAACAGTGTACTCGGACAGGACTACAAACAGGTCAGTGGGGCAGGACTACAAACAGTGCACTGGGGCAGGATTACAAACATGGCACTGGGGCAGGATTACAAACAGTGCACTGGGGCAGGACTACAAACAGGTCACTGGGGCAGGACTACAATCAGTGCAGTGGGGCAGGACTACAAACAGTGCACTGGGGCAGAATTACAAACAGGTCACTGGGGCAGGACTACAAACACGTCACTGGGGCAGGACTACAAACAGTGCACTGGGGCAGGACTACAAACAGTGCACTGGGGCAGGATTACAAACATGGCACTGGGGCAGGACTACAAACAGTGCACTGGGGCAGGATTACAAACAGTGCACTGGGGCAGGAATACAAACTGGTCACTGGGGCAGGATTACAAACAGGTCACTGGGGCAGCACTACAAACAGTGCACTGGGGCAGGATTACAAACAGGTCACTGGGGCAGGACTACAAACAGGTCACTGGGGCAGGACTAAAAACAGTGCAGTGGGGCAGGACTACAAACAGTGAACTGGACAGGTCTACAAACAGTGCAGTGGGGCAGGAGTACAAACAGGTCACTGAGACAGGACTACAAACAGTGCACTGGGGCAGGACTACAAACAGTGCAGTGGGGCAGGATTACAAACAGGTCACTGAGGCAGGACTACACACCGTGCACTGGGGCAGGACTACAAACAGGTCACTGGGGCAGGATTACAAACAGTGCACTGGGGCAGGATTACAAACAGGTCACTGAGGCAGGACTACACGTGCACTGGGGCAGGACTACAAACAGTGCACTGGGGCAGGACTACAAACAGTGCACTGGGGCTGGTCTACACACCTTGCACTGGGACAGGACTACAAACAGGGCACTGGGGCAGGACTACAAACAGGGCACTGGGGCAGGACTACAAACAGTGCACTGGGGCAGGACTACAAAAATGGCACTGGGACAGGATTACAAACAGTGCACTGGGCAGGACTACAAACAGGTCACTAGGGCAGGATTACAAACATTGGGGCAGGATTACAAAAAGGTCACTGGGGCAGAACTAAAAACAGGTCACTAGGGCAGGATTACAAACAGTGCACTGCGGCAGGATTACAAACAGGTCACTGCGGCAGGACTACAAACAGGTCACTGAGGCAGGACTACAAACAGGTCACTGGGGCAGGACTACAAACAGGTCACTGGGGCAGCACTACAAACAGTGCACTGGGGCAGCACTTCAAACAGTGCACTGGGGCAGAACAGTGCACTGGGACAGGACTACAAACAGTGCACTGGGGCAGGACTACAAACAATGCACTGGGGCAGGACTACAAACAGTGCACTGAGGCAGAACTACACACCGTGCACTGGGACAGGACTACAAACAGTGCACTGGGGCAGGACTACAAACAGTGCACTGGGGCAGGACTACAAACAGTGCAGTGGGACAGGACTACAAACAGTGCAGTGGGGCAGGACTACAAACAGGTCACTGGGGCAGGACTACACACTGTGCACTGGGACAGGACTACAAGCTGCACTGGGGAGGGACTACAAACAATGCACTGGGGCAGGACTACACACAATGCAGTGGGGCAGGATTACAAACAATGCACTGGGGCAGGACTTCACACAGTGCAGTGGGGCAGGATTACAAACAATGAACTGGGGCAGGACTACACACAGTGCAGTGGGGCAGGATTACAAACATGGCGCTGGGGCAGGACTACACACAGTGCTCTGGGACAGGACTACACACTGTGCACTGGGGCAGGACTACAAACTGCACTGGGGAGGGACTACAAACAATGCACTGGGACAGGACTACAAACTGCACTGGGGAGGGACTACAAACAATGCAGTGGAGCAGGACTACACAGTGCAGTGGGGCAGGATTACAAACAATGCACTGGGGCAGGACTACACACAGTGCAGTGGGGCAGGATTACAAATAATGCACTGGGGCAGGACTACACACAGTGCAGTGGGGCAGGATTACAAACATGGCACTGGGGCAGGACTACAAACAGTGCTCTGGGGCAGGACTACAAACAGTGCACTGGGGCAGGACTACAAACAGTGCAGTGCGGCAGGACTACAAACAGTGCAGTGGGGCAGGATTACAAACATGGCACTGGGGCAGGATTACAAACAGTGCACTGGGCAGGACTACAAACAGGACACTGGGGCAGGAGTACAAACAATGCACTGGGGCAGTACTACAAACAATGCACGGGGGCAGGAGTACAAACAGTGCAGTGGGGCAGGACTACACACCGTGCACTGGGGCAGGATTACAAACAGTGCACTGGGGCAGCACTACAAACAGTGCACTGGGGCAGGATTACAAACAGTGCACTGGGGCAGGACTACAAACAGTGCAGTGGGGCAGGACTACAAACAGTGCACTCGGACAGGACTACAAACAGGTCAGTGGGGCAGGACTGCAAACAGTGCAATGGGGCAGGACTACGAACAGCGCAGTGGGGCAGGATTACAAACATGGCACTGGGGCAGGATTACAAACAGTGCACTGGGGCAGGAGTACAAACAGTGCACTGGGGCAGGAGTACAAACAGGTCACTGGGGCAGGACTACAAACAGTGCACTCGGACAGGACTACAATCAAGTCAGTGGGGCAGGACTACAAACAGTGCAGTTGGGCAGGACTACAAACAGTGCAGTGGGGCAGGACTACAGACAGTGCACTGGGGCAGGACTAAACACTGTGCACTGGGACAGGACTACAGACAGTGCACTGGGGCAGGACTACACACTGTGCACTGGGACAGGACTACAAACTGCACTGGGGAGGGACTACAAACAGTGCACTGGGGCAGGACTACAAGCTGCACTGGGGAGGGACTACAAACAATGCACTGGGGCAGGACTACACACAGTGCAGTGGGGCAGGATTACAAACAATGCACTGGGGCAGGACTACACAAAGTGCAGTGGGGCAGGATTACAAACAATGCACTGGGGCAGGACTACAAACAGTGCTCTGGGGCAGGACTACAAACAGTGCACTGGGGCAGGACTACAAACAATGCAGTGGGGCAGGATTACAGACATGGCACTGGGGCAGGTGTACAAACAATGCACTGGGGCAGTACTACAAACAATGCACTGGGGCAGTACTACAAACAATGCACTGGGGCAGGACTACAAACAGTGCAGTGGGGCAGGACTACACACCGTGCACTGGGGCAGGATTGCAAACATGGCACTGGGGCAGGATTACAAACAGTGCACTGGGGCAGCACTACAAACAGTGCACTGGGGCAGGATTACAAACAGTGCACTGGGGCAGGACTACAAACAGTGCACTGGGGCAGGACTACAATCAGTGCACTGGGGCAGGACTACAATCAGTGCAGTGGGGCAGGACTACAAACAGTGCACTGGGGCAGAATTACAAACAGGTCACTGGGGCAGGACTACAAACACGTCACTGGGGCAGGACTACAAACAGTGCACTGGGGCAGGACTACAAACAGTGCACTGGGGCAGGACTACAAACAGTGCACTGGGGCAGGATTACAAACATGGCACTGGGGCAGGACTACAAACAGTGCACTGGGGCAGGATTACAAACAGTGCACTGGGGCAGGAATACAAACGGGTCACTGGGGCAGGATTACAAACAGGTCACTGGGGCAGCACTACAAATAGTGCACTGGGGCAGGATTACAAACAGGTCACTGGGGCAGGACTACAAACAGGTCACTGGGGCAGGACTAAAAACAGTGCAGTGGGGCAGGACTACAAATAGTGAACTGGGGCAGGTCTACAAACAGTGCAGTGGGGCAGGAGTACAAACAGGTCATTGAGACAGGACTAAGATCAGTGCAGTGGGGCAGGACTACAAACAGTGCACTGGAGCAGAATTACAAACAGGTCACTGGGGCAGGACTACAAACACGTCACTGGGGCAGGACTACAAACAGTGCACTGGGGCAGGACTACAAACAGTGCACTGGGGCAGGACTACAAACAGTGCACTGGGGCAGGATTACAAACATGGCACTGGGGCAGGACTACAAACGGTGCACTGGGGCAGGATTACAAACAGTGCACTGGGGCAGGAATACAAACGGGTCACTGGGGCAGGATTACAAACAGGTCACTGGGGCAGCACTACAAACAGTGCACTGGGGCAGGATTACAAACAGTTCACTGGGGCAGGACTACACACAGGTCACTGGGGCAGGACTAAAAACAGTGCAGTGGGGCAGGACTACAAACAGTGAACTGGGGGAGGTCTACAAACAGTGCAGTGGGGCAGGAGTATAAACAGGTCACTGAGACAGGACTACAAACAGTGCACTGGGGCAGGACTACAAACAGTGCAGTGGGGCAGGATTACAAACAGGTCACTGAGGCAGGACTACACACCGTGCACTGGGGCAGGACTACAAACAGGTCACTGAGGCAGGATTACAAACAGTGCACTGAGGCAGGATTACAAACAGGTCACTGAGGCAGGACTACACACCGTGCACTGGGGCAGGGCTACAAACAGTGCACTGGGGCAGGACTACAAACAGTGCACTGGGGCTGGTCTACACGCCTTGCACTGGGACAGGACTACAAACAGTGCACTGGGGCAGGACTACAAACAGGGCACTGGGGCAGGACTACAAACAGGGCACTGGGGCAGGACTACAAACAGGGCACTCGGGCAGGACTACAAACAGTGCACTGGGGCAGGATTACAAACATGGCACTGGGGCAGGATTACAAACATGGCACTGGGGCAGGATTACAAACATGGCACTGGGGCAGGATTACAAACAGTGCACTGGGCAGGACTACAAACAGGTCACTGGGGCAGGATTACAAACAGTGGGGCAGGATTACAAACAGGTCACTGGGGCAGAACTACAAACAGGTCACTAGGGCAGGATTACAAACAGTGCACTGCGGCAGGATTACAAACAGGTCACTGCGGCAGGACTACAAACAGGTCACTGGAGCAGGACTACAAACAGGTCACTGGGGCAGGACTACAAACAGGTCACTGGGGCAGCACTTCAAACAGTGCACTGGGGCAGCACTACAAACAGTGCACTGGGGCAGAACAGTGCACTGGGACAGGACTACAAACAGTGCACTGGGGCAGGACTACACACAGTGCAGTGGGGCAGGATTACAAATAATGCACTGGGGCAGGACTACACACAGTGCAGTGGGGCAGGATTACAAACATGGCACTGGGGCAGGACTACAAACAGTGCTCTGGGGCAGGACTACAAACAGTGCACTGGGGCAGGACCAAAAACAGTGCAGTGCGGCAGGAGTACAAACAGTGCAGTGGGGCAGGATTACAAACATGGCACTGGGGCAGGATTACAAACAGTGCACTGGGCAGGACTACAAACAGGACACTGGGGCAGGAGTACAAACAATGCACTGGGGCAGTACTACAAACAATGCACGGGGGCAGGAGTACAAACAGTGCAGTGGGGCAGGACTACACACCGTGCACTGGGACAGGATTACAAACAGTGCACTGGGGCAGCACTACAAACAGTGCACTGGGGCAGGATTACAAACAGTGCACTGGGGCAGGACTACAAACAGTGCAGTGGGGCAGGACTACAAACAGTGCACTCGGACAGGACTACAAACAGGTCAGTGGGGCAGGACTGCAAACAGTGCACTGGGGCAGGACTACGAACAGCGCAGTGGGGCAGGATTACAAACATGGCACTGGGGCAGGATTACAAACAGTGCACTGGGGCAGGAGTACAAACAGTGCACTGGGGCAGGAGTACAAACAGGTCACTGGGGCAGGACTACAAACAGTGCACTCGGACAGGACTACAATCAAGTCAGTGGGGCAGGACTACAAACAGTGCAGTTGGGCAGGACTACAAACAGTGCAGTGGGGCAGGACTACAGACAGTGCACTGGGGCAGGACTAAACACTGTGCACTGGGACAGGACTACAGACAGTGCACTGGGGCAGGACTACACACTGTGCACTGGGACAGGACTACAAACTGCACTGGGGAGGGACTACAAACAGTGCACTGGGGCAGGACTACAAGCTGCACTGGGGAGGGACTACAAACAATGCACTGGGGCAGGACTACACACAGTGCAGTGGGGCAGGATTACAAACAATGCACTGGGGCAGGACTACACAAAGTGCAGTGGGGCAGGATTACAAACAATGCACTGGGGCAGGACTACAAACAGTGCTCTGGGGCAGGACTACAAACAGTGCACTGGGGCAGGACTACAAACAATGCAGTGGGGCAGGATTACAGACATGGCACTGGGGCAGGTGTACAAACAATGCACTGGGGCAGTACTACAAACAATGCACTGGGGCAGTACTACAAACAATGCACTGGGGCAGGACTACAAACAGTGCAGTGGGGCAGGACTACACACCGTGCACTGGGGCAGGATTGCAAACATGGCACTGGGGCAGGATTACAAACAGTGCACTGGGGCAGCACTACAAACAGTGCACTGGGGCAGGATTACAAACAGTGCACTGGGGCAGGACTACAAACAGTGCACTGGGGCAGGACTACAATCAGTGCACTGGGGCAGGACTACAATCAGTGCAGTGGGGCAGGACTACAAACAGTGCACTGGGGCAGAATTACAAACAGGTCACTGGGGCAGGACTACAAACACGTCACTGGGGCAGGACTACAAACAGTGCACTGGGGCAGGACTACAAACAGTGCACTGGGGCAGGACTACAAACAGTGCACTGGGGCAGGATTACAAACATGGCACTGGGGCAGGACTACAAACAGTGCACTGGGGCAGGATTACAAACAGTGCACTGGGGCAGGAATACAAACGGGTCACTGGGGCAGGATTACAAACAGGTCACTGGGGCAGCACTACAAATAGTGCACTGGGGCAGGATTACAAACAGGTCACTGGGGCAGGACTACAAACAGGTCACTGGGGCAGGACTAAAAACAGTGCAGTGGGGCAGGACTACAAATAGTGAACTGGGGCAGGTCTACAAACAGTGCAGTGGGGCAGGAGTACAAACAGGTCATTGAGACAGGACTAAGATCAGTGCAGTGGGGCAGGACTACAAACAGTGCACTGGAGCAGAATTACAAACAGGTCACTGGGGCAGGACTACAAACACGTCACTGGGGCAGGACTACAAACAGTGCACTGGGGCAGGACTACAAACAGTGCACTGGGGCAGGACTACAAACAGTGCACTGGGGCAGGATTACAAACATGGCACTGGGGCAGGACTACAAACGGTGCACTGGGGCAGGATTACAAACAGTGCACTGGGGCAGGAATACAAACGGGTCACTGGGGCAGGATTACAAACAGGTCACTGGGGCAGCACTACAAACAGTGCACTGGGGCAGGATTACAAACAGGTCACTTGGGCAGGACTACACACAGGTCACTGGGGCACGACTAAAAACAGTGCAGTGGGGCAGGACTACAAACAGTGAACTGGGGGAGGTCTACAAACAGTGCAGTGGGGCAGGAGTATAAACAGGTCACTGAGACAGGACTACAAACAGTGCACTGGGGCAGGACTACAAACAGGTCACTGGAGCAGGACTACAAACAGGTCACTGGGGCAGGACTACAAACAGGTCACTGGGGCAGCACTTCAAACAGTGCACTGGGGCAGCACTACAAACAATGCACTGGGGCAGAACAGTGCACTGGGACAGGACTACAAACAGTGCACTGGGGCAGGACTACACACAGTGCAGTGGGGCAGGATTACAAATAATGCACTGGGGCAGGACTACACACAGTGCAGTGGGGCAGGATTAAAAACATGGCACTGGGGCAGGACTACAAACAGTGCTCTGGGGCAGGACTACAAACAGTGCACTGGGGCAGGACTACAAACAGTGCAGTGCGGCAGGACTACAAACAGTGCAGTGGGGCAGGATTACAAACATGGCACTGGGGCAGGATTACAAACAGTGCACTGGGCAGGACTACAAACAGGACACTGGGGCAGGAGTACAAACAATGCACTGGGGCAGTACTACAAACAATGCACGGGGGCAGGAGTACAAACAGTGCAGTGGGGCAGGACTACACACCGTGCACTGGGGCAGGATTACAAACAGTGCACTGGGGCAGCACTACAAACAGTGCACTGGGGCAGGATTACAAACAGTGCACTGGGGCAGGACTACAAACAGTGCAGTGGGGCAGGACTACAAACAGTGCACTCGGACAGGACTACAAACAGGTCAGTGGGGCAGGACTGCAAACAGTGCACTGGGGCAGGACTACGAACAGCGCAGTGGGGCAGGATTACAAACATGGCACTGGGGCAGGATTACAAACAGTGCACTGGGGCAGGAGTACAAACAGTGCACTGGGGCAGGAGTACAAACAGGTCACTGGGGCAGTGTTAGAAAAGGTAGACGGACCGGGAGGGCCGGCCGGGGTCAGGGGGAGAGGTCTCCGGGGAGAGCCGTCTCCAGCGATCGTACAGACAAGTAACTTCCCCCCCACAGACAGATATCACACACGGATAAGGTTCAGTGTTCTTTATAGGTACTCAGTTATGATACGGTAGAATGGTAAAAGGAGGTCTGGACGCAGGGGTCCCCTCGATTAGAGTCTCGTAAAGTAGGGAAGGGGGTAGCGGGTCAGTCTATTTACCAATCAGGTAGTTCGGATGCGATGATGATGAGCTCACAATCCTCGAGCTTGGTGGTTAGGTGGTACGGTCCGCGGCAGCGCCAGCAGGTCCCGGTAAGGATGGTCGATACAACGGGCCGCGGCAGCGCCAGCAGGTCCCCGGAAGATGTACGGTCCGCGGCAGCGCCAGCAGGTCCCGGTGAGGATGGTCGTTACAACGGGCCGCGGCAGCGCCAGCAGGTCCCCGGAAGATGTACGGTCCGCGGCAGCGCCAGCAGGTCCCGGTGAGGATGGTCGTTACAACGGGCCGCGGCAGCGCCAGCAGGTCCCAGGAAGATGAAGGTTGCAGAAGGCCGCGGCAGCGCCAGCAGGCAGGACGATGGTTCACAAGAGCGGGCTACGGCAGCGCCAGTAGACCG
Source organism: Triturus cristatus (assembly GCF_964204655.1). Lineage (NCBI taxonomy): Eukaryota > Metazoa > Chordata > Amphibia > Caudata > Salamandridae > Triturus > Triturus cristatus. The sequence continues at coordinate 1,194,335,415 of NC_140593.1, forward strand.
TCAGGGTTGAGTTCACTCGGTGTCTCTCGACTCCAGGATACAACTGCCTTCCTGCTCCGGAGCTGCCTCAGTTATAGGGCTGGTGCCCTTTGATGTCCGGACCCTCGCACTTGGAGGTCGGAGGGTCCGGGATGAAGGTGTCCAGACACCCAGCAGGGGGTGGAGCCAGCGCCTGGGGGAGCTGGAGGCGATCGGCACCTGGCGGGGGAAGAGCTCTTGACACTTCGTTCTCCCATTGACCTGCCAAGTGGTCCGCTCACCTCCTGGGTGGATGGTGGTGCCGGGATGTCGGGGCCGGCCAGGCCCGGGGTTAGGGTCGAGGTGAGGCCACGCGGCCGCGTGGTGCAGGGCCCAAGATGGCGGCTTGACCCGGCCGGGGAAGCCGGTGGGGCTGGACCCCGTGATGAGTAGGGGTCCGAGGGCAGAGGGTCCGTCGGGTGACGGAGTACAGGGGCTCGTCACGGGGGTATGCCTGGTGGGCCGGAGCTCGGGCCCTGTCGTGCGGGGAGGGAGCAAGCCCTCTGTGTGGCCTGTCCAACAGGCAGGACTACAAACAGTGCACTCGGACAGGACTACAATCAAGTCAGTGGGGCAGGACTACAAACAGTGCAGTTGGGCAGGACTACAAACAGTGCAGTGGGGCAGGACTACAGACAGTGCACTGGGGAAGGACTAAACACTGTGCACTGGGACAGGACTACAGACAGTGCACTGGGGCAGGACTACACACTGTGCACTGGGACAGGACTACAAACTGCACTGGGGAGGGACTACAAACAGTGCACTGGGGCAGGACTACAAGCTGCACTGGGGAGGGACTACAAACAATGCACTGGGGCAGGACTACACACAGTGCAGTGGGGCAGGATTACAAACAATGCACTGGGGCAGGACTACACAAAGTGCAGTGGGGCAGGATTACAAACAATGCACTGGGGCAGGACTACAAACAGTGCTCTGGGGCAGGACTACAAACAGTGCACTGGGGCAGGACTACAAACAATGCAGTGGGGCAGGATTACAGACATGGCACTGGGGCAGGTGTACAAACAATGCACTGGGGCAGTACTACAAACAATGCACTGGGGCAGTACTACACACAATGCACTGGGGCAGGACTACAAACAGTGCAGTGGGGCAGGACTACACACCGTGCACTGGGGCAGGATTGCAAACATGGCACTGGGGCAGGATTACAAACAGTGCACTGGGGCAGCACTACAAACAGTGCACTGGGGCAGGATTACAAACAGTGCACTGGGGCAGGACTACAAACAGTGCACTGGGGCAGGACTACAATCAGTGCACTGGGGCAGGACTACAATCAGTGCAGTGGGGCAGGACTACAAACAGTGCACTGGGGCAGAATTACAAACAGGTCACTGGGGCAGGACTACAAACACGTCACTGGGGCAGGACTACAAACAGTGCACTGGGGCAGGACTACAAACAGTGCACTGGGGCAGGACTACAAACAGTGCACTGGGGCAGGATTACAAACATGGCACTGGGGCAGGACTACAAACAGTGCACTGGGGCAGGATTACAAACAGTGCACTGGGGCAGGAATACAAACGGGTCACTGGGGCAGGATTACAAACAGGTCACTGGGGCAGCACTACAAATAGTGCACTGGGGCAGGATTACAAACAGGTCACTGGGGCAGGACTACAAACAGGTCACTGGGGCAGGACTAAAAACAGTGCAGTGGGGCAGGACTACAAATAGTGAACTGGGGCAGGTCTACAAACAGTGCAGTGGGGCAGGAGTACAAACAGGTCATTGAGACAGGACTAAGATCAGTGCAGTGGGGCAGGACTACAAACAGTGCACTGGAGCAGAATTACAAACAGGTCACTGGGGCAGGACTACAAACACGTCACTGGGGCAGGACTACAAACAGTGCACTGGGGCAGGACTACAAACAGTGCACTGGGGCAGGACTACAAACAGTGCACTGGGGCAGGATTACAAACATGGCACTGGGGCAGGACTACAAACGGTGCACTGGGGCAGGATTACAAACAGTGCACTGGGGCAGGAATACAAACGGGTCACTGGGGCAGGATTACAAACAGGTCACTGGGGCAGCACTACAAACAGTGCACTGGGGCAGGATTACAAACAGGTCACTGGGGCAGGACTACACACAGGTCACTGGGGCAGGACTAAAAACAGTGCAGTGGGGCAGGACTACAAACAGTGAACTGGGGGAGGTCTACAAACAGTGCAGTGGGGCAGGAGTATAAACAGGTCACTGAGACAGGACTACAAACAGTGCACTGGGGCAGGACTACAAACAGTGCAGTGGGGCAGGATGGCAGGACTACAAACAGGTCACTGGGGCAGGATTACAAACAGTGCACTGAGGCAGGATTACAAACAGGTCACTGAGGCAGGACTACACACCGTGCACTGGGGCAGGACTACAAACAGTGCACTGGGGCAGGACTACAAACAGTGCACTGGGGCTGGTCTACACGCCTTGCACTGGGACAGGACTACAAACAGTGCACTGGGGCAGGACTACAAACAGGGCACTGGGGCAGGACTACAAACAGGGCACTGGGGCAGGACTACAAACAGGGCACTCGGGCAGGACTACAAACAGTGCACTGGGGCAGGATTACAAACATGGCACTGGGGCAGGATTACAAACATGGCACTGGGGCAGGATTACAAACATGGCACTGGGGCAGGATTACAAACAGTGCACTGGGCAGGACTACAAACAGGTCACTGGGGCAGGATTACAAACAGTGGGGCAGGATTACAAACAGGTCATTGGGGCAGAACTACAAACAGGTCACTAGGGCAGGATTACAAACAGTGCACTGCGGCAGGATTACAAACAGGTCACTGCGGCAGGACTACAAACAGGTCACTGGAGCAGGACTACAAACAGGTCACTGGGGCAGGACTACAAACAGGTCACTGGGGCAGCACTTCAAACAGTGCACTGGGGCAGCACTACAAACAGTGCACTGGGGCAGAACAGTGCACTGGGACTGGACTACAAACAGTGCACTGGGGCAGGACTACAAACAGTGCACTGGGGCAGGACTACAAACAGTGCACTGGGGCAGGACTACAAACAGTGCACTGGGGCAGGACTACAAACAGTGCACTGAGGCAGAACTACAAACAGTGCAGTGGGACAGGACTACAAACAGTGCAGTGGGGCAGGACTACAAACAGGTCACTGGGGCAGGACTACAAACAGTGCACTGGGGCAGGACTACACACAGGTCACTGGGGCAGGACACCAAACAGGTCACTGGGGAAGGACTACAAAGTGCACAGGGGCAGGGCTGCAAACAGGTCATTGGGGCAGGACTACACACCGTGCACTGGGGCAGGATTACAAACAGGTCACTGGGGCAGGACTACAAACAGGTCACTGGGGCAGGACTACAAACAGGTCACTGGGGCAGGACTACAAACAGGTCACTGGGGCAGGACTACAAACAGTGCACTGGGACAGGACTACAAACAGGTCACTGGGGCAGGACTCCAAACAGGTCACTGGGGCAGGACTAAAAAGGGCACAGGGCTGCAAACAGGTCATTGGGGCAGGACTACACACCGTGCACTGGGGCAGGACTACAAACAGTGCACTGGGACAGGACTACAAATTATGCACTGGTGCGTTGGACTAGCGTACTTAAACTCAAATAATAATTAATGTCCCTCACTGCCGCCCCAGCCCTCGGTTTGTGACCCTCATTCCCAGCGCCTCGCCCTGATCCTTGGCACAGGGGCAGGGCTGCAAACAGGTCATTGGGGCAGGACTACACACCGTGCACTGGGGCAGGATTACAAACAGGTCACTGGGGCAGGACTACAAACAGTGCACTGGGGCAGGACTACAAACAGTGCACTGGGGCAGGACTACAAACAGGTCACTGGGGCAGGACTACAAACAGGTCACTGGGGCAGGGCTACAAACAGGTCACTGGGGCAAGACTACAAACAGTACACTGGGGCAGGATTACAAACAGTGCACTGGGGCAGGACTACCAACAGGTCACTGGGGCAGGACTCCAAACAGGTCACTGGGGCAGGACTACAAAGTGCACAGGGGCAGGGCTGCAAACAGGTCTTTGGGGCAGGACTACACACCGTGCACTGGGGCAGGACTACAAACAGTGCACTGGGACAGGACTACAAACTGTGCACTGGTGCGGTGGACTAGCGCACTTAAACTCAAATAATAATTAATGTCCCTCACTGCCGCCCCAGCCCTCGGTTTGTGACCCTCATTCCCAGCGCCTCACCCCTCGCCCTGATCCTCGGCACCTCGGGCGGCCGCAGCCTCCCAGGAGCCGCCGTGCGGGGCTTCCGGTGTGAGGGGGGATGAGCGGCGGGTGCAGGACGCTTCACAGCTGTTAAATGAAATAATTGCTTGTTTATTGTCTCCACGTGGCATCAACAGACAGGCTAATTACTTCAATAAATTGCTCGGGGCCGCCCCCGCAGCGCCTGTTCGGCACGCGCAGCTGCATGCTGACTCGGACCAGAATCCTCTGCGGCAGGCGCCATGATGTCGCGCCCCCTGCCCTCCCCACCCCCACCCCAAATTAGCAATGGCATAGCTTGCCCAGCCCAGGCAGAGGGTTGACAGCCTCCGAGGGAAGAAGCGACCAGCTGACGCGACCCGGTGAGCAGTGTGGAAAGATAATTGACATGGTGCACAGTTATCGAAAAATCCTGCCAGTCTGAGGTTCCCAGCTCAAACTTTGTAGGTAAAGACTAGCGGCTCGAAAAGGGAGTATATTTGCTTATTGCCGCAGTGCAGCGTCATCGTCGATTCAAAGGTATAAATGTGTGTGTTATTCTGGTATAAATGTGTGTGTTATTCTGGTATAAATGTGTGTGTTATTCTGCATAGATAAACTTGATCAGAAAAAACTGCATACATTTTCCAAATAAATGTATTCGATTACCATGAAAATGACCTCACCAGGCACTGAAATGTATCTCGCAACGCAGAAAAATCTCAGTTCAGGCAGAGACAAAAAGTTAAACAAAGACTTCACAGAGTGTGAGAAGCGGAGGATTTCATAAATGTTTGCAAGCACAAGTATAATTTGAATTTGCCTGTCCGCGGCGCAACCACTAACTTGAAATAATTTCTAATGCTTTGCCACTATGGGGCAGACAGTGCATACGTGGAGATGCATAAACAGAGATGGGCTTCTGCATTGAAACAGTGACCTCAGTGAGGGTAGATACTCACGGATACCGTGCAGAGGAGTTTAACATCCAGTCCACAGTTCTGCTGCTCTATTTGGGGTTATGTGGTAAATTGTAGGACTGTCAATGCATTTTTAAGGGTATTTGCTTTATGGTAACACACCATCGCTTTGGGGGCTTGCTTTTCTTTTGGAACAGTTACTTTGAATCGCATCTACTGCAGGCCTTCAAATCTGGAAGCAGTACAATTTCTTCACAAAAAAAAACTAAAAACCAACCAGATGGTAGACAAATGGAGGCTCAGGTTTAAGACTTTAGGCCTCACCCAATTAACTTTTTTTCACGTCTGGACCACCATAAGTGCCTGCCCAGATCAAATGTACATTCAAACCGGACATCTAAAATAAGCGTAAACCTCAGACAATGAAGTCTCTTAGAGAAAGGCATGCTTGTGTCTTCAGACAATGAAGTCCCTTTGAGACAGGCGTGCTGCTTGTGTCTTCACACAATGAAGTCTCTTAGAGACAGGTGTGCTTGTGTCTTCAGACAATGAAGTCTCCTAGAGACAGGCGTGATTGTGTCTTCAGACAATGACATCTCTTAGAGACAGGTGTACTTGTGTCTTCAGGCAATGAAGTCTCCTAGATACAGGTGTGCTTGTGTCTTCAGACAATGAGGTCTCTTACAGACAGGTGTGCTTGTGTCTTCAGACAATGAAGTCTCCTAGAGACAGGCGTGATTGTGTCTTCATACAATGTATTCTCTTTGAGACAGGCATGCTTGTGTCTTCAGACAATGTATTCTCTTTGAGACAGGCATGCTTGTGTCTTCAGACAATGAAGTCTCTTCAAGACAGGCGTGCTTGTGTCTTCAGACAATGAAGTCCCTTTGAGACAGGCGTGCTGCTTGTGTCTTCACACAATGAAGTCTCTTAGAGACAGGTGTGCTTGTGTTTTCAGGCAATGAAGTCTCCTAGATACAGGTGTGCTTGTGTCTTCATACAATGATGGCTCTTTGAGACAGGTGTGCTTGTGTCTTCGGACAATGAAGTCTCCTAGAGACAGGCGTGATTGTGTCTTCAGACAATGACATCTCTTAGAGACAGGTGTACTTGTGTCTTCAGGCAATGAAGTCTCCTAGATACAGGTGTGCTTGTGTCTTCAGACAATGAGGTCTCTTACAGACAGGTGTGCTTGTGTCTTCAGACAATGAAGTCTCCTAGAGACAGGCGTGATTGTGTCTTCATACAATGATGCCTCTTTGAGACAGGCATGCTTGTGTCTTCAGACAATGTATTCTCTTTGAGACAGGCGTGCTTGTGTCTTCAGACAATGAAGTCTCTTCAAGACAGGCGTGCTTGTGTCTTCAGACAATGAAGTCTCTTTGAAACAGGCAATCTTGTGTCCTCAGACAATGAAGTCTCCTAGAGACAGCGTGCTTGTGTCTTCAGACAATGAAGTCTCTTCAAGACAGGCGTGCTTGTGTCTTCAGACAATGAAGTCTCTTCGAAACAGACAATCTTGTGTCCTCAGACAATGAAGTCTCCTAGAGACAGGCATGCTTGTGTCTTCAGACAATGAAGTCACATAGAGGTAGGTGTGCTTGTGTCCTCAGACAATTCTTACAGACCAGCATGCTTGTGTCTTCAGATAATGAAGTCTCTCCGAGACAGACGTGCTTGTGTCTTCAGACAAGGAAGTCTCTCCGAGACAGACGTGCTTGTGTCTTCAGACAATGAAGTCTCTTACAGACCAGCATGCTTGTGTCTTCAGACAATGAAGTCTCTTCGAAACAGACAATCTTGTGTCCTCAGACAATGAAGTCTCCTAGAGACAGCGTGCTTGTGTCTTCAGACAATGAAGTCTCTTCAAGACAGGCGTGCTTGTGTCTTCAGACAATGAAGTCTCTTCGAAACAGGCAATCTGGTGTCCTCAGACAATGAAGTCTCCTAGAAACAGGCGTGCTTGTGTCTTCAGACAATGAAGTCACATAGAGGTAGGTGTGCTTGTGTCCTCAGACAATTCTTACAGACCAGCATGCTTGTGTCTTCAGATAATGAAGTCTCTCCGAGACAGACGTGCTTGTGTCTTCAGACAATGAAGTCTCTCCGAGACAGACGTGCTTGTATCTTCAGACAGTAACGACTCCCTCTCCTAAGAGGATGTACTCCTCTACAATGAGGCTGAAGGTGGAGAGCCTAGGCTGCAGAGGTCTTCAAACTGTGGGGCGCGCCCCCCTGGGGGGGGCATGGAAGTGTTAGCAGGGGGGCCCAAATGGGTCTGCTATTACATGTAAATGAAGACAGCTTGGAAGCGCAAAAGGCTCTTTCTAGGTTGTCTTCATTCACATGCAGTAGTTAAAGCCCATAAAAACGGGCCAGGACAGTAATTCTGAGTGACATGGAGCGGGGTCAGTGAGTGGGAATTCGGCGTCCCAGACAGGCGCGAGCCGGCCACTGTGCTGAGGGGGGTTTAGCTTCCCCCTCCCTTGACAAGTTCTGTGGCGTGGGCTGGCAGGGCTGAGGGCTGGACCTTCAATCACATCTAAAGTGCTCCCTACAATGATGGTTTAGAGTCCAGACCAGCCACTAGGCATGTTTATTACTTTTCAAAAACGCGGCTGCCTTCCTGTCTCATATTGTATACGAGTGTTTCAATGCCATAACAAACAAGCATTTGCAATGCAATAGGTCTCGCATTTGCGAGAGTTTAAGCTATTGGCATTGTAACTGACAATGAATTTTATTGACCTGGTTTGATAATTAACACATAAATAAAAGACATTGTCGTTTACAGTGCCAATAGCTCAAACCCTTGTAAATACGAGACCTCTTGCATGGAAAGTGAAAGCGCGCATGACGCGCTGAATGTTGCAGGAAAGCACGTCGTGCCTGCGGTCGTAGAAACTCATTAAAGGAAATAGAACTTACAGACCAGGCGCTGTCACGTTCTTTGTTAAGATAAAGCTATATAAAGGTGTCTATGACCAGCCACAGATCAGGTAAGTATGAGTCATTTCCAGCCTGTGTTCAGTTTTGTGTTAAATGCCAGGTGGGTTATTGGTGACTGAGGGCCAGACAGAAAGGTGGGGAGAACTCCACCCCCACATGCCATGCGTGAGTAAATTCAACGTAAATGGGTTGGAGGTTGGTCCAGGGTTAGGGGGTATACATGAACAGTTCCAATTTGAGGACGTCTGCCACCTAAAAGCCTTTCCGGAGGGAGCATTATGAGCAAGAATCAGATGAGTGTGTGGCCGTGGAGTGAGGTGCACACTGGAACCAAGTGGACTGGATGGTTGTGCATGTCAGGCAGGGCTTTAAGTGGGACGGGTCCTACTGGTGCTCAGCACCACCAGTTCTAAAAAGTACGTGCTGAGATGGGTCTCCATCGGACTTTCCGTTTTTGCCCTCTCTCTCAGGGTGAAAAACAAATCTGAATTCTGCAGCAGCACCACCCTTCCCTTCCTTTGAAGTAACTTCAAAAGGACTCGTTCTAGTTCTTTCACAGTCTCTCCATTTCAGAACTGAAGTATTTTCAATAACATATACAAGGAAGCTATAGTTCTTGCTTATTTATCTTATGCAACCGACAACTACTGACAAAACCAATAGTCCTGGCTTGTTGTAGGTGTAATGTTACTTGTATCTTAGATCTGGATGCAATGACAGAAGCATCAAAATACCAATCGGGAGGCACACTATGCTCAGTACAGGTTTTTAGCATAGGTGTTTTTAAGCCACACCCTTAATTACATCAGACACGCCCCTTTGAAAGATCCTGCAGTTTTAACATCCCACTCAAAGCTCTGATGTCAGAAGTGTAGCAGTCCCCAGCTGACCGCAACCCCTTCACAAACTGTTTGTCAGAAAAGACTGAAACCGGATTTGTTGAGAGAACAAAAAACACACCTTGCCTCTATTAAGGCGGATGCCTGCCATTTGTGAGAGAGCCTCAAGCCTGAGGGTGGTGCTTGCTAACGTTTTGTGTAGCCCTCAAGCCAGGTGAGCGTTCACTCCTGATGTTGAAGGCAGCAGCCACTGTGGTGAGAGTGGTGGTCGGAGGTAGATGCTGCCTCTAAGTAGGGACACTACTGAGGCCACATGGGGATTACAAATGATAATGTGCAAAGTTGCCAACTGCCACCGGTGACGTGTGGGAGTCTCCAGATAAGGCGGTAGGTGCTAGTCAGAGGTGGATGCCACGTCCAAGCAGAGAGGCTGGTAAGCCCACACAAGCTTTACAAATAGTCATGCGTTAGGGTGCTAGTGCCCAACTGTGATGTGTGGGAGTTGCCACACAAGGCGGAAGGTGCTGGTCGCAAATGGGTGCTAGGCTCAGTTTGGGTGCTGGCTGGGACTGCTTGACCAGGGTGAGGGTTGCAGATAGGCTGGCTGTTACCTCTAGTTGGGTACTGGTCCCTGGTGAGATGGTCTTCACTGGTCACAGGCGGGCGCTGTTCTCCGGTTGGGTGGTGCTGATTCAAACGTAGATTGCTGCTGGCCTCACTTGGGGTGGGTGCTGATGACTAATATGTTCCTAGATGGAGTGGATGTTGTTCCTAGGTGGGTGATAGCACCAAGGAGTGGGGTGACAGACCCAGGTGAGTGCTGTGCAAGGATAAGCTGCCAGCCGGACATGAGAGCTGGCCTCACGTGAGGTGGATGGAATGAAGCGAATATGGAACCAGATAGGTCTGGGTAAAGGTAGCCTGTCCGCTGGTCCAGTCCTATGCTGTGAGGTGTGCTGGTACCACGTGAAGTGGTGGATGCTACTCAAAGATGAGTGTCGGGACAATATGAGGTGATTGCCCCAGGTGGTTGGGTGTGAGGTGATTGTCTCAGGCGGTTGAGTGTCAGTCTCTGGTGAGGTGCGTGCTCTGTAGGGGTGATTGTCTCAGGGGCTGGCTGTGAGGTGATTGTCTTAGGGGGTTGGGTGTTAGGTGATGGAGTTGGGTGTAAGTCGATTGTGGTCGGGTGTCCATCTCAGGTGAGGTGGGGACCCTGTGAGCCTCATGTGAGATGGGTTTTAGTTTCAGGTGGCGCTGGCCCTAGTCTGGGAAGGTGTCTGATGGAAGTGGTCAGTACCTGGCACAGGTGCATCTCCTTAGGTCTCCAGGTGCACAGATGCTGCTCAGGCTCAGCACTCCTCCACACTTCCAGATCCTGCCGCACCAGGCCAGACACGCGCTCCTGCCTCCCGGAGCCGGCGACGCATTGACTGATCTGCTCCCCTGGGAACCGGGCAGAAGCTATCCGCAGCCACGTGACTTCCTGGAACATCACCGCCAGTCCCAGTGCGGTCCTGTCACTCCCTCAGAGACTACTTGTCTTAAAGGGCGAAATACCCAAGGGAGTAAGGTGTCAGGAGAGCGAGCACTGGGCAAAGGGATAGCACCCGCGCGAGTCTGTAGAGACGAGAAACGGGCTCCTCTCCTTACTTTGTATACATGGTGTTGCCCTTTAAGATGTGGATCCTCTTTCCAAACAACTTGCCCTTATCGTCTCGTGCCCCTTAAAGCGCTGGAGACATAGCTTGCAAGTATCTCCGTGTCCTCAGTGACATTCGGCGACTCCTGGTGCTTAGCCAACCACCAGTTGCATTCTGGGAGTTGTGGTTTTGCTCTTATCGCTGTATTAGCAAACAAGCGTGTGTCTGCCATGTATAGTTGCAGCGCGCAGTGGGAGTGTGTGAGCGCGCGGTGAGAGCGTGGGAGCGCACAGTGGGAGCATGTGAGGCAAAGAGGAGACGACATGCACGTTCACATCGCCTGTCCGTGCGCGCATATGGTTTGTCTCCCTTCGCGGACCAAACCGACAACAATAGTCTCGCCAAGGCGAAGCAGCGCATGCGCTGCGTTCACTAGGTGAGACCTAAAAACAATGACCTACCATATCTAATGTTGATTGGTGGAAATCGTCAGGGGTAAAAAATGCCATTATCACACCCCACACCCATCAACATATGGGTAGGAGGAGTATCCAGCAACACTTCCACTTCAACATGTAAGCCACAATAAATACCCATCACATGGCGGTTAAAAGGCTGTGCTATACCAAAAGAATTTTCCTTTCTACAGAAAAGTCCAAACATTTAGGCCAGTGTTGAATTATAACATACATCTTAATAGAGTTTTATTTATTTCTTGGTGCTGTTAAGCCAGTGATATCGGACAGCACTATTAGAAGTAAAATGCACAAAAGAAAGATTACGTTTTGACATCAAATACAAAAATGAACCTTCATTATATAAACCTGCTTACTGCTCATTATATACAGCTGGGTGTATGTAGGTAGGTATATATGCCGTGTTGTGCTATCTACAGATATCTACGAGCAACCTGAAGAGATTAGGGATTCAAGCAGGGCTGTCCAACATTTCACCTTTCACAGGCTGATAAAGGGGATACCACTGAGTTAAAGTTAGAACATGTTATTCACAATGATGCACAAATTGGAGCATGGTTGGTTCCTGTCAGAGTTGGCATGGTGAGCAAAAAAATGATGGACTGGAATGCAGCCTCAAGCAGTTACCAGTGGTAGAGAGAAATTCAAGCTTTTCACCCATTCCTTTTGTGCTTTCTTCAGCTCCACGCTGTAAGAGCCTAGACCTGGGTCCTGTGCTCACTCCATCATAGGACTCAATCAACCCGACTGACCAAGGCAAATGGCCCAAAACAGGTTTAGGGCTGCCTGTGCTCTTGTTCTGAGGGTCTCTGGCTCTCAGTCTCAGCAAGACTATTCCTACTGAAGCAGGGCCGAGGTTCATTTGCTCGTTTCTGTCCGGGGTGGTCTGGTGGACAAAACAATCATGCACTGGAATGGGGTCCTGAATAATTACCACTGGTTGAGATTAACTCAAACATTCCGCACAGTGCTTTTCTACTTTTTGATAAATCTGCTGCAGCAATCACTACGTAGAACACAACATTTTAAATGTGCTAAATGACAAAAAAAGGGTTCCATGGATTATGCTGGAGTTTGTACCCTGGCCTTCCAGGTGCATGTGGGAACATCATGATAACCTGGCCTTTTACATGTTTTGGCCTGTTTTTCAATCCTAGCACACAGTGAGAAATTTGTGCTGATTGTAGAGTATTTACCATCTGCTATAGGCTGGGTGTTTTAGCTCCTACCTTGTTGCTTTCTCTGAGCCTTGTAACCTTCACACCCTGACTGCCTTTACCAGCTTCTAGGGCCTCCTTTTGTTTTCCGCTGATGGGATTTACCAGCACACCTCCCAGGTGGCTGATGGTCTCTTAGTGTCCCGAAAAAAATGTTTAGGCTGGGTGGTTTGCGGATCAGGAGTTCTGGGAGATGACAGAGGCATCAGCAGTTGCATCAGAGAGCCAGGTCATACTTGCTGTGCCAGTGCTTCTTTGAAACCTTGGCGCAATGACCTAAGGTAGAGGAAAAATGAGTGCAGAGGAGACACCTTGATTTGGACATCAGAGAGACGGGAGGGAGAGAGAGATGATGAGAGATGGGATTGAGAGGGATGGTGTGAGATGAGAGCTTATGTTGTTAACAAACGTCTGTACCTATTATTCGTGAAATAAGTGCAGTGACACATCTGTCCAGAGGTCTACTGCATCACAAGTTTGAATGTTTTACAATTAAAAGGGTGCATGGGGGCTCATTTTCCTTGCTAGCATTGGGACAGATGGTGCCCTTGGCGCAAAAAAGGTGGGCAGCATGCAGAAGCTCATTTTCCGGTCTTGTTGCGAGATTGAAGTGATGGTCTGAATTTGTGGGGAAGGAGTGAAAGAAGAGGAGATAGACTGCTTCCAAGGGCTACTGCCATCATTAATGCGGCAGGTGGAGTGCATTGCGGCTCACAGCACCCCAATTATGGGCAGTAGTGTTTTGGATCAATTCTATTCTTGTTTGATGCTGTTGTATTTTTATAAGTCCCACATTCAGTGTGGATTACGAGCTACAGAAAAGCAATCCTGAAATGATAACAGGATCCCCGCCCCATTGATCATCCCTCCCCCTCTGCAAATCTTTGCCATATAGTTTTGGAGGGGGACCCAACTTCAAAACATTGTGCATAGGGGGGCCCAGAGCAAAAAGGTTTGAAGACCTCTGGCCTAGGGGATGCTGCCTTGGGTCGGCGAATCAGCATGAAACTTGGCTGTCCTGATGGCACATACCGAGAAGTGTCAGTGAACGGCATGAGGGCCATTAGAAAATCCATATAGGAAAATGTGACCGCTATCATTGCGGACATAGAATCTGGCAGTTTTTGCAGATTCTCTGGTTTAGCATCCTTCATAAAGATTAACCTATCAGACTCTCCATAGCCTGTTTTGTAACGAGTTAAAGGACCGGAACGACGGGGCTAACACGCTTTTGTGGTAGGATTGTGCCTGGTGCAAACACTCTTTAGCAGATTTGTTGAGGGGGCAATGTGTGACTAGGATGTTTGTGCATATGTGTTGTGTTCCATTGTTATGGTGGTGACGTGTTCTTTGTGCTGTAGTGTTTTTTAGTTTCATTTTTGAATTTGTTTTGTGTTGTACTGTGGTTGTGTTGCATTCCATTTTAACACGTTGCGTTGTCCGCTGTTATGTTTTTGTTGTGTTGTTATTTTCCTTTTGGCAGGTCATTGTGCTGTGCTTTGTTTACTTTAGGGATCTCAACAAATGCTGCTACATTTCAGGTTAAAATCCGAACATTGCTTTAATGTTCCAGTGACAAACAACAATTTACTGCTGTCCACAGTTTAAAACAGCTCTGAACAGAAAAGTAAAAATCAAATCCTTTGAATCTGATCACCGGGCATTTGCTAAAAGAGAACACACCCCCTGGACCATATCAGTTATGATAGAAAAGGTCCACATATATACATCAAGGAACCGTACTCACCATATTACAAAATAAAATTCTTGCATTTCCGGATGGGCTGCTTTTCATCACTAGACTTGCTACCTCCATGGACAACTAAGACCGAGACTAAAATAAGTCGACTATGTGGTCTATTTCAGGAATCGATAACACATCTGCTCTGCATATGCCCCACTCTCCTTGAGGATCGCAGAAGATTTCTTCGGCATCTGTGGATTAACGAGGGTTTCACGGACATTATCATCTGCCGTAGCCACTTATTAAATAAGGCACGGCTGCAAGCAATCTTCAAACTTATAACATTTCTGGACATTACAGATAAACTATTACGAAAAAATCCAGAACCCTAAAAGAAGTAGCGGCCTGGTTGCGAACTTCTTCAGAAGCAAAGATACATTTCACATAGCTATGAAATGTGTGATAGAGGGAAGAGGTGTGGCGCCGCGGCCAGGGCGACTGATTCCGGAATCTGGGGATCACGGTTCAATCCCCGGTGCTGGCGGCAGATTAGCCCAGCACCATGTGACTCTGGGCAATAGCTTGCTTAATCTTACCGACAGCCCCCAGCGCCTAGAGACCCTTACGGGTGATTGTTCGGGCTTTACAAATGTGGATATTATTATACACACCCTGGTTTACTCAAATCACAGATATTTATTAATGCAGCACGAACAGAAATAGCTAGCTTTAACATGGTTAATTTCAAAGATTTTTATTTTTTATTTTAAACCAAATAGCCGTAATCTGAACAGCGCAATAAAACTATGCAATGTCCACATTACTAAGTCATAAGCTGCTTATCGAAACGTATTTTAAAATATTCACATTACTTGCATTGATTGAACCTGTATGATTGACAATTTGATCTTTTGATTAATCATCTCCATAATACTGTAAAAAATGAGGCATCGATCATTCTTTTAACTCTACTTGGCATCTTTGCACTTTAATGGACTTGATTGTCTCAATAAAGTACTTTTGATTTGACTTGATTGGCTCCACTGCTCAAACTCTTCAGCTATTTAAGACACAATTCTGCCCGAAACGATAAAAGAAACCTGCCTCTAATTAGCACCCTCTGTGCTCACTTTCTATAGTAATTATCGCCCTACACATTTAAAATGCTCAAGCTGCACATGGAAATTGATGAGGGCTTTTTTTCTCACAACTGAACTATTTTTGGTGGTTTTGATTTTAACCCACGTTTGATAACATTTATAGGTTTATTTATGATCCAATCACTTCTATTTTTGCTCCTGGCGTTGTCGCTGTATCTAACTAGTTTAATATTTTAATATCAGGTTTAGTTTGGGACTTAAAATATTTTTTGTTTAACTGTTTTACTTTGTGAGTATTCATTTCTGCAACCCCACCATTCCTTGCAGAGTGAGGCCTTCAGTTCACCTTTCACTACTTACTTTTAATTACATTTGAGTCCTGGTCATTTCAAGGAGGCTTTTGCTATGCTTGTGTATATGTACAGTTTGGGTTTTGCAGAAGTTTAGTTGAATACTTTTTTTTTATTTATTTGATTCTTCTATAGCATGATCTTGACCCTATCCAAGGCAGGCACTGCACTTACATCATTCTAGGCAACATTATTTCTAAGCATTAGAGGAGAAACCGTAAAGCAGATATGGCAGTAAATATTGCATAGGATAAAATAACAGTTAAAAAGTTAAACAATAGAAGATAAAGGTTACCAAGTGCTAAGTAGGTAGCTCTTCAGGCTGTCTTAGAAGAATGAGCAGGAGGTTGCCATGGGGATCTCAGATGGGAGAGAGTTCCATATCCCAGGAACATTGGTACCGGGTGTGTGTTTCAAGGCACAGCTTCTCTTAAATTTATGGTGGTCCAGTCTTAACCCCTTCCCCGCTCATGACGGAGCCGCTCCGTCATGAGCCACGGTTGCCGTGTGCTCATGACGGAACGGTTCCGTCATGTCACGGCCGTTGGCGGCCGCTCCGCCTACGCGGCGCTGTTTTCCCGCCTGTGCGGGGGGGACAACGCAAATGGGCGGAGTCATGACGGAACCGTTCCGTCATGAGCACAGCTCAACCGTGGCTCATGACGGAACGGCTCCGTCATGAGCACAGCGCCACCGCGCTGCCCCCCCGCACTCCCCAGCACTGCGGCGGAATTCCCGCCGCAGCGAAAGGGTTAAAGAAGCCTTTCCTCTTATGTTATTTTCCCTCCTTCCACTGACAGTTCACTAGCCTGATAGTCTTGGTGTTCATATCAAGTGGCGATTAAGATACTTTTCTAAGTGCTGGGGACCTCAAGAAAGACAAGGCTGGCATGATCATCTTTCCTGGATCCGTGAGATAGCTCAGGATGCGGAACCCCAAACTCTTTTTAACGGGGCCAAGTAGGCCTGGGCAAAATGTTCGCTACACATGCGTATTAACATAAACATTACCACCATGTCGTGTATTTTCAAGTCCACTTGAGTAAAAATCTTTTCATAGGAACAACATGAACAAACCGAGCTTGAGCGTCTGATGTTTGCAGCACGTGTGGTGTTTGTGATATTGTTGAGCACAAGAAGTGTTGTCATGTCCAAAATGGATGCAAGGCAGCATTTTGCACTTAAAATATAGCTCTAAATGCCAGATTTGCATTTCAAGTAATTTCACATTTCTTGTATTTCACATGTTGATCCACAAGGGAATTATGGGAATTTTTTACACCTCTAGCTTTGAAGAGGCCCATGACTAGAGAGTTACAGAGATCAATTTTAGAGATAGCCATGGCTTTCAGCTAGGTTCATCATGTCTGCTTTTGGTAGGAACTTGTTTTGCTTTGGGGCAGCAGGTTCACATGAGGGTCTCCAAACAAACCAACACTGGAATCCATCTAAACACAGGCTTATCTTGTTCCTAACTGATTCCAGGCACATTATATTGAGACCACACCACTTCCTCAGGGCTTGAACTCCTGCTCCAAGAACTGTCCTCGTAGTCTTAAAATGAGTTTCCCATGTAAAGTTACATCACCGAGACCCTGAAACGCCCCGGTCAGGACAACTCCTGCACTTGTCACGGAGCCCAAATCTCCAGGCGAAAGGACTCAGGTCTGCGCTGTTCCTACAGATCCCATCTTTCCAAGGGGCCGGGTAACTGCTCCGACTGGCCCAATAGAATGAAGTGGCCACTCCTAATGAGAGCTTAATCAATATTTACCAGTAACGGCAGACATATCCTATCATGCTTATAAGTTTTGAGAACATAAGTGGTAAAAAGACTGCAATGTTTTTTAAAACCTTTAATGAAATGATGCATGAATTAGTGCATGCCAGAGAAATGTCACTCATTTGAATCTATGTTGTTGCTAAACTTTAAATTCATGGAATCCAGTGCATAAAATGTTTTTAATGTGCATAGTATCTGGAATGAGATGGTGTACACCCATCGCATTAGACCCACAGGTGCTTGGTCGCAACAAATGGAATACGTGTCTTTGGTGCTACCGGTTGTTTTGGGAGTACCTTCACAGTACACTTGCATTTTCATGATATTTCCCTTACATTTCTCCTTGCACACATCCACATGTGCTCACCGGTTACTGGTGCCAGAACCCACCAGCTTGCCTTCTACTCACCCTAGTTCCTCCAGCTGGCACAAGGGACTGCTCAGCATAGGCCAGAGAAGCTCGGCACCCACATCTGTCAGCTCATTGAAGCCCAGTTTCAGGGTTTTCAGCGCTGGAACAGCAGCCACCAGCCCACAGATGGCAGGAACACATGCTTTGGAGAGCAGGTTTTCTTCTAAGCTGGAAAAGTGTGAAGGGGACAATACAAGAGAGTGTCGGTGATGGACAGAACTGACCACACTCAGTACACGCTTTACTGTGGACACAAGCAGGGCACGAGAAATGACACTCAGACCAATGTATGCGTTTTATGAACATGGGACTAACATATCAGAGTGCACGCGCTTCTCAGTCTGCTATTGCCCCTGAGCCGCACATCAAAGAACAAGGGGGTACAAGTGGGGATCCAGGCATCTGGTATTGAAATGTTTCATCCTATTCACAGTGCGGTGTTGCAGTGGTGTGATATCTCGCAGTATGGGAATATTTAATCGCCCCCACAATGTTTTCCTGTAGTGTTGTGATTTCTCAGGGTGTGTGAATGCCCCGGTTACTTACCGGTAATCTTCATTACTCCGAGTATTGTCTTCCTCGCCACATGATAAACAAAGTGGGCTACAGCTTCATTCCAGAACCCTCCAAAGCAAACAGTCAGCATCTCATGCATCCCTTCTCAACATGGCCGACCCTTATCACTCCTGACCTCTATAAGAGGCAAGTCGGACCATTCCACAGCCTGAAGTACTACCAAGCCCCAAGAACAGTGAAGCCGATAGCACACCAGGGAGGGAGGGATGGGAACTCATGTGCCGAGGAAGACAATACTCAGAGTAAGTACCCGGGGCATAACCTCCTCGTAAGTCTTCCTCACCACATGATAAAAAAAGTGAGCCAAGAGGCTTCATAGCAAACAAAGAAACCAATGACAAGGAGTAGATGCAACAGAAACCGATTTAATCCAGAGTAGCAAAACAAACTGATCAAACCACGTAGGCCACATGACAAAACACAACAATCACGAGCTGGAGGAACCAGCCCCAAGAACATCCTCAGCAAAACCCCCAGCAGGAGGACCACCCAAAACCACCAGGTAATGCTCCATGAAAATGTGCGGGGAGGCCCAGGCCGCTGCCCGACAGATATCCTCAGTAGAGACACTCCTGAACGATGCCCAAGACCCAGAGAGACCCCTGGTGGACCGACCCTGAACCCTGGAGGACAGCTCAGACCCCTGAGACTTGTAGGCAAGCAAGATAGCTTGTTTAATCCAACGACTAAAAAGTGGATAGAGAAGGCTTGTGATGGGACCGGACCGGACCGAAAGTCACAAACAAATTGACAACAGCAGAAAGTGGCAGTCTGGTCCGAATACACCATGACTGCCCGCCGAACATCCAGCAGAGATAGAGAAGACACAGTCACCAGCGGGAAAGATGGCAAAACCCCCTCACGGGAGACATTGACCACTGAAGGGACCTTAGGATGAAACCACAGGTCATGGCGCAAAACCAGACGATCCGGGAGAACCAGAAAGAACGGAGAAGACCGCAGAAAGGAGCCCAGTTCACCAATCCTACCAGCCGAGACAATCGCCACCAAGAACACCACCTTGAAGGTGAGAAATGTCAACTCCACCGAACCCAAGGGTTCAAAGGGAACACCCTGAAGGGCCTTTACAACCAATGGAAGATCCCAGGATGGATCAAGGCAAACAGCCCGAGGCGGCTGCAAAAAACAACTCCGAAGCAAGCTAGCTACAAGAACATCGAGCCCGTCCAGCACCGGACTGTGAAACGCCCTCAATGCCACCCATTGAGCCCACAGGGTGGAAGGAGCCCGCCCCAGGGAAAACCCCTCAACAAGAAAATCGAGGACCCTCAAAGCATCCACAGGGTCAACCTCCTTCAGCCCACACTAAGGAGAGAAGGAGGACCAATAGCGGGAATAAGAAAGCAGAGTGGAATACCGGCGGGAATTTTGTAGCAAATCCACAACCTTCACCGAACAACCCTGCGCCAGCAAGATCACCCTCTCAAGAGCTAGGCCTGAAGATGCAGCCGATGCAACAACCCCACCAGGAGCAGGGGGCCCCGTAAGGGGTAAGGAAGATACAGAATTGCCCAGCACTCCTGAACAGCCAGCTAGCTAAGAAGAGGAATCCAAGGACGGCGAACCCATCCGTGAACCACCACCAGGACAAACGCCTTCTCCTGGCGAATCTTGCATAGGACGCGCTGAATCAAGGGAAACGGGGAAAATGCGTACAGAAGGGAGGACGGCCAAAGGAACGACAACGCATCCAACGGCCATGCCCCTGGGCTCAGGGGGAAAGCACAGAAGCGAGGCAGGAGAGCATTGAACTTGTCCGCGAACAAGTCTATCACTGGGAAACATCGTTTACAACGCGGGGATTACATCGCGATGCCATTACATCACGGTTTTTACAACGCAAGTCGTTACAACGACTAGCGCTAAATGGCGCTCTAGGACAAGGAATAGTATAATTTACTATCCAACACCTTCCCTACTGTACGTAGACTGGAGTTGGAATAGTAAATTATACTACTCCTAAGTACAGCGCCCTCCAACGCAAGTCGTTGTAACGACTTGCGTTGTAAAAACCGCAATGTAATGTACCGCGATGTAAATGTATGCGTTGTAACGTCATACATTCCTATCACTGGATGTCCAAACTGGGCCAGAAGCTGCCGAAACACAGAGACCCTTCGAGAGGGCAGACATTGTCGGAAACACCCGGCTCAGGTGATCCGCCACGAAATTCTCCCTCCCCGGGAGATACAACGCATTGAGGGACAAGACTGAAGACTCCGCTCAGGACAGAAGCTCCCGGGTCAGCAGCCAAAGGGAGCGAACCCTGCAACCCCCCTAATGATTGACGTACCCCATCACCACCTGATTGTCCATCCAGACCAAAACATGCTGACCTCAGTGAGCAGTAGCAAACTCCAGGCATGCCAGATGAACATCCCTCAACTCCTGAAAGTTGGAAGGGTAACTCGCCTGAAGATGATCTCACTGACCCTGAACAGACCAGGAACCCAGGGTCGCCCCCCCAGCCCAGGAGACTGGCAGTGGTCATGACCACCCGGGACGGGGAGACCAGGAAGGGAAAAACCCTGGAGAGATGAGCTTCCACTAACCACCAACCCAGATTGGCGCGGATCTGCAGAGACACTACCAACGGGGGGCCTTAATTTCCTGAACAGAGATCCCACCGGGTCAGGAGATCATTCACCAAGGGTTATTAATGGAGGCGAGCCCAAGGCAGAACATTGATGGAAGCCGACATCAGCCCCTGAACCCTTAACCGTTGATGAACAGGGGCAGAATCCTGACCCAGGAGACAAACCAGATCCCTCCATAAGGTGTTCATCCATTCCAGAGGCAAGAAGACCATCCCCTGGTCCATGTCCAGACGACCCCCGATGAACACCAACTCCTCGGGAGGCAACAGGTGAGACTTCTTAAGGTTGATCAGAAACCCACGGGTGGAAAGGACTTCACAGACACTCTTGACATGAAGAGTCCCCTTAGAAAAAGAAGAGGCAGAAATCAGCCAGTCATCTGGATGAGGAAAAACCATGACCCCCTCCCTGTGGAGGATCCTGACCAAAGGAGCCAACACCTTTGTAAAAACTCCTGGGGCAGCAGACAAACCTTGGGGCAGAGGACAAACCAAAGGAAGGTACCTGGAACTGAAAGTGGCGGCCCCCCACGCAAAAACGAAGGAATTGCTGGGAGGACGGGTGGATGGGTACATGGAGGTAGGCATCCAGAAGGTCCAGAGACGCAATCACCTCCCCCTGAACCATCAGCGGTAGGATCTCCTGTAATGAGAGCATTTTGAATTTTACATGGGGAATGAAGGAATTAACCTGCGTCACATCAAAAACTGGTGGGAGAAGTGACCATAGCGGGCCGGAGCCAGGAACCGAATAACCACTGACCCAGCCCCCACACCGAAGCGCCACTGGGGCGGCTCCACCAGCAGGTAAATGACACTGCGAGCTCAGCACTGGGCACAACGGTGGAATCAGCGCACATTAGGCCGCAGGCGGCAGGAAGAGGCGTTCTAGCCCGACTGTATAAGCGGCATGCCCCCTATTGACCCTTGGCTCGCTATAGCAGAGCCTAAACAAAATCTGCCACGTAGGGAAAATGGGGGAAGGAAAGGGGAAGACCCTCACGCACTCAGGCCCACTTGGGCAGGGCCTCCACCCAGGGGTCCATGATCCTGCTAGTGCAGGATCCCGAACTTACCTCACAGCGCACTTGGAGAGTCAGCACAGAAATAAACAAGCATTTGAAATGCAATAGATCTCGCATTTACGAGAGTTATGAGCTACTGACGTTGTAAATGTTTTTTACTTATGTGTTTTGGATTGGAGTGGATATATGTGGTGTGTAGTGCAATTATGTGGCACAGTGTGCAGTGAAATTGTGTGGATAGTAATTATGTGGTATTTAGTGCATAGGAATTGTGTGTGGTGGGATTGCGTGTTCTGGAGAGTAATTATGTTGTACGTTAATTTGTGTTGTGGGGTTTTATGTAGCTAAGTTTAATTTTGTAGTGTGCTGTTGAATTTTGTGGTGTGATATAGAATTATATGGTGTTGATTTTATAGATGTGTTGTGGTATGTACTTGTGTTGTTGATTTGTTTTGTTGTTGTTGAATTACATGGTGTGTAATGGAAACGTGTTGAGTTGATTTATGTAGCATAGAACTGTGCTGATTGGAATTATGTGGCACAATGTGGTGTATATTCATGCGGTTCGTTGCTAAGTGGTATCAATTGGTTTTATGTGGGGTGTATTTGTATGGTAGTCAGTAGAGTGTTATTATGTGGAGTTGAATGTAGTTGTGCTGAGTCGTATTATGTATAGTGTAATTATGCTGGGTGGTTTTGAATTGTGTGGTGTGGAATTGTGTCTTCAGCTTTGGAGCTGGGGCCTTCAATATAGAATATAAGCTCACACATTAATACAAGCACAGAGTAAGAGCTTAAATAGGTGGCAACGGGTTGTATTAACTTAAATAGCATCTACTTCACAGAGATGACATCATCTCTAGTCCCAGACTGCTTATATATTGTGAGAAGTTACCAACAAAAAGCTGCAACAAAGGAGCATTACATTTCACAAATGTCATTTCAATGCTGGCTGGAGAATAGTGAAATAAGTAGACTTCCAGGCAGGGGGATTTGTTGGAATTCTGGTGCAGCTGGGACAGAGTCAGTCGCACGTGCAGCTGGCTATGTAGACATTATGTACACGATAGCATGATATAGATGGGCCTTTGACTTGAACCTTCCTGTCTGTGTTATGAAGCAAAGCTTTATTGCGGTGCTGGCTGCAGAGTTTTAAAATGCAGTTTGCCATAGTAAAATTTGGGAGAAACAAATATATATATTTAGAAAACTATTTCCCGGAAGCGTTTTTTTCAATTTCGAAGGGGTGAAACATTTATGGGAGAAACAGACAAAGAAAGAGTGATCGGGGCAGGAGCAAGCCAGTGTGGCGGCTTCTTGGATCTTTGGAGGGTGCATTTTGCACCTATACTAGATAAGGTGTTTTATTGTGTAAAAGCAAGAACCGGTTTCCCGAGGCTCCACAACTTATTAATGACAATTATTGGAGAAACACATTTTAATTAGGGACAGCAGCATGGCTTTTACAGGGGTAAATCCAGGCTAATTGACCCGTTTTACTAGAGTCTTTTTAACTATATTTTAGGATTCTTATCTGACCAAGACTAAACGCACTCCGTCCTCCTCCGTAGCACACAAGCTTTCAGAATAGATGTCGCTTTGCTGTTGGCATAAATCAATGTATAGCGGGCACGCTATTAAAGTATGTGTTTTTTTTGTGCTGGTGTGTAGCGTTATGGCAAATACGGGCTTTCAGTGTGTAATGCGAGCTCACTCGCCACGGGGTGAACTTATTGCGTTTGGCACATACATTATGGGGCTTGTCACGGAGTAGATGAAACACGTTGTGCGTGTGGTGGAGGCGGTTTTTAGGTCTCGCCTGACCCAGCGCATGCGCTGCTCTGGCGAGACTTTTTGACAGGGCTTCAAAAAGTGCTACCAGGCCAGCCTAGAGCTACAGTGCATGTGCGCGGGCGCGCGCTTTTCCGCAATTGCCGCTTTGATGTTTGATCGCGATCGCATAGCCAATAGGTCTCACTTTTGGCACCTTATAAGTACTTAGTTATGTAACTGTTGCATGGCTAAACACTTATAAGGTCCCAAAGGCGAGACCTATTGGCTATGCCAATGCTTGTGCTGTTTGTTAGAAATAGTCTGCCCGGCTGGCCTTTAACGGGCGGCATCAAGTTCAATAGAAACATTGCCCAAGCCGGAATGACCCTTTGTGAGGGGTTTACGGAAGACGGGTGGGAAGGCTGGCTCCAGACTGCAAGATGCGCTTACCTCAGGCCGGTTCATGGTATCGTATCGTGCTTGCTGGAGCAAGGCTCTGGTAAGGAGCACATGAAGAGGGAAGAGGAGTTGGCCTAACGGCTAGGGCGGTCGACCTCGAATCTGGGGAACTGGGTTCGAGTCTCGTCAATCACACTGAACAGCCTGTGATTCTGGGCAAATTACTTAATCTCCCCGTGCCTAACAAAAAAGAATGTGTCCTCATGTAATGCAACTGGTGCTTTGTAAAGCACTCTGATACCTGATACTTCGGGTCAAGTTTGCACTATATAATACTCTGCAAAAATAAAATAAAAAAAGAACACTCTTTGCGTTCAAAAGAAATACTGCGTTTTATCTGTTCGCCATATGGGTACATAGCAAAGACAACAAAACACAGACAGAAATACAAAATGAAGGCAATGTGGATTGAGGAAATATACAAGCATTTGGCACCGGAGGGACCTGTTGAGGCGGTGCGACTTTTATAGCGCTGCGGGCGACTGTGAGTTCCAGCACTTCATGGTGGAGTAGGGACTGTTTGGGAGACCCCAGGGAGCGAGGGAAGAGTTCTGGCAGAGCAGGGAGGAGTATGCATTGAAGAGGCGTTGCCGCTTTATTAAGGGTGAGGTTGCGTTTGTGCCAAGTGGGGGGAGGGCTCAATGCAAAGAAGGGGGGGGGGGCAAGAACAGCTTCAAGCTGGTGCCCATGTTGATGTGAATATGAAAGCGGGAGCCATGCTGAAACCTAAAGCGTGGCACCCGGGCGATGAGGAGAACAGTTTGCAGAGAGTTGAAAAGTGACCGTGTTGCAGGACAGCATGTCTGTGTGCAGTAGGAGAAAGCCAATTCCGAAAGTAGTGCTCACAGACTGTAAATCAAACATAAGCGTAAGAACTCACAGTAAAAGGGCCAGTCCTCATGGGAGGTTACAAAATGGGAAACGGCAGTACTAAGGAAGGACTACCAAACCTATTCACAAATCAAAAACAACCATTTGAAAAGAACAGTAACAGGAGCCAATTGAAAAGATGAGCAGAAAATAGGCGGAGCTTCAAGTTCATACTCTAGTACAGCATGCCTCGCAGAGCAGCACATGCGCTGCCCAGTCTCGACCTAAAAAACAGGCTGTGGAATGTACAGACTCGCCTCTTATAGAGGTCAGGGGTGATAAGGGTCGGCCATGTTGGGAAGGGATGGGATGCATGGGATGCTGACTTTTTGCTTTGGAGGGTTCGGGTGTGGAGCTGAAGCTCACTTTGTTTATTATGTGGCGAGGAAGACCTACGAGGAGGTAATGTTTAGCACACCCACACTGTTTTCCAGAAGTGTTGTGATATCTCAGCCTGTAGGGATGTTTAATACACCTACAAGGACTACCTGCAGGGGGGTACCATCTCAGAGTCTGGGAGATCAAGCTGTGTTATGACATCTCAGAGAGCTGGAATGTTTAATACGTCCACAATGATTTCTTACAGTGTTATGACACATAAGAGTGTAAGAATCTTTAGTACAATGTTCTGCAGCATAGAATCTGACTCCTTCTCTTAAAGTCTTGGGTGACATAAACACACCTACAATGTCTTTTGTTGTGACACCTAAAGTTGTCGCAAGTTTATTGACGTTGGGACAACAATGATGTTGGAAACCCTAACAACTCAAGACAACAAAATTGCAACACAATAAAATGCAAGTCTAAAATCAAGAATTTAAAATCATGTTATTCACCACTTTTGCAACCGGCACACACCTGCTTCAAATGTTTAAACAATTCATTCAGACCAAATCTAAAAGAATTACAGTCAATCAACAGATTCCATTTACTGTGCCTAGTGCCTACCATGCGAAGCTTCATAGCACCTCCCACTGGGTGAAACTTGTTCAGTCTGCACATTTCTTACATAAGCAACTCTTGGGGCCAGATGTACGACCCATCAATTTGCCACTCGCAAATTGGGATGTATAACAGGACCTCAGACACTGTTTGTGATTCCTAATGGGGGCGCAAATTGCATGCCTCATGAATATTAATGAGGCAGGCGCAATTTGCGACCCCATAAGGAATGGCTAGCACTCCCAGGGATGGTGGCCTGCTGGGATCAGTTGACCACCATGTCTGGGACTGCTTTTAAATAAAGCAGTCTTTTAAAAAAAAAAATGCAGCCCATTTTCCTCAAAGAAAAACGGGATGCATAAAAAAGAAAAATGAAACTTTCCAGTTTCATGTTTTTTAAGGGCAGGCAGTGGTCCCTGGTACCACAGCCTGCTCTTTTAAATATTTACTCAAATACTGACAAAGGGGAAGGGGTCCCCTAGGGACCCCTTCCCGTTTGTGAGTGGTTTACCACCTACTTGAAGTAGGTGGTAAACAGTGAGTGTTTTGCAGCTGCAAATGCGGTTGCAAAACATTTGTACATGGCATGGTGACTCGCTATTAGGAAGGCACGCCACTTCCTAATAGCAGGAGTCGCAAATGCTATTTTGCGAGTCAGTGACTCGCAAAATAGCATTTGTACATGCCATTACCCTTTTTTGCGGTCGCAAATGGGAGGATCGCCCGTTTGCAGCCGCAAAAAAGGGTCGTACATCTGGCCCTCAATCTTTATCAGACTGCACAAGAAGAGATAATATATGTATGAATGTTTGTGTGTATGTATGCCTGTGGTATTTATATAGCGCAACTCTTACCAAAAGGAAGCATAGAGCTATACTGGGTCAAAGGCAAATATAAAAATCATAGAGTGGTTGGAGAGGTAGCCGGGTTCTGAGGGTGAAAGTGGACTATTCCTGCATTACTTGACCACATAGACAATATGTCTGCCTTAGTCACCTTACTCCGTTCCCGTGTGGGTGCTGTCTACTTCAACAGACCTTGCTTTGGTTCTCTTTTATTTATTTTTTTGGGGTTGCCTGGCCACACCACTTGTTATTTCAACTTGTTATTTTAAATCGCTGTCAGTAGCAAGCCCATCGGTGCCCGCCCATGCACAGGGCACAGGACAATTCCAGTTTTCAGGCAAGTAAGAGCCCCCTGGCTTACTACCACCAAAACTATCTCTTAAACATGTACTACTCTGCATGCACATTGGTCCCCCCACACAACCTCCTCTTCTCCCCCCCCCTAAGATTATTGATATCCATTCTCCCATTCTCTGGATTCTCTAGAAAGACCCTCTATTTCACCCTCAACCCTGTCCCAGTCTTAGGCAGTTACAATACAGAAGATAGTACCTCACTCATGTTTTGCTCAATGCTTAGTGTACGGTAAAGCTCACCACTGAGTTTTTTGTTCTCCTTCTAGATAACCATATTTATATAGCTTTTCTAATGTATACTTGGCTCAAAGAACATAGTAATCCAGACCCTGCTTTGCACTTACCGGACGGATTTAAGATCATGAAGTTAGATCATCCTACTTGAGTTGGCGTCACCCTTATTTTCAAAGACAATCGTCTAATAAAGAGACTTTATTTTCCTATATGTAGCAAGGCAGAACTCCTGCTAGTAAGGCCTTGATGACGCCCTTTTCAGGTGTTTAAATCCCCCCTTGCGTACTGCCCATCCCCAGCAAATTTGAAGCATATTACCGCCATGATTGATTGCCTAGCGTCTCTTTTGATGCCCTACAATAAGCTTCTAGTTCTAGGTGACATCAATGTACATGCAGACTTATCATTGGAAATGTTGTCCTGCCCTCTAATCGATGGATGCAACTCATCAAGACCCCTACCCGTTCCAAAGGGCACACTCTTGATTTAATTTCTGGCAATCCTGTCACGCTTAATGTGGGTCCTTGTCTCCACAACTTTGTGCAGACCATTTCTCCACATGCTCGCCTTATGCCAACAGTTGCCTCCACCGATGCACGTCACCGCACAGCATTCCCAGCCTACCTTTTCTTATCCAGGAGGCAATGCGTGTGGGTGCCACCAATCAGAAACAGCTATCATTTTGGTTGAACCAATAGTAGTGGACCCAGAAATCATGACAACAACTTTACTTAACTAATCTATTGCCAGAAAAACATATACACGCCATTCACGGCACATAGATGAAACAATATATTACAGAAAGGAGAGTGAGAATTGTCATCCTATTAAAAATAATCCTGGGCTATGAAGGCATACGTTTATGTGGAACTATGGAGACCTGAAAAAGAGGTAGAACAATGCGAAACACATATTGACTGGGGTCTGTAAAAGCACTTGTGTGAGAATAACTACAATTCAGAAATGAAAAGGAACGCCCAATGCTAAAGGTGCAATCTACGTCCAATGACTATTGATCTATGAAGGAATGAATGCAGTGTTACTTGGTAAGTTGTCTCTGCGGATCAAAGCAATTACAAAAGTGCATTGTGATTTTTTTTTTTTAAAAGAAAGATTTTTGAGAAAATTATTGTAAACACTGAAGAGTTTCCAGATGGGTTGTTCTTAACAAATGACTTTTTTTAGACTCCCTTTAACTCTCACGGAGGCATAATACCCTCTTCTAAACAATTTCAAACCTATGGACGACACTTCTCTTATTTAAAAAAAAACTTTAATTAATGTGATTTCCTTCTCGATCTTTCCCGGGACAAATATCTGAAGAAAACGAGACTGCTCATTTATAAATTCCTTTCTGTGAATTGTAGGCATTCCAGAGGGCTTCTAAATTATATAGGGTTAGATATGCTTTACAATTACTAATTTATTTAAATTAATTTCAGCCCAAAGCAGTGAGTTAATAGGGACCTCTCTGACATGTTTTGCTGTATGGAGGCTAAAGAAATAATTTAGTGCACAATCAACAAGAACCAGTCCCAGCTGTAGACAAATCACTGCTTGAGGAGAGCTTTACCTCAGTAGATCTTTCAAAGGCAGTGCCCTGAAGAAGGTCAAAGCGTTTCTTACATTTTCTTGCACACAGGTGCAATATATGGAATCAAATGTAGCTCAAAAACTCTGGTGAGAGAACTTGGAAAGACTGAATCTTAAGATGCACACAACTTATGTATGAACACTTCAAGAGAACATTTGATAGACGGCAAATCTACCTGTACCACCAATGAGAGTGTATGATTTAATTTAATTCCCAAATATTCATGTTGATTAATGATAGCAATGGTGGAGGCATTAATGAACTAGGAATATGTTCACTGCCTTTAACAAATCATAATTGAAGGTGTTTGCTTCATTATTTGATCCTTATCCTGTATTATAAACACTCTCAGAAGGTGTGGTAGAAAAATGTGAATAGGGTCTTCCAATTTATATTTTTTTCCAAGGGTGGTCACTTCAAGCTCGTTAACCTAGGGGACAGGGGACACTTAAGAAACTTCAAATAGGCCAAAAAAGCAGATACTGTCAGATAAAATGGGCAGAGTGCCAGGATGCATCACTGTCAATATTTAGAAATATATTAAGACTTTTATAAGTATACAACCTTTTCAGACGGAGCTGCATAAATATGCGACTGATAACCAGGCCACACATCTTCATGAAAAGCTGAACTCTTCAAATAATATTCAATTAATTTTCATTAAAAAATCAGAAAAATTAATTCCTACAAAAAAGTCATGTATTCACCAATTTGAAATATCACTTACCAGTTTACCAGAGAGTACAACTAGCCCGCTATTGAGCATGAGTGCTTTGCAGTTGAACGGGCATTAAAGTGTCTTAGGTCAATATTGTTTGTGCCCCAATCTCCAGTCCAGACGGGCAACAGCACATCATCATTTCCATCCCAAGAAATACTGCTCTAAGGTTGGGGCTCTCACCATCACGGACATCAGCTACTTTAGTCTCATGGCTGATATGAATTATGAAGAGAGCCCCAAGCTTCCTGCAGGGTTCCACCTTCTTGGAACGGTAATGAAATGCTGAAGGCTGGGTGCAGCTAGAGTTTGGAAGGATGCACGGCTGATGTGACTTCCCTCTTAGCGGCGACTCCCCCACCCCCTCTATTCCCCACACCAATGCAAGGACTATATTGACTCACTTGAGACACTGGAGTTGTGACGCAACGATCTGCAGCTCAGAACACAGGAGAGTTACAGCCTCGTCCCCCAAGTTGTTGCTGCCGAGGTCCAAGTGGCTCAACAGTGGGTTTCTGGCCACCATGGAGGAGAGGTCTGGGATGCACACTTTGGAGAGGCTGTTGCCGGAAACCCTTGGGGAATAAAAACAAAGCATCCGTTGGCATTGAAGAAAAGGTGGAGCACCCTATTGCCACTTTGGCTCACAGATAGGCATATATGGGGCTCTACATGCTTACCTCTTATATGCTCCAGGGTGCTAATTTAGAAACATTCCATGGGGTTAAGGAAGTAAACCCTTTGACCCCTGATGACATCATAGTGTTGCCTCCTTATTCCACCCTTAGCCTCTCCGCAGCCTCTTACTTGCTGCTGAGGAGTTAGGGTAAGAGTCCTGTTTACTTCTGTTTTCTAACGTTGCCTTCATGACCTCGGAGAAGAGTCATATCAAAGGCAGTCGCGAGAGTACTATAGGGCGCATACGCTTCCCCCACCTGCCCCCAGTTAACATCCCTGTACGAGCTGTACCAAAAAACCAATCGTCAATATGCAGGGTATGGCAGTGACATTTTAATTAATGTCCACTGACTTAAATTGTTGTGGGACACAGTGACAGCAAAATGCAGGCCTGATCTGGTAGGAGCCTTCAGAACCCAGTCTACAGAAGACCCTCTACAAGGTAGCAAACACATCATGATGCTGCCTAACGGGTTCAAAACTCATGGTGCCTTGACCTTGGGAAACTCACCTCAAGGTCTGGAGATGATTCTTGGCAGAGCGTAGAGCTGTGCAAATCCGCTGCAGACCGCCGTCTGAGAGCTGGGTCTTCAACAGAGTAATTGTGGTGGGATGGTGTTCAGGGATCGTCCATGAGCAAAATTGAACAGTCTCATCACTCAGGATATAGCGAATCACCAGGCTAGAAAAATAAGATACAAATGTAAAGGGACTGGGCTCATACATGGTCATAGAAGGTGCTATGCAAAGCTAGGGTTTATCTATCATTAATATTTGCAAAATGTGGAGACAGACAACCTCATCCGATGTTTTGTGGTGATGGAGCATCTGCAAAAATTTGTTGGGTGTCTCTTTCGCCAATCCAGTGTTTCTCCTGCTTCGTTTAGAGTAGGAGGCTCCGGAGAACTTTTACTGTCTTGCCCGTTGTAAACTGCTAACCTGTGGCCCGACTGCCACATGGCTGGCCTACCACAAAGACCAGGAACTCCAGGTTTGTCCAACAGATTGCTGCACTAGTGGTTTGGGGTACCCTCCACCAGATCATAGAGGAGGCCAGAAATGTTTTATCCCTTAATAATATATAACTCACATTCTAGGGGCCTCCGGAGTACTATAGAGTTGGGGAAAGTCATTCCCAGGTTCCACAGCACAGACCCTTCATTTTCTTTTTTTAAAATACATTTTAGGTATTCAGTTTCCGCCCATGCTGTGCACTTTTTATTTTAGGTTTGTTTTCCTATGAATTCTATTTCTTGCTATTCACATTGGTAATATTTTTTATTGAAGAATCCAATAAAGAGCAGGTTATAAATTGGTACTTAAAGTCTAATGAAACATAGAAAGAGCCCAAACAGCAACGAAATGCTAAAAATAATAGAGATATATTCAGGGAAATGAATGGGACTGGAGTGTAGCACACAATCACCAGTCATATGGGAGAGAGTAGGACACACATAAGAAGGGAAGGACATTATGGGTCGGAAGGGGAGAATCCATGTAAGATGTCATATCTAATAAGTATTGGCAAAGCCAATAGGTCTGACGTTGGTTACAGGACTATTGGCTGTACCAATGTATGTTTCTTTTGCTGTAGTTTATTATGACTTTATTGTTCCAAGATGGCTAATGGATGCTGAGAGAAGAAAGACATGAAGAAATCATTGAAATACGAAAGGGTGTAAATACAGTGGGTGGACAGTGGTGTATGAGAGACAATGAAATACAGGGTGTAAATACTGCAGGTGGACAGTGGTGTATGAGAGACAATGAAGTACTACAGGGTGTAAATACAGTGGGTGGACAGTGGTGTATGAGAGACAATGACATACAGGGTGTAAATACTGCAGGTGGACAGTGGTGTATGAGAGACAATGAAATACTAAAGGATGTAAATACAGTGGGTGGACAGTGGTGAATGAGAGAATGAAATATCAAAGGGTGTAAATACAGTGGGTGGACAGTGGTATATGAGAGACATCGAAACACTAGAGGGTGTAAATACAGTGGGTGGACAGTTGTGTATGAGAGACAATAAAATACTACAGGGTGTAATTACAGCGGGTGGACAGTTGAGTTTAAGAGACAATGAAATACTACAGGGTGTAAATACAGTGGGTGGACAGCGGTGTATGAGAGACAATGAAATACTACAGGGTGTAAATACAGTGGGTGGATAGAGATGTATGAGCGACAATGAAATACAGGGTGTAAATACTGTAGGTGGACAGTGATGAATAAGAGACAATAAAATACTACAGGGCGTAAATACAGTAGGTGGACAGTGGTGTATAAGAGACAATGAAATGCGAAAGGATGTAAATACTGTAAGTGGACAGTTGTGAATAAGAGACAATGAAATACAGGGTGTAAATTCAGTAGGTGGACAACGGTGTATGAGAGACAATGAAATACAGGGTTTAAATACAGTGGGTGGACAGTGGTGTATGAGAGACAATGAAATATTACAGGGTGTAAATAAAATGGGTGGACAGCGGTGTATGAGAGACAATGAAAAACAGGGTGTAAATACAGTGGGTGGACAGTGGTGAATGAGAACCAATGAAATACTACAGGGTGTAAATACAGTGGGTGGACAGTGGTGAATGAGAGACAATTAAATACGAAAGGGTGTAAATACAGTGGGTGGACAGTGGTGAATAAGAGAATGAAATACAGAGTGTAAATACAGTGGGTATACAGTTGGATATGAGAGACAATGAAATACTACAGGGTGTAAATACAGTAGGTGGACAGTGGTGTATGAGAGACAATGAAATAAGAAAGGGTGTAAATACAGTGGGTGGACCGTGGTGTATGAGAGACAATGAAATATGAAAGGGTGTAAATACAGTAGGTGGACAGTGGTGTATGAGAGACAATGAAATACGAAAGGGTGTAAATACAGTGGGTGGACCGTGGTGTATGAGAGACAATGAAATACGAAAGGGTGTAAATACAGTGGGTGGACAGCGATGTATGAGAGACAATGAAATACAGGGTGTAAATACAGTGGGTGGACAGCAGTGTATGAGAGACAATGAAATGCAGGGTGTAAATACAGTGGGTAGACAGTGGTGTATGAGAGATAATGAAATACTACAGGGTGTAAATGCAGTGGGTGGACAGCGGAGTATGAGAGACAATGAAATACAGGGTGTAAGTACAGCGGGTGAACAGTTGTGTATAAGAGACAATGAAATACTACAGTGTGTAAATACAGTGGGTGGACAGCGGTGTATGAGAGAAAATGAAATACTACAGGGTGTAAATACAGTGGGTTGATAGAGATGTATGAGCGACAATGAAATACAGGGTGTAAATACTGTAGGTGGACAGTGGTGAATAAGAGACAATGAAATACAGGGTGTAAATTCAGTGGGTGGACAGCGGTGTATGAGAGACAATGAAATACCGGGTGTAAATACAGTGGGTGGACAGTGGTGTATGATAGACAATGAAATATTACAGGGTGTAAATAAAATGGGTGGACAGCGGTGTATGAGAGACAATGAAATACAGGGTGTAAATACAGTGGGTGGACAGTGGTGAATGAGAACCAATGAAATATTACAGGGTGTAAATACAGTGGGTGGACAGTGGTGAATGCGAGGTAATTAAATACTAAAGGGTGTAAATAGAGTGGGTGGACAGCAGTGTATGAATGACAATGAAATGCAGGGTGAAAATACAGTAGGTGCGTCAGCGGTGTATGAGAGACAATGAATTACAGGGTGTAAATACAGTAGGTGAACAGTGGTGAATGAGAAACAATGAAATACTACAGGGTATAAATACAGTAGGTGGACAGTGGTGAATGAGAGACAATGAAATACGAAAGGGTGTAAATACAGTAGGTGGACAGTGGTGAATGAGAGACAATGAAATACGAAAGGGTGTAAATACAGCGGGTTGACAGTTGTGTATGAGAGACAATGAAATACTACAGGGTGTAAATACAGTAGGTGGACAGTGGTGAATGAGAGACAATGAAATACTACAGGGTGTAAATACAGTAGGTGGACAGTGGTGAATAAGACAGTGAAATACTACAGGGTGTAAATACAGTAGGTGGACAGCGTTGAATAAGAGACAATGAAATACTGGGTGTAAATACAGAAGGTGGACAGTGGTGAATAAGACAATGAATTACTACAGGGCGTAAATACAGTAGGTGGACAGTGGTGAATGAGACAATGAAATACTACAGGGTGTAAATACAGTAGCTGGACAGCGGTGAATAAGAGACAATGAAATACTGGGTGTAAATACAGTAGGTGGAGAGTGGTGAATAAGACAATGAAATACTACAGGGCGTAAATACAGTAGGTGGACAGTGGTGAATGAGAGACAATGAAATACGAAAGGGTGTAAATACAGCGGGTGGACAGTTGTGTATGAGAGAATGAAATACTATAGGGTGTAAATACAGTAGGGGGACAGTGGTGAATGAGAGACAATGAAATACTACAGGGTGTAAATACAGTAGCTGGACAGCGGTGAATAAGAGACAATGAAATACTGGGTGTAAATACAGAAGGTGGAGAGTGGTGAATAAGACAATGAAATACCACAGGGCGTAAATACAGTAGGTGGACAGTGGTGAATGAGAGACAATGAAATACGAAAGGGTGTAAATACAGCGGGTGGACAGTTGTGTATGAGAGAATGAAATACTATAGGGTGTAAATACAGTAGGGGGACAGTGGTGAATGAGAGACAATGAAATACTACAGGGTGTAAATACAGTAGGTGGACAGTGGTGAACAAGACAATGAAATACTACAGGGTGTAAATAAGGTTGCACGACATAGACCATGAATGAAGACAGAGCAGGGAGTAAACACAGTGGGCTCTGAAGTCGTGACCCGCAGCTGTCCTGCAGAGAACTGTACGCCAGTGCCCCATAGCCAATTACAGACCCCGCATCACGCATAAAGGTCAAGCTATTTTTATTCTCTAAAATTTCTCCTCATACTTTCCTAAATAAGTAACCATTCCAGGATGGTTGATATGCATTTGACCTGTGGAAGGGTACACGGGACAGATGGGTGTCCTTGTGTACTGTGGGAAAGGCTGTGACGAGAGTGGGTGGACTGTTAAAGAGACAAACAAGGAAGCCGTTCATATCTTGTTCTCTCTTTTCCATAGTTGCCTTTGTGTAGAAAAAACAATCACTAGGTAAAGAGGGGAGCTTGTCACTGCCACTAGTGAGATTCTACAGAGCTACCCCATTTCAACACCAGCAATGTTCCATGATTGTGTACTTAATAAATAAAATAACCTGACATAATGTTGGCCCTGCTATAATGGTGGCACATATCGGCCCAATGTGCTCACCCATGGTATAATGGAGCCCAAACCGCGTAAAATGCGGGCACTGGCATAATAGTGGTAATTCCTGTCTGATTGCATGGTGCACAGCCCTCATGCTTGCTTCGGCATAATGGCAGTAATTCTTGGCATAAGATTGGCGCATATGACATGCAACTATGACACATAGATATTCAAGGCGGAATCTATCATGTGTTTTAGTGGTTCATGACAATAATTGAACGTTTTCACAAAAAAGATAACTTCTTTATTTAGGGA
This sequence comes from Triturus cristatus, assembly GCF_964204655.1. Classification (NCBI taxonomy): domain Eukaryota; kingdom Metazoa; phylum Chordata; class Amphibia; order Caudata; family Salamandridae; genus Triturus; species Triturus cristatus. The sequence continues at coordinate 1,194,371,338 of NC_140593.1, forward strand.
ATTTTAATTATTTTTCAAGGCAAAGCTGGTATTATATAGCAAAACGTGTCTGCTTTCATAAACTGACAAGCTGATATTTTGGAGACAAATGACTGAATTTATTTAAAGCTGAAATTTGAGTGGTTAAAGGGCCCACTTGGGAAGGCCAACCCCCAACACTCCTCTTTCACTTTGGTGTGCTTGCTGTACTCACTTGCTCCTTCAACTTGGTTCTCAGCTTTTCGTTACACCACTTTTAGGATTCACAAGCCGCCACTGGTGCATGCGCAGCAGGCCCCTGACCTGAGAGCTCCTGACTGAATCCGTGAGCGTGGGGGGCCCCCTCCATATTCTTTGCAGGGGGGCCCCCTCAAGTTTCGTTACGCCACTGCCCAGACTCATCTGTTGCCATCTGCCTGACTAGGAATATCCCACACTCATCTGTTGCAATCTGCCAGACAAGGGATATCCCAGACTCATCTGTTGCCATCTGCCAGACAAGGGATATCCCAGACTCATCTGTTGCCATCTGCCAGACTAGGAATATCCCAGACTCACCTGTTGCAATCTGCCAGACAAGGGATATGCCAGACTCATCTGTTGCAATCTGCCAGACAAGGGATATCCCAGACTCATCTTTTGCCATCTGCCAGACAAGGGATATCCCAGACTCATCTGTTGCCATCTGCCAGACCAGGGATATTCCAGACTCATCTGTTGCCATCTGCCAGACTAGGAATATCCCAGACTCACCTGTTGCAATCTGCCAGACAAGGGATATGCCAGACTCATCTTTTGCAATCTGCCAGACAAGGGATATCCCAGACTCATCTTTTGCCATCTGCCAGACAAGGGATATCCCAGACTCATCTGTTGCCATCTGCCAGACTAGGAATATCCCAGACTCATCTGTTGCCATCTGCCAGACCAGGGATATCCCAGACTCATCTGTTGCCATCTGCCAGACCAGGAATATCCCATACCACTACAGGGAGACTGAATCCATGCCATATTTTCAGGATAACAACTGCCTCTTTAAATCACAGCCTTATAGGTCCACCCAATAACTTCATTCTAGACCAATGCTTCCCACATTTTTTAGAACCACGACCCACTTTTTAGAACAACAAACTTTTGTGACCCACCTCACTTTAATGGACATGAGGACACGATTTTCTTAATGTAATTTAAGCATTGTGTGGTAGTGCAATAAAATTTAAGGACCGCACATTTTCTATTGAAATGATCACTACATTTGCACATACATATAGCTTTATTGATCAAACTATACTGCACACAAATGATAATGTAAGAAATCGGGTTTCAGTGATAATTATTTGTGCATCACCAAGTAAAGTGTCCTGATTTCTTCTGATGCTATTAAAATTGTTGCCTCCGTCACACTTCAGAATCACAAAAAAATGTGCTTCATTTTTGCTTTCCTAACTGCTGAATGTGTACAGTTCACTTACAGGTATTTATATTCTGTTGTGTGTTACGAAAAAAATGACATCCTACAGTCTTTCCTTACACACTTCACGTACCCCAGCAAGATTGTCACCAAATTCCCTTTACTTTTCATTCTCTTTCTTCTAAGGGAGAGGAGTTTGTAAACACTAATCCACATGTTAAAAAACAAATCCAGCAGAAGATATTATCTGATCTTAGACCTCTGCATTTATAGCGCAGCAAATGTGACAAGGCAAATACAGAATTTAAAGGCATCTTCTTTTATTGGTTGGACTTTCACGACCCACCAGAAATCGGCTCGCGACCGCCCCCTGTTTGGGAAACTCTGCTCAAGATTCATAGACTTTTCTTATGGGGATATGCCAAATATTGGACATGGATCCGGGCTCCTCATACGAAGTGGGACATACATAATGTCCAAACAGCCTTCCTGAAATGTCTTACTTCATGACGTACTTGAAGTCGGTGAACCTGTTTAGGAGGGGTGTTTAATACATCCACTAGTAACAACAACAGGAAAGAAATTGTGCAAGGTTATCGTCGCCTGTCTTATTGAAAGGCCCCACAAGCAACCCCTAAAGAAGCCTGTTGCATATTTCAATAGACAACAATTCACTGCCAAGGATTATTCAAATATGCATGTACAACAAGCCCTGTAACCAAACAGTTTTAATTAAATATCTTTAAATTACAGCACTTAAACAATACAGCTTTTTGTGTCATTTGTTTGGCTGAATAGGCACCCAATTTAATTGACTGCATAGTCAAAAAAGATATTTTTTAAATTATTTAATTAAATTGACAACAGCTATAAACTAAACAGGGTATACATGGTTCCTCCTAACTCATATACCCAGGAGTGTGGCTTAGGAGCCGGAGGGAATGGACGCCGCTTTCGAGAGCTCCGTGAGAGCGTAAAGCAACGGACCACCTCCGGGCTTTCAGCGCGAATGCAGGGATCTCTGAACCGCTTCCCCATGCGGCGGAACGTCTCGGCATCCTTTCAAGTTCTTCACGGCGGCACTGGGTGAGCGCGATATAATGTTTCGCAACGTTTCTCTTACATTGCGGCTCTCTGGTAAGACGCGGCCGCCATTTTAATTTCCTTTCCTGCTCCATGTATGATTGCTGCCTTCGTTCCTCATGCTTTCGCCCTGAATTGATACTTCAGATATCTGACACCATGGAAACAGCTTTTCTTCAGTGTTTTTGACTTTTGTGGGCAACTTTCTCATTTTTTAGCAATATTTTGGCTCTGCTCTTTATTCTCCTCAGCTTTCTCTCAGTACTTCAGGGCGCCATCTTAGATTTCTAGATTTTGTCTGCCAACTTTTTTCTTTAAATAGCCATACTGGACCATAACCAATTATTCAGTTCTAACTTTTCCCTTGCTGCTGGACATTATATTTTTGCTCCTTGATTTATACTGCGTTTCTAGTCAATTTTTTTTGGTTTTCCTTTCCTCTCAGGAATAAATAGCAGGTTGCTAGCCACCATTTTTGATCCTTGGAGTTTACTTTTCAGTTCTCCTTTTTTAAACATTTTTCTGTGAACATGGCTCGCTCTAACCGCACTTCTTCACAGCAAATGTCTCGCCTTCCTCGTCATTAGAAGATATTAATCCTTTTATGTTTAAAACGTTTTTATTGAAACAAAACAAACCATGGGGGAGGGGGATAGGAGGGCAGGATACATAGAATACAGTCAAAGAAAAAGGGTGCAACTCCAGAGGGTTGGCAATAGATAGCTCGGTGGGCCAGGGGGAAACCACAGTAAATGAAAGTCTAGAAAAGCAATCTACGGAATCCCCGCATGCACATCCGACACCCCAAATCTAAGCAATAAGAGCCAGCAGCAACTCAACAAAGGACAATCCCCCCCTCCCCATCCCCCATCCCCCATCCCCCCAGCAACGAAAAACCAACACCCCACCCCCCCCGTCCTATGGTCCCGCACCAGATTAATCCTCACCAAGAAGCCCCGCACCCCCCCCCCCCCCCCCCCCGGGAGGTCCCCGTCTCACATGTAAGCTAGTCCGCCGGGGTCACCGGCGGCGTTAACCTGAGCAGCCAAAGATACCTCGGGCAGGTGAGCTCCCGGAATTCAGTGGACAGCAGCGCTAAAAAGGGTTGCCACAGCTCTTCAAATTGGTCTATCTCCCCCGCAACCGTGAGCGACAGCTTCTCCATCCCCAGCACATGCCAGAGCCTATGCAACCAACCCGTGATGGAGGGGACGGTGGTTGTGCGCCAGTGGATAAGAATGTTCTGAACCGCAGACCCCAGCGCAATCGCGATCTGCCTACCCCTGCGGGACTTTAGTGGGTACATTAGGTCATTGGGGAGGCCCAGCAGGGCGTACGCCGGGAGGCGCGGCAGCTCTATTCCAAAGTGCTTATCCACCTCGTCCAAAACTTCCTTCCAGTAGGCGGTCAGCACCGGGCAATCCCAAAGAATGTGTGTGAGGGTACCGTCCTGCCCGCAACCCCGCCAGCACCCCTTGTCAGTGTGTTTATGCATTTCATACAGTCTCTCCGGGGTGTAGTACCAGTATGTGGACACCTTAGTAAAAGTCTCCGTAAGGCCCGTGTGGTATGCAGAGTGCCGCGCCCGATACGCTATTTTGTCCCATTCCTTGTGGCTGAGTGTCCTACCCAATTCCCTGTGCCAGCGCTCCCTCCCCGGGTTGTAATAGTGAAACGGCGGGGGCTGTAGGTACTTGTACAGATCGGTAATTAGCTTAGCGTCGGAGGTCCGAGTAGCCAGCCACCTCTCATACGGTGTAATTTGACGGGCGGCGGTGGCACGCACCTGGGGCTGGAGGGCCCAATGCCGGACCTGCATATAGCGCAATCTGTCCAATTCCGTCAGGCCGAACTCCTGGCGGAGTTGCTGAAAAGGAACCACTCCGTCCGGGCCATAGATCTGGAAGAGTGCCCTGCAGCCTGCCTGCACCCAGTGGGAGAAAACCCCCGGCTCCATCCCTGGGGAGAAGTCCGGGTTGCCCACTATGGGCGTGAGCGGCGAAGGGAAGGTGGTGAGGCCCCGAGCCTCACAGACCGCGTCCCACACACGCAGGGGGACCCGCGTAACAAAGGAAGCGTAAAGATTAGGGGGGCGATGCGCGCGGCGCAGGAATGGAACCTCTTGTAGGGTGCGGCCCGCCACTGCCTGGTCTTGAAAGAGCCAATGTTTATCGGACTCCCACCTGCTCCACTCCACCAGATAGCGTAGCTGTGCCGCCTGAAAGTACTTACGGAGGTCCGGAATGCCGAGCCCCCCCGCCTCCGGAGCAAGCGTGGAGAGGACCCTCTTCATGCGTGGCTTGCGGCCCTGCCAGACAAAGCGGTAGATGTCAGCCTGCATTTGTCGTATCCAGCCCACCGGGGGCTGGAGCGGGAGGGCCCGGAAAAGATATAGTATCTGGGGCAACACCGTCATCTTAACCGCCGCGATTCGCCCCAGCCAGGACAGCAGGCCCTTGCTCCAGCGGCCAAGCTCATCCTTGATCTTCCTGCTGAGGGAGGCATAATTGGCCGTAACCATCTCCGTTAATGTGGGCGCCAGCAGAATCCCCAGGTACGGCACCGTGGACGAGGACCACTGCATAGGGAAGAGCCGCTGAAGGTCCCTCCTGGTATCCGCAGCCAGGGACACGTCTAACGCCATCGACTTGCTCATATTCATTTTGAAGCCGGCCACATCCGCAAAGGCGTCCAGTTCCCGGAGGCAAGCAGGCAACGACCTCCTAGGGTCGTCCAGGGTCAACAGGACATCGTCCGCGTAGAGACTGACGGTGTGGACATACTGGCCCATCCGGACCCCAACAGCATCCGGATTATTGCGAATCCGCTGAGCAAACGGCTCCATGTAGAGGGCAAACAGGAGCGGCGAGAGGGGGCAGCCCTGCCGCGTACCGCGTTCGATAGCAAATCCACCGGAGCTACACCCGTTGACCCGCACCGACGCTGAGGGATGCTTATAGCAGTTAAATACCATGGTGCGGAACTTATCGCCGATTCCCAATTTCTTGAGGACCAGCTCAAGATACGGCCAGTGAACTCTGTCGAAGGCCTTCTCCGCATCAACGGACAGCAACATCCGCTCCCCCGAGATCCTCGAGGCCTTCTCCAGAACATGCGTCACCCGCTTGGTGTTGTCAACCGTCTGTCTGCCGGGTACAAAACCAGCCTGGTCCGCCTCCACCAGTCCGGGGAGGTGTGGACCCAGCCTGGACGCTAGAATCCCCGTATACAACTTGAGGTCGACGTTTAAAAGCGAGATGGGTCGGTACGAACCGCAGAGGGTCCGGTCCTTCCCAGGTTTCGGGATTACCGCGACCGTTGCCCTCAAGAGATCCGGTGGAATGGCTCCCGGCTCGGAGAAGGAATTAAATAGCCGAGTAAGGACAGGGGCCACGGCCGAGCAAAAAGTCTTGTAAAATAGCGACGTGTACCCGTCCGGGCCCGGGGCCTTACCATGCTTCAGCCTCGCTATAGCGGAAATCACTTCCTCAACATGGATATCCCGCTCCAGGTGGTCCACCTGAGCCGGATCCATCACCGGAAGGGTCACCGACTCCAAATAGCCTTCGGCATCCCGCGGCGAGGAGGGCTCCTCAGCATACAGCGCCTCGTAGAAGCCGCGGAAAGATTCCGCTACCTCCGCGTCCCCAGAGACAACCCCCCCGTCCGTGCCCACCAATTCTTTCACCACGCTACGCTGTTGCGTGACCCGGAGCCGGTGTGCTAGGAGTTTGCCGCATTTGTCCCCCCCAGTGTAGTAGGCATGTTTCAAGCGCAAGGCGGCATACTCCGCCCTGTCAAGATCCAGAGCCGACAGGAGCTTCCTCGCAGCCTTCAACTGCCTCCACACCCTTGGCGCCCCCGTGCGGCGGTGGACCTGCTCAAGCTCCCGGACCTGAGCTGTCAGCTCATCCCTCTTCTGTTGCCGCTCCCTATTTTCAGCTGCGGAGATAGAGATAAATTCCCCCCGGAGGACGGCCTTCAACGCCGCCCACTGTGTCGCCTGCGAGGTGTCAGTATTGTTATTGTGGGTGAGATAGTCCTGTATGACCTCCCCGATGCGTTGCACCACCGACTTCTTGTGTAAAAGGGTATCCCGGAGGCGCCACACCCCCCGAGAGGGGGAGGCCGCCGGCCACTGGAAAACGCCGGTGACTGGGGAGTGGTCAGACAGGGTCAGGACCCCGATGTCCGCTGCCGTGGCAGCGGCACGCAGCGGTCCACTCACCAGAAGGTAGTCCAGCCGTGAGTAGGTTCGGTGTGCGTGCGAAAAATAAGAGTAGTCCCTATCCGTGGGGTGCATGGAGCGCCAGAGGTCGTGCAAGTCCATTTCCGCAATCCGGGCCCTCCCAGCCTGGGACAGTTCCCCCGTCTGCGGGAAACGCTGCGCTGATCTGTCCATCACGGAATCGAAGACAATGTTAAGGTCTCCCCCCAAGATAACATGGCGGTCGGGGGAAGCAGTGACATCCACCAACACGGAATCTAGGAAGCGCTCTTGGTGGTCGTTTGGGCTATAAACGGAGCCGACCGTAAATGCTATGCCTCCCAGGCGCATGCGATACGCAAGGAGCCTCCCCTTCTGTTCAGCACACTTGTACAAAACCTCCCCCCGAAAGGAGCTCGCTAGAAGAATGGTTACCCCCGCCGTCTTGTTCGCTGCCGAGGAGAAGAACTGGGTGGGGAACCTAGCAGAACGCAGCCTATGGCAATCCCGGGGCAATAAGTGGGTCTCCTGCAAAAGGCAAATGTCCGCCTGCGTCCCTTCCAGCAAAGATAGAATCGCTCTGCGCTTCACAGGGTTATTCAGACCCTGAACATTAAGGGTCACTACCTTTAGGCCCGGCATTCCTCACGGGGATCGGGAGCGCCGTGCAATGGGCAGGGGAACAATGGGTGGGGCGCGCGGGGCAGCCGCGCAGGACAAGCCAAAACAAGGCGGGCATGGACAACATCGGACGGGACCTTCCCAACCCCAAAACAACCCCACCACCCACCCAAAACACAACCCTGGCAACTAGCCACCCGCAACCTCAAACACCCCATTGTCTCAGTCAAGCCCCAAGACGGGCAAGTCCGTAGAAAAAAACCGAAGTGGACGTCCAGCCACTCACCTCCATCCGCTCCCCCCCGACCCCCCCGCCCCGTACCAAGCATGTAAGGAAGCTAAAGACATCTCCCCCCGGAGTGAGTGTTAGGCCGTCAAGGCCACGCCAGTGGAGCCGGCTGAGTCCCCGGCCGCCGCCCTCAGAGCGTCGGCCATGTCCGCCCTAATGGTAGGGGAGTCAGGACGCCCCACGCTGGCCACTGAGCGTCGCCTCGCTGACCTCCGCCGGTTCCGTCTCTCCGAAGACCTCCACGACGGCGTAGCTCCTTCCTCCTCCGACGCCGTGAGCCCCAGGACACCACAAATGTCTTGCAAGGAGCGTAGCTGGTGTAGCACCCCGTTCCACCGAAAAATCAGGCGGAAGGGGTGACCCCAGGAGTACGGCGTCTCATGTTCGCGCAAAAAGTCAGTGGCAATCCTAAAGGACCTGCGTTTCTGCAGCGTGATGGCGGAGAGGTCCTGGTAAAGCGCCACCGGTCGATCTCTGAAAGTCAGGGGCTGTTTCCTGCGGGCCTCAGCCATGATGCGTTCCTTCAGTGGGAAGTCGGGCAGGAAGGCCAGAATGTCCGGTGGAGGTGCCGATGACTGGCGCTGCCGGCCGTCCCTATGTGCCCTATCGATGCTGATGGGGAAGCCTGCAGCTTCCCCCAGGATCTCTCGGAACAGGGCCCTCAGGTAGCCCCCCAGATCGGACCCCTCTTCCGCAGTCGGCACACCACGCACTCGAATGTTGTTCCTCCGAGATCTGTTCTCAAGGTCCTCAGAGTGGGCCTGGAGCTCCACACACTGCTCCCGGAGGCGGAGAACGTCCTGTTGAAGATGGACTATCTCCTCCGCTCGATGTTGGGCCTCCGTCTCCGCCGCTTCAACGCGCTCGCCAAGGCCCTCCACCTCCCTGCGCACCTCTCGGACCTCGCTAGCCACCTCCCACTTCAGTGTCTGGAAGTCCTCCCTGAGGGAGCTAAACAGTTCCTCCATGAAGGTCCTCGTGACGGGTGGCTCCCCCCCAGTCACATCCGCCGGGGCCCGGGAGGACCCCGGCGAGGGCTGCGTTCTGTCCCGCAAGTGCTGGGCCCTGCCAAGCATGTCCGGCAGGGTACGGTCCCCCTTCTTCGAGCTGCCTCTTCCAGACATCGCCAGCTCCGCAGTCGGGCACAGGTCCAGGCGCCCCAGAGATGCCCAGCCACCGGCAGGCACTCGACGTGGGTGTCCCCCACAAGCGAAGTCGCTGCGTCACAGGTGACAAAATGGCGGCCCAGTCCGGTCGCCGTCAGCCGCGGGAGCCCATTCGAAACAGCAAAGGGAGCCGCAGTGGGGGGGGTCTCACCGGCACATCCCTCCGAAAGTCAGCCCAGCAGCAGCGGGGGTCCCACACATCCAGCAGCAAGGGCTCCGGCAAAGGCCACCACCACCGCTCCCTCGGGGACAAGATGGCGGCAGGGCGGAGCGGGGCAGAACGACCAGGCCCGACGACACCACCGGGGCCCCCGAAATGCACCACAGTCAAATAGGCTCCACCGCCGGCCCCAGTCCGTCACACACAGGGGCCCAGGAGTCCGCCGTACCTCGGCTAGGGGTTAGGGGCCCCCGCAGTGCGAAGCGTCACCGGCACAAGTCCGAGTGCCAAGGCCCCCGTCCTAGGCCGTCCGCACCGTCGGGTCCCCTCCCGCAAGGCTCCTTCAACCTCCGTCGAGCGGCGGGCCAGATCCCCTCCGAATCGCAACTTTCAGCACCAGGCCCAGCCGAGGCGCCCGGACAGCACTCCACTGCGCTCCGCCCCTCAGGCTCGCCGTCGTTCCTTAAACTTGATCGAACTGTTGGGGGGCTTCCCCCGAGGCGATCCGAACCAAAACAGCACCAATGTGCACCCCTGATGCTCCGCCACGCTCCTCTCCCGCGCTGAGCCTCAGCGGGGGGAGAAAAGCATAAGAAAAGGGCTCTAGCCTGGCCGGGCCGGAGGAGCTATGGGAGGAAGCGTCCGCTCACCCCGCCATCTTGGCCACGCCCCTATATTAATCCTTTTAGAGTGCTACAGGATAACATGGAGGAAAATCTTAATGGCCCTGTTGGAATAAAAGGCGCATCTGCTGCTACTTCACGCTCGAGCAATAAACCCAACTCCAAAATTCCCTCCACATCGGGAAAACGAGTAAAACCAAACCCTCCTTCCCCTACCAATTCTGCCTTTTCTGTGTCCATGGATCTTTTGCTTGAGGAAATACGTTCACTCAAACCATATATGGCTGAAACAAATACCCGACTTCAAAGACTTGAGGACAACTGGTCACACACCGAGCAACGAGTTACGGATCTTGAAAGAAGAGTGACTTCAGTGCAGGTAGTCTCAGACCAGGTTCCCGGTATACATAAAGAAATACAATTACTCAGGCAGCAGGTTGAGAATTTGGAAAATCGTAACAGGCGCAATAACCTACGTATTTACGGTCTGGCGGAAGGTCTTAAAGGGTCGCATCCTATATCCTTCTTTCAATCTTTCTTGCCAACGCTTTTGGGTCTTCCTACCTCTCCTCCATTGACTATTCAGTGAGCTCATCGTTTGGGTCTAGTATCCCGCTTATCTAATTCTTCTGCCTCTTCCACGAAACCCAGAGGAGTCATCCTGTACTTTCTAGAATATACTGATCTCATAAAAGTTATTCAGGCGGCCAAACAGAAATGGAAAATTACTTGGAATGGCTCAAATCTCTTTTTTGCTCACGCTTATGCTAAGGCTACTGCAGACCGACGCAAACAGTTTCTGGATATGAGACCTGCCCTACGTGCCCTGAATGCCCGATATGGATTATTTCACCCTTGCCTTTTCAAAGTAACCCATAACAATAAAACAACAAACTATGAGGATCCGGCACTTCTTCAACAATTTTTGAACTCACACAGGGATGAATCCATGGACACTCCTTGCTTATAGTTTTGACTCGTTTTATAACGGTTTGTTGTTCTTTGTCTATGCCCCCTCTCCTATTGTATTTAGTGCGTTGTGAATCATCCTCTTAATGGTTTTGTTCTCTTTTACTTTTATCAGGTGCGGTTCAGAGATCCTTTGTTGTTGTTTATGATGTCTTCGCCTGGAGGCGCTTTGCCTTGCTGCGTCCTCTTGGAGTCCTCCGTTTCGACGTGCTACCTTCCCAATGTGGCTCCTCCATCCCCACGTTTGTCTTTTTGTAGTATGTCTTTTTGACATTATTTTGTATCATTGATTGTTTGACTTGTTTTGTTTTCCTGTTCAATGTCTCCTTTATCCCTGTCCTTTTTTCTCCAACTCTTTTTTCTTCTCTTTCTTTCCATTTTCCTTTCTTCGCTTTTTGTTAATATTTAATCACATCTTGATCTTTGTTCTTTTCTCTCTCAATTGTTTTCTTTCTCTCCCTCTACCTTCTTTCTCCCCTTTTTCTTTTACGATATCTTCATCTCTACATTATACAATACTTCTTTTGTCAACTCTCCTTTTATACATATCTTTTTCTTCTCCTTCATCCTGAGTCTATTTCACATTCTTTTCTTCCCTGTTTTCTTTCTCACAGGTAATAAGGATCTGAATTCTTAAACTGTTTGTATATTGACTGTTCATATTCTGTTTAATCGATATTATTCAACTGTTTTTATTATATTTGTGCATGTTCTTTTTAATGGTTTACCTTTAGAGTTGTAACTTGAAACGTTAAAGGAGTTAATAATCCCATCAAAAGACAACGTGTGTTAACCCATCTATCTAGATTGAATACTGATATTGCTCTAATTCAAGAAACTCACCTAGCAGATGCTGAAACAGCTAAGCTGAAAAGAAGTTGGGTGGGTCATGTTTTTTCTTCCCCAGCTTTAGGAAAGAAGAATGGTTCATCGATTTTATGTCATAAAAAACATACATTTTCAATTGTACATCAGGAAAACGATCCTGATGGTCTTTGGGTAATTGTTAAATTACTTATTGATCAAATACCCTTAGTTTTATTTAATGTTTATGCACCTGTTAATGTTGATAATACATTTTGAACTCAGATATCTGACAAACTTCTTCTGTTAGATGACGATTATGTCATCTTTGGAGGTGACTGTAACCAGGTTCTAGACCCTATACTAGATAGACACTCATCTGTAAAATTCTCCAATTCCAAGATGCACTCACAATTCACCTCTGCCATACGTCGTAAAGCTTTAATTGACATCTGGAGACTTTGTAATCCAGATTTACATGAATATACTTTCTATTCTTCTCCTCACAGTTCTCAATCTAGAATAGATGATCTCTTTTTCAGTAAACTTTTGTCTCAACTTGTCTCTCATTCTGAAATTGGTTCTATCCTCATATCAGACCATGCTCCAGTTTTTGTGGATTTTGATCTGCTGCCCTTTTCCCCTAATGCCGGTAGATGGCGTTTTAATAGCACATTATTATCAGACCCTAATTTCACAGGCCAATTCAGCTCTTTTGCTTCTGAATTCTTTTCTATTAATTCCACTCCGGACTCTTCTCCTGTGATGATTTGGGATTCTTTTAAAGCTGCAGCCAGAGGATTTATCATAAATTTTGTTTCAAGAAAAAAAGTTTTTTGAAGCCAAAAATTCTCAGTTACTAGCCAAGATTAAACAACTTGAATATTGTTATTATCGCTCTAATTCTGAAGCTTCGTTAAAAAATCTTATTGAAGCAAAAACCTCTTTTAATAAATCTACTACAGAAGCCACATCCTCTTATCTCTTTAAAAGTAGCGCCTGTTATTATGGTGGCCAGAATAAGATGGGCAAACTTCTTGCAAATTATTTAAAAATCCGTCATGAAAGGACTAAAATAGAATCCATATGTAATAATGTAGGAGATTTGCTATTTAAAGATAATGATATTCTAAATGAATTTGATTCATTTTACAAAAAATTGTATACACCATAGCATCAACTTCAGATGCACTTTCCTCTTTCTTCCAATCAATAAATTCCCCTCCCCCATATGAAACTGACTTTTCCTTATTAGAAGCGGACATCACTTTAGCTGAGATTAAACATGCTGTATCCGTACTGAAAAGAGGTAAAGCACCTGGTCCCGATGGGTTTACTATTGAATTTTATGCTCACTTCGCGTCCTTATTACTCCCCCATCTTCTATTGCTCTATAAGTCTTGTGTCAAGCATGGTTCCTCTTCAGGAACTTTTCAAGAAGCCGTGATCTGTTTAATTCCCAAGGAGAACAAAGATCCTGCTTTTTGTAAAAATTATCGCCCAATCTCCCTAGTTAATTTAGACTATAAGATTTTTGGCAAAATACTTGCTCTTCGTATTGATCCCATTCTGCTGAACCTTATTGGCCCACAACAATCAGGATTTATCAAAGGTCGTTTATCTTCAGATAATTCCAGAGTCGCCTTTAACATTTTAAGTAAGTCCTCTTCTCTCGACTACCCCATTGCTGCGATAGCATTGGATGCTGAAAAGGCATTTGATAGGATCGGTTGGGATTTTAGGTGTCACGCACTTCGATGGATCGGGTTCCCTACTAATTTGATTTCTCTTATTTCTTTACTTTACTCTGGTCCTAAGGCCTCTATTTTTGTTAATGGGAAATCCTCAGAATATTTTCCTCTTTTCAGAGGTGTTCGTCAAGGTTGCCCTTTATTTCCTCTTTTATTTATAATCGCATTAGAACCCTTCTTAACGAAAATTAGGTTGGATGATAGAATTACTGGTTTTAACCTTGCCACTACTCATGTTAAAATGTCTGTTTATGCTGATGACATCCTTCTATACTGCTCAAATCCTTCTACTTCTCTTCCAGCCTTTCTTTCTCAAGTTGATACTTTTTCTCAACTCTCCAGATATCACCTTAACTCGGATAAATGTGAGGTTCTTCCATTAAATGTTCTCTGTCTTAAACAGGATTTTGTCTCCACTGGCTTCTCCTGGAAAACCTCTAAAATAAAATGTTTAGGTCTATGGTTCTCTCCTACCATCCCAGAAACCTTAAAACAAAACTTTGATAATCTTACTAAAAATGTATCTATTTCTATTGACCGATGGCATTCACTTGTTCTTTCCTGGTGGGAATGCATGGACTCTATTAAGATGATGCTTTCGCCGTTAATTCTCTATCTTTTGTCTATGATCCCAGTTCATATTCCTGGTTTTTGCTTTAAAAAAATTGATTCTCTGTTAAATAAATTTCTTTGGAAAAATAAGACTCCTCGAATAGCTCTCAACGCCCTTAAGGCTGACAAAAACTCTGGTGGTCTCAAATTTCCTGACTTTAAATCCTATCATTATGCTTTTTCTCTTAGACAATCCTCCCGTTGGCTTTCTCCGGATCACTGTGTTCATCCTCCTATTTGGTTGAATATTGAAAAATACTTTATAGCTCCTTTTCACTTTAATGAATCTCTTGCTTTTACTAATACTATTCCTTCTTTTCGCTCTCAAGTTATCTCTCATACACGTAAAATATTAATACCACTTCTTCCGTCCTCGTGCCCCTCATCTTCTTTGTTAGATCTGCAACCTATCTGGCATAATCACTTATTACGTATCAAGGGCCGTACTATTTATTGGAAGTCTTGGAGACTCAAAGGTTTACTTTGGATTTCACAATTAGTATCTAATAATACTCCGCTATCCTTCTCTGAGCTTCAATTACAATTTTCTTTACCCCCTTCATGTAAATCTCAATATGATTCTCTCCTTCCACCTCTCTTACAATATCTTCTTTCCTTACCGCCTAGTCCTAATATCCCTTCCAAATGCTCCAGTCTTTTTCCTTTTTTATCTACTAATACATCAGCTTCCTCTTTATATATAAATTTGTTTTTCTCTTCTGATAGAACCAAGGGGAAGGCTGAATTGGCTTGGGAAAAGCATCTTGCGGAATGTTGGACTATCCCATTTTGGGATAAATTATGGTTAAAAATTCATAAGACATCTAGGGCAGCGAATACTTCTCAGACTCTTTATTTTGTTTACAAACGCCTCCTTCTAACTCCTTTGAAGTTAGCTTCTTTTTCTGCAGACTATTCTTCGGCATGTTGGTCATTCGAAATGACTTCAGCTGATTTAAAACATATGCTCTTTGACTGCCCCTCTCTCTCCCGTTTTTGGTTCCTAGTTTGATCCCAAATTAATAAAATTTTCAATACCCAAATCCCTTTTTCCCTATCTAACATCTTTTTAGGCTCCTTATCCCCTTCTTGGTCTCATCCAACTCCCAAGCCCTCTTTAATTGACTTATTATTAGCCATAGCCCTTCATTTAATAACTTGCAACTGGAAACAAGTTGATAAAGTTACCTTCAAAGCTTGGTGGAATGCTGTTTGTTTTCATCATAGACTGGACACAAGTAATGTTTCTCCTATATCCTTATCTATTAAAGAGATGTTTTATGGCTCCCTTTATCCACTTACCCAACTAATATAGCTACTGCTTCCGCCACTACAGTTAATACTCCGGATGAAGTCATCTTCTATTGTCTTTTTAAGCTTAGTTCTAAGTGTATACTTTGATGTTACTCCTTTTTTTTTTTCAGTATTGTATCTAATGAATTTATGATTACAGTATATTTACTACAGTTCTTGTATATGCAATAGAGTCTCAGGTTCTGATAGTACTTTTTATTTATACTGGATTTTCCTCCCCCCATCCCCTCTCTTTTCTTTTCCATTTATCACTAGTAGGTTTTTTGTCTGTTTTAGATTTATAGTATTCATTGTGTTGTGATTTCTCCTATACGATGTTACTTCCTTTGTAGGCTACAATTTTTTCTTCAATAAACTTTAAACTTAACTAACTCATATACCCACTTTGCACTTCTCTTAATTCTTATTGCTGCTTCAGCTAGACAGCACCCATGCAACTGAGGGTTTGGGGGGCAGCCAACCACAGGGAGGTCAGCCCCCGGAGATAGGGTTGGGGGTAGGATATTGGATAGTTCATTTGATGTACAGCGATGTTTTCGTTTTGTAAGGCGGATTGTCCAGGAAGAAGTTGTGATGTCCACCTGTTTCAATAAAGCTGTCTT
Organism: Triturus cristatus; assembly: GCF_964204655.1. Lineage (NCBI taxonomy): Eukaryota > Metazoa > Chordata > Amphibia > Caudata > Salamandridae > Triturus > Triturus cristatus. Next base: position 1,194,386,929 of record NC_140593.1, read on the forward strand.
TTTCACACTATAAAAATGGTCAGTGGTCTGTGCTGCGCCCCTTCTCCCAAAAAGTTGACCTTGGAAATGTCCTTCATGCAAATCACATGGGCTTCTGCAATTGCTGTAATGCCTAGTTGCTGAAAAATAGATCTTAAAGAATTCTTTCATAAACCCAGGGACAGTCCATAGCTGTTTTTACACTGGAGGGCTACTTCAAAGCATAGTTTGCAGAGTGCTTTTAGAGTACTTACTGCCCTTAAAGTCGTAGAGCAGGAGTGGTGGTATTTTACCACCTTTAACAGTGGTAATGTTTGGTTTTCATTCGAACTGTAATGCAATATAGTGCCTTTGGCCAGAAATGTAGCAGCATTGACGTCTGTAAAGAATGCTACCTAACAACGCAACAACAGAGCATAGAAACAAAATGACACAAAAATAATAACAGAGAACTACAGTAACACACCACAACCCCACAATAAAACAATAGAGCAACAACACAACTAAAACACAGAAACAGAACACAGTACAAAAAAACATCACCACAATGAAAAAACAACCGCAAAGAAGTACAATGAAAACAAAACAATACCACCCTAAACTAGACAATTACACAACAGAATAACACACCATACCATAAGACAAGACAAAACATGAGCAATACAACTCAATCAAACCACGAAACAAATCACAATATGGCACAGCACATAACAGCAGAACAACACAACCCAATTGTACTACTGTTGTTTTTCATTATTGTTGTGCTGTGTTGTGCTCTAGTGTGGTTTCAGGCTGTATTTGTTTTTGGTTGTACTGTTGTGTTGATGTACTGTGTTGCAGTTTAATTGCTGTGATGTGTTTTTGTGTGTTGGTATGGTCTTGCATTCTGTTATCATGTTGTGTTATTTTGTTATGTTGTTGTGTTGTCTTGCTGATGTTTTGTTGTGTTAGATGCGTTGTTGGGCCGGTGCTTTCTGTTGTATTGGTGGAGTTTAGTATGACTAGGAATAATGTAACCGCCAGAATCCTTGCTCTAAGCTCCTGTCCATTTATGTGATGTATTTCTTCTTTCAATGACCCTTGACTATTGTCAGTGAGTTTGTTGAGGTGTGCTGTATATCTAAAAAAAAAAACCTTTGACTCTGCTGGTTTTTAAACTCCGGGTCCTGAACTGGTTTGCGTACCATCAAGTGGCTTGAGTTTCCTCACTACCCGAGAGGTGGTTTGAGTTTTGATGCCAGAACAACATTTTCATCCGTGGTCAGAAACCGGTTTCCTACACCCCCACATTTAGTCAGCAAAATGGCTGTAGGATAATAGTTCTCAGAGAGGGCCGCTTACCCCCATACTATGGTACAAAAGAAAAGGTCACAGTGGACAAATGTTTTTCAAATTTCTGTACATAGAGATAACTTCCAATGCATTAAACAGTTCAAACGTCACTATAAAAACAGATGATTTATATGCGATTTAATTCTTCATCATAAAAACATCTGTTTTTATAGTGACGTTTGAACTATTTAATGCATTGGAAGTTATCTCCATGTACAGAAATTTGAAAAACATTTGTCCACTGTGACCTTTTCTTTTGTACCGTTACTTACCCGGGTTTAGTGGAGAAGTGTGGCTCAATGATTAGAGTGGCAGACCCTGATGCAGAGGTCTAGCCCGGGACCAGGGTTCAATTCCCCGCCTCGGCGGGTCTTGGGCTCAAAAATTCCACGGACCTGATAATTCTCGCCTCGGTGCCTATTCCAATCATGGAGTCCCACTCTGCAACTCTGGGCAATAGCTTGCTTAATCTCCACAACGGCCCCCACAACGCTAAGGATGTCTGGCCTCCACCTTGGGGGTGCCCAGGAGTGGACGCCTCACAGGGAAAGCCAGGATGGGTTCCACAGCGGTATTCGTACAAGCGCCTTGAGACCCTTGCGGGTGAGTAGTGCGCTATACAAGTATCAAATTTACATTTACATTTACGGGTCACCCCATATTCTATACTCTACCCCTATACTATGACAGAGTTATTAAAACACCTAAAGAAGGCATTGCGTTGTTCGGTTTCAAGACCTCACCACCTCGGCTTTCCTGTGGAATCTGGTTTCCAAAACCTATCTCATCTCACAGCTTCAAGTAAGGTCATTTTTAATGTCTGGAAAGACTCCATGCCTTCAACATGTCTAATGATGCGTAAACATCCAACCCCGTCCCCTGTACTGAAGCTGCCCTCGCCAAGCAGTCGTGTTGGTATGGATATATGTCATGGCCTCACCTCAAGCAAGCACTTGGAGAAGATTTTGGCAGGAAGTTATAGCCTGGAGGACAGGAGCTTGAAGTGGTCTTGACTGAAGTGTACCTTGGCCTTGTTTGTGGTGTCAGGGAGTAGCCTGAGCTATGGCTGCAGGTGAAGGTGACACTAGTCTTACACTTCATACTTGCATTGGATGCTTCAGTGACATTTGCTCAAGGCATAACTACTCTTGGATTTCATAGAAATAATAGTGTCACTTACAAGGACCAGCGATTCAAACCTGGCAGACCAAATATGGTGATACAGTCAGCTCTAACGTCCTCCCCCAATGGAGAGGAGATGTGGGCTACAGACTAGAGCTGCCAATTATGGAACTGGGAAGCCTGGTTTGCATCCCGGACATGGCTCAATATCCTGTGATTGTGGTCAAATCACTTCATCTCCCCATGCCTAAGAAAATGTGTAACATTTGGTTCTAATGTTAAACCCTCTAATGCCCTCAGGCCAAGTGTGTGCTATGTAAAACTGAAACAAATGCCACAGTGTTCCTCTAGGAACAATATATCACTTATAGATCCAAAATAGGGTATATGCTACTTCCTGTATGGTCACTGCTCAGCACAAGCCGCTCTCAGGGCGGGAAACGTGTTCATTTGATTCCTTTTTTTACTACTAATGGGATCAGGAGAGACCATGTGGTCAATGGATGGGGCTGCCTTATGCTTGGAGATTGAGTTTCATATATTAGGAGATTCATGTTGTAAATGTACTGAGATAGCTCTTTGGTCTGGTCTGTCATTCTTCTGAAGGGAGGGTAGAACACTTACCTGCACTCCCCAGGACCCTCTATCGCTTTGCACCTGAAGACGCTCTCCTTCACACCAGCGGGATTGGTGAGGCTCGTAAGGAGGATGCTCGTCATTGTCTGTCGGTCAGAAAGGCTGGAGCAGACGTCTTTTCGGGCAGCATCCGGGAGGTCACTAAACTCCAGTCTGTGAGAGAGAACTATGAAAAGTGAATCATTCTCACATACAGGAGGGATGGAAAGGGCTGCTGTATGGAAACCTATATTTAATCCTATGCCTCCCTGGGCTACTGGTTGCATGGCATTGATTGTCAGGGGCTACAGATCACCCCCCCCCCCCCCATGAAAGTTCTGAGGCACAGTCCTTCTCTTTCAGTGGTGCTTGATAGATCAATGGATTTGAACAGGGCTTAGAGACTTTCACTTCAAGTCCTTCAGGAAGGAGTCTGGATTGTTTTGTGGAGAGAGAATGTTTCCTAAGGTGGACTGTGGTACATATGTGTTCCTTCTAGAGTTCTGCTTTCAGGGTATCTGGGTATGTCTAATCACAGTGGTCCCTAATACATGAGACGATAAACGCAATTAACAACATTCTTTATTTAATGAAACATATATATGGACATAGATTTACGAAGGGGGCAAGTGACAAAAACATGCTTGGTGCTCTTTTTAGTGTGATACGCACTAGTGAATAAAGTGATCAACATGTGTATCATGGAAACAAGAACACGGCCCGTTTGATTCAAACACTGCAATGTAAATTGGGATCCGTGGGATAAGTCAACAGCATTTCGATCCCTTAGCGCAATGCGGGATCACCATCAAGCCTCTGAGAATGTCGAGCCCAAGGGGGAAGCATAAACCCCACTAGAAATAGTGGGGAGAAATGCTCCCCAGGAAACAGAAAGCGTCAGGAATAATGCCTGTATGTGATGGAGAAATCCACAGGTAAAATTGGACAAGGCAGGTGGATAGCTTAGGAAAAATAAAAATTACACAGATAGCTTAGCAAAGGGGTCTTGCCCCATTGGCTCCAATGTGTATGGTGGGCAGGCAACTCTTCTCCCGGAACTCCGATTCTCAAGGTCCCTGGCAACAAGACATTCTCAGAGTCCTGATGATGATCCCACATAGCGTTAAAGGACCGAAACACCATTGATTTATAACATCGACCCTATTTACGTTGTGCTATTTGAATCGAACGGGCTGTGCTATTGTTTAGTGTCTATCGCACTTACAAAGAGAATGAAGCACTTTTTGTCACTTTAACCCAATAAGTGCCTTGTAACTTTTGTCATCTCACGTATTAGGGACCATTGTGTTTATAAATACTTTAATACCCCAGGTACCTAGTGATACTTTGATTCCCCTTCCTTCTTTTACATTCAGGGTAGCTGGGGGCAATGAATCAACACTCTACACAGGAATACAGAGCCTTTCTCTTCTACGATGCAGAGACCTTTCTTTGCAGGGTGTTCTGGATTGGACCAGTTGGGTTGTAGGTGGCATTCAGTAGCATCACTGGATGAATGTTGGCAGGACATCATAAGAACATTGCCCTCTGCAACTCAGGTCTGCAGAGATGTATTGTGAGGCAGAGCAGTAGTTTTGTTGAGGCATACACTCTAGCACTCTGGACTGCTTCATTGGGGCAATGGCAAGCCTGGTTGGCATTGCCTCACAGACCATGCTAGACAAAGCAGAGTAGGGCTGAGGCAGAATCTAGATCTGAGTTGGAATCGTTTTCAGGTGGGTACAAAGACTTTCTTTGCAAACTTTCAAAACTTGCAAAGCTTTTTTAAACAAAGATAATGCTTTCAATATCCGGTGGCGTAGCAGGAGTACCATCCTGCTGCTGGTCAGGCATTTAAGCGGTGTTGGGTGAAGTGCTTGGTATCCAGCACGTGCAGTCCCCTCCGCTGTAACTCTGTCTATGGGGCGTGTCTTGCAGAAGTGGGGAGTTGCCAGTGCGCAGCTGCCAAAAAATTGTTGTTTCCTGCCACTGTTCAGGAATATGGGCAGCCCTAAATTTCAGCTGGTAAATTGCCTGCACTCGGTGGCCAATATTGTCTCCATCGAACATGGCTGGAGCTGTTCACTATGCAATACCTGCAAAGAGATACCTTTTTTCTGGATGGGGCTCCTGGCTGCAGAAACTACCTGTTGCACAGCTATAGCCATGCACCAAATGGGCTACGAGGAGGCCAGGCGGCATATCTCCTCAGTTTGCTGTGGTGTGGGAATCGACCGAAATCGCTGTTAGCATGAGCTGAAGCCATTTTGTTTGTGGCAGCCATTTCAGTTAGCCGTGTGCTGGCCATGTGCTTCCCTGTCTTCACTGTTGCCTGCTTCTCTATTTCACGTGAGTCATCATCTATAGTTAACTCCTTCAGCACTGAGCCAGGGCACTGCGCATGCTCAGAAAGGCCTGTAGCTGCTAGAATGCACTTGCTCTTAGAGTAACCGTCAGGCTATTTTAACTAATGTCAGCAACTCTGTTGCTCCTCCTACTTTGTTGACTAAGTATTTTGTGTTAGTCCTTATATGTGAATAACTATTCCTGTGTATACTTGCACCGCCTCTTTTTGAGCTTCTATGCTTACACTGCAACTAATACAGTATATAAACACCTTGGTTTCTGTGCTCCATGTACTACCGCATACATTGCCTGAGGGCTCTGTGTCGATGCAGTACCACTCATGAGTGATAATAAAATACTTTCTTGATATTACAGATTCGTGCCAATCTCTATTTGTTATTCCAAGGACTTGAGTACGCGGAAGGGCGAACCCCTGTACTGGTGGGCTTCTAGAGAGTCTCACTCCCACAGTGGTTGAAGTCAGACTTTGACTATGAAGGTAAAGTTCAACATTTTGCCCATCTCTGTTCATAAGATTTGCGCCCAGTTGCTTTTGGAGAAAACACATCTCAATGAAGTGTTTCATTATAAAACAAAATTAGAGAAATAGTAAACAGAAAAATGAACATCATTGAAAATGAGATAATAAGGTGAAGGACAAAGTCAACATTTTGGTTAGGGATGGGGTCATGGTCAGGTTTAGAATCTAGGCAAATGTCATGTTAAAGTTTGAGGTTAAGGTAAGGAAAGTGTGAGCCTTAGGCACACATGACTAGGGTCAGGCTTTAAGAATGTGCCAAGTTTCAGGGATGAGTTGAGGTCAGGGTAAACACCAAAGAAAGGTCTTTTCAATGAAAATTTCCAGTTTTAAGTTTCATTTCTCTGAAGTGCACAGAGAACAAAGAACATATGTTTCTCAAATGAACCCTTACAACATCTGCACATTGCGCTTAAAATGGCAGTAGACTAGATGGCTTCTGATGCGTAGAGTCAAAGACGGTAACATCACTGACTCTGTTGGCAAACACGAGACAGAGCCATCATGTGGGGAGCTGCTAGATCATTTTGAATTTGCGACTTTCCACTTACTCTAACACTTGGCATTTCTTCAACGCAGGTTGCAGCAGCTTCACCTCTTCCGCCCCCAGTCTGCAGCAGAAGAGGTACAGGTTCTGCACGGTGTTGCAGCACTGCATGCAGTAGGCCAAGGCCATACAGTCATTCCTTTTCAGAGGGAAGACCATGAAGCGGATGTTGTCGAGCTCAGCCATGGCCTGCCTCACTAAGTCCTCCTGGTGAGCCTCATAGAGGCAATGCAGAAGCTCGAGGTGGAAGTGGGGGTCACTGAGTCTTGGGGAGCGGGCCGCCCTTTGAATCCAGCTGAGCAGCGAGGCATGTAGAATGGATGGCACGAACCGTGAGGAAGATGACTTATCTTGGGTGAGCTGGGACAACATTTGCCAGGACTGGTGGTTGCTCAAGCCAAACAGGAAGCGGATGGTGAGAATCAAGTGGCCATTTTCTGCTTTCAGTCCTTCTTCAAGCAAATTGCTGATGTCTTTCTCCCACTGCTCCTTCTGGCTGGCAAAAAAATAATAAAGGGCTGCGAAAAACTCCTGAAGAGTCACATGCCCAAAGCTGTAGACGGCTTCTACAGTGACGGTCTGCCGAAGCAAAGCATTTAAGAAGGTTGATGGGATCTCAGAGGCCTCCAGGTTATGCACAACCAGATCCTCAGCCTCGAAAATGACCTGCTGTCTTAGTATGCCGCTTAGGGCCAAGGATCCAACTTTTTCCAGAAGGTCCTGCATGGATGTCCTCTCTGCACTGCCCCTAGGAAGTCCACTGTGATGGTGCCGCAGCATGATCTGAGTAAAGTGTAGAAAGATGTGTGTTGTGGTCTGGATGTTGACCAGGCCATGGCCCATCTCCATCTGCTTTTTCAGAACCGTACAGACAATCCAGCACACCATGGGCACAAAGCACATGGTGGAGATAGTGACATTCTCTTGGATGGCTTGGTATGCCTCAAAGGCCAAGTGGTTATCTTGAAAGTAGTTATAGAAGAAGGCCCTTCTCTCTTCCTCCAGGAAACCCAGGACCTCAAGGTAACAGTCTGCACAGACATAGACCTCAAGCTTCTCCAAGGCTGATGGCCTTGTGGTGATCAGAAGACTGCATTCTGGGAGGAGCTGCCTTGTAAGGAGTAGGGCCACAGTGACAGGAGCAGGGTAAGGGGTTTGCGTGTTGGCAGACACGATCTCCTCAGCCTGGTCGTAGAGGTGCCTCACCTCATCAAAACCATCCAAAAGAAAAAGGATCTTCTCCGGTCTGGAGAGTATTTGTTGAAGGGATGGCTGGAGGCCTTTGAAGTTGGCCAATATTAGGTCTTCCAAGCTGACGGGTCTCTTCTCAATGCTAAGCTCCTTGAGGTTCAGGTGGAAGACATATTCAAACTTTTCCGGATATAGGCGGCCAGAGGCCCAGTCCAGCATCATCTTACTCAGAGTGTAGCTTTTGCCGATGCCTGCCGCTCCCTGCAGGATCAGGGTCAGTGGAGCTTGCCCATTCTGGATTTTATCCAAGATGGTTTCCAGGTGTACTCTGGCTGCTCCGCCATCTTGGAACCCTTTGAGCACTTCGAGGTGCGTATTGCCGCGGGACAGTATGGCCTGCTCTCTCTGTGTGGTGTTGCAGTGTTTCTTTATAATAAGTAGCCTTATGTAGCGTTGTTCCAGGTCCACCCACTCTCCAGGTAGGGAGTTGTAATCCTTCACTTTTGAAAATTTCTGTCTTATGGCAGCTTTGTACAGCACCTGGCAGTCTGCCCCTAAACAAAAATAGATAATTTCGTTACAGATTCTTAAAAGGTTTCATTTAGTATAGACACAGATTTGACAATTTAACAGTAAATTTCAAGTGTAAGTAGCCACACAAATACAAACTACAAGCTGAGCTGCAGTGCAAGCTTTCTACACACACAATGCAGATACACAACAGGTGGCAGCAGTGCAGCCTTCACTCACATGGAGAAAGGGCAGTGGGCCTGAAATCTGCCTGAACAGGTGGTTCGGAGAGTCAGACAACACGTTTCAGCCACAAAACAGCAACATCATGGACTGCATCAGAAGATATAAAGCATTGGGAAATGAGAGAGAAAGCTTCCAAAGCCTGTCTCACTCAGGTTGCTCATTGGATGAAAAACAGTTGTCTGAAACTGAATTTAGATAAAACAGATATTTTGATATCTGGTGGCTCTCATTCAACATTTGTCGGTCTGGTGGCCGGAGGAATTAGGAGACTCCTCTGGCCCCACTGGTGCAGCAAGAAACTTGGGATGAAGTTTAACTCCAAGCTAACCTTTGGTTCCCAGAGAACTGCAAGCACTAGCTCCTGCTTTTCTCTACTGCACTCTCTAAAAACATTATTGATGTCCTACCTGTTTCAGTATGTAAGACAGTGGTACATTCTCTCACTTATATTTAGATCTGCCTAATCATTTTGTAATGTGCAGTCTCCTACTTATGCAGCCCTTTGTGAGGCTGCATAAGTGGGGCAGGGGAGACACCATACACGTTAATTCATTCATTCATTCAAAGGTTCCTGCACACAGCTAGAATGTGTACAAGAGGCTGCAGTAGTGGGAATGTGTGCACACAGTCCAGGTACAAAATACACAGTGGGCCAGATGTACTACCCTATTTTGCATGCGCAAACAGGTTTGCGACTGTGTGCGCAAGCAAAATACTATTCGGCCATGTACAAACCCTATTTAGCGAGTCACAATTTATTTGCGACTCGCTAAATAGGATTTTCGATTCGCTTTTAAGAAGAGGCGTTCCAAGGGCGTCCCTTCCTAATAGCTACTCGCTACCATATGTAAGAATGTTATGCAACCGCAATTGTGGTCACAAAACACTCACAATTTCCCACCCTCTTCAAAAGGGTGGTAATGCAATCGCAAATAGGAAGGGGTCCCCAGGGGACCCCTTCCCCTTTGCAAATGCAGGGGTAAATATTTTTTAGGGGCAGGCAGTGGTCCCAGGGACCGCTACATGCCCTTAAAAAATGAAACAAAAACGGTTTTTTTTTTGGTTTTTTTTAAATGCAGCCCGTTTTCCTTTTAGGGAAACGGGCTGCACTTTTTAAAAAAAATTCTTTATTTCAAAGCATTCCGAGACATGGAGGTCTGCTGAGACCTGCAGGCCACCATCCCTGGGAGAGCCAGCCATGCTCAATGGGGTCGCAAATTGCGAGTGCCTCATGAATATTGATGAAGCATGCAATTTGTGACCCCATTGAGAATCGCAAACAGTGTCTCTGACACTGTTGTACATGACATTTTGCGAGTCGGAAATTGCGACTCGCATTTGAGCGCAATTTGCGACTCGCAAAATAACATAGTCGTACATCAGCCCTATATGAGAGCAATCCTTCCTCCATAACAGAAGATGTATCTTCTCTGCCTGTGCAAGTGGATGCTGAACAGCAGTGCAAGCTTCTTTGACACGCACAGTGTAGATAACATAGAGGCTGTGGCAGTAAAAGCTTCAGTATCCCTCAGTAATGGCATATCATGGGCAGCATTAATGCAAGTTTTCCTCACACGTAGAACAGGCACAGACAAGGCAATAGCGGCACTGGCTAGCCTCACACATAGAGCAGACACAGACCAGACCATAGTGGCGCTGGCTACCCTCACACATAGAGCAGTAACAGACCAGGCCATAGCAGCACTGGCTAGCCTCACACACAGAGAACAGGCACAGGCCAGGCCATAGTGGTGCTGGCTACCCTCACACATAGAGCAGGCACAGACCAGGCCATAGCGGCGCTGGCTACCCTCACACATAGAGCAGGCACAGACCAGGCCATAGCGGCGCTGGCTAGCCTCACACACAGAGCCGGCACAGACCAGGCCACAGTGGCACTCGCTACCCTCACACACAGAGAACAGGCACAGGCCAGGTCATAGTGGTGCTGGCTACCCTCACACACAGAGCAGGCACAGACCAGGCAGCAGTGCTGTCTAGTCTCACACATAGAGGCACAGACCAGGCCATAGCGGTGTTGGCTAGCCTCACACATAGAGCAGGCACAGACCAGGCCACCACGGAGCTGGCTACCCTCACACATAGAGCAGGCACAGACCAGGCCATAGCGGCGCTGGCTACCCTCACAATTAGAGCAGGCACAGACCAGGCCATAGCGGTGCTGACTACCCTCACACATAGAGCAGGCAAAGACCAGGCCATAGCTGCGCTCGCTACCCTCACACATAGAGCAGACACAGACCAGGCCATAGCTGCGCTCGCTACACTCACACATAGAGCAGGCACAAACCAGGCCACCATGGAGCTGGCTACCCTCACACATAGAGCAGGCACAGACCAGGCCATAGCGACGCTGGCTACCCTTACAAATAGAGCAGGCACAGACCAGGCCATAGCATAGAGCAGGCACAGACCAGGCCATAGCATAGAGCAGGCACAGGCCAGGCCATAGCTGCGCTCGCTACCCTCACACATAGAGCTGACACAGACCAGGCCATAGCTGCGCTCGCTACACTCACACATAGAGCAGGCAGAGACCAGGCCACCACAGCGCTGGCTACCCTCACACATATACCAAACAAAGACCAGGCTGCAGTGCTGGCTAGCCTCACACATAGAACAGGCACAGACCAGACCATAGTGGCTCTGGCTACCCTCACACATAGAGCAGGCACAGACCAGGCCATAGCGGCACTGGCTACCCTCACACATAAAGCAGGCACAGACCAGGACACCACAGTGCTGGCTACCCTCACACGTAGAGCAGGTACAGACCAGCCCACCACGGTGCCGGCTATCCTCACACATAGAGCAGGCACAGACAAAGCCATAGCTGCACTGGCTATCCTCAGACGCACAAGAGACATAGACCAGACAGCAGCTTTGCTGGCTAGCCTCACACATAGAGCAGACACAGGCCAGGCAGCAGCAGCACTACCTATCCTCACACATAGAGCAGGCACAGGCCAGGCCAGCACGGTGCTGGCTATCCTCACACAGCAGCAGGAATTCAAGTTTTCCTTAGACAAGAACAGGCACAACACAGGCAAACACAGCACAGTGTTTCCACAAGCACAGAAAGGGTGGCACCAGTATTGATGGGGGTTCAGACACAGAGCCAGACGTCGTGTGGATTGTTCAGAGATAGAGCCATCCTTGATGGGGGTTCAGACAGAGCCAGGCGTCATGTGGATTGTTCAGAGATAGAGCCGTCCTTGATGGGGGTTCAGACATAGAGCCAGGCGTCATGTGGATTGTTCAGAGATAGAGCCCCCCTTGATGGGGGTTCAGACATAGAGCCAGGCATCATGTGGATTGTTCAGAGATAGAGCCACCCTTGATGGGGGTTCAGACAGAGCCAGGTGTCATGTGGATTGTTCAGAGATAGAGCCATCCTTGATGGGGGTTCAGACATAGAGCCAGGCGTCATGTGGATTGTTCAGAGATAGAGCCACCCTTGATGGGGGTTCAGACATAGAGCCAGGCATCATGTGGATTGTTCAGAGATAGAGCCACCCTTGATGGGGGTTCAGACATAGAGCCAGGCGTCATGTGGATTGTTCAGAGATAGAGCCACCCTTGATGGGGGTTCAGACATAGAGCCAGGCGTCATGTGGATTGTTCAGAGATAGAGCCATCCTTGATGGGGGTTCAGACATAGAGCCAGGCGTCATGTGGATTGTTCAGAGATAGAGCCACCCTTGATGGGGGTTCAGACATAGAGTCAGATGTATTTAAAGTTTGCAAAAAGGCAAAGGTTACAGTGCATGTTTTTGAGAGCCCTGCTACATGTGTACCTTTAGGACATAGTGAAATTAACTAATTGCCATTAGAAGTAGTGCTTTTCGAGCCCACCAGAGCCATAGAAGTTACAGGTTTTCTGTAGATAAAAATTAAAGAAATACTAAAACTCTTATAGTAATACCTTCTGAAGCCAATGTCTCACTGTATAAGTCTTCATTCATTCATTCATTCAATCCTTCTGGTTCTATTGTGTGACCTCTGTCCAGACCTGCACAGGCATTGATATCACAGTATTGAGACTTCCAAAGTGCTCTCATGATGCATTCCTATTGTGGCCTTAATGAACTGCAGCCCATGCTCTGAGACATTGACCCCACTGCCCAGATCTGCACTCCGCCACTTCACTGCTGAGACATTCAAGGAGCTGTTATTCGGACCTGGAACCTCATCTGTGCCATTCACTGATAGGCCAGTACCAGGACATGTGGCTCGTATGTTACTCCTTTAAACATACTTGCACCAGCACTAATATTCCAGTACTGAGGCATTCAAAGGGTTCTCACATATTTCCCTTCTATCCTGACCTCTAGTATCCACTAATAGCCCAGTACTGAGACATTCATAGGGCTCTCACACAACCCTTCTTTCCTGACCTGTAGCATCCACTGATATCCAGTACTGAGGCATTCATAGGGCTCTCACACAACCCTTCTTTCCTGACCTGTAGCATCCACTGATATCCAGTACTGAGGCATTCATAGGGCTCTCACACTACCCTTCTACCCTGACCTCTAGCATCCACTGATATCCAGTACTGAGGCATTCATAGGGCATTCATAGGGCTCTCACACTGCCCTTCCAACCTGACCTGTAGCATCCACTGATATCCCAGTACTGAGGCATTCATAGGGCTCTCACACTACCCTTCCAACCTGACCTGCAGCATCCACTGATATCCCAGTACTGAGGCATTCATAGGGCTCTCACACTGCCCTTCTATCCTGGCTTGTAGCATCCACTGATATCCCAGTACTGAGGGATTCATAGGGCTCTCACACTGCCCTTCCATCCTGACCTGTAGCATTCACTGATATCCCAGTACCAAGACATGTGGCTCGTATGTTACTCCTTTAAACATACTTGCACCAGCACTAATATTCCCGTACTGAGGCATTCAAAGGGTTCTCACATATTTCCCTTCTATCCTGACCTCTAGTATCCACTAATATCCCAGTACTGAGGCATTCATAGGGCTCTCACACTGCCCCTGTAGCTTGACCTGCAGCATCCACTGATATCCCAGTACTGAGGCATTCATAGGGCTCTCACACTGCCCTTCTATCCTGACCTGTAGCATCCACTGATATCCCAGTACTGAGGGATTCATAGGGCTCTCACACTGCCCTTCCATCCTGACCTGCAGCATCCACTGATATCCCAGTACTGAGGCATTCACAGGGCTCTCACACTGCCCTTCCAACCTGACCTGCAGCATCCATTGATATCCGAGTATTGAGGCATTCATAGGGCTCTCACACTGCCCTGTGTCACGGGGCAAGCCCGTCCGGACCCACAGAGATTGAAGAGATAAATAGCAGGACTATACCTCTTGTGCCATTTTCCCCGCAGCATCCCAAAAACTGGACTCAGGAAGAATCAACGCTTCCATGACCACAGGAGGAAGCAGGACCCTGTTTCTTTAACTGGGCCGAGTTCGCCGAAGGTCCTGCCCCCTGGGACGTCACCGCGTCAGAGGTCCCAAAACCCAGAAGGAAGGAGAAAGAGTGGTGGAGACCTGAAGGGGAACACGAGAGCGAGGGACGAGAGGACCGAGCCGAGGAGGAATCCCCGACGGAGGCGACCCTCGGAGACGATTCCCCTACCAGACCGAGAGCGACAGGAGGCCAAGGACACCACGCACCGCCCAGCCACTCGTCAGGAGACGCGTGGCTCCCCCAGGTACGGGCGCGAGTCTCGGGGTGGGCTGGGAGGAAAGGTTTTAAACTCCCGTCATCACGCCATCTACTTCCACACACCCTCTCTCCCTGAGCACTATCGACACGGGGCACCCCGTTACCTTTGGATTGGGTTATACTGTTTTGGGGAAGCGTGCACCGTGTGTCTCCTTACGTCCCTACCCGTTCACTACTTACGGCAGGACCGTTGACTGAATACACGTCCTTTCTTTTTTTTGTTTCTTTCTTTGCATCTTGCCTTCTGGTCCGGCGGACGCCACGCGAACACACTGGAGTGGAGGAGGGAGGGAAGCCCCTTTCAAAGAGGAAGCCGATCCCCAGATAACGAGCCGGAACTCAATTTACCCTACTATAGACTGCCTCACAGAAGGAAAAGACTGTTAAGGACAATAAAAACCAGCATAAAAACAGTACCTGTGTCCGTAAGTTCCTCTAACCCGCTTACACCCTTCTATCCTGGCCTGTAGCATCCATTGATATCCGAGTATTGAGGCATTCATAGAGCTCTCATATATTTCCCTTCTATCCTGATCTGTAGCATTCACTGATATCTCTTTTTTTTATTTCACCAAAAAAAAATCTAATCAATACATGTCATGACATTTTCTGAATACATAGTAAAAACAAAACACCTCAAATAAATAGAGAGAGCACAGATAAAAGGACAAAATTATTTCATGAATATACAAAAAGCATCCAGAGATAGCAGCTCGGATCATCCTATGGATTACCTTTGATAGTATAGCAGAAAGTGCCTGTGCAATAAATAGGTTAATAATTTCAGATTTACTAGTTTACCAAATTACTGATTGGGGCCCATAGTTTGTGCCCAAACTCCCTTTTCCTTCTTCCCTTTAACATATATACTGAAGATTCCGTATTATAAATAGCCAGCATCCTAGACCTCCAGTTGGAGAAGGTGGGAGGGTCAGAGCTTATCCATTGAGAAGTAACGCAAGAGCGAGCAATGGCCATAGCAATAAACAAGAGACCGATCTCTTGCCTAGCTCTTTTATTTAATTCTATGCTATCTAATAGCCCCAGAATAAACAGAGTTGGAGTGATTAACACAGGAAAGCCTGAGACCTTAGTTAGGAAAGCCTCTAGGTCCTGCACAAAGATATCCATTTTTGGGCAAGAGTAAAACATGTGCAGAGAGTCAGCAGCAGCTTGGCCACATCTGTTGCAGTTTCCTCCTCTCCCCCTTCAGCCCATTTAGCTACTTTTTCTAGAGTATAATACAAATCAAAAACTGACATGTAGTGTTGGCTTCTAAGGCTCCCTGTTAATAACATCTGATTTGCCAGCACCAATGAATCCTCTATATATATCGCATCCTTGCACAACCTATTTTCCCATTTCCCATTCTGGGCTTCCAAATCATCTGGGAAAGATTGGATTCAGTTTGGTAGATTGTCCCAATCCTGGACTTGCTCCTCACTATCTCCACCAAGGGAATCCATTCTGATATCCCCTTTATCCTACTCTCATTACTACCAAGAAAACTCAGTATCTGCAAATATTTAATAAAAATCCCTTTTATCCACCCCAAATGTTTCCTGCAGACTCATAAATGACATAAGCTGGCCTTCCCTACACAGATCCCCCAGGACACTAATTCCTTTTTTCCTCCATCTAGAAATAATTTGGTCCTGAAACATTGGTGGAAGTAGACCCGGAGCGGAAAGTGGAGTACATGCATTCAGATTGGAGATCTCCAATTTTCGCCGCACTTGTCTCCAAACCCCATAAGCTGCTTTTAACATTTTTAATTTGTTTTTTTTAATATTAGCTAGGTTCGAGCATCTTAACCAAACAACTCTTAACTTCAGACCCCCAACCCTATTTCATACATTGTTGGTCTGGCTTCCTCTGGAATTCCATCTTTATCCCCAACTAAGAGGATGCCCATGTGTTGTAACATAGACGCCCATTAATGAAGAAAAAAGCTGGGAATTGCCCAACCTGCCCGCTGCTTTGGCAAGGTCATCCATTTGGCCGCGCTTCCTGGTTTACGGTACCCCCATAGGAATCTCTGACAGATCCTATCAATCCTATCAATCTTTGCTAAGGTGGACGAGGAAAATTGTAAAGGGACCGTTCTAAAATGTATTAAAACTTTGGGAGGACTGACATTTTGATAACGTTACTTCGACCACACAAAGAGAGGTGAAGATGATCTAGCCTTTCCAATTTTTTACTCACATTATCCATTATTGGAATAATATTCATATCGGGGATTTTTTCTATTGCGGATGTAATCCTAACCCCCAGGCATATTGCCTCTTGGACAATCGGGAAATCTAAAGTTTGAGCGGGTCCAGAGCATCGAATGTGTGTCTTCTCAATATTTAACTTATAAGCTGAAAAGGTTCCAAACTGTTCAGCTAAGAGCTTTAACTCTGGAATTGCTGAAACAACATCTGTCGTAAGCACTGCGATGTTGTCCGCACACACCAATGCTCTATAGTAACTTTTCGTCAAAAAGGATCTATATAACGGGCGAAGAGCAAAGGTGAGCAGGAGCAGCCCTGCCTAGTGCCTCTTCTAATATTAAGCTCCTTAGAGTTCTGACCTGAAATGCGGATTACAGCTTTTGGAGAAAAATATAATGTCCTGATTGCCTGGATAAACTCTCCACAAAATCCCTTCCACTGTAAGGCAGACCACATATACCGCCAGGAGACCCTGTTGAACGCTTTCTCAGCGTCCAACAGGACTACCCCCAGCGGTGATTCCGTGGCCTGGGCCCAGTCTAGGAGGGCTATAACCCGGCGTGCATGGTCTGTCGTATCCCTTCCAGGAATGAATCCATGCTGATGGAGTGAGACTAGTGGGGTGACGACATTGCCTAGTCTAGTTGCAAGTATTTTAGAGTAGATTTTACTATCACAGTTTTTAAGTGATATGGGTCGATACGATGCTGGTATCAAGTCGGGTTTCCCCTGTTTTTCAAAAACAACTATAGCCGTCTCCTGCCATGAACAGGGGCATATCCCCTATGAGCCAATTGAAATATTTGCATGATCTCCTGCTGACATGATTTAAAGAATGCCCTATGAAACTCCAGGGGAATGCCATCGGGGCCAGTGGCCTTACCAAGGGCTAAAGAGTTTAAAGCTGTTTCTAGTTCTTGCAAGGTAATCGGTGATGCAAGGATTTCATTTTGGGCATCTGTGACCACCTTTGTTTCTAGATCTTTCAAAAATACTGTTACAGACCCCCCCATCTAATGAGGTCCTGAGGAAATTAGATTTTCGATCGTGATCGAATCGACCCGCCATTTTGTGCTCCGCCGCCATTTTGTGTTGCCCTCACTCAGGCAGCACGGCGAACATAGTCTTTTCTGCTTTTTCTGCAGCTTCGTGTCGAAATAAGCCTTCTGCCTCTATTTACAAAGCTGATGTTAGCACTGGCCGAGTACACTAATCCCCGTCTGGTTTTTCTAATCCCTGTCTCAATTATCTGTTGGTTCACACTATTCTCCTCTGACTTTATCTTATCGTCTGGCCTTCGCTGTCCTCTGCTCGTATTCTCTTGTTTCACAACTGTCCTCCAAAACATACAAACGTATCTCGTCACCTGCGAGTCGACCACAAAACCTGTTAATGAATTAGTTCTTGGGGAGGGGTGACAAACACAGTTGGAGGAGAGGCTCTTCGAGTTATCCGATACTTTGTTTTCAAACCTTTCCTATTCGTTCCGTTCTATTTTCCAACTTTTCTTATTGGCTCTTTCCATATACTTTAGGTGTGTTCTTGGTTAATGTATATTTCACGTATGACCTATATAAGATTGTGCGCCACGGAGTGAAGTGGCAGTCTCCTGCTAACATACCGTGTGTACTTCTAGGATAACTGTACTAGCTGCAGCTAATAAAATCTGATCTTTTACGCCGACGGAGTGTCCCTGTGTCTCTGTGTAGCTGAGCAGGAGAACCCAGGAGATTAAGGCGTACCCTGCGCCGCCGGGCCCAAAAGGTTCCGGTTCTTCAACTGGCGCCCATCATTGGGCGGCTTCAGAGGTAGTGGTTCTGCCTGAAGGTCGTGAGGAACCCCGCAAGAAAATTCTGGAGGAATCGCGAGCCACATTAAGCGACCCCTGTATGTCGAAAGTGGTCCGAAGGTCTTTTGCAGCACGGTTACTCCTTCCTGACGGCTACTGACGACTGCTGCTCTGACTGCCGCCCTGCCTTGGCCCTCTTTCGATGATGTATGGTAAGGCGAGACGATAGACGGGGCCTCTGTTGGCGTAAGAAGACATCCTTAGTTAAGTATTTGGTGGGTCGCGCCCACAATTTTTGGTCCTTTGTTTGTTTTCTTGGTTCCTTAGTCCCTCTGATGCTTAGATTTGATTATTGCAATAGCGAAAGCCGAGGGGTAAGTGCATTTGTGCTGCGTAAACTGAGTTTGCCCCCTTGATGTTTGTGAACAGTCCGGTGAAATCACGAGATGCCTGGTCTGACTAAGTTTCGAAGAATTTTTGCTTTAGTTGTAATAGGGATTCCCGGCTTGAGGACTCTGGTCCGATTCCTTCGGTTGGAACTCCCTCTTTTGAGCTCTACTCTAAAGATGGTGTTGGCCCCATCGCCTTTAATGAGGTATGGATCCGATACACGAAGAATGATGGTGTTTTAAAATGGCCAGAAAATGGTAGTTTTGAGCCTGACATATTAGATAATTTGGAAGCAGTTTTATTCAAAAGAAAAGCCCGGCCGGCAATGTTTGACTCTTTCCGCCTTTGTCGTAAGGAAGCCAAACAGAAGAAAATTAAGCAAGAAAAACGAGATAAGAAAGCACATGGTATGACCATTATACAGGCTGCTCAACAGTTTAAAGATGATGAAGTCGATAATGCGATGGAATTTTCAGAGAGACAGCATCGCATGACAATAGATAAATGCTACCCGATGTTGCCAGCTTCCCCCTCTGATAAAAGAAAGGATTTAGAAGAGGATTCCTTGATGTCTCACCTATTGAGATTGCCTCCGCCTTATGCACAAGGTGCTAATGCACCCCCGTTGTTACAGCCTGTTCAGCCGCCAGTTGCGCCTCCGCCTGCTCCGGCTCTTCCACATTTGCCCCCTCAAGTATTGCCCCCTCTGCCAGCCTTGCCTTCGACTCCTTTGCCTTCGTCTTCTTTGCCCTCTGCTCCTCCGGTAATTACCGATTCCTTTTCAGTTAGTTCGCCTAATACTTTGTCCCCTATTCTTATGTCCAGTTCTCCGTCTATGCGTAAACGACTCACAGAAACGGTCTCTGGTCTTTTGTCTCCTTTCTTTGAGGCATTAAATGTGTCTCCGGCATTTTCTCGAAGACAGTCTCGTAGTCAGATCCCAGATTCCTAAGAACGAGAAATGTTGGACTCTCTTGCTCGCAAATGGATTAAAAAGGGTCCTCGGTATAATGTATCTAATATTATGCCTACCTTCTTACAGTGGAATGCGCCTACGCAGAGATATGTTTACAATGCTATGTGCGATACTCTTATTAAAGGATGGGAGGATATGGACTTAGGTTCAGTTCCTCAGGGTCTGTTAGACATTCAGTATAATTTTGATAAAGGTCTCATTGTGGGTTCTAAGGTTGAGGACGCTGTAAAGACACTTGTTTCCTTTAGAACCTTATTTTCCTCACAGACTTTTCTAGAGTCCGATCCTTCATTTAGGTTGACACTGAAAAATTATCCAATGAGAGAGGTTCCTCCGGTATGGAGAGAAGAGGTTCCAGCAGCAGGTAACGTTCCACCTATTCCTGCTCACTTCCAGCGTATATGGGTACATGTCCCCTGGAAAAGATCCGAAGTTTTAGCCCTTAAACAGTCTCTACCAGATCCTCGTAAGAACCCTGCAGGCTATTATAAAGAGTTGTCACAAACTGTTGAAGCCTGCATCATGAATTTAGCAGATATTGATATGTTGATGGGGAAAGTAGTTCCACAAGCATTATGGGCTAGAATTCGTAAAGAGAATCATGCCCAAGAATTAGGTGGAGACTGGGATGCTATAATTGCCGCATATAGAAACCAAGTGGGTGGTGCGAAGCCTGATGTGTTGATTTCAGAACTCCCTGGTAGGATTATTACATTAATGAAAACGATGATGCCTGCCTTGAGAGTTAACTGGGATAAACTAGCCGCGTGTAAACAGAAGAAAGATGAGAGTGTCTCCGATTTCTTTACTCGTTTCGAGGAGACATTCATTGATCACAGTGGTCAGGACATGACTACTGAAGGTGGACAGCGGTTATTTGTGGATAAGTTCGGATTTAATTTGCTTCCCGAGCTGTGGCATAAGTTGAAAGACTCCGAAAGTTCATGGGCTGTTTCTTCTTCTGCCCAGATATTGACTACTGCTCAATATTATGAAAATAGAGATAAAGAAGAAAGAGATAAGCAAGAGAAAAAGACTAAAGAATTAAAAACTAAAGTTCTCTTGCAACAGGCTTATCCACCTCGTTATGCTCAACCCCAGTTTCAAAAGCCTCCGCAGTTTCAGAGGGTGTATCAAAAGCCTGAGCCATATATTCCGCGACCTTTGTTAGGTCCTAATCAATGTGCCTATTGTAGAGAGGAAGGTTACTTCAAGAATAGTTGTCCGGTTTTATTGCAGCGAAATGGGACACCATCTGCTTCACGAGGTCCTGCTGGCCTCCATTCAGAGGTAGAGGTCGGGGTATGTTGACTCAAGAACAGCGTTCCCTTCCTCCTTCTAATTCCGTGAATTACTTTGATCAGCAAAACGTTCGGTCTACACAATATTACAATGAGGATTGTTATGTTGAAGACGGGAATGAAAGTCTTCATGCTAACTAGGACAGCCATGGACAAAGTAAGGGAGTTGTGTCGATTCCAGTAGATCAGAATGGACCTTATGTTAAAGTCACTACAACGGGTGTTTCAGAGCCATTTCTTTTAGATACTGGTGCGATGAGAAGTTCTATCATTCATTCTAAACTCCCTGGGGCACCTTTGTCTGGCTTAACGAATGTATCTGTAGGATTTTCTGGCGCCCCTGTTCGTAATCCGGTTTCTTGCCCTTTGCCCATTTCAATTGGTCCTTATGATTTGGAAGCTCCGCTCTCTTGACGAATGGTTGCGGTGAGAATCTATTGGGTTTGGACTTATTGAAAAGAATGCATGCTACGATATACTGTTCTCCTTCTGGTGTACATCTTACTTTAGGACAGAAGTTAATTTCTCCAATGTATTTGTCCAAAGATCAGTTTCCACCTGAATTGCTTTCTCTTCCGGCAATGCTTTGGGCCACGGGTCCGAACGATGTGGGCTGTCTTGAGATTCCACCTTATGTTGTCACTCTCAAGCCCAATATTGAATTGCCTCGTATTCTACAGTATAGAATTTCCACTGAAGGTGAAAAAGCGCTTTTGGAAATCATTCATGATTTGATCCAGAAGGGTGTGGTTGAAGAAACGAGAGAAAACATATGCAATAGTCCTATTCTTCCTGTTCTTAAACGCACTGATCCTTCTCAGCCACCTGTATATCGTTTCGCAATTGATCTTCGGGAGGGAAACAAAATTGTTGTACCACAATTTCCTGTTGTCCCAGATATCACTGCTCTGTTGACAATGATAGCATCCACAGCAACTTGGTTTTCTGTTATCGATCTAAAGAATGCCTTCTTTAGTATTCCCATTGCAGAAGAGAGTAGAGATATTTTTGGCTTCTCTCTTGGAGGCCGAAGCTTCCGGTTCAAGCGCGCACCTCAGGGCTATTGTGAAAGTCCCTCTATTTACAGCCAAGCTTTAAAATGTAATCTTGATACTTTTCATTTGCCGTCTGGTGCTGCTCTTATCCAATACATGGATGACTTGTTGATCGCCGCTGATTCAGAAGATATTTTCAAAAACGTGACTGTTGCATTGTTACGCCATTTGTTTAATCTGAATCATAAGGTTTCACCTTCCAAACTACAATATGTTCATCGAGAGGTTACCTACTTGGGTCATCTCCTATCAAAGGAGGGACGACGATTAACCCCAGAACGAATTCAGGCGATTGCACAAATGTCTGTGCCATCCACACAAAGGGAGGTACGTGCCTTCCTGGGCATTACTTCCTATTGTAGGCAGTGGATCCCTAACTTCTCTCTGTTGGCCAAACCCCTGTTGGCACTCACTTTGAAAGATACACCTCAGCCCCTTCCATGGACTGACGAATGTCAGAAGAGTTTCACTGACTTGCGTGCTGCGCTATGTTCTGCTCCTGTATTGGGTACTCCCGATTACAGTAAGCCATTTATGCTATATGTTTATGAAAAAGAAGGTTGTGCGTTGTCAGTTTTAACGCAGCGTTTTGGAAACAAACAGCGACCATGTGCATATTTTTCAGCTACGTTAGATCCGGTAGCTAAAGCATTGCCTAGTTGCCTTAAAGCAACAGCAGCAGCAGCAATTTCTATTCGACAGTCTGCTGGAGTAGTGTTAGACAACACAATTATTGTTATGGTGCCGCATGCAGTGGATACCTTACTGAACTGAACGAAAACGCAGCATCTTACGAGTGCTCGTTTGTCTGGATATGAGCTGACACTTTTGGCTAGTCATGTGCACATCAAACGATGTAACACTTTGAATCCAGCTACTTTGTTGCCTCTTCCAGTAGATAAAAATGATGAAATACAACACGATTGTTTCCTCCGTACTGAGGAAGAGACAAAAGGAAGAATTGACTTGAAAGATACGCCTCTAGAGAATCCGGATGGAATTCTATGGGTGGATGGTTTTTGTTTTAAGCTTCCTAAAGGAGATACAGTTTCAGCCTATGCTGTTACTACTTTACATACAGTTGTGGAAACAGCTTGTATCAGACACAATTCAGCTTAAGCAGCAGAACTGATAGCTTTAACAAGAGCATGTGTATTGTCAAAAGGAAAACGAGTGAATGTGTATACTGACAGTCAGTATGCATTTGGTGTGGCGTTTAATTTTGGGCGTCTTTGGAAAGAGAGGGGATTCCTTACTTCACATGGCACTAAAATACAACCTGGTCAGTTGGTGACTGATCTTCTTGAGTCACTTTCTTTACCTGCTCAGATTGCAATTGTGAAGTGTAGTGCACACAAGAAGATTACAGATGATGTTGGTCGAGGAAATGCATTTGCAGATGAAGTAGCGAAAAAGACAGCGAGAGATGCTACAAGTCGAATGTATGTTGCGGGTCCTGCGAACTGGGTTAGAGAGAGAGGAATGTATGAGGATACAGTAGAAAGTGTAAGGTCAATTCAGGGAGAGGCTACAGAGAAAGAATTGAGTAAGTGGAAAGAAAGTACAGGAATGTTAGATGAGATGGGATGTTGGGTGGAATTATCTGAGCACCAACGTTGGCTGTTACCGGACGCCTATGTACTTCCAGTAGTTACTATGGCGCATGGTCCAGCCCACTTAAGTGCGAAAGGTATATGCAAGCTTCTGGCTCCAGTGTGGCAAAATGAAGGAATCCCAAAGTAGCAGACAATGTAGTAAAACACTGTATTATTTGTTTGATGTACAATCCAGGAAAGGGAACTCCAGCGGGTCACTTTGCTCCTCCGACCTATCCATTTGAGGTGTTACAAATCGATTACATTCATATGGAGCGATGCAATAACCTCAAATATGTTCTGGTGGTAGTATGCACCTTCTCTAGGTGGATAGAAGCATACCCTCTAAAAGACAATACAGCCTTATCCACAGCTAAGGTTCTACTGAAAGAATTCTTTCCCAGGTTTGGTTTGCCGCGCATTGTCTGGAATGACAATGGAAGCGAATTTGTGGGCCAAGTCATGCAGAAAGTTTGTGTGGGACTTGTTATCAAGCAAAGGTTTCATGCGGCAAACCATCCACAATCAGCGGGTTTAGTGGAATGCTACAATGGAACCTTGAAGCTAAAGCTAGCGAAAGTGCAGGCTAGTACAGGACTTAATTGGCCCGATGCCTTAACATTGGCTCTTCTATCCACCAGAACTGCTGTACACTCTTGTTTGGGACTTAGCCCTTACGAAGTGGTGTTTGGATGACCAGCTAATATATGGGGAGTCCCTAGCCCTAAGAAATACTCAGACTTGCCATATCCAATGTTGTTTGATTACTTGCATGAACTTACAACTAAATTGCGTGTTCTCCATCAACAGGTTCAGAGTGCTTTGCCGGAGGCCTCCACAGACCCAGGTCATTCCATCCGACCAGGTGACTGGGTCTGTACTAAGAATTTCCAAAGGACGAAAAATTTGGAACCCAGGTGGAGGGAGCCTCGATTAGTTCTCCTCACCACGAGAACGGCAGTAAAGGTCGAAGGAAAGAAAAACTGGATTCACGGCGTGCATTGTAAGAAAGTGCCTTTGCCTCTACCCTTTGATCAATGGATGCGTAAGGGCATTAGCGACTCCGAGAGCGAGAAGGTTCCACGATTTGTACCTTTCAGTGATGCACGCCTGAATGGAACATTGTCTGAGAAAGAGGACGACGACATTCTTCAGGGAGCAATAACACCACATCGTCGCTTGAACACGACAAATCCAAGAACATTTTTCCAAGACCAAACCGTACCTGACAAAGAACACTATAACCTAAGACCTAGACTGAAGAACACTTAAGATTTTCTCTCACCTAAGTAGTATTCTATCCCGGTTGCAGGGTCACGGTAGGAGTCTTGATTGTGACCTGAGTAGTGGCAATAGGCCTGCAGGACTTGCAGTGTCATAGGACGGCAGATAATCATAATTAAGTGATTAAGGAAGATTGCCGTGAGCATCCATTAGAAAGATGGAAACTACATTAGGGAAAAGAGAGAGAAAGGATAAAATGAAGAAAGAATTCTGTAAATTAATGTACAGTCGTTTTAGTATAACCTTGTGTATCATTATATTATTGTGTATTCTTTTGGCGTGTATAAATTGGATTATTTACGCTCTGCAGCAAAAAGTTATCTCTCCTTCTACCTCTTTGTCTTCCTCTACTGTCTCTCCACATTTATTTCATACCCTTCCTCAGCATGAACTCATTAGAAGACCCGAGTATTACAACAATTCATTTGTCCAGTTATTACATCAACACCAATTAGTGATCAATACAACTGACTGTTGGGTGTGTGGACTTATACCACATTCCACAGAGAAAGGAACGCCAAATTTAGTTCTTCCGTTTTCTTATGAGGGTTCTGCTTGGGCTTATTTTGTTATTTTCTCCAATGCCTACCAAAGCAAATTCAGACGACCCGTTAGTTCATATATTAGTGGTCCGGATTTCAGTCATAGTTCACTGATTAAGGGAATGGTAGCTATGGCTAAAATCATGGAGAATGGTAAGATTTCCATTGACGAAAGAAAAGCGTACACCAACTGGAATGTCACCCATTATGTCACTAGCCTTAGTGATAAGGTTAAACAAGGGAAATCTTCACCGATTTGGACTATTCCTCAGCAGGGACATTTCTGTCTGCAAATTAATAATCCGTCTACTGATACCGTACAAAGAAACAACTGTTCCCACACATACGTCTACTCCTCTCAGAACTCGCCTCCTCTAGTACCATCCCAAGGCACGTATT
Organism: Triturus cristatus; assembly: GCF_964204655.1. NCBI lineage: Eukaryota > Metazoa > Chordata > Amphibia > Caudata > Salamandridae > Triturus > Triturus cristatus. The sequence continues at coordinate 1,194,412,643 of NC_140593.1, forward strand.
TTATCTGCCACGATAGGGCTTACACGTGGTTGCCAACTGGTTTTTCTGGTACCTGTTATATAGCTTTCCTTCTTCCCCCTACATACACCGCTTCTGCAAATCATCATCGAAACAGATATGGCAGAGGGATTATTGACTCAAAAGACGCAGCAGGACAAGAGGGAGGAGATTTCCTCAAAGGAATTCTTCCTTTTTGGGGTCCGATGGCCAACAGCAGAAATATAAGGCAACTGGTTCGTGTCGTAGAAACCACTATAGACATCACTGTAGGAGCCTTAAGTAATATCACGGCAGAACTACAGGCAGATCGTCTTCTGACATTACAAAACCGAGTTGCTTTAGACTTTGTTCTTGCGGATCGTGGTGGAGTGTGCAAATTAATCGGGTCAAGTTGCTGTATTTTCATACCTGATGACGCTCCAACAGTATACCAAGCTATCTCTAAGTTACATATCATCTCTGAGTCGATTCATCAGGACGAAGGAGATTGGTCATTATTGGAGTGGTTCTGGGGACTACTGTCCAAATGGGGTTGGAAAATATTGACATTCCTTGGAGTAGTTTTGACCATCATTTTCTCTTGTTGCCTTTGTATGCACTGTGGTCCCGTCGTCTGCGACCTGTGTGCTACTATGTGCATCCCTAAACCCAAACCAGAAGTAACAGAGAATATTAGAATGATGCTACAGCAACAGCTCGATGACCTCATGGCCATCGACATTGACTCAGATTAATGTGAGTCTATGTGTCTTGCCTGAGTTCTGGCAAAAGGAGGGTCTGTGGAGATTCGATTTTCGATCGTGATCGAATCGACCCGCCATTTTGTGCTCCGCCGCCATTTTGTGTTGCCCTCACTCAGGCAGCACGGCGAACATAGTCTTTTCTGCTTTTTCTGCAGCTTCGTGTCGAAATAAGCCTTCTGCATCTATTTACAAAGCTGATGTTAGCACTGGGCGAGTACACTAATCCCCGTCTGGTTTTTCTAATCCCTGTCTCAACTATCTGTTGGTTCACACTATTCTCCTCTGACTTTATCTTATCGTCTGGCCTTCGCTGTCCTCTGCTCGTATTCCCTTGTTTCACAACTGTCCTCCAAAACATACAAACGTATCTCGTCACCTGCGAGTCGACCACAAAACCTGTTAATGAATTAGTTCTTGGGGAGGGGTGACAAACACAGTTGGAGGAGAGGCTCTTCGAGTTATCCGATACTTTGTTTTCAAACCTTTTCTATTGGTTCCGTTCTATTTTCCAACTTTTCTTATTTTCCTCTTTCTATATACTTTAGGTGTGTTCTTGGTTAATGTATATTTCACGTATGACCTATATAAGATTGTGCGCTACGGAGTGAAGTGGCAGTCTCCTGAGAACATACAGTGTGTACTTCTAGGATAACTGTACTAGCTGCAGCTAATAAAATCTGATCTTTTACGCCGACGGAGTGTCCCCGTGTCTCTATGTAGCTGAGCAGGAGAACCCAGGAGATTAAGGCGTACCCTGCGCCGCCGGGCCCAAAAGGTTCCGGTTCTTCAGTCCCTCCCTCAGTACATAATTGCTCATAATACTTTTTAAAAAACATTTAGTATTTCTGTTGGGGATTCTTGAATTTGAGCCAAGGGATCTTTAATTATGAAAATTCTATTTGACACCTCTCGCTGTCGAAGGCGTTTTGCCAAGATCCGCCCAGTGTTCTCCCCCATTTCATACAGCTCAGCCCTTTGTTGTACATATTTAGCAGCCACCTCTGAGCCAAAATGTTGATGTATTTTAACTTGACAATTGAGATTTCCTCTTGGCACTACTCACTATTAAGCCCTTTGCTAACTCTTCTCATGAGTTCTAGTTCCGCCATTTCTAACTGTTTGAACCATTTCCCTATTTCATTCTGCAGAACTTTCTGTCGAGAAATGGAGAAGCGCAGGGTCTCGCCTCAAATCCCTTCCTTTAAAGTATCCCATCCTATAGTATCGGCGGATGAACCTCTGTTAGGATTGAAGAACTCAACAATTCATTTAGTCATATGATCCTGATAAAGTTGATCACACAGAAGTTTCCTTTCGAAAGTCCAAGGCCTTTGAGCCCTAGTAACCCCAGACAATAAGACTTCAATTACTAAAGCATTATGATCTGAAATGGCCTTTGGATAACTTTCCACTTTAGTTGTTAACTAGTTGGTCAGAAGTCAAAAAACAATCTAGCCGAACTAACTTATTTTTTAAAAATATATCTTTATTGACCTTTTAAACAGACAAACTGTACTGATATCGGCATGCACCAAAACATTGGCATATCATACTGAGTGTTCACCTTCGGATTACTGTAGGCCGTAGCCCAAGTACAACAGCAGTAATATACAATTTATTCCGGTGCCCACCCCTGCACCTTCCGTGTAATGCCTCAATCTTGAACAATCCTATGGATCCCTGCCATGGCCCATGCCACCCGGCTTCTGTGCTATGCATCAACTACCCTACCTTCCCTCCCACTCCCCTTCCCGCAATAGAACTCCCCCCCTCCCCCCAGCCTAGTCTGGTATATAATCCCTTATGGCATACCCTGATGGCCTAATCATTCCGCTTCTTTTACCCCTTCAAGTAGAACCGTGCTACCCTGTGTCTCTCATCCCATCGTTATTATCTGGCTCCCGTCCTGAGTGCACGCTTTCCCCGTTACCTCGTTGTCTGCTCCGTCTGTACCCCTGTTTACCAACTCCGCCACCATTGCCCCCCAGGCTTGTACGTCATCTTCTAGTTTCTCATTGCGTCTGGTCCGCTGCATTCGGATCACCTCGGCAGTCGCCTACTCCTGCACATCCCTCACCCACTGTGACATACTGGGCGGATGGCGACCCATCCATGATATGGCAATCCGCTTTTTGCAAGCACCAGCCCTAAACGGATCAGCTTTCGACTAAAATTCTTATTCTTGAGTCCAGGCAACAATCCAAGCAGTACCACCAGGATCTCTCCTGCTATCTCCCAGCATGTCGCCCCCCCCTCAGTGCCTCTAGAACTGACCCCCCGTTCACTCGATCATCCCGGATCGCCCGGTATAAATGTGAAACCAGCCTACTGACTTTAGCCATCATTAGCAGAGTCTGTAGCGTCCAGACCGAGGGCTCGCCTGGGAACATGGGCCAAAGGTCCCTCTCCACCTGTGCAATCATTTCATATTGTAAGAATTGCCCTGGACCCAGCCCAAACATCTCCCAAGCCTGGTCCTGTGAGATGTATTGCGCATTATTATATAGGTCGCCCATGGTCTGGCAACCCACCTCCTGCTATTTCCGCACTGACATTGATGCAGCAATCTGCCGGAATGGCTGGACCACCCACAGGGGCATGCCCGGTGCATACGGAGCCCTCTTCAGTACTTTCTGGACTGCCACGTCCCACATCTCTGACACATATCGCACTATGTAGGGGCATGTCGGAGGCACCCCCACCCCCATCATAAGTAACTCAGGTAGCTCCTTTTCTCCTACAGACCCTCCCAGCAAGGTCTTTTCCCAGTTGTCGACCCCATCTAACCAATGCACTGTGTACTGGAGCTGTGCAGCAATGTAGTAATATTCCAATCATGGGACCTCTAACCCCCCAGCCTGCCAAGTTTGTTGCAGAGTGGCCAGACTAACTCGTTTGTGTTTGGACCCCCATAGCAAGTCTACGAGAAGCTTGTCCAGTTTATTAAAAAAGGATAGGGGGATTAGATAGAAGGAGTGCTGCATCGCGTACAAGCACCGTGGCAGGACCACCGTTTTTGTTAGCGCTATCCTCCCCATAAGAGATAATGGCAACTCCCGCCAACAACGTACCGAGCCTCTCAGACCCTCCACTATCCTGCCGATGTTCTGCGCCAGATATTGCTCAGCGGTATCTGCTAGCCGGACCCCCAAATAGCGTGCTGCGGACCGAGCCCATGGAAGACCCACCTCTGGTAATTCCTCATCCATGTGGAGGGCCAATCATCCAAACGGAACCAACTTGGTCTTCCCCTGGTTGGGCCGCAAGCCCGACACACTCCCAAACCCTTCCAAAGCACTCAGCAGCACCGGCACTGCCGCTTTTGGGTCCGTGACGTACACCAGGGTGTCTTCTGCATACATGGACAACAACGTGGTTAGATTCGCCAACCCTGATCCCAAATGATGCCATCCTTGTTCGGAGATCCACCGCCAGTGGTTCCATCGCCACAGCAAAAAGTAATGGCGATAGTGGGCACCCCTGTCTGGTGCCCCTATTCAGTTGGAAGGCCCGAGACACTAACCGCCCCACTCTAATCCTAGCACACGGCTCCGAGTACAGCAGCTGCACCCATTGTAAAAACCGGCCTCCCACTCCCATTGCCCGCAGAACCTCCCAAAGATATGACCACCCTACAGAGTCGGACGCTTGCTCGATGTCAAGAAGTACTAAAGCTCATTCCTCCTGCCGGAGCACGGACAGGTGCCATACATGAGACAGGCGTCTGAGGTTCATGGCCGTGCTACGTTGAGGAATAAAACCCGCCTGATCCGAGTAAACGAGCCTTTGCAGGTATGGTTGCAAACGCGCAGCCATGATCCTTCTAAGGATCTTCATGTCGATGTTGAGCAGGGATATGGGCCTATATGACCCTGGAAGTATGATCGTCCCTGTCTGCCTTAGGAAGCATCACCACCACTTCCTCATTTATGGAGGGCAGGAGTGCCGCACCTGAAAGGCTTCATTGTATACCTCAAGGAGGTAGTCCACCAAGACATGCGTGAATTTCTTATAGAATTCGGCCGGCAGGGCATCACTACCGGGACTCTTGGCTGATTTCAGAGAATTGATCCCTCCCAAGATTTCCTCCCTTAAGAGTGGCACATCCAGCATTTCCCCGATCTCAGCCTGCAAACAGCTGAGCCCCAGAGCATTAAGAAAATCCCCCAGGTCCTTCCGTGTTGGGGCCCGGCGCCTCACGTATCCTCCGGCCATATGGTCCGCCAGGGTATCCAGAATGCCATGCTGGCTCTATACTGTATGTCCATCCGCAGTACTCATCTGCACTATACCCGAGGGCTGCATCTCATTACGGATCAACCTTGCCAGAGAGCTCCATAGCGATCTCCTTCTGCATGCAGATGCTGCCGGTATGCGGTGTAATGAAACTTCTCCTGGTGGCACAATACCACCATAAACTCATCCCGTGTCTCCCACCACTCCGTCCAGCCGTGAGGCTCTGACGGCAACACCTCTTCTAATTCCGCCAGTCATCACTTCGGGGTCTGCACATCCCTTTCCAGCTGCTTCCGAACACCATAAGTTGTGCTAAGGCAAATCCCCCGAAGATCCACCTTATTCGCTTCCCATTCCATGGCCCGCGACGTCGCTGATCCCCAATTAATCCTAAAATAAGACCTAAGTACCTCATCCAGCTTCCCGACGAAGGGCGGCTCTGTAACCGCCTCCGCCTGGAGCCGCCATGTAGGGATGGCTGCTCTGGGTCTGGCCATACTCAGCGTCGCCAGCAATGGGAAGTGGTCCGAGATATGCCTCAGAAGGTACGTTACCTCCTCCACCTTGGGCATCAAAGTCTACGATACCAAAATCTGATCCAGCCTACTGTACGTGTTGGATGCCGGGGTGTAACAGGAGAACACCTGCGATGTCGGATGCCGGGTCCGCCATACATCAAGCAGGCCCATCTCCCTCATCACATCCATAAGAACCCCAGTCATGCCTGGCTTGGTATTCGAGCGAGAGGCTCGCGGTCCAATATCCCATCCAGGACACAGTTAACATCCCCTAGGAATATAACTTCTCCCCCCAGGTATGGGGTCGCTACCTTCATTACTTCATAGAAAAATGTGGGTGCGTCCACATTAGGGGCATACACATTTATCAGGCATACTTCCTGGCCATCCAGCCTCCCATGTAATACTACATAACGTCCCTCAGGATCTAGCGTGTGATGTAAATGTTGGAAAGGGGTCCCAGGATCTACCCAGATCAGTGCCCCCGTGCAAATTCCGAGAATGAGTTGGCATAAATCTGTCCGCACAACCTGCGTCTAATGAATGGCAGCGTCTCCACCCAAACATGTGTCTCCTGCAACCCCGCTATGGGTATTTTATATCTCCTTAAGAATTAATGTACCCTTCTCCGTTTCTCTAGTGAGGCCATTCCCCGTATGTTCCATGTGAGTAGCTTCGTCAGGGAGGGAGCCATAAGCCCATACATTTGGCTGCCCGATTCCATTCACATCCCGCCAGGACAATCTCGAACTGAACGTTCTGTGGTAAGTTTCGACCCAGACATGGATCCCCCCTTTGTCCCCAACAACCGAAAACCTCAACTACAACAGAGCAAACACCCTGATCCTCCCCTCCCACTGGGCAGTTTGACAATACCTTCCCCCGCTAACATTGCGAGTGAGCAGTTCTATCTCCCGCCCTACACCACCCCCCTCAAGCTCACCCAAGAAAAAAGTAAGATTCCTCCCAACGTTTCCCCCCCGAAACCCAGAGTATGTCCTATAGGGACACACTCCGACTCTCTTTGATCATCAGCGCCACGCAAGGGACTGGCTCCCAAACCAGACACGAGGACTGGGCCTCTAGCTCCCGGGAGAGAATCCAGCTGCTGGTGAAGGGTATGTCCCACTCCCCACGGCCTACATATACATTTAATCCTCACCCCAAACTTAGAACATGCATCATATAACTTTTAGTATCACAAGTGGAAGATACAGGCACTTATCTGTGTATCCAGTGTCCCAGCCATCGTCCTCAATCCCCACCAAATATTCAGACAACATTTGTACCCGGTATGACCTCCGATGAGGTTAGTATTGAGTCCTGCAACCCCTCCACCACCTGCAAAGTTCCATCAGCGCACACCTTAACCCTCCCAGAATCCCTGGTGTCCTGTAGTCCTATTCCTTCGAACATTCAGCATCGTTGTCCATTCCGGTCTAATGAAATTGTACGCTGGCCTGACTGTGCCTGCATCCTCTACCCGGAGCTCTCAGTCTCCCGTGCTGTCCATCCATCCAGAGGCCTCTTCCGCGATCCAAAAAACAGAGTCTTGCCCTTGTGCTCCACCCGGAGCTTGGCCGGATACAGAAGGCTGTATTTCAACCCTGCTTCCCTCATGTGCCATTTTACAGCCAGAAAAGTACGTGGTTGGTCCTGCACCCTCTGGGTATAGTTGGGCAAAATAGCAATATGATGCCCCTCAAATTGTAGTTTGGGCTTGGTGCGGGTAAACTGTAGGAGGTGGTCTCGGTCCTGATAGTTAAAGAAGTGGGCTATAATGGCCCGTGGTGGCACCCCTGGCCTCGGCGGGGGAACCAATGCCCTGTGGGCCCTTTCAATGTTGAAAAATTTGGACGGCTTACCAAGAGCCAGGATCTTCGTTATCTGGTCTTCGAGGAACAAATCAGCGGACAGCCCTTCCACCCGCTCAGGAAACCCCATGAACCTCAGATTATTCCTTCGGGAGAACCCCTCCTGGTGTTCGGTGAGCTCATCCAACCTAATCGTCTTCCTCTGGAGGTCCATAACTGTGGTCGGTAGAGCCTTTACCTCCGCTTGAAGAGCATCCACTTTCTGCTCCGCAGATGTGACCCTGTCCGAGACCTTACGCAGGTCACATTGCAGAAGACTCACATCGATCGCCATCCGGTCAATTCTGGCCACCATCTCGTTCCTGGTCGTCTGCACCGCCCCAAATATGTGTCTCAGAGAGGGATCTTGTGTGTCCTCCCCCTGTGCACTCTCATCGTCGGCCTCCTCTTGCACGTCTTTCTGCTGTAGCCCCTGGGGTAGAGGCTGCGCATAATTCAGAAATGTATTTGTTTGAGCCTTAGCCCCTTTATCCTTCCCCATGGTGGGCACCGATCAGTCCCCTCCACCACTCCAACTGGCGCAAACGCACCCCGGGATCCACTCTGCCGTCCTCGTCCCACCTCGACGATCCAACTCCCAGGATCTTGGGCAATCACAGTCAGTTGTGCCCCACCTAGTTCAGCACCGGCCACCGGTCACTCAGGCCGCCCCTATTTTGCACAATTCCACAGAGGCTGCTCCCCAGCACCAGGATCCGCCACAGGTGCCTCACCTCCACCACCAGTATAATCCAGCAACCTCAACAGAGGTCAACTGTAGCGTGCACTGGCTTCCTGCCTAACAAATGTAGGCCACGAGCATTCACTCCGCGTATTTCCGGTGGCCTCTCCCCCCTGTGCCGCTAGGAGTGATTCCACCGCCCCGTCACTGCAGGCCCGTGCACCTCCGAGCCTCCACAAGTCTGTCCCGGTTACCGTACTCCTCAGGGGTCCCCCTGTACAGCGCGTTCCAGCCACCAATGTCCTCCGAGTGCACCCATGTCTACAGCCTGCCTGGCTCACAGGTAGTCACCCGACTCCCCTGGCAGGTTATACCGCGACCCCCCGTAAAGCTCCGGTGGCCGGTCGCACAGGCCCTGCTGTCATCCAAGCGTCCTTATGCATGCACCCGACCTCCGGGACAAGCCCAGCTCCCAGGTCGGTGAATTCACTGCCTCCGCTGCTGACCTGTTCTACTGCAGATCCGGGGTCTAGTTGAAGAAATCGCTCACTCCAGGTCCCTGGCACGCCCGACAGCAAGCACCTCTCAGACCAAGATGGCGGCTCCGCTCTCAGGCTGCTCTTTGTTCTCATTGCCTGAACATCCACTGACTCACTTCCTCACGGCTCCAGCCCTCCCAGGGGACTCACCGGGTGTTCAGGATTACGGGGCAAGGTCGGTGCCTGACTCAGCACTGCAGGATAGTGCCAGATTTATGCCGCGGTAGGACGGAGTTCAACGCCGCACGTCCTACTCGGCCATCTTGCTGGCCATGCCCCCCCAGTTGAACTAACTTATTGTTTGCGGGCCGAGTAAAAAGTTAATCCTGGATCCGCTGTTCTATACTCGTGCCAGCTATCAATCAGACCCTGTTCTCTCACTAAGCTTTGCAAACTCGATAGACCTTTACTTTCCTGCCCTGATATGGTAAGTCAGCATTCATATTATGAATGTTAAAATCTCCACAGAGAATCAAGGGGCATGGCCATAGGGCAAGTTCGATTCCTAGAAAATGTAATACGTCGGGAACATCTAGGTTAGACCCATAAATGGAACAGATTGTAATAGAGTCATTATCAGCTGTGCATTTATACTCAACTATAGCCCATTGCCCCAGCTTATCTTCCTTAACTCTCTTACACAGACCTAAACCATGTTTTGCAAGGATTGTAACCCCCCTTGTGGTTGTTCCCCACTGAGCACATGCTAGGATATTAAAACCTAAGTCCCTTAGCCACCAGCGCTTGCTCCAAGGTATATGAGTCTCCTGAAAACATACTACTTCAATCTGCATATAGGGAAGGTATACCCCTTTTTTCCTATCATTAAGGCAACAAACATTTAGTGAGCAAATACAAATTTTACCCATCATCCTTGTATTGACAATTCTCAGTATCACATCTCTCCATCAAAAACATTAAATTACGATTGCTCATAGAAATCATTTCAATCTTCTTTAAACATATATAAACATCATGACATATATTAAAACAAGTTCCTTAACCTTTGCTTACTCCCCTACCCCTTCCCTCTCCCCCTCCCCTAAGCCTACCTCCCATGACACCCATCACCCTCCCCCTCCCCTTGTGCCCCACCACCCTTCACTAACGGCTAGACCAACCAGGTTCTGTGATGAAAAGGGAGCCCTCCCTCATGCCTGCTCCAATCAAAAGAGAGAGTAAAGGAACACCACAAACATCACAGCAAGAAAAACCAAAAACATAGTTAACTATCTTCCTCATACGTAGAGTTTACTCAAGGGTTTGCAAAACTTCTTTAGCCAGAATCTCTGATGAGAAAAAGTGGGGGATTTCCCTCCAGATTATTTTAAGTTTGGCCGGATTCAATAGAAACACATGCTCTCCCTTATTCTGATATGGCTGTATTAGCTGGCGGAGTCACCAGCGGCGTTCTACTGTTGAATGACAATAATCGGGCCTTACAAAAAAGGTGTGGCCCTTAAAAGATCGTTGTCGATCCGGATGGGCAAGATCATAGATTGCCTGGCGAAGGAGGAAATTCCCTAAATAGATCAAGCTAGCACAGGGTTTATTCCCAACTGAAGATTTCCTCTCCTTGAATGGGAACCTATGAGCACGCTGTATTTCTTGAGTCCAGTCCCAGCTCCCCAACTCCGGGAGAGCTCCTTTCAGAAGATCAACAATGTATTTTAAAACATTGCCCCCCTTAGCCCCTTCTGGAATGCCCAAGACCCTCAAGTTATTGCGTCTCATTCGATTTTTGAACTCTTCCAACTTCCAGCGAGTGTCTGACATTTGACCCTCCAGTGACAATGTCAATTCCTTAAGGATTATGGCTTCATTTTCCAACACATTGACTTTACTTTCAACCTCGTCCATTCTTCCCAGAAATTCAGAGCAAGTTTTTGAATTCTTCCGTATGGGCCCCCTGCATCTTCCGGCATGCCGTCTGGACCCTCCGACTTTCAATGTGCGTTTTGTCTCTATGGGCCATGATGCTTTGATATATTGAGACTAAGGAGGCAGGTTCGATTTCACCTATATTGTCTCCAGCTGTAGCCGTATTACCTTCTAAATCTGGGGAGACAAATGTAGTCCCAAAGAAGACCCTGAGTTTTCTTTTCCTTTTTCCTACCTCTGTCATGTGGATTTCTTCCCTTATTAACTGTGGCCGAAGTTTTGTCATGCCCCCATTGGAGTTACTGGAGTCCGATGCCTGACTCTGTCTATCCGACTCGGACCAGTCTGAAATGTCAGATAGGGAGAAGAACTTATCTCCGACTTCTGCCTCTGCCCCACAATTAGCAACTATCTCTCCTATTGCACCATCCTGTTTATCAAAGGGACCGCCCAATGGAGATATTTCATTTCCTCCAGCCATTAATACCTCAGATCCATTCTATTGCAGGCACGCCCCCCCCTCTTACCACCAGAGCTTTCCAAAACCTGTGCTGCCACTTGCGCCTCTACAGGAGTTAGAATCTGGCTCACCTCAGAGTCTGGAAGTGTCAGTTGTGGCTGTATCCCAGAGTTGGAATCTTCCTCCTGACATTCACTGCTGGATCCAGCCTCTTGTGGTCTTGGGAGTGGGCCTGTGGGGGAGGGGTGGTCCTGCACCAATGGACTTTTTTTTATTAGGGGTCTTCCCTGAGTCCCTTGTGATGGTGCTGGTGTGGGGGGGTTTCTTAAAGAAATTTTCCATGTGCCTTCCATTTCTGCCCTTTTGCTGGGGGACCTTGGCCCGTCTTAACTGTTACTTTCTTGGCCACTGTCCCAGTCTCCATGCAGATTTTGGCCGTTTTCAACTTAGCTTGAGGCATTCCCTAAACGGATGCCAGAAGAGCGTTGCAACCAACCACTGTGGCTCCAACAAGAAACAAAACTGCCCGCCAAGCAGCGTGGCTCCACACACGGCACACCAGGAGCGCCCGAAGTGAGAGCACGCTGACAAGCCTCGCACAGCGTTTTGTGCGTCCGACGGCAGCTTTCCCACAGAGCATACTGCTGGGCAGGTGGAAGACTGGAAAACACGGATGCGAGGCGGCTGAACGGGAGGGCTCCCAGCGGCCGCGGTTAGACAGCCGTCATCTTGCCATCCGATATGCTCACCGATATCTCAGTACTGAGACATTCATAGGGCTCTGACCTCTAGTATCCACTGATATCCCAGTACTGAGGCATTCAAAGGGCTCTCACATTGCCCCTATTGCTTGACGTGCAGCGTCCACTGATATCCCTGTACTGAGACATTCACAGAGCTTTCACACTGCCCTTCTAACCTGACCTCTAGCATCCAGTGATATCCCAGTTCTGAGGCATTCATAGGGCTCTCACATTGCCCCTATAGCTTGACGTGCAGCGTCCACTGCAGCATCTACTGAGACATTCATAGGGCACTCACACTGCCCTTCTGTCCTGACTTCTAGCATCCACTGATATCCGAGTATGAATCATTCAAAGGGCTCTTACATATTGTCCTTCTATCCTGACCTGTAGCATCCACTGATATCTCAGTACTAACCGCGGGCGGAGCTTGCGGAGCGGGACTACGCGTAGGTCCACTGAGTTGGTTACAAACTCAGTGGAACTCACCTCCGCCTCCACCCCATCTATTAAAAAGTTAATAATAATTTTGCACTTCTTTCCTGACCTGTAGCGTCCACTGATATGCCAGTACCGAGGCATTCATAGGGCTCTCACACTACCCTGCTAGAGTGACCTGCAGCATCCACTGATATTCCAGTACTGAGGCATTCATAGGGCTCTTACACTACCCTTCTTTCCTGAACTGCAGCATCCGCTGATATCCCAGTGCTGAGGCATTCATAGGGCTCTCACACTACCCTTCTTTCCTGACCTGCAGCATCCACTGATATCCCAGTGCTGAGGCATTCATAGGGCTCTCACACTACCCTTCTTTCCTGACCTGCAGCATCCATTGATATCCCAGTGCTGAGGCATTCATAGGGCTCTCACACTGCCCTTCCATCCTGACCTGCAGCATCCACTGATATCCCAGTACTGAGGCATTCATAGTGCTCTCAAATTGGCCCTTCCATCCTGTATCACAGTATTGCCCAGATCCATCTGCAGAGGAAGTGACATCACTGGTTTCCCAACCATGGCACCCTGCGCTCCTCCCCCTCCCAGGACCTACCTAACAGCAGCTGCAGCGGATACATGCAGAGGACGTATCCAGCAGGCATGCCACTGGTGCACCTGTCCACGCCTGGACTGTGCCCAGTTCTGCAACCCTTGGGTGTCCGCTTATCTACCGCTACCTTGCCATGCTCCTCCATGCTCTCAACCCCGGTCACCACTCACCGCACTGCTGCCATACCGCACCATACAATACAGTAGGGGCGTTCACATATGCCTCCTGAAAGTTCTCATGCACTTTTCCATATCCTGCACCCACCACTCTCACACCAACAGCACTAGACATCCCACTCGGTCACACAAACCAGTCATCCCCTCGCACAGTCCAAACACTACCCAGACAATGCACCATGCTCGAATGCATGCTCCTCAACGCACACACTCATGCACCAAACAAGCCTCGGACCTACTGCATGACATGCTTTGGACCTGCTCATCCTCATGGAGACATGGCTTAAAGAGATGTCTGCACCAGGCATCTCTGTGGCCATCCCCACCAGCTGTAAGATTGTCAGGCAAGACTGTCAGCACAAGCCTGGAGGTGGCGCTGCCATCATGTTAAAAGATACCATTAGCTGCACCACCTACAGTCTCCCCCACCAGTTACACAGAACACCTCCCAGTCAAGATACGTATCACAGCCAAATTCTCCATGGGCAGGAACCTTCGTATACAGACTACCAGGACCCCGCGCCAATTTTGATAGCACATCACAGACTTCGTCACACCCTTCACCAATGCCAGCATTTTCATCTTCCGTAGAGACCTACATTTTTAGCTAGAAAAGAACACCCACCCAAACTCACTGGCCCTTCTAGAAAACCTCCAAACCTCTGCCTTACCCAGCACGTCACCGGACCCAGACACACCGCCGGAGATCTATTGAACACGATTTTCTCTTTAATCAGCAACATTGCAGTCGACAAGCCATCAACTATGACCTGGACAGACCATCGTCAGTTTTTAGCATACCCATCCTGCACCACCACAGACCTACCGCCACCAGAACCGCCAACTGCGACTGGAAAAGCAGCACAGTGACGTAATGACTATAAGGCCCAACACAATTTTCAGTAGGCAAAGGCTTCATTTTCTGCATTTTTGCCGAATCATCAACATGTCTGCCTTTGGCGCAGATGTCATCTATTCTTATCAGTCCCAGACCCTGTGAAAATGTCAATTCACTCAGATATAGACACCAACAAGACACCCGATGCGACATCGGTCAGGAACAAGAGCCTTGTTATCTCAGTTTGGAGGTCAAACGAGAACAATAGCCAAAACAGTACTCTAAATTGTCATTTTTGTACCTTATTTGTTTGAAAGAATGCATCTTAGACTAGCATCTTTAAGCTATTTGGTTATACCAGGCATTCCTAAGAAAATGTTGGAAATTCCATCTTAGATAAGATATAGTGAAAAGGGACCGCCACTTGTCAGTAGAGGTCCATAGCTGCCGAGGTTTCAGATTGCTATGTGTGACATTTTCATAATTTCAGTGTAATTATGGGTGACATTTCAACCACTATGAGTGACACTTTCTCACAAGCAATTACACCCATTTGAGCAATGAGAAACTCTTAAGAAGAACCAGAAATGGCAGGGCCCACTAACCTAATGGCTTTGTAACCTGATCGTACTGTTACGGGGGCAAGCCTCAGGAGAGGCTGTTTGAGGAACACGTTAGCCTAGGTCACAGGCCAGCTGTGCAGGTCCCTTCTGGCTGTACATTATTTAAAAAAGACTACAGTATGATAAATCAATAGCTGAGTGGCCGACCGCCCTGGTGCGCCCACCTATGACATGAGTTTGTTGGGCACCAGCGTCATGATGGCTCAATCTAACTGGATAATCTAAGCAATATTTCTCAAAGTCAAAGGCGTGTTTACTTTAAAAATAATATTGACTCTCACTCTGAGGCATCCCTCTACTACTGAGGATTAATGATGCGGATGACTCCTACGTGGCCTGGGATTTGGCCCTCCCGCTCGCGTGTTGTGATGGCGCTGCGGCCCATCATACGTCCGGCGAGCACCTGAGACCTATATTTGCTGCACCCGCACTCTGTTCACGGAGAGTGGCCGGCCTCAGTGACTCCGACTGACTCAGCCGCTCTGGGCTGAGTCGCGTGAACTGAAATCACACCCAGATTGAATTCCATTTTTTACAGCTGGCATCGGCAGTGGCGAGTACATCTCTAAGCCTGACTTGCCCTGAAATAGCCTCGCACTGAAATTCATTCATTCAATAAACTATATTTCGGCCAATTGACCATAAAAGTATATATACAATAACATACATTTCATTTGATTAAAAAATAAAACAATATAAGGAAATCCGTTCTTCATGTAGCAACACATGGATGTAACATGCAGACAATCTATATTACAGTCAGTCCAGTCCCACTAACTTCATTAAAGTGCATGTGCAACATATGTGCAATTTACAATGCCGGGCATGATAGGCCATGCTCTAGCCCACAGGGCGACCATTACAGTAGCTTTTTGTAAAGTGCTTGCGTCTGTCAATTAAAAAACTGCAAACATGAGCATACGCCCGAGCGCCACCATTCAACTTGTTGGCAGTCTTGCGCACTAGTCCATTATTCATCAAGCCAAAAATACATCAATGAAATGATTAAAAAGAGCTCATAAAATTCATAAACATTACATAAGTGTAAAAAGACATCCAAAGTCAGTTAAAAAATATATAACAAAAATCAACCAGAGTCTGTGGGGGTCAGCTTAAATAATGCTCTGCAAGTACACCACATGGAGAATAAAAAGCCTGCTACTGAAAATGCTACAGGGAGGCGTGCATCATATTTATTTATAGTCCCGGAGCTAGCAAAATATGCAAAGGGCCTCTCTGAAGTAATGTCACTTCCCGGGTGGCATAGGATTAAATGGCTGAGAGACATGAAAGCCCTCCTATGCAATCTGGGTATAAGTGAAGCCTGGGAAAATAGGTCTTCCCCTCCAAAAGCATCACTTAAGAATTTGAACTGGATTGCGACCCAACGGAATACTAACTGCGACTTGGGCAGCCTCACGGAGGACTTTTTGAAATTCAAGGACTCGCCAGCCCGGGAATTATATCTAGACATCATTGAGAGACCCTTTGATAGGACCTTTTATTTTAAATTTAGAACCGGGACTCTTCCACTTCGTGTTTTTACATCTCGGTGGAAACCTCCAGCACAGACCACAGAATTCTGCCCCTTTTGCACATTTAGAGTAGAGTCTGGGGCACATTTTTTGTTTGAATGCCAGGAGTATGTGCACCCTAGAAGTAGATGGCTGAAGCAATTGTGTTGTTCGTTAGGAACCAGGCACCACACTGAGGCACTACGCATTTTAATATCGGCCTTTGTATGTTTGTGCACTATCAAAATTTCTATCATGGGCTTGGTGCATCAGAAGCAAAAGGCTAAAAGAAAATGTTTAATCTGTTTTTAAAAAATATTTATGATGTATTCTTTTTTTACTGAAAAAGTATGTTTTTAAGGGAAATTACAATTGATATTCTTTGTAACTGTGAAGCTTTTATGATAAATTTTTATCGAAATAAGGCCTTTTTGACTTGACTTGACATATTTCAATATCCTAAAAACCTCGGAGTAATGCCTGGTTCCCAGGTTTCTACATAACTGAACCAGCCATCGTTTCCTCGCCTTCTTATACCCTGGGCAGAAAAAAAACACATGATACTCTGTCTCAGCTGCGTTACTGCAGGCCGGGCAGCCCAAAGTTTGTGAACCCGCCCATTTGTTTGTGAAAGCACGCAGTGGCAGTACCCCATGCCTAAACTGCAGGTATAGCTTCCTTGCAGCGGCCGGCTTAATGTCGTCCAGTACAGACTCTAATCTGTACTGTTCTTTAATTTCTTAAAACACTGTAGTAAGCTTGCCTATTAAGGAGCTCCCCTGGAGGTGGGCCAATTTGTTCTACCAATAACTCTCCTTTAATTCCTTCCTTGATACCACGGGACAAGTTACTTCTGGGCTATCCCATGAATTATCCCTTCCCATAGTCAGAAAGGTGTCCCAGATAAAAGCCAGCCATGGTAGTTTCCCCACTCCTGATATACTCAGCACCTCTCTCAGTTCTTCCCTATACTCAGCCAGTTGTGGAGTAACCCACAAACGTCACCAGAGTAGAAGAGGTCTAAGGGCAGATTCTTCTGAGATTGATCTGACCCCAAGGTCTAATCGAAGTGGTATGAGGGGGAGCTACGAGGAAGGCCAAATAATTGCCTGGTAAAGTTGTTCTCAGCTTTTACTAGACTGTCAAGGTGATAATGTCCCCAAATGTCGGCCCCATTTACGGCAGCACCTCTAGCTTGCGCCTTGTAGATTTCTACTACCGGTCCCACTGGTTTATAAGTAGAATTTCGGAATACCTTTGTCTGGCCCCCCCGTTGTCTGGGCTAGCTTCAGGCTGGCTTTTTTAGTTTGTGCCCCCCCAGTCCATTTTTTCTGTAATCGTGACGCCAAAATACTCAAAAACAGGCACCCTCTCCAAGGGTCTGCCTTCCAGACATGGATTTGGTTGGGTACTATTGCCGGAGTTAAACACCATAAATTGTGTTTTCTGTAAGTTAATCTCAAGCCCCCTTTCCTTGCAGAAGACGTCAAATGTATTAAAAACCCTCTGTATACCCATAGGTGTTTTTGAAAGTAGCAAAGCATCGTCAGCAAACATCATGGCAGGGATTTGTGATTTGCCAACTTGGGTGTGTCTATGTCCTTCCCTGTATTTAGAACTTCAACTAACCCGTTTATAAATAAACAGAAGAGAGTCTGGGCAAGGACATATCCCTGACGGATACCTCTATTTACAGGGATAGGCGTAGTAAGTTCCCCGTGTTTACCAAACTCAATTTGTACAAAATTACATTGGTGTAATCACCTCAAAAGTTAGCACAGGTACATTGGAACCCCCATGTCCAGTAGGGTTGCCCATAATTTGTCTCTCGGCACCAAGTCAAATGCAGATTTTAGGTCCACAAATATTAGATAGAGACTGCCACCCTCTATACACACGATCTTCCAGTGTAATATTGGAGCCTAAAAATCTGATCTAGTGTGGACATTTTTTCTCTAAACCTAGCTTGGAATGGGCTGAGAGCATTGTGCTCCTCCATCCAGCTCTGTAAGCGACCCACCAGCACTTGGCCAAATATTTTTTGACTGATGTCAATGAGGCTAATGGGCCGGTAATTTGCGGGGAGAAGAGTTGAGCCCTTTTTGTAGACAGGTACGATTTCCACACCTTCCCAAGTGGCAGGGATTTCCATACCTAGCAGAATGGCATTAAATAGAGTCCAAAAGTAGGGTGCCAAAATTGTGCACCGAAATGAGAGTCGTTGCCCACGGCTGGCAGGAATCGATCCGACCACCAACTCATGGTGCAAGCAGCGCCGACGTTGGACTGGAGCTGCGCATTGACTTGCCTGAAGAAAGCGCAGCAGCCGGCCCAAATCAACTTAATGAAATGCCAGCAGTAGGACCGGCCCGTATCTCACCCCCGAAAGTACTAGCCTATTAAACTGTGTCTCTAAATACACTCACTCACCGTCTGTCTTCTTACTAGTCAAGCCATCGGGCCACACTGAATGTGAGGTCAGTTTAACGTTTGCGCATGTGTCGTCCCAGGGGTGTGTCTCTGTTATTACAACTTAGATACATTATAGCAGTACTCACAGAGCTGTGAGCACTCAACAGATCTTTAGCCAGCCCCCTTAGCCTGCTGGGAGGGGCGAACATTGCGCTCAGTCACAGTAGCTCGAGTCGATGTGCATGATAGCAGCGCTCCGCTTGACAGCCGAGGAGGCGCTATAATGCGTGATTCTCCATTTCTGTGTGGTGATGCAGATCGCCACACTGAAATGCGTTAGACTGTAGCCTGGTGCGTGGTACTTGGCAGGGCTGGAGGTCCTTGGCCAAAGATTATCGCACAAGATAATGCGAGAGAAGATCTTGACGGCCAGAGATGCTGCCGTGTTGCACTTTCTTCTGAAAGCTGATATCGAGCCCAAGTCCAGGAGAAGCTGATGCTGATGCAACGTGTGTTTGTCTTTCACAGCGAACACAGCAACCATGTCTACTGATAATTACAGAGTTTGACTGTAAACGGGTTTGCAGTGCGCTGACTCTCCCTAAGAAAATCTAGATGCAAGTTATTCTACCTAGAGTATCGCATAGTAGTAGGTTTTAGGGTGTTAGGTTTTTAGATGACATTTTAACCATGGTAGAAATGTCAAATTTATTTTTGTTGTTCCCAACATGCATTTGTGGTGTTTTAATTGTAGTCTGTGTAGTTATTTTAGATGTGCTGAGCAACAGGGTCCAACTATTGAAATATACATGCTTTTTACTCAAAAAGTCTTTTTCTTAGTGCAGTTTGTGTGTGTGGGATTGACGAGAATGAAATAGGTATGTTTCCAATCTCCACTGTGTCCCTGGATCCCTGTTAAGGGACTGTTAGTAACCCAAAAATATTGACGCCCCTTCAACTATGTATTCGGTGGGGTTCTGTGAAGCTACAAACCCTGTCTTTCACATTCAAGTGTTGGTACATTAAATTAACCTCATTCGTGTTACCTGTGTGTTTGAAAACAAACCTTGTAGACCTGAGCCAGAGACTCAGTTTACTCAACAACAGAAGACGAGTGGCAGTCCGCCTTCTCAAAGCACCAGCCCGATCACACCAGCAACTTCCCAAAAGCCATCAAGAATCTCAACAGCTGGATAACCTCATGCGCTAACACTCTGGTTCCCCTCAATTGAAACCCAACGGCAAGAGCCCAACCAGAGGCCAGCTGATACACAGAGGAGTACAGACTGACAAAACGTCACTGCAAGCAACTGGAGCACAAAATAATATCTAGTCAAGACTAGGCCTGGGCGGTGAACTTCGCTCCGTTCGCGGAGTTTGTGGAGTTTTCTGCACTCTGCACTCCACGGAGATCGCGAAGTGCAGAAAACTCTGCTTCGCGATGTGCAGCAGAGTTTTTTCCCCGCTTGATCAAGATCGGTAAGTTTGCGATCGCTAAAGGTAAGCTCGCAAGCACAAGCTGCCGCTCGGGTAGAATTTCTACCCGAGCTACAGGAATACCAGCACAAACTGCAGTTCGCACTGCACTCCCTCACTTGCAGAACTTCGCAGAGTTATTTGTAACTTTGCGGAGTTCCGCGTAGCAAAACTCCGTGAACTATGCCCAAGACTGGTCAAGACACCACAGATAAAGACCTCTTCAGATCAGCCCTAAGTCACTGCCTCCAGCAGTTACGGAACACCAAGTACACAGCTCTTGCAGATTGCACTGACGCTGGCCCTAACAGCAGCAAAGAAATCTGCTTCATCATCAAAGATTTCACTGCACCTCTTGTCGCCTCTAAATGTAAATCCGTATTTGTAAAGCACAAACTACTCACCCTTAAATGTCTCAAGGCGCTGGGGGCCGTTGTGGAAATTATGTGAGCTATTGCCCAGAGTCACATGGTGCTGAGCTGAGCTGCCTCTGGAGCCAGGGATCGAACCATGAGCCCTGTGCTCCGAAGTCAGCTGCCCTGGCCGCTGCACCACACCTCTCCAACTTCACGCCTCTAACAACATCAGCCCCTCACAAGACCTTTGCAGAAAGCTCACAAATTTCTGCAACAAAATCACAAACCCTTTCTAGCTACTTACCTTCATGATTTTTTTGTCCTCAATATTCTTGACACCATATTTTGTCCAAACAATATTTTTTTCCTGATATTTTGTCTAATCACCGATTAGAACTACTTAACCTTTTACGAAAGCACTCACTTGCAAGCAAACATAAGCAAGCACACATACAATGACATGCTCTAGTACAATAACACCCAAATTCATACACGCAAGTACATGCACGTGCACACACCATTATATGCACAGACACGCACAAGCGCATGCACACTCTCATACATGCACAGGAGCACACCAACAAGCACACACACAGAAACATCCACACACACAAACCCAAGCACATATAGACTCACATGCACTAGTACAAAAACACCTAAGTGCATGCACACACCATCACATGCACAGACACGCACACACACATGTGCATGCACAAACCCCCACACACAAGCACAGACGCACACACACAAGCACACATACAGAAACATCCACATGCACAAACTCAAGCACATATAGAATCACATGCAGTAGTACAAAAACACCTAAGTGCATGCACACACCATCACATGCACAGACACGCACACACACATGTGCATGCACAAACCCCCACACACAAGTACAGACGCACACACACAAGCACACATACAGAAACATCCACATGCACAAACTCAAGCACATATAGAATCACATGCAGTAGTACAAAAACACCAAAGTGCATATACACATGTATATTCACACACCAACACACGCACAAACATGCACACACATGTGCATGCATTCACTGATACATGCACAGACACACACAAACAAGCAAACATACAGAAACATCCACACGCACAAACTGAAGCACATAAAGAATCACATGCACTAGTAAAAAAACACCCAAGTGCATACACACCAGTACATGCACACACCATCACACGCACACACATGTGCATGCACACACTCATTCCCACAAGCACACATTAGAATCACAGGCACAAGTACAAAAACACCCAAGTGCATGCACACACCCTCACACGCACAGACATGCACAGCACAAGCACAGACGCACACACGCAAGCACACGTACAGAAACATCCACATGCAGAAACTCAAACACACATAGAATCACATGCACTAGTACAAAAACACCCAAGTGCATACACACAAGTGCATGCACACACCATCACATGCACAGACATGCACACACATGCATGCACACATTCTCATAGATGCACAGATGCACACACACAAGCACACATACAAAAACATCCACACGCACAAACTCAAGCACACATAGAATCACATGCACTATTAAAAAACACACAAGTACATACACACAAGTACATCCATACACCAACACATGCACAAACACGCAGACACACATGCTTGCACACACTCTCATACACACACAGACGCACACACAAGCACATACAGAAACATCCACACGCAGAAACTCAAGCACACAGAATCACATGCACAAGTACAAAAACACCCAAGTGCATACACACAAGTATATTCACACACCAACAGACACGCACACACACGTGCATGCACATACACTCATACACGCGCAGACTCACATACCACACACACGACACATTTCTCGATGACTGCAGCATTATTGATGGCACACAATGGCAGGCTTGGACAGACTAATGACGGCATCTGCTGCCGGTTCCGAAAGTGAAAAGAGTTCTGGGATTATTACCAGATAGAAGGGGGCGCGGGGTCACGAGCAGCGACGGGAGAGAGGGAAGATGAAAGACGCGAGGCAATAATGCGCTCCTGCCTTCTCTCATCAGAGGACATTTCCTAGAACAGGCCCGCTGCAGTGGAGGCTGGGGGGTCGCTGTTGTTTAGCACCATCAGGGGTTCACTCTAAGAGCGGCCCGGAGAGGTTCTCTAGCACCCGCTCCGCAGGCTACTTCAAGGCGCTTCCCGCACCTTCTCTCATTGTACTTTCATCTTTTATAAATCCTCGTCCACATCCCTGTAACTGACCCTTCCTTGCATTCCGAATCCTGGTCATCAAATGATCTTTTTCATTTAGCCGTGATGGAATTTTTTTGCGCGTGGTTTTTGTATCTAACATAATTAGGGGTGGGCGGAATTTGCGGAATTAACCTTCGCAAATTATCGCGAGAATGTTTAAAATTATCGCAAACAAGCAGAAATATCGCGAAGATGCGGAAGTTTTTTTCCGGCATGTTCGCGAGATTTTCTGCATGGTTGCGGGTCGCCAACTTACCCATGTGGTTGCTTGCGGGCGCGGCCATCTTGTTTTGAGTTGTTCTCGCGGTGCATGATCGCGAGAAGAAAGACGTGATCGCGCGACGCATGACGTCACTGCGGGCGCGAACTGTCGCGAGACAGCGCAAATGGCTAAAAACAATACAACATCTCATGGAGAACGCGACCGGATCAAGAAAACTTGTCGGCGAACGCAGGGATTCAGGTAAGGCGATCGCGCGCGCGCGAGAATGTATTATTTTACAGCGCGAGCAAGAAACAAATTATCGCCAAGCTGCGGAAACCGGAATTTTTGACATTATCGCGCTCTCCGCGGAACGCAAAAATGTCAAATTATCGCAATTTCCGCGAACGGAACGAAATTTTTGCCCAGGCCTAAACATAATCCCTCCTTGCTGCGGAGATAATCTTTTGCAACTCTCGGAGCTGCGCTGGGTCGCATCTTCTGCATTGTGCTGCCCTCCAGTGGTGCAGAGGTGTGGAGTCACTAAAAAAGGGAAACAGTGGAGGTGGGCTAGCCAACTAATTAACAGGGAGAGCCGACCCAGTGGTGTGGCTCGGCTCGGCTCTTGCACGAGCACGAGCCGAAGCCCAGAAAAAGTTTGCTATGCGGTTCATACAACACACACATCGCGTAAAACATGATACAGCCTCTTTCAAATTCAAAAAAGTGTATTTCCTTAACATGTGAAAGCTATGACATTAATATGTCACATTATAGTACAGCGCTGAGAAGCACTTGAACCAAAAGTAAACGAAGGGGCAAGACAGTTGTCATGTCAACTCTGTACATGGCCCAGATTATTGTAGAGCAACGTTATAAATTTTGTACACCTGGGAGTCTGAACTCACATATTTGAAAGTGCTTTCATATGTGATGCTAAAGAAAAATTAATTTTGGTGAAATATTACATGTGCCTAATGTCACACAGTTTAAGCGGGGAAGCTGTTATATATCCAGGTTTTCTGCCTTCACTTTGTAAAACTCAGCCACTAAATGGGTATCTATTTGTCTCTCCTTTTTATGTTTGCCCTTTGTTTTTACGTCGTTGTGTAGTTTTCTGCAGGTTTGATACATTGCAAACTCAGTAACTCAGTACTAAGGGATTGGAATGCTTTAGGTGTGCACCAGATACACTATATGCTGGACCTCTCGGCGGCCTTCGATACGGTGACTCATACCCTGCTTCTCACTCACCTCCGGGAGATCGGAATTTCTGGGTCTGTGTGGGGCTGGATTAGGTCTTTCTTGGAGGGCCGTTCTCAGCAGGTTTGGCTTCCTCCGTGTGCTTCGGCCTCACGGATGGTGGCCACAGGTGTTCCACAGGGATCATCCCTTAGTCCCCTCCTTTTTAACATCTATGTTACTCTGCTTGTTTATTTGGCGGAAGCCTTGGGGCCTAAGATGATGGCCTATGCGGATGACACCCAATTGCTGTTTTCCTGGGGACGAGATGAGGACTCGGTCCTCCCTGCTCAACACGGTCTTTCCTCGGTTTTTCGGTGGCTTGCTCAGGCTCAGCTTAAATGCAATGAGGAGAAATCGGAGATCCTCTTGTATGGTGCCTTCCCTGACAACTTCAGAAGGAGATTATGGCCCCCTGGTTTTCCCCTTCCTTGTTCTAAGGGTGATTCCGTCAAGAATCTTGGGGTCTGGTTCAGCGCGAACCTTATTTTTTCCTCCCTGGTAAAGCAGTTAATGGGTTCCTGCTTTGGCATTCTTAGGTCTTTGAGGAAGTTCCTTCCTCTTCTGCCCAAGGCCGCGAAGGAGACTGTGGTTCGTGCGTTAATTCTTTCGCGCCTTGATTATGCCAATGCATTGTACGCTGGCATTCCGGGTTACCTGTTGGATAAATTACAGGTGATTCAGAATGCAGCCGCCCGTCTTCTGCTGGGCCTTTCCAGCAGGTGTAGTGTGCATTCACACTTGCGATTGCTGCATTGGCTCCCGGTTAAATAAAATTAAATGATTTATCTATTGCTTATAAAGCCCTGTATGGGTTGGGTCCTACTTACTGGTTGGCTTTCTACACCCCGGTAAGACAGCGGCGTTCATCTTCTCAACTTCTGGCAGAGACTCCTCGATTTAAGCACCTAAGACTGGGCGGTTGTTCCTTTTCCCGACTGACGGCGCAGGCTTGGAATGCTCTGCCATTGACTTTGAGGGGTATCAAAGACCCTGTGATTTTTAAAAAGAATCTGAAAACCTTCCTGTTCTAGTCTCTTTCTCTGTGGCTGTGTTGATCCCTTGTCTGGTTCGCGCCGGGACACTCTTTGGAGTATCCGTGCGCGCTAAAAGTGTATATAACATAACATAACATAACATAACATAACATATACAAGGTCACATTCATTATTTTTAGGCACGGGGAGAATAAGTGATTTGCCCAGAATCATAGGATGTTGATCTGACGCCAAGATTGGAACCTGGTTTCCTAGTTCTAAATTTTGCGGCTCTGGACCTAACACCACATCTTGGATAGAGGAAGGGTGGCAGGCAGAAGCCACTTGAAAGCTTGGCTCGTTATGGGCTCGAGGTTCCAACAGCACCGTGAACTGAGCGAGAGCCAGGCTTTGGGTTCGAGCCTGGCTCGAGCTTTCAGTGCCTCACCCACCTCTACAAAGATGACCTACATTAGTTTTGAAAACACTTAAATCTTCCTATGTATGTAATAACCCACAGGAAAATTCAATTATTGAACTATTGCTCCTTGAAGAGGTGTGCGACCATGCCTAATTTGAGACGGTGGTTGTAGGTGGGGCCCACCCGCACTGATTTCTGAGGAGCGGCACTTACTATTCCTCATTAGACTCTCTAGAGAAAGGACCAATAGGAAGAGAAAGACTTAAAAATGCGACAAATGTAGAAAGCAGGAATCTGAAAGAGTACTATGAAGAGGAAGGGAGTAGTGTCTCGTGGTGCCTTAAAGAGGCATGAGGTGGAATGAAGACTATGCAGCCTTGGTATTCAGCACGCCGACGCTCGATAGCGCTGGCCGCAGGCTTCTGAGCAAAACTTGTGACCGCGGCACATATTCATTTACAAATTAAGGCCTGTCTACACCTTTCTTCTGATTTGTAGTAGAGTTGGAGTTTACCCGATGGCGATAGGGATCACGTCTTCATTGTTACACAGCGGAACAAAAACAAAAAAGTGAAGGGTGGAATGCTCGAATTTATCACAAAACACTAGTGATCACTCTGGGACAAATTCCAGCTCATTATTTTTCTATTTACTGAGCCCCTGCTGACAGGAACAAATCGCATCAATTTATAACTTATCAGGCTAAAGTCTTGCTCCTGTCATTTCCAACAGAGGACTCTTTGGGCAACCCTATTAATTTTAACAGAAATCCATCAAACAAGGAGGAATTTTTGAGAGTTTCAGGTAGTATTTCAAAGAAGCCATATCACACAAGACACTCACATGGGATTACTCGCGCTGAAACCAGGTTAACAAGAGCCGAGGACCTACATTGCTGACTTCGAACACCTGCAGTCTGAAAGGATTTGGAGAGATGAAAGTGCGTCCACGACTTTCATCAAGGATTTCACGATGGTTTAAAAGATACTTTGGTGCTTATTACAAGTATGGCGGTCCCAGGACCACCGTACTCGCAGTGGCAGTCCAACCACTTCCACCCCTGTGGGTCCACCCGCCGTATTCCCAGTGTGACGGTCAGACCGTCACAGGACCGCCACCTCCACTGGGATCCAGGCTTCTGCAGTGGTGAGGAAAAGGGCAGCGATATGCTCGCTGTGCCGATGCAGCAACGTTGAGCATATTCCGACTTGCATCTCCACTGCCCATTTCATGGCAGAGAGCCGGCCATGAAAAGGGTGGCGGAGTTGCAGGTAAGGGGTCCCTAACAGGGCGCCCTGCCAATTCTGGGCATGGCGGTCCCTGCAGGGTGGCACATGTTGTACCCCCCCTGAAATTGCACCCTTGTTCCTGCACGGTGTGGCATGCACCACATGGTGCATGCCACACCATGCAGACACGTGCTGCAGGCAGCGGTCTGCTGTTGAGTCTCTCCTATGAGCCTAACACAGCCTCCACCGTGAGACCGCCGCAGCACCTTCGCCACCCCACCCATCCCGGATTCAACTCTGAATCTGGCAGGAGGGTGCATGCACCACGGGTGTGGCAGTCTCTTGGCAGCGCAGCGGTGGTGGTGTTACAGGAGGGCTTCCAAACTCTTAATCAGGCCCTGTGTTACTAGTCATTAATAGACTTATTACCACAGCTGCACATTTCTAGCTAATGCTTCAACAAGATCAGCATATAGTAAACAATGGTTCCTAGTAGGATTGGGAAAACATCCACGTAGTAATCATTGTTTAAAACATAGAATTGACCAATAGCACATAACAAAATTAGCCATGCTAATTATTTATGGGTATATCATGAAACACCAATACTCCTAAAGCGTGCTCGGTGCTCACATATGAGAGAAAAAGAGCCAAAATAAACAGGTGGTGCATGATACAAGTAAGACAATGGTAAATAAATATTTGTAGGTGCAGGTTGTTCCTTCAGAAGAAAAGAGTCCTTTATAAAATACAGGAAATGTAATAATCAAAAAGTACAGTCCATTTGTCAGACTGGCCTCAATGGTGTTTCGGCCCATTATAAATTAAAGGGTCATCATCGGGACAATGTTTACAACAGTGCTTCTGTAATGAAAGTGGATATATCAAGAGAGGTGTTAATCAATCTGTTGGTTGAGTGGCCATGTTAGAAAAGTGTAGAGATGTATATGCTCACATGCTGTGCCTGTATGTTGCACACTCTCCAAAGGAGAGAAATAAGGGATGGTGTATCAATATAAATATGTAATAAGTTTTGCAATCAAAGGGCCATAACCAAAGGAAAGAAAACATTTCTTACGGTTATTGAAAAGACAGACACTTGGCTAATAAAGGGGGAAAAGTGACCAAAAGGATTCTGGTAAAATTAACAGGTAGTCAGAAAAAAGGGGGTATCATTAGGACATTTGAATTTTGGGAGCTCCACTGAAGACAAGGAAGGGCTCTACCACTTCCTCTTCTTTGTACACAAGGGACCATTTCCCTGCTGTTGCCACTGGTGAATCTGTTTTATGCGAGAAACCTTTGAGCGCTTAAGCGGGCACTCTTTTCTCCAGATCTTGCACCTCGGCCCTTTCATGGAAGCTGAATGTTTGATTGCAAATTGGGAGAGGCGCAAGCTTGGAAGCTGGATAGAATGGAATGCGGTAGTAGTAACTAGCAGCATTGGTTCAGCACATTGAGTTCAAATCCAAAGGTTTCTGTTTTCACTGAGCCAATATCATTGAGTTGGTTAACAAAGCTTCACTCTCAAAAACTTTAGAGAAGGCTGAAATAAAGAGGTGGAGTTGAAGTCTGATAATGACTGACTCCACATCGAAAGGTAGTTGCAAAATCACGCATAGTCGCTGCTGGGGAGCATGTGTTAGTATCATTTATATTAGGTTAAGAGCTAGTTGATGCAGCAGATCTGCTTTCTAGTAGTGCAACTAGTAGTAGGGCCAGTGGTAGGATTGTTGATGTAGTCATGATCACAGTAGCTCCAGTCCTAGCAGTATCAGTAGTTCTTGGTGCACTAATCTTCTAGTAAGACCTGGAGCAGATATAAACCTTGTGATGTTAGTAACAGCTATAAAGCAGCACCAGAAGCAACAGAAAACACAGAGTACAGGGTGAACTGCTGCTGTGTGTATCTATGGAGAGACTATTCATTCTACTGGGGAAAAAACAGCTAGTCACAGCAGTAGATGTAGCAGAAGGTTTGGTACTAATGGAACTTGGGGAGAAGAGTTGGCCTAACGGCTAGGTCGCTCAACCTCGGAACTGGGGGACTGGGTTCGAGTCTTGGTAATGACGCTGAACATCCTGTGATTCTGGGCAAATCACTTAATCTCCCCGTGCCTAACAAAGAATGAATGTGTGTCCTCATGTAACGTAACTGGTGCTATGTAAAGCACTCTGATACCTGATTGGATTCGGGTCAAGTTCGCGCTATATGAAACTCTGCAAAAAAAATCAAAAAACTAAAAAGCCCCAGGATGCCATATAGCGTCGTTTGATCTTTATATATAGAGCAAAATGATGTGCATTTCATCCCTGATTCATCGTGGAACTGGACGTAAAGGGCCTCCCAATGTTAATGCGCTCGTCGATGACCAGGAAGCCAATTACATTTACTCCATGATTTTTCTTGTAGTTGAATTTGCACTCAGTGAACTGACCGGGATCCTAGGACAGGGGTAAAGGCTGACTGGCGGTGGAATGGGTTCATTATCTCACGGTTGAGCTACCAGCAGTGATAACAGACGCGTCTGAAGGTGATTACTGGGGGGCAGCCTCCTTTACCTTTGGTTCCTCGGTGACATTGACCCTTAGAACATTTTCTGAGAATATCGCATGAAGCAGGAAGCTGCTATGAAGAGCTGACTTACCACTGTCTTGGCTCCTGGGGATGAAGTCGCGGCGTACAGATGCTGCAAGAGAAAGGAGGAGAAATTGTGGAAGAAGCTACGACGGAGCAGGCAGGTGGTATTTCAGGTCCATTCCCTAATCTCCCTCCACACTTCTACTTCTTCACACTGGCATTTATTTATTTCATTTATAAAGTTTTATATAGCGCAACCGTGACCCACTAGGGTATCAAAGCGCTTTACAATATACAATTATTAAACATTAGACGGTTGATGTAGTATACAAACATTTGGTATTCGCTATTCAGTACAGAAGCGGTATAGAGTATTATATGGATAGCGTAGGTGACAAGTAGACAACAAAGAATGATCCACGAGGGAATCAGAGCACGTCACAGTGCACAGTTATTATGCTTTAGGAGGTTGAGGTAGAATATATACATTCAGTAATTTCCATTCAATCCAAGAGCGGTAGACAGAAGCACCTGGATATCATAGGCAACTATTAGTCAACATCCAATTAAAGCCTTAGGAAGTAAATGTGTTCATTAGAAGCATTTTTACTTCTTTTTTGAAGGAGGCATTACCCCATGGTTTACCCCACCTCATGAACAGCTGGGGTGACAGAAGTTTCATTAACCTACAGATCAGGAAGCATTGCTTTCACTCATTTTAGGGTGCATGCTACTCCCTCAAAATCAACCACTTCTTGTTCTACAGCAACAGCCACCACATTCGTTGGGCCCGCTTCACAGAACTGAGAAAAATCCTAACTTTAAGACTTTCGGTATTCACAGAACGCATTTAGGAGTCCTAAAGTTAGGACTCCTAACTTCTGTGAATACCAAAATGAGTAAGAGCCTTCTGTGAATACCAAAATGGTAGTAAGTTTAGGATTTTGTCTTAAGTTAGTTCTGTTAATCGGGCCCCTAGAGTATATTTTTGATGCATTTTACCACTACGGTATCCAGCAGCTTCTACCCTACAACAATATTGATTTTTTAAATGAAAGTGCTATTAATTTATATTTAAATATAGTATGTATACCTCGTGATAGCACAAACAATTCACTGAATGTAATTACTAAACTTGGTGGCTGATTAATTTGTTAGTGATCAGCCCATCCTCCACCAGGGCGACGGAGTAAATAACTCTGTCGCCCTGACAGGTGTCAACGGCCAAATTTAGAAACGTCCGTAGGTCCAGCAGCTCTGGCAGGAACCCCGTCATGGTGGTTCCTGTCAATTCACTGGAATTTTAACGCACGGCTTCGACAACATGACAGAGCCATGTGCAAACTTACCAAGTTTCTTTTATATCCAAAAAGAAAATCCCAACATGGGATTTTCTTTTTAGAACAAAAAAAACGCCACATCATAGTGGGAATTATCTTCCATGGTGAGGGGGGGAAGGGGGGTATTGAGCACTTTTCCATGCCCCTTACTGCAGGGTTTTTCCTGACAGTGATGGGCATTGAAAAACGGCTATCTATCTAAATTAGGTTGGTGGACATACAGCCAAGCGTCTGATGGTCCTCACCAGTGGCGGTCCATGCAGGTAACAGCAGTGGGGCCAGGTAGGGGGGATTTCGAGGGATGATGCAGAGGGAAAATTAAATAAATAATTAATTTTCCCTCGCCATCGTCCGTCGGAATCCCTTCCCCCCCCACTCGGCCCGACCGCTGTTACCTGCACAGACCGTGGCTTGTCCTTACTCTGTCAGGTCATCAGAAAAGCTTGACAGCAGTGAAGTAGCTTGTGCCATCGTCAAACTATGGTCTGCACGCATTTTATTTGGGCGATCGGTGTAGGAAGGTGGAATCTGACTACATGGTTGCCCCCACTTTTTTCCTGGTGTTTTGATGGTTTTTGACTTAGTTTGGCTGGGAACCTGCTATTCAGGTCCCCAGCCTATCTGTTTTCTCTTATAAATTGATTCCCAGTAGCTTAGGTACACCACAGATTGGGTTCTGGGGTGCCCTTATAAGTCCCTAGTATATGGTATACTATGTACCCAGGGCATAGGTACCCCAGAGGCCTACCAGGGGCTGTAGCATGTATTATGCCACCCCTGGTAAGCCCTCCAAAATGACACCACAAGTCTGCTACTGCAGACTGGGTAAGGTGGTGCATGCACCTCTTACTCAGATATAGGTTCACTCTATCTCACCTATCATTGCAAATAGAAACATATCAGTCACCACTTTGGCAGGCTGTATCAATCCTGAATGCAGGGTGCTTGGTTTTGTGTCAGAGGGTGCCCATGCATGAGCAGAGCACCTCTGCAGCCTTCGCAATCTCTTCTCCAGGGTTGTCTGTGATGCAGCCGGACCATATACTCTTAAGTGCATTATAACGAAACGGTAAATGCTAACTTTGGACTGGCTGCACGGAAACATGTTGTGTTTGGTGTCAAAAACCTTGGAATCATACCCCCACACTAGTAACTGGTGTGGGAGTATGATCCCACCCTTCTAAAGGGAGAGACATGACAGCACCGGTATACCTGGTACCAGCTAACAGAGCCTTGGCATCACTAAATGGGTGCTGCCAGCCACAGGCACAAGTCAGCCTCCTGCTGCTGACCAAAACTCCAGCAGGGGAGGCCTGGACAATAGGTTTCCTGTCACAGGGAGGTGTTACCACCTCCCATACAGGCCTTAGTGGATTGGGGCTGGGTGGGTGCACTCCAAGAGTGCTTTGAAGTCCTGCACTGGGGGCATATTTGGTGTCCCTGGGCATAGTCCAGTTCAAACCGGTTGCAGGGGCTACCAGCTCCTGCTCTGGCACGAAACTGAACAAAGGAAATGGGTGTAGCCACCCCTCTTTCCAAACCCTCCCATAGGTGGGTCCCCAGAGTTAGTCCAACCCCTTCCTTGGATATAAAGAAGGAACACCTGACTACAGGACTTTAGATTACACCTGGATGAAACTCTGCTACAGAAATCCCAGAACTTCGACGATCTACACGACTAGATGACTGAAGAATCTCTCTTGGAGTAAAGGAGTTACTCCCCTGCTTGGCAGGCACCAAAGACGCATCTGTCTGGTTTGCATCTCCAAAGCTCCCGTCGGACGCAGAAGACATTGCAACACAGGAGGTGGGTTTCCAGACTTCCCAGAGGCTGACCCGAGTCCCCAGCAAAGCTGAGACCCGTAGCCCTCATGGGTACCGTGGAACCGGAACCCCTGGACACTGTGCACATTTGCAAGTGCATCAGGTTCTCGACGTCCTTTGAGGCTGTGCATTGGGTTACTTGTAGCCCAGACCCCGAGCACCTTTTCCACCGAAGATTGCTGGCCTACACTCCACGAGTGTTCCGTGAGCCCGCCCTTTGTGTGTTCGCTGGAGGCTCCTTCGCGATCCCTGGTCCGTCGACTGGTGGGTCCCTGTGAAGGCAACTCTTACTTTAATTGGGCTTCCCTAGTTGCTCCAGATGTGCCCTGACTCTCCTTTGCCGGTCCGCACCGAAGCATCTTTCCTCTGTCCTGCGTGGGTTGCTGTTGCCAAGGCTTGTGGTGTCCAATCCGGGCACTGACGCTGCAGCACTCGACATCCTTCGTGGGACATCTTGAATCCAGCTCCTGATTGTCCTCGACGCCTCCTGGTCCTCGTGGCTGAAGAGTCAAGCTTCCCCTCCTTGCACCTGAAGCACCCGAACCGACATCGGTGGGCATTCATCTATCGTGCCTCTGGTCACTGGCAAGTGACCCAGACTCTGTCCCCTCTGCTTTCAGGTTCTTCACATCTTCGATACAGGCTTGGATCTTTTCGAACACTTCTCATCTTCCCGGCAGCAGCACTTTTCAGCAAGCTGCCATTGAAAACGATGACGCGACCGACACCATTTGACACCTATGCACCCGGCTTCCCTGGGTGAGGTAACACAAGCACTCCGGTGTTGGCCCTAGAACCATCTAAGCCCAAAAGGGTTTGTTCCTAGTCCACTCCTAAGTGTCCTGAAACTTTAAAATTCTAACGCAACTTTCCCCATAGAAGCTAACGGGAGCTCGCGGCTGTGTTCTCACACTGCACACGTCCCCCATGGGTCCCCTGTGTCACTACCTTGGATGGTGCCATGGGGTCCCAGTGATTCTACAGGCTCTAGGCCTTGTGTCTAGTCAAGTTGTGGTTCTTATACCACTCTCTTAATATATGGTTTGGTTCGCCCCTAGGGCCTAACGTATATTGTGCTAATTTACTGTGATATTTGAATTGTATCAGATATGATAGTCAACACCCTAAGGCACTTAGAGATAATTTACCTTACGGGCAATTTCTTCGAGTGCGGAGAAACTGTTCTACAACGGAGGGTTTTGAAACACATACCAAGTTGCTGACTACCAATCTTCTGGAAAGACATTACCCTCAGGGGTTGAGCAGACGCGCCCGCAAGAGAGCTGCTAATAATCATCGTGAGTCTCTTCTAGAGTTTCCAACGCAAAAACCCCTTGCAGAAAGACTCACTTTCGTACACACCTTTAGTACACTCTCAAATCAAGTACAGAAGTGTATCAGACACCATTGGCGCCTACTGAATTCAAGTAAAGACAAGATTCCTCTTCCCTTGTTTGCATTTAAAAGAGGGAGTAACATCAAGGACAATTTGGTCCATACACGCCCTAAGACACCGTTACCCAGACAATTGGGCACGCTCTGGGGCCTACCGGCGGCCACCGGCCACCATCCTTGTGGCGAATGCTCAATCTGTCCGCAAACTTCACACTCAACGACCATCGATATAGGTACCGACAAACCTTGGACTCAGTATTGCTTTACTAATTGCAACAGCAGCAATCTGATCTATTTGATCACTTGTCCGTGTAAAACTAACTATGTCGGGATGACAACTCGAAAGGTCAAGGCACGGATGTTGGAGCACAAAAGCACCTTTAGATGCAAGAAACTCACCACTAAACTCATGAGACATTTTAATGAACATCATGGACCTGAAGAGTTTAAGTGGACAGTTCTTGAAAAACCGATTATACCCTCATCGGTCAGCGACATATCAAGATACTTATTTGTGAAAGAGCAGAAATGGGTGTACAGACTACACAGTGACACTCTAGGTTTAAATGACGATATTCCTTGGGTTAATTTATAGTCAGGCCCAATTGAGTCTTAGAACCCCTCACTGATTTGTCAGTGATAAAGAACACTTGGGGACATCATTTGTATAGAAGGCTCATACCAGGCGTAGTTTTTCATCCCCTTTATTATCCCCTGTTTCAGTGCTTTTTCACTCCGGTGATGATTAAGGTTGTTAAGACTATTACACTGACCCAGTGCTAACCCCTCACCTTTTTCACACATCTAATGATTATTGGAGATTTATACGTATTATTACGTAGACAGTTCCCTTAGACAAGATCTGAAGCCTAGGGTAGCTTCTAATGTAATAAGAATATAAAAAAGAGAACGCCCGATTTATCAATAAAAACTAACCAGGGGCGCTTCAATATACTTTACTGCCTACTAACACAACCTTTTGAATCCATTTCCAAATGCGAATTGGGTGAGATGCGCGTACTACTACCGTTCTTTAATATACCATTAAGACAACAATGCACTTTCAGACCTAACGTTAGGCTTTTACGCGAGATGATCAATAGAACTACAGAGCGAACACGCGTGACGTCACTCTGTAGTTCAGCGGCGCCGCTCTGAGTGTCACTGAGCGCGCACCACTTTTAAACTACAGATGGGACGCGTATGACATCAATTTGTAGTTCGGCGCGGTCGCTCCGTTACCTACAGGAGCACGCGTTTTTTCGAAACCGGATGTAGTTTCATCACAACACGGGGTATTTAAATCTTGACTGTTCGATACTCCGGTGCCTCCTTCCCTGAACTCGGCAGGAGTCCTGAGGTACCGACGGACAGGTCAGTGTATGCAAATCCATGGGAGATGATTTATTGAGCCTAGGACACGTATTTCCAGCAGTTGGTCCTTGTATCCAGCAGGCTTGAAAAAATAGTTTAGGATATATGTTCCAAACATAGTTGCAATTGTGATACTTTTTTCGCCATTGTACAGTAGTGATGTATTTTGACACGGAGTGAATGTCAAACAAGTTAAATCTGTGATTAAGATCGTAGCTGAGTCCATTAGGCCATAATACAATACAACCTATAGGTGAGCCATGAGGATTGAGTACTACATAAGAGGCGCATAGCGAGGAGAGTTTGTGACTGCGCTTCCTTCGTATAACATTAGTAGGCTCGATCAAAATGGGTCTATGACATCCAACAGGATTTTGTTCTTAGGATAAAGAGGGTGAAGCTGAGAAGTATAATTAGGTATTCTACTTCAATGGACCCTATACTTTGGATGGGGTTTCCTTGGCTGTTCAAGCCTGAGCTTGGCTGAAGAGCCCACTCTTTTTCTTTTATTTTCCCCTGTTTCACTGTAGAGCGGGGCCTCATCTATACCCGAGGAAGGTTCCTGGGAGGTGAGGTTTGGACCTTGAATCATCAGGGTAAGCTGACACATCTGAGTAATTAAGGACGTATTAGTATGCCTGTTGTTCTCTGATGTCCTACACAGCACAATGTATGATAATTGGTTTATCTCCTTGTAGGTGATGATTGCATCCTGCATATGAAGGCTTCGCACCAGGCGAGGTTGTATGGTTTCTTACAGTTTTGAGAATTTCTCTTTAATTATTATGCAGTAGCTTTGTTTTTGGTCCTGATGAAAGCCTGGATCACTTCCACTTAGGCTGAAACATGTTGACCTCAGAGAAGGAGTCATAGAGCTCTACTATGAAGCAATAGCAGGAGCCAGATCTAACTCCTTCAGGTTTTAATAGGTGTGAGGAAAGAGACATTGCTCCTACATCTTTTCTCATAATCTTTTTATTCCTCATCGCACTGCACCACATAGTTTTTTCATGGTTTTTCTATGTTATTTTGCATATTTGTTGGCATGAATTGTTTGCCTTGGTGGGGAATGGCATCCACTGAGAGCACTTGAGCTCGCCACGGAGGAGACCCTTACGTTCTAACGGTCATCCCCAAGGACGTGGCAGATTACCACGTGATAACAATGACTTACAGGGCTTGACAATTTAGCTCTATCACTTGATATAATTTGATGGCAATCATGCTCAGCTCGGATTGCCAGGGATAACACTACGCCTTCAGTTTGCAGACACATCACTTACTGTGCCTTTGTTAGACCCCCGGTCCCTTTGTATAGTTATATTTGAATTGTAGCCTGTGGTCTCCTTTCATTTAGCCATTCAAGAGATTATAGACTGGTAAAACAAGCTGCTTTACATTCCTTCAAGACTTAGCCTGAAGGCTGCTCTCCAAAGCTACCACTAGGATAGCTTTCAATAAAGGTTGTCTTTAACATATCATCCATAAGGGGTAGTTTGGACTGGTGCAAGGTGCCCACTAGAACTAGTGCACAGCATATACCAGGCCACCTTCGCACAATCGGATCATAGTCTTGGCAGGGAGGGAACTTAGTCGGTGTTCGAAGGAGTTACCTTTTTGCCAAGAAATAAATCGGCCCCTTAGTCTGATTTTCTAACCATGAATTCCGATTAATTAAATAAAATAATGGTCCTTATCCTAACTCTATTACTAACACTACCTTTTAATTAGTTAAAATGTAAAAAACAAAAATAATTTTTCTTGAATCTAAACCTAATAGCCTACCCTTAATCCTTATTTTATTCAAATTAAATGAAATTAATTAAATGATGATCTTTTACCAAACCATATTACTAATAATAATCTGTTCCATAATGTATTTAATTAAATAACATTACAATAAATGAATTAAATTAGGTTATAACAGACCAAAATAACTCAATCTACCCTAGCTATTAACTTATTTAAAACAAAGTACAAACTATAACCCTTTCCATAATTCTTTTAATTCTTTTAAATTAATTTACAAAATGTCTAAGCGTTAATTTAAATAACCATTTGCTATACCAAATTGCATTATATACTTGGACAATATATTTATTTTCAATAAAGCATTTTAATGTACATTAAGCAACATTTCAAACCATTGTCTTTTTTAATAATTGATATGAAATTAGCCCCTGGCTTGAAATTGCAATAAATACTATTCCGCTTACCTTCAATGGTGTTGGGGCTGCTCTGCATTAGTAATCTCTGTGGTGCCCACATCAGTTTGTTGCTGTTGATCTAGTGAGCATTAATTTACTCTGTTAAACCTGACCTCCTAGGCGTGGTATTCCCCATGGCTTTTGCTTTCATCCCCTGTTTTTGCTGAACTTGTTTGTTTGGGCTTTAGGACTCGGTGTGCGTTGTCCCTGCTAACCAACGGTAAAGGGTTTGTGCTCTCCCCTAAAACATGGTGACCTCGTTGGCTCATTTATTGTACACGTAAGTCTCTAATAAATGGCCTCATATGTACCCAGGGCCTGTAAATCAAATTCTACTGGTGGGCAGCACGCTCATTGTGCCACCCACTAAAGGAGCTTTTAAAAAACATGTCTCAGGCCTTCCACTGCAGCCTGCAACAGTTTCAGACGCGACTGGGCAAACGTAACCCTTTGTCAGGCCTAAACCTTCCTTTTTAATACGTGTAAGTCACAGCTAAGTTAGGCCCTAAAAGCACATAGTGCAGGGTGCATGGTATTTTAAAAATAGGACATGTAAGTTTAAGCGTTACGTGTCTGGACAGTAAAAAACTCCTAGGGTCATTTTTCACTGTTGTAAGGCTATCTCTACCATAGGCTAACACTGGGTAACGTTATTGCACATAATAAGTGCTAACTTCAGTTTGGGACCAGATAAAGAAATGCTGCTTACACTCAAATGAATTGCTATTTAAATTCTTCTTTAGTGGTAAAGTCGGATTTTAAGTTACTATTTTGAAAATGCCAATATTAGAATGTTAATTATTTTCTGCCTACACAAAATATATGCCTTTCTCCCAGGGTCCATGGTCACAGGACTCTGAATGGCTCTGCTGTTGTGGGCTATGTATATTTCTTCCAGACGTAGGAACAAAGAAGGCCCAGGTGAGAGGGGAGTGGGTCTTCCTGACAGGATGACCGGGGAGGAGCTTTGATTGCACTGCAAATGACCCTGCCTGCAGCACACATAAAGGAACCTGAGACCAGGTCTATGCTATACTGCGTTGGAAAATGGCCTTTACAACGCAGACTTACGCAAGCGTGACGTTTCCCCGCAAGCTGAACAGGGCTTGCCTTAACCACGCATATGCCTTAACCACGTATATTCCTCAACTACACATATGCAGTCGGCGTTCTAGCTGTCTAAGTGGGCAGGGAGACGAACTGCAAGGATTGCTGCAGGAAGGACCGTGACTCGGCGAGGTAAGTTGTGCTGGGGACGGGTAGGTTTTAGGGGAGAGGGTCTGTTTTAGGGATCAGGGCAGGAGGGAAGGTCCGGTTTTCAGGGCAGGGGGTAGTTTTTAGGGCTCAGGGTCGGGAGGCTTGGTAGTTTATTTAATGGGGTCAGGGTTTTAGGCCTCAGGGCAGTGGAAAGGGTAGTAGAAAGGGTAGTGGTAGTTTTAAGGACAGCACGGGGGTAAGATTTAGGGCTCATTGCGGGGGGCTGTGGTCAGGATAGTTTTTGGTAGGGAACAGGGTTTTAGGCCTGAGGGCGGGGGGAAGGGGTAGTTTTAAGGACAGGGTGGGCAGGTTTTAGGACTCAGGGTGGGGGTAAGGTAGGGGGATAGGATTTTAGGGCTTGGGCAGGGAGGGGCAGTCGGGGTAGTGGTAATCTTTACCACGCACATCCCTTTACCAATCATACCTTTTCCTCAACATTGCTTGGTAAAGGCGTGCGTGGTAAAAGCATACATGATAAAGGAATGCATGGTTTAGACACATTCGTGGGTAGGATGGCATTGTAGAGACATGCGTGGTTCAGTCATACGTGTCTCTCTCATACAACCTGCTGCGTTGCTCCAGAAGTTAGTATATTTAGCCCCACCTTTCACCCCCCTTGCTCGTATACAGTGATCACACTCTCCTCACTTGCTTCATTCCTTTTGGCTCTTGCACCAGGTATGATCTCCTAAACCTTGTTGTCTTCCTCCCAGCATTGGAGTCATGCTAGGCTGTACTTTGAGCATCTTATGTTTTACCTGGGACTTAAGCTCCTGGGTCCTTTTGAAATTCTTGTTTGTTGCTACAGCCCTTACTATGCCTGACAAGCATGCAGATTTTACACAAAACTGAGTAGGAGTAAATGTATATTTTCTATAAACTTTTTCTGTTCCGGATTTCTACCTTTCAATAGATTGCCCATGATTTTTTACCCTCACGTCTCTCTTTCATGCAACCTTTATTCTTAAAACATGGTATTTGTTTACATGTCATTAGATATTCAATCAAAACAATAATTTTAACTGTATTTTGTGATTATCTAAATATATGTTTACTGCTGCGGTTATTGTCTTATTTTTAGTTTATTGTAACTGTGTTTGCAGCTCTGGATAATAGGATCAATAAAACACCTTCCCTCCCCCCTCCCCTTTCCCTTCCTCCTTCCCTTCCCTCCCTTCACATTTGCCTCATTT
Source organism: Triturus cristatus (assembly GCF_964204655.1). Taxonomy (NCBI): domain Eukaryota; kingdom Metazoa; phylum Chordata; class Amphibia; order Caudata; family Salamandridae; genus Triturus; species Triturus cristatus. The sequence goes on from NC_140593.1 coordinate 1,194,452,243, forward strand.
GTGCTGCACTCTGATCCTGAGAGGGCATGGTTTGGATGTATACTCAGTGCTCCCTTGTGTCTGGACAAGGCTTTGTCTCGCTGATGAGCTCTAATGAGAGTGAAACACGTGTCAGGAGATGTTTGTCTTCCTTCCTGGTTGGCTTGGGTGGTATTTTACCAACCTAAAGCTGTAAAACTGTGCTCTGAACAGCACAATGCTTTTGCCAGTCGTTGGCTTGGCGTGTATAGCAGTTGCTAATCCTGTGCTTAAAGACATTGCTTAAAAAAAATTGCAAAAGGCTTTGTCACTAGGGCTTATCCTATGCTTTCACATTCTGCTAGACAATCAAGCATTTGAGGGTGTCAGAGTTAGGGCATGCTTTGGACTTTGGCTGAGAGGGTACTTTGTTGCAACAGCGACGGAGTACCCTCGCCACCAAAGCGAAGTTCCATCCCCTCTTGTTTAGAGTTAGGCGTAACTTCAGTATGTAGACGGTAGAGCGTACTCCGTCTCCGCCACTGACATACACCTCCAATGGCCCGATGGAGTAATGGGCGTCGGAGATTTGGCCATGTGTTTGATCACCCTATTTAGAGTGGGCAGTTTTCACTGTCCATACCGGGCAGTAACAGGCAGTGAAAACTGCAAAATGACCCCCAAGCGTGAGGGAGTCTGGGGTGTCACTGTTTTTTTTTCAAAAAGAAAATCCAGCTTTGGGATTTTCATTTTGAAAATAAACAAATATTGAATATTTGACATACGGCTCCATCATGTTGACATAGCCATCCTTCAAACTTTCGATGCTTTTATAGTAACCTCCGCGGCGGCTATTCCTGGAAATGCCAGAATTGAACGCTTGGCTTGGTTCTAATGGCACAGCACAGAATACCTGATGAGCCGTAGTAAGGGCGAAACAGTCCTGGATTGCTTGTGTACCAGTTGGCCGGTCTACAGTAGGTAGTTGCATAGTCCCATCATCGCTGATCGTGATTTTCGGGGATGGGGGGGGGCGGGGAGAGTTAGGGTTGGTTGCCCTCTACTGGGGTTGTCCAGAAGGTCCACTGGTGCGTGTCCCCCATGTCCAAGAGAGGCTGGCACCCAATAGTGAGTCTTCAGGTTCACCTCTAATCTCAAGCCATTCCCAGACATCCTCTGGTCGCTCAAAGAAGTGGGCCATCCCTTGGTGTAGGGCTTTGAGCTTTGCTGGGTACTGGAGTATATACCTACGGATGAGAGCCCTCAACTTCTGCTTGACGCTGAGATATGATTTACTTCGCTCCTGCACTTGCTTTGTGTAGTCTGGGTAGATGGTTATTTTGGCACTACCAAACTGGAGGACCGACCACTTCCTCGCCCCTCAAAGGATATAGTCTCTGTCTCTGTAGTTCAATATCTTGGTAATGAGAGCCATAGGAGGTGCCCCCGGGTGCGAGGACGGCACAGGGCCCTGTGCTCCCTTTCCATGACGAACAGTTCGTAGAGGTCTTCTGGTCTAAGTTCTGTCCTCACCCGGTTCTCCAGAAATTGCTCCATAGAGAGCCCTTCCTATTTCTCTGGGAAGCCCAAGAGTCTTATGTTACTTCAGCGAGAGTGGCCTTCTGCGTCTTCGGGCCGCTGCTCCAGGTCTGCTGTGATGGTGTTCATTTGAGCAACTTGGTGCTTCAGCGACTTTACCTTCCCCTGTATTTTGGTGATATTACCTTCCACTGATATGACTTTATCAGCTACCTTCCGTAGGTCTGCACGAAGGAGGTTGAGGTCGATAGAGACGGTTTTGATTTTATGTCCAAGGCTGTGCAAGATCCCTGATGGCTGCCAAAAGTTCTTCTCTGGTTGGTTCAGAATCACCCTCTGGTTCATCAGCAGCATTTTGTGTGTCAGACTGCCGCATAATGCTTTGTGTAGGTTGGTGCGGGGTAGTGTATTGTGTTATGGTGTTGGTCGCCTGAGTTCTCGCCGCCTTGTCCTTCCTCATGACTGCAGGCGCCCTTTGGGCCCGTGCAACAGGGCACTAGGTTGCTAGCTGTAGATTTGGTGCCATCCCACCACCTCAAGTCCTAATGTTCGGCCCAAGGACCCCCACACGCTGGCCCCCGGCAAGCAGATGAGTGGTGGCAAAGATGAATTCCACAGCCCAACCTCAAGAATCTGTATGGGACCACACATATCTAAACGCCAAGGCCAGAGGACAGTCGGGGGCCACTGCGACCGATCCCAACCTCAGAGATGAAGCAGTGCGTAGGGTGGAATCAGACCTCTGCAGAGCACGCAGTGCAGGCCCAGGATGATGTATGGCAAGTTATTGCAGGGCCATTCACTCTCTATACCAGTAGTCCTGGTCTGAGGTGTCTGAGGGAGCAAGCACTCACCATGTGCCCTCTGTGGTCGCCAGTCACACAGCGAGGCCCAGGGGTACAGTCAAACACTCCCCATGCCCCCGCCGGTTGCCGGTGTGCCCACTGCTCTGGCTGATGTGAAATGTCTCCGTAGGCCAGTTCCTAGGCTGGCCACTTCCTTAACTGAATTATTAGGTCCTCCTGGAGGGCCCCTGTGGGCAGGCTCAGCAGTCTTGTGCAGATTCTCTGCTCTTCCCCTGAGGGTCCCCTCCTGGGAGCCCCCGGTTTGAGCACTCTTCTGATGCGGCCTGGGGCCCGACCACTAAACAGGATCCGGGTTGGGCGAATCCCATGCTGAGCCATCTCACCTCCTCCCCGGGCTCATGCCACTTACGGGGACAGTGATCAGAGTCTACAGGGAAACAGGCATCCAACAGGTTCCTGCCCTCTCATTGTTGGCATTTGCAGTCCAAGGCCCCACCGGGCTTCCATGATTACTTGAGACCGCGGCTCCGCCTCTCGCTGCTGGCCTCACTATGCAGCCACTCATTCCACTTAGGTTGAACAGCTCAGGACTCCATCTGAGGATTGCAAGCCCAACACCCAGCCGGACTCGGGTATCGGCAGACGTCCACTGCAGCGAGAGAGCCACAACCTGCTGCTACGGGACAGGATTTTGCAAGAGATTGATAGGATTCTTATGTAAGACTGGCCGGAAGTTCAATGGCTCAAGTACTACCTCCCATGTTGCTTGGCACCGCCCCCTATCCATCACTGTTTTATACACTTCAGTGTGACACCCTAAGTAGGATGGCTATGTCCAGAAATGAGTCTCTTGCACAGTGTGCCACTGGAACCAAGCTATACCAGGCTGATGAGCCCTAATAAAGATGAAACCAGTCCTTGGTTGCTTGTGTTCCAATTGTGGGAGGACCTGGCCTGGCAGTTTGGGCAGGATGTTCCCAGTGAAGCCGGGTCAAGGCTGATTTGCATTTGAGTGGGCAACAACTGAGCTGGCATATTGTGAACAATAACAATGAACTGGGATGCAGCCCTGAGTAATTACCAGTGGCTTAGAATAATTCCATCGCTTTCTTATATGCCGAGCCTGGGCAGTGCATGCGTTGCTCTGCAAAGCATGCTGTATTGTGGTATGGAGTTGAAGCTCCGCCCACTCTCCGCCCATATTTTTCATTGGTTTGTGTGATTGTCCTTTGGAGATTGTGGCTTTTCATTGGTCAGAAGGCTTAGTAGTCCCTCCTTAGTACTGCCTTGTCTCAATTTGTAACCTCCCATGACGACACTCCCTGTTACATGTGTCGGTACTCGGTAGGCTTTAATTGCAGTCTCAGAGCACTATTTGGCTAAATAATTTTCTGCTCTTGCAGGCAGGGTAAGCTCTCTTGCAACACTTTTGTTTTTTTTATTTCAAAATGGCGGCCACGCCACTTTACTTACATGGCTCTGTAAAGAACGGGGTGCCGTCGACATTATCGGGACTGTTCCCATGAGGCACAGGGTCAGACTGATTTGCATATGGCCATGTCTGAACTGGGGTGGCAGAGAGGGCCAAAGAACGGTGATGGATCAAACCCAGATCTGTTGACTGGGTGTGAGTGTTTGATTGGTTCTGATGCTCCGTCCATCACCACCCCCTTTTGTACCGACATTATCGTGAAAGCACGTCATGTGGCGCGTTTTACAAAAAAAGCATTTCTTTGTCAATCTGACAGACAAATGCTTTTTTGTGCACCCATTCAAAAAAGGGAAACACGCTGGGAGACCAGAAAAAAGGAAAGAAAACAGAAGGAAAACTTTACTGATGCTCTCCCGGCTCAGCAGGGGAGCCGACACTATAATATTCATTGCACTATGGAAACTCACCCCATAATGCTTCGCAGGGCCCTTTATTCAAAATGCATTTTTGCCCAAAATTCAGCCTGTGGTGGTCTTAGTATGATGGGACCACCACAAAATCTTCCGTGCAGCATGATTTTCCTTTTCAGGTCATCATCTGGGTCCTCACCTTAAGTTGGGGTGGGCCCAAAAATAATCACCTTTCCCACTGCCAGATGAATTTTAAATCCACTCTCCCATAGTAGGAGCTAATGCCTTGCAGCTGGGAGGATGTGCTTAAGGTAACTTTTTGGCAGTCTTACAAGGCCTAAGGGAAGTGTAAAGCTTTATTAATGAGATTTTGTTTTCTAGGGGGTGATTGTATAGTTATGGACTATTGCTTTTTACTAGCTGGTGAAATCAAATGAATGCGTTCAGTTGCTGCAGGTGACACATAAATGTGCGACTGATTGCATTTCCAATGCTTGTTTATACTCAGGAGTCTGTAACACTTTTCTAGTGTGGTTCTCCGGTATTCCACAAAATACCCTCACAACAGGGTTTTTCATAGTTCAAGTGATTTCACTTTGTTCATGCCATCAGGGTTAAATATCACATGAGGTCACTTCCTGAGGTGTCACAAAGGTCAAAGTTTTATTGCTTCCTGTAAAGTGTGATAACATTTCAGCTACCTCTGATTGTTTCATGAATCTCCCTCTTTTCCTTCCTTACTCTCAATAGGTCATAGTTACCTTTTAGCACCTCTCCTTCTCACATGTATTTACTGAGCTAGGTTGGTCTTGCATTTTGTGGCCTGTCTTTTAAGTCCTAGAGGTTTTAATTTACTTTGCATTGGCCTGCAGTTCTCATGTTATGTTGACTCTTTCTTTACTTCTACTTCAGGTCCATCTCTGCAGCTTTTGTCTCTCTCTTGCCTTGTATTGTCCTGCTGGTCTTGGGTCCAGCTTGTTCTTTCTTGCCTTCACTTTAGGCATGTCCATATAGTTTTGAAAGGCCTCCCTCACCTTGAACTGTGAACCATGTCATATTATTCTTCATGCCCCAGTTTCGGCTCAAGTTGCCCAGTTCTTTACCTTGCATATGGCGTCCATTCCTCCCACCCAGTAGGGTCTTGCTTACCTTGTAGCTTCCGCTCCAGGTCGGAAGCCAGCTCCCGTTTGTTGATGAGCTGCAGCACCGCGCTTGTGGTCCTTGTGGCCTGGCCTTCACCAAAGTAGTCAAGTAGCAAGTCAGCTGTACTGAGGGGGTCTGCCTTTTCCAGAAGGCTCAGGGGTATGTGCTTCTTACTGTCGCTCGACTGGGTCTCTTGCAGCTTCCGCTTGAACCGTTTAAACTCCACCTCAAGCAGGTCTTCCAGTATCTGGGTTAGGAGCTCCCGGGAGGTCATCGCCATTATGACCATCCATCAGCTGTGAAAGAGAGAGAGTGGGATGAGAGAGAGAGGAAGAAAGAGACAGAGAAAGAGATAAATTCAGTACTTTTTTATCAATTCCCAAAGGCTAGTGTAACAAAGGCCTAAGCTACTAGTATCAATTGCTCCTCTCTACACACCCATCAGTAGCGTATGGTCAGTCGGCTTGCAACGGATTCACCAACAAACCTTTAAATGTTAGAGGCAGGAGGCAGAGCCTCTGATCTTCAGGGCCCCGGGCTCTGGAATAGTTAGAACCTCAGCATCAAAGCCCAACCCAACCCCTTGCATTTCAGGAAACTCCTGAAAACAGAGCTCTTTAGGAAAATGTTCTGTTCTAAGGTGCAGGGGTGAAGAATACTGTATTTTGGAATAGACAAGAACTGAGGCATTCACCGTCCAATCAGGGGTCACCTGTCCCACACAAAGGGCTCCCACAGCTAACGACAGGTCTGTGGGGATTCAGTGCACAACACGCCTGTCCCCATCATTATTGCCTTCCAACTGGAGGCGCTATCTGTGCCCAAGCGACTTTGCGGCGCTTTAGTTCGCCCTGTAGGAGTCCCTGTTTAGTTGCTTCACCAGGTAGGACCCGCTTTCCCTCCTGCCATGGTTCCTTTAGATTGGCCGGACTCACTCCTGAATCCTTTGTGCAGCTGGACTGGACATCGTTGCTTGCTTTTGCCACCTTTTGGGTCACAAACTAGTTGAGCTGATATTTGCTTCCTCTCACTGTGTGTTACCGGCTACCCTGCAAGTGCCTGCATTAAGAATAACTGTGATTGCACCACATTTATAAGAAATGCTAACAAAGAGTGTTAAAGAAAATCCTGAATTTTGGAATACAGCTCACTTGTGATTGGATTCTTGAGTGCCCTTCCCTCGGGTGGCAAGTTTCAGGCTTTATCAGACTGATGCCTGCAGTGGTTACAAGGCAATACGTGGTGTATTACAACAGCGACAAATAAAAAATGTGAGAAAAAGAAAAGAGTGAGAGGGGAACAGTCGGGAGAGAGAATAGGCCCTCGGCTCTGGGGCTGGCACAGAGGCAGGCCCAGTCTTAAAGTCAGTTTCTCCTGGCCCCTTCCTTTTCCAATGATTGTTAGTTGTAGCTTGAGACCACTCCAACATGGCGGCATTTGGATGCCTCCACTTTGTTCTACTGCTCACTTCCTCCATCTCCTTTTTCCAGCACAACAGAGATCTAGCCGAGTTTTGGCCGCATATGTCGAGGCTTGGAGGACTGCTTCAGGCCGCAGCTGACAGCACACTCTTCAGACCCAGGAAGCTGGAGAGAGCCGGCAAAAAGTGTCATTTTATGGATTTTGAGGGCCCCTTTACAGAACAAATGTCCATTTCATCACCCATTTCCTGCAAACGCCAAACAATACTGAATGATATGTTAAATTCTAGCAGGGTCAGACGACAACAGCGGACATGTGTTTCCCGGGACCCCAATTATCCTTAAGATGACACAGAGGCAGTGGTAGCAGTAGGCAGACAAGGAGAGGGATTCAAAAACAGAATAGACACATCAAATAGAGAGGAAGTTCACTTAACCAGGGGGGCCTTAGAAGGTGGGGGCTCTGAGCAATTGCCCACTTTGCATTGCCTTAAAAAGTCTTTGCTGGTACATTTATCAAGGTGAACAGCACTGCACATTTTGTAAGGGGGTAAAGGGGGATCCCCCAGGTTTATTCTTGGCCTGGAACTGGCATTTATGCTTTGCAAGGGGGTGCGTTACTAGGGCGTGGGAAAGGATGCGGTAGTAGGGTACTGTCATTAACTCCAACACGCTTCCTTATATAACTGGACGCAAAATGTGCCTTTACTATTCATGCATTAACTGGGGCAAATCCTGTCTCTACCCAGTAGCGGCTTGGCAGCCCAGTGAGGGGTGGGAATGCCCAATAGCCAGGGAGGAAAGGGGCTTCACATACCTGGGACTCTATGTAACCACGGATCAGAAGCTATTCTATGACTAAAAACTAGGGAGGTCCTGGTGGGCCGCAGAGAAGACGCGGGTCACTGGCGCTGGCTGCCACTGTCCTTAATGGGCAGGGCGGTTCTTTGTAGGATGGTACACTTGCCTAAGTTCCTCCATGCCCTGCAGAACTCCCGCTTTCAGGCTCCTGAGCATTTCTTTGGGATGGTGGAGGCTGAAGCCAGGCTGCTGCTGTGGCATGGTGGAGAGTCGCGAATAGCACTGTCGCCACAAGGAATCCTTGCGATGGGGGCGTAGCTCTCCTGGACCTGCGCGTATGCCACTGGGTGACCCGATTGGTGATAGTTAATGAATGGTAATTTGCGGAACAGAGGGAGTAAAGAAAGGCCAATACAGCAGTATATTCCATAGGAGCCTGCAATCCCTGTATAAAAGCCCCTAAAGCGGAGTTGTGAGGTCTGTGATAAGGATATGGTGCAGTTGCTCAACTGTAATAAGTTACTACCGGAGCCAAAGTCAGCAGCTAACGTGCGAGGCTGGTCACAGGGCACAATCACAGCTGCAGTTTAAGCAAGGAAAAGGAAAACTACCTGTTTGATCTTCTAATCTGTTTTGAAAATGAACATTCATCGACAGAAAGCACTGTATGGAAACATGTATATTTGTTCATGCTGTAGGGCATTAAAGGAAACTTTTAAACTCTGCAGCTTTCTACACACTCTGAGCCCAACTGTCTTTAATCTGACATACATTAAACTGATTCTGGCATCTTTTACAACACATTACTAATCGCTTTTCGATGGGTTTGATTTGGCACGACAGATTTTGCTTCATGTATGTAGCTATACTATCTCTTTCATATGAAAGAGCGAAACATCAGAGGTTTAAACATTTTTGGGAAGGTGGAAGTAGAGCAACCATGTAATATAAGAGATAAAATACCCTCTGTCGCTCAATAAAGTTTATTGCAAGTCACCTCGGGCTTTGCCTCATTCCTTTATATGGTCATGGAACTCTATTGTGGCTTTCAAAATCCTCATAATGTACAGCAGTGGCTATTATATCCTGTATATATGTATGTTTACAATGGGTACACATAAAAAAAGTGCAATAATAAAGCAAAAAGGGCCAAAAGTGCTGTGTGCACTCATTCATTGCATGCCCCTTTTGCAGTGTGCATGCTTATTTACCGCATTCACTCATCCTACACTTTATGGGGTGATATGACAACACGCTCCATGGCACCTCGGTTCCCAACCTGCTCTGGAAGAAGGAGCGATAGTTTGCATGCAGGGCAGAGGCAAGCTCATTTAGACTCTGGCGTATATCAGTACAGACTCACACTTCGTTTATCCATCAACGGAATATGCTGCCAAGCTCTAAATTCATTCTTGCTAATTACCCGGACGTGGCCTGGTGAAGGCCCACATCAACTTCAGCCCTGCTGCGAAACATGTCTGACGTCTTGCAACATGTCTGTCTAAAAACACTGTGCTCACATCCTTGCATGTGGCACAAGAATGTGCCAGAACATCCACAGTGACTTCCAGAGGTGTTTCCTGTGTTTACAGCAACAGGTGCCAAGTGGACCCACCCTACTCGCCTTGGACCCGGAGTGATTTTGCACAAAGTGTCTGCTCATCGTTTTTGTGGATAACTGGATATTTTCCCCTTTCTAAAAGTACAGATTAAGCCACCAGTCAGTTGCCTCGCCTCTAATGATCTTTACATAGCTCCAGCTAATCATTGTCTCTTTTTCTTTCCCTATTATTTCTAAAATCCTCCCAAAAACAATTATAGACGTTTACGCCCAGTTGAGGCTGCGAGTACCCGAATGCGGAGTCTGCTAATTCCCAGTGCTAACTCAGACAGTGGCCACTTCTTCTGAGATATGACGTACCCCCCTTATGACCATGAGACTAGAGCTACTCCCCACACCTCACCCTGAGCCTGTGAGCTTCCACCCCCCACCCTGAGCCTGTGAGCTTCCACCCCCCCCCACCCTGAGCCTGTGAGCTTCCACCCCCCTCACCCTGAGCCTGAGAGCTTCCACCCCCCACCCTGAGCCTGTGAGCTCCCCCCCACCCTGAGCCTGTGAGCTTCCACCCCCCCACCCTGAGCCTGTGAGCTTCCCCCCACACCCTGAGCCTGTGAGCTTCCACCCCCCACCCTGAGCCTGTGAGCTCCCCCCCACCCTGAGCCTGTGAGCTTCCACCCCCCCACCCTGAGCCTGTGAGCTTCCACCCCCTCACCCTGAGCCTGTGAGCTTCCACCCCCCCACCCTGAGCCTGTGAGCTTTCACCCCCCCACCTTGAGCCTGTGAGCTTCCACCCCCCTCACCCTGAGCCTGTGAGCTTCCCCCCAACCTGAGCCTGTGAGCTTCCACCCACCCCACCCTGAGCCTGTGAGCTTCCACCACCCACCCTGAGCCTGTGAGCTTCCACCCCCCCCCCCCGCCCTGAGCCTGTGAGCTTCCACCCCCCTCACCCTGAGCCTGAGAGCTTCCCCCCCCACCCTGAGCCTGTGAGCTTCCACCCCCCCACCCTGAGCCTGTGAGCTTCCACCCCCCCCACCCTGAGCCTGTGAGCTTCCACCCCCCTCACCCTGAGCCTGTGAGCTTTCACCCCCCCACCTTGAGCCTGTGAGCTTCCACCCCCCTCACCCTGAGCCTGTGAGCTTTCACCCCCCCACCTTGAGCCTGTGAGCTTCCACCCCCCTCAACCTGAGCCTGTGAGCTTCCACCTCCCCCACCCTGAGCCTGTGAGCTTTCACCCCCCCACCTTGAGCCTGTGAGCTTCCACCCCCTCACCCTGAGCCTGTGAGCTTCCCCCCAACCTGAGCCTGTGAGCTTCCACCCCCCCACCCTGAGCCTGTGAGCTTCCACCACCCACCCTGAGCCTGTGAGCTCCCCCCCCACCCTGAGCCTGTGAGCTTCCACCTCCCACCCTGTGCCTGTGAGCTTCCACCCCCTCACCCTGAGCCTGTGAGCTTCCACCCCCCCACCCTGTGCCTGTGAGCTTCCCCCCCACACCCTGAGCCTGTGAGCTTCCACCCCCCACCCTGAGCCTGTGAGCTCCCCCCCACCCTGAGCCTGTGAGCTTCCACCTCCCACCCTGAGCCTGTGAGCTTCCACCCCCCTCACCCTGAGCCTGTGAGCTCCCCCCCCACACCCTGAGCATGTGAGCTTCCACCCCCCACCCTGAGCCTGTGAGCTCCCCCCCACCCTGAGCCTGTGAGCTTCCACCCCCCTCACCCTGAGCCTGTGAGCTTCCACCCCCCACCCTGAGCCTGTGAGCTTCCACCCCCCCCCCACCCTGAGCCTGTGAGCTTCCGCCTCCCCACCCTGAGCCTGTGAGCTTCCACCTCCCACCCTGAGCCTGTGAGCTCCCACCCCCCCACCCTGAGCCTGTGAACTTCCACCCCCCCACCCTGAGCCTGTGAGCTTCCACCCCCTCACCCTGAGCCTGTGAGCTTCCACCCCCCACCCTGAGCCTGTGAGCTTCCACCCCCTCATCCTGAGCCTGTGAGCTTCCACCCCCCCCCACCCTGAGCCTGTGAGATTCCACCCAACCACCCTGAGCCTGTGAGCTTCCACCCCCCACCCTGAGCCTGTGGGCTTCCACTCCCCCACCCTGAGCCTGTGAGCTTCCACCCCCCCACCCTGAGCCTGTGAGCTTCCACCACCCCCCACCCTGAGCCTGTGAGCTTCCACCCCCCCCACCCTGAGCCTGTGAGCTTCCACCCCCCTCACCCTGAGCCTGTGAGCTTCCACCCCCCACCCTGAATCTGTGAGATTCCACCCCCAACCCTGAGCCTGTGAGCTTCCACCCCCCACCCCCACCCTGAGCCTGTGAGCTTCTTTACATGTCTCACCCTCAGGCTGTGCGCTACACACTGTTCAGTAGCTGTGATCTCTACACCTCATTCCCTTTTCTGAAGGCCTTATTACAACAACGGCGGTTGATGGAACTGCCCGGCGTAGTCACAGTGGTGGTCTGACCACTGCCACACTGTGGGACCACCCGCAGTATTATAAGTGTGGTGGTCGGACTGCGACTGTACTGCTGCTACCGCCGTGGATCAAGGACCCTGCAGCAGGCTGGCAGCGGTTTGAAGCCAAAATATGCTGGTGGTGCCGAAGCGGCACCGTCAAGCATATTTTGAGGTGCTTCTCCACCTCCCTTTTGATGGCGGTCGCACTGACATGAAAGGGGTGGCTGTTATGCGACAAAGTGTAGGACCCCCCTTGCACCTGTGCATGTAGGGCAGCACATGTTTTGCCCCCCTGTAGTTTTGCACCCCCAGTTCCTGCACAAGAAGCAATGCAGGACATGGTGCAGTCCTTCCTGTGCAGTAACGTGCACTGGCGGTCCTGCACCGGTGCTGTTTAAGGCTCACAATACGCCTTTAAACAGCACCGCCGCCAGACCGCTACACCGCCCGCCCGCCAGACCACAAAACTTCTTGTAATATGGCGGCGGGCGATGATATCGGCGGACCTGGAGCAGAGCGGTGGCAAGGTGCCCGCTACGTGACACCCAAGAATCGTAATCGAGCCCTTAGCGTCTGATCTCTCCATCCCCATTTCTTGCTGAATATGGAACTCTGCCCCTAGTTCTGCGCTTCTCAGTTTTTCTGCACCGGAGCGTTTTATAGATGGGTGAGGCTCTGAGTAGAAATACATTCCCAGTCCGGTACATACATGTGCAACAGGTATTCTCGTGTAGGCCAGCGTCCATCTTGTCCCTTGGAGATGCTTGGTTAGCACATGTCTCCAGTGATCACGTGAGGTGGGCCGCCTCCCACTGCCCTCGGATTCCTGCATCATTGCGCAATCTGTCTAACTGTGCCTCTCTGTGTTTCCAAGACTCAGTCAGCCGAAAGTGTTTCCTAAAATCGAAATGAATCAAGAGGACCGAAAAGTGGTGTGTAGAGAGAGCAGGGAATAAGAGAGGGAGGGAAGAAAAGAGACAGGGCGAGCAAAGATGAGAGGGAGCAAGCCAGAGAGAACATGAAAAAGAGTGAGAAACAGAGGTGTGGAAGAAGAGAACAAAGGAACAATAAGGGAAGAAAAAAGTGAAAGAGGAAAGAAAAGAAACAAAGAAACAAAAAAGATAAAAGTTGGGACTGCGAGGAAGATGTGTAAGAGAAGAGAAACAAAACGATAGAGTGAGAGAAATTAAGAAAGTTGGAGGTAGAGTGAGAGAAAGTATAAAGATAATGGAGGGACTCCAAGCGAGTCTAGTAAACTGGATTGCAGAGAGATAAAATAGATAACAAAGAGGTATGGAAGTGGAAAAGGGAGAGAAAACGGATAGTGGGGAGAGAAGAAGACAGACAGAGAGTTGGAATAAAAGAGAGAACGAGCAACAGACTGAACTATGGAGAGGCAGAGAGAGACAGAGCGAGAGAAACAGAGTACGAGAGAGAGGACCTGGGGGAGAAAAGCAAAATCAAGCAAACAATACTCCTACTGCATCAATGCAACCCGAAATGTAATGAAATACTGCATCAATGCAACCCGAAATGTAATGAAATACTGCATCAATGCAACCCGTAATGGAAAAAAGTCTGCATCAATGCAACCCGTAATGGAAAAAAGTCTGCATCAATGCAACCCTAAATGGAAAAAATACTGCATCAATGCAACCCGAAATGGAAAAAATACTGCATCAATGCAACCCGAAATGTAATGAAATACAACATCAATGCAACCCGAAATGTAATGAAATACTGCATCAATGCAACCACAAATGGAATGTAATACTGCATCAATGCAACCCATAATGGAAAAAATACTGCATCAATGCAACCCTAAACTGAATGAAATACTGCATCAATGCAACCTGAAATGGGAAAAAAACTGCATCAATGCAACCCGAAATGGAATGAAATACTACACCAAAACAACCCGAAATGGAATGAAATTCTGCATCAATGCAACCTGAAATGGAATGAAATACTACACCAATGCAACCCGTAATGGAAAAAAGTACTGCATCGATGCAACCCGAAATGGAATGAAATACTGCATCAATGCAACCCGAAATGTATAAAATACTGCATCAATGCAACCCGAAATGAAAAAAATACAGCATCAATCCAACCATAAATGGAATGTAGTACTGCATCAATGCAACCCAAAATGGAAAAAATACTGCATCAATACAACCCATAATGGAAAAAATTCTGCATCAATGCAACCTTAAATTTAATGAAATACTGCATCATTGCAACCCGAAATGGAAAAAGTACTGCATCAGTGCAACCCTAAATGGAATGAAATACTGCATCAATGCAACCCGAAATGTATAAAATACTGCATCAATCCAACCATAAACGGAATGTAGTACTGCATCAATGCAACCCAAAATGGAAAAAATACTGCATCAATGCAACCCGAAATGGAATGAAATACTACACCAAAGCAACCCAAAATGGAATGAAATACTGCATCAATGCAACCCAAAATGGAATGAAAGACTACACCAATGCAACCCGTAATGGAAAAAAGTACTGCATCAATGCAACCCGAAATGGAATGAAATACTACACCAATGCAACCCGAAATGGAATGAAATACTGCATCAATGCAACCCGAAATTGAATGAAATACTGAATCAATGCTACCCGAAATGGAAAAAATATTGCATCAATGCAACCCTAAATGGAATGAAATACTGCATCAATGCAACCCAAAATGGAAAAAATACTGCATCAATGCAACCCATAATGGAAAAAATTCTGCATCAATGCAACCTTACATTTAATGAAATACTGCATCATTGCAACCCGAAATGGAAAAAGTACTGCATCAGTCCAACCTGAAATGGAATGAAATACTGAATCAATGCAACCTGAATGGAAAAAATACTGAATCAGTGCAACCCTAAATGGAATGAAATACTGCATAAATGCAACCCGAAATGTATAACATACTGACTCAATGCAACCCGAAATTGAATGAAATACTGAATCAATGCTACCCGAAATGGAAAAAAAAATGCATCAATGCAACCACAAATGGAATGTAATACTGCATCAATGCAACCCGAAATGGAATGTAATACTGCATCAATGCAACCACAAATGGAATGTAATACTGCATCAATGCAACCCAAAATGGAAAAAATACTGCATCAATGCAACCTGAAATGAAGAAAAAAAACTGCATCAATGCAACCCTAAACAGAATTAAATACTGCATCAATACAACCCATAATGGAAAAAAGTACTGCATCAATGCAACCCGAAATGTTAAAATACTGCATCAATGCAACCCAAAATTGAATGAAATACTGAATCAATGCAACCCGAAATGGAAAAAATATTGTATCAATGCTGCCCTAAATGGAATGAAATACTGCATCAATGCAACCCGAAATGTATAAAATACTGCATCAATGCAACCCGAAATTGAATGAAATACTGAATCAATGCTACCCGAAATGGAAAAAATATTGTATCAATGCTACCCTAAATGGATTGAAATACTGCATCAATGCAACCTGAAATGAAAAAAATACAGTATCAATGCAACCATGAATGGAATGTAGTACTGCATCGATGCAACCCAAAATGGAAAAAATACTGCATCAATGCAACCCGAAATGTATAAAATACTGCATCAATGCAACCCGAAATTAAATGAAATACTGAATCAATGCTACCCTAAATGGAAAAAATACTGCATCAATGCAACCACAAATGGAATGTAATACTGCATCAATGCAACCCATAATGGAAAAAATACTGCATCAATGCAACCCTAAACTGAATGAAATACTGCATCAATGCAACCTGAAATGGAATGGAATAATGCATCAATGCAACCCTAAATGGAAAAAATACTGCATCAATGCAACCACAAATGGAATGTAACACTGCATCATTGCAACCTTAAATAGAAAAAATACTGCATCAATGCAACCTGAAATGGAATGAAATACTGCATCAATGCAACCAGAAATGGAAAAAATACTGCATCAATGCAACCCGAAATGGAATGTAATACTGCATCAATGCAACCCGAAATGGAATGTAATACTGCATCAATGCTACCCGAAATGGAAAAAAATACTGCATCAATGCAACCCGAAATGGAATGTAATACTGCATCAATGCAACCCGAAATGGAATGTAATACTGCATCAATGCAACCCGAAATGGAAAAAAATACTGCATCAATGCAACCCGAAATGGAAAAGATATTGCAGCAACGCAAACACTGGATTATATATTGCTAATGATAAAACAAACGGGCGATTTTCTCGAATAATTTACATATAGGTACCAGTTTGACAGCAATGTGATACACTTCGACTTTACCAACATACAAACAAGCATTATAAAGACATTCATTATTAGCTATAACTCAACCTTCAGGATCACACCATTACAATCCGGTAACTGGATACATTCGCAGGAGATAAACTAGAATTCACAATATTAAAAACAATACAAACTCCCAGGAAAGTCAAAAGGGGAGCCCAGAGCAGAGACTAATGTGGAAGCAGTTAGCACAAAAAACGACAACGGGGCTCTTTCAGCAGGCAGAAGTCACACGTGATGCACGAAACCATTAGAGTGCACAGGCATCCTGAAGAAGGCCCGTAGCCCAGGAATAAATACAGCACCGCTACAGAGAGGAAGCACGAGAAACCACAGAAAACTTGGTTTGACTCAATTGCAAACTCTGCACGCTGACATACGTAAGCAGTCTGAGCAGAAAAAGAGAAGGCAACCACGACTAACAAAATGAAGAGAAACAAAGAGAACAAACTTGTATCAGCCACATTCTAGAGTAAATGGAGAATAGATAAACAAAGCAGAGGGGAAGGGGCGGGGTGTCACAGACAGGAATGTGGTGGTCACGACATTTTTCAAATCCTAACAAAGCCTCAAAAAGAACATCTCACACCAGGCGAGGTGGACACCAGTGACAAACTGCACAAACTGGGAAGAGTAACTAAAGACCTTCAGATGCCCTAAGTCACAGTAGCAGCTAAAGACCTCAAGATAGGACAGTGGCCAGATGGACACAGTAACGAAAGGGGCATCCAGTGAGAAGTAGAGCGCTTGCCCTCTTACCCAATCCTACATCATCATCACCAACAGCAATAAGTAAGGTCCCTTTTCATGGCATTTGGTTGGGTTGAAAAACCTATTATGACATTGGCACTGGATGGCTCCTTTAAAGAAATGCTCCAAAGCAACACCTCGCATTACAGCCAACTTCAGTGGATTGATGGAATCTCTTCGTGTCTTCACAGGCCACTGATGGAATTTAAAGCTGTTTGGACAAGTTGTTACCAAGCAGCTGGTGAGCCATGGTATCCAGCTGGAATGTAGTGTGTATATAGGAGAGGTAGTGAGTTCTCATTAAGACTTAGAAACCTCATGGTGAGTTCCCAAGCTTTCTGACAGGAAGCTTTATTCTGACCAAGACAGGTTGTGGCGGGCATAGACTATGGGCTTTGACCCTGTCCCAGAGGGACAGTTAAACGCCCTCTACATAGTTCTCCATCAAATTATTATATGATAAAAAGAAAATCATATAAAAATTTAATTTATGGATATCACAGTTAAATAATTACACAAACGCTCTTGGAACCACCAACAATGATTTTCCCAAAAAGTGCAAAGTGCTTTCCCCAAACAATTTTAAGCTGGTCCAAAAAAACAAATTAGAATTTAATTTTTTTTTAAATTACTTAAAAAAGCTTTTTAATCGATAAATACTAGCAGATGGTGGATTAAACATTAAAATTAACGCCTCGTCATATGTCACTGCAGAGAATTTTTCCCAAATTGGTACCAGATATTTGGATCTCAAAATTTCTAGACCTGAAAAAGAAAACAGCACATGTGCTAAATCCTGTAAAATGACGGTACAGAATTGCCAACACTGCAGCCCCCGGGCTCTCCTTTTTTAGCCCATGGACTTACGTTCAATTAGCACAGGCCAAATTTAAACCTCATGTAAATAGACATCACCTGAGGGTCGAAATTTACTCTTTAAATAAATTGCATTGCACCATGAGTAACAAGGAAACAATTCAATTGTAACCTTGGAATTTGTTGACAGTATGCTATATCAACTTGATAGCTTTTAAGTTTCGTCAATTTTTGAAATTTTGCAGAAAGGATATTAATTGAGTTAGAACCAAAAATGTCTTCCTTTGAAAGGTCTAATTGAGCGGCTAAATACTAAAATAATTTTGTGAAGGTTAATGTCCTTTCAAAATCATGCACAAATACACCCCAAATGATTTTTTAATAACATCTTCACGACTGCTAAACAGCCTATATGTGTAGTGGAGATTTTGACCAGTGGCCCTTTGGTTTATGCTGGGCAATGCCAATTCCAAACAAATTATTTCTATTGCGAATGACCGCCCCACACCTAAGTAATATTTCCAAAGTTTAAACCGAATGCCGGCGTAACTTTTCAAGGCAGTTATCGAGTGATAGCCGCTTATAGAATTAAGGAAGGGATTTTTGAGACCTACATTTTTGATAATAATGAAATGTCTTTACCTCCCACTGAGTTAAAAAAATTCTTTAAGCCAAACCTAATTGCAGTGGCTTTTGAGATTTGCATCTTGGAGTGGTTAGACCATGAAAGATTGTTTGAAATGAGTGTCCGGAGATAGTTATACACTCTCACTGTTTCTAATTTTGCCCTCTCATAAAACCATTTGCTTTAAGGTTTCAAACCTGAGTCCCCCGTACCCATAATTTTTATTTTCCCTTTATTTACACTTAGGTTGTGGACAGAGGAGAAAACTGCTAGAGCATCTAATTGTCTTTGGAAGCACACAGGAATTAGAGACAACAAAACTAAATCATCGGCATACATTAATCCCGAAATTGGTTTCAACCCTATCTTAGGAGGGTATGCATTCATTGTGTTTATGCACTCTGGAAAATCAGCCAAGTAAAGGGAGAAAAACTGGGGCGATAAAATGAAGCCTTGTTTAAGGCCATTTCGAACTTCAATATTGGAGGTCTATTCCGACCCGGAACCGAGTAAGACCTCTTTCCAATTTTCAGAAAATAGAGATATCAGTGAACATACTAGCAAATCTGGAATGCCACAAAGTACTCATTTTTGACAAGTAAGGGTCGATCAACTTTATCAAAAGTGTTGCTAAAATCAACAAAAGTGACATAAGAAGCTTTATAAATGGGCGTTAGACTATGAGATTGGCATCTGGTGCGGAACGGATGATTGGTGCCTTGTCCCCATGGGAGTTAGACGCTGCTTCACCATGTGTCTCATGGCACAAAACCTCCTCCTTGAACTTCCATCAGGACTAGGGTCTTGCAGATGACCTTCTGCACTGACACGTCTTCATTTAGGACTGGTGGCTGGCTTTCTTCCAAGCAGGGAAACTTCAGCCTTGAGTCTGGATCTTGAGCCTACCACTCTACTTCTGTCCAGTGAGGCATGCTTTCAGGAATTAAGGGTACACCTACAGGCTGTGGATGTAATCAGGCACCTCCCCCATTGCACCAGAGGAATGTCATAAATATGGCTGAGGGGGTCCGGACAGTATACTTTGATCCCTCCCCATGGCCTGTAAAGGAGAAGACTGGTCAATTCTGGTCAATTCTTGACTGTCTCATGAAGTGTAATTTAGTAGCCAGATGCTGAGATTTAAATATGGCATCTATGGGCAGTATACCTTTCCCATGCCAAAAAGAGCCAGTCCCTTCCAGGGTTCCAGTGATAGGTGGCTCAGGTAGCCATGGGGCGAGTGTCTGCATACGATGGTGATCTGGGAGCCACCGTTAATTCTTACCATGGAGTGGTGTCCTCCTCTTTGACTCAAACATCCCCTCTGGGGTGGGTAATGAACTGGAGTACTGCTGAGTATGTTCAGCTGAAGGACACCCTAAAGGGGAACACTGTTGCAAAAACCCTCCCAGGACCTTCATGTGGTCTGTTCTCCTTGTTTTACAGTGTCTCCAACCCACTAAAGTTGACAAAAGTCTCACCTACCTGGAGGAAGATGCCTTCAAGAAACAGGGCCCCCTACCCTTGAGCCGGGGAAGAGACGTGGGCGAAGAAGTCAGTTACACCATGAAAGCCAGAGTCAACTTCTAAAAAGAGATCCACTTCTTATTTAGTTTGTAAACTAAGATAAGGTTGGTGATTTTGCTCAGTCCCGAGTAGCCTCCCCGGAAGGATTAAGCAACAAACCACAGAAGAGGAACTTAGAGAGGAGAAAGATTGTAACTTAGTGGGGGAAACTTATCAGAGAATGTGATTTATTCTTATTCACCACTTACATTCTAGTTTCTGTTCCCTTTTTACGCTAGCAGATAGACACCCCGCATGCTGTGTGAACTCCCAGTCCAAATGTCACGCGTAGATGGCTTCTCAAACATTCTTTGATCTGCAAGCCTATTGTGCAAACCTGCACACCTATTATGGGTGTAAGGAAATAATATTCAAGGCAGCTTTGAATAATGATCCATGAAGGAGCGTATGAGTCTCTAAAAGCCCTGCTGCTGCCCAGTGAAAGATTGTCTGGGTCGCCATAAGCTATACAGAGTGATGCTGTTAACTGGAGGACACAGTGAGAAATACTTACATCCTGGTAAACCCCGCCTGTGCTTTTTAGTATTATATAACTGCCCCATATACAAACCTCTATGCCGTTTGAGGTCTTTAATAATGGTAGTCTTACAGCCAAAAATAAAAATGTGTACTGGTCTAACTAGCCCTTGCTTTATGTTGACTGTTTTAGCTGCTACCAGCAGCAATTACATCTAGGTATCAGGCATGTAGACAATGTATTGTTTGCCAATGACAGTGCCAAGAAACTATTTTGTATGTTGCACTTTATAAGAATAAATAACATGGCATAGCATAACACAATGATTGGGCAATGCTGTTATAACCCCTTTGGAAATATAGAAACAAATGATGCCATTCAAAATGCCTGTAAGCAGAAAAAACTAAAAACTGATATAGATAAAACCCAAAACACCCACTGACTGTATCCAATGTCTTTTGATGCCAGTTTGCTTGGACGGTTGTCCATGTATTTTTGTTTGTTTATTTGCAAAAATAAAAATTTGCTTATCAAAAACAAAACCCAAAACACCATTGTTTTTTAAGGAAACGATTTGATCTTCATGGTGGCCTTAGGCAAAAAAATGTAAATTTGTTGTCATTATCAATATCTAAATATGATGCCCACTAGGTCAAGCTAGGTAAGCTGCCCAACCATGATCAATGACCAATATGGTAGCCTGGCCATACTCCAGCTGATTAAGGCAATTTGCAGATAGATCGATCCATGGGCACTGCCTGGCAGCGAGTTATGAAATCTGGATGGATCTATTCATTTTCCAGACTAGAAGCAGAGATCTTACAGACAGCCCTTCCTACACACCTCCAGCTCAGCAATCATTATGACAGTCAGACTTGAACTGAGGCTATTTACTTAAAATAAAAACATGAACTTTTTGGAAGGTCTAAATGAAGCCTCTGCCAACAGGGTGCCCACACTGTGCAAGAAGGCAAATTGAAAAAGTCAACAAGTATTTAAGAGGTTTCTAGCCTGAAGTATTTGGCTCACTGAGTATTTCTGTTTTTCCTTAGGGTTTCATTTAGCAGCTATTCTAGTAACAGAAATGAGCCACATCAGCTTTAGTCGAGAGCGTGTGTATCCACACTGGAGGTTGTATTTAACTAGAGACCTCTTGAGAGTAGTGGGTGTTTATTAACACAAATAAGTAAAAGAAATGATGCTATACTGTGAAATAAACATTTGAAACGGACACAGGCTGGCAACTGGAAGGTTTCATGAAATCAATTAGGATCAGGGAAGATTGACATGATCAGGCTGGCAAAGAAGAACTGAATGATAAACAACGACATGCGTCATAGTCCACGGCCAGACTAGAAACAAAGAAAGGACTAATCAAGCCACAAACTGCTCCAGTGAGTGACTTGCTGGCCTGGTGGTGTGCCTGCCCTACTCTGTTGCTTTTGGATTCTCTATTGTTGCATCTTAGTTGCAAAAGGTGGCTGTGCACGGGGCGGGGGGGGGGGGGTTCCCCCTGCAGGGAAGCTGTTATTGAACAGGTACTTTGTATTTTGTGAAGAAGTTAGATAAACTTCAGACCATTTGTGTTATGTGGAGCCACAAAAAGAGCAAACTATATATAGGGAATTACACTCAATATATTTCTTGTACTACAAAGACCCTAATGCACCGGCATGGGCCATTGGACCAAAAGAGTGGATTTAAGAAGTTGGGAAAGATGAGCTGCATGATACAGAACTACATGTCCCATGATGCAGAGCTAGAGAGAAACAAAGGAACGTTCTCTTTAAGCCATGAACTGCACCTGTGATTGATCTCTGGCATGACGGCGTCTGCACTCCAGTCTATTGTTTTAGGATTATGGATAGGTAATGTATGTCCGCAATGAATTAGAATTGTTTTATGCAGCATTGACTTCTTGATTGCCCATTGTTTTATCTGTTTATTTTTAACATGTTATATTCTAAGGGTTTCTGAGGCCTTTGTATTCTTGGCCAGATGGGAATTTAAGGACTCGTAATAGGACTGGGTCATTATCTCATGCTGATCAAACTCTAAACTGTGCCAAATTGTGACTGAAAGTGAATGTCTCTTTTTGCATCATCACCAAAAGGTTTTGGTCTGATGCTGCTGGTTTTCGACTCTGAGAGTGCACTGTGACCCGCTAACGAGACCCCAGTGTCAATGCTCCGGCCCTTAAAAGTGTACGTTAAATTGGCTTATACGCAATTGAAATAAGTTAACTTACTTACAAGTCCCTAATATAGGGTGCCAGGGGTATCCAGGCCCTGTAAGATAAAGTGCCCCTCATGGGCTGCAGCCCTTATTGTGCCACCCTGAGTGTGACAAAGTAAAACACGTCTCCCACCCTGCCATTGCAGACTGGCGGAGCAGGTATAAACTGCTAACTCGACTAGGCCATTTAAACTAATGACGAAGGGCCATATGTAGGTGAAACGTGTTTTGCGATTCTCTAATTGCAATTTTTAGTGAATCGCAATTAGAGAATTGCAAAACGGAATGTAGGTAGGATTAGCAAAATATTTTGCGATTCCCACCTATTCCTTACTTGCGAATCCCATATTGAGATTCGCAAATAAGGAATACCTTGCCATTCATTCCTATGGGCTAGAAGACCCATAGGAATGAATAGGAAGACATTCTCAATTTGCGATTCTCAATTAGAGAATCGCACATTGAGAATGCAATTTCAAGGTTGCAAGGGTGTCAATAGGACACCCTTTTGCACCCCTTAAATAAACATGTGTGCACATGTGGCGCACATACATGCGCTAAGGGCATGTGTGTGCGCCACATGGCACTTTGAAAAATGCAAAAAAGTGCATTTTTCAAGGAAATCGCAAATTACCACCAACCTGAGGTTGGTGGTAATATGCGATTCCTTAAGCCAAAATTGCACAACTTGGGTGCTTCCTACATTGCATTTAAGGAATCGCAATTTGGGATTCCTTAAATGCATTAGCAAAATAAGGAATCGCAAATTTTGCGATTCCTTATTTTGCGTGTGGGTTTTTGTGTGCTACATAGCACACTGCCCAAATTGCGATCGCAATCGCCGAAATTCGGCCCAATATGGCCCAAAGTCCAGACCTTTCTTTTTAATATACATTTGTCACTTCTAAGGTGCGCCTGTCAAGCCCTAAGGCAGGGTGCTGTATATTAAAATGTGGGACATGTGTTTTTATATGTCCTAAGAGTACAAACTCCAAATCGAAATTTTTAGTGTGGATATTCTAGGAGCCCCATTGGCAAGTACAGGGTTACATGTTGACAACTTAGCTTTGCTAATTTCTGAATGGGACTACTAAAGTCAATCAATCAATCAATCAATGACACTTATAGAGCGCGCTACATACCCGTAGGGTCTCAAGGCGCTGGGGGGGGGGGGGGGGGGGGGGTCGGCACTTCAAGGTGTCAAAGGAATTGTCACAGTAAACCTGACTAAATGCCCAAGTTGACATTTTACCAAATTGAGTAAAAGGCAACTTTAGAAAGTTGTCACTCTATTGCCAAAGTTTTCTAGCGGCCATTTATGGTTGCTGACCACCAGACCATCTTCTATCCTCCTGGGAACAGGTGAACAACTCACAGGAAAGGACACAATAGAGGCCTCCCTTGGAAGAGGTGTTACCCCTCCATGGCAGAAAGCCAGAGAGGGAGTGAGCCTAAAAGGCCAGCTTAAAAGGGAAAGGTGCTTTTGAAGTGCAAATGGTGGACGCACAAGAGAGGGGGTGCTACTTTGCTCTGGTAGACAGGTTGGAGTCAGGGACAGAGAGGGGGAAACAGTTGCCAAACCACTTTACCTGTGGGTGTGTAGCCCTCGGGTAGCCACACTCTAGGGTAGTCTACCAAGCTCCACACACCAAGAGAAGGGTTCGACATCTTGGGAGTGGGCAGAATAGTGCATTCTGGGACAGCTAGATTCCACACATTGCAGTAATGTGTCGAACGGGAGGGGACCTTGTAGCCCATTGGCTTGTAGTCATTGCATCCTCTAAGGGCAAGTTGTGGGCATAAAAGTGGCAATCCCGGCACCCAGACTTCAGATCACATCTGCACTGGACCTGGCAAAGAGAGACTGCACCAAAAACTGGACTGCACTTGCTGATCCTTGGGTTAGCAAAGAGAGGACTGTGTCTGTTGTGCCCTGCTCGACTAACTTAGTCCCCATGCCCCAGAGAGAAGAGCTGAACCCCAAGAGACAGTTGGCTGACTTCCTGTTACAGCTTCTGGGCCACAAAAGCTAAAGAAACCTTCCTTGGCGAGTTGGTAGCTCCAATTGCTTGATTGCCCCTGACTGCTAAAGTGCAGCCTGGGAGACCTAGACCGGACACTCAAAAGCTGCATCCAAGTCTGCTGGACGTGGGAGAGTCATTGGAGTGCAGTTTGGTCTCCCAAGATAGACATTAAACTCATTTAAAGGGAACCACAGATTTTGCTCTGAACTAAGATAAACAAACCAGCGGCAACTAGTTTTTGGTTGGACTTCAAGAAACATTGACCCCTGTGGCCAAAGTCAACCCACCATGTTCATGGACTGAAGGGTGGCCTCACAAAGACCTCTGTTGACTGGATCAGCATCCACATTATCCTTCAGCATCCTGTATCCCTTTTATCAGGACCACACTTTTGATGTCAATGACGTTTGGCAATAGAGGATGGAAATGGTCTGAGTACTGCTTAGACTGTAAGGTAACTGTTCAACAAAGCCTTATTGCCCCTGTGACTTGCTCCCTGCCAGAGTTGGTTGGCCAAAGCGGGCAGGAGTAAACAAACACAACTTTACAAAAGTTTTCAAAAGTTTTCAAAGTAACTGTTATCCATGGTATTTGCAAATGCATGTTTGCATTTTGAGGGAAAAGCAGTGATTTATAATGTGCTTAATAATTTATTTCTACGGAACCGTCTTGTGGATTTTGTTCATTTTGATGTCTAAAAATTAATAACAAAAAGGTCTATTTTTATAAACTGGTGTCAGATTTTCTTTTTGTCCTGTTCTTTTTTTATTCAGCTCTTTTGGTACTTCTAAATGCTTTACACTTGTTCCTTTGACAAATCCTGACTGCTAGAATCCACAGCTACTCAGATTTGAGCTAATGTCTTACAAATGAATCTGACTAGACCCAAGACAGGGTTGTGAGTTTACTACACAATGAGGTCACACAACCACACCATACAATAAACCACATTTCCCCACAGTGACATACCTTTATTGTGTTACTCTTAATGTAAATTGCATTGTCTCTTTTATCTTTTTTCTAACTTTGTTTTTAGGAATTTTCCTAAAGAAAAAAGTAGGAATAGAAGCACTCGTAGCAATTGGTGGTGGTGGTGGTAGTGGTAGTGTAGCTGTTGTTGCTGCTTAATCTTGTTGACTGCGGTGTTTGATTTGTCTGACAAGATTGAGAACAAAACCTGATCTTGCTGATGGCAATGAACTTTCAATTTGTGTCAAAGTGTTGGTCATGCGCGTCACATCTCAGAGTTTTAGAGACAGCAACTATGCTCACAGGGCCGCATGTTTGTGTTTGGTTGATATGTGTAGCGTTCTTCACTCCAGAGTGTCCTTCCTCATAAACACATATCAGAATAGGTCAAGAGGGTTTGTGGTGTAGCTCACCAATATTTAATAAATGATTGATGCCTCTTTAATCAATGTTTGTTTCTGTGTGTGTGTACTTGTCTATGTAGCTGTATGTCACTTGTATCTCTAAGTAGCTCTGTGTACCGAAGTACGCACTTGTTTGATTCTGTGCAACATATGTGCTTTGGTGTGAGAGTGTTTTTGTGGGTGTTTGTGTAAATGTGGGCATGTTTCAGTCTTCACGGGTGCTTCTTTTTTGTGCATAACCCTGTATAAGTGCAGGTTTACCTCTGACAGTATGGATGTGTGTAGATCTGTGATTCTCTGAATTAAGGTGGGTGTTTATGTGTCGCTTTTAACCTGCTTGTGTCAAGGGAGGAGTTCTGTAGGTTTGACGTGTGTTGGCGGAGGGTGGCACCGTGTCTGTGAGGCCTGAGGACGTGCCAGTGGGTTTCCGGTTGGCAGATTGAAGGTGGAGTGATGCTGTGTTTGTGTGATCTGCCTTGTGGGATTGAGCAGAGCATGGATGTGGCTTGCGGCTGTGGGTGGTGGGGGAAACAACCTTTACAATGCAGTCATTACATCGCACTACATTTACTATGCAGTCATTACATCGCAACATCCTTTACAACGCATGTCACTACAACGCAGCCATTACATTGCATGTCACTACAACGCATGACACTACAATGCATGTCACTACAACGCAGGCATTACATCGCATGTCATTACAACGCATATCATTACAATGCATAGTACCCCTACACTATCCAACACTTACCCTACTTTTGCACCTCCTGGAGTGGGAATAGTAATTTTTACCCCTACACTATCCAACACGTACCCTACTGTTGCACCCCCTGGAGTTAGAATAGTAATTTTTACCCCTACACTATCCAACCCTTACTTTAAATGCAATGCAATGGTATGCGTTGTAAATGTATAATGCGATGTAATGGAATGCCTTGTAAATGCATTTTTTTTTAAATCGTTGTAATGGCATGCGATGTAAATGTATGCGTTGTAAAGGATGTTGCGAAGTAAAAACTGCGTTGTAAAGGCATGCGTTGTAAATGTATGCGTTGTAACGTCATACATTCTGGGTGGTGGTGGCGGTGTAAAGGGTGAGCTATTGAACTTTAGTGGTTGAGATCTGAGTGCAGTTCTGATGATGGAGAAAGAGGACTAAAAGTGATTCCTGTCCCATACTCTTCCTGGCGGTTCCACCACTGCTAACATTGCCCAGTGTTGTCATTATTGTCAATCCTGCTTGACGGGTGGTCACTCCTGCTAATCCGGGTGAGAGGGCAGTTGACCACAATCCTGCCTGACGGGATCAGTGCTGCTATTCTTACCTACACGTTGTCATTGATAATTGACATACTATAGTAATTATTGTCAGTTGCATCTGGTTTGGTGTCATTACTTATATTTCCTGATATGAGCGTTACTGATCATCTTGCCTTCTGATTGTTCCCACTGCTCTTGCCTGGATGTGCCCTTCCTCCCTGCTACAGTCACCATCACTGACTCAGTTCGAAATGTTTATAATTTTATATTTTTTACTAATGGTAATTACTACTGATCCGCATTGCTTCTGCTGCCTGTGTCGCCACTGCTATATATGCCCACGCGCATGGATCTTGTGTCTTCTAGATCAGTGTTGAGTATGAGAGGTCCAGATGCAGCATTTGAGATTTCAGCAGGTCATAAAAAGAAAGTTTCACATGTGACTGGAGTAGTGTTTTACATGGCGGTTGAGGGTGGGGCACGTACATAAGGGTGGAGCCTATAAGAGGCTGGATTTGTGGGGCTCTGGGGGTGGAGAATCCTTTACACCATTCCTGGGGTCCACTGGCTCTCAGACTCTGAAGCTCTGTGGTTCAGCGGCCCCTGTGTGCCTGCTTTGTACATGATCAACTGTCTGACCCTTGAACCTGTAGATGGCTAGCAAGGACCTGTCGGGGGCTTGGACCCTTTGGCTTCATTCACAGACAGGCGCGCAGTCCTGGTGAGGGGCAGGTGTGTGGCCATGCTGGACTGGCCACACGATCTCAGCCTATGGGAAGAGGATTCAAGATGGACAGTAGATGTCCTGCCAATTTAACACCTGCCCTTCCCACCAGATCCAAGACTGGCAGAAGACACTTGTCTTCTCTTCCTGCACAGCCGCTTCCCCGCGACAGGTAAGCGCTACCTGGGAACAGTGGTCGAAGTGGGGGAAAAAAAGTAGGGGAACTGTGGGCAGAGAATCAAAGGGCGGAAATAACCCAATGATTGGCTCAGTGGGCGGAGCCAGAGGTGTGGCCAGAATGCCCAAATATCACAATTTTTAGTATTTGTTTGGCATTTCACTGCCCAGTTTAATCAACCAATGGATACACATGATTATATAAGGTTATAATGAGTTATTGACATTAAAACACATTCACAAAGTGGGAAATGCTTCTAATCACAGAATGTCCCAAATACGATAAAATGTGGAAGCACAAGCAATTTATCACCGAGCCATGAAGTTTATCATCAGCACTTCTCCCTTTTTCCACAACAGCAGTTCAAAACATGAATGGCAAAATATCCTAGTTTGCAAACGTTTTCTATATAACTCTGGCTCTGCCATATTTGCCTCCTAATGCAAGATCTGCTGCATGATCTGACCATTTAAACTAATAAATTGTTTATAGCTCATATGTATCAAAAGTTAACAAAAAATGTGACTTGTTTTGCTGCGGAGTGGATGGCTTATTGCAAAGGTTGACTGATCATCTTTCTCACTGTTGCATTTGTATGTTACACTGGTGCTAATAAGGCAAAATCTTTCCAAAGACTGTTAGCATGTGTACACGTCAAAATAATAAAATATCAGAAAATATACTGCATTACGCTGCAGCCTTTTTTTAAATGCATAATTTAGTCAACACTGTGGCATAATTTTGTCCTCCTCTGCTGCATATTTAATTCCAGTGACCCCACAGCAAGCAAAAGTCCAATTGGTCGCACACTGGTCCACCTACCAGCGTGTTGCCCCAAAGAATTGTGGTCCCTGAAGTCAGCTTCGGCGGGTACGCCTATGCCCGAGTCTTGAGTGCAAGTGTGTGTAGCGTTGGCCATCCCAGGACACATGTTAAAAGTGCTTGTGAATGAAGCAGAGAGACTGTGAAGTTTGCGAACTTAGTTTGGTGTGCGTGCCAAATTTTGCATTGCCAATCCCTGGTGAGTTGCAGCTACTACTTCTGAAACAAGGCCAATGGAGCTAACTATGGTTGAGGCAGACTGGCCTTCAGGGCAGGGCCGGTCTTAGCACTGGTGGTGCCCTCTGCATTAATGTTTTTTAGTACCCCCCAATGACCACCTCTGCCATTGATTCCCTCACTACCACCCTTTAACAGTGCCCCTCAAGTCTCCATAACCACACTCTCTCTCAGATGCATTTAATTTGATTTACCGCGCCACTCATACCAGTGTAGGGTGTCAGAGCACTTTACATCACACACATTACTCAGAGACAATCAATATGTGTGTAAATCACTGTATAGAAAATGTTACATAAGACTAAGGACTAGAAGGTGTAGGAGTCACATGCCAACCATACTACTAGGCGGTATAGTTTAATAGTGATCGGTCTGGAGAAACAAACTCAGAATTTTAAAACATAATACCATGGTTGGGGGTTCTCTTTAATAATCAGAATTGATTTCTGTCCAAAAGAACACTTTTTGCAACATTAGGATAATCAAAGACTGGGGGGAAAAAACATAACGCTCTAATCTATACCTTGCTGTTTGTATGCAGCTCTTAGATGAAAGTTAATAGCTCACTGTTCTATGTTAGGATTTTAACTTATAAACTGCAAGTAACAAAAGGATCTCTCTGACAAAAGCTGTAGCTCACTGACCTATTTAGATTATGTGCACTTTGTGATCTGTGTAGGAAGGTGGAATCTGACTACATGGTTGCACCCACTTTTTTCCTGGTGTTTTGCTGGTTTTCAACTTAGTCTGGTTGGGATCCTGCTATTTAGGACCCCAGCCTATCTGTTTTCTCCCTTAAATTGATTACAAGTACTATAGGTACACTCCAGATTGGATTCTGGGGTACCCTTATAAGTCCCTAGTATATGGTATACTATGTACCAAGGGCATAGGTACCCCAGAGGCCTACCAGGGGCTGCAGCATGTATTGTGTCACCCCTGGGAAGCCTTCCAAAATGACACCGCAGGTCTGCTACTGCAGCCTGGGTAAGGTGGTGCATGCACCCCTTACTGAGATATAGGTTCACTATATCTCTCCATATTACTGCACATATAAACCTATCAGTCACCCCTATGGCAGGCCTTACCAATCCTGAAGGCAGGGTGCTGGGTTTTATGTGAGAGGGTGCCCATGCATGAGCAGAGCCCCTCAGCAGCCTTCAGAACCTTTATTCTGGGGTTGTTTGTGATGCTGCCAAACCATACACTCTTAAGTGCATTATAACCAAACGGTAAATGCTAACTTTGGAATGGCTCCACGGAAACATGTTGTGTTTGGTGTCAAACACTTTGGAATCATACCCCCACACAAGTAACTGGTGTGGGAGTATGATCCCACCCTTCTAGAGGGAGAGACATGACAGCACCGGTATACCCGGTACCAGCTAACAGAGCCCTGGCATCACAAAAAGGATGCTGCCAGCCACAGACACGATTTGAAAACTGGAATACTGGGGGCATGCGGAAACTAGCAACGCCTGCCTACGCGTTGCGGAAAGTGCCAATATCTGAGGAATGTATTTATCATTGTGAAAAGTGCTCGCACCAGTGCACTGGTGTGATGTGAGTACTGCCAAGACCTGATTCTGAGCTTTGTGAAGATGGCATCAATGCATTTTGTGGCCTTTGGGGCAGTGACATTGTCTGCTTGGTGGGTAGAGTTGAAACTGGCATCATCTGCCCTGCAGTGCCAATGTGAAGGCTGCCAGTGTCTGAGGCGGTGTAAAGCCCTCATCTCCTCTCTGCAGTGGCCTTTAAATCCTATCCTGTTTTTAAATATTCGTCACCTATTGTTCTTTAAAATGATCCCTTTGTCGCTCATTTAATTATCGTATGGGAGAACCCTGAAGCGATATTTTACTGAACAAATATACTTTCCAAATTACTTATCACACACATCACTACAGTTCAGTTGAAGTTTATTTGTGTGATTAATTAAAATCTTACAAAAGAAATGATTAAAATATCCTCAAATATAAAAAAATGTAAACACTATAATCACAATTGCTATCATGCCTCTAATACAATATACGATATATATAAAAAATAGAATAAATTATTACATACACATCACTACCTTTTAAGAAAAAGAAATTATATGGTAGAAAACCCACTGCAAAAAATGAGGATTTTCACTTCTGTTTGACTGATGTTGAGAGGGGCGCCTATTTGAGTGTCTCATTACTTGTGCCGAAGGAAACAAAAAAAGAATCTTTTATTTTTGTGCCTAAGTTTCCCCTCTGTTCTCTTTTCTTTATGTCAGGGGAGGGTTTATGCGTTTCCCCTCCTCTTCTCCCACCTGTGGCTTCAGACTTGTCCCCATTCACCCACAGACACTTCCCCTGGTGTCACGTGCCCATGGCCACGCCCATTCCTCCCACCCTCCCCTGCACCCTCTCCTCCTCGTCCTCCTCTGCGCACCCTCTGACCAGGCCTAGCCCCAGGACTTTGTGTTTCGGGTCATGAATATATTAACGGGGGTCTGCGGCATCTGGGCAGGTGAACATAGACTCTAGAAGACCCCTGTGGGATTCCTTACGGGGGTCTGCGGCATCTGGGTAGGTGAACATAGACTCTAGAAGACCCCTGTGGGATTCCTTACAGGGTCTGGAGGCATCTGGACAGGTGAACATAGACTCTAGAAGACCCCTGTGGGCTTCCTTACGGGGTCTGCGGCATCTGGGTAGGTGAACATAGACTCTAGAAGACCCCTGTGGGCTTCCTTACAGGTGCCGCGGCATCTGGGCAGGTGAACATAGACTCTAGAAGACCCCTGTGGGATTCCTTACAGGGTCTGCGGCATCTGGGCAGGTGAACATAGACTCTAGAAGACCCCTGTGGGCTTCCTTACAGGGTATGCGGCATCTGGGCAGGTGAACATAGACTCTAGAAGACCCCTGTGGGCTTCCTTACGGGGTCTGCGGCATCTGGGCAGGTGAACATAGACTCTAGAAGACCCCTGTGGGCTTCCTTACGAGGTCTGCGGCATCTGGGTAGGTGAACATAGACTCTAAAAGACCCCTGTGGGCTTCCTTACGGGGTCTGCGGCATCTGGGTAGGTGAACATAGACTCTAGAAGACCCCTGTGGGCTTCCTTACAGGCGCCGCGGTGTACTCTGGTTCAAAACAGACCTTAGAGAAACATGGTGAGAGTCATGCCAGTAGGGTAAAAACTCTACGGACCACTGAACCGTTTCGGGGTATTAATAACACATGAACAATGAAGATTTGAGAAGCAGCCCAACGTATACTCCTATTCAAAGTGAGCACGAGGCCTAGGAAGGCTGTGACGAGACCAGCACCCCCTGAGGCTCCGGGACTCCTGCCCGACGGGGTCACCATTGTCCACTGCTGCCCTTTGCTTCTCTACACCTCCCGTGGCCCCCACTCAATTCTGTTTCCATTGCCCCCTGAAGCCCTTCGCTTCCCTACACCATCTCGGGCGACCACTGACCTTTATCTACATTTCCCCTTGTAGTCCTTTGCTTTCTACACCTTCAGTGGCCCCTCGGCACCTCACCTGTGTTTCCATTGCCTCCTGCAGCCCTTTGCTTCTCTACACCTCGTGGGACCCTGCTCGCCTGTGGTAACATTGCCTCCTGCAACACTGTGCTTCCCTACATCTGCCGGGGGCCCTGCTCACCTGTGTTAACATTGCCTCCTGCAGCCCTTTGCTTCTCTACATCTGCCGGGGGCCCTGCTCACCTGTGTTAACATTGCCTCCTGCAGCCCTTTGCTCCTCTGCACCTTCTGGGGCCCTGCTCACCTTTGATATCATTGCCTCCTGCACCCCTTTGCTTCTCTACACCTGCTGAGGGCCCGGCCCTGCTTACCTGTGTTAACATTGCCTCCTGCAGTCTTTCGCTTCCCTACACCTGCCGGGGGCTCTACTCACCTGTGTTAACATTGCCTCCTGCAGCCCTTTGCGCCTCTGCACCTTCTGGGGCCCTGCTCACCTTGGATATCATTGCCTCCTGCACCCCTCTGCTTTTCTACACCTGCCGGGGGCTCTACTCACCTGTGTCAACCTTGCCTTCTGTAGCCCTTCCCTCCGTTCCTCTGCACCTGCCGGGGGCCCTGCTTACCTGTGTTAACATTGCCTCCTGCAGTCTTTCGCTTCCCTACACCTGCCGGGGGCCCTGCTTACCTGTGTTAACATATCCTCCTGCAGCCCTTTGCTCCTCTACACCTACCGGGGGCCCTGCTCACCTGTGTTAACATTGCCTCCTGCAGTCTTTCGCTTCCCTACACCTGCCGGGGGCTCTACTCACCGGTGTTAACATTGCCTCCTGCAGCCCTTTGCTCCTCTACACCTACCGGGGGCCCTGCTCACCTGTGTTAACATTGCCTCCTGCAGTCTTTCGCTTCCCTACACCTGCCGGGGGCTCTACTCACCTGTGTTAACATTGCCTCCTGCAGCCCTTTGCTCCTCTACACCTACCGGGGGCCCTGCTCACCTGTGTTAACATTGCCTCCTGCAGTCTTTCGCTTCCCTACACCTGCCGGGGGCTCTACTCACCGGTGTTAACATTGCCTCCTGCAGCCCTTTGCTCCTCTACACCTACCGGGGGCCCTGCTCACCTGTGTTAACATTGCCTCCTGCAGTCTTTCGCTTCCCTACACCTGCCGGGGGCTCTACTCACCTGTGTTAACATTGCCTCCTGCAGCCCTTTGCTCCTCTACAGATGCCGGGGGCCCTGCTCACCTGTGTTAACATTGTCTCCTGCAACCCTTCAGCTTAGAGGAGTAGAGCTCCCTTCCACTCAGGTGTGCCTACCTCTCCTGGGACCCTGTTCACCTGACCTACCACCGCCATTCCTGGCCTCCTTCACTCCTACCTTCCTGCTGCGGCTCTCGGCCTCACTTCAGCCTCTAACCGCTCTCTGACTCCAGGTCGCACTCACGGTCCTTGCCTCAGGTTGAAACGCCAGCTGTCCCTGCAGCTCCTGTTCTCACTGCTCTTGTAGGTCCCCATATCATGTGCCTCCCACTTCAGAGTCCAGTCTCGCTGTCAAACCCTCCCTTGCAGCAGTCCATCCCTCCCTGAAGCTTCTGGGACATCAGTCTTGGCCTCTCCTTGCACCGCAGGTCCTGGCGGCTCGTGGCCTCTGTGAGCTTCGGCACTGATGGCCCCATTCAGCTGCTTGCAACCAGTGGCGCCCGTCATCATCTGTCCCCCCTGCTCTCCCTGAAGCTTCTGCCCCCATGTATCCTGCCCTCCTGTGGGTCTCCTGTGGGTCTGGACTCTCCCTGAAGCGTCTGCCCCCCCCCTCCCCATGTCTCCTGTGCTCCTGCAGCTCTGGACTCTCCCTGAAGCCCCCCCCCCCCATGTCTCCTGTCCTCCTGCAGCTCTGGACTCTCCCTGAAGCACACCCCCCTTGTCTCCTGTCCCCCTGCAGCTCTGGACTCTCCCCGAAGCTTCTGCCCCCCCTCCCCATGTCTCCTGTCCCCCTGCAGCTCTGGACTCTCACAGAAGCCCCCCCCCCCCCATGTCTCCTGTGCTCCTGCAGCTCTGGACTCTCCCTGAAGCTTCTGACCCCCCCCCCCATCCCCCTTTTCTCCTGTCCCCCTGCAGCTCTGGACTCTCCCTGAAGCTTCTGACCCCCCACCTCCCCCTTTTCTCCTGTCCCCCTGCAGCTCTGGACTCTCCCTGAAGCGGCAGCCCCCCCCCCCCCCTTGTCTCCTGTCCCCCTGCAGCTCTGGACTCTCCCCGAAGCTTCTGCCCCCTCCCCTTGTCTCCTGTCCCCCTGCAGCTCTGGACTCTCCCCGAAGCTTCTGCCCCCCCTTCCCATGTCTCCTGTCCCCCTGCAGCTCTGGACTCTCACAGAAGCTTCTGCCCCCCCTCCCCATGTCTCCTGTCCCCCTGCAGCTCTGGACTCTCACAGAAGCCCCCCCCC
Organism: Triturus cristatus; assembly: GCF_964204655.1. Lineage (NCBI taxonomy): Eukaryota > Metazoa > Chordata > Amphibia > Caudata > Salamandridae > Triturus > Triturus cristatus. The sequence continues at coordinate 1,194,487,093 of NC_140593.1, forward strand.
CCTTGTCTCCTGTACTCCTGCAGCTCTGGACTCTCCCTGAAGCACCCCCCCCCCCCTTGTCTCCTGTCCCCCTGCAGCTCTGGACTCTCCCTGAAGCTTCTGCCCCCCTCCCCATGTCTCCTGTCCCCCTGCAGCTCTGGACTCTCACAGAAGCCCCCCCCCCCCCTTGTCTCCTGTACTCCTGCAGCTCTGGACTCTCCCTGAAGCACCCCCCCCCCCCCTTGTCTCCTGTCCCCCTGCAGCTCTGGACTCTCCCTGGAGCTTCTGGAATGATGAATTCATGCAGCTCATTTCCTATAAGTTTCTTAAGTCACCTTTGCCTGGCATAAGTAGCTCAAAGTTCTTAAGTCATCCAGGCCTGAAACAAGAACTTCATTCAGTGCTGTTTTTTCTTTTCCCCCTTTGCATTTGGGTAACTGTAGTTATCCCCCCTCCCCCCATTATAAATGTACATCTTCAGGAACCAGAATGCAAAGTTAAAATCAGAACTTCTGAGTAGCCTGAGACCACTGTCCTTGCCATGTCACCTTCAGGTCATGCAGGGACCCTGCAGCTCATTCCTGCAGAGTCCAGCCTCCCAGAGCTGTCCTTACCTGGACCATAGGCTCACTCAGGGCACTGACTTACTGACTGAGGGCACAGCAGTGTGCCCGCACTAGACCCAGAGAGTAAGAGACCTGCTCAGCTCAGCTGTCTCCTCCCACTGTACGTGATGGACAGGGCAGCGAGGCGAGAGCAGAGCCCTGGAGCTTGTGGGAAGCCTTCCTGGGGTCCCTGCGCAGGGACATGGACCAAACTATGCTCCAAACAGAAGGTCACGTGGGATTATTTGCATAAGGAAACCTAAACTTTAGAGGAATCCAAAACAAAGTCGAAATGCAGTTCTGTTCATACTGATTTATACAAAGAGGCAAATCTGCATTTCTGACACATTTGTGTTAAGTCAATGAATGTTCAGTACAATATAATTAAGTCTCCCAGTTTTCCGTTTTTACGGATTTTTTACAGATAAATACAGAAAGAAAACACTGTGTATTTATTTTTAAAAGTGGAAAAATACTGAAAATCGTGCTCTTGTGAGAGACTAATATGTACCTGTGCGCAGGGCCGGACTGGGAACCAAAACCGCCCCTGGCAAACTGCTCGGCCGGCCACCCAGGAGGGAAGAGGGGGTGCAGCCGAGCTATTTGTTAGGGGCGGTTTCAGCCGATTTTGTTACAGGGGGCCGATATTGCTGGCCCCGGTAATACAAACGGAACCGGCCCCCATTATGGCGGCCCACCGGGGAAATGCATGGCGCCCGCTATAGCCAGTCCGGCCCTGCCTGTGGCCTGGCCAAATTAAGCAACGTGGCTGCTTAATTTGCTAAAACGTGACAGGCATCCATGTATGAGCACATGTCCAAGAGTTAAATAACGTGGAAACACACCATTTTCCTGCTCTATTTAGTCTCAAAACACAAAATTATTATGGATGGATATCAATAAGATGTTTAGAAAATAAATATGGATAAATACAGACGGAAATGTTAAAAAACATAAATACCATAAAACTGGGAGCACAAAATATAATACAAGGTGGTGTGAGTGAATGAAGTGCAGACAAAGCGTGCTTCTCTGGTGCTCCTAAGACCAACATAACATGTAGTATACAAGAAACTGTACAAGATCCAATGGTTGTTGTATGTTAATCCAAAAAAATCAAAGGAAAGGGTAGTTCAACTGAATCAACAGTCTTTTATTTCGCTAATTCTCAACGACAACCGATAAGGGGGACTTTCGACGTTTTGACCGCAAACTATTCATAGGGTCTGCTCAGGACATGGTCATCTGACTGATACACTTGCAACAGAATCCAGAATGATCCTAAGTCACACTATCAGACCAAATCAAGAAAAAATAAAATGAGTCAGCACTGCCCAATGACTCACCAAAGTGTGGTATATCTCTGGTATATGATATACATCGTCCAAACGTTAATTGCCCTGCGACCAAATCAAACCAATAGCATTATAACAGAACGTGCCTCAACATGGTTACCACCAGTCTCCACAAAAGCAAAAGCACCAACACTATACACGGGTTGTCATACGTGCCCACGCGAGTGATCACGTACACCAGACTAGTGCACTTTACCGCTCATCCAGAATCATGGTCCAGACTGCCCACCAGCGTGAGCCAGCGACAATTTGTGGGGTTGCCCTATGCACATGAGTGCCAGGTGACCTTCTGTTTGGAGTATATGCTTTGTCCCCTCGTCCTGTGGGCATACAGGGAATAGGATATCCTTGCTGATTATATACAGGAACTGGCAAGCATGACCAGCTCTCAGTCACCCGCAGGGCACACTTGTGGCCAGCCCCCGATGTTAGATTGGCTGCAGAGATGCGCTCCATGATGCCCTCACTTCTACAGGTGTTCACTTAAGGGACAACTGCAAGCAGGGCCTGCTTTAGGGCAGTGCGACCGGTGCAGCCGCACTGGGTGCTGACCTGGATGTGGGGGGGCTGTGTTTACATTAACTTATGACTTAAAAGCGCCTGCTGCAGAGTTACTTGTGCATCCAGCTTTCAGGAAGCAATACAAATGTCAAGATAACTCTTGTGATTAATGTTCCTGCCAGAGAGAGAGAGAGAGAGATCAGAGTTTTGTCTAGGGGCATTTTTAACTCGCCATAAAGTAACGCAGAGGGTTAATGTTCCTACTGCAAAGAACAGGTCTGTTTTTTATGTGGCTAGCTGGGTGGGTTAGTAAAGCCAGCCTTTACCAGAGCTTTAAAACAAATGAAAGGTAGGAGAGTGAGGGGCTATGGAGAGATGAGGGGCACTTGTGGCAGGTGGTAGTGAGGAAATCCGAGGAGGAAGTCGTGGGGTGCACAAATAAATCACTGTCGCACCAGGTGCCACCAGCGCTAAAGCATGGCTGCAAGCATATATTGTAACCCTGACTGTGCGCCTTTGGCTAATTAGCAGAACACAGAGCGGTGTGCAGCAGCCTGCCTTTTTCATTGGGCACTATGGGTGGGGGGAGGGGGGTATTGAATATTTGCTCGAGCAAGAAAGAGTACGACTTTTCTCTTAACCGGACCTAATATCTTTGGAAGACTACATTCAATATATCGCATGACCACTGGAGGGCGCATGTGCCTCATAAATCTTCTTAGGTGATAGAAAGTTGGAATGCATGTACAGTCTTTCTCAAAGCCATGAAGCAGCTTTGCCAGTTTGCTGTACTAGACCTACTGACTCTATTATTTTAAAATATATGAATATAGTTGGCTTTGGATCGGTCCTTCTCTTTCGATCGGATGGCTTTCTTGTCTGTCTCAATGCCCTGTTTCTTATTGGTTGGCGTTCCTCGCTATTCTTTGTTGTATTCTGTTCTGATTGGATGACTATTGTCCGTCCACTGCCAGAATTCATGAAATTACTTATTATATTTTCTTTCAGCACTCACTGAGAGTGAATGTGCTTTCATGGTCTCACTATTGTGTATTGCGGCCCTTTCAACACTCTATTGGCTTTCCACGGACTGTCTTTCTTCCCCGTTGATCCGTGCTCTCTCACTCACCCTTTAGTCTATCGCCAGTCCCTCTATGCTGCCCTCCACTGCCCCCGCTGCACTCTTGATGCTGGGCTTCTCTGCCGTTTCAGAGTGCAATGCAATGCGGGTTCTTAGGGGTGTTCTCTCGCTTGGAGTGAGCTCAGCTGAAGCCTCTGACTCCACAGGTGCGACACCTCTCCTCCTGCCTAGAACTATGACCCATCTAGAGCCAGGTTTACTAGTTAGGTCTCGCTAGCGTAAGGCTGCGCGCATGCGCAGTCTTGCTGGCGAGGTTTAGTGTTAACAGGGTATTTTCAGTAAGGAGCATTAAGCCCCGCCCCTCTTTCCCATTGGCCAACGTCACCGTTTATTGTAAACGGCAGCCAGCCATTGGGAAAGAGGTGCTGGTGACGTTTTCGCTTGGCTTTTCGAGCCGTCCCATTTGGACGGCCTCGCCTGCCTTCCTTCTGCTGCAAAAGGTTTCTTATTTTTATGGGGCCAAACACATGGCCCCATAAAGAAAAGACACCTTTTAGCAGGAGAGGCCACGGAAGAAAAAGCCGGAAATGTCATGGCGAGCGCTTGTCTATAGCAGCGACTCGGTTTTGCAGCGCTTTACACGAGGCCCAGTGACATTCCACAGGGACACACTCCTTTAGGTGCCGTGGGATTGCCCAGGATCACAGGATGTGGAGCTGGCGCTGAGACTCGACCCTGCCCCCCGCCCCTCCCCCGGCTCCCAACTCGGCCTCTCTGCTTGCTCCCCCGTAAGAGGCCATCAGGGCAAGAACTGCGTCAGGGCAGTGTCTGGGGGCAGCAGATGGCACCTAGAGGGGCTAGGGCTGAACACAGAAGGGCAAGGTGCACAGTGTGTGGAACCTGGAATGTGCACAGCGTGTGCACAGTGTGCCGAGGCAGAAGTGTGCGGAGGCAGGAGTGTGCACAGTGTACGGAGGCAGGAGAGTGTGCGGAGGCAGGAGTGTGCACAGTGTGCGGAGGCAGGAGTGTGCACAGTGTGCGGAGGCAGGAGTGTGCACAGTGTGCGGAGGGAGGAGTGTGCACAGAGGGCAGAGGGAGGAGTGTGCACAGAGGGAACAGGGAGGAGTGTGCACAGAGAGAACAGGGAGGAGTGTGCACAGAGAGGGCAGAGGCATGAGTGTGCACAGAGGGAGGAGTCATGAGTGTGCACAGAGGGGGGAGATGACATCGGCCCGAGCTATGCTCGATCATCCAGCCTGACAGGTTCACCGCTCACCACGTGAAGCCTCTTCAGCTAAATATAAAGTTTATTTCTGCTAAAAAACGATGAAGGACTGGTGAGTGCATCCCACTCAGGGTATTCCTTATTCCGTGGCACAACCCCTGCCCACGTTAGTCCCCATTCTCCACAGCCCTGTGCTGTATGAAGACACTTCCCCTCTGGGCTGCCAGTTATTCCCCATTCCTCCTCCTCTCCACAGGCTCCGGCTGCGGTAAGTGCTTGTTTTGCAGTATTTCTATAGCACCGACACAGTGTTGCAGCGCTTTACACGAGGCCCAGTGACATTCCGCAGGGACACACTCCGTTAGGCGCCGGGGGATTGCACAGGATGTGGAGCTGGCGCGGAGACTCGACCCTGCCCCCCCGGCTCTGAACTCGGCTTCTCTGCTTGCTCCCCCGTGAGAGGCCAGCGGGGTAAGAACTGCGTCAGGGCGGTGTCTGGGGCAGCAGATAGCGCCTAGAGGGGCCGGAGCTGAACGCAGAGTGGATAATAGAAGGGTAAGGTGCACAGTGTGTGGAGGCTGGAGTGTGCACAGTGTGCGGAGACAGGAGTGTGCACAGTGGGAGGAGTGTGAACAGAGGGCAGAGGGAGGAGTGTGCAAAGAGGGGAGAGGGATGAGTGTGACACAGAAAGCAGAGGGAGGAGTGTGCATAGAGAAGAGAGGTGCACAGAGAGCAGAGTGAGGAGTGTGCACAGAGGAAGAGGGAGGAGTGTGTACAGAGGGCAGACGGAGGAGTGTGCACAAAGAGGGCAGAGGCATGAGTGTGCACAGATGGAGGAGGCATGAGTGTGCACAGAGGGAAGAGAGAGGAGTGTGCACAGAGAGAAGAGGGAGGAGTGTGCACAGAGAGGGCAGAGGCATGAGTGTGCACAGAGGGAGGAGGCATGAGTGTGCACAGAGGGAAGAGAGAGGAGTGTGCACAGAGAGAAGAGGGAGGAGTGTGCACAGAGAGGACAGAGGCATGAGTGTGCACAGAGGGGAGAGATTGCTATGTTATGTTAAAAAATATTTATACAGTGCATGTTCACCTGCTGTTTCTTGGCAGTTTAGTGTCTCGCAGAGTTTAAGCTATTGGCATTGTAAATGACAATGCCTTTTATTTATGTTTTAAAAACAAAAATAAAAGGCATTGTCATTTACAATGTCATTAGCTCAAACTGGTGTAAATGCGAGACCTATTGCATTGCAATGCTTGTTTTTAATGCAATGCAGCACAACTGAATCTGTTGTGCTGCGTTTTGCAAGGAGGAGCAGCTGTGCAGGGCCGTGTCTATGGAGATCAGCCTGCTATTGTCTTCCCTGCCCTGCTCGGCCTTCTCAGCGAGGACAGGAAGTGTACACTGCAGCTGTCATGATCTTTTCAGCAAGGATGGGAAGTGTGACCTTCTGTGGTCATGATCTCTTCTGAGAGGGAGAGAAGTTTGCAATGCTGCTGTCATGCTGTAACTTTGTCACGCAAACTTCTCTCCCTTACACAGCACGGACACCAGCAGTGCAAGCTTCTCTACGTCACAGAGCCAGTAAAGCTCATACACGAGCAGTGCAAGCTTCTCTCCCTCACACAGCACAGACAGCAGCAGTGCAAGCTTCTCTACTTCACAGAGCCAGTAAAGCTCAAACACGAGCAGTGCAAGCTTCTCTCCCTCACACAGCACAGACAGCAGCAGTGCAAGCTTCTCTAGTTCACAGAGAAAGTAAAGCTCATACACGAGCAGTGCAAGCTTCTCTACCTCACAGAGCCAGTACAGCTCAAACACAAGCAGTGCAAGCTTCCCTCCCTCATAGAGCTGGAACATCTCAAACACGAGCAGTGCAAGGTTCTCTCCCTCACAGAGCCAGTACAGCTCAATCACAAGCCGTGCAAGCTTCTCTCCCTCATAGAGTTGGTAGAGCTCAAATATGAGCAGTACAAGCTTCTCTCCCTCACAGAGCACAGACCACAGCAGAGCAAGCTTCTCTACCTCACAGAGCAAGTACAGCTCAAACACAAGCAGTGCAAGCTTCTCTCCCTCATAGAGCTGGCACAGCTCAAACAGGAGCAGTGCAAGGTTATCTCCCTCACAAAACACAGCCCCCAGCAGTGCAATCGTCTCTACCTCACAAAGCACAGAAACCAGCAGTGCAAGCTTTTTTCCCTCACAGAGCCAGTACAGCTCAGACACTAGTAGTGCAAGCTTCTCTACCTCACAAAACCAGTACAGCTCAAGCACGGGCAGTACAAGTTTCACCCACTCACAAAGCTGGTACAGCTCAAACACAAGCAGTGCAAGCTTCTCTATCTCACAAAGCAGGTACAGGTCAGACACAAACAGTGCAAGCTTCTCTCCATAACAGAGGCAGTCCAGCTCAGACAGGACGAGTGCAATCTTCTCTACTTCACAGAGCCAGTACAGCTCAGACACGACCAGTGCAAGCTTCTTTACCTCACAGAGCTGGTACAGCTCAAGCACGAGCAGTGCATGCTTCTCTACTTCACACAGCAGGTACAGCTCAGACACGAGCAGTGCAACCTTCTCTCCCTCACAGAGCTGGTACAGCCCAGACCCAGCAGTACAATCTTCTCTACTTCATAGAGCCGGTACAGCTCTGACACGAGCAGTGCAAGCTTCTCTCCCTCACAGAGCGGTACATCCCAGACACAAGCAGTGCAAGCTTCTCTCTCTTACAGAGCAAGTACAGCTCAGTCACTAGCAGTGTGAGCTTCTCTCCCTCACAGAGCTGGTACAGCTCAGACGCTAGTGGTGCAAGCGTCTCTCCCTCACAGAGCCAGTACAACCCAGCCACTAGCAGTGCAAACTTCTCACCTCACAGAGCTGGTACAGCTCAGACATGAGCAATGCAAGCTTCTTTCCCTCACAGAGCCGGTACAGCTCAGACAGCAGTAGTTTAGGTTTCCCTCCCTAACACCCTTTGGTGGCATGTACAGCTCAGATAGCAGCAGTGCAAGCTTCTCTCAGTCAGTGAGCAGATACAGTTTGGACAGCAGCAGTGTAAGCGTCTCTCCCTTCGGTAGCAGGTACAGCTCAGATAGCAGCAGTGCAAGCTTCTCTCAGTCAGAGCGCAGGTACAGCTTGGACAGCAGCAGTTCAAGCTTGCCTTTCTTGCTAAGTAGATGGAGCAGGATATCATCAGTGCAAGATTCCTTCCCTCAGAGAACTGGCACTTCTGGGACACAGGCAAGGGCAGACATATTGAATGTGGAGAAACATGGGTGGGGCAGGATCCAGAATGGGGCGTGAGGTCTAAAAGTGAAAATGGCAGTCCTTAATGTGAGTGGGTGATTTCTAGGGCCCGGCACCAGCACTAATTGGCAACACCGGCACTTCTCACAGTCTGCCACATGGAGGCGCTGTTTGTCTAATCTAGAGATTAGCACAACAACATTTATTTGTTAATTCAACATTCATTAAAACTGACTAATACCTGCCACCAGTGCCATTCTTATTGCTTTGGGGGACTGGAATAGATTGAACTGTCACTCTTGTAGGAATGTGATGGTTAGTAGTTGTGTTGGTACTGTCATTGGCAATGCTGGCAGGGGCAATGGGTGGTGCAAGCTGCTGTGGCCTCCTGACCAGGGTCCTGGAACTTATTTATTTATCTACAAATTAAGCACTAGACAATGGCATGATGTGGGGTATTTGGAGATCGGGGAACGCTCTAGATCCAGAGAGCGGAGAGGGATTTGAGCAGGGCACATGCAGGGCACAGGTCAGAGGAATGGCAACAGAGCGCAAAACAGAAGCCCGGGGTGAAGAGAGTGGCGGTTGGGGTAGCAGAGTGGTAAAGACAGGAAGGAGAAGGGCAAATACAGCCCTACTTCTAAATGATTTAAAATGCAGATTTAGCGGGAGTCGAACAATCACCTGTGTGCAAGTACCTCCCATTCGAGAGTGCTCCAAATGATGTAGCATCTGCTGATTGGAAAGCAACTTCCACCCGCACTCATCAACACTGAAGAAAGACTATGATGGGAACAACGCCTGCACCACCTTTATTAGTCAATCAAATGGCAACTGTTCCAAGAGATGTTGAGGCAGTATTTGCATACAGAGGATTAATGTGTCTGCATTACACCAAACAGAAGCGTCGCTCTTCTTGCAGGGGAGCGGAAGCGCTCCTTTGTCAGAGGAAGAGTATGGAACGCACATGGGCACTTCCAGCCACGTGGCCAATTTCTAGGCCGGGGCTGTAAATTCTGTTCCGCTCGTGGAATTTGCGGAATTTGGGTAATTTCACGTTCTGCGGAGAACGCAAAATTGCCAAAAATGCTGCGATCCCGCAGAATTTTTTGCTTGTTCGCGCTTTCAAAATGCGTGATCGCAAGATATTTCTCCCCGAGAACAGCGTTCGCGAACAAGAAAAAAGCATTGCGAGCGGGCAGAACAAGCAATTCCGCATGTTCGCGGAACTTTTGCGTGCTCGCGGAGATTTTTTACCGTTTTGCGGTGCTTGGCGTAGCGCAACCGACTACGCAAATTCCACCCACCCCTACCCATTTCTTGTGCTGTACCGCTCCCAGAGGTTTCCTACGGAGTCACACTGCCAAAATATATGTGTGTGGCTATATGGTTGGTAATCCACAATGTTCTTTGAAGTCCATGGACAGTTATATGCCAGTCATTGAGAGACTTGTGGGAAATCTGTGAGTGGCTGCGGCCCCTTAGAGCTAATAGTAATGTATTGGTAGTCAAAGACGTCTGTGGTTTTTCGGTGGCACCAGAGGATAGTCCAGGTCATCTTAACGTGTTCACTGAGGTTTGTAGGTCTGAGAGGAGTTTCTTCAATTCTAAAACACTAACAGATGCTGACAGAGGTGTGTGGGTATGTGGAGACGTGTTGGCAATTGTGAAATCATGTTGTCCATACAAGAGATTTAGGGATGACATTTTGGGGTATTTCCCCCCCCCCCCCCCCCCCCCCCAATGAATGCAATCTTAGGATGGTGGTTGGGTCTGGAGCCTCCCAGTCAGGTGTGCAGTCTTTGTGTTGAGTTTCACTTGAACTGGAAGCCCTGGCAGCAGTGTATGCCTCCTTCCCTTCTTGTGTCCCTTCAGAAGAAGACCTCACCCCACACCTCACAGGGCAGGGGAAATGAAGGGAGCAAGTAACGGGCACTGGGGCCTGGAGGTTCTTACATACCTAACCCCAGGGACCTATTGCACGGTGAACCCCTGCTTCTCGCACTTACTGTACAGAGAAGTGTTTTGTTGTTCAGCTGCTTGGAGGGAGTCTCCATGCAAAAAGTCACATTTTTCTTTTTTTTTATATGGGAAAATGGGCAGGAGGGGGAAGGCAGTGGTACCCTGTTTAACAGCTCTTCTCTTTCTCTTTGTGTGAGGGGAGGGACATAGAATGTTGGAGCGGGGTGAAAGTGCACACCATCCTTCCTTTCAATTTCTTGCTTCAGTAAAAAGAAAAAGGAAATGTACTCACTGATCCCCTTCTTAAGCAAGCCAGGCCTAACTTTCACTCCGACATTTGACAGTTTTGTATATCTTTAACTTCTGTTTCTTCTAAAAGATCCATGCCACAACATTTTAAAGGCACATCTTGGAGAGGAGGAAGAAGTAGGTAGATGGTGACCTCTGACTTTATGTCATCATGGAGAGTCGTTCCAGCCCTGGGCTTTCATCTGACAATTCAATGCATTCTGGGAGTTGTAGTTTTGTTGTGTTAACATGACTGATAGCAGTGACTTGCAGTCTGGAAGCACAGGACTGCAAACAGTATTCATCATTACATGGACTGAGGTGGCAACCCTAAGGTGCACTTTAATTATTCGTAGGATCTTAAAGTCTACACCCTTAATTCCAGCAATAGCTTTTTTATTACCATATTCCATATTCAAAAATAGATTTTTTATTACCATATTCATGAATAGCTTTTTTATTACCATGTTCAAAAATAGATTTTTTATTACTATATTCATGAATAGCTTTTTATTACTATATTCAAAAATAGCTTTTTTATTACCGTATTCAAAAGTACTTGTTTTTATCTTGGAACCCTCAAACCTGCTTTCTAATCCCAGTTTTCTCATGTGATCAAAAGTCATGTGATAATGAGCAAATCATTTTATGTCTGGGTACCTCAAACTGTAAATGTTTGCATTATAAAGTCAAAAGCTGAACGCTGATGCCCCTAGAGTTGGTAAACGCCCTACCCCGGTCCTTTTGTATGCGAATGACGCAGTTTTGCTTTCTAGAACAGCAAACAAGATCTAAATCCAAATAGAAAAGTTTGTTAATTTTATGAATGAAAAGGACTTAAAACATAATCTTAAAAAAACATTTGCGATGACATGCGGAAAAGGGAAACCAAAAAAGTCGAATTCATCATGTTGGTGGTGTTTCAATTGCTAAGACCCATTCTTTTTCGTTCCTGGGCCTACTTTTTAAAGCAGAAGGGCACTGGGGAGCACATATTGAACTTTGTAAACTAACATTTTGACGGTTAATTGGAGCCAATCTTCAGATTCCCTAAAAAATGGGGAACAAGCCAAATAGGGAAATCCGGACCCTGTATAAGAGTAAATGTCTCAAGGGTACCTGCTATGGCGCAGCATTATGGGGGATGGCTATTCACTCATTATTACAGACTCAGGAAAATATATTTTTAGGGAGTTTATTAGCAGTCCCCAATTCAACCCCTTCATACGTTGTTCACAAGGAATTGTCAGTCTCCTACATCACCGATTACATTAGTACAGAAGCTCTTAGTGCTTGGTATGGGATCTGGAGCAAGGCTGGTACCAAACTTACCTTGGAAATCATAATGGATTGCCTTGCTCTCCAACATTATAAAAAGATTCCTTGGTTGCAGTATATTTACAAACTTTTAAAGGAGTGTGACGTGAATGTTGATTCCAAAGATCCGATGGCTATCCAACACTATAATAAAAGGGATCTAAAGCTTCAGCTTGTAGGAGCAAGAGAAGCATTAAGAGATAGAGCGGCAAGCTCAAAGCCGATGACTAAGACATACTGTGAAGGACCACTTATGTTGGGTACACTACAATATTTACTGCGGGTAACAAATTTACAACCCAGGTTTTATCTCACGAGGCTGAGAATGGGTACTCGTCATCATTTAATTGCATATCCCTATATAGGAAAATGGAATCGCAATATTCCAAACTGCTCTTGTGACGGAAAGTCACCACCGTCAACAATGCACCTTATCCTCTTCTGTAATTTTTACAGAGATATCACTAAAACGCATTTTACGACCTCTATTTATTGATAGTAAATTGTATTCTTATAAACCCGCTTTTAATTATATACGTAGTTTAGAAAACAAAAAGGTATGGAATGCAATAGTCGTTTTTTTACGAATGGCGATGAAAAGAAGAAAATATAGTTCACATCTTGATGCCCTAATGTATGACAAAATATAGGTCCTAGTACAGTAATGTATGAAGAAACAAATGCACTGTAACCTATCCCATGTACTGTATAATCAATGCACTATTTTAATTGATTTACAAATTACTTTTATGATAAATCTTTTGTTATGTATATGTATTATTTAATGATATTGACTATTATACTTCTTAAGTGATAACTGTTTCTTTACAATGCTTTTATGGTTGTAATTTTTTAACCAAATAAAGCTGAATTGAATTGAATAGAAGTGTGTATTATACCAACTAGCAAGGTCAGTGAGACCCTGGATGGCAGCCTCCAGGTCAATGGGACCCAGGACTCCAACCCCTGGGGGATGAACAGTCTCCATAAGTGGAAATCGTTTTCTATGTGGCAGGAATCTCGATGCCTGAGTGCTCCGCCGTTGCGTTCTGTTTTTTCCACCATCTTCTAAACTGGGTGTTTGTTTGTGAAAAACAGAGTATCAGTGGCCCTGACCAAGGTTCCCACATCCCACTAAACTCTTAATAGACACCAGTGTTTCGATACCATTACACTTAAGTGGTTGTAATCCACCTAACCAGGCACAATAACTCTTAGCCGATGTCTTGAGTTTCATAGTCCGTCTTCTCTTTCTGTACTCTGAGCACAGTTCTATATTTTGCAATTACTTCACAACTGCATCCAATTCTTGGCCTAGTAGCCTCGTCGCTCAATTCCCACCTAATTATCGTAATTGTCGTTTTTCGTGTAACAATACACTTCCTCCTATTTTGCTCCACTGCAATGTGTTACTGTAATAGTAAGTATCCATGTGTGAACATTAGAGGTGTGTGAGCCACCGAAAGCTCGAGACAGTCTTCAGTCTGAAGACTGGCTCTGGTTCAGCTCCAGGTCCTGTTGGAACCTCGAGCCCATAACGAGCCGAGCTTTCATGTGGTTTCTGCCTACCTCCTTCTATCCAGGAGGATGTGGTGTTAGCGTCTGAGCTGCCAACTGGGGAACCGGGTTCAAGTCTCGGCGTCAGCTCAACATCCTGTGATTCTGGGAAATCACTTATTCTCCCCGTGTGTATAAACAATGCATGTGGCCTTGTGTAATGTAACTGGAAAGCGCTCCAATACCTTTGGGTGGAGTTTGCGCTATGTTTTGAAAAGTGCACTAAGCTGTGAAAACAAAGGCTTAACATAAGGAAAGACAAATAGATACCCATTTACTGGCTGATTTGTACAAAGTAAAACCAGAAAACCTGATAAATCATGGTTAGGCAAACATTTTATTTCACCAAAAGTCTTTTTTTCTTCTTCATCGCGTATGAAGGCACTTTCAGATATGTACGTTTAGGCTACCAGCTGTACAGAAGATGCCACTCTTAATTAGTACTTTTCAGTGCAGTCCTATAATGGGCCCTATTAATGACAAAGCTTTCATATGTATAAGAAATACACTTTTTTAGTTTTGAATAGACTTTAGTATATTTTACGTGATGTTTGTTTGGTTACACAGCAAATATTTTCAGGGCTTGGCTCGTGCACGGGCTCTAAGATCCGAACCAGACACTTGGCTTGGCTCTGGCTTGGAGCTCTCTGTTAATTTGTTGGCTCGCCCAACTCTAGCTAACATTGTCTCATAGTTACAGTTTTAGACTGGCACTTCGCACCCCTCATCTATTTTTATACAACATGCATGCTTTGATAGGTTTAAAGGGCTTCCACAGTGTCTTTTACTTCTCATAATGTCACCCAGTGTCCCGCAGGCACCCCGAGACTTCTCATCCCTCTCCCCTCCCGACACCCCTCCAATTAGTACAGGGATCTTCATACTCAGGGGTGGGCCCCCAAAGGGGGGCCTCGAGTGATCCCAGGGGGGGGCGCTAGACTATGGCCATAAGAAGCATTAGGCTGATGACAGTGCTTTGTTCTTGAGGTGGGACTCGGGGGGGTGAGGGGGGGAGCATCAGTATGGAGTAGACTTTGGCACTTGTTCTTTGGGAAGCGCTGGGACGCCCCGTGGCTGGGGCAGCTATGCGCTGTATAAATCTGTAAATAATTAAACAAATAAGCCGCTCTGTCCATCACTAACATCTTTTGTAATGGATATCCTGGCGGGGAGGTGGTGTCAAAGATAAGGGTCTCCAAATATTCTTCAACAACCTTCCCCCTTCCCCGAATTTCTAATAATCAGACTGTGGATACCTTTATACGTCAATAAGGCCTGCCTGACCAGAACAGTATGTTTGGCAATCATGTATTTGATTGCATTTTTAGAAGGGTACAGAACTAAACTGCAATGTTTGAATACATCTAGACATATTTAAACATTGCCAGTTTTATAGAATAATTGTGATAAAAACATTTGGGGGGGGGCAGTGATTTTTTCTCCATGGGGGCAGTGAGGCGCAGCATTAACAAGCTTGGAGATCACTGGATTAGCAGGACACACAGCAGTGCTCGTCGAGGAATCTCAGAACTGGACCTGGGAGCCCTGGTGGCATTGGTGTAGAAGCCACAAGAGGCGAGGAGGGTGTTATGAATCCTGCATGACATTATGCAGCTTTAAGGCGCTACAACAGATGCACGAATAATTGGGATAGCAGGAGCGTTAAGGGGCAGCAAAATAGACAAGTGAGTATGTCAGATATAATTGTGGGCTCCTGTTGGGGGACACAACAAGAGACTTGTGGGTAATTTGGAACCTTGCAAGAAGTAGTAGAGCGGCTCCATAGAGCTAGGCTCGTTTATCACTGTGACCCCTAAACAGTACACTTACTTCGACACTAGAGGGCGCCCTTGCCATGCAGTTCAACGAGCTTGTTTATCTAAGCCGACTGCAGTGTATTGCTGAGAAGGAAGTCTTCTCACACTGTATTCCGTGCTTCCCACCAGTCCTGTCTCCTCTTTCCTCAGGACAGAACATCAAACAATTTCCAAAAATAGGAGACGGGAGGTTTGCCTCTGTGTGTTCCCCCCTTGTGTGATCTACCAAATTCTATACCTTATATGTAAAATTTAGAGCTGTGCATTGAATCAAGCCCCAAAATAAACAAACTTTATGAGGAAAACATAGTATTGAGTGATTTTGCACTGTGCCTTTTCCAACTATTAAATTCCATTTCTACTCATCCAAATCATTAGCTTTCAAGATTCTGAATAAAGGAGACTTTACACTTTCAATAAAAATGTCACCTCAGGACCTGCAATATCTAGAACTCAATACTACAAAAAATGAATGCCAACATGTAGATTGGACCACCATATAAGTAGGGTAAGGAGGCGCCTTGGAATTATCGGGACCGTCCAGATTTTTCACCATGATTCCTGGCAGGTTTCAGTAAATGTAACACAAATTTAGCTGGGTCTTGTGGCTCAGTGGACCAATGCATCCACAGGAAGGGCTTGCGTTCAACCTCATGGTCACAGGTTCAAATCCTGGCTGGTCCACTCAGCCTTTCATCCATTTGAAAGCGATAAAATTAGTACCATTGAGTTGTTTATTACATCTGTTATTCAGCGCCAAGATGCCTACGGGTGAACGTGCGCTTTACAAATACTTGTGTTATATTATGTTACACATGCTGGATTTCAAAGCGAGTCGAACGAAGACAGGCAGAGGCAGGTTTTATTGAGTTCCAATGCTGAATCTAGTCAACCCCATTGATACCGTGTTTAAACCTTGTTTTTAATCCCCCTTAGTGCCTCCTTATGAGTGCTTTCTATTGGTAAGAATGTCAATTAAGTTATTCTGTATTGCTCTGTCCATGCAAAATTGTATTGATTCTACTTCTGCGTTTGAGGAATGTCCCAATTTGGGGTTTTTAACACCTGCTCACCCTAACTGAAACAAATTAACAGGGACAGACGAGCCAGAGTTCAGTCAAGGGTCGGCTCTGGCTGTAAGACGTCATGCACGAGCCGTGCCATGAAAATATTTGACATGTAACATGCCACAAACATCATGCCAACATATGATACAATCTCTTCAAAATTCACAAAACTGCATTCCTTTCATTTGTCTACGTTTCATCTTAGTACAATAGATTATATCACCACATTTATTAAAAGTGATACTCTTTAAACATGGTTTTTGTTTGTTGCAGTCTGTTGAGAGGAAGTGATTTGTTAATTGTATCAGTTTATTTATTAATTTAAAATTTAGCTAGGAGTTTTTGTGTTTTCTTTTAAAGTATGTTAATACATTAGTTTACTGTAATTTTACATTTTACTTTAGTCACAATAGTTACTTTCGAGTTGGTCTTTTTTTGTATTTCCAAGTTTTGGTTTCCGTAACTTTATTTGCTTTTACTTTTAAAATATTTTTTTCTTGTAGAGGGTGCATTTTTATTTAGAAGAAAGAAATATGTAGCACAATTTTGATTATTAGTTATTTCAACATAGTTTTAGTATTTTATTTCTTTTCTTAGCTATCATTTATTATTAAACTTGCTTAATCAGTAGTATTTAGTGTTACTTTGAAGTGTTGAAGTCTACTTTTGTAGAGTTGTATTTCATCAGAGTGATGCTGTCCTGCGGTAATTGTTCTTCTGGAAGCAATTTGTTATACATTTTTGTGACTTTTTTATGCAGTTTTCAATTGGAAAAGCGTTTCTATTTGTTAACTGTTTTTAAGTTTAATTTGATACATTGGTTGGAGACTAGTTTTATTATTAATTTTGTTTTTGCACCATTCATGGTAAATGCTTAATAGTGTTTTTGTTATATATTTAATGAATATTAGTTTTATTTTCACCTATTTTTACATATTTATAGATACATTTTTAATGTAATATAATTTGTTTTTTTAGAATTATTTTCATTTTCAGGTGTTCTATATTTTGGTTTTGTGATCGATGTTATGTTTCCGTAGTTTTAATGTTTACACAATATGTGGCATTTCTTTATTTTTGATTTCGATATTGTTATATTTTACATCTTTTTTCCACCGTGTTTTTTGTCATCGATATTTAATGTGCAAGTATGGGGCCATGGTAAGTAGTTTTCGAATTTTTTAACAATATTTGTGTAAGTTGATATTGTTTTTCTTGATATAGTGTCATACAACCACTCTCATAAGTTCTAATGAAGAAAAAGGAGGTTTGGTGAAATAAAATATTTAGCGAGAATCACACAATTTGGCCAAGCGGGGAAGCCAGGATTGATCCCCGGATTTCTGGTCACACATCGTGCAATTCAGCCACTAGATGCCTTTTTCTAACTCCTCTTCCACATCAAAGTTTAATGCTTTTATTTTAACTCTTGCTGCAGAGGTTCGAGTGTGGGTGGCAGGCGGAAGCCAAATGAACAGTCAGCTCATTTTGGGCTCGTGGATCCAAGAGGCAGAGAACTCTGCCAGAGCCACGCATCTGGCCTGAGCCTGGCTCGAGCCTTCAGTGGCTCGCCCGAATCTAACACTCACGCTCTCACAATTACGCCCCAACAAAATGCCTGTGTAGCTACAGTCGCCACTTACCCCATTTCATGAAGGCTTGTCAAACTTTTTACAGAACTCAAGAAGCAGCCGGAAGATGCCCAACTCTCACTCTTTCTGCCCACCCTGTATGAGCTGTAAACTGATGTCTGTTGGTGGCTGGGAGGGCGGAGCGACAGCACAGGGCCCTGCACCGTGCAACTTCACAGTAGCGGCTGGTGCATGTAAGACCAGTTAGGTGGGTAGGGCTGAGCGGCAGCACAGGGTCCTGCACCGTGCTGCTTCACAGTCGCAGCTGGTGCAGAAAAGCGCGGTGTGGTGGGTAGGGTGGAGCTGCAGCACAGAGCCCTGCACCGTGCAACTTCACAGTAGCGGCTGGTGCACAGAAGCCCAGTAGGGTGGGTAAGGCCGAGCGGCAGCACAGGGCCATGCACAGTGCAGCTTCACAGCAGCAGCTGGTGCAGGTAAGCGCGGTGGGGTGGGTGGAGCGGCAGCACAGGGCCATGCACAGTGCAGCTTCACAGCAGCGGCTGGTGCAGGTGAGCGGGTGGGGTGGGGTGGGCGGAGCGGCAGCACAGGGCCATGCACAGTGCAGCTTCACAGCAGTGGCTGGTGCAGGTAAGCGCGGTGGGGTGGGGTGGGAGGAGCAGCAGCACAGGGCCATGCACAGTGCAGCTTCACAGCAGCGGCTGGTGCAGGTAAGCGCGGTGGGGTGAGGTGGGGTGGGGTGGGCGGAGCGGCAGCACAGGGCAATGCACAGTGCAGCTTCACAGCAGCGGCTGGTGCAGAAAAGCTCATGGGGTGGGGATGGCGGAGCGGCAGCACAGGGCCCTGCACAGTGAAGCTTCACAGTCGCGGCTGGTGCAGGTAAGTGCAATGGGGTGGGGAGGGTGGAGCAGCAACACAGGGCCTTGCACAGTGAAGCTTCACACTCACGGCTGGTGCAGGTAAGCGCAATGGGGTGGGGAGGGTGGAGCAGCAGCACAGGGCCCTGCACAGAGAAGCTTCACACTCGCGGCTGGTGCTGGTAAGCGTGGTGGCGAGGGCGGAGTGGAGCGGCAGCACAGGGCCATGCACAGTGCAGCTTCACAGTAGCGGCTGGTGCACGTAAGCCCGGAGGAGTGAGGTGGCATGGGTAGTGCCGAGCAACAGCACAAGGCCATGCACAGTGCAGCTTCACAGTAGCAGCTGGTGCACGTAAGCCCGGTGGGGTGGGAAGGGTGGATCGGCAGCATAGGGCCATGCACAGTGCAGCTTCACTGTAGCGGCTGGTGCACGTGAGCCCGGTGAGGTGGGTAGGACCGAGCGGCAGCACAGGGCCATACACAGTGCAGCTTCACAGTAGCGGCTGGTCAGTGCTTAATTTGTAAAATATGAAGTCCAGGTGCTCAAATGTTTGTCGGAGGCCACACCTATTTTCCCTGGCTCCACCCATTTCCTCCACTGGCTACACCCACTTAGTCTATTGGCTTCACTCACATCCTCCACTGACACTGCTAAAAGTTAGATGACCTACCCGATCTGATTTTCAGCAAGGGAGCCTTCCTCATAAGCAAAAGTAAAAATAAACGTAATTTTACTGGAAGTAATGAACAATGAAGTAGCGATGTCTGAGATTTTCAGAACTGTTTCTGAAGCTCACTTGGATTATACCATTAGGAAGAATGCGTGGGGGTGTACTTGTCTGCATATGATTAAATATCTTCCGATTTGTGAGTTTGAAGTTTGCCTCTAATGGGTGTTCTACGTTTAAAAAGCGTTGGACAGGCTTGTCAGGCACACTGAGACTGGCACTTTGGCAATGCCTGGTATGCTGGTACAACACTGCGTTGAAAAGCAGGAGTGCATTTACTAAAGCTAAGGGAACAATTCGTCTCTAGTGCAGTCTTTTAAAAAATCAATAGCTGATGGTAAAGGCAAGGGCAAAACCAGAGTACGCCCAGGCTGTGCGCGGCTGTGAGGTTCTTATGAAACGGTAGTACAAAATATACTGTTAACACCCGTTTTTGCACTCCCCACGATTTGCAAGGATTTTGATATTGTAAGAAAATTGAGATCTGGCGAACATAAAGGTTTCCACGTTCTATCATGAACATGAGAATAAAGTCAAAGCTGTAGGTTGAGAAACAACGATCTGGGAAGAGAAAGCTACCGCACTTTGTATGGATATCCTTCCTCTGGGATGATGTATACAAACTTCAGATCAAAAATCTATTTTTTTTAAGTGATATAATGCGTGCCAGTTTGGACAAAAACACGTTGCCATGCTTTCAATATAATGACTTGCAGAAAAAACTACCAGGCTCGTTGGGTGGGCCACGCCACTTCCATCAACATCGCCTATCACATGAAAACTAAATATGAGTCGATTACACAAAATGCTGTCAGGCTGTGGCGCTCTGAGAATGACGAGCGTGTAATAAAAGAGAGACTGAAAGGCCTCGACGGAAAACGACAAATATAAGGAACCATCAAAAGGGAGCATGTAAGAGACAGAAGGATAATAGGAAAGAGAGGGGAAAACAAGAGGCAATAAAGAGAGAGCGAAAACAGAGTGAGGGGGGCAGGGAAAGAGAGGGAGGGACAGGAAAAGATAGTGGGAGAGAGAAAGACAAAGAGAGGCCACTTTCCAACTGTAATTGCATTACAGGTATTTTCGTGCCTGTGTATTCCTAGAGGAGGGAGTGCCTGGTGCCGAGCAGGAAATACCAGTACTTTATGACATTGTAAAAGTATTTATCCTTTGGCTTCTAATATGAAAATATTAACTTGTTAAACTGCTGGATCACAAAAGGCTGTGACACCCGCCAGGCCTCCGATTTGTGCTCCTCCAGGTGCTGACATGTCTCTACCGCACACTTGTAATTCTCTCACTTATCTTCACAGATTGTACGACCTTCCCGCAGCCTTAGAATTGGAGCCAAGTATGAAAAGAGATCTTACAAATAGGACTGCATGTGTTTTCACGTCGCTGAAAAGGTCTTAGAGTTTGTTCATAAAACGGCTTTGTGCCCGTCTTGTAAAGAGAACGTTCTCTTCACCAGCTGCGAATTGATTATATTTAACTGTGAGGGCTGCTCAGTGGCTATGTAGACAATTACAATCCAGGAGGATGTGATGTTAGCGTCTGAGCTGCCAACTGGGGAACCGGGTTCAAGTCTCAGCGTCAGCTCAACATCCTGTGATTCTGGGAAATCACTTATTCTCCCCATGCCCATAAACAATGCATGTGACCTTGTGTAATGTAACTGGTACTCTTGGAAAGTGCTCCAATACCTTCGGGTGGAGTTTACGCTATGTTTTGAAAAGTGCACTAAGCTGTGAAAACAAAGGCTTAACATAAGGAAAGACAAATAGATACCCATTTACGGGCTGATTTGTACAAAGTAAAACCAGAAAACCTGATAAATCATGGTTAGGCAAACATTTTATTTCACCAAAAGTCTTTTTTTCTTCTTCATCGCGTATGAAGGCACTTTCAGATATGTACGTTTAGGCTGCCAGCTGTACCGAAGATGCCACTTTTAATTAGTACTTTTCAGTGCAGTCCTATAATGGGCCCTATTAATGACAAAGCTTTCATATTTAAAAGAAATACACTTTTTTAGTTTTGAATAGACTTTAGTATATTTTATGTGATGTTTGGTTACACAGCAAATATTTTCAGGGCTTGGCTCGTGCACGGGCTCTATGATCCGAACCAGACACTTGGCTTGGCTCTGGCTTTTAGCTCTCTGTTAATTTGTTGTCTCACCCAACTCTAGCTAACATTGTCTCATAGTTACAGTTTTAGACTGGCACTTCGCACCCCTCATCTATTTGTATGCAACATGCATGCTTTGATAGGTTTAAAGGGCTTCCACAGTGTCTTTTACTTCTCAGAATGTCACCCAGTGTCCCGCAGGCACCCCGAGACTTCTCATCCCTCTGCTCTGCCGACACCCCTCCAATTAGTACAGGGATCTTCATACTCAGGGGTGGGCCCCCAAAGGGGGGCCTCAAGTGGTCCCAGAGGGGGCGCTAGACTATGGCCATAAGAAGCATTAGGCTGATGACAGTGCTTTGTTCTTGAGGTGGGACTCGAGGGGGGGAGGGGTGGGGGGGGCATCAGTATGGAGTAGACTTTGGCACTTGTTCTTTGAGAAGCGCTGGGACGTCCCGTAGCTGGGGCAGCTATGCGCTGTATAAATCCATAAATAAATAAATAAGCCACTCTGTCCATCACTAACATTTTTTGTAATGGATAGCCTGGCTGCGAGAAGGTGTCAAAGGGAAGGGACTCCAAATATTCTTCAACAACCTTCCCCCTTCCCCGTATTTCTAATAGTCAGACTGTGGATACCTTTATACGTCAATAAGGCCGGCCTGACCAGAATAGTATGTTTGGCAATCATGTATTTGATTGCATTTTTAGAAGGGTACAGAACTAAACTGCAATGTTTGAATACATCTAGACATATTTAAACATTGCCAGTTTTATAGAATAATTGTGATAAAAACATTTGGGGGGGGGGCAGTGATTTTTTCTCCATGGGGGCAGTGAGGCGCAGCATTAACAAGCTTGGAGATCACTGGATTAGCAGGACACACAGCAGTGCAGGTCGAGGAATCTCAGAACTGGACATGGGAGCCCTGGTGGCATTTGTGTAGAAGCCACAAGAGGCGAGGAGGGTGTTATGAAACCTGCATGACATTATGCAGCTTTAAGGCACTACAACAGATGCACGAATAATTGGGATAGTTTGCAGGAGCGTTAAGGGGCAGCAAAATAGACAAGTGAGTATGTCAGAGATAATTGTGGGCTCCTGCTGGGGGGGGACACAACAAGAGACTTGTGGGTAATTTGGAACCTTGCAAGAAGTAGTAGAGCGGCCCCATGGAGCGAGGCTCGTTTATCACTGTGACCCCTGAACAGTACACTTACTTCGACATTAGAGGGCGCCCCTGCCATGCAGTTCAACGAGCTTGTATATCTAAGCCGACTGCAGTGTATTGCTGAGAAGGAAGTCTTCTCAAACTGTATTCCGTGCTTCACACCAGTCCTGTCTCCTCTTTCCTCAGGACAGAACATCAAACAATTTCCAAAAATAGGAGACGGGAGGTTTGCCTCTGTGTGTTCCCCCCTTGTGTGATCTACCAAATTCTATACCTTATATGTAAAATTTAGAGCTGTGCATTGAATCAAGCCCCAAAATAAACAAACTTTATGAGGAAAACATAGTATTGAGTGATTTTGCACTGTTCCTTTTCCAACTATTAAATTCCATTTCTCGTCATCCAAATCATTAGCTTTCAAGATTCTGAATAAAGAAGACTTTACACTTTCAATAAAAATGTCACCTCAGGACCTGCAATATCTAGAACTCAATACTACAAAAAATGAATGCCAACATGTAGATTGGGCCACCATAAGTAGGGTAAGCAGGCGCCTTGGAATTATCGGGACCGTCCAGATTTTTCACCATGATTCCTGGCAGGTTTCAGTAAATGTAACATAAATTTAGCTGGGTCTTGTGGCTCAGTGGACCAATGCATGTACAGGAAGGGCTTGCGTTCAACCTCATGGTCACAGGTTAAAATCCTGGCTGGTCCACTCAGCCTTTCATCCATTTGAGAGCGATAAAATTAGTACCATTGAGTTGGGCAACAATAAACATCTGTTATTCAGCGCCAAGATGCCTACGGGTGAACGTGCGCTTTAGAAATACTTGTGTTATATTATGATACACATCCTGGATTTCAAAGCGAGTCGAACGAAGACAGGCAGAGGCAGGTTTTATTGAGTTCCAATGCTGAATTTAGTCAACCCCATTGATACCGTGTTTAAACCTTGTTTTTAATCCCCCTTAGTGCCTCCTTATGAGTGCTTTCTATTGGTAAAATGTCAATTAAGTCATTCTGTATTGCTCTGTCCATGCAAAATTGTATTGATTCTACTTCTGATTTGAGGAATGTCCCAATTTGGGGTTTTTAAACCCTGCTCACCCTAACTGCAACAAATTAACAGGGACAGACGAGCCAGAGTCCAGTCAAGGGTCGGCTCTGGCTGTAAGACGTCATGCTGTGCCATGAAAATATCTGACATGTAAACCATGCCACAAACATCATGCCAAAATATGATACAATCTCTTCGAAATTCACAAAACTGCATTCCTTTAATTTGTCTACGTTTCATCTTAGTACAATAGATTATATCACCAAATTTATTAAAAGTGATAGTTTTTAAACATGGTTTTTGTTTGTTGCAGTCTGTTGAGAGGAAGTGATTTGTTAATTGTATCAGTTTATTTATTAATTTAAAATTTAGCTAGAAGTTTTTGTGTTTTCTTTTAAAGTATGTTAATACATTAGTTGACTGTAATTTTACATTTTACTTTAGTCACAATAGTTACTTTCGAGTTGTTTTTTTTTTGTATTTTCAAGTTTTGGTTTCCGTAACTTTATTTGCTTTTACTTTTAAAATATTTTGTTCTTGTAGAGGGTGCACTTGTATTTAGAAGAAAGAAATCTGTAGCACAATTTTGATTATTAGTTATTCCAACATAGTTTTAGTATTTTATTTCTTTTCTTAGCTATCATTTATTATTAAACTTGCTTAGCCAGTAGTATTTAGTGTTACTTTGAAGTGTTGAAGTCTACTTTTGTAGAGTTGCATTCCATCAGAGTGATGCTGTCCTGCGGTAATTGTTCTTCTGGAAGCAATTTGTTATACATGTTTGTGACTTTTTTATGCAGTTTTCAATTGGAAAAGCGTTTCTATTTGTTAACTGTTTTTAAGTTTAATTTGATAAGTTGGTTGGAGACTAGTTTTATTATTAATTTTGTTTTTGCACCATTCATGGTAAATGCTTAATAGTGTTTTTGTTATATATTTAATGAATATTAGTTTTATTTTCACCTATTTTTACATATTTATAGATACATTTTTAATGTAATATAATTTGTTTTTTTAGAATTATTTTCATTTTCAGGTCTTTTATATTTTGGTTTTGTGATCCATGTTATGATTCCGTAGTTTTAATGTTTACACAATATGTGGCATTTCTTTATTTTTGATTTCGATATTGTTATATTTTACATCTTTTTTCCACAGTATTTTTTGTCATCGATATTTAATGTGCAAGTATGGGGCCATGGTAAGTAGTTTTCCAATTTTTTAACAATATTTGTGTAAGTTGATATTGTTTTTCTCGATATAGTGTCATACAACCACTCTCATAAGTTCTAATGAAGAAAAAGGAGGTTTGGTGAAATAAAATATTTAGCGAGAATCCCACAATTTGGCCAAGCGGGGAAGCCAGGATTGATCCCCGGATTTCTGGTCACACATCGTGCAATTCAGCCACTAGATGCATTTTTCTATCTCCTCTTCCACATCAAAGTTTAATGCTTTGATTTTAACTCTTGCTGCAGAGGTTCGAGTGTGGGTGGCAGGCGGAAGCCAAATGAAAAGTCAGCTCATTGTGGGCTCGTGGATCCAAGAGGCAGCGAACTCTGCCAGAGCCACGCATCTGGCCTGAGCCTGGCTCGAGCCTTCAGTGGCTCGCCCGCCTCTAACACTCACGCTCTCACAATTACGCCCCAACAAAATGCCTGTGTAGCTACAATCGCCACTTACCCCGTTTCATGAAGGCTTGTCAAACTTTTTACAGAACTCAAAAAGCAGCCAGGAACATGCCCAACTCTCACTCTTTCTGCCCACCCAGTATGAGCTGTAAACTGATGTCTGTTGGTGGCTGGGAGGGCGCCGCGACAGCACAGGGCCCTGCACCGTGCAACTTCACAGTAGCGGCTGGTGCATGTAAGACCAGTTAGGTGGGTAGGGCTGAGCGGCAGCAGAGGGTCCTGCACCGTGCTGCTTCACAGTCGCAGCTGGTGCAGGAAAGCGCGGTGGGGTGGGGAGGGTGGAGCTGCAGCACAGGGCCATGCACAGTGCAGCTTCACAGCAGCGGCTGGTGCAGGTAAGCGCGGTGGGGTGGGGAGGGTGGAGCTGCAGCACAGGGCCCTGCACAGTGCTGCTTCACAGTCGCAGCTGGTGCAGGAAAGCGCGGTGGGGTGGGGAGGGTGGAGCTGCAGCACAGAGCCCTGCACCGTGCAACTTCACAGTAGCGGCTGGTGCACATAAGCCCAGTAGGGTGGGTAAGGCCGAGCGGCAGCACAGGGCCGTGCACAGTGCAGCTTCACAGCAGTGGCTGGTGCAGATAAGCGCGGTGGGGTGGGGAGGGCGGAGCGGCAGCACAGGGCCATGCACAGTGCAGCTTCACAGCAGCGGCTGGTGCAGGAAAGCGCGGTGGGTGGGGAGGGCGGAGCGGCAGCACAGGGCCATGCACAGTGCAGCTTCACAGCAGCGGCTGGTGCAGGTAAGCGCGGTGGGGTGGGGTGGGTGGAGCGGCAGCACAGGGCCATGCACAGTGCAGCTTCACAGCAGCAGCTGGTGCAGGTAAGCACGGTGGGGTGGGGAGGGCGGAGCGGCAGCACAGGGCCATGTACAGTGCAGCTTCACAGCAGCGGCTGGTGCAGGTAAGCGCGGTGGGGTGAGGTGGGTGGAGCGGCAGCACAGGGCCATGCACAGTGCAGCTTCACAGCAGCAGCTGGTGCAGGTAAGCGCGGTGGGGTGGGGAGGGCGGAGCGGCAGCACAGGGCCATGCACAGTGCAGCTTCACAGCAGCAGCTGGTGCAGGTAAGCGCGGTGGGGTGGGGTGGGTGGAGCGGCAGCACAGAGCCTTGCACAGTGCAGCTTCACAGCAGCGGCTGGTGCAGGAAAGCGCAGTGGGGTGGGGTGGGTGGAGCGGCAGCACAGGGCCATGCACATTGCAGCTTCACAGCAGCGGCTGGTGCAGGAAAGCGCGGTGGGGTGGGGTGGGTGGAGCGGCAGCACAGGGCCATGCACAGTGCAGCTTCACAGCAGCGGCTGGTGCAGGAAAGCGCAGTGGGGTGGGGTGGGTGGAGCGGCAGCACAGAGCCTTGCACAGTGCAGCTTCACAGTCGCGGCTGGTGCAGGAAAGCGCGGTGGGGCGGGGATGGTGGAGCTGCAGCACAGGGCCGTGCACAGTGCAGCTTCACAGCAGCGGCTGGTGCATGAAAGCGCATGGGGTGGGGATGGCGGTGCTGCAGCACAGGGCCCTGCACAGTGCAGCTTCACAGTCACGGCTGGTGCAGGAAAGCGCGGTGGGGTGGGGACGGTGGAGCTGCAGCACAAGGCCATGCACAGTGCAGCTTCACAGCAGCGGCTGGTGCAGGTAAGCACGGTGGGGTGGGGTGGGCTTACAACAGGCCACCCTCAAGAAAAAGCACCTTGACCTGTCTAACCTGCAACAACAGCCCTATATCTAACATGTGTTCTTGGGTAAACAATGCGAAAGAGCAATTTTCATTAACCAGGTGGGTCTGATGCAATAACAATCTGTTCATTGTGTTGATTAGGCTGTAATAACCCTGTCACGTGCTCCATGCCCTGCAGGCAGAACATACAGACCTCGCTGTAGGTGACGTCAGACGCGCGCTGCATTATCAGGGCTGCTGCCTCCCACGGTTAGGGCCCTGGTGCACTTTGGCCGGGATCCCTTGGGGTGCCCTGGGCAGCACACACCTTACCCTATCTGACTCATCTTAGCCTCCGCGTGGACCCAGGGGCAGCTATAGTACGGGTGGCACCTGGATACCCTTGGAGGTGATTAACCGCGCTTTATAAATCCTGATTGATTGATTGACTGTTGGTGCCCCCCCTGACCTCGCTCCATACAGATTCCCTCACTACCACCCTCTAAGGGTGCCCCTCTTCCCGTCTCACACACGTATTTCATTCCTTTGATAGCGCTATTCATACCAATGTATGTCAGAGCAATGTTCTTGAAGATCAATGTACCGATCAACAAACACAACACAAAGACAGCAGCAGCCGTCACAACTCCACAAGCAGACAAATGGAGAAGATAGACCTCCCCCCTTTACTCCCACTTCAAAAGAACTCCAATCAATATCTGACCTCAGGGCACTCTCGCCTTCAACAACTACATCTCAACTGGAATGGCCAACCAGACACCTCTGAAGACCTCATCTCCGAACACCCACGAGAAAAGACCACATGGACCAAAAACAAGATCAAACGATGAAAACAGAACACTGCACCATGGTATACAAACGGAGGGAATCAAACGATGAGAAGACAAAATCCTACTGTGTCGCTACAATAGAGCAGAGGAACCATCCATCAGAACTACAAAATGGCGTCACTACTCCACATGCACACTTGAGGCAGACTGCTCATCAAACACGCGTCTCCACAGAGCTAATCTCAAAAACTGAAAAGCTAGAAAACAATCTTAAGACCAAAACAGCCAAAACACTTGTGTACGTCTGATTTCCTGCAAATATTGACACCACCAGTCTTCTCATGTCTCACCATCGCCAAACCCTCTCTCCAAAAATAGTTCTACAACCTTAGAAATGCAAGCTGGCCTTCAGGATCGCCTTCTCACCCCCAGATCCAGACGCCCCTCAGAAATCTTCAGAGATGTCACTGGGACAACCTGTGTAGGACAAGTAGCTACAACACTACTAAACAAGTCAATGGAGCTACTATCTTTCCAAGTGGATTTGAAGACTTCATACAACAGACCACCCTCAAGAAAAAGCACCTTGACCTGTCTAACCTGCAACAACAGCCCTATATCTAACATGTGTTCTTGGGTTAATAATGCGAAAGAGCAATTTTCATTAAATTCTCCAACTTTACTGAGGAAAATAACCTGATGTCAGATCAACAATCTCGATTTGGCCCAGATAGAAGCGCAGGGTCAGCCCTTGTATCCATATGGAATGATCCGAAATGTATAGTGGACAAGAACTGAGTGACTGCATACTGCGTCTAGAGCTATTGGTAGCAGACGACACAGTCCAAAATCAGGTGTTACGACACAGGCCGCATTATCGCAGCATACACTAACATTTTCTTAAATGAATTGCCTCCCACTAAAAACAGAAGGCTGGCATTCCTACTGTCTTTCATATCTGTCCCCTCCTGTCTTTCATATATGCCCCCTCCTGTCTTTCATATCTGTCCCCTCCTGTCTTTCATATATGCCCCCTCCTGTCTTTCATATCTGTCCCCTCCTGTCTTTCATATCTGTCCCCTCCTGTCTTTCATATATGCCCCCTCCTGTCTTTCATATCTGTCCCCTCCTGTCTTTCATATATGCCCCCTCCTGTCTTTCATATCTGTCCCCTCCTGTCTTTCATATCTGTCCCCTCCTGTCTTTCATATATGCCCCCTCCTGTCTTTCATATCTGTCCCCTCCTGTCTTTCATATATGCCCCCTCCTGTCTTTCACATCTGTCCCCTATTGTCTTTCATATATGCCCCCTCCTGTCTTTCATATATGCCCCTCCTGTCTTTCATATCTGTCCCCTCCTGTCTTTCATATATGCCCCCTCCTGTCTTTCATATCTGTCCCCTCCTGTCTGTCTTTCATATCTGTCCCCTCCTGTCATTCATATATGCCCCCTCCTGTCTTTCATATCTGTCCCCTCCTGTCTTTCATATATGCCCACTCCTGTCTTTCATATATGCCCTCCTGTCTTTCATATCTGTCCCCTCCTGTCTTTCATATATGCCCCCTCCTGTCTTTCATATCTGTCCCCTCCTGTCTTTCATATCTGTCCCCTCCTGTCTTTCATATATGCCCCCTCCTGTCTTTCATATCTGTCCCCTCCTGTCTTTCATATATGCCCCCTCCTGTCTTTCATATCTGTCCCCTCCTGTCTTTCATATATGCCCCCTCCTGTCTTTCATATATGCCCCTCCTGTCTTTCATATCTGTCCCCTCCTGTCTTTCATATATGCCCCCTCCTGTCTTTCATATATGCCCCCTCCTGTCTTTCATATCTGCCCTCCTCACCCAACACTGCGGCATCGCTCAGAGGTCCAGCACCTCCCTTCTCCCACTCAACATCTACCTAACTCCATCACCAGACCTAAACAGGTTGTTTAACCTTACTTGTAACAACAATGGATGGACCACAAATCATCCTTAAAATGGATGGCCCAAAAGTCCTCTACCAGTCAAAACTTGGTGACTGCCTTCAAAGCTGCTGGGATGATGCAAAACCAATTTAGGTGCAGAACCACAAAACCCAACTGGTCGTAGCCTTAAACCAGGCTGACCAGATGTCCAATGCCCTCTACTCCTGTCTCGAAGAAGTGGCCAAGTGGATGAGTCTGCAAAAAGACCGAATTCATGGTTCTTGGCAACCCTCTAAGTTTCAAAGCAAGCACAATGTGGCCAGCCTGTATGGGCCCAGTCCCGGCCCCTAAAACCGAGTTAAAAAGTGTGTGCGTTTGGTTAGATCAGGACCTCAGCTTTAAAGCTCATGCCAGGAAGGCTGTTGCTTCCTGCTATGGCCTGCTCAGAATGCTCCCCAAAGTGCTCCCCTTACTTCCCTTCCAAGCCAAAAAGCTGTTGATTCAGGCCCTCATACTATCCAGAATAGATTTTGGCAATGCCCTATACTTAGGTGCCCTGATCTCAGTAGTTGCGAAACTGCAGATTGTACAAAACTGTGTGGCAAGGCTGCTTATGGGAATTTCAAATCGTTGCTCTGCAAGGCCTGTGCTGCGCTCTCTCCATTGGCTCCCAGGACAGGAGAGAATCAACTTTAAGGCCCTCTGTGTCACCCATAACCCTCTGGGAGGGAGCGGTCCACCGATCAACAATGACATGATTCGCCCTTATAGGGCAAACATACAGCTCCGCTCAGACGATCTCCAACTGGTGGTGGTCCCTAGGTTTAAGAAGGCCAGCAGTGGTGGCCGCTTTTTTCCCGTATAATGCCGCCAGACTCTGGAACTCCCTACCTTTGCATTTGCGTAGGGAATAAAATCACCTCGCGTTCCGAAAACAGTTAAAAACCTGGCTATCCCCCTAGGCACCCGTCTGCTCCAGTTACAGTTCCAGCGCTGGGATGCTCCCGGGTAGCCATGCGCTATATAAATGCCATTTCATTCATTCATGACCTGTGAGAATGGATCAAACACTAGCCTGCAACCACATGGCCCAAGAAACTTGATGTGATGTGAAGAGAGAGGTAAGGAACCTAGGGGTAATCATGGATTCAGATCTATCACTGATGCCCAATGTCGCAAGGGTCACTATGAGCACATCCGCAAACTGCAAGCTAACTGCATGCTTGTGCACTCTAATCCTGATCATGCCAATAGGCCATGCCTTGATTGTCTGTATTTAATCACGCACAAACTTCAATGGATCCGGGGAAAGACTCCCCCTTCACCCCAGAGAACACATGATAGCAATCCTGCATGCAATTCGCTGAGTACTCGTAGTAAGATGATCGCGTTTCAAGGCTCCCAGCATCGTCCAGGGGGCCCCTCAGGGAAAAGGACACAGGCTTGATGCACGCAATTAAAGCATTGCTAACAAGAGAGGGGCATGTGGTCTAGACTAGCACCGCAGACTGTCATACCACCTCACAATAAGATGTACGTAGGGTGAATGGCTTTCTTGATCAAGTGGCCAATCTCTCGAACTCTTTGAAACCTATAACTTGATATAAGAGAGGTGAAATCTGATTTTTTCTGTGATAACTGTCAACCTCTGACCCTGAGATAGAACACTGAATACCCCATATCCCATCACAGGTGCATCCCAGACCTAAGTGGCAGCCCAGGCCAGCAGACCAGGCTGAAAAGACAGACTGTGAGGCCGTTCCACAATTGAGGTAACTGTGCACACACCATGGCCATCAACGATCCCAAAAACAGACAGGGTACAGTAACTGAGCCATGCCATGCGCATCGTATGCCTCTCCACCTAGTATTAGACATAACCATTAACACTCAGTGCCTCAAATTCGCTTCATGACTGGTAAGATGGAGGATTCTAAATCAAAATCCCTGCCCACGGATCAATACCACAGGAAATAATGTCTGTCTGTCTCCTACTTCCAACCACTAGAAGAATAACACCAACTTTAGTCATTGAAACGCACCTCTCTGCAATCTCAGTGTCATCGTAAGATACCATATAGAACGTGCTACTTGACCGCTCTCATTAAGGGGACAGGCATGTAATATGTGACTGGACGTGTTCAACTCTGATGGCAATTGGAGGACACTGATGCCCTAAGTAGCCCAGTATGACTTGAATTGGTCGGCTATGACTGAAGAGACCAGCTACACTGCTGGTCACCGGAGGACTCTGAAAGGGGCTGCCTGCTGGTCCGAATAGTCACATACACTGAGGGCCTCATTTATGGGGTGTTGGCGTAAGGCAGCGCAGCAAGTCACCGTGGTGCGCTGCCCTGTGTCAAAGTGGAAGGGCAGGAACGCACCGTATTTATCCAATATGGTGCATTCTTTTTTTTTGGTATATTTTTATTGAGAAGTATATGTCAGTTTATAAACAATACATTAAAAAATGGAGTATAAACAAATCAAATTATGGCCACACAATAAATTACTATGAAATGTTAACTTCTGAGATTTCCAAATATAAAAAAGATAAAACAGATATCAAAAGATACAATATCTGAGATACTCATAAAACCTGGAAAGGAAGAAATAGGAAAGGTGGACCAGGGAGGAGATGATAAAGATAGTAAACAACATGTAGTAAACCATGTATTATAGATAGTTGGAAGATAGTAGCGATAATACCATACAAATATAATATTCAAAGTGAAGATATTCCCACTAACTCAACAATTTTCAATAGGTGAACAGTAAATCCTAATTCAAATAACAGCGTTACTGGCTACAGCATCAACAGTCATAATGATAACAGCAACAGCATGAATATAAACAATGATGGTAATGAATTAATAAGGAAATGAAAAAAGGAAATGAAAAAAGAAAAAGAAGTGATTCCCTTATTGTAGTTCCTAATTAGAAGAAAAGTCTGAAATATTACCAGAAATAGAATATTTACTAGCTAGAAAGGGGTTCCAAATTTAGATGAAAGTTCCAACATTGTGCTGCAATCTATAAATGAGTTTTTCATATGATGCTATTTTATACATTTCACTAAGCCATTCATCATGTGTAGGGCATAGGGGTGTTCTCCAAAGTCTTAATATACACATTTTTCCTACAGGGAGTGCAATAGCTATCAATCGTCTTGTATGGTTTGTAAGATTTGGGAGATCAGTAACATCATGTAATTAATATGGTGCATTCTTGTCCTTTCCTCCTGCGCTGGCAGCCTAGCACCAACGCAGGCACCCTTGCACCACGGTGCAGTCCAAGGGTACCTGCTATGCAGGCAGGATTATTTCTGTGTAGGAAGGAGGCACCTTCTTGCATGAAAACAATCCATAAAGGCGAATTCCTCCTTCTATGTGTGCAGGAGAATGCAGCACACATAGAAGGAGGAAATAATGAGGAGAAATGCAGATATTTCTCCTCGTTACGCCTGCCCTGGGGAGAAGTAAGATTTGGTTCCTTGTAAATCTGGGAATGCGTTAAAATCGATGGGAGTTGCGTGGGATCACCCACCGCAACGCCCATGCAGCGTCTTCCTTGCACGGAGTTAGGCAACGCAGTGATTTGCGCTGCATTGCTTTACTCCAGATCTATGAGGCCACTTAAAAGCCACGCAATGTGGACTTGTGCGGCTTCATAAATCTAACTCGGAGCCTTGTTTTACACACGTTGGGATGAGTGATAGGTGGATCTCAGAGAAAATATGTGGAGAGGCGTGCATAGAATCACCAAATAACAGCACAGTAAGAAATAAATCACTTATAAGCTCCAGGCTAAACTTAAGTGAAAGATAAAAACTGACAATGGAGACATTTGGCTCTGGTGTCTAAAGTGATGATGGAGACGGAAGAGACAAAAGAATTAACGGGACACAAAATAGTTCTTATCCAACCAGCAACAACCTGAACGGTAAGGTTAGATTCAAAAAGTCCACGAGAGGGAAGCAGCACCTTGGGAATGGTCCCTGGACAGACTCAGGTCAGGAATGCTTCACTGAGAAAAGAAGGAAGGAAGGGTTGGGGTCACGTCAGTTGCCCAGGTTCAGTTTAACTCGGAGTGGTGAATGACTCCTTTTTTGATGTGTGCAGGAAAAACAGGGATTTACTTGCAGGAACGGTGACTACAGCACCAAAATCTGTGTGTGTGTGATTTTTTTTTGATTTTTTTCCTCCTATTTTCTAGCGATAGATTTCAAATGTTTGACAAAATGTGGCATTTGAAAATTGGGGAGGTGCAATGTTTACCGCAAAACTCGAATGTCGATCTGTGAGCAAACGCACACGGGAGCGTACCTTCGAAACTTCCTCTACGCCCAGTCAGGGCCTGAGTTGACGTGTGTTCATCTGTCTTTGTGTTTACAACTCAACCCTTTTCCAGGAGTCTTTTTAACAAATGTATCTAAAATGAACCTTTTGCACCAAAGTTTTAGTAACTTCCGCCAGGGCTGTATTAAAACCGAGCGGGAAGTTGTATTTAAGTTCTGTCTAGTTTTTACTTAAGGTCCAGGCGCAATGTGCTTTAAGCCCACCAGGAGGCAGTGATGTTGGCAAGTTTCTTTTTTTGATGGAACGCCCA
Source organism: Triturus cristatus (assembly GCF_964204655.1). Lineage (NCBI taxonomy): Eukaryota > Metazoa > Chordata > Amphibia > Caudata > Salamandridae > Triturus > Triturus cristatus. Next base: position 1,194,521,259 of record NC_140593.1, read on the forward strand.
AACTCTTATAAAAAACAATTTTATTCAGTTTCTACCAAGGTGTTTAGCTTGATGTGCTGCTATGAAGTGCTCACTTTGCTGCTCATTTTTCTAATAAGAAATTATAAAACAAGGAGGAACAGGGTGAAGTCTGATTTGCATATGGCTGGGTCTGAACTGAGGTGGCGAAGTGAGCTAAAAACCTCCTGTGAGGCTGCCTTTAAACGGAAACCTCCTGTAAAGCCGCCTTTGAACAGAAACAGAAACTGAAACATTCTGTAAACCTGCCTTTAAACAGAAACCTCCTGTAAAGCTGCCTTTAAACAGAAACATCCTGTGAAGCTGCCTTTAAACAGAAACATCCTGTAGAGCCGACTTTAAGCAGAACCCTCCTGCAAAGCCGACTTTAAGCAGAACCCTCCTGCAAAGCCGACTTTAAACAGAAACCTCCTGCAAAGCCGCCTTTAAACAGAAACCTCCTGCAAAGCCGACTTTAAACAGAAACCTCCTGCAAAGCCGACTTTAAACAGAAACCTCCTGAAAAGCTGACTTTAAACAGAAACATCCTGCAAAGCCGCCTTAAAACAGAAACCTCCTGTAAAGTCGCCTGTGAACAGAAACCTCCTGTAAAGCCGACTTTAAACAGAAACCTCTTGTAAAGCCGACTTTAAGCAGAACCCTCCTGCAAAGCCGACTTTAAACAGAAACCTCCTATAAAGCCGACTTTAAACAGAACCCTCCTGCAAAGCCGACTTTAAACAGAAACCTCCTGCAAAGCCGCCTTTAAACAGAAACCTCCTGCAAAGCCGACTTTAAGCAGAACCCTCCTGCCAAGCCGACTTTAAACAGAAACCTCCTATAAAGCCGACATTAAACAGAACCCTCCTGCAAAGCCGACTTTAAACAGAAACCTCCTATAAAGCCGACTTTAAACAGAACCCTCCTGCAAAGCCGACTTTAAACAGAAACCTCCTGCAAAGCCGACTTTAAACAGAAACCTCCTGTAAAGCCGCCTTTAAACAGAAACCTCCTGCAAAGCCGACTTTAAACAGAAACCTCCTGCAAAGCCGCCTTTAAACAGAAACCTCCTGCAAAGCCGACTTTAAACAGAAACCTCCTGCAAAGCCGACTTTAAACAGAAACCTCCTGCAAAGCCGCCTTTAAACAGAAACCTCCTGAAAAGCTGACTTTAAACAGAAACATCCTGCAAAGCCGCCTTAAAACAGAAACCTCCTGTAAAGTCGCCTTTGAACAGAAACCTCCTGTAAAGCCGACTTTAAACAGAAACCTCTTGTAAAGCCGACTTTAAGCAGAACCCTCCTGCAAAGCCGACTTTAAACAGAAACCTCCTATAAAGCCGACTTTAAACAGAACCCTCCTGCAAAGCCGACTTTAAACAGAAACCTCCTGCAAAGCCGCCTTTAAACAGAAACCTCCTGCAAAGCCGACTTTAAGCAGAACCCTCCTGCAAAGCCGACTTTAAACAGAAACCTCCTATAAAGCCGACTTTAAACAGAACCCTCCTGCAAAGCCGACTTTAAACAGAAACCTCCTATAAAGCCGACTTTAAACAGAACCCTCCTGCAAAGCCAACTTTAAACAGAAACCTCCTGCAAAGCCGACTTTAAACAGAAACCTCCTGTAAAGCCGCCTTTAAACAGAAACCTCCTATAAAGCCGACTTTAAACAGAACCCTCCTGCAAAGCCGACTTTAAACAGAAACCTCCTGCAAAGCCGACTTTAAACATAAACCTCCTGCAAAGCCGCCTTTAAACAGAAACCTCCTATAAAGCCGACTTTAAGCAGAACCCTCCTGCAAAGCCGACTTTAAACAGAAACTTCCTGTAAAGCCGCCTTTAAGCAGAAACCTCCTGTGAGGCTGCCTTTAAACGGAAACCTCCTGTAAAGCCGCCTTTGAACAGAAACCTCCTGTAAAGCAGCCTTTGAACAGAAACCTCCTGTAAAGCAGCCTTTGAACAGGAACAGACACTGAAACATTCTGTAAACCTGCCTTTAAACAGAAACCTCCTGTAAAGCTGCCTTTAAACAGAAACATCCTGTGAAGCTGCCTTTAAACAGAAACCTCCTGCAAAGCCGCCTTTAAACAGAAACCTCCTGCAAAGCCGACTTTAAGTAGAACCCTCCTGCAAAGCCGCCTTTAAACAGAAACCTCCTGCAAAGCCGACTTTAAGCAGAACCCTCCTGCAAAGCCGACTTTAAACAGAAACTTCCTGTAAAGCCGCCTTTAAGCAGAAACCTCCTGTGAGGCTGCCTTTAAACGGAAACCTCCTGTAAAGCCGCCTTTGAACAGAAACCTCCTGTAAAGCAGCCTTTGAACAGAAACCTCCTGTAAAGCAGCCTTTGAACAGGAACAGAAACTAAAACATTCTGTAAACCTGCCTTTAAACAGAAACCTCCTGTAAAGCTGCCTTTAAACAGAAACATCCTGTGAAGCTGCCTTTAAACAGAAACCTCCTGCAAAGCCGCCTTTAAACAGAAACCTCCTGCAAAGCCGACTTTAAGTAGAACCCTCCTGCAAAGCCGACTTTAAACAGAAACCTCCTATAAAGCCGACTTTAAACAGAAACCTCCTGCAAAGCCGACTTTAAACAGAAACCTCCTATAAAGCCGACTTTAAACAGAAACCTCCTGTAAAGCCGCCTTTAAACAGAAACCTCCTATAAAGCCGACTTTCAACAGAAACCTCCTGCAAAGCCGCCTTTAAACAGAAACCTCCTGCAAAGCCGACTTTAAGCAGAACCCTCCTGCAAAGCCGACTTTAAACAGAAACTTCCTGTAAAGCCGCCTTTAAGCAGAAACCTCCTGTGAGGCTGCCTTTAAACGGAAACCTCCTGTAAAGCCGCCTTTGAACAGAAACCTCCTGTAAAGCAGCCTTTGAACAGAAACCTCCTGTAAAGCAGCCTTTGAACAGGAACAGAAACTAAAACATTCTGTAAACCTGCCTTTAAACAGAAACCTCCTGTAAAGCTGCCTTTAAACAGAAACATCCTGTGAAGCTGCCTTTAAACAGAAACCTCCTGCAAAGCCGCCTTTAAACAGAAACCTCCTGCAAAGCCGACTTTAAGTAGAACCCTCCTGCAAAGCCGACTTTAAACAGAAACCTCCTATAAAGCCGACTTTAAACAGAAACCTCCTGCAAAGCCGACTTTAAACAGAAACCTCCTATAAAGCCGACTTTAAACAGAAACCTCCTGTAAAGCCGCCTTTAAACAGAAACCTCCTATAAAGCCGACTTTCAACAGAAACCTCCTGCAAAGCCGCCTTTAAACAGAAACCTCCTGCAAAGCCGACTTTAAGCAGAACCCTCCTGCAAAGCCGACTTTAAACAGAAACCTCCTATAAAGCCGACTTTAAACAGAAACCTCCTATAAAGCCGACTTTAAACAGAACCCTCCTGCAAAGCCGACTTTAAACAGAAACCTCCTGCAAAGCTGACTTTAAACAGAACCCTCATGCAAAGCTGACTTTAAACAGAAACTTCCTGTAAAGCCGCCTTTAAGCAGAAACCTCCTGTGAGGCTGCCTTTAAACGGAAACCTCCTGTAAAGCCGCCTTTGAACAGAAACCTCCTGTAAAGCAGCCTTTGAACAGGAACAGAAACTGAAACATTCTGTAAACCTGCCTTTGAACAGAAACCTCCTGTAAAGCTGCCTTTGAACCAGGGCCGGAATGAGAACTAAAACCGGCCCTGGCAAACAACTCCGCCGGCCCCCTGGGGGGTAGGGCCGAGCTGTTTGCTAGGGCCGGTTTCGGCCAATTTTGTTACAGGGAGGCGAAATTGCAGGCCCCCGGTAACAAAAACAGCCCCCAGGGACCCAAAATCGGACCCCAACCTGGCCGTCCACCAGGTAAACGCCAGGTGCCCACCACGGCCTGTCCGACCCTACTTTGAACAGAAACCTCCTGTAAAGCTGCATTTAAACAGAAACCTCCTGTAAAGCTGAATTTAAACAGAAACCTCCTGTAAAGCTGCCTTTAAACAGAAACGTCCTGTAAAGCCCCCTTTAAACAGAAACCTTCTGAAAAGCTGCATTTAAACAGAAACCTCCTGTAAAACTGCCTTTAAAAAGAAACCTCCTGTAAAGCTGCCTTTAAAAAGAAACCGCCTGTAAAGCTGCCTTTAAAAAAAAAACCTCCTGTAAAGCTGCCTTTAAAAAGAAACCTCCTGTAAAGCTGCCTTTGTTCAGAAACGTCATGTAAAGCCGCCTTCAAAGAGAAGCACCCTGTAAAGCCGCCTTCAAAGAGAAGCACCCTGTAAAGCCGCCTTCAAAGAGAAGCACCCTGTAAAGCCGCCTTCAAACTGAAACCTCCTGTAAAGCTTTCTTTACAAGTAGCCTCCCCTAAAGCTTTCTTTATACAGAAACCTCTCGTAAAGCTGCCTTTACAGAGAAACCTCCTGTAAAGCTGTCTTTAAACCTGAGTATAATGTGCTTTAAAATGTCACACTTGCCACAGAGTTGCCAGAAATCACTAAGGGACAACCTCGTCCCGGTGTCTGTAAAGTTTGGTGCATTATTAACCAGTGGTCCTGGGTCTTTGTGCCTTGAAGTGCAATACTTGCTACAGCGGCACTCATTGCAAGTTGCCTCTTAATTATGATGAGGATGAGAGCAGTAGTTACTTGCTCCATCGGAATTACAAGTTATTTACTTTCGCACAGAGATTTTGGCTACTGAGAACAGCCACAACTTCCATCTAAGTGCCCAGAGGAAATGTGGAATAACAGGGGAATCAGACCTGGAATTGCCTATGTACACTGTGATTCTCCATTTCTTAGCGGACCCTCAGAGCCCAACCCATAACCAGGTCCGGACTGTGAACTGAAAGCAGCCCTGGCAAATTTTGCCAGACCACCCCCCGTCTGGCGCATTGCGAGTGAGCCCGACCACTACCAGGGGGGTTTGTCGGGGTTCTCCCTCCAAGAAAAGTTTTGAAAAACACAGACCAAAATGGTGCATTTTACAGCACATTTTTCATTACATATTTAATTGTATCAACTTTCAAAGCACAGTAAATAGTAGATGATGACCCTAAAGAGCACCAGGCGACCCACCCAGCCATTCTTACAGCGAGCACCAAAAATAGACTGAAACATACAAACCTCTATTAGTAAAGGGGTCAGTCCTTTTTGATCTGTTTTAATTGTATTTGAACATTGTAAGAAATTGGGGTTGTTGGTCGACTGTGGGTATGACTCAGGGGCGGCTTCTCCATTTGAGTGGAGGAGCGTCGGCCCACAAAGAAAAGCCGCAGTCCATAGCTGAAAAATAACAAACATTTGCAATGCAATAGGTCTCGCAAATTAGAGCTCTTGGTGTTAGAAATGACAACGTTTTTTAATTTTGTTTTCTGTATATAGTGGAGTGATGATATTTGCATAGTGCTATTTCTATTCATATGACCTTGCGGCGCTGGAGAACCAGAAAATGGGAAATAGGTTATGAGAGGGGGAGACAAGAGCAATATGCTGGCTGTGAAAAAAAGTAACTATGGAATTATATGCTCTTGAAGCCTCAAGATTTTAAACTGGACTATGTATTTCACAAACATGACACATAATCCACAACCTTCTGCATAATCTTAGATTACAACACATTCTAGCTCAAACAAAAAAAAAGTATGACACGAGGTGCTGGGCACTGGCAAGTTTTCTCTAAAGTTTAATTTGGCAATGTAGAGTTGCTGATTGTTGAATTCAAATGCTAAACTGGTACTACTGTGGTTAATGTTTTCCCATCCAGTAGTTATTGTTACAGATATTGTTTTTAGTAAAGCCTTTTATGTGCAATAAAAAAAACTTTCAAAATAAACATAGATGCACAGATAGACACACACAAACGTGCAAGCACAGATAGAAAGAAACATGTATGCACATACGCATGCATAGAAATGCACACATTCGGAAATAGCCAACTGCAGCCTCATACACAGATAGATGCAACCACACAAGCATACACACACACACTTACGCACAAACACACACATATAGGCACAAGCACATACAAGCACAGACACACGTTCACATAGACAAGCACATAAGCAAGCATGCACATACATATACAGCATTACCAAGAGGAGATACATTTACAAACTCACACATGCATGCAGATATATACAAGCACACATACACAGGCACTCATATATACCTACACATGTGCACGCAGATACACATGCATGCAGGCATGCACACACAAATGTACACGCACACACTCTTGTGTTTCTTCTCTCACCCCTGTGAGGTGTCTTGAATAAAATATTTATTTCACATTTTTTGCAAATGTAAGCATTTGAAGTGCTTTGACGGGGGCAGCGGCTAGATGGAGGTAACAAAAGCGAGATGAGTGTGTGAGATAGGGAGAGTGATATGTAAAACACAGACGGGAGAAATAGAGATACAGGTTTACAGAAACAAAAGATGTTAAGGACAGAGAGCGAGATGGGGAAACATGGGTGGATGATGGGTACGTAGAGAGCAAGAGAGAAAGGGGAGACAGATGAAGACAGGTGAGAGAAAAGGCAGAGGTGAATGGGTAAGGTGAGTAAGACGGAGCAAGAGAGAGAGTGGGATGAAAAGACAAGAGGATGTGTAAGGTGAGAAAGACAAAGAGGGGAGAGAGAGAGAGGAGGAGACAAGGGATGGGGACATGTGAGCTAGAAAGAGAGAGGGAGGAGAGAGAGGGAGAGATTGGGAGAGGTGTGGACTGGTAAATTGGGAGAGAAAGAGGAAGGATGGCCGAGTGAGATTTGGGGAGAGAGAGAGAGAGAGACTTAGAAAGAGAGCACGAGAAAGTGAATGAGAGATAGGGAAACAGGGTGTATGATAGAGACACAGATCAGCCAGAATAAAATGTTTGCACAGAGCATGGAAGGTAGAGTGAGGAGCTGGGACGGGGTGTAACAAGTGAGAGTTAAAGGCGCAGAGCCACTGCACTTTTCTCCCAAATACTGCACCGAGGCAGGATCTGAATCTACGGTCGAGTTTTTATTTCTCTTTTAGGTTTTTGGCACGTACAGCCAACAAGCTTGCCTACACCTGTGGTTACAAATTTCAGGTAGAAGAACTGGAAAAATGCAGTTTTGCCTGGGCCTTCAGTAAGTATTGCTGAATGTAATCTTCTTTGCAATTGTAGATTTCTTTGGAATTTTTTTGGGGGGGGAGCAAGGAAGGGGGAATCTTATTTAATGCCAATTGGTTGAAACAAAAACATCTAATAAAATAATTTAAGTGCCGGAAAAGTTCCGGTTAAAGACACTAAAACGCACATACAAAACACTTTCAGAACTACAATGACGCGCGTGGCTTGCTTTAGGCCTTCGTTAATGAGCACATCTGGATTCCCACTACTCCAGCGGTGTCCCTATGCAGGTCGAAGAAGCAGAACACTCAGGTGGTACTGCATTGCAGGTAGCACACCACAGGGTATGTGAGAAACCTATTTTGTGACAAAACGGGACTTTAAGAGTAAAAAGCTGTTAAACTGACCAACAATAACATCTTAAATGTGGGGGGTGCCAGTGGACAAAGTGCAACGAAACTTCAGGGCCAACCCCTGCAAAACACATGGAGGCCCCCCCATCAGGCCACCAAGCTCCTCTCACTTACAATCAGGCCTGCTCACAATCACACACTGGCCTGCAGGCTGGCAATCATCCTCATGGTCGTCTCTCCACGGCTGCGGGGCACAGAACCGGGCCCGGGGCCTGTCACTGTATCAATTAAGTGACCTTCTAGGCTTCATCTCGGCTGGGACGCGCTGCTAGCCCCATGCAGTGGCGCTGCTGCTCGCACGCATGAATCATGATGCCCATGGCCTGATGCCACCCTGAGTGGACGGACGACAGACACTCACCGGCACTGCGGGTGGAGACTGAGAGCAGAACTGAAGACAGCAGACTGGGCAAGCCAAACGCGAGCTTTTAATTGCGCGAGCCTCGCCCTCAAGGCCTCAATGCGCACGACAATTGCAGCCCCGCCCTAAGGGTGAAGACTAGGGCGGCCCCAGCAAAACCGGCCCCCTCTGAAAAAACTGGGCCCCACACCATCCGGCCTACCGGGGGATTGCCCAGTGCCCAGAATCACCAGTCCGGCCCTGCCCATAACGTACTGAGGGACCCCCGGGTATCAATAACTCCCGGAGGGGCGACAACACAGCCATTTTACAGGCCACTCATAACGAGGGCCTGATAATCCCTAATGTTCCGTGTGGTAAGAAAACCGGAAAACTCCAATAATCAAACCATACCAAAACTGTACTTTGGGCTTTGAATTTGCACCATTGCTTGCTATAAATCACATATAAATCCTTTTTAGGTTGGAGCCTACCAGACAGCACAGCTGTGTGGTATGTGAAAGACATCTTGGGAAGTTACAGAAAGGGGACCTGGGGATGCATTTTGCCCATCTCTTGCCATTGGCTTTGTGGTTTGTAACTATCGTTTTCTGGCTTTCCATTTGCTGGCTTTATTTCCTTTAGGTGCCCTAGATTGAGCTTGTCTCTCTCCATGAGAAAGCTGTGTTTACAGTATTCTTCCACAAACTCGTTTTCTGTAATAACCAGGCCTGTAAATCTTGTCCTTATCTCTTCACATTTGCTGGGCATTCAACGACAGAGGTCAAATGTCAGGCGCTGTCTCCTGAGGGCTCTTGTTTAGTTTTCGTTCTCCCCCCCTTCCCTCAACATGCATGTCACCCTAGGCTGTGTTGTACATTTCGGGTCATACCAAAGCGATGCATCACAGTGTATGTAAGTTGTGTGAAGTGCACGGATATGCTTCAATTTCTGCAAGCTGTGGGCTGAGACATACTGACGTGCTGTATTGTGTGTGCTGGTTGTTGCATGCCCTCCATGCTGTGGTGCTTGGTGGATGTGCAGTGCACACTGCCGGTGGTGCACAGCTGCCCATGGCAATGTGTGTTGAGCCATGGTTCAGACGCCCACTGCATCGTGAAATTATGATGACGTCAATCACATTACATAACATAACGTGTACTTGTAACACGTTCACCGAGAAGGGTATCTTGGCGCTGAATACCGATCTTTATTGTGGCAATAATAGCTATGACAACCGTGCGATGACACGTCATAGGCAGCGGAGCACACCCCACAATACCTCAGAGTTCAAAAGAGTGACAGGTTGGACTCCTGCTAAAAAAACGGGTTCTTCAGTAAAAAATGTCAAACGCGATAAAACATGAATATACATATATTTTGCCATTTTTAGGTTCAATGAGAAGAGCAACTGGGAAATATGTGAGTCACAAAGGAAGCTGTGCCCTACATGTAAACAGTGTCTATACCAATCTACCCACAGCATAGGCCGGCTATGCAAGCGCTACTCAGAAAAAACACACAACGATGTATGTGTACCCAGCCAAACACAACATGGCTGCTCTTGAAAGAAATGGGGCTTAGCGTACACTATGAAACGTCAAAAAACTCCAGAAGCATCATATGGCCTCCTTCCTGCACAATCCTGACACCGCAATGCAAACTATAAAAGTGTTAATACAAACAATAGATCTGAACATGGAGCATGTGAGATCACCTGACTAAAGCAGTGCCCTGGCAGGGTTAACCAGGTCTTCAGAAATTACCACGCAGCTCGATGCGCTGTGTGCTACATGAATGAAGGACATGATTCAGCCATGTCTGGTGCTTGGGTCTGGTGGCTTAGTAGACTAATGCATCCACTGCAGGGGCCTGTGTTCGACCTCATGGTCACAGGTTCAAATCCCGGCGGGCCCACTTAGCCCTTTATCCTTCTGAGGTCGATAAAATGAGTACAGTTTGGTAACAATAAACATCTTTTATTCATCACCAAGATACCCTTATGTGCCCTTTACAATACACATGTTATGTTATGATTGCGGTTACACTAAAACTGTGTTTAAACAACACCTTGGCATTAAACACATCAAAGGAAAACATCAACAACCTGCTATTGAAAAGCTTGGGTTTGTGGTGCAGTCAACAGCACAAAGACGGTAAAAGGCATGCTTATGTACGTGGTCGGCTTCCCATCCTGTCAGCACAGTCAGTGCACGCATTCATTTCTTGTGCCTGTTGCAGGGCCACCAGAAGTATGCAATTATGCGGCCATGTGCTTTTTGATTATTTATATATTTACTGCATTTGCCACATAATCCATCATCTGCTGAATAATCTGCAAAATGTAACCAAAAAAAATCGGTTCTAGCTCAACCAGTTCAAAAGTTACTAAAACCACAGCAACATGTGTTGCCGCGCAGTGGAAGGCCCTCTGCAAAAGCTGGCTGGTCACCATTTTGTTCCTTTTTGTTATAATTAAGTGTTAAACTGATACTAGTGAAGTACAATTTACGCCCAGAAAGTGTTAAGTGTAAAAATGAGAAAATAACGAAGTAATGCAATAATCATATGTGCCGTATGATGCAATACAATTTACGTTTCCTTGCCGCATAATTTAGTCAGACCTAAGACATAATTTGGCCTTCCCCTGCCACATAATTGCAGTGGACTTGTCCTATTGCTACATCAAAAAGCTCTTGAATCCCTTGTTTACACAAATGCCATATTTATGGTGATTACATTTGCAGGTGCATCTACTTCCGGTGTCACCCTCAGCGTTCTCGACTGGAACTCTTTACCAATGCTGCTATGGACAAGGCTTGCAAGCTTTGACTAGGGGTTAATAATTTTGACACAGGTCAGTTTTGTTAAGACTCCTGTTTGAAAATGGAAAATGCGGTGCTCCAATAACTGGCCACTTAGGAAGCTTGCGCAGGACACGCCCTAATGTGGCATGAGCGGCAAGGATCTGTTACAGCAGACGAGGAAATAATGAGCGTGGCTTTGTGCGAGACAGACATTGCTACTTCATTTATAACAAGCATTGGCACAGCCAGTGGGTCTTGCCCAAGTGAAATCTATTTTCTGAGTTAGTGTTTTTTAGCCATGTAGCACAGCATTGTGGCTGCTCAGCAGTGAGGCCAAAAGTAAAACACATTCAAAAAAATAGAAGAAAGCGTTATGAGGCAGTCAACACTGTCCGCGTCATAGCACTTCTTTTTCTTTTTTCTTTTTTTCCCTTTTTTTTCTACTTTCAACCACGCAGCCCAGTAGCCCTGATGCTGTATAACATGGCTGAAAAAAATTGACAATGTCATAAGTCAATTTTAAGTGCATAAGCAAGACCTATTGGCTTTGCCAATGCTTGTTTAGGCTGTTGCATTACTAAGTCCATATAGCATAAAATATATAGTCCTGGATTCAAAAATCAGGGATTAGGGGGATTCGAGCAGACTAGTTCTGCCACCATGGGCGGGGTGTTAAAAATAATATATTTGTTTAGTATAACAGAAAATGTGTCTGTAACCCAGGTGGGCTCCTCCAAAATTCTCATAGGACTACAGTGCTGAAATTGTTCTGGGGGTTGCGATTCGGGCACTCTGCCACACATTTTTGGGGACCAGGACTTTTTTCCTCATCAGACTTCGACTCAGAACATGAAAGATATAAAGGAAGAAAAGGCTGAAAGAAGAAGGAAGAGAGAACTAGGGAAACACTGGACAGGGGTGAAAACAGGGATGACAAGAATGTTCAAGAATGAGCTAAATATGTTATCCTGGAATGTGAATGGTCTGGGGGACAAAATCAAGCAGACACTCATCCTGCAATACATTAAGCGTCAGGCCCCTGACCTGGTCTTCCTCCTGGAGACCCATTTGCTGGGCACTAATCATGCGCTAGAACGATGGGTATACAAATTGGGCGCCTGCTTGAGGTATACGACTGGCTCCAGGGGCGTGGGCATTTTAGTAAGGAAGTCTCTCCCAATTATTGCTCAACAGATTCAGCCGGACACCCACAGTAGATACCTGATGCTTACTGGGAGCGGGGAGGGGACTACACTTAAAATATGTTCGTTTATGTTCCACCCCGTCTACATTACCTCAAATTCCCCGATCTGAGTGCCCTGCTCCTCCAAATGCAGGAGGGTAAATTGTTGCTGATGGGATGACTTCAATGCGACGATATGCAGCCAACGAGATCACTGGCCCCACAGATCGATGGGTTCTTCCCGCAGTCCACTGGCAGAGTTCCTGACCACCGTGGGTCTACTGACGTGCGGCGAGCACTTAACCCCAAGGCCCGACAGTATACGATTCACTCGGGAGTGCATGGCAGACTCTCGCATATTAATTATCTTCTCACCCTCACACACCAATACCAATGCAATTCGGCAGCTCATTTTCTAGCACAAGGGATATCGGATCACTCCTCCACAGGGGTAGAATTTGCTCTACACAGAGGCTCGGCGACTCGAAACAGAGGGGCATATTATCAAGAAACGGCGTTAAAATTATCGCTGCTTTAGCGGCTGGAAAACTGCCGCTAAAGCGGCGATAATGGGCTTGATAATATGCCCTGAAGAATTCCCATAGAAGCCCATGTTCTGGTGTGAACATGGGCTTCTATTGGAATTCTCTGCGGCATATTATCAAGCCCATTATCGCCGCTTTAGCGGCAGTATTCTGCTGCTAAAGCGGCGATCATTTTAACGCTGTGCTTGATAATATGCCCCATAGTGCTTAATCCCTGGTGTATTAAAGTTCTCCAAATAAAAGAGAGTCTCCTTACAGTGACAGAACAATACCTTTCTGACACCGAACACTCTTGTCGACTCCGCCCAGACCTTGTGGAAGGGTTTTAAGACTGTTACACGTGGGCAAAGTTTCTCCTTAATAGTGGGTCATCAACGCAGCAAACTTTCCAAAATGGAACAGTATGAGAACAAAATTCAGGCTTTGGCACTGTATCTCCTTGACTGACCACGCACAGACACTAAACGTGCCCTGAAAATCAAACAAAATGAGTACAAAGATGCTGCTACAGATGCAGCCAGGGCGAGTCACAGAGCTCCCCAGCAGCGCCTGTATGAGGCGGACAGCAAGGCAGGAAAACTTCTGGGGTGGTTGGATAAACGAGATCAGGCTGGCCACGGGGCGCTGGAGTTCGAAGCTGATGGTGGTTCTACTGAGGAACAGCAAACGCCTTTGCTATTTACTATGCCCGACTCAATTGACCGGTATATTCTGCCAGAGCACAGGAATCAAAGAACTCTTGATGGATATTTGCCTCCCTAGTCTGTCGCTTATTGATAAAGCCCTCATTGACAAAGAGATAACAGAAGATGAAATTGTGAAAGCAATACATGACCTAACGTCCGGTAAGGCTCTTGGCCCCAACAGACTGCCAATTGAGTTATACAAGTTGAAGCTTCTAAAATTGCTTCCTACCTCCTTCGTATGTACAAAGACAGTATTCAGCGCGGCACTTTTTCCAGAGACCATCGACTGGCCTCCATTGTAGTTATCCACAATGAAGGCAAGCCGCCTGACGAGTGCTCCTTGAATCAACCGATATCGCTCCTCAACGCAGAGGTTAAAATCCTGGCTAAAGTATTGGCCTCATGCGTAATAAAAGTAATTACTATGCTGGTCCATCCAGACCAGTCTGGTTTTCTGCCCAAAAGAAGTACCTCCCTTAGCCTGCGATGCCTCTATGGCGTGCCGAGTCAAGCAGGTAACCTTCACGGAAGTGCCCAAGTACTACCACTTGATGCCAGGATGGCGTTTGATATGGTAGAGTGGACCTGTATGTTTGAAGTCCTGACCAGGGTGGGATTTGGCCCCCGCTTTCTGATTTGGGCGCGCCTACTATACTCTGGCCCACGTGCAGGTCAACAGGGGATGTTCTCAGTTTTTCGAGCTCTAAGGAGGCATGCCACAAAGCTGCTCCTTGACGCCGCTGAGAGGTGCGTTGGTGCTATAGCCTCTCACGGCCTGGATTCATTAGGATCTGCTGGTTCGCCGGCTCCACTAGACAAATGACCGGGAAGGCAGAATATCATTGTGTGCAGACAATATACTGCTCTAAGGTACAGACCCATATTTTGCATTGGACAGACTGATGCAGATATTCTCTCTGTTTGGCCGTTACTCGGGCAACACAATACATTAATTTATATTCTCTGGGGTCCAACGGTGAGGCTATCTCGTGAGTGCAAGGCTGTTATAGCCACTGAGGTCTGAATCTAGGTTACAACTGACCGAACTATTTTCACCAAAGGTTTGCTACCCCAGCTGCATAGACTAAAAAGTGATGTCAGTCGCCGGAGATCCCTGCCGTTGTCGCTCCTCGGTTGAGCTGTATTATTTACGATGATGTCCCTGCCCCACTTCCTGTACACTTTGCACAATACACCCTACCTGGTGCAAAGCGCATACTTCAAGTTCCTGGAAAGTGAACACTGAATGCTGCTCTGGGACGGGGGTCAAGCTCAAATAGCACTACATAAACTTACGAGGGGATGGTATGATAGTGGGATCGCCGTTCCTGACATCAAAAAATGTTACAGGGGGGTCTTTCAGCCCCTAGATGAACTAGGATGCTGATTGGACAGACTGAGGATGCACCCAAGGGGACACCTTAATGCTCGCTATGGTACTGTCCAAAAACATGAAGTCAACAACCCAACGACTATGGTGGTGCACATCTGGCACACAACTGTGAAAGCATTGGGCTGGAAGGGCAAAATCACGCAAGCGATGCCCTTCTGGGATACGGCAGAATTGGGCCACTTAGAAACACACGCAGGGTTTGACAGGTGGGATCTCATTGGTCTCTCATGGGGTGGAGATCTATGGACATGAGGGGATGTCAATCACTTTGTGGACTTGCAGCATGAGTATGAACTGGTCCCCTTTAAGACATTCCAGTTCCTAAAAATACAACATACACTTAGAACAGCGCTGCTGAAAGGGGCGGAACTCCGTCTGTCTTCACCCTTGGAAGACAGATTGCTGGACAAATTTATGCAACGCAAAGCAATATCCCTGACGTACAATAAACTTATCAACAATGTCGCTGACGCCTTGACACACCAGCAGGAAAAATGGTCTCAAGACTTAGGTGACCTGGAGGATGATGAGTGGGCGGAGGTAATAGGGTCCCCAAGAGAGGTGGCCATGCGTGCGGGGTTTCATCTTGTCCTATCAGAAATTTTGCACCATACCTACTCTGCACAACTCACTATGTTCAAAATGGGTAGGGCAATAGATGAAAGTTGTAGGCGTGGACTTGGGCAGCCTTGTACCTTCTACCACATACTATGGCAATGCCCGCTGACACCGCGATTCTGCGACTCGGTTGTGGGATGTATGGGTTCCCTGTGAAACCATAGTGTTATTATCTCTACTAAATAGTGTCTGCTTAATGCCTGAGGAGAGTTTGAGCTGAATCGTATGGAACAAAAATGGGTTACATTCGGGCCTGTGAGTGGCCAAAAGAAACATTGCACGCCTCAGGGGGGCTGAACAAGTGCCACAACTATTGGAATGGAAAGAGATATGGACTGGTGTATGTTAGTGGAGAAAGTGGTGTACGAGGGTCGGGAATGTCCCCAGAAATGGACAAAATTTGGGGGACCCTGGAGCGGATAGTGAAGGTATATATGTGTCCAGTATGTTTCAAACACGGGGGAAAGATCTATGTCTCAAACCTTAGGAATGCATTAATTAAATTCAGCGGGTAGGAATGATGAACGCTGAGATATTAGTATTGTTTTTAAATATATCCATGCACAACCATATTTACATCGTGTTCTTACAATGATATCAATAAAAATATTTATATTTAAAAAAAAAAAAATGAGCTTTAAGAGTGAGTGTAGGAGGAGTGACATAGAGAGTCATGAGGGGGAATCAAGACTAAACAATCTTGCCATTCGGCAACCCCAACATTCGACAGTGGTAAAGGCAGGCTCCAGAGAAAAAGTGTAGGCCCCTGCAAACCTTTTGTTTTATTTTTAACAAATTCAAGTGTGTAAGAACTTGGAGTGATAAAAATGGCTGAGTGTGCATTACATACCTGGCAAATTTTGTTG
This sequence comes from Triturus cristatus, assembly GCF_964204655.1. Lineage (NCBI taxonomy): Eukaryota > Metazoa > Chordata > Amphibia > Caudata > Salamandridae > Triturus > Triturus cristatus. The sequence goes on from NC_140593.1 coordinate 1,194,537,185, forward strand.
AAATCTCTTTAAGGCTAAAATTTTAATTTACACTCCATTTTCTCACTTGACCACAATTTTAGGAAATACAATTTGTATGAAAAACAAGTTAGATTCATTTTTCACCCAAAAATGTAATTTTAAAAGTAACATTATAAAATGAAAAAAGCAGATAGGTCATTTTTATAAATATATCAGGCCTTTATTTACTGAAAGAGAAACAAACAAGGTGTGTTATTTATTAAAGAATATTAAACCAAACTTATAAAGAAAATGTTGTGAATAAACAACAGCACTTGCACATTCTAGCTATCACAAAAGTTATTGCACTGGCACCTGTGGAATTACAATTCACAGCATTACATAGTGGTTGGTAGCATTTAAAAGTTTGGAGATTTACATACATTAACAAAACAAGCATTTGCCAAGCCACTAGGTTTGGGTCTTAGAAACTGTAGCATTATTGCATGGGAGCAGGACATAAGAGAGGGATATTGATGTAGGGGCGAGGATGTGGCCTAACAGCTAGAGCCGTCGACCTCATAGCTGGGGAGCCGGGTTCGAGTCTCAGCAGGGATGCTCAACATCCTGTGATTCTGGAAAATCACGTAATCTCCCTGTGCCTAACAAAATGAATGTGTCTGTCTGTAACGCAACTGGTGCTCATGTAAAGTGCTCTGATACCTTTGGGATCACGTTTGCGCTATATAAAACTCTGAAGAAAAAAAAATAGCCAGTCGTGCATTTCAATGCAAGCAACTCAAGTGGAGGCAGATGGGTGTTTTTTAGACAGAATATCAGAAACCAAAATATCGTGGGACAAAATAGTGCACTAAGAATATTGAGGACAAAAAATAGTGAAGGTAAGTTTCTATTGGCAAGCAAAGTTTGACTCTATAAACCTCCACATATATGTACCTTGACGATATATAGATCTTCAAGGTATGTAGATGTGGAGTTAAAAGGGTAAATCTATACTTACCTATGTGCACTTACCTTCTAGATATTTCGGCCCTCGATATTTTTGACACGATAGTCTGTCCACAGAATATTTTGTTTCTGATATTCTGTCAGTGATGTGGGAGTATGCATCCAAACACTCAATAACATTATGCAAGTGTGGAATTCTCTACTGTGCTGAGCCACGACGTGATTGACAAAGTCTCAAGCCAATAGCTGAAAGAGGCTGGTAGGAGAATTAATTGTTTAGACTGCCACACTGTGAAAGCCACTGCCACACTGTGAAAGCCACTGCTACACTGTGAAAGCCACTCTACACTGTGAAAGCCCAGACCTCAAAGGATGTATGACGTTACAACGCACACTATTACAACGCATGCACTTACAACGCATTTTTTACAACGCATAATCCATTACAACGCATGACATTACAACGCATGACACTACAACGCATTTTTAAAAAATACCTTTACAACGCACTACCATTACAACGCATACTACCTTTACAACGCATACCATTACAACGCATATTATTAAATTACATTTAAGGTAAGTATTAGATAGTATAGGGGTAAAAATTACTATTCTAACTCCAGGGGGTGCAACAGTAGGGTAAGTGTTGGATAGTGTAGGGGTAAAAATTACTATTCTAACTCCAGGGGGTGCAAAAGTAGGGTAAGTGTTGGATAGTGTAGGGGTAAAAATTACTATTCTAACTCCAGGGGGTGCAACAGTAGGGAAAGTGTTGGATAGTGTAGGGGTAAAAATTACTATTCTAACTCCAGGGGGTGCAACAGTAGGGTAAGTGTTGGATAGTATAGGGGTAAAAATTACTATTCTAACTCCAGGGGGTGCATCAGTAGGGTAAGTGTTGGATAGTATAGGGGTAAAAATTACTATTCTAACTCCAGGGGGTGCATCAGTAGGGTAAGTGTTGGATAGTATAGGGGTAAAAATTACTATTCTAACTCCAGGGGGTGCAACAGTAGGGTAAGTGTTGGATAGTATAGGGGTAAAAATTACTATTCTAACTCCAGGGGGTGCATCAGTAGGGTAAGTGTTGGATATTATAGGGGTAAAAATTACTATTCTAACTCCAGGGGGTGCATCAGTAGGGTAAGTGTTGGATAGTATTGGGGTAAAAATTACTATTCTAACTCCAGGGGGTGCATCAGTAGGGTAAGTGTTGGATAGTATAGGGGTAAAAATTACTATTCTAACTCCAGGGGGTGCATCAGTAGGGTAAGTGTTGGATAGTATAGGGGTAAAAATTACTATTCTAACTCCAGGGGGTGCATCAGTAGGGTAAGTGTTGGATAGTATAGGGGTAAAAATTACTATTCTAACTCCAGGGGGTGCATCAGTAGGGTAAGTGTTGGATAGTATAGGGGTAAAAATTACTATTCTAACTCCAGGGGGTGCATCAGTTGGGTAAGTGTTGGATAGTATAGGGGTAAAAATTACTATTCTAACTCCAGGGGGTGCATCAGTAGGGTAAGTGTTGGATAGTGTAGTGTAATATTATGCGTTGTAATGGTATGCGTTGTAATGGTAGTATGCGTTGTAATGGAATGCGTTGTAAAGGTAGTTTTTAAAAATGCGTTGTAGTGTCATGCGTTGTAATATCATGCGTTGTAATGGATTATGCGTTGTAAAAAATGCGTTGTAATGGTAGTGCGTTGTAAAAGTTGCGTTGTAAAGGTTGTTCCCCGACCTCAAACATTTACAGAAAACAGTCAGAATGTCTGAAGTACCATACAGGACCTGTAGGGGGAGCGCCTGTATCAGCAATGGAAAATTACTGTGAACACTCAAGCCGGCCATTTGTAATAATACCCATCACGGTTCCCCAGGGCGGTGAGATTGTCCAGGGAAGGGAAGCAATGGGCAGGAGCTACATAGCCCAGGGTCCGGTGGAGTCAGGAATAATAACTGTAGATAAGTGCTGTCCTCATCCCACCTCTCTTAGGCCTTGTGAATGTGGGAGCCGGAGAGCTGATTGGATTCGACTCAGTGCGCGCGTGCAGTGGTCGCCCTCGCGGGGCAGCTCCTGCAGCGCGTGCTGCACCGGTTTTTTGTAAGGCGGAGTACGGATCAGAACAGAGCTGCCGATGCTCCTGTGAAACCATGGCTAAGACTGGGCGGCAACACAACCCTACCCATGGTCGAAGATGGGCAGAAAATAGGCCCGGGCATCAAAGCAAAAGTGACCCCCATTAGCGAATCAGATAGCTAAAAAAAGTGGCCCTCCATATGCAAATCAGGGAGGTTTGAACTTGTAAAGACTAGCTGTATGTGTGTTTTGCAAGAGACAGGTAACAGGATGCATTTGTGCTTGCTGCAGGCAATGTTTGTGGTAGTACCAGAGAAAAACAAATTGGTTCGGTGGACCATAAAACAGGTTCACAAGCAGCCAAAAAAGACCCACACACTACTGCGCCAGACCAGCCCTTTGGACACTGCCTGATTGCCCTGAATATATGTCGTTACTACGCATTCCGTTGCAACGCATGCCTTTACCACGCATGCGTTACAACGGAATGTGTTTTCCACGCTTTGCCGTTACCGCGATTTTACCTTTACTCCGCTTTTTCTTTTTTGGGGGGGGAGACCCCCCCCAAGCCCCCCTTCTTCTTTTTTTTCCTTTTTCTGCAGGTCTCCGCCGACACTGAAAACGGACTGATGCTTTTTTTCGGATTAGGATGACGTTGTTCCGTGATGACGTTGCTTGCGTGGTGAAGATGGTCGTTGAAGCATTACCCGTTGTGAAGACGTTTACGAGGTAAGTGTATCGTTGTAAATGTAATGCGTGGAAAATGCTTCGTGGTAAAGGCTGTTTCCCGATTGCCCTACAGGCCAGTCCCACCCTGACCGCACCCAGTGCTTAATTATGGAAAACAATTAGTGCCAGATCCCAAAGCTGTGGAAAGAAACCCACGGACAGCACTATCGGGATCAGTGATGAATACCAAGGCTGTGCAGTCTTGATTCCACCTCCTGCCTCACTCCCTCCTCTTCATGTCACTCTTGCAGGTTCTTTTTCATCCCTGCGTTCCTGCTTTCTCCCTTTGCCACTGTTTTTCCGTCTTTTTATTCCTCCTTCTTTCCCCTTATGTGTTTTCCCGTCTTGCTCTGGATCAAAGTCTGATGAAGTAAAGTAAGTGCCGGTCCCAAAAAACGAGTGCCTGTCGCCCCAACTACAAACACCGGCTCAAATTAAGCCCTTGCCCTACCTCGTGTCTCAAAAGAGACAGCTTGTTGCTGCAACTGCGGACGATACTGCAGCGGGGGGTGGGGGGTGGGGATGGGGGGGGGGTGCTTTTCTTTTTTACCCAAACATCAATAATGGGCAGAATGGTTGTCTCCTGTTCAGCTCCGAATACATTGGGGCAGTAAGGCTCGCCCCATGCTGTAGACTCCTGCCCAATAGCAGTGTTCTCTTCAATGGCAATCTCTGATTCTCTTTAACCACCCCCCCCCCCCCCCAACACACACACACACACGCACACACTTTTTTCTAGTTACATTTTACAAAATGGTGTAATCCAATTTAAAAAAAAAAGCTTTTTTCTCACCTCACAAACAAAATGAATCGTAAACCCTGTAGCTGAAAGGACTCCGCCTCATTCTTGGCACGTTTTCACATTTCAGCCAGTTCAGGATTTATTCGCTAACAGCGCGGTGCATTCTGGGATGTGGAGCCACAAAACCCTGTTCACATATTTTGCGGGAGTTTGCTGTTTCACTCACATCATGCACACAAATACTCACAGTGCCCGAGGGTTTGGCTTCTACGTGTGAGAAGGTACATTTTACTAACACACACACCGGTGCACAGTGGGTGCAGTGCAAGCTTCCCTAAAACGAAGAACTGGTAGCTGTGCAGGGTACTGTGGGCCACACAAAACCAGTCCCTACTATTCTCTACCCCATCCACCGCTGCCACCATACCCTGCCCTTCTCTGGCTGTTCTCACTGAATCCAGCTGTCACTGAATCCTGCTCAATCCACCTGTCACAGAATCCAGCTGTCACTGAATCTTGCTTAATCCATCTGTCACTGAATCCTGCTGAATCCAGCTGTCACTGAATCCTGCTTTCACTGTAGGAGTCTGCTTCTGTTAGTCCTTCTCTGGTTGCTCTCACTGAATAAACTATCACTGAATCCTGCGATCACTGAATTCTGCTCAATACATCTGTCACTGAATCCTGCTGAATTCAGCTGCCTCTGAATCCTGCTGTCACTGAATCCTACTGAATCCAGCTGAATCCAGATGTCACTGAATTCTGCTGTCACTGAATCCAGCTGTCACTGAATTCTGCTGCCACTAAATCCAGCTTTCACTGAATTCTGCTAAATCCTGCTGTCACAGAATCCTGCGGTCACTGAATCCTACTGAATCCAGCTGTCACTGAAGCCAGCTGTCACTGAATCCTGCTGTCACTGAATCAATCTTACTGAATTCTGCTGTCACTGATTCCTTTTTACTGACTCCTGCAGTCACTGAATCCAGCTGTCACTGAATCAATCTTACTGTATCCTGCTGTCACTGAGTCAATCTTACTGAATCCTGCTGTCACTGAATCCAGCTGTTGCTGAATCAATTATACTGAATCCTGCTGTCACAGAATCCAGCTGTCACGGAATCCTGCTGTGACTGTAGGAGTCTGCTTCTGTTAGTCCTTCTCTGGCTGCTCTCACTGATTCAGCTGTCACTGAATCCTGCTGTGACTGTAAGCGTGTGCTTAATAATAATAATAATAATAACAAGCTTATAAAGCGCTTGGTTACACTCACTAGTGTGTCCCCGCGCTGCGGCACAGATCAGGTTCCGGGCAGAGGACAGAAGAAATGATTAAACAAGAGAACTCAAAGATGGAAAGAGCCAGGACTTTAGCTTTTTCCGAAAGATTGTCTCCACCGACTCCAGCCGGAGATCGGGGGGAGTTTATTCCAATGTTTGGCAGCTAGGAAACGAAAGGAGCGGCCACCCATCCTAGCTCTCCTAATGGTCGGAGTGCTCACCCGCCCCGTCGCGCTAGATCTCAGACAGCGGGTCGGGAGTATGGGGTCATATAGTCATGCAGATAGGTGGGTCCTTTTCTCTGTAAAACGCGATGACTCACACACATAGCTTTAAAAAGAATTTGTTCCCTTACCGGGAGCCAGTGAAGGGAAACCAGGGCCTTGCTGGAAGAGGCTCTCCTGGGTAACATTAAGACGAGACCAGCCGCAGCATTCTGAATGCGTTGGAGTCTCTGCACACATTTGGAGCTTGATCCCAAATAGAGAGCGTTACCTGTTTGTCACGCTACTCAGAGCCCCCAAGTCCCATAAGTTCATTGGTCCAGGTGGACAGATTTCACACGGCAGTCTCAGTGTGACCGCCTCAAAGATTTGCACACACCGGTGAGGGACCAGAGAGGTTACTAACAGAGTGGGAATCAGATCAGGCGACTCCTTCCGGGTCAGTACATTATTTTATGTCAAAACATAGCACTGCCAGGGTCTGAAACAGACAGAAAATGGACCCGGGCACCACAAGGGACGTGGCCCCATTAGTGAATTAGAAACCTAAATAAGCAGTTGCAATGCAATAGGTCCCACATTTGTTAGAGCTACCGGCATCGTAAATAACAATGTCTTTTACCCATGTGTTTTGGCTTGGAGTGGAGTGGATGTATGTGGTGTGTAGTGGAATTATGTGGGTTGTATTGGAATTGTTTGTTGTGAAATTATGTGGGGTGGAATTTTCTGTTGTGGAGAATATTTGTGTAGTGGAATTATGTGGTATGGTGAATAGATAGGGGTGAGAGCTGTATAGAATAGATAGAAATAATGATAGAGTTGGATGTAGCCTTTTTAAACGAAATACAAATTAAAATATAAAACCATACTGCCTCTCAAAAAATACGTGTTAATATAATAATAATATTTTATTCCTTATGCCAGGCACTGCTAACATGTACAAATAAACAAATTATGAAGTAATATTGTAGGAAGGTGGCTCTGTATATACTATACCAAAGTAAGGACACAGAGCCCAGGGAGTCCCCTGAGGTACAGCAGAGCAGAGGTTAAATCAGACAAGTACTAACAGCTCTCTTTGTGGTAGTGGGGCGAGCAGTTTGGCCCATCAGGAGGGTGTGTTACGCAATTATTGTTTTCATTCAATCAAGGACGGATTTCACACACTCAGAGACAGAATCCAGACCGATTGGGCAATATAAAAAAGGTCTACTTAAGTTTTATTTTTTAGAGCCACGCAGGTTATTGGTACAGGTAGGTAAAATGCACTTGCAATTGTAAAATGTTACAAAGTAATGCAATTAGGAATGGATTTGCAATCATTACATGTTTGTATATGCTTTATAAAACAGTTTAAATTACATAGAAATTACTTTGGATTACTTTTGGATTACATTGACTACTCGGGCAGTAGACCAAGACACCACACCGTGGATCCTACAATACAAGGTAAGTAAGACTTTTTCTTGTTTGCAATATAGTTATTTTTCTTTCATACAAAAGTTCAACTCATTTTCATTTAATTTCATAAAGCTTTATTCGGTGCATGAAAAATGACCATAAAAGCACAACCATAATAATAAAACAAATGCACTACAATATCAGATACAGCAAAATAACAATTTGAAGGCTACAAATAACAAATGATACAAGCTTAAAAACACATACTTTTCTTGGCCTTGATTGAATGAATTAAAAACATGGCAGTAAAAAAAACAGATATCGGCGTTTGGTAGGTTAAAAACTAAACTCGTTGCTTGATTAACTGTACGTATACCATATTTACAAAACATAGGTTTTAAATAGGCAATACGAAAATTCATATACAGTTTGCAGATAAGAAGAAAGTGCACAGTGCTCTGTTTACAGATGCCATCACACATACAGGGCCCTTGCGGATATTTCTTTAGTGTTGGCAGTGCCACCAAATGATGGGCAATACCAAACCTCAGTCTGGTTAACACGAACTTATGGGATGGCCTCGTTACACATACTAAATAAATGGGTAAACCTTCATCGAGCTTATACTTATTATAAAACAAAACAGTAGATAGAGAACCGTTAGCAATGGCCCGTTTTCTTGCTGTAAATGCCAAAAAAATAGTTTTCTACTTTTTTTTGTAATTAAAGATGTTGCGTTAGGGTCCACCAAGATGTTTAAATTAAAAATCTCAGAAAAACATCTAACTACATATTTTAACCAGGGTATATTTAAGAATTTATCCAGCGAGAGACAGTCCTCGATGACCAATCTATTAAAGGTTTTTTCTTCTTGTAGCCAGATAGAACGCCAGAACATAAGTGGCCTCAAAGATAGTTGGTCAGTAAGAAAATTAATATCAAGCTCTCGATGGATGAGGTCAGTACAAGCAGTGGGTGGTAAAGATCAGAGTTTTTTAAAAAAAGCATTTTCCTCTAACTGCAAAAAATGGGCAGGAAAATGTCCCCAAACACCCGCCCCATACAGAGCAATACTGACGCACCTGGCTTGATAAATCTTAAGCATATCCCTGGTACGTCGGTCCCCAACCTTCGCAGCAAATCTAAAAATGCCATGGGCATTTTTAGCCATTTTGATACGAATATTTTTTTTTTTTTTTTATTTTTTTTTTAAAAACCTGTATTGATGTTTCAATCATTTACACGTATGGGCCTACAACCCCCCGGGGCCGGCCGCTAAGTAACCAGGATAATAATAGCAAATGTCAACACAGGCGGCACCTCGGAGAGCAAAGTCTTCAATCCAATATAGTCCGGCCAATGAGCCGCGCAGGTAGGACACCAGGAGAGAAAGGGTTTTTCATTTTATGATAAGACAAAACAATAGGATCAAGTGCCAAACAATTTCCCAACAGCGAGAAGGGGCAAGGATAAGAGACGTAAACAATAAGCAGCACTACATTAAATCAATGGCGCAGGCGCGGGAAAGTACGGATGAGGAGAAATATCAAAGATAGTTGCGCCTACAGGTCCCCGTACCTAAAGCCCAGCGAACCCCCCGGAAACTGTGGCACACATAAAGATCAAACGATTCACAATCAGGGTGGTGTATCGCACTGATCCCAGAAAAAGAAAGCAAAAAAGAAATAGTGAAGAAAACGGAGGCCATGGAAAAAGAGATAAAGACTAAAGAGTCCCCTCCCCCATCCCCCCACCCTGCACCTCTGCGAATGAGTATGGCCCCACCCCCCAGCAGTGTGCCTGTCGCCCTGGAACTAGACCCGAAATATAGAAGAGACAGGGAAAAAAGAGAGTGAGAAAGAGCCCCCCCAGACGGGGGGGCGGAAAGAATATAATAAACTGGAGGAGGGCCTTAAAAACATACCCCCGGCTTCTCTCTCCCGCGCGGTGAAGTCTCCCCCCAGCAAACGATTAGCAGCACCAAGTCGACCATATCAAAAAAGGGGGGGGGGAGAGAATGGGGAGCATTATACACCAACTATGCAAATAACTACGAGAGCGCGCAACCATGAGTCCGCCTGTCTACTAGGTAACCACCCCCGAAGAATCAGCCTCAGCCTTGACCGCTTTTTGCGATTCTGCCCATGCCTGTCCCTCGACCCAGCACCATGTCCGATGTCCCAAGGTACAGGAGTGTCCAAAAACAGTCGGGAAGCGCCGCACACAGGTGGGGTGGAAGTCTCTGAGCATCCGCACAGACCACTTCATGGAGGGGCGTCTTTTCCAGTGCCGCCCCAGGATCTGCACTGCACACAAGGTCCAGACAGGCTGAATCAGCCAAATGAGACACACGTTGCTGGAATTGTCCCTGGGCCGCCGGAGACCGCGCACGGGACAAGGCCACCATCTTCCGCTCAGGTCCGATACCTCCGGAACAAATCAAGTCCACAGTTAGCCGACCACACGGTAGCATATTGTCCGGAGTGTCCGGCTGTACACTAATCGCGGGGGGGGCCGCAACATCTTCCTCTTGTGTGCAGTGTGGAAAGCCACTGTGTACCTGTGGACCAGCATGCCGCCACTGTCCCAACGCTGTTACCACACCATCTAGCTTCCCCTCCAGGACCCCGGCGCCATGAGCCAAGGAGGAATGAAGGGCACCAAGGGCCTCCAGGAGGTTGCCGTATCCCAGAGCAGCTCCCTCCGATCGCTCCGCCACACTCCCGAAAGTCACACACCCCCAGTCTCGTTGCGTCCCAGCGGACAGGATGGTAGGCTGCATCGCGACAAAATGGCCGCTGGGAAGGCCCGACTCGTAGTGGGGCCAGGACCCCGGGAACAACTCCTCAAGGTCCACGTCGCTGAAGACAGGGATCCTGGGGCAGGCACAGATTCAGCCGTTGCGCGGTCACGGGCAACAGTCGTCTCTGCCACGGACCAGCTCCCGCGAAAAGCCGGGAGCAGCCCGCAAGGATCAGGGCGAGCCAGGGACGGCGTCCGGGCAGCTCACCGTCAAAGGCAGGGGCAAACGCCACGGAATCCAAGAATTGCACACCCGGGCATGTCCTCAGTCCGCAACGTTCAGCAGGGGGGAGCGGCCGCAGCGAAATGCAGGCCGAGGGGAGCTCCACTCCGGTGGACCGACTCCACCCAGTCACCACAGGCCGCTGTTGTTCAACTGCCACCCGGCCAAGGCGTCCACTCGAGGTCCCGGCTTCGGGACCGCACGGGCCGCAAAGTTCAACCGCTGATTTCTCCGGTTGTACGGCAGTCAGAGACCTCGGAGTCACACGATCGGTTGCCACTTTCGTTTACGAACACGATCTCGTAGCGCAGAATGAGGATCTCATGCAGGATATCCGTGCGGGATGCGGAGGTTCACGGAGCCGGGAATCTACGCTGCCGTCCCGGTCGCCATCTTGGCTCCTCCTCCCGATACGAATATTTTTAAATTCATTTAACCATTTTCTATCATTAGAGAAGGTAATACCAAGATAACAAAATGTATCCACCTGAACCACCTTATCCTTATCTATAAAAAAGGAAAAATTAGCAGATTTACTTTTCTTTACGCTTTTAGCCCCAAAGGTCATAATATACGTTTTCTTCTTGTTGATAGTCAACCTCCTATCCTTAATAAAGGAAGAGAATCTATCAATCAGACGCTGCAATCCTAATGGAGTTCTAGAAAGTAGGACAGCGTCATCAGCGTATAATAACACAGGCACGGGGGAACCTTTGATCAGGGGGGGCATCTGCTGGGATTGTTTTTAAAATTGCGTCGATTCCGTTAATAAATAAAATAAAAAGAAGGGGGGCCAATACGCAGCCCTGTCTAATGCCTCTTTTTACACTGAATTTGGGAAGACATTCACCTTTGGTCCCGAAGCGCACACAAGTTTTTAAATTCCCATACAGTCTGGCCAGAAAATAAATTATTCCCTCTGGCGCCCCTAACTGTAACAGGGTTGACCATAGAATTGAATGGTCAACCAAATCAAAAGCGCTGCTGAGGTCCGCCCGCAAAACAAAGGTAGAGTGAGCCTAGCTTAGCATCTATTTGTTTCCCGATCAGAAGGTCAAGATTTAAACACTGAACAAGTGTACCCCTACCCTTTCTAAATCCGTACTGACTGTCAGCTAGGATACCCTCTTGCTCAGCCCATTCCTCTAACCTCACGAGCATAATTCTGCTCATGATCTTAACAGACGAGTCTAAAAGAGAGATGGGTCGATAATTTTTGACATCGGACCTACTACCTTTTTTATGTATAGGAATAATAATAGATTCCCCCCATGTTTCGGGGGGCACAGTACATATAGCAGTATTAAAAACTGTAGCCAAGAGAGGGCTCCATATATCGGGGGCCGTTTTATACACATCAATAGGGACCCCGTCTGGGCCCTGGGCTTTACCCCCCTTGCTAGCACAAATACCGGATTCAACCTCGCTAACAGTAATGTTTAGGGGTAAGACAGGACAGCTATTATGGCAAGTGCCAGTACAACTGTTAGAATCAAAGATGTTTGAAAAATGGGTAACCCAGCCGTCACTCGAAACATTGGAAGTTAGCATTGGGGTATTCTCATCCCTAATAAAGGGAGAATTGACAGTAGCCCAAAACAAAGTACTGTTAGATGATTCTGCTGCTTGATTGAGTGAGTCCCATGCCAGCTGCTGTAACTCTCTCTTCCTTCGCCTTAGAGCAAGCTTATAGTCCAGCCTTAATTTTAGAACAGACTGAGTATCCCTAGGTTTTTTAGCAAGCGCAATTTTTAATTCAATTAATGAACGGGTGCACACATGGTCAAACCATCTTGGAACATTGCTACATTGGCCCCCCTTGGATTTTGTAAATCTGGCCTCAATAGTTAAATTAATGTCCATAAAAGCATTTAAAACCTGCAATTCGTCAGTAGGATTTTCAAAAATAATACTAATACTGGGTAAGCAGTCCCTCACAATAAGGCCAATTAAATCACTAGCTTTATCCCCAACCCATCTCAAACGAACACCATTTGGTCTGTATGATTCAATATTAGAGACCACAATGCCCGTTTCAACACAGCTATCGCCCCAAAAAGTTGTTTCCAAAATAATACAGTTGTGGTCGCTTAGGGTAGTTACTTCAATCCTAGGTGAAGCACAACAGGAAGCAATATTAGAGGAAACAATCACGTGGTCAATAACTGAGCAAGAATGATGACCCTTGAGAGTAGGGATAATTTGTCCCGAATCCTCTCTCGGGAAACCAAGAATTTCTAAATCATAGTAACCCAAAAATAATTTTATGAATCTCCATAGTTGTTATGACGAAAATGTAGGTGTTCCACTCCCACATCGTTGGTAAATCCACAAACATTTTCAGTTGACAGTTCACATAACGGGATATTGAAGTCACCAACCCAGATAAAATTAAAAGAAACATTAGCTTCTGGGTTTAGATTTTCGATGGCACTAGCCAAATCGCGGACGACTACATCCCTGGAACTATCAAAAATATTATTATAATAATTAATCAGTAGGATATTATGGGCGTGTTCCTCTAACAACCAGAGAATCTGGGCATGTTCACCCACTGTTATATACCTTTTTACTATGATTGGGCGATGGATTGACACTAATATTAACAGACCCCCCTTTGCTCTGCCAGGCCCAGTACCCTTTGCCACCAGATTATATGACGCGAACCCCTTATAATTAATTTCATCCTTACACCATGTCTCCTGGAAGCATGCGATATCAAAAAAATTAATGAAATTCTGCCAGCCCGGAGACTTCCCCATAGATTTTAACCCTGCAACATTCCAACTGGCTATAATTATTCCATTACCCCTTGCATTGGCCCTAACAGGTGTAGTAAATACAGTTGGAGAATTTCCTTCCATTAGGTTTTCATTGACTGACCCCCTACAATCATTATCAGTAAAAACTTCCACCATTGGCGACTCCGGAACCAGATTAACATTAATAGTTTCAGAGCCCCGCTTATACATAACCTTATATGGGGAAATCGGACTCTCCGGGTTAAGTCAGTCATTAGAATCCAAACTGTTGAGGGCATAAAAACGATTATGCAAGGGAATGGCTAAACCCCGCTGCCGTATCGGCGGGGGTAGCCAGGAAGAGTTATGATCATTAGGGGGCATATTAATAAGGTGGCTATAAAAAAAGCCGAGGGGGCGTACACAAATACCATGATCGGGCAATGATAGGGAGGCTGATCTAAGCAGAACTGTAGTGACGTGTTGGGGATATTTAAAATTAACAATAACACAGTCACCTTTACAGGTCATTCTAGAATTACCAACCCAATTGACCCTTCTTGTGGTTAAGATATCATTAGAGAGGGCCGTAGGAAATACACATTGCTTATGCATCCAAGCAACAGTTTTGTTTTTCAGGGAATCATGAGATTCATACTGAGACTGGGGCATAAGTGAATCAACCCGTGGTACGTTAGTTAAAACCACCACATAAGGGGCACAATCTGGGGGAAGGTTAACAAAACCCTTTCTCCTTACCTCAGTCCAACCCACATTGCTATCAGTTACCAAGGTAACCTGGTTTTCTTGACTCGCAGTGTGCAGTTGGACAGAAACAACTATTTGGTTGGCCCTGGTCCCCTCGACAGATGGTACTTCTAATTGATTAACCTTAGACCCCTCCGCAGATGAAATTACTACCTCTTTCCTTACGTTGTGACTTACATCGGTAGTCATTGGAATACCTACCCGAGTGGTGTAGGTATCCAAGAGATTGGCCAATCTAGTTACTTCTACAGAGATCTGATCTAATTTAGCCACCAACGGTAAAATAATCTTATCGAGCTTGGAGTCAATATAGCTAAACAGCAAATTAAATTGCTCAGGATTCAAATGGGCATGACACTCTTTTTCTTGAGTCTCGTCCCCCCCAACTATACTTGTAGAAGGTAATTGGACTCTCTTAGCCTTTTTGTTCCCCCCTCGTTTTATAGGTATTTTCCGGCATGCCCTAACGGCTCTACACACCGGGACAGAATCTCCAGGATAGTCAGAAGAGAAATTTACCACCAGCTGACTCGGAGTCATTAACACTAAATGCGCCTCCTGGCGCTGGCGCTGGCGCTGGCGCTGGCGCAGCGTGGATAGAGCGCTGCTTGCGGCTGCAAATGACTCCTGGCAGTGGCGGCGCTGCTTACGGCTTCGAATGACTCCTGGCGGTGGCGGCATTATCGGCGTGGTAAGTTCAACTCAAAAGAACTTTTTTAGGAACAAAACTCGTAACATTGGTTCCTATGGGAGAAAAAGGATTAACGGTTCTCAGGCAGGGCTTAATTTGTAAAAGGATAAGTGTCGGGGCTCTCGCAGGGAGGCCACTGCACCTTGCACCTCACATAACCCCTGCCAGCGCTGCCAATGACAGTACAGACACAGCTACTAACCTTCACACTCCTACAAATGTGACAAGTCAGACTATTCCAGGCCTCCAAAGCCAGAAGAATGGCTTGGGAGGCAGGTATTAGTCATTATTAATGTAAATTGAACCAATAAACCGCTGTTGTTGTGTTCATACCGAAATTAGCAGGATAGTGCCACCATGTGGCAGACTGTCATAGCCCCGGTGCTGACAATAAGGTGCCTGTGTGGAGCACCGGAACGCACCGGCTCAAATTAAGCACTGTTCTCAGGTAAGTAAACGACTCAAAAGTAGAAGTTTTGGGGGTTAGGACCAAGGTTCCCCAAGGTCCAGTTAGGCACTCAAGTTGCACCACCAGCGGCACTGGGGCGGCAGGGTGCAGAGTGCAGGGGCCCAGAGTTAGCCAATGGGACTAAGGGGGCCTTCGGTCAGGGACTGCTTACGAGCAGGCACTTGGCTGGTGGATCAAAGCTCCTGGGGTTAGGATCAGCACTGCAGGGTCCAACAACCAGCACAGGATCTGTACCACCAGCAGCACAGGGGTAGCCGGGTGCAAAGTTCAAGGCTGATGTCAGGAGAGTTCAGAGACAAAACTGATAAGTATTCACCATCTAAGAATGGGGAAAAGGACTCCCTTTACATCGTAAAATCACACTCCTTTATAGGATTTAAGACAACAGGTTCCCAGTGGCAGCTACTCTGATATGGCAGAGAAATGTCCCCCGCCCCACCCGCCAGCTCAAAACTAAAACAGGTTTAATTTAATTTCATTTTTCAAGTTCTAAGACCCATGCCGACTCTTGGGGTGGGCTATCGAAGGGGCAGTCACGAGTGGGAGCGGTGGGCACTGCTATCAGTGCACATGTTGGTTTGGCCAGCCGTCTCAGGATGGCCAAATCGTCATGCGCACTGAGCTGTCTCCAACCCGAGCTTCATTGCCAGGTTAGAGACAGCAAGCACAGGATCGAAGTCTTTCTGAGAGCGCAAATTCAGCAAGCCTAGGCCACTCCTGATAATGCTTTCATGCTGCCAGCAGTATGAGAGAAGCATCAGGATTGGCCACAGGGAGCCTGTGCATGCAGCGGAGACTCAGAGAAGAAGAGCAGCTGGTGACAGGTACGTTCTTTTTTCCCCTTTTTTTCATGCTTCCTTTATCGTCCCCTCCGCCCGCACACCAGCCGCTACTGCAGGTTCATACATTCCCTACATTAGTACAAGCTTCTCAGGCTTCTAACCAATAGAAATCAAGCAACAGTACACATTCAAGGATTATATCACTCTTATAGTACATGTGATTCTGTGTTCACAGCATCAGGCACATGGGAACACAACTATGGAACAATAGTATGTTATTGAGTCTGGGACAGCTACACTCAGCCTTGAGAACATTACATTCATTGTTCAGAACATTCTGTGACGCCTTCAGCCAGCTCCGCGGAATCTAGTAATTCCTCATTCTATGAGAGAATGCAACAGCAAAGTTAATCACGTGGTGTAGTATAACGTCACGTTCAAGATGGCCGACAGACGCTGAGATGGCACGGTTTACGTAAAGCACGATTTCTGATATTTAATTTGGAATTTAGCGTTCCTAAAGCAGTGAATGTTTGTTTAAAAGATTAATGGAAACACCAGTAGAATACAATATTTTTCTTCATAGTTACATCAAAATGTGGCATGATACCACTTCCGACGCCTATTGTAGGTCCTCCCCTGGTACAAACAAAAGTTTCTGATTCGCTACAGACTACTTTTGAGTAAGATAAACTTTACAAAAAAATGCATGTGCACAGCATGGTCTCCCTGATTGAAAAATGAATAGTGCTCACGGCTCACACAGTATGGCTCCAAGCAAAATGTGTGCTTTGGGAAGTTTTATTTGTGTGAGGAGCTTGGCAGAGCCCTCATTTCCAGAGAGCTGTATTAGGCTCTGCCTGTTGTGGGCTGCACTGCATGCAACATGGCTTAAAGAAAAGAAAATAGCTATGATGTCATCGACTGACTATTTCATAGTGCTTTTTTTAACTTTAACTCATGTTGCACAGTAGCCCGTCCTGCTGTGCAGCATGTCTAAAAAACGAATTGGCAATGCCATTAAATGTTGCATAGCTAAAACATATTGGGTTTGCCAATGCTTGTTAATTCCCTCTTCTAAAATGGCTGAACGGGCATTTCAGAATAGTAAATCCAAAAATAAATTATGCCTGATATGCCATTTAAATTGCACCAGACATGTGGCCCACTGGGCCTTTGCAAAAATGAGTTAAAAAAGGAAAAAATGTACAGGGAGCTAAGGTGGGAGAAGGGTGTCAGCATATGTGAGCTGCCCAGTAACAGTGTGCACCCACACAAAAAGTTAAAATAAATAAAACATAAAACAGGTGGGGGGCATGCGAAGAGAGTGAGGAAAACAATGTCTCTCGTTTAGAGATCTGAAAGACAATTAAAAAATGCCCCCCTTACGTCAGCAGTGGAAGAACAGAACTTACCCAGTCCGAGCTTGGGGAGAGTGGAAAGCCCCATTGGTGGGATAAAAACAAGAATAGGGAGGAAAAACATGTATTCCGAAGCAGGAACCTTAGACAAGAGTGCCATCAAACCCCGAGCAGGGGGTGGACCCAGAGCCCACCCCTTAAGGACCCTGCAATTATGAGGCAAACCCCATGGAATGAGGAATTACTGCGTGGAACCATATTATCCAACTATAAAACCACAAGGAATTCTCAACCCCGTGGGGTTTAACCACTTTCACTGAGCAGGTGGTGAATATGCTTGGGGCTCTGTATGGGGTAAGGTGGAGGAAGGGGTGTTGAGTAGGGCAATGGTAAAGCGGCAACACAGAGGAGCTTTGAAGGCGCCCACTGCCAGAAAAAACAAGCATTGGCATAGCCAATAGGGCTCGCATTTGGGACCTTATAAGTGTTTAGCCATGCAACAGTTGCATAACTAAACACTTATCAGGTGCCAAAAGTGAGACCTATTGGCTATGCAAAGCGGCCGTGCGGCCGCGAAAGTGAAAGTGATCGCGATCACGATCACACATCAAAGCGGCTGCGCGGCCGCGAAAGTGAAAGTAAACACGGTAAAGCACGGCGCGCGCGCCCGCGCACATGCACTGTGGCTCTAGGCTGGCCTGGTAGCACTTTTTGGAGCCCTCTCAATAAGTCTCGCCAGACCAGCGCATGCGCTCGGTCAGGCGAGACCTAAAAACAGAGGACAAGACTTGGCTGCAGGTGATGCCAAAGCCTCGTGCCATTGGACCGGGTCTGGTGTTCCAATACCTGTGAAAACTGGGCGCGGGAACAGCTGCCTACTCATGATCGGGGGACTGGACTCCCATACTCTAATTCCGCCCCTTTACTTCTAATCAAGACTCTATTCTACATTGGATAGAATAGGTCTCTTTGCCATCAGACTGCCAAAGCTGTCTATGAGCAAGACCTAAAAAGGCCCGAAACAAGGTATGATATGGGAGATGAATCAAATGCAACCGTGACCATACCAGACAGCTCAAATATTTACAATTTCAGAGAGCTAACGTGATTTGCCCTGAGTCACACATTTAAGTAAAGTGCAGTAGCTGGGATTAGGAGCAGGGTATCCAGGGTTGGATTGGGATTAAAATTCGACCCGGACACATTAAAAAAAAAGTGGCCCACATTTGCATATTGCCTTTCCGCAAAACACTGCTTCGGTGAAATTTTATTTAAAAAAAGGTGGTGGCTGGAGCATTAAACAAAAAATGCACGGATTAGTTTACACTGGTGAAACACACCTGAAAGTGAGGCCACTTCTGCTCAGGCCCCCTGCCCCCGCTCAATATGCATATGTTAATCGGCCGGCCCAGCGAGAGAAAAGGAGTGACACCTCTGGTAAAAGGGAGGTAATGGACTCCCATCTACCTCCAGAAAGGCCACTCAGGCACCCACTGGGCCGCTGGCGACATCCGAACAACGCAGAAAACGCCCAAATCGCCCCCCAGGCTGCTCAAAAAAGCAGCCCACAGCAGGAATTCAGATACCGGCCCCTCGGGCATTGCCCGAGTGCCCTCGTTACCAATCCGACGCTGAGGGTATCCATGCTCTAGGAAGCACCCTGCCAGTGTCCCCTCCTGGAAGAGCAGGGGTGTCGGACCGGGGCCAGGAGGGTCCATGGCACCCTGCGCCTTCCCCCCCAGTCCTCTCCCTCCTCAGCCCCCAGTCCTGGCCCAAAGAGGCTCCTCCCCAGCCAGCCAGGCTCTTCCAGGGGGGAGGGGCTTGTCTCAAGTGCCCCTGTCACTAATTCATGAGGACATGCCGCGCGTTTCCGATCCGCTGAGCGTTTACCCCTCAACACGATGTCCTCTGGCGGCTCATGAATGTTTCACAGGAGCGGGAGAGCCGGGCCTGCGTCCCCGGAAGACCCGGTCCTGGAGTCCGGAACTATTTACATACATGGAACCCGTCATAGAGAACGTAAACTAAAGCAATTTACAAAGGATGCACCTTCCTGTAACAGATAAACACTCTCGGAACACAGCTCGCGTCTTTTAAGAAGCAAACTTAGTGGCTTTACACGCATTGCTACTTTCCTAAAGAGATAAAGGAATGCTCCTTACAAACACCCCAGCCTTCTCCGAAAAACAAACCAAATAACAACGAATAGTGCAACTCTCTTTGAGGAGGAAAACTAAACCAATGTACTATCCACACAGAACTTTTCTTGGAAAAGTTCAAATGAACAACTTTACAAACTTGGCATCACTCGGGAAATAAACCAGATCACTATTCTCGAAGCTCGAATTCAGCTAAAGATGGCTTGTCTGACACACAAAGCCCTCCAGCTCAAAACCCCCAGTTACCTAGAGCAAAAACTTGAACCATCCGGGGGTGGTAGACCTTCAAGAAGTGCGAGCTCTTTCCTCTTGAAACCACAAATCTATAGCAAAAAGAGAACCTGCCAACGAGCCTTCTCCGGCGCTGCCCCGAAGATCTGGAACTCTCTTCCTCCAGAAGTACGCAGAATCTCCTCCACGGCTGCTTTCAAACTGGAAGTCAAAAGATTCCTAATGAACAAGTTTTTACCTTAAATGGGTTATGATCACCTGCTCGAAATATCTGATCTCACAACTGTTAGACCTTCATTTGACGCTACTCTCCCTTACCTCATCGTTTGCCCCCTTCTTATCCTCGCTATGTATTAGCTATTGTTTTATTCTCCTTTGACCCATTTGTACTGTAATTATTCATGATTATTATGCTTTTTTGATGTCAATATTGCATTTATTACCTTCCTTCCTTCCTTTTGTATAGCGCTCTGATATCTTTCGGGATCGTGTTCGCGCTATATAAAACTTTATAAATAAATATTCCACTCAGCCCACAGGTCTGTAGAAATTTAGGGGCATATTATCAAGGAGCCATCTCCAAGTTACTGGCACTTTATCGCAGCCAAAGTCGCGATAAATGTACCGCCCCATTCACAAACTGGTGCAACAGCCGATACCACCAGTTTTCCGGCGATAGCACCCTCCAAAAACATTGCCACAGATGACCCCGGCAACTATCGCTAATGAGATGCAGAGTAGGCGTTCCCGAGGAAAAAGACGCGACAACACCACATCTCAACACTCTCAACGACCAGTCTGATCTGCAGAAAAATCACAAAACAGGCGATAAGGCGCCGTAGAGCAGGAAATTAACACCTGCTCTGACCTGGTGCAAAGTCGGATGACAGCCTGCACCAGAAAAGGGAGCCCAGCCCACAGCAACACCTGACGAACAACAGATGCCATGGAGCCAACCATCATACAGTGGGAGCCCCAACACCCTCTGCCAACACCCCCAGGATCCCCCCCCCCCCCAGCTCCCCCCACTCCCCTCCTGGACAAAGACAGCGACCTCCTGAAAAGGCACCAACCTCACAGACCCAACACCAGGGAATGTAATTGCCCACCACTGGCTCAAAAGGACAACCATCCTACGCATACTGACCACAATTGCCCTCAGGCTGACGGTACCAACACAGCGGACAACCAACATCCCTCCGCAGACAAAGCTGCTGGCTGTGCTGCACCTGTTGGCCTCTGGGACCTTCCAACCAACAAATGCCAGAGTCGGAGGAGTCTCACAGCCAGCACAATCCAAGTCCATGACAACTGTCCCAGATGCCATCATCAGCCCGGTACCCCAGTTCCCTTCACTCCCCCCACACTGCGCATGAACAGCTGGAGACCAAGCAAGGTGTCTATGCCATAGCTGCCTTCCCGCACGTGTCAGGGGGCAATTGACTGCACACATGTCCAACATGTACCCCCTGGCAACACTGCACACAAGATCTGCTACCGAAAGCACATGCATTCCATCACTGTGCAGGCAATAGTGGACCACCGAGAAATCTCCACCAACGTCGACATCAACCACCCATGCAGAGTGCATGAGTCCTACATCTTCCGACAGTCCATCATCAACCGGCGCTTCCAGGCTGGCACCTACGGAAATGCACTGCTCGTTGGCAAGTACCAAATGAACACACCACACACCTCAACTCCACAATCATGCAACTTACAACACTGGGAATTCACACGTCACAAACTCACATACAACATGCCAAATAACATGCCCACCCACCGTACACGACAGCACGACTTACTGTGGCAACCTGGGCTAGCCATGCACATAAGCCATCAACTTCATGGCACCTCGGCCACTCGATTGCAGATTGTGGGAAGAGGTGGGGACCAGGCATGTGCGAAGGAGGCAAGTGACAGATGAATGAGAATGTACACAATGGCAAGTGTGGCGTGGATGCGAGGGCCAGACTACAGTATGCAGACCACACATATATCCATATCGACATACACCGCTGGTGAATGGAGTGTAGTGGACAGTAGATGCAACCATGTCACCCCAGCCAGTGGGGAAGATCCCGGAAATGTAGCTTGTTGTGTCCTCCCCTGTAAGCGTGAGCAGAGTGGGCTGGCCCGGCTTACGCCAGGCCAGCGTAGGGGTGTAAATAAAAAGCACGTAGCCCCGGGTGTGGTTCTCTTCCGG
Source organism: Triturus cristatus (assembly GCF_964204655.1). Lineage (NCBI taxonomy): Eukaryota > Metazoa > Chordata > Amphibia > Caudata > Salamandridae > Triturus > Triturus cristatus. The sequence continues at coordinate 1,194,558,986 of NC_140593.1, forward strand.
AATGCCCAACGTCTCTGCCAGGGCAGTGCTCCTCACCCCGCCATGAGGCTTATGCAGTGAGCGGTGTTGCCTTCGATCCTGTGTGACTGCTGCACCCCGGGCCGCAGGTCCCCGTACCAGTCCTGCCAGGCCCTGTGCACCCAGGCCTCAATGCACACATGCCAACACCGGCGTGTTTCAAAGAGGGCCCACCACATGCCGGTGCAAGCTCCAAGCCCGAGTGCCGCGAACCTGGCAGCCTCCTCAGACCATCATGGCCTCCGCGACACAGGCCCACAGTACTCCCTTCTCGTACTCCACCGGCATACACAGCGGACAAGTAGGTCACACATTTGGAACTGAGTCTTGATTACACTATGGCAGAGAACATGAATTATGACTGATTTTATCTCACTATACACCCTTCGATGTGGTGACACCAAGTCTGGGCATAGGATTCCATCCACACGTGTCCATGAGCCCACGTGGACTACTGCCCTCGGGCCATGCTGCGCTCGAGTCGGTCGCACATGTGGGACTGAGTCTTGATTTGTCAATGGCAGAGTACATATCAGTTCACGCAAGGAGAGGTGTAAGAGGATGATGCGTGTCAGTCCGGAGGAGAAAAGGATCATCTTTATGGAGGTGATCGAACACTACCGAAAACTGCCCTGGTGTCACTAACTCTGTGCATCGCAAGACAACAACATGTTTCTGTGGGATCCTGCTGACCGCTGCCTCCGGCCTACAATGCGGGCGAGTAGGTCACACATTTCAAACTCAGTCTTAATTTATTTATGGCTGACTTGATGTCATTGTACAGGCCTCATACCAGACTGCATCCCCTTTCAGCTCCGGTGCCACTAAGTCTGCTTCCCGAGGTCCATGGACACTTTTGTGTTCAACCTTGGTGGCGACTAAGTCCATGGACTGGGGGTTGTCATCACCATCATGTCGGTGATACTGACTTTGTGGCAAAAACCAGGCAGTAGCATTCCACTCCTCCATCTGCTGCTTCCGGACGGCTTCTACCCTCTGCATCATGCCCTGGAGGACACCTTCCACAGTCCCCTGCAACCCTCCGCCACATTCACCTCGGACATCAATGAGGACCCGCTCAGCTCATGTGGCCCATTTCACTGCACCGCAAGTCACCGTCCAGTGGCGGTGTGCCTGTGCCGGCCGCAGTGCATCCAGGGCCATTAACTCTGTGCAGCTGAAGTCAGGGACCCTATCTTCTGAGGTATTGGATGGACTCTGAGACAATGGCCTTGGGGTCATCGACTCCATGTGTATGTGGCCCTGTGCTGTCCGCTGCCTCAGGCCTGAACTGCATTGCACCAGGGCTCACACATCAAATCGAGTCCTGACCAGCCCGGATGATGCATCACCGCAGGAGGCACACACCACCTCCACCAGGGCCACCGCCAACTGCAAGAGTCGAAACAGTCGGACAGGCAAACTAACGGAGTTGCTCACACCTGTGGTGGATGCCATCATCTACCTGATACCCTGCTCGGCACTCCAGGTGCCCCAACATCGGTGCACTGCAACCCAAGGACACTTCTGTTTGCATATTGGGTGACCTCTGTAGTTGCTCCAGCTACCTCCGTGATGTTCCGCATTTGTCTCTGTTATGCTGGTGTTATCTGTTTCCGTTTTACTGCTGTTCACTGTTCAAGTTTTTGCCAGCACCAACCACTCCTTGTGGGCTGTATTACACTCACCCCACACACAATCAGCACAGGCGTCACTGTACATGTTGCCCTGCCAATAAAGGGGCCAGGTGCACGTGTCCATGGCCAGTGCCACGAACTATCTGCATGTGTCCTTGTGGTCATTATGTATGCATGAGGGCCCATGGCCTGACAACATTACATTGTGTTGTGTACAGCGGACGCCAACATGTCACTGCAGGCAGCGTGTTAGACCTTGGGCATGATGCTTTATTGTCACCCACTCAATACATAAGAGGAGTGTACCGGGCCGTCATACGCAGGTCCAGTGTGGGTGTGTGGATGATAATTGCGTGCCTCTAGGCGTGGTTCAGTACTGGAAATGTGCAAATGCATGTGTATCGGTCGCAGTGTGGGTCTCCTTTGTGTGGTGTAGGTGGTCCCTGAGGGGAATTAGACACCCACGCGTGTGATCCAGTTCATATTCCATGGGTTTGGACCCCACCCGCACCTGTTCGGCCACCTCCGTTTGGCATCCTGGCATTGAAATGCCATGTGTAGCTCGGTGAGGTGTTGGAAGACAGCAGTGCTGGCGGGTGCTTCCTGCTGTGTGGTCTGTGCAGGGGCTGGGTTCGCCTCTATGTAGCTTGACTGCCCTGCTCCTGGGGGTGGGTTGCCTAAGATGTCCATAAGCTGTTGTAGGGTGTCGGAGGTATGGTGGTCCTCTCCAGCATCACTGGAATCCAGAAACACATGTGTCTAGAGATGACAGCACTAATCTGCACCAACTTTGGTGGAACACTCCAGCAAAATACCAAGTAAGCGCGCACTGCAAACTGCATTTACCATAATGCTAAGGGGCGAACTGTGCTGGGAGGTCAGCAGTGTGCTCCCACCCCTTTCTATCACTGGTGAGTTGTCTGGTCTGCTCTGCTGGAGGTGTTATTTGTCCCTCTGCAATGTGAAGGGGAGATGCATGTTGACATTTTGTTGACATGTATGTTGGCGCATTGTTCTTGTTTACAGGCAGACTGTATGACTATGTACATTGTGACTGTTTGGGAGGTGCTGGATTTTGATGTGGGATAGTGGACATTGGGACTACATGATGGATGTGAGGTTGTACGCGTACATTTCCTTATCACAGTTTCCTGCTCTGTTAGATGTGGTTGGTCTGTTTCAGTGGATGAGCACAGCCAGTTGTGTCCTCTGTTCTGCAGTGTGGGTGTTGCACTTTGTGCCACATTGTCGTCAATGTGGATGTGCTGTTATTGCTATATGTGTGTGCTGCAGTGTGCCACGGGGATGAGGGACATGATCCAGGGTCATTGTGGGTGTGCAGTGTGCTACACAGCTTTGTGCATGTGTGGCATTGTGCCCATCTCCCCCCGGTCCCCCCCAGTCCCTGGTCGTTAATCACCATGTTGATGTTGTGTCAGGTCCTCTCGAGCTGTGTCATGACTCCCACCTCCTTGCAGCGTCTCCACACTGATGACTGTGGCCCCTGATTCCTCCTGCTCCTCCTGGAGCACAGGACTCCCACCTCCTGTCGACGTTGCTGCCTTCCTGTTGGTAGCGGGTTTGTGCTTGGTTTGGCTTTTCACATCATGCCAGCGCCTCGTGGCCTCCTTCATTGCCCTCCTCGACACTCTGACTGCATTCACGTTGGTCTAATTGTGTGTCAGTTGATGGTAGTGTTCTGTCACCTCCGTGACACTGATATGCTTTTCCTGTGGACTGCACCCCGTCTTCCTCTCTCTCTTCTCCTTGGCCTTCACCGACCCGTTGTTCCTTGCTTGTGGTCTGTGGGGCTTGTGAGGTTCACGTTGGCCTCTGCACTGGGTCCGGGTGCATCCATGGTGCTCCGCAGTTGCTTCAGTTCTCCCTTTTTTTCCGTTGCTTTTACAGTGCATTTTCCTGCATGACACGTGTGATTTGCAGGCCTGTGGCTGGTTTTCACTGGTTTTTGTATCGCGATTGACCTAATCGCAACTTTTTTTGCGTTCGTGTTTTGCATTTTTGCGGCGTCGCGTTGTCTTTATCGCGGACATTTGGCGCGTTATTGTGGGCCTCTCGCATGGTACCACCAGCTTGGGAATACCACGGTGTTATTTTCCCGCGATAGACTGCGATGTGAAGCTACTTTTGCGGTAGTTATCAAGCGTTCTTCAGAATATTCCCCTTAGTGTCTTCCAGTGAAAGATCACAATACTACTAATGTTCAATCAGGGACTGAGCACCCATCAAGCAATCTGGCAAGGGGCTTGACCTAGAGGGGTGCCAATGTGCACACTTTTTTTTCTTAAAACGTAATTTAGTCCGGGAAATGCTCCAGTTCACAGCCCCAGATTGTGAACTACTGCCAAGGTGCCCCGAGACTCCATTGTTCTTCAGAGAAGGACTTCCATGGGCACTGGAGGGTGGAAAATCTCCGAACCATCTTGGAATGGCGTCCTGACTTCCGCTAGCGCAAAAAGGCCTTACCAGTGTCTAAATGGGCACTATAAAAATGCTTTGCACATAAGCAGGCACCACAGATCACACCAGTGACAGGACGCAGGGTGTACAAATGCCATTGGCATTAGATGCAAGCAGGACATGTAGTACAGGAATCGGTGGACAGAATGGAAGTGACGTAAAGTTAATCAAAGTGGACAGAAGTGCAATGGAGAGAACTGGTCAGTGAGAGAGTGTGCCCGTGGTCCATTCCTTAGTGACAGTCCTCAATAGTTGTACCTGTCCTCCCTCTGGGAGCTGGCAGAGGGGACTGGATAGTTTATGATGCTGCCCCAGAGGATGCCCCACCGAAACGAAAGAACACGGGCCGGGTAGGCAAAGCCGGACCCGATGGGGGCCCAGGTAAAACACAGTTCGGAGGCGGGAGGCCCTCCCCGCCCCCATTTGCATGCCGGCTAGGCCGGTGGGGGCCAGGATTGGCCCCCCGCATATGAGGCGAGCCCCCCCCCAATCAGGGGGTGAGCTAGTTAGGGCGAGGGGGGATAAAAGGGGGCCAATTGAGCACATACACCCCCCTCCCCTCGCAAGGCAAGTAAGGAAGGAGAAGACCTACCGACTACTGATCGACCGAAGGCTGGCTGCTGGACGACCGTTGGACAACCCTGCTGAGGACGACTGCGGATCAGAAGACGGCCGGGCTGGTTTCGCACCCTTTTCCCCAGAGCCTTCACTCCCGCCTACTGCAGACCTTCAGCGAGTCTTTGGGCCCCGGGCCCCTTTCCAGCAGTAGTCATCAGGACCTTGGGCATAACTTCAAGTTATGGCTTGAGTCCGCATGCGACTGTGTCACCCCTCTTAAGCCCACTAAGACTCTTAGACCCCACGATGCACAGTGGTGGTTCTCTGATGATCTCAAGACTAAGAAATTGGCGTTAAGACAGGCAGAACGTAGATGGAGACTCCACGATCATGTAGAAGATAAGATCACTTACACTAACTTGATGAAAGAATAAAACAACTCTTTTCTTCAAACCAAAACAGATTATTTTTCCAAAAAGGTTCTAAATTCAGTTAACAAGTCTAAAGATATTTTTTCAATAGTAAATGAGCTCTCTAAAGCAGACAGAATTATGTTGAAACCGACTCCCTCACAACTCGTCTGTGATTCCCTCAACTCATATTTTATGGAGAAAATCACTGCCATTAAGGCTAGTATTTTGACCCCTGCTACCTCCTCAGACATTCCCAATATTTGTAGATCGTCGTCTCAGCTGACTCTAATTCCCACTATTTCTCAGGAGACCTTCCTAGGTTTACTCAAAAAAGTTGGCTCTGGTTCTCCGACCGACTGTTGTCCTCCTCACGTCCTTCAGGAAGTCTTTTCTAAATGCCCAGATCCCCCACTCTCTCTTCTTAACAACTCACTTAAGTCAGGCATTGTTCCTGACCTTTTTAAAAGTGTGGAAATTATCCCTATCTTAAAAAAGCCAGGTGCGGATCCATCTACTCTTGGCAACTACCGTCCGATCTCCTTGTTACCTTACCTTGGTAAGGTTCTAGAGGCACACGTCTCAACTCAACTGAGTACTTTTGTCGAACACTCCCATGTTTTGGACTCCCACCAGGCTGGGTTTTGACCCTTCCATTCTACAGAGTCAGTCATCTTGACAGTGATGGATGACCTTGGGGGGGGGCGGATAGAGGCCTTACCCAGGCCCTGGTTCTCCTGGATTTGCCAGCAGCTTTTGACACGGTCGATCATAACATCTTGATTGACCGTGTCTGTAATGCCGGAAACCAGGGCTTGGCTTTAAAATGGCTGTCCTCCTACCTTAGTAACCGGTTCCAATCGGTACGTCTTGACAACTTCTCTTCTAAGAAAATGGAATTGACCCGTGGGGTTCCCCAGGGCTCCTCCCTTTACACGCTTCTCTTCAATCTGTACCTCCTTCCTTTAATCTCCTCTTTGCGGGAAAGAAAAGTTGGGACATATAATTACGCTGATGATCTTCAACTGGTCTTCGACATTAATCTCTCTCCCTCTTCTGTGTCTCATTTTCAAGACACTATGACCTTCATAAGTGAGTGGATGAACAAAAATCAACTGAAGCTCAACTCAGATAAAACCGAGCTGATACTCACTGGAGGACTTGCTAATCCATGAAACTCCAACTTTTGGCCTTCTATTCTGTGCAACCCTCCCCTCCCTGCTAGCTCAGCCAAAAGTTTGGGCATAGTGGTAAGCAATGACCTATCGATGAAGGCTCAGATCAGCTTGGTGGTCTCTTCTGGGTTCTTTCAACTGCGTAGAATTAGGAAGATCAGCATATTTCTGTCTCGGGAAGCCCTGACCTTAGTGATCTTGGCCTTGGTCATCTCCTGACTGGACTATGCCAATTCACTCTATGTAGGGATCCCAGTTTACCAACTCAGACGCCTCCAGCTAGTCCAGAATCAGGCTGCTAGACTGGTCTTTCACCAACCTAAATGGCATCGCGTCAGACCACTGATGAAAAGCCTCCATTGGCTCCCTGTGGCTATGCGTGGTTTATTTAAGGTGGGATGCATGATTTTCAAAGCTCTTCATGGCAACAGTCCAGCCTTCATCTCATCCAAGATTCTATGCTATGCCCCCACTCGTAATCTGCGATCTTCCTATCTGAATCTGTTAGTCACTCCCTCCTTCAAACGCAAGAAACATGGTGGCTCCCAATTCGCAGTCTTACCCCTCAGTTCTGGAACTCGCTCCCCGTGGAGCTGAGGTTGGTCACTTCTTATACACCTTTTAGAAAACAGCTGAAGACATGGTTGTTTTCCCAGGTATATTACAGTTAGTCTTACCAATTTATTAATGCCTTACTTCCACTCCAGCTCCAGCGCCAAGAAACCGTTTGGTGAACGTGCGCTTGATAAGTACTTTACAACATAGCTTAACACATCTTTTAAAAGACTATCACAAACTAACAGACAGACAACTGATAGTCAGAAGGTTTCACGCAGGGTTTTCCAATCCCATACAAGGGGCCCAAAGGCGCACGGGAGTGCATAAACCTAGAATCAGTTAGAGACAACCCCGGGGTAGCAAAGCAGAAGGTGGAGAAGGGATTACTACTGGGCCGGGTAGCCGGACCCTTCCCTTTCGCCCCATTGGAGGATATGGTGGTATCACCACTCGGCATGGTGCCAAAGAAGGAGCCAGGTAAATTCCAGCTGATTCATCACCTATCCCACCCCGAGGGGGAGTCCATTAACGACTGGCTGGAACAGGCAGCTTGCACGGTGGCCTACGCATCTGTAGACGATGCGGTGGACCTGATTAGGCAGGAAGGGAAAGGGGCCTATATGGCAAAATCAGACATAGAATCAGCTTTCAGACTGTTGCCAGTGCACCCAGACAGCTACCACCTGCTAGGTTTTAAATTAGAAGGAAATTACTACTATGACAAATGCTTACCTATGGGGCGCTCGATATCATGCGCACACTTCGAGGCGTCCAGTAGTTTTCTAGAATGGGAATTGGTAACGCGCGCACCAAAAGGTGGGTGTGTCTACTACCTAGATGACTTCATTTTCATTGGTAGGGCAGGCACAAAGGATTGCATCAATCTCCTAAACAATTTTTTATAAAGATGGCCCAGGAGTTAGGCATCCCACTGGCGCTGAACAAGACACAGGACCCCACCACTATACTGACTTTCCTGGGGATAGAGTTAGACTCAGTAGCCGGGACATGCAAGCTGCTGCAGGAAAAGGTAGCCGAGCTACTTGACAATATAAAGAGGTTGAGGCAGCAAAGAAAGGCAACACTGGGGGAAATACAGCAGCTGCTAGGAAAATTGAACTTTGCCACACGAGTGATCCCTGCAGGGCGCACATTCCCAAGGTGATTAGCATGGCTAACTAGGGGCATGACACAGAAGCACCACAGGGTCCGCATCACACAAGGGGTGAAGGAGGACCTGGGGCAATGGGAGAGTTTCTTGGCATGGTCAGCGGGGGAGTGGCCAACAGCCTGGCAAAACGCTGCGCTAACTGCAAAATCCTTACTCGAGTTGTTCCCCATAGTGGTAGCCTTCCACATTTTGGCCCCACAGCTGCTGAATAGACAGATTACGCTGTGGTCTGACAACCACACAGTGGTACAAGCAATTAACACAGGGTATGCACAATCCCCAGCAGTAGCAACCCTGCTGCGGAAACTGGTTGGCTACCAGTTAAAGGGCAACATCGCGCTTAGGGTAAGGCACATTCCGGGAGTAGACAACTCAGTTGCGGATGCGATTTCTCGTTTTCAGTGGGAGAAATTCGGAGACCTTGCCCCGACGCAGACAAAAGGATGACCCCAATGCCAGAGGAGGCGTGGTCATGGGTGGAGCCGGGTTGAAGTCATTACTGAACAATGCAATGGCCCCAAATACAAGCACCTGTTACAGTAAGTGCTGGGAAACATTCAGGGCCAGAACAGGACTAGAAAGGGGACGGTGGGCCACGCAGGAGGAGGTCCTAGACTTCATCGAGTGGGCTTTTATGGCAGGATAAAAGAAAACCTGGGGCCAGACACACGTAAATGCGGTGGCATATTACACAAAAAAGGCAGAGCAGGAAGACCCAACCAAGGCTTTCATATGCAGAATGGCAATGAAGGGCTGGGGTAGGCTGCAGCAGACAAAAAAAGACTCAAGGCGCCCCATCCACTTCAGCATGCTGCAAGGGATGCTGGGGGCTTTAGCGGGGATATGCTCCTCAAGGCAGGAAGAAGCACTCTTTCAGGAAGCTTTCACAATGGCTTTCTTTGGAGCATTCAGGGTCAGCGAATTAGTAGCCCCATCAGTTGTAGACCCTGGATCAGCATGCATCCACAGCGGGGATGTAGAAATCCATAAAGGCTACATGGACATACTGCTGCGGCGGTCCAAGACGGACCAGGCAGGCAAGGGGAAATGGACCAGGATCCACTGCATTAAGGACGCAGCCTGCTGCCCAGTGTGCTTACTGCGAAAAAACCTGGGAGAGGGGAAAGAAAACGATGGGCTGCTTTTCAAGCACAAGAACGGGTCTTTCCTCAGCTGCTTTCAGTTCATAGCAGTGATGAGAAAAACCCTGGAAGCAATGGGGCTCCCCGCACAGAAGTATGGCTCCCACTCTTTCAGAATTGGGACAGCCACCACGGCAGCGGGGCTAGGATTGGAAAGTGGGTTGATCAAGGGAATATGGCGCTGGGCATCCAGCATATTTAAGCATTACATATGCCTGACGATGTACTGAGCCCGATTTCTCCCGCCCCGTCTAGGTCCGAACACTTCACGGAAGAAGGTGTGGATCATGGGGCACTCCCTACGTGACGCGGGCCCAACGATGGGCAGCAGCCAGACGCAATTTCGGCGGAATATGGCTGCGGGAAACCAAAATAGACTGGTGGGGATGCTCAGGAATGAAGTGAGACCAACTGCTACCCGCAGTGCGGGAAGCATTACAATAAGGTGGCAGACCGGACGCGGCAGTGGTCCCCCTGGGTGGAAACTACTTGGCAGCATTGGGACAGCGGGCGCTACTGGAAGACATACAGAGAAGCCTCACGGCTTTGGCACGCCTGATCCGCCCCGCAGAAGTAATCTTTTCAGGGATCATAGTGCGGAAGGCATGGCGGGGGGCAGTGGACCTAGGAGCAGTGGAAAAATCCAGACGTAAACTTAATATCACCATGGCCAAAGTGTGCAGGGCCAATGGATGGGGCTTCGTGAGATACAGGTTCATAAACCTGAGGTCCCCGGGGTACCACCTGGAAGATGGGGTACACCTCACGGGGGTGGGAATGAACATGTTCCTACTGAACATTGTGGGAGTACTGGAGCAGATGGGCTTCCAATAAGAGGGAAGGAGAGGCCGGGTTAGGAGGGAGCTCCCTCCGATCAAGAAACCATAGGTAGCGTGGAGGAACAAACACAACAAAGTTAGTAAATGGAGAACATTTATGAGAAGGTAGATGGAAGGCCCTCACAGTGTCCTTGGGATGCCTCACGGCAGGGCACTGTGGGAGCCAAGGGGCGGCGTGCCGCCAGAGAAAGAATAGATGTGATGCTTCCGCAGGACCCTTGGGATGCCTCACGGCAGGGGCACTGAGGGAGCCAAGGGGTAGCGCGCCGCCAGAGAAAAAATAGATGTGATGCTCCCGCAGGACCCTTGGGATGCCTCACGGCAGGGGCACTGAGGGAGCCAAGGGGTGGCGTGCCAGCAGAGAAAGAATAGATGTGATGCTCCCGCAGGACCCTTGGGATGCCTCACGGCAGGGGCACTGAGGGACCCAAGGGGTGGCGTGCCGCCAGAGAAAGAATAGATGTGATGCTCCCGCAGGACCCTTGGGATGCCTCATGGCAGGGGCACTGAGGGAGCCAAGGGGCAGCGTGCCAGCAGAGAAAGAATAGATGTGATGCTCCCGCAGGACCCCTGGGATGCCTCACGGCAGGGGCACTGAGGGAGCCAAGGGGCGGCGTGCCGCCAGAGAAAGAATAGATGTGATGCTCCCGTAGGACCCTTGGGATGCCTCACGGCAGGGGCACTGAGGGAGCCAAGGGGCGGCGTGCCGCCAGAGAAAGAATAGATGTGATGCTCCCGCAGGACCCTTGGTATGCCTCACGGCAGGGGCACTGAGGGAGCCAAGGGGCGGCGGGCCGCCAGAGAAAGAATAGATGTGATGCTTCCCCAGGACCCTTGGGATGCCTCACGGCAGGGGCACTAAGGGAGCCAAGGGGCGGCGTGCCGCCAGAGAAAGAATAGATGTGATGCTCCCGCAGGACCCTTGGGATGCCTCACGGCAGGGGCACTTAGGGAGCCAAGGGGCAGCGTGCCAGCAGAGAAAGAATAGATGTGATGCTCCCGCAGGACCCTTGGGATGCCTCACGGCAGGGGCACTGAGGGAGCCAAGGGGCGGCGTGCCGCCAGAGAAAGAATAGATGTGATGCTCCCGCAGGACCCTTGGGATGCCTCACGGCAGGGGCACTGAGGGAGCCAAGGGGCGGCGTGCCGCCAGAGAAAGAATAGATGTGATGCTCCCGCAGGACCCTTGGGATGCCTCACGGCAGGGGCACTGAGGGAGCCAAGGGGCGGCGTGCTGCCAGAGAAAGAATAGATGTGATGCTCCCGCAGGACCCTTGGGATGCCTCACGGCAGGGGTACCAAGAGGGCAGATGGCAAGGGCTCAGCCTCAGGAAAGGTATAGTAGATGCTCAAGGAAGGTCCTTGGGATGCCACATGGCAGGGACCCCTGGGAGAAGGGAGGGCCCACGAAAGGGTTACAGGGCAAGCAGGACGGCACTTGCAGCCCGGGCAGGTCCAGACGAACACCCTCCAAATCGGTAGCAAAATGAAGCCTAGACCCGTGAAACGGAAGCCCGGAAAAAGGGGCCCCTCCGATCCCAGGTTATTGAGGAGGCTGGGTCCAGAATGCAAGAAAAAGGTTTAAAGAGCAATAGATGTAAATATGTAACATGGACAATGAATGTAGATATGACCTTGAACGGTTGAAATGTATAAAGTTATGTTGATGAATAAACTGCAACCTTTTCAGGCACCAAAGAACATTGTCAGTGGTGATTTAAGGTGAAAGCGTGCAGTTGAGGAAAAACGGGCAAGGGGAGCGGGCGGAAAGACTCGCCACCTGGAGGGGGTTTGAAACACATAAAATAAAACAAATACATTATGGGGCCAATAGCGTTTGCCATTGCAAGTGAGCAGTGAATGGACACTGATCCCCGTTCACATCCCCACACATGAGCTGGACTTAGGTGCACAAAACGTTCACTTTGCATCTGTAAATTATAAATCTTGATTGGCAAAAACTACATTGCAATTTTACCTACACTAATTTTACATGTGGTTAGAGAAACATCACTACCAGTATTAGGGGTGGGGCTAGGGGTTGTTTTGGGGTAGACATACTTGCGTAAGTTCATAAACTTGTGATTGGTCACAATCCCTTGCAAGTAGTGATGTACGCCTGTTAGGCAGGAGTAAGTGTGTTACCAAATTGGAAATGGGGAGTTAACATCCCCATATTTAACAAGGATGTGGAGGGAAAGGTTTCCACTAATGGAAAATCATTTTCCCCCATGCATAAACAAAAAAGCCTCAAACATACAGATGCGAATTTTAATCACATTTCCCCCTTGCAGAGATTTCCACCAATGTTAGTAATGCGAGTACTCCTGGAAAGGAGTGGCCCCCGTAATATTGATATGAGAACCTCTATGGCACGAAATATTGTGACAAGAGTATTGATGTTGAAATATTGATGGGTGTGTAGAGATCTTTTGTACCCACTCCATGAGATATATATATATTTCCCGTCATGGTGCATAGATATATAGTTAAGAATAGCAAATCTATACTCAATGTTGGATTAAGATATTGGCCGCAATGTTGGCTCATAGGCGTGTAGCTGTTATCCCCTTGGTCCATAACAATCAGTTGGTCTTCGGGGCATATTTACAAGAACAGTCACATCGACATCGATTTGTCAGATTTCTTGCGCTTACTGCAAATGCCCTAACGACACCATGGATGTGCTGTATTTACAATTCAATGCTCCATGGTGCAAGAATCCATCAGAAATTCGGATGCATCTTTTGGTGCTAAAGTGATGCATTGCTGGAGTTGGTGGTAAGACTAACGCAACTCACTCAATGTGTCAGAACACAGAGGCAAGTCTCATGTTAACCTCATGGATGCTCAGGACGACTCCTGGCCGTCATGAGTCACGGTAGTCGTGTGGTCATGACGGCCGGGAGCCGTCCGACCGTTGCCGCTCCGCCCACGCGTGGCTAATTCCCCGCCTGTGCAGGCAAATTAATTGGTGGGCGGAGTTCGGACGGCTCCTGGCCGTCATGAGCACACGCCCACCGTGATTTATGACGGCCGGGAGCCGTCCTGGGTACCTGAGCGCCACGCCCAGCCCCGCCCCCCCTCACACAGCGGCGGAATTTGCCGCGCGGCAAAGGGGTTAAAAGCCCTGCGTCAATCCTCGTGCCTGGTTTGAGAAGGCATAGGGATTTTGACGCAGTTAAGTCGTAGAGTGACACAGTTAAACATTTTACATTTCACAGCACCAGTTCTACATGGCTTTTAACGTGGAACGCCTACCCTGCTTACATTATACCTGGCACAGGTATAATGTGACGCAGGTGTCTACAGACTGCCGCATTGGGCCCAATGCGGCAGTTTGTGAATATGGAGCGGTGTGGAGCACTGATTGCACCGCCACTGCGTCAAAACAAAATGACGCTACGGTAGCGCTAGCTCCTTGTAAATATACCTCTTTATGCCTAAGTGCTCGACCAGAGGTCATCTTTGCAGGCTTCATAACTGGATGGCAGAGGTTCAGTCGAGGCAGGATCCCCATTTGTTGGTCTCCCTAGATGTTGAGAAGGCCTTTGATGCTGTCCACTGGCCTTTCATGATGCAAACACTGAATAAAATTGGATTCGGACCCAAGTTTTTGAAGTGGATAGACCTGTTGTACGCGGCACCTACAGCGGCGGTGAAGGTTAATGGGATGCTGTCGGAGGAGTTTCCTATTAGGAAAGGCACCCTACAGGGGTGCCCCCTGTCTCCTCTTCTATTTGCCCTAATATTGGAACCACTGGCATGCCTGGTGCGCAAACACCCGCAATTTAAAGGGTTTAAGAAAACCGGATTCCTGATCAGCGAGGAAAAGATCCCGCTGTACACGGCTGGCATCCTCCTTTATCTCAACCATCCAGCAGTGTCGATTCCTTGCATGTTCCAAGTTTTTGAACAATACGGAGCTCACTCCTTCTACACATTAAACTGGGACAAATCGGTAGTGGTCCCATTGGGCGGACGTCTAGACCCGGCCTGCCTCCCTGGGTGCCTGAGGGTAAACTGGGAGGGATTCCAATATTTAGGTATATACGCCAGCTGAATCAGGGGAAGTGCATGGAATATAATGCGAGAAGAGACTTGTAGACCTCTGTGCTGATGCCGAGCCCTGGAAATTGCCCCCCCTAACAATAATGTGCAGGGCGGCTATGTTTAAAATGGTTACCCTTCCCAAGTTTTTATACATCCTTCAAAATACCGACTAGTGGGTCCCTGAGGAAGTGTTCATCAGGGTCGATGAAGTACTAAGAAAACTATTATTGGATAATGCCCACCCCAGAACAGCACTCCAGATTTTAAGGGCCATTGTTTAGAGATGCAGACTTCAGGCCCGATTCACAGAACTAACTTAAGACAAAATCCTAAACTTACTACAATTTTGGTATTCACAGAAGGCACTTACTCATTTTGGTATTCACAGAAGGCACTTACTCATTTTGGTATTCACAGAAGGCACTTACTCATTTTGGTATTCACAGAAGTTAGGAGTCCTAACTTTAGGACTCCTAAATGCCTTCTGTGAATACCGAAAGTCTTAAAATTAGGATTTTTCTCAGTTTAGTAGTAGTATAGTTAGGACTCCTAACTTTAGGACTCCTAACTTTAGGACTCCTAAATGCCTTCTGTGAATACCGAAAGCCTTAAAATTAGGATTTTTCTCAATTTAGTAGTAGTAAAGTTAGGACTCCTAACTTTAGGACTCCTAAACTGAGAAAAATTCTAATTTTAAGACTTTCGGTATTCACAGAAGGCATTTAGTAGTCCTAAATTTAGGACTCCTAATTTCTGTGAATACCGAAGTGAGTAAGTGTCTTCTGTGAATACCAAAATGAGTAAGTGCCTTCTGTGAATATGAAAATGGTAGTAAGTTTAGGATTTTGTCTTAAGTTAGTTCTGTGAATCGGGCCCCCAGTGTCAGGAACTGAGAACCTCACACTGACACCCATACAGCATACGCCACCTCCTTTGCACCCAAAACAGTAGACTCCTCTCATCTATTCACCATATACCATAATGTATTTTTTACAGCATATGTTCACCATCTTGGTGCTGAATGGCAGATATTTACTGCTACCCAACCCAATCATACTCATTTCATCTGCCTCAGGAGGATGAAATGCTGAGTGGATTCGCCAAGATAGGAGCCTGCGACAAGCAGAATCAAACACAGATCTCTGCAGTGTGTGCATTGGTCCACTGAGCAATCAGGCAGTTATTTGTCAGGGCCCCAACTTAGTGGCAGGATCAGGCTGGCCTCTCTCCCTTGTGTATTAGTACTCTGAGGACACATGTGCCCCTTTATAGGAAGGACAAATACACAGGACCAAACCCTAGTCTGCCCAATCAATGGAACTTGTGTATATCACAACATAAAACAAGTGGTCCCGTGGGACTCAATCAAAACAACCCGAGGTAGAACACTTGTCCCTGCTTACAGGGTTAGGAAGAAACCTCACTCTCAGCTCCAAACCAATTGGACATGTGAGCAGAGCTGCAGCGCTCCCGCCCAATTTAATCGTCCAAGTCGAGAACACTGTTGGGACTGGTTGAGACCTCTACAAATGCAAGATATATACAGCTGAGAGGTGCTTTGTCAGATGGATTTTTTGTCCTGCGCAGACCCGCTATGAATTATTTGTGGGTCGAAACGTCGACACTGGAGTGGGGATCATTTAATACGTAATAATTTCTAATTCCGAACGAGTATTTATGCAGAACTCAAAATATTAAATTATGGATTCCCACGATGTATGTATCACTGTCGTAGCTAGGGGGGGCGGTGGGGGTGGTCCGCCCCCGGCACTGGCGTAGCTAAGGGGGGCGGAGGGGGCGGTCCGCCCCTATATATGTATTAACTTTTAAATATTTCGCTATATCACTTATGAGCACTGCGCCCTCTGCACCTTATTGATTTATTTTCTAGCACCTTGTGGAAAGAAAAATACATTTGTAGTTTTTGAAAACGATCAAGATTTGACGCGTTCTAACCTCATGGGTTGTTTTAATTGAGTGTGGGATGTGGGGGATGAAAATCCTTTACAATCTGGCCCTTCCTCTTTGCACTTGGGTTACTTCATATTATTGCAAAACAATCTTAAATTTTCGAGAGAGATTCATATCATGCATTTGTTTATCAACAAACTTCTGTGGTGCTAACAGCAACCCTGAAGAGTTGTTGGAGGGATTGGGGTGCAGGGGAAAACATTTGTTTTTCCAAGCATGTCTCTGGAATAAATAAGTGTTTTTGGTTCTGCAGTTCGGGGTTTGAAAAATGGGGTTTCAGTGGGGGGACTGTTTCGTCGTTTCAGTGTAAGTACACGTCTTGGACCTCAGGTCTCTCTGGTAAAGCCCAAGAGGCACCGCGTCCATAAGAGCTCTGAAAAGTGGGCAGTTGTCCAAGAGCCTGTCTTCCATTGCTGGCTCAGTGCTCCCTGGCTCTGAACACCCAGCCGCCTCCAGCAGAGTTCCACCCTCCACATGTCGTGTTAAATTGGGCGTCAAACACACCAAAGCGTCTCGCTGCTGTCAGAGCGTCACCGGCGCGTGCCGTACACTGTGAGCAGGAAGTAATCACTGGCACTGACCCACCTGGCAGAGATACACTTCTACCTGCACAGAGGTTCGCACCGACGACAGCACAACTCATCCCCCTCTCTTTGTCCTCATCCTATGTCACAATAGTGCTTGTCACGAGACCACAAAACCCTAGTGGGTCATGGCCAGGTGGAGAATTCGGATGCTTTTTTGTAGGGCTCACGACTGAGAATAAAGTTCTAAGATGGCTGCTGTCACATCCTTATTGATATGGTGGCAGCCAATCAGATATCTGCAAGCAATCTGTAGGGTCTGCGGAGACACAGCGGCAAGAAATATAGACTTTAGAGTTTTTGTTTAGCCTTAATTACTCAAAAACTACTGAACAGATTTACACCAAAATACAAAAAGCACTTTTTCTGGATCAAGATCTAGCTTTCTGCCAAACTTGCTGTAAATTCATTCTGCCGTTTAGGCTGTTGCTGTGTCTAAAGTTCCTATGGAAAAATGAATGTGAAAAACACATTTTCGGACCTCCCCTTTTTCTCGGCCTCCACTTGAAAGAACAACCCGAAACTTTCCAGGATGGAGCTGAGGTGGAAGAATATTTTTTCTGGAACATTTTGTCGAGATTTGACAAACAGCGCTAAAATTATAACCAAACCAAAAAATGCTTTTCCTATGAAACACAACCCTCTTCCATTTGCCGTAATATTGGAGTCACTGGAATGTCTGGTGCGGAAACACCCGTAACTTACCTATAACTACAATTAACTATAACTACTATATATACATATTATATATATATATATATATATATATATATATTATCTACTGGCGGTCGCCAGTAGATAGTTATAGTTAGGACCATGTTTCCATAGGAAATCTCAAAATTCTATTTTGAATAACTTTGGCGCCGGTTGACGAATCTTCGCGAAATTTTCAAAACTAATGAGGCGCTCCGCTCAGCTCAAACCCTGAAAGTCTCGGGGGGATTCGTCAAGCGGGGGCCGAGAAAAAAGGGGGGTCCCAAAACGCGTTTTCCCCATGCATTTTCCCATAGGACCTTTAGTCGAAGGTACAGCCCGAACGGCTCAACAGAATTACTTGAAATTTGGCAGAGAGGTAGTCCTCAGGTCTTGGAAGAGCCTTATGCATATATGGAGTCAATCTGGTCAGTATTTCCAGAGAAAATTGCATTTAAAAGCACATACATATCTATAGCCGCGCACCGTGCGCGCACCGTGCGCGCACCGTGCGCGCACCCTAACGTGCGCGAGCGTAATTCTGATTGGTTGTTACATGTCAGTCAACGTTCGAATCGGTCGAAATCAGGAAGTGTCAGCCGCCATTTTGTTTGTTTTCAGTGCGAGAGTGAAAAAGGAAGGTGGCGAACGTGAAAAGGGGGCAGGGTAGAGAGTTCCTGACCCCCTAGCCTTGGTCAGGGGGTCCCTGAAGAACCCCGAAGGCAGAAAAAAACATTTACTTTTTTTTTTTTTTAAATCGCGGGGGTGCGCGCACTGTGTGCGCACAGTGAAAAACCATTTTAAAAAAAATAGTCAAGTATTGCGCAGCACCAATAACTGTTTGTGTAGGGTAAGGTACAAGCGATGCTATTGACTCCATGGAGACTGAGACACCGGAAAGGAGTACGGATCCGGTCTAGATGTGGCTGATGGTCCCACATCTTTAGCATCGCTTGTACCTTACCCTACACAAACAGTTATTGGTGCTGCGCAATACTTGACTGTTTTTCTAAAAGAAGAAAAAACAAGAAATTAATCTCTTCCTTATTTAAAACTTCTTGTCACTTTTGGACCACGTCAGAAAGAGTTAAAAATAAATTCGAGATACAGCTTGTAATTTTATAGCACCAAACATTGAACATACTATCTACAGGGCTTACTCTCCATATTCGATGCCCTGAAGAAGCCCGCAGCTGGAGAAACGCGTTGGCTGTATTGTTTGTCCAGCATCTTATTTGAAATAAAGGACTGAATACCTAAAGACTTCTTTCCCAACTCTTGTGTAGAAATCGAGCATCTGTGCTTTCAACCTTATTGAAGTTTGTTTAAGTTGCGTCTCAGAGCTTTGTGTTTTTTGTTTAACTATTTGTGGTTTTAGGGTGGCAAACCATAATCTGAGGTGGGCAATTACAAACTGTCTTATGTGTTCTTGCTGTTATCTTTGACTACAGAGGATAGTGCAATACTAAGTTCCCCTGGCCATCATTGTTTGTTCTACTTTATGATGCAAGTGTGCCTGCATTACATGCAGGATTGTTTTTGTGCAGGAAGGTGCACCTTCCTGCACAAAAGCAATTCTGAGAGGCTTATTCCTCTTTCTATGTGTACTGCAGAATGCAGCACATATTGAAAGTGAAAGTAACGAGGAGAAATAAAGATATTTCTCCACATTAGGTCTCTCCTGGGAAGGTGTCTCTTTTTAGCACATTCCCAGGTCTACCAGTTCTAGTAAAGCTGGGAATGCATCAAACACCATGGGGGTTGTGTGGTAACACCCATGCAACGCCCATGGAATGCCTTCCAGAAATTCAAAATACACTTTCTCTCTAAGCTATCTAAGCAAAAAGGTGTGACTATACCTAAGGAAATATGTCTAACCATCAAAATTCCTGCTGTTTCACTGCTCTAGAGAGAGGACTACTAATTAGACCTCCAAAGGGGAAAGAATGAAAAGAGACAGTAATTGGAAGGAAAGCCTACATGCCAGGAGTTTGAATAGCATGAGTGTCGCATGGTGGATGACTCTAGCTATTTGATGAGGGTGCACTGGGTAAAACAGAGCAGGAGGCCTCTATCACATTTAGCACTAGGCAGATTTATATTGTACAAAATTAGCCCAAGGGCATTAGAGTGCTTTAACAATTTTGCTAGGTCTCATCTGAGATATATGTATGCACTGTCTCTTGAGAGATATTTTGTTTACTTACAAGCGGGTTAGAGCCCACCCACTGTTTACAATTGTCTGGCTTCATTGACACTTTCATTTCCTTGTTTCTCTTCGGTCAGTGTGTGCAGACTTCACATCTTTTTCATTTGTTTGGCCCTACCCTGGAGCATGGCCCAAATACTGTTTTCTTGTCTAGTGTCCTTCCACTTTTCGTGCTTTTGGATTTACTTTTTTCTTCTATTTGCAGTACTCCATAAGAGGGCATTTGTTTGCAGGCCATCTCCTGACCATCCCGCTCCACGTTGTTGCTTGCCACCTCTTGGGTTGTTGCTTGTACCTGCCCCCTCTTGCATTGCTTTTTGCCTCAATGTTGTCCCTTGTCCCGTTCCTCCCACCACCCTCCTTTGTTATTGCTTGCCTCATCATTCCTATGCCTTCCTGCACTGTTGCTTCCCCCGACACTGCTTGCCCCATTGTTGTTGCTTGCCCCATCCCTACAGCCACTCCTAAGTTATTGCATGCCCGATCCTCCCTCCCCCTCCTTTGCTGTTGCTTGCCCCATCCTTTCTGCCCTCTTCCATTTTGTTGCTTACCCCGTCCCTCATGCCCCTCCTGCATTGTTGCCTGCCTCACCTCTCCCACCCTGTCCCAAGTTGTTGCTTGCTTTCTCCCGTTCGACCCTCCCAAGTTGTTGCTTAGCGACATACCTTCCATGTTGTTGCTTCCCCCTTCCCTCCTTCTCCCCCTACCACTTTGTTGGTTACCCCGTCACTCCCACCCCTTTAAACGTTGTTACTTGCTCTGTCCCTCCCAACACCCTTCTGCATTTTGGCTTGGCTCGAACTATCACTCCCTCCCGCATTGTTTATTACCCCATCATTGTTGCTTGCCCCGTTCCTCCCACCACTGCACAATTTGGTAAAAGACATTGACAAACCCAAATAGTTTACCCCAAAGTTATTGCTTGTCCCATTGTTGCTTTCTACGTTGCTCCCGCCAACCCGCCACATATAGGCGAGACCTATTGACTTTCCCTATGCTTGTTTTTTTAGGGGTGGGGAGATTGAGAGATTCACCCAAAATTACAGTATGGTAAGCAAAACCTGGACCCAAACCTGGGTTCCCTGATCCAAAGTCAACAGCACTGGCCACAGCACCCTCTGGGCAGTTGATCCTGGTTTTGCAGATCGGAAGGAGAGATGGTTCCTGGTATTTTGTATTTTGAGGATTTGGAAGCGTGACACTATCACTGTGGTTGTGAACACACAAACATGCGCATTCAGCGACTGCGGAGTTTACAGAGACTGAACTCTATAACTTGCATCAATTTACTAAGACTCACACTATTGAATAGAGTAACATTTTACAGCGACTAAATACTATAATCTGGAAACTGTAAGACTTCTTAAAGGCTCAGAATGATAATCCCGATCCAGTGTCATTTTATAGATACTGAAACTATTATAATTTGGCTATCGAAACAATATACAGAGACTGAAATCTATAATCCGGATACAGTGCCAGTCTGAAGACAACAAAACTATATATGATTACAGTGACAGTCTATAAAGAGGGAAATGCATAATCCGGACACATTATCAATGTATAAGGACTGAGAAAAAAAGAATTATAATAAGGATTATTATAAGGCTACAGTAGAAATGTATGGAACCAAACTAAAATCTTGATAGAATATCATTTCTAGAGACTGAAACTAAAATAATATTGTTTCAGAAACAATTTATACTGACAGATCTATAATCTGGATACTGTTCTATTTTATAGAAAGAAATATTGATATTGATACAGTAGCTATTATTTATAGAGACTGAAAAGTTAAATTAAAGAAACACAAGCATGATAAAGTGACAAGCACATGCACACGCCAGTCTTTGGCAGGACCACCATAGGCTCATTCAAGTATGACCACATTGTCTTAGCTCCGCCCATGGATGTGGACATTAAAGGGAGCACCGTGCTTACTGGCTAAGAAAGAATGATGTGGGGAAGGTCTCAGAAGGAAGATAGAAGAGGTTCCAGTGTGGGTGTGGTGAGCAAGGAAAGCTGAGAATTGTACCTCTAGAAATGAGTTTTGAGGGAGCACGCAAGATGTTATAGATTAAACTGTTGGGACCACCACTTGAGGACATCGTGTGGACACATGCATGTTTGCATAATTAGAGTAAATAGCACAGATGTATACTCAACTCATTTTGGACATATAGGGCCATATTAACAAAAAAGTGAAAAGTAGATTCTGCTTGTACCTGACGTACCTGGTGGTTTTTGTAATTCAGAAACCTTCCCAAAAGAACACCTGGAAAACGTTGCCACAGGTTTCCCGGCATACTACTAGGAATGTCAGGTGTATTTAAAAAAAGAAAATGTCTTGTTACCCAGCATTTGATTGGTTATTACCAAGGAGTGGCAGAGAAAATGCAAGTCACACCGGGTAAGCAAGGTTTGTATTTTCTTTGGGGCCATGAACACGTTTTGAGGTTTGGAAGCACACTGCTTCACCTCCCAGCACAGTTCACTCCTTAGCATTATGATAAAAGATTGTGGCAGCTTACTCAGCAACCCCAGATACATTTAGTTTTTTTATCTCTACTGATAAAGGGTGATATCCAGAAACACATGTGTCTAGAGATTGACAGCACTAACCTGCACCAACTTTGGTGAAATACTTCTGCAAAAACTCAAGTAAGCATTTAAAATGAACTGCATTTACCATGATGCTAAGGGGTGAACTGCGCTAGGAGGTGAAGCAGTGTGCTCCCATCCCCCTTCCACTTTTTGAGGTTGCTAGGATAACCATGGGGCATGTGCTTTGGTAACACGTTTGTTGGTATAAGTTGAGCTCAGCTGTCGGCAGAGCAGGAATTATTTGTCGAGGTTTGGTTGAGATGGTCTTGAAGCAGTATATCATAAGAATGCCATGAGAAGGTCTGTCCACAGTAGTGGCTAAAGTGTTGGTGTTTAATGGAAAGGGTGGGACCTCTAGTATCAGACCTTGGGTGTGGTATGGAGTGCGGTAATATTTGTTACTAAGGCATCTGTAGGAAATCCATCTTTACTGCATTATCATCCTGAATGTTTCAGCATTTGCTGGATCCTATATTTTTGCTGGCTTTAGACTTCTGTGCACTTTACTCATGGTAACCAGTATTAAAGTGCCTGTGCTCCCCCTTTTAACATATTCGGACTGGTATATTTAACTTGCAGATAAGTCTCTAGTATATATTTTTGACAGGACAAACTCTCCCTTTTATATAGTATTCAGTCATCCCTATGTAGTTCTCGTTGTCCACAAGGCAGGGTGCATGGTATTTAAATGTAGGACATGTAGAAATGTAATGTTAATATGTCCTTACAGTGACTAGCACCCAAAAGCTATTTTTCTCTGTGGCAGGCCTAACTGTCCTATGTTGAAAATCAGTGTTCAGATTTAAATCCTAATATTGTAATCCAAAAATGCCTTAGCTAGATAAATAATTAATAAAACTATTTTTAAAAGTTATTACAATCCAATGCATTGGTGAAGTCTGATTTTTAATAAATATAAACAGAAAGAAACTTTTACAAAGTTACCTTTAACATGCGTGAAGTTCCTGGAGGCTAATTTGAATTTGCTCTCCCACTTCTCCCAGCCAGTAATTAGCATTTGAATAGGTGTGAAAAATGAGTAAACAATAGCCTAACCTGAATGGGCAGAGGAGAGACCTCTGAACCTCCAAGAAAATGCGGAGTGGGGGCTGTGAGAATCTTTTTGACATTACTTTGCCAAATACTGTTTGTTGTGAAATCCTGCTTGACAAAACTACTGGGTTTACATTTGAGACTTTGGGGAATACTTGAAAGGCAGAAACAGGATACCATAATCATTCTTGTGTATCTGCTGTCTGGTTGCTGGAGTAACCTACTTTTATTCCACTAGATTTCTGTCACTGGGTTTTTAGGTCTCGCCTGACCCAGCGCATGCGCTGGTCTGGCGAGACTTTTTGAGAGGGCTCCAAAAAGTGCTAGCAGGCCAGACTAGAGCTACAGTGCATGTGCGCGGGCGCGTGCGCCGCGCTTGCCGCGAGTACTTTCACTTTCAGTACGGCCGCTTTGATGTTTGATCGCAATCGCGATGACTTTCGCGGCCACACGGCCGCTTGGCATGGCCAATAGGTCTTGCTTTTGGGACCTTATAAGTATTTAATTATGCAAATGTTGCATGGCTAAATACTTATAAGGTCCCATAGGTGAGACCTATTGGTTATGCCAATGCTTGTTTGTGCTTGTCCTTGTGCTTTTCACTTTATCATGCTAAGAGCTCGTGTTTCTCTAATTTAACTTTTCAGTCTCTGAAAATAATTGCTTCTGTATCAATATCAACATTTGTTTCTATAAAATAGAGCAGAATTCAGATTATGGATCTGTCAGTATAAACTGTTTCTGAAACAATTTTATTGTATTTTCAGTCTCTAGGAATGATATTCTATCAAGATTGTAGTTTGTTTCCATAAATTTCTACTGTATCCTTATTATAATCCTAATTATTATTCTCAGTCTTTATAAATTGATAATGTGTCCAGATTATGCATTTCCCTCTTTACAGACTGTCCCCGTACCCATATATAGTTTTATTGTCTTCAGACTGGCACTGTGTCCAGATTATAGATTTCAGTCTCTGTATACAGTTTCGATAGCAACATTATAATAGTTTCAGTATCTATAAAATTGTACCCTATCTGGAGTTTCATTCTGAGCCTTTAAGAAGTCTCACGATTTCCAGATTAGATTTTAGTCGCTGTAAAATGTTATTCTTTTCCATAGCATGAGTCTCAGTAAATTGGTGCAAGTTATAGAGTTCGGTCTCTGTGAACTCTGCGGCTGCTGAATACCAAGGCTGTATCGTGTTAGTTCCATCTTGTGCCTCTTTCTTCCACCCCCGACACTCAGGGACATATTTATCATTGTGTGACGCAGTGCGGCAAGCTACCTGGCTGTGCTGCGCTGCGTGACAGGGAAAGGATAGGAATGCACCATATTTCACATAATATGGTGCCTTTTCCCAGCGCTGGCGCAGAATGCGTTGCTTAGCACCAGCGCAGGTATTCTTGCACCATGGTAAAGGGTGTCTGCGTTGTAAGCAGGATTGTTTTTGGCAAAATAAAGGTCAGAGCCAAGCTCAAAAAGAAAGTCAAAATAAAGGTCAGAAATGAGCAGAAAGAGGCAGAATAAATTAGCCTGCGGTTCCTTACTAGTACCTCACACCCTGGTGGGCCCAGGTGTGTGGTCCTTACTGGTGTTTGACACTGTCTGACAGGCTCCGGGCTTCGAGTCCCTTCAGGTTGCGGGTCTCTTGGCCCACTGTGCCAGTGGCCACCTTTCCTGGCCACCGGGCTGCTAGTTCTTGGGGCTGCCAGGCCCCGGGGCTGGTGTCCCTCTGTAGCTCTCTTCTCGGCCCAGGAGAGGTCCTTCTCATCCAGCCCCTCGGCCTCCACGGCCTCTCAGCTAACCCCACAGCCGCCTGCAGGAAGCGCGGGCCACTGCTACAAGCGCCAACAGTAGCTTCCAGGAGGGCACGGGATGTCTCTGAAGTACACCCAGGCCCTGTGAGGCGCCAGCATCAGCACCGGGCGCAGGGCCTCTCACCCCGCTTGGCCTCTCTCACAGAGACGGGGCAGAGCGAGGAGCTTTCCATAAGGAAAAAGTGCAAGTGGGAGAAGGGAAAGAGAACCAGAGGGGCCCGAGTTGGTCCAACAATCGGCGCGAGAAGTGGGAGAGAGGGACGGGGTGGCAGATGGGGTCTGGAGGGTTGTTGGCACTTCAGGAAAGGGCAATAGGGGCTGGGACACAAGGAGGGCTTGGGAGGGAAGGAGTAGGTGGGCAAAGGGCACCTGGAGCAGGTGGTGAAGGGTGCATGGGGTGCTCCGGAAATACAATCATTTTAGGTTGATAGTCCGGAGTTTTCTCCCCACCCCAAATCGAGAACATTCCATAGATGTAAAAAAACACAAGCAGGACTCTGAGTTCCTAGTTGACTGCAGATCCACTCAAAACTCCGGGGCATATTTACAAGGTCTGGCGCATCTCTGCAAATCAGCAGGGATGCGCCAGAACACTTCCGACAGGCAAAACCACCCGTGGCGCACGGATGGGCAGATGCATATTGCATCTCCCATCGTAAAGGCGGCGCATTGCTGGAGTCGCGTCACAAGCCCGACGCGGCTCCAGCTAGGCTCGGGGGCGCCCTATGCCTAACATGCTGCATCACTCCTTGCGCCTGCTTCAAGCAGGCGCAGGGTTTTGACGCAGCATGGCTGTAAAAGTGACTCCGTGAAATCCTGTAGATTTCACTGTATCACGTTTACGAGGCGTACCTGCGAGGGAACGCCCACCCCGCGCCGTAACGCCCATATGAAACCTGCTACACTCTGCCACACCTGCTGCCCCGCACCTGCACTCGTGGCACAGGATGGAAAGCGCAGTGCTAGGGTGTGAAAGGCAGGTGGTGCGGGTCCCAGGAGCAGTACAATACTGCTTGCACCACCTGTGCGCTTTCCTGCCCCGGCTGCTACACTCTGCCACACCTGCTGCCCTGCACCTGCACTCGCGGCACAGCATGGAAAGCGCAGTGCTACGGTGTGAAAGGCAGGTGGTGCGGGTCCCAGGAGCAGTACAATACTGCTTGCACCACCTGCACGCTTTCCTGCCCCGGCTGCTCCGCTCTGCTACACCTGCTGCCCCGCACCTGCACTAGCGGCACAGCATGGAAAGCGCAGTGCTACGGTGTGAAAGGCAGGTGGTACGGGTCCCAGGAGCAGTAAAATACTGCTTGCACCACCTGCACGCTTTCCTGCACCGGCTGCTCCGCTCTGCTACACCTGCTGCCCCGCACCTGCACTAGCGGCACAGCATGGAAAGCGCAGTGCTACGGTGTGAAAGGCAGGTGGTGCGGGTCCCAGGAGCAGTACATTACTGCTTGCACCACCTGCACGCTTTCCTGCCCCGGCTGCACCGCTCTGCCACACCTGCTGCCCCGCACCTGCACTCGCGGCACAGGATGGAAAGCGCAGTGCTAGAGTGTGAAAGGCAGGTGGTGCGGGTCCCAGGAGCAGTACATTACTGCTTGCACCACCTGCACGCTTTCCTGCACCGGCTGCTCCACTCTGCCACACCTGCTGCCCCGCACCTGCACTTGTGGCACAGGATGGAAAGCGCAGTGCTAGAGTATGAAAGGCAGGTGGTGCGGGTCCCAGGAGCAGTACATTACTGCTTGCACCACCTGCACGCTTTCCTGCCCCGGCTGCACCGCTCTGCTACACCTGCTGCCCCGCACCTGCACTCGTGGCACAGCATGGAAAGCGCAGTGCTAGGGTGTGAAAGGCAGGTGGTGCGGGTTCCAGGAGCAGTACATTACTGCTTGCACCACCTGCATGCTTTCCTGCCCCGGCTGCTCCGCTCTGCCACACCTGCTGCCCCGCACCTG
Source organism: Triturus cristatus (assembly GCF_964204655.1). Taxonomy (NCBI): domain Eukaryota; kingdom Metazoa; phylum Chordata; class Amphibia; order Caudata; family Salamandridae; genus Triturus; species Triturus cristatus. Next base: position 1,194,585,920 of record NC_140593.1, read on the forward strand.
CACTAGCGGCACAGCATGGAAAGCGCAGTGCTAGGGTGTGAAAGGCAGGTGGTGCGGGTCCCAGGAGCAGTACAATACTGCTTGCACCACCTGCACGCTTTCCTGCACCGGCTGCTCCGCTCTGCTACACCTGCTGCCCCGCACCTGCACTAGCGGCACAGCATGGAAAGCGCAGTGCTAGAGTATGAAAGGCAGGTGGTGCGGGTCCCAGGAGCAGTACAATACTGCTTGCACCACCTGCACGCTTTCCTGCACCGGCTGCTCCGCTCTGCTACACCTGCTGCCCCGCACCTGCACTAGCGGCACAGCATGGAAAGCGCAGTGCTACGGTGTGAAAGGCAGGTGGTGCGGGTCCCAGGAGCAGTACAATACTGCTTGCACCACCTGCACGCTTTCCTGCACCGGCTGCTCCGCTCTGCTACACCTGCTGCCCCGCACCTGCACTAGCGGCACAGCATGGAAAGCGCAGTGCTACGGTGTGAAAGGCAGGTGGTACGGGTCCCAGGAGCAGTAAAATACTGCTTGCACCACCTGCACGCTTTCCTGCCCCGGCTGCTCCGCTCTGCCACACCTGCTGCCCCGCACCTGCACTCGTGGCACAGGATGGAAAGCGCAGTGCTACGGTGTGAAAGGCAGGTGGTGCGGGTCCCAGGAGCAGTACATTACTGCTTGCACCACCTGCACGCTTTCCTGCCCCGGCTGCACCGCTCTGCCACACCTGCTGCCCCGCACCTGCACTCGTGGCACAGGATGGAAAGCGCAGTGCTAGGGTGTGAAAGGGAGGAGGCACAGAGATGGAGATGCGCAGGGAGGAACAACGCCATCCTCTTCGGCCCTCCCCACCCCAGCTAAGCTCAGTTAAGCCTATCTGAGCAGCTGGTTTAGGTGAGGGCAGGCAACATTGCCTAAAAACAGGCGAAATATTTTACATTTCTTAATGTGTTAATGGGTTACTAAACTGAGACGCTACTGGCGCAAGCTACTCACGGGGTCTCAGCGAGCTACCTGTAGCTCGCGATCGACTGGTTGTAGACCCCGGCTTTAAATGCATGACTTTGCTGACAACTCATCAGCGAGTGCTTGCATTAAGTCACTTAATCAAATTAGGAATGTGTTAAATCAGAGTTTTCCAGAGGAAGAGTGTTTTTATTTCACTAATAACTTTGACGCCATTTCATAAATTCACCCATAATTCTTGATTGGCTGGCCACAACATGAACAATCTGTTGTGGCGACCATTATAGGACTCTGAACATGGTATCAGTCTCCTGAAAATAAATCAAAATATATAAGGGGCAGGCTGAGCAAGTCCTGAACCCCATGGGCATGTGGTGGGTACGCAAAGGGGCACCACCCTGAGTGGTTGACCACAAAATCAGCACCATGGTGTGGCTGCCATTTCAGGATTCTGGGACATGGTCGTCATTTAAATTGTAGTTAATGTCAGGTTTTGAGAGTCACAAAAAGGAGTGATGTAAGGTTTTAGCATTCATATAAATCATTTGTTGGTGATATTGTACTCATTTTATAAATTCTGGGGAGTTTTCGGGGTGATTTTACCTTAAGGAAAATGCTGACGCTCTACTTTGATTTGATGAACCATGTTTGAGAGAAAACATTTTCTCTCCTCCTTTACTCATGGAGGTTACGGCAGGTGCTCCGGGAGCTAAAAGGAGAGCACATTATTATAAGTTCACTCCGTCCTCCTCAGCCCTGTGAAAATCAAGTCTGATATTCCGAGTAAGACACTGTAGCATCACCACCTCCCTCTAATGAACTATAGCGCTAACATTCTGTATCTCTGGCAAAAGTGCGGCACGCTATAACAGCGCCTTGATGGAATCAAAGATTTAAAACTGGTAGCATTTACTTTAGAAATTAACAATATGAGTGGGTTCATTTTGTCATAGAAATTATGCTTAGTGCTCTAGAAAGCTAAAATGAGGACACAATTTCTAAGAGTTTTCAAATATCTTCATCCTTTCCTGGCATGCACAGTTAAACATGCACTTCCAACACCAGCAGCTGAGTGTAAGATAACTGCCTGGTAATCAGCCTCAGCATCACCACTGAACCACTAGAGCGCTAACACTTTGTCTTAAATAAAAAATAATGGGGCACACCTGAACGACATTTTGTTTGAAGAGGAGCAGTGAATTTAAAGTATTTTCCAAGGAGCAGTAAATAAACACTGAGATGTTAATGTGGGTGTGAAACCAACGGGTTAAAACGTGGGAGGTGTATCGGTTGTTATTAATTTGAGGCATAATGTATTTTTAAAGGGGATAAAAATAGTTAAATATATAGAGACGTCTGCACAAGTACAACATCTCTTTTCCATATCTATTTACTAAGTCTACCCCTTTTGGAAGACAGATATAAATATTTATATATTGACTGAAAAACAAAGGTTAAAGTGATGCTATAGTTATGTGAGCTGCTAAATCCTTATCTTATGTAATAAAAAATAGAAATTCTTTGAAAAAAACAACAGTTAAATTCAGTGGTGGCTCCTCCGCAGTGGCGGAGGAGCGTCACCTCACCGGCTGAGATCCAGCAGCTGAAAAATAAAATATTTTATTATTGTTTTATTTTTTAGCAGCTGGCTGAGCCAAGCGTTTGCGGGGGTGGGGATGCCTCGGACATGGTAGGGAGGAGTCGTCGAGTGGAGTGCACTTTTAAGTGCGGATGTCAGTTTAGCCGGACTTCTTAGGCCGTCCAAACAGATGTGTTCGGTTAGTTCTCCAATCCAGCTGTATTCCACAGTCGGGTGGAGAAAAGGCACAGCCTCCATTTGCCGGAGCACCCGTAAAACCAGCCCACTCAGGCCAATCCCAGCATGAGAGCAGCACGGGGATTGGATGGGGAGACTCTGATGGATTGGATGGGGAGACTCTGATGGATTGGATGGGGAGACTCTGATGGATTGGATGGGGAGTCTCTGATGGATTGGATGGGGAGACTCTGATGGATTGGATGGGGAGTCTCTGATGGATTGGATGGGGAGTCTCTGATGGATTGGATGGGGAGTCTCTGATGGATTGGATGGGGAGACTCTGATGGATTGGATGGGGAGACTCTGATGGATTGGATGGGGAGACTATGATGGATTGGATGGGGAGTCTCTGATGGATTGGATGGGGAGTCTCTGATGGATTGAATGGGGAGACTCTGATGGATTGGATGGGGAGTCTCTGATGGATTGGATGGGGAGTCTCTGATGGATTGGATGGGGAGTCTCTGATGGATTGGATGGGGAGACTCTGATGGATTGGATGGGGAGACTCTGATGGATTGGATGGGGAGTCTCTGATGGATTGGATGGGGAGACTCTGATGGATTGGATGGGGAGACTCTGATGGTTTGGATGGGGAGACTCTGATGGATTGGATGGGGAGTCTCTGATGGATTGGATGGGGAGACTCTGATGGATTGGATGGGGAGTCTCTGATGGATTGGATGGGGAGTCTCTGATGGATTGGATGGGGAGTCTCTGATGGATTGGATGGGGAGTCTCTGATGGATTGGATGGGGAGACTCTGATGGATTGGATGGGGAGTCTCTGATGGATTGGATGGGGAGACTATGATGGATTGGATGGGGAGTCTCTGATGGATTGGATGGGGAGTCTCTGATGGATTGAATGGGGAGACTCTGATGGATTGGATGGGGAGTCTCTGATGGATTGGATGGGGAGTCTCTGATGGATTGGATGGGGAGTCTCTGATGGATTGGATGGGGAGACTCTGATGGATTGGATGGGGAGTCTCTGATGGATTGGATGGGGAGACTATGATGGATTGGATGGGGAGTCTCTGATGGATTGGATGGGGAGTCTCTGATGGATTGGATGGGGAGTCTCTGATGGATTGGATGGGGAGACTCTGATGGATTGGATGGGGAGACTCTGATGGATTGGATGGGGAGTCTGTGATGGTGTCCCAGGGACTGCTGGGAGCAGGAAGCAGCGATGCACTGAGGCGCATGGTGGCCGGCAGCATGAGGTACGTTTTTGTATTTATTATTAATTCCCCCCCCTCCGCTGTTGCCCCGCCACCCGTCGCTTTTTATTGCCAGCAGCTGCGACTGGGTAAAGTGACGTTATAGTCAGGTATTCAAATGAGATGAGCTAACTCAAAAAACGCTGAAATATGTCCGTTATAGTTCAGTGAACAAACTATAATGTGCGCCCCCATCATGCACTGCTTAAGACCTCCCATGATATCACTCATGATATTATTGTACGGCCGTTGCCAGGGCTTTCATATAGGTGGTATGATTTGCATTCAGTGAGGAGATTGGCCTATAAGGCCTGCGCTCCTTCCTACGTTTTGCCTGTTTCGGCCTCACTATGGGGCATATTATCAACGGCCAGCGATAATTATCGCTGGCCGTGCTTAGCGATAAATTTATTATCGCAAGCTATCTCTGGAATTTATCGCCCTGGTAGCGCGTTATTAACAACGCGTTTCTCCAGGGCGATAAAAATTCCAAAGATAGCGAGGTTATCGCCCTTTTGCAGGGAACATCGCTGGTTTTCCAGCGATGTTCCCTGCAAAACGGCGATAACCTTGCTGATACGACCCACAGGGTCGTATCAGCATAATCCACCCCAATGTTGGGGATAGGTAAGTCTGCACTTTAGCAGACGTTAGTTTTTGGAGAAAACAGCTGTTTTCTCCAAAAACTAACGTGTGCTAAAATGCTGGGGCAGCCTTGTAAATATCGCGATGTGAACATCAGCGATATTTGCAAGGTTGTCCATCCGGGGTATGCCCAGTAACGCCCACTTTGCATCTCATGAGAAATGCAACGGGAGGCATTGGGAAAAAGGGTGCTAACATGCGATTATGCATGTTAACACCCTCTTGTAAATAGGGTGATAGTTTTATCTCCGCTTCTTTGGCTTTTTAAGCCAAAAAAGTAGAGATAAAGCCCTTGTAAATATGCCCCCAGGATTCTTGCCTCCGAGTAACCTTGCCTTGGGCAGTGAAGGACTTGACTGGCCGGGTCGCTTTGTAGTAAATCTCTCTGGAACTGGTGCTTTAGAAGACTTAGGACCCTAGTTCGCCTGTATCACTTCTTTCTTCATAAAGGGCTGATCCAGGATATCTGCTGGTTTGGGGGACAATTTATCTAATTTGGCTCACTCGACATATTCATGTATTATATCGGTGTTATGTAATCGTTGATGGAAACCAGAGGAACCTCCTCCTATCCCCCATTAGATGAAAATGAGCCCTTCCAGCCTCCCCGCCCCCAAACCCGGCCAATCCCCGACTCGCAGGTCTCATAATTCCAATGGGGCCAGTAACTGCGGTCAGTGGCGTAGCAAGGGGGAGAAGTAGGAATCGCCAGCTCCCCCCGCTCTTACATGCGGCCTCCGCAGGCGGAAACCGCAGGGACCGCCGCAGGGTAGCTACGCCACTGACTGCTGTTATGGGCCCCATCAGAACTAAGGGCCCATTCTCAAGGAGGGTCTTAGTAGGGTCATTGACTCATGGCTTTATGCTGCATCATGTCCACTAGACTAAAGCATTGTACTGTGCATACACTGAGGGGGGGGGGGAGGGGAGGGGAGGGAGTGAAGGGGGGTTACCATGTTTGCATGTCTTGTATGTAACACTTAAACAAAATAAAAAATGTATTCCCTGAAAAAAAAAACTTTAGACCTGCCACTGCAGCCCTAAGCTGCTGTCTTCAAAGTGACAGCAGCGACAGGCCAAAGGAACCCTCTTTAAATTTGTTTTAAAAGCTTACTTTTAACATTAGTCACAGATAGGTAGTGCCTCGAAGCTCAGAAGCTTTGGATACATAATCTGCAGAAGTGAGACATGTAATATTTAGACTGCAGCACTATGCAAAGGTACGACACAGGAGCTTGCTTTCTCCGCATTATTCTATGGTAACTCATCCTATGGTAAAGCCTACGTCATAGTCTTTTTTTAAGAGCAGGGTTAAGAAAAGCTGAAGAAATCATTCACACACAAAATTTGTGAAAAATCAAATTCATTCAAAGATTTCTGTTAAGAATGCTGCAAAGATGTGTTTATTAAAACTTGCTTCTCTAGGTGTGAAAGCCTGGGCACTAATCAATGAACTTCTGTCTGTGCTCATTCTTCCCCTGCAGCAGAGATAAACTATTGGTTGAGCTCTGTGATATCCTTCATGGGAGAGGACAAAAGACTGGGGGCCTCAGTTATGAGGTTTTGCTGTAGGGTAGAACAGTAGGTCTTCCTGCTGCGCTGCCCTACGTCAAAAGAAAAGGGCAGGAAAGCTCCTGATCTATGAGATACAGTATATTCCTGTCCCCTTATACAGCGCGGGTGCACAAAAAGCTTCCATGCACTAACGCAGTCACCCTTACACTCTGGTGCAAGGGTGTCTGCGTTGAAATCAGGTTGTTTTTGCAGGGGAAGGAACACCTTAGTCACAATAACAACCCTAATGCCACCCTTGGGAGGCGTCGGCTTTTGATGCATTTTCAGGTTTACAGCACGTAAATCTGTGAATATGTCAAATGCCATGAGTGTTAGGTGAGGCCCATAGCACACTTGCCCATCACAGAGTGAGGCAACGCAGCAACTTGTGCTGCGTTGCCTCACACCATGTCTATGAGGCCATTAAAAGCTATGCAGGGTGGCTTTATGTGGCCTTGTAGATGCGGGTAAGCCCAGTGCGCCGGCGGAGCGTCATTAAAAGTGATGTTCCGGCAGCGCGTTGGGCTTGTAAATAAGCCCCTGTGCCTGCTGGTAGGAATGCCGGCCAGCCGCTGCAGTTATCATGAGAAGCAAGAGAGGGGAGTGGATAGAAACAGCAGATGCCATCACAGAGACCAGGCTGGTTCCTGCATGTTAGGCATGCCAGTAGTAAACAGGATTCTAGAGCTAGCAGGACCCTTCAAGTTGGCCTGCTCCCAGCCAACCTCTTACAGCTCTCAGCAGGAGGGGCGATTACTTGAGAAGCAGCCAGGGTTGATTTTCAACAGTGGTTCACAAATTTTAAATTTCAGCCACTGGGCAAGAATCCCAAGTTCAAGATAACACTTGCTCTGGGGCCAGCCATTTTTAAATATCCAGCAGCAAGTTTTTATTAACACAATTCCTTCCAGTAAAAGAAGAGGAAGCATTGGAGAATGTAGTCTGCTTTGTTTGTCAAATTCTCTGAAGATTGGATCAGCATTTGTCACTATTCAGTGACGAGCACAGCGGCGATTTCTTCACTGGGCGGGGTAGCGTTGCACCCTCACCCGCTGTGGGCAGCAGAGGAAAGAAGCGGCTGGTTGGATGCTCCAAGGTGCACGTCACCTTGGCCAGCTGTCTTTTGACGGCCAAAGTGACATGCGCACTTTGAAGATATCCATCTAGCTGTCTTAGACAGCTGGGTTGAGACCAAGCACAGGCCTACAGATCCTGAAGGAGCATCCAGCCAGCCCACTCCGTCCAATCCTGGCGCAGCTCTCACAGCATGAGAGCAATGCCAGGATTGGTTAAGGGAGCTGGCTGAGCCCATGCTGGAGTGGAGAAGAAGATCTGGAAGAGCGAGGATGCGCAATCCAGGTATGTGGTTTGTTTTCTTTTTTCTTTTCCTCCTGCCCTCTACTTCCATCCCTCCCCCTCTCCAATCGGCAGTTTGCATGCCCCCCCCAGTCCCCATAACCGGCAGCCGCCACTGGACTAGCGACCAATATTAGAAAATCTTCTACCAACAGCACCTCAGAACTTACCTGTACTGGAAGAAGAAAAGAAGGGGAGTACTGGGGAAGACTCAGGCCCAGAGTTCTACATCACCGCTGCATCCCTCCACCGGAAGGTCCCTCGAGGAGCATCCCTTGTGGAGCAGAAGTTGCATGCAGGGCTTGTTCACCTCTGTCAGGATCACTTACCTGATCAAACTGGTTTTCTGTGAAACAATGTTGATCCGCCCTGCCCCCAACCTTGTTGTGTCTGCCATGTCCAGCAGAGGCAACTTGCATTCGAGACTATGCAGAGAAAGGGGTCTGGGATTGCTGATTGATATATTTCTACTGAAACCTTTATTTTTAAAACTCCATCCCCACTTCTCTGGATCTTCTTGAAAGGAGTTGGAGGTACTGTTCAGATGCTATGCAGCCAAACCCCACAGCACACAATTGGCTGCCATTCATAGACTTCTGTGTGCGGTGGGAACTGCGCCACAGCACCCATGTGGAAAACCCGCACCGCACACAACCTTACGTTTTGCACAGTGAGGGCTGGCTGCAGGGCCTGGTTCCTTTATTTCTGTCTCCACCATTTGCTTGACTTTCTTCTCGCCTTCTCTACATAAGCAGTCAGTGCTTAGACAGGCTTGGAGAGGATGGAATGGGTGGGTTTGTAAGGGGTAGAAGGTTGGAAGTAAATCAAGCACCAGCTCTTCATAACGTTTCCAAACTCTTTAGATAGCAGGTGCTGCTATTAACTAATGTAATGGTACTCAACTTATCGGCTTCAGAAAGATGAATGGCTGAATTGGCCATACTGGGAATCGAAATTGTAAAATGGAGTCGCAACAGAAGTCAGCAGTAAGTATTTAACTCACACAGTCATTTTGTGGCCCCGTGACCCTCCCATTTATTAAAAATAAAACTTATAATAACATTACGCATGTGAATAGAGCACACCACGAGCAGAACAGTCTCTTGAAAAATCACTGGTATGACTTCCAGAATCAGCGGCCATTGCTTGACATCTACTCGAAGACAAAGTCCAAGCGTGGGAAGCACCTGTAATCTTCTGGACTCGTGAGATGCGGGACCCTTCATCAACAGCAGAGCATCTCAGGGGGCACTCACTATAATAACTGTTCTGTTGTAAAGCGCTCTGAATCCTTTGGGCCATGTTGGCGCTATATAAAATGACAAAAATAAATAAACCTAGGCGCCAGCCCCACCAAGGAGACCTCCGCCTGCTGGTCCTACTCTGCCCCAGCATCTGGGCACATCTGTCGTGGGCACCCCAAGGCAGGCGTAGGTCAAGTTCATGGACGCCTCGTCAGGGGTAGTAAGCGCTATATAAATGCAATTACAATTACAATGTTTGAGCCCCAGATATGCGTCTCCGGAAGCGAGGGGCTTGTTCCGCAGGCAACGAGTCGTGCCCTGACCCAGCGAGGGGGAGGGGCCGCTTCTACGTCGGCTGAGAACTGCACAGTGGACGCTTTCTGAGTGACGTGGGTGCCAATTAAGTTGCATTAGCTGGTGGTGTGGAGTCTCTGGCGCCGCCATCTTGACTTCCCGTCCACTTCAATTAAACTCTTAGGGTGCCGGAGGGGACAGGGATCGCTGAGCGAGAGCCCAGCTGGTGTCTTGTAGATTGAGGGTCTGTGCACATTGCTCTAGCTAAGAAAGCTTTAGCGCTGACAGTGACACTTTCACGGGCACAGTTGTCTTAAATGGAGCCTGGCGCACGTGTGAGGCTCTGACACCAGCTCAGATCTGGAGCATGACTAAGGGTGTGATTTAGATCTTGGCGGACGGGTTACTCTGTCACGTGATGGATATCCCGATCTGCAGCCAGACAAGTGCATTATATCCAAAGGCGCAGGCAATACGATAGGCGTGATATCCGTCACATTTGAAATGAAGTCAGGCCCTAAGTCACTGAACGGGAGATACTGAGGTTCTTAACGCAATCTTTTGTTACACAGATCTGTGTAGTGCTGTACTGCCATTCGCCATGACGATGAAGGAAATTGTTTAAAAAAAAAAAAATTCCCTCGTGGTCGTTTGTCAAATCCCCCCCAACCCGGCCCCAACGCTCTTACCTGCACGGGCCACGGCTGGTGCATTGCCCACCTTCAAACATATTTTGGGGGTAATTGAGAGTTTCGTGTCCTGTTAAGGTCCATGCGATATCCCTTTATCCGGACAGTTGGGTCCTGATAAGTATTGCTATAGTGTGGGATGTGTTGTTGTTGCGCGGTGTGTTGCTTGTTGAAAGTGGGGTGTAGTACCCAAATATTGCTGTCAAAATGTCGCCTGACATAAATATTATGCCCTAAATATCATCTACAAAAATACTGCCCCATTGGAGTTAATGGGATGATGTTGTAAACAATTCGACATTCTAACGTACAAGCGTTGCGTGGGTGGTACGTGAGCTCGGTAAGGTCTACGTATATAGTGCCGTTGAGCTGTGCTGGATGCAGGCGCCATTTTTCGGCTAATGTGCTCTGTTGGATATTCGCTATTGTACCACAGGGGAAGGCTGTGTTCAAAGCCGCCTTCAACACCAATCGCATGTGTGTAGTCTCATCCAGTGTGCTCTGGCATTTGTGTTGGCAATTACCTTGCTGTTAGATCATTGGCACCCCACTATAAGGAATATCTGAGCTGTGTTGCAGGGATGTGCAGAGCGTTGTCTGATGTCTTGTGCAGGATGTTTGTGTTGTTGCTTAGAGGAGAATGTTGTCATGAGTGTGGTGATATCCATCTATGTGGTTTAACTGCATAATGTTCAGTGTTTGATAAATGTTCACCTGACATTTGTTGTTGGGTGAGCAGCTACTCATCAAAGAGTTCTGCTGGATGTAGGGCTGTCCAGGAGATGGAGGTAGCAACATAGAGCCATCTACATAGCTCGAAATCTATCCAGAGGGCTTTCGGGGAGCTGTGTGTCCACCCAAAGAACACAATCCCTGAAGAGCCAGTCCTCCAGATGGTAATGTGCAAGACAGTCCTGTGAGCCCCATATTCCCTTGTATAGTTACGTCATTGTGTAAAACGTAGAGCACGGCATTCCTGGTGCGTTCCGCTCCGTCACTATGTGTCACTGGAGAGTTACTGTTCTTTCTGCTGCACTATGCACTGTCCCTGGGTGCTGCTAAGTCACAGTATAACAATACGCCTGTGGTATTCCCTGTACACTAAGTCAGGGTGTAACACTTATTCTATAGAATTGCCCACGTGACTTGCTAGGACACTGTGCAACACTGAGCCAGCTGGATTACAACTCACTACTTAACACTGAGACAGTGGCATTCCTAATGTGTGCAGCAGTCACTGCTGAGTATTGAGATAATGAGATTCCATGTGTTGCTGCTATGTCCCTGTGAAACGCTGAGACCCTGAAGCGCGCTGTGTGTGACACTGATATATTGGGGTTTCATGTCTGTTCTAGTAAATCACTGCAGCAGTGAGGTGTGTATTCACTGTGCACTCCAAAGCCACTCTGTAACAATGAGACCCCTAGATTTTCTGTGTGTGCTGTGAGTTCCCTGTGTGACACCAAGGCTAGGGCACCCCCGTGTGCTGCTAAGTCACAGACAACTGCTGAGATCCTGGTATTTCCTTGATAGCACCTGCTGCTGTGGCTGTATAGCACTGAAAGTTGGAGGTTCCCTAAAAGCTGCTGTGTTACTGTTGCACACTGGAACCATCCTATCTAAGTGTGTTACTAAGTGACAATCCAACATTGAGACAATGGTGTCTTCCATATGCTGCTGTGTAAGGTAATGCTGAGAACATGATATCCCTGTGTGTCGCTAGGTCCCTGGGTAACACCGGTAACATGGTATCCCTGTGTGCTGCTAGGTCACAGTGTAACACTGAGGCCACGGTATCCCTGCGTGCTGCTAGGTCATTGTGTACCACCAACACTATATGGTAACTCTGTGAGCTGCTAGTTCTCCTTGTAACACAGAGGCCATGGTATCCCTTTGTGCTGCTAGGTCACTGTGTAACACCAAGATTATGACATGCCTGTGTGCTGCTAGGTCATTGTGTAACACCAAGACTATGGTATCTCTGTGAGCTGCTAGTTCTCCTTGTAACACTGAGGCCATGGTATCCTTGTGTGCTGCTAGGTGACTGGCTAACACTCACACCACCATACCACTGTGTGCTTCTAAGTCACTGTGCACCAGTGAGACCACGGTATCCCTGCGTACTGCTATGTCACTGTGTAACGCTTAGACCACCATATACTTATGTGCTTCTAAGTCACTGTGTGCTGGTGAGACCATGGTATCCCTGGGTACTGCTATGTCACTGTGTAACACTTAGACCATCATATACTTATGTGTTTCTAAGTCACTGTGCACCAGTGAGATCATAGCATACACTACCTGCCTTCTGCTGGGTCACTGTTTAACAATCAAACCACGTTATCCTCTGCCAGGTCACTGCAACGCAGACACCCTAGCTTTACTTGTGTGCTCCTAAGTCACTATGTCACAATGAAACTCTGGGGTTTCCTGCCTATGCTGTCACAGCATTGGGTAAGACTGTGATCCTGGTGCACCATCAGGTCCCAATTCTAAGGAACAAATCTCTGGGTCCTTGCCAGGTCTTTGTTGGAACCCCAAACCAAGGGCAGAGCCCACCCCAAAGCCAAGTCTCAGTGGCCTTCCCCGTGTGCCGCAATGGGCCATCACCACAACCCTGTTGTTGGATGATGTCAGGGTGTACGGCTGTATGAGCTATAAGTGTCCAGCAGCCAACGAGAAGGTAGAGGTTTGTGTCTCCTGAAGCCATGAGACACACGTGGTTTTTCAGCCGGTGGCTCCCAGGTGCTGGCACTGCCCAGTTCATGGTGTCGAGTTGGTATGGCTGTGTGCAGGTTTCAGAACCTCCTTAATTCCTACATCTCTTAGGTTTTCCATGACCATGTACTTCCCCTGATGGCCCAGCACATCCATTAGTAGAACAGCCAAGAGCCCGAAAGATCTCACAAGTTCAAGCGCCAGCTCGGAGCCATGTCTGCCGAAGAAACTGCGTCTCACAGTGAAAGGAAGTGGAGGGTAAAGTTGATCACGCCTTACCCCTACGTACATTTATATCAGATATCAAGGTCATAACTCAGAAAATTGATAAACATTTGTCCTTTTCTGTTCATAAATCACATGCAGTTGTCCATTGTCTTAGCCAGTCCTTTCCACTTTTTGCAGTCCTCAAAGTGGCTCCATCCTGGGCTCAGACATCTGCATGTGCGGTATCAGTGGCGGTCGTCCTCACCAGTTGCTGCGGGTCACGTCATTGGGATCTCCAGCTCTGTGTACTTGATGTACGCCATCTTGGGAGGACCTGTAGGGTATAGAAAATAAAGTGAGGCTGGGGGGAAAGAGTTAGAGAGGGAAGGGTGGTTCATGCTGCCACTTGAAGGTTGGAAGTCAGAGTACCTTATGCCGAAGTACTGCCGGACATAAACCTCATGCTCTAAATATCATTTTGGAAAATATCACCCTATTGGGTGTAAATTTCTTGATATTAACTTCAATGGGATGTTATTTTTGTAAGCAATATTTTGGACACATTATTTATGTCAGATGAGATTCTAACCATGATATTCTAGTACCAAATCCCTCTGGGTGGGTGTCCTGTCCTTGAGGTGGGAGGGCCATCTTGGGCAGCATCCATTGTGCCCTGCTCAGCGTGGACTCTACTTTATCAAGCGCTGGCCATGGTGGTACAGCTCCAGCTCCTGAGAAGGTGGTGCCTACTAGAGCTAGAAGATGTGTATGTCAGCCGATGGCTCTGAGAGATGAGTAGGATTCCTAGGTGTTCGCACGCCCTCCTTGTATAAATCTTCCTGATGCCTGTGGTCCCTAAATGTACAACCTTTGTGGCAGAATCGCCCACTGGACCAAGAATTCATGGTGCAGGGGCTGCAATTCATGTCACTGCTCAAATGGGACTGGTTTTTATGCATTGGCACTCAAAATGATGATGATGACTACCACACATAGTGCATGCTGCAAAATGAAAAGTCTCTGAGTACTGATGGTGGAGCTTACTAATACCTACACGTGATAGTCGACGAATTAGTTCTCCCTGATCAGATGCCTTTTGGGCTGCAAAGAGTACTGGATGCACCGGAGACGTATACTGAAACTAAACAAATTCTCTGACTAGGAATAGTATAAAGACCAAGGTTTTGATGTTTGGTAAAACACACCACGTCATTCTTGGTCTGCAGGTGGGATAAAATTACAAACAGTCGAAACATCTTAACGGCATCGTTGAGAGGAAGATGAACTGGAAAGCTCATATAAGTGATCTGATTGCTCGAACTATGAGAATTTGCTTGTGCGGGGGTCTCTCATTTAAACAATTGTCTTGTTGGGTCCTCCATCTTACCAATGTTGAGGGTCTACAAGGGTCCTTGCAAGCTACTTTACAATAATTCTGCTACTCTGCAATGTTTGGGAAGTATCCAATCGAACATTTTGGTGAAACACAAAAGAGCTGACAAGCCTTGCAAACTAAGCAGATGCCCACCTAAGACTCCTGATACTTTAATTTGGAAAGGACTTTGTAGTGCTAAGGTTCTTTCTAAGCAAGCTTTTGATAACTGCCCCAAGATTTAGAAGCGCTCAACTCTGTGTAGCACTGATGCTAGGGACCAATCAAAACTGACGAGGAGGCTCCACTGTGAAAAGCTCTTGCAGAGTTACTAAGACAATCTAAAGCCATTAGATCAACTTAAGTGCGGAGCAGATGTAAAAGAGTCCTCTGGGTCGCTTACTCTGACTGCAACCCTATTTGGTTAATGATTTGATCCATTTCTGCCACAGTGAGTTTATGAAGGTAATATTTCATCAGATTAACCCAGAAAGTCATGTAGGGCTATGTGACAGTAGGTCCAGTGACATTAAATGTAGGCTTAGTTCCTTGGATAAAGAGTCTTTAATACATCTCATCAAAATATACAGGCCCCAAACATATGTTATTTGTACTCACGGGTTAAAGAATTAAAAATTCGACTTGTTATGATGCCCTGAAGTTGTGCCTGGAGGCTTCCTCTGGTAGGGTTGGGTGAGCAACCTCAGTATCCCACTGCTGACCCGACGGATCTCAAAAATTACAGACCCATCTCTCTGCTCCCCTTCCCAGTCAAAGTCATCGAGAAGGCCATCAACCCCCAACTAACCAAATTCATCTAAACAAACCACATCTTGGACACCTCCAAATCAGGCTGCAGAAGCAACCACAGCACCGACACTGCACTCCTCGCTGCAGCAGACGGCATCAGCAATCTACAGCACCGAGGCAGAACCGCAGCCCTCATCCTTCTGGACCTCCCTGCTGCTTCTGACACTGTCTCCCACCACACCCTCTATGCAAGACATCACAATCCCAGCATCCACAGCAAAGACTTCGGGTGCATCCTTTCCTTCCTCACCCGCCAAACCCAGAGAGTCAGGCTCCCAGCGTTCTCCTGAGAACCTACAGAGATCAGCTGCGGAGTCCCTCGGGGCTCCTCCTTGAGCCCCACCCTCTACATGGCCCCGCTGGCATCCATCGTTAGAAAACGCAGGCTAAACATCATGTCTTACACCAACGACACCCAGCTGATTCTCTCCCTCACCGATAAACCCGCAGACGCAAGGAACAACTTCCACAACGGGATGAAGGCAGTCACAACCTGGATGAAGGACAGCTGCCTCAAACTCAACTCCAACAAAACCGAAGTCCTCATCCTGGGAACCACTCCTCTGCCTGGGACAACTCTTGGGGCTGCGGTGATCACCCCCCACCCCCACACCCACCGACCACGTATGTAACCTCTGCATCTTCCTTGACTCTTCGCTCTCAATGAACCGCCAAATTAACACCGCCTCATCCTCCTGCTTCCGCATGCTCTGCCTGCTTTGAAAGAGTTTTAAGTGGATCCCCAAAGAGTCCAGAAGACCGGTCACCCAGGCGCTCATCAGTAGCAAACTCGACAATGGCAACACACTCTACGCAGGCCCACCCAGAAGCTCCAAAAGAATTTGCACAGAATCCATAATGCCGCCGTGAGACATATCCTGGACATCCCCTGCCGCAGCTACGTCGCCTGAGAAACCTTCACTGGCTCCTGATCAACAATAGAATCACCATCAAGCTACTCACATACGCCTACATGGCCCTCCACAACATCATACCTGCATACATCAACCACCGCCTCTTCATCTGCACTCCCACCAGACACCTCCACTCTGCCAACCTGGCCCTGGCCACTATCCCACGGATCTGTAAGACCACGACCGAAGGAAGATCCTTCTCCTACCTAGCCGCAATGACCTGGAACTCCCTTCCTCTACATCTCAGGCAATCACCCTCACTGCCTTTATTCAGGAAGGACCTCAAGACCTGGCTCTTCGACTGAACAGCAGTACACACCCCCCAGTGCCTTGAAACCCTAACAGGTTATTAGCTGCACTCTCTAAGAACCCTGATTGATTGTAGATATAGAGTTAGGAATAGTAAATCTCGACATCTCGATATGCACTTAGCTTTACATCATCTGTCTTGTACCACAATATTCTGGAGTCGATATTCAGGGTTGTATGACATAGGCATGCATGGCTAAACCATGTGTGTCTCCACCGCGCTGCCTAAACCAGGAATGTGTCCTAACAACGCATTCCTTTACCATGAATTCTTTTACTACGCATGACTTTACAACGCATTCCATTACCACGCAATTTCATGGTAAAGGCATGACTAGTATAGGGATGTGTGGTAAAGATCTCACCCTATGCCAACTGCCCTTAGCCCTAACAACTACCCCAAGCCCCGCAAGCCTTAAAAAGTACCCCAACCAAACCCTGAGTCCTAAAAACTACCCCAACCCCCACTGAGCCCTAAAAACTACCACACCCCCTGAGCCCTAAAAACTACCCTGACCCCCTGACTCCCCATGAGCACTAAAAGCAGCCCAACCTCCCCAGCTCTAAAAACAACCCCGCTCCCCAGTCTAAACGCTGAGCCCTAACAACTACCCCAACTCTTAAAGCTACACCTACCCCCCAAACCCCATCTCCAGTCCCACTTACCTCACTGCGCCCTCCCTTGATCCTTCCAGGTCCTGGGCCCACCCATCTCAGCATCTAGACCGCGAATGCCTTAACCACGCATATGCATGGTTAAGGCATATGCGTGGTTAAGGCAAGCGTGGTTGTGCTTGCGTTGGAATGTCACGCGTGGCTCTGCCGGTGTTGTTCAGGCCATTTGCCGATATTCAGGAGTATCATCATAGGGTTGTTTTGAGAGTTGGAAAATGTATCTCGGAAGTAATCAAAACACTCCTAAATAATAAAACTTCTGAAGATGCATTCACCTTTGCTGGTGATTAACCTGGATTTTAGCTACTGTGTCTAACCACAGCAAACTTTATTTTTTCAACCTATTTATAGATTTTTTCCCCCCAAGTGAGATACATCATGCTAGTAATGATCACCAAGAGGAAGAACATACGTCAGTATCCCCACCGCACTTTTTTTTTTTGCAGGATTTTATGTAGCGCGAACTTGACCCAAATCCGGTGTCAGAGTGCTTTACATAGCACCAGTTATGTTACATGAGGACACACATTCAGTTTTTGTTAGGCACGGGGAGATTAAGTGATTTGCCCAGAATCACAGGATGTTCAGCGTCATTACCGAGACTTGAACCCAGTTCCCCAGGTCCGAGGTCAAGCGCCCTAGCCGTTAGGCCAACTCCTCTCCCTTAACTTAACTCTTATAACATACATCTTCCGCCCAACATCTACAGAAGCCAACAGCCTCTCAATCCACCCTCTCTCTCCCATCCCCTTTGGCCCACAATAGATGTGTCCTCAGGATGAGGTCGAGGTCTCCATCATAACCATCTGGAGACGGGCTCTGCTAATACGTTTGAGAGGACAAGTAGTGAAGAAATCCATAAGAAGTGCTGATGCTAACCCACCGCAGGAAGGCACCGTGAGCCGCATTATGTAGCTGGGCGTAAACTGGAGGCTGAACATGGGCACGATGAGGAGACACCATGCAGATGGGCAGAGCCTGCGAATGTAATGGTGTCCCATGTCCTGTGTAGGTAGCACCAATGCCGGGCGCCCTCAAACACCAGAGTACAAAATGGTGATCAGACAGCGGGATCATTCATGTATACACTGGCAATTTAAGGAGAAACACACTGCAAGAAAGCGTGCTGCTCCATCTGTGCACTGACTGTATATAAGCATACTATATACAGAAGGGGAACCAGGAGCGATATAGGTCCACCATACGTGCTCCTTGTAGTTTAATGGCCTAATGGCTATAGCAGGTGACCTCAAAGCTGGGGAACAGGGTTCGAGTCTCGGCAGAGACGCTCAACATCCTGTGATTCTGGCCAAATCATTTAATCTCCCCATGGCTAACAAAAATGAATGTGTCTGTCTGTAACATAACTGGTGCTCATGTTAAGGGCACTGATACCTTCAGGTCGCGTTCAATCTATATAAAAGTGCATTTAAAAAAAAGATATATATTAAATGAACAAGGTATGCAGTTCCTAGTGAAAGCTAGTAGGGGTGGATTGCACCATATACTGTGGATTAAGGACCCTGACAATGGCAGGAGCCCTATTTAAAGAACGGAACAGGGAGTTAGAACTTATTTAAGGGGCTTCTCAATGTTTCACTAGAACGTGAGGAGCAGTAAGGCTGTATGTACCAAAGGGCTTCATAGCATCTGGTCTAAGAAGATGCAGGATGTGAAAGTAGATAGCTGTCATATATGTATGTACCTTTTTATAAAATATAAACAAGGTGTGCAGTTCCTAGTGTAAGCTAGTAAATAAGGACTTGGTCGGGTGGTTCCAAGGGAAGGAATATGCTTCAATAGGAGCACGGCACTCCCGCACCCGAAAGGGTGTCATGCTTCATCATTGGGCTAGCTACTCGTCCCATAAACCCCCTCCTCAGGGTCAAAACTCGTCAGATGGAAGGCTTCAAAAAGGTGAACTATTTGCCTCTCTCGTAAGTGGACTCTGCTGGCATATAGCCAAGTCTACCATTACTTGATTTCATGATCCTCTGCCTGGCTTACAAATGGCTGCCCGTTCAGCCCCTCATACATCCCAGATCAGAACCTATCCCACACATTCCGCAAAAGATTCTCTGGTCTGCCAACATGCGCCGGCTCCCCACCCTCATATCAGGCTATTGGGGAGCGGTGACAAGTGCTTCCCGGCCTTAGCATACAATCTGGTACCGAGTCAGCCTCCCTCTTTCACTCGCATTCAGGAATACCCTCTTTACAATACCTCTTCCATAAAATGAAAATGAAATGAAAACAGGATTTTTTAAGGGTGCATTTACCCGAGGGTGTCAAGGTGCATCCACAGAGCCAAAGCAGGCGGAAGATCCTTCTCTCACTTTGCAGCCAAACCTGGAACGAGCAACCGGCAGACATCAGACGCACCCCCTCACTGAACACCTTCAGGAAGACCGGCAAGACCTGGCTGTTCGGCTAAAAAAATCTGCGGACGCATCCCTCCCCTCAGTGCCTTGAGGCCCTCACGGGTGAGTAGAGCGCTTACAATTTCCTGATCAAAGGCGCTGCCTCAGTGGTAGAAAAACTGCAGATCTAAGAGAGGGAAGAGATGGCTTATTGGTTGAAATGCCAGGTTTTGAGGGCCGTTCTGAATATCAGATCTTTTTTGATCTTTAGTTCTAAGGGGACAGCATTCCATAGCCTGGCGGTGCCCGTCACAAAGCTTCTGCCTCCTCAGCAGGATTTTTTAGATTTAGGGACTGCTCAATTGAAAGCTGATGCTGAGCGCAATGTTCTAGATGGAATGCACCATTGGAAGTTTCGTTAAAAGCATTCGGGTCCGATGTCATTGAGTGCCTTAAAAACAAGGCATAAGGCTTTAAAGTCGATCCGTTTTTTCACCGGAAGCTGGTGAAGGAGATCCAATGCGTAGGAGATGGACTCGTACTTGAGAATGCCCAACAGTAGGCGGGCCGGGGCATTTTGTAGAATCTGCAATTTGTTGAGCAATTTTTTCTGACTGTTGAGAAAAAGAACAGTGCAATAGTCAATTTTGGGCACTGCAAGGACTGTGGTAATGTTTTTTTGCAGGCCCACGGGTATAAAAAGTAAGATTTTCCTTAAAAGTTTAAGTACATAGAAAGTGGCAGACGTCAAAGTTTTAATGTGGCCCTCAAAAGAGAGATTGTTATCAAAGGTAATTCCTAGATTTTTGACTTTGGAAACAGGTATACGTAAGGGGCCTAGTTCCAGTGGCCACCAGGTTTGGGACCACAAAGAAGTGTTTTTTCCAAAAAAGTAAGACCTCTGTCATACTGGAGTTGAGCTTTAAACAGTTTGAGGTCAACCATTTCTGAACTTGAATTAAACAATCATGGAACCAGATAGCCGTTTCCTCAGGATCACTGGTTATGGTTATGACGATTTGAGTGTCTTTGGCGTACAATATGACTGAGAAGCCAAAGGATTTAATAAGATTGGCAGGGAGAGTAAATTAAATGTTAAAAATAATAGAGCTCAAAGAAGAGCCTTGGGGAATGCCACAGGGGAGCAAAAAACTAGATGAATTAAAATCTTCAAGAGCTACAAATTGTTCTCGGTCTGAGAGAAAAGACTTGAGCAGGATGAGTGTTAAGTCCCTGACTCCAATGGCAGCTGGACAGTCTAGAAGAATTTTGTGGTTGAACGTGTCGAAGGCCGCCGACAGGTCTAATAAAAGTTCTGCACTGCCTCCTGTGTCTAAAGTCTGTCTAATTTGCACTGAGGCTGTTCTTGCTGTGCTGCCTCCTGAAGCCGAACTGGGTCGAATAGAGGAGTCCATGATTCTCGATGTAAGAATTGAGCTCTGCGTTCATGGCTTTTTGCATGATTTGTGCTGGAAGCGGAAGTCTTGAGCCTGGCTTATAGTTGTGAGCTCCTACATTGGCCAGGATAGGTTTTTTCAGGAGAGGAAGAACAGAGGCAACATTTCCAGTTAGCGTGGAAATAGCCTTTACTGATTATCTGATTGAAAATAGTGGTCAGATGTTCTGAAATAGTTTTGGGCACTTAGGGCCTCATGTAGGTAGCCAAATACCGGTCGGTAACGGCCGATTTTCGGTAAATATGCCGTTACCGACCGGTATTCAGACAAGTGAGATGTAGGAGTCCAAAAACCACTTTTCGGTAAATATGAGGCGGTAAATACCGATTCATATTTACCGAATTCCAAAATACCGATTCAGATTTACCGAATACATAATTAACGAATCGGTAAATATGAAGTGGTAAATATGAAGTGGTAAAAATCAAAATGACATGTAGGAGCACTCGGAAATTAAGAAATCCAAGAAAATCGGTAAATTAGAGTCGGTAATTAACACGGATTGAAAGCAGGTGGTAACCATCAACAGTGCAGATAAGCAATCCCAAAATGCAACAGCGTGGACAACATGCTCGCTATGTACGTCATTGCAAGGCGCCTACATCTACAGGCAGCAGGACTGAGGGTTTGGCGACGGGAGGAACGCATCTACAGACAGCGCATCACACTATTCCAGCTGACTGATGCAGAGATACATGACAGGTACAGGCTACACCCCGAAACCATCATGGACTAAATCAGGGACCTGCACCCACTCCTGGACCAGCCAATAAGAAGGGCGCACGCCATACCCCCACATGTGCAGGTGCACTGCAGCCCACTTCTGTTGGCATCCGGCAGTTATCAGGTGGTGACAGCTGCGGTGGGTGGTGTATCCCAGAGTTGCCCGTCCCGTTCCTTCAGGAATTTCCTGGATGCCATGATGCAGAGAATGCACCACTACATCAGCTTCCACAACACACAGGCTGCACTGCAGGAAACAAAAACAGACATTTCTCACATGGCACAGTTCCCCCATTTCATTGGCTGCATTGATGGTACACACATCCCAATCTGTCCACCAGCTGACACAGAGCACATCAACAGGATCAGGAAGTCCACCCACTCCATCAATGTGCATACCGAATTGAATGATTTTGGGAATGGTCCTGTGGGTGGCTGAACCAAAAGGTGGGCGTGTGCTATTGACAACGAAGTCTGCAAGTTGTCGCACAGTGAGGCGGCTTCCAGATTGAGAGCTATTGACCAAGCAAACATGGAGAAGGCCTTAGCCGTTATAGATAATAGCTCTAGCACTCTCACTTCTAGGATTCATACATGAGACAATAGGCACATGCAAGTACACGGCGCATGCAATGTACAAGCCCCGATTTCGGCGTGCGTCCTACGAGGTATCCCAGTGCCTGTGATTACACCTTCTTTCACTCTGCTTGCAAACGGTATTCATTTAATTATGATTAATGAAGCTTGCTGCGGGATGTGAGTGGGAATCCCGTACATAACTGTCTCGCATAAAGTTGTCTGCTGCAATACTGTTCTTTTCCCACCCCCGCATGGGCGGCGGGATGTTTCCATCTGGCCTTCGATTCCAACCTTGAAAGCAGAGTTCAACAAGTTGAGCAGAATAGAGCGCCATTGTCCCACAAAGAGGTGCCTTTGACTTCCTCTCGTGAAATATTTGTCCTTCACGTTGCTACTACGCGCACTGAGGTACAGGCGCC
Organism: Triturus cristatus; assembly: GCF_964204655.1. NCBI lineage: Eukaryota > Metazoa > Chordata > Amphibia > Caudata > Salamandridae > Triturus > Triturus cristatus. Next base: position 1,194,608,246 of record NC_140593.1, read on the forward strand.
TCTGAATACTGACCTCCCCCTGCATTTCGGCTCTTTGATCCAAAGTATTATCAATGCCTCGTCCACGACCGGCCTGGCTCAATATTTTTTAAACATGTGGGCTCGGGTCTCGTGACCTCTTTCCAAACTATTTGTGGTGTAATTCCGGCATTTGTTCATTCACTTTTCTCGAGCATCTTTGGAGGTGTTCCGCTGCTTCTGGCGCTAGTGGCAGGTGTGCTGCTTTTCCTTTTCATACTCCGGAATGGCTGCTCCTTCTGTGCCACACGAGCACCTGTCCCGTCTGCATCTTCTTCGTGATAGGATGCTTGACTTCTATGGGACTTTGCCATTGGCGACTTTGAGCCTGGCTTATGGATTATCCTTCAGGTATTCCTACTTCACCTGCGTACAACCTGTATTACACTGCCTGGATTGTCCCTTTGAATGGCCTCTGGATTTGTGCTTGACCAACATGGTGTCTCCGGTGCCGGATTTCGATCGACTGATGCGGCCCTTAGTGTCTCACGAGTTGGCCTGTTCTGGTGTCCGGATCATGGCGTGTGGTGCGGCGCATGGTATCCTGGGTAATTGGGACATCTCAGCGGCAGCCTACGACTTCTTGTCCATGAGCCATTTGGAGGAACATTCCGGGTGCCCTCTGATTGTGCTAGAGGCTCCGTTGGTTGGAGAACACGTATGTTCCTTTTCTTTACTCAATTGGATGGCTGAGACTTTTAGTGGCCCTGACAATGATTTCTTGTTGGAAGCCGTGGCCACATATGCTGCCTATACATTCATGGATTAACTGGATTGTCGTCCATTGCGCCTGTGCTACTGGACAGCACCCTGGCGCAACATTTATTTCTTTTATTTCTCGTTTTTCTCTTCCTGATGGTCGGCTTGAGTTTTTCACTATACTTGCATTGTGTTTTTTGGAATTTTATGCTGCAATTAATTGGACTTTAGGACTTTGGCGCTGCATTGGTTACACCTTGTTCTGCTCTGACGAAACTGAACTCTGCGTTCTCTCTTTTCTTGCCTATTACATATTGCTTCGCTCAAGGGGGCGTGTAGTGAGTTCTCCCTGAATACGTACATACATTGTTCAGTTAGCATGACCACGTTGAATGTTATGTAGCCATATTTTTGTCTTTGCACACGACACTGCGTGTACATGTTCTTTCTTGATTAAACTGCTGTCTCGAGACTTCCTTCAGACGAGTGCATTCTGTTGTTCCCATCCCAAGCTCTGCGCAGCGGCCTTGGTCTGTACATGCTGTGACACACAGTCTGGAATTTTACACAATGCATGTTTTCCACTCTAGGTTGTTCGACCCACGATTTAGCCATGGCACACGCGCAGCTGCACATACCTGACAGTTGGTGCTTTTCATATCACAGACATCATGTTTATTGTTCCGACCGAAGACGAGCCTTCCTGCGAGACGGCTCCTGATGCTCCTGTGATGTGATTTCACTGAGCTGATTTTTGAGGTATGGGGTCCCCTATTCAAGCCTGAGAGGCCTTCTATAATAACATGATTATGATATTGGCTACTTAGTTAAGGGAAGGTGGTAGTATCCTCGGTATTTTCCGAATCGCTAAATACCACCTCGGTATTTACCGATTCGGTAAATACCACCTCGGTATTTACCGATTCGGTGAATTCCGATTCGTATTTACCGAATGTTACCGAATCGGTAACTGTTACCGAATTTTTACCTACATTTAACTTACCGATTCTAATTTACCGATTCGGTACGGCTCGGTATTTACGAACCGGTAAAATTTATTTACCTACATGAGGCCCTAAGTGAGCTGTTTCGGGAGGGCAGGAGTCAAGGTAAGAGCCCGATTCTGTGGAGATGAGCAGCTTCTGGACTTGTTCTTGAGAAAGAGGTGAAAAAGATGGGAACGAGTTTGGATCCTTACCGGCTGTATTAAAGGTGGTTGCACTTGAATCGGGAGTAAGCTCAAATGAGCCATCGGGTGAGTTCTGGTGTGGGCACCCCAAGGGCCCATCCATGTTCCCTATATATGTAACAGGATGATGGAGGGTAAAAAGATTGTATGCTGCTTTTAACTTCTCCTGAAAGAATGATGATAGGCGTTCACACAAGGTCGGACTAACATTAGGCGGTATAGCCTGCATTCCCCGATCGGATATAATATGAAATTTATAATGCGCTCAGCTTACCCGGGGGCATCCCGGCGCAACAGACCAGAAGGAAAGAAATAGATATAGGATATAGAGGTCAGCCAAATACAATCCGACCCACTCGAATCCTGTGGATACCTCGGTCTCAGTTTAAGATCTGCAGATAATCAAAGGTGCAACCTGCATGCGTTTTACCACCCACCAGGAAATAATGCTGCTTTCATAGACCAGTTAACGGAGATCATCACGGCTAACACTAACATTCACTCTAATAACATATTCCTAGGTCATTTTAATTTACACTGGGATGATAATAATGACAACCAGGTTAACGTACTTAAAGACTTTTTAACAGATATAAACCTGACCCAAACCTGCACACAGCTAACACACTCGAAAGGGGCAACCTTAGACTTGATAATCTCTAGAATCAAGGATACTTCAATCCACTCAATTGTTCCTTGCGATTGGTCGTATCACCATGCCAGAACGTTCCTGATACCCACCTTGAAAAAGAACAAGACCACGCAGCCTATCAAACTCAAAAAGTGGACTCGGGACACCAAAGACCCTAATATTCAGCTACTAGTAGCAAGATGTGAGAAGGACCTAAATCCGCCTAACAACTAGCGGAATGTGAACAAACTCACGGATGACTACACTACGTCAATGACGAATATAGTCAACTCCACCATGCCACTGAAACTGAAAAGAGTCACAGAGAAAGATAAAAACCCATGGTTTAATGGGACACTGAATGAAGATAGGCGGAAACTGAGACTTGCATAAAGAAAATGGAGACAGCACCCATCATCCCCCCAGTTGAAATCTCTCAGAAAAATCAGAAATGAATACAACAAAAGGGTCCTCAAATCCAAAAAGAATTCTTTAGATCGGAACTGGACAACGCCAAAAACAGACCACGGAAACTATTCAAGATGTTAAAGCAACAATCCAATAAGTTGGCCAAATCTGCCCAAGAAACTACTAAAACTCAACTGAGCTGCGAAGAATTCTCAACATTCTTCACCGACAAAGCCAACACGCTAGAAAGAGAGCTCAGGATGGCAGCCGACAACCTTCCCAGCCAACCACCCACACTGAACAATGCTACTACGACAAACGATCATGATAGGGCGAAAAAAAAGGCACAATGGGCAACCTTCAAGCTATATGACCAGAATACCATTGGCAAAACTCTCGCGGATATCAAACCTAATAACCACTACAATAACCCACTCCCCTCTAAATGCCTAAAAAGAATCAACCATATCGTCGTCCCAATATGGAAAAAAATAATAAATGCCTCACTATCTCAAGGGATCCTTCCAGAATGCCTAAAACAGGTCAAGTCCTCCCCATCATCAAAAACCTACAGTGGAACCAGCAGAGCCAAATAATTTTCGCCCAGTAACCAATATTCCATTACTTGCCAAACTAACTGAGAAATGTGTGCAAAATCAACTGAGCCATCACATCGCTAATTTCAAGCTGCTGGACAACTGCCAATCGGGATTCGGAACAGGCCACAGTACGGAAACAGCGATCCTACACATAGTGGATGATGCGCTACATGCCCTAGATCGTAATCAAACATGTCTACTAGTCCTTCTTGACCTGTCGTCTGCATTTGACACAGTAAATCATGAAAAATTACTAGCCAGGATTCATGACAGGATGGGTCTATCTGGAAATGTTCTGAAAGGGTTTGAATCCTTCCTTCAGAATAGAACACAGAGATTCCTGGTCAATCAGACGCTATCCCCATCATGCCTGAATTCAATTGGAGTCCCTCAAGGATCTACACTATCTCCGTCACTATTCAACCTGTATGTCGAACCCCTTGCAGAAATCCTCAGAGACGCAAACATATCCTATCACATGTATGCAGCTGACACGCAGATCTACATCAAGATCGCGTCACTGGAAGACATCAAGTTAATGAATGAGGCCTTAAAAGTATCATTACACTGGTTCACTAGCAATCATCTGACACTAAATGCACAAAAAACGGAATTCCTATTAATTTCACCACCAAAGAACCCCACAGAGGTGAAGGAATGGACCAAACTGATCACAGCACTAAACTGCACCCCTATTCTAGTTGACTCAGCGAAATCGCTAGGAATCACGCTGGATAAAAACCTAGACATGAAAACCCACATCAAATCAATGGCAAAAAGTGCCCGGTTTCACTTGAACTATATAAGAAAAGTGAAACCACTCATTTCTACGGTGGACCTCAAATTGGCAGTCCAGTCCTTAGTTATTTCAAGGATTGAATATGGATGTACAAATTTAGCAGGTCTATCAAAAATGTCCACATCACCACGAAAAGCATGTCTCAATGCGGCCGCAAGGCCAATTACTGGATCTAGGAAATACGACCATATCTCCCCACACCTGAAAGCTTTAAACTGGTTACCATACGAAGCCAGAATACAACTTAAACTGGCATGTATTACCCACAAAGCGCTCCACTACAAAACACCAAGGTACTTAGCCCAGAAAATTGAGCTTTCAGGAGGAAGCAGACCAGCCAGGACTGCCAGAGAGCTGTTGCTGAAACCACCCATCTTTCGGAAGAAGAAAACGTATGACAGAGCTTTCTCCGGAGCAGCCCCCAGAATCTGGAACTCACTCCCGCCAAACATTAGAAAAATTCCAAACATGGCAACATTCAAGAGGGAAGCGAAGATCTTCCAAATGAGCAAGTTCCTTCCTTAGGCAAGACTGTTCATCACCAGCATCGTGATATAGGTGTTACGAACACAGAACAACAACGTATGTAAAGATAAAATCACCAGTTAAGCTGAGAATAGTCTTAATGGTACTGTACTACTCGAGACTCGTTTTGATGTAGAAATCACGAGAACAAAAAAATGACACATCGGAACCATTTGTATAGGAATACTGTTACACCTTGTACACTAATCCGTTCCAAAAATTGGTATTTGAAACCGAGAAGTTAGACATGTACAGGAATATTATATATATATGTTAATGCAGCTATACAAGCTTTATCTCAAACCTACCTCATGTAACTGTGAAGCGCTCTGATACCCAAGGGTCACATTGGCGCTATATAAAACTCTATAAATAAATAAAAAAATAAAAAATTAGTGGTTTTATTTTCTTGAGATTTCTTGAGTGTTTTATTCTTTCGAATAGTTTTTTAGAGGATTTTTTCAATGCTTCAATTTTGTTAGTGAAGAAGAGTTATTTCTTTGTTGATAAGATCTTTATAGGTAGCCAGGGAGCGTTTGTATAATTCTCTTTCTGTTTCCAAGAACCAAGGGCACAGACGGCGAGTTTCTTTGGTTTTGTCGCTTTTCAAGTGGGTCGATATCATTGGGGGAGATGAGTCGATCCATTGGGGCTAAGAATCTGCCACTTTATCTAGATCGGGGTAGCACCGTGGAGGATTTAGTGCTGAAGATGCCCTAAAAGAGTCAGCCGGAACATAACTGCAGAGTAGTCGGACCATACAAGAGGGAGAGAGCGAAGTATTTGAAGGTCTGGTTTGTCTGAAAAGATTCCGTCTAACCGTTGACCAGCAGAGTGGGTGGCACCTTTGACTGGTTGAACTAGACCCATGCTATCCAGTGTGTCTCTCAGCTGGGTAGCGGCTTTACTAGAAGCATTTTCGAGATGCAGATTGAAATCTCCTAGAATGGCAAAGTCAGATGAACTAACTGTCCTGTCAAGAAGTTGGCAGAACCTGTGGGTGAAGTTGCTCTTAGGTTCGGGGGGGGGGGGGGAAGCAGTAAACAAGCAAACCATTTGTTTTTACTCATAAATGCCCTTTGTGAATACCAAAAGTCGTAAAGTTAGACTTTCGTCTCAATTTCCATTTGCGAATCGGCCCAATGTCTTCAATTCACATGAGCTGTTTTCGATAGATAACAGTGAGGTCGCGCCTCTTTTTTCTGCGCGGTCATGCCTGAAGATCGAAAAGCCTGTAGGGACCGCCATAATAAGATCTGGGCCAGATGCTGCGTCTGCCCAGAATTCTGTTATAGACGCGATATCTAGTGCTTGAGTTTGTACAAAGTCTGCGAGCTCAAGTGAGCGTTTCAAGAGACAGCGCGCATTAATCCGTGCACAGCGGACATTCTCAGCTGGGGGACTAGGTTTAGCGGCAGGAGAGTTGAAAGTAGTCAAAACTCTGATGGGCAGATTGCAAAGGGAGAGTTTGCAGGTAGGACATGAAAGGATGCTATTAAGAAGGCATAAAGAGGGGCCGTGACAGCACTAACCTCTGGAGTTTAAGTTGAGCGCAGATCTTTAGAGTTGCATAGCCTGGGACTCGGCGGAGGAGGGGCCCCGGCAATAGTGGCTGGCGCTGAGCGCAGTCCGAGCGCGGACGGGCTCAAATATATAAAGAATTTGATTAAATTATCTCTTGAATAATATATGCAAGTCTAAATGAGTACTACTAATTTTACCAGCCTCCTGAGGAAGGAGGACAGAGTGGAACCTGCCCAGATTTGAACCTGTGAACTACAGTAATACCAAAAGGGTTCTCAAATCACTGAATTTTCTTCCCGTTTCAGGGAATTACCACTGTCTGCTGCCTTCCCTCACCCAGTATCTCTCTAAAGGAATGTCAGACCTGTGCAGTGTTTCTAGTTAAGACGACTGTCCTGAATAATCGATTGAGCCGGCCCTGGCACTGGGTTCCTGTACCTGCCGGACTGGCACCCAGTTTACCAGGTTTTTCATCTGTATGACTTCCCCCTTATTTTGAGAGTGCCATCCTCTTGATATCAGCTGAGACCTGTTCAGCCAATCAGAATGGTTAGAATGCAGGCATTAGCTACTGCTCTTTGCCTGCCGCACCTTATCAGAAGTGCTGAGACGGGTTCAGCCAATCAGAATGGTTACAATACAGGCATTAACTACTGCTCTTTGCCTGCCTCACCTTATCAGAAGTGCTGAGACTGGTTCACCCAATCAGAATGGTTAGAATGCAGGCATTAACTACTGCTCTTTGCCTGCCGCACCTTATCAGAAGTGCTGAGACTGGTTCAGCCAATCAGAATGGTTAGAATGCAGGCATTAACTACGGCTCTTTGCCTGCCGCACCTTATCAGAAGTGCTGAAATGGGTTCAGCCAATCAGAATGGTTACAATGCAGGCATTAACTACTGCTCTTTGCCTGCCTCACCTTATCAGAAGTGCTGAGACTGGTTCAGCCAATCAGAATGGTTAGAATGCAGGCATTAACTACGGCTCTTTGCCTGCCTTCCACGCTCAGTGACATTGCAACACAGGGACGTGAAACTCTTACAGACAGCTGAACTGTTAATCCGCCGCTGTCACGTGAAATCAGGTAGGCAGGCGTCCCTAGGCTTTTATTGCACATATGCTGCCAGGCGTTAACAGTTGTTATTTGCCCTTACGTACCCTTGCTTTTATCTCAGAACCATGGCTGTAGAGGAAAGAAGTTTCAGCCAAAAGCGCCCTAGTCAGAGTGTATTAACCACTGTCGACACTTTGACGCCTATTAGAACACTTTATCCGAAAATTGCTCTCACCTTCGAAAAGCGATTTGTCTCTATTGACTTCAATCGATCCCCCTCCACAGACAGTTCACCTCGAGCAGTCTGGAGCCTTCCAAGGCTGGGGGAGGGGTGTATTCGACAGGGTGAACACCTAATGTCAGCTTTGTGAGCATGCAGCTCAGTTTTATTGTGTCTCAGAGCTGATGGGACACAGCTGAGTTCAGTCCTCACCCCCCCCCCCCCCCCCTTCACATCCCTCTTTTCTTTCCTGGATCCCACCCTCTCCTACCCTCCTGGTATCTGCCCATCACTGCTGCGCCTCTTTCTCCCGATCCCTTGATGTCTCCCTCTTCCTCTGCTTCCATCTGCTTGTCTTTTTTCTCTTGCTCTCTTGCTTTCCTTCCTCCTTGTCCTTCTTACCGCGCTTCTCCTGCACCTCTCGCGCCAGTGTACAGCTTATGTTCCATTTCCTCTCTTCCTAATTTCTCCACTTTCCTTCCTCTGATTCTCCTCTTCTTCGTCTCTCATTTTATACTGCACATAATCACCCCTCCCCGTGACACAGCATTTACGTCTCTATTTTATCTATTACTCCCCCTCCTTCGTCTGCTGTCGAATTCCTCTTCCTCCTCCCCTTTCATCTCATCTCCATCTCGTGATCTTACCCCTTACTCCCTCTTCCTCTCTATCTCCTGGAATCTTATTCCTCTTTTCTCTTTTTTGCACTATTAGTGGCTGTTCCATTCGCTTTTCCCATCTCCGCTCCCTCTTGGTGTGTGTCTTTCTATTTCTGTTTCCAGCTTTCTCTACTCTCTTCCTGTGCACCAGCCTCTTCCCCTGCCTCTCCTGGCATCTGATTCTTCCCTCTCTCATCTTCTCTCTAGTCCCATTCTCCCCTGGTGCCCATTAGGACCTTGTTTCTTCCTCTTCCCCTGTCTCTCCTGGCATCTGATTCTTCCCTCTCTCATCTTCTCTCTAGCCCCATTCTCCCCTGGTGCCCATTAGGACCTTGTTTCTTCCTCTTCCCCTGCCTCTCCTGGCATCTGATTCTTCCCCCTCTCATCTTCTCTCTAGTCCCATTCTCCCCTGGTGCCCATTAGGACCTTGTTTCTTCTCCGGCGCTCCTCTTTTTCCTCCCTGGTGCCCATATTCTCCATTCTCCTTTGAGAGCTGCCTTTAAAGGCCTTTGTTCCTTTCCTTCGCCTCTTGTCCTGCGCGCGCTCCAGTGGATATTGCTCACGCAGCCATGCGCCGCCTGCGCTTCCAGACACACTTTCCATCTGTTTGAGCCGGGGCCTTGGCCGTCCTTGCCTCTTTTGTAGGCTATTAATAAGACAGAGGGGCCTGGGATGTTGTCAAAGCACACACCAGAGGATGTGTACTGATATCTCCCACAATGGTTAGGGGCTTGGCTGGGCACTGGAACTGGGTCATACAGCTTGTGCGAGCGGGATACAAGCTCCTGAGTGCTGGGGTCATGCATTTTCAGATCCAGGCCCCTACAGAATTGCGCATGGAGATATGGAGCGTAGACACGAAAAGGAGACATCGCTGTTCACCATGTTCCGAGCCAACTATGCTACAAGGAGCACCAAGCCCCGGCCTGGCTGCAGTCTTGTCAAACCAGTAATGGGATGCTTGATTCCAGAGAGAACGGAGGCAGCAGGATGCACAGGGGGTTAAACACACAACACGTCTTATATATTCTGTATCAGTGGTGAGGGGGTGAGTGTGGTCTGGTTTAATTACAAATGAAGACACCCACGCTTCTTAGAGCGCAGCCAGCGTCTGTGGCTCACACCGCGCTCTCTTGCGTCACTTCCGCCTGCTCGCGGAGGCGTGAGCAGTAGTCACGCCACATCCGTGTGAGGAGCCCTAAAAACGACATGCATGTGTATCTGTGTGCCTGAGGTACATTAACGAACGCAGAACTGAAGACAAAAGACTCCTCTAGAGTTTCGAAGGAACTGGGAATCCTCCAGTTTCTGGAGGAGGCGCTATGGAGTAAAGTCAGCCGTAGGACAGTGGATTCTAGACCACAGTGACATCAAAGCAGCAAGATGCTGTAAAAAGAGAGTTCCTTGGACCACAATGAGAGGAAGGCGCCTGGAATCTGAACGCGCTACAGGGCCAACCGCTTCGTAGAAGTGTGGGGTGCTAACAGGAGGACTCAGCGCTCCGAAGTGGCCCCGGTGACATGCTGTGCGATATGAAGCGCCTAAATAAACAGGTCACCATATCACACAGTAGACAAAGAATAGTTGGGGCTGTGTTAAATGTACACTGGATTTTAATACTGACATTCATCCTTCAGGCGCTCGCTTATTTGTCCAGAATCACACAGTGTGGTCAGTTGGGGGAGCCATGATTGATACTCCGGTCTACCTGTTCTGGGCATTTATTTAAACTCGATTGTTTAGCAGATTTTCTGGGCATGCCAGCCTTCACATCTATGTGTGTGTGCACAAGGCGCCCCCGCTGCTGGCTCTGTGCCCTGCTGTGACCCCAGCCCTTCTATTCTGAATGTTGCTCCGGTTCCTCGATGGATTCATTCAGCTTTGTGAGAGTGGGGCCGCAGTGAAGGAGGCTGAGAGCCTTTAGTATGCAGGTTACTGAGTTCCAGGATGCCTCACACTGCAGAGCCCTCTACAGCACATCAGGGTTAGACAACAGAGATCACAGCAGGGCTCATTTTGAAAACAAAGAATACAAAAACATATTCAAAAAAAATATAAGACTCCAAAACCCACACCTTATAAAACTCCTCTCTTCAAAAACTTTGACCTGGAATTAATTCCCGAATCAAGCAGGATTCAATTCTCACCCGCTTCAGGCCTGGGGGTATTCGCTATTCTGTCTCCTGAACTGGTCCAGATGCAGCGCGTGCTGGACACTGGGATTATTTTTGTTTGGAAGATGATTGTGTAATGTCTATATTTTGGAGTGGACCTTTTTCTAAAAGGTTCCTCTGCAGTCTCTGTTTTCATGTAGTGCCGGACAGTAAACACCTGCGTTTTACACATGCACGTGTTATGTTATCATACAGTGTACATTATGGAGGGATTTTCATGTGTGTACTTTTTGTCATGCGCCCTGAAGCAACCAGAAGGCTACTCATAGCGCTTTTTACAACCTCTCAACAAACAACAGTCAAATAAATAAATGTATTTGGTGGGTCCTCAGAACCTGATGATTTTAGCACTTTTTGAAAAACAGAATGCTTAACCCATGAGTCTAAACAACTAAACAATGCAAATATTGATTTATTTAAGCATTTTGACTTTTACTACCTAACTATTTTAAATAAAGACAGTTGCTGTTATTATCATAAAATGTTCTGCTGGGAACGCTAGAGAAAGCAAATTAGGTCTAGAAAATTGCATTCTGGTGACGGCCTCAGTCTCCTTCACAATAACCCCACATAACGGTCAAACTGTTGAATCTGTGAGTATTGCCGCAGCGTATGAAAACGCTACTGTGTTAGACCTGGCATCCTTGGCGTGGTTTCCCCTGAAGTTTTGCCTCCTGACCTTCTGTTTTGCTGACTTCATTTTTGCTGGTTTTAGAATTATGGGTACTTTACCACTGTTAACCAGTGCTGAAGTGCCTATGCTCTGTACTCTAAACATAGTAACATTGACTTATCCACAATTGGCATAATTAATTTACCTATAAGACCCTAGGAAAGTGCACTATATGCGCCCAGGGCCTGTAAATGAAATGCTACTAGTGGGCCTGCAGCACTGATTGTGCCACCCACTCAGTAGCCCTTTAACCATGGCTCAAGCCTGCCATTGGAGAGCTGTGTATGCAGGTTTAAACTCCCATTGCGACCTGGCAAGTTCACTTATTTGCCATGCCCAATCCTCCCTTTTAGTACATGTAAGCTCCACAAGATAGGCCATAGGTCGCCCCAGGGGAGGATGCAGAATATTTGAAAGGTAAGACATGTACTCTTGAGTTATACATGTCCTGGTAGTGAAAAACTGCTAAATTCGCTTTTCACTACTGCAAGGCCTATCTTTCCCACAGGTTAACATGGGGATTACCATAAAACATATTTTAAGTGTCATTTCCCATTGGGAGCAGATACAAAATTGGAGTTTGGTGTATCTGGGCTCACAAGTTAAAAACACATCTTTAAGTAAAGTTGGTTTTTAAATTGCAGGTCTGCAAATGCCACTTTTAGAAACTTGCCATTTTCTTACTTTAACCATTCTGTGCCTCTGCCTGTCTCTGAATACACGTCTGGGTTAGGATGACAGCTGGGATATGTGCATTTCCTCTAGATAGTCACACAAAGGGAGCTGGGGTGAGACATTTGCATCCTAATGGCCCATCACCAGGCTACTGGCCCTTCCTAAAGAAGATTGGGATGGAGGAGCTGACACCTGCACCTGAATAGGGCTGTGTCTGTCCCCCCACAAAGAGCTGCATACCCCCCGTAGTGCGTCTGGAGCCAGGGAAGGAAGGGCAGAGACCTTGTGAGGTTCAAACACCTCTTTGAGGTCTCTCCCACTTAAAAGGAACATGTGGGTATAAGCAGGGCTGTAGGTGGGCTGGGTCTCACCTGTGCTGAGCACCAGCAGTTTTTTTTAAGGAGGCCTCGAAACTGGTCTCTATCGGGCTCTGTTTTGGGCACTGGGAGAGGCAGTCCGTTTTTTTATTCCGTACTGCAGTGACAGCAGGCACATCGATGTACGTGTGCTCCCACTGCTCACTACTCACTAGTGGCGAAGTTACAGCATGACATCATGCCAGGTGAGCGTTGTAGGGGAAGGGAAATCCTTTAAAGAGAGTCATTTTCTCTCTGGATTTCCCTTCTCTTTTTGAAACTCAGGAGCAGCAACACTGTCGTGGTGTCACCAGGGCTTTAAGTGGAAGCTTGTTCAATATTATATCCAAGCCATAGTTGATGCCTATTTATCTTGTGATACTAATAACCATTGACAAATTCAATAGTCCTGACTTGTTGTAGGTATGATGGAAAAGAAAAAGCAAAAAACAAGTCGGGCGGCACACTATGCTAAGCACAGAGTTTTAGCTTATGTGTTCTTAAGCCACGGCTTTAATTACATTGGCCAAGCCCCTTCTGAGATACCCCCCCATTTTTTCATCCCACTTAAAGCCCTGGGAATAAGTACTTGACACCCCAATTCAGTTCACTTTTGGGACCCGAGGAGACTGCAATGAAGAGGAGCTGTGCTGCCAGGAGGGACTGCCACTTTGCTACTTGTTTTGTTGTGCTGGCATGCTGCCTGCTGATGGCTGTGCTGCCAGGAGGGACTGCCTCTTTGCAACTTGCTCTGCAATGTTGGCCTGGTGCCTGTTACCTCTTGCAGTGAGAGAGGAGTGAAACTGCCCTCTACAACCTTTTTAATCCAAGAACTTCAAGGGCTTGTTGGCTTGCCCTCTGCTGTCGAAGTCTCAGGGCTATCAAAGACCTTGCAGGCATCCACACATAAGTGGATGCCCCTAAGGATCGGCGCTTTCACCTTTTCTGAATGGCCCGTGCTCTGAGCTGCGAGCAGTTGTCCCCAGGGCAGGCACCTCAATGCATGATTGGCCATCACCTGGGCGCATGGCTTTCCAGTACGCCGCTCATAGCCGCTGAAGAAGAACGCGGCATCAGAGGAAGCCATCATTCAGAGTGGCTCCCCCACCCTTGTGTTGCAGGAGAAACCAGAGTGGCGCCTATGGCCGACGCATCGCGAGCACTGTGCGTCGACAGAGGACTGCCGTTGGTAGTCTGCCAGGATGATGCCACCAGGAGGAAGCCAGGGGGATGCCGCATCAAGTACACCGAGGCCAGTCCCATGAGGCAGACGTCGCATTTCATGATCGCCTGAGGAGCCCCCTTGTGACACGGGCCATCACTGCCGCAAGCCAGAAAGAAGGTGCTGTGATCCCCTGTAGCTGCATTGTGCTTTTGCAGGCAGCACGAACTGAGCAACTCATGATTACGAGGGACCTAGTGAGGTCTCCCACGTGCACCTTGAGGTTGTGTCCCTATTCGGCTATACAGCACTCTTCTAGTGACTTGTGGAACTTTGTTTTCACCCCGCTCCAGAGTGAAGGAGACCAACTGTCGATCCCCGATGAGGATCACTGCATTCCCAAGAAACTTACCATAATGACTTAGATAGAAGTGCACAGGCACTCCCGCATGCACTGGCTGCATACAGGTTTTGAATACATATATCTGGACCAATGCTTATTGGAGTTTTGTTGTTTTGGTCAAATTTAAATCAGATAAAGATTCTCTTATTTCTAAACTGGTGTGGGGTCTTTTTGTGTTGTTTTCACTGTGTTGCTGTAATGAATGTGTTGCACAAATAGTTTACACATTACCTCTTAAGTTAAGCCTGACTGCTCTGCACCACGCTACCAGAGGGTGTGCACAGGTTAATTTACGTTGTGTATCTGACTTACCCTGACTAGAGTGGTTGTCCCAACTTGGACAGGGGGCATACCTCTGCCAACTAGAGACCCCATTTCTAACATACTGCAACCTGAGATACTCACTGAAATTAACTAGATGAGGGCGAACTGGCTTCTACACACAAAAAATTGAAAACAAGCATTGGCATAGCCAATAGGTCTCGCCTTTGGGGCGTTATAAGTGTTTATCTAGGGCTATTGGTTTTGACAATGTTTGTTAGCTAACATTGCTTCTCTTCTTGTTAACAAAAGGCAAGGCACGGCTTAGCTGTTCAGGATGATGGCGAGGCGAGGGTCGTGCCCAGGGGAATTAATTACAAGTAGCTAAGCTTCATTTTTCAACAACCAAAGCAATTCAACAATCTGCTAATTGCAAGATTGCATTCCAAAGGTTCTCTCCCTTACTGAATATCGCGCTGGACATATAAACAAGCATTGACAAAACCAAGGGGGTCCGATAGAGACCTGTTTCGAGGCACCCTTTTAAAAACTGCCGGTGCTCAGCACCGGTGAGACCCGGCCAACTTAAAGCCCTGGTTTTAGTCAAGTTGTACACCAGTGTGGCTGCTGTTCAGAAGTCAGTCCTATCACTCGTTGACTTTATGCTGAACTGTGACCATGTACAGTGCTCGGCTGTCTTTTGGCTTGTGTTGTCTCGTAGAAATACCACATATGTCTCTTAGCATATTTTGACCTAGCTCATGTAGCAGTTCCATGCTGTCATCAACCAAAAGGAACCGGACTCAAATTCTTTACTAGCTACATTACAACTGAACTGCAACCTTAGGCCACTGCAATAAGTCACCAAACCTATAGAATAGTCTGCCATCATTACAGCAAGTGCCAAATTTGCCCCAATAAGCAGAGCAAGACGAGTCCATCCTGTGTTGTGTATGAACAATAACACATCCCGCCCCCAACCTCCACCACGATAGCATTAACCAATCTGTTTGTTACCAAGGACCCAAATATTTCCACACGAGATAACTTTTTGTCAAAGGCAGACATTTACACCTAAGTGCTGGAAACAAAAACTTTGAATTTTAGTGTTCAGAAAGTGTTGATAAACTAGTAAAGCAGAAATATAGCCAGTGCTCACCTTCCTATAACAGGCAAAAATAATATATATCAACAAAAAAAGACAGAGGACGTATAGAAACAGCACGTACAAATTGGCGAAAATACTGGCCTTTGTTCCCGTAGGATTGCATTAATCCTTGGTAATGTGACAGCAAATGAGGTCTTGGCCCCTGTCACCCCATACCCCCTCACAGGCCTCGCCCCACTCTTCCCACCAGAAGAGCAGTGATATAGCTATAAAGACACTTCCACAAACAAAGGAGGGAGGGCCTTGGAAATGCAAATGTAAACACCTCCCCTTTCCTTCCAACGGCAAAGGCAATTCATAGTGTGTGCACCCTCACGACAGAAGCGCCGTAAGCAGGTCAGGAAAATGCTTGAGTTGAGAATCATGGGTTGTTAGCGGCCAAGCAGCAAGCCCTCACAGCGGTCTTAAGGTAACTCCCATGTAGCCAATTGTGCTAAGAAAAGGGTTATTCATGGCCCGAATAAACAACTATGGACAATATTTAGCGTCCCATACTTCGAACACAATTGTTTGCGGCGTTTTTTGCAATGAACGAGTGGGTGAGTTGGACTACACCCCGCCGATTTGCTTTTTTTTCTGGTTAAATATTAATTTGCAGAGTTGGGAGCCCCCAACAATCTACACGGACAAACCGTGCTACTGGGAAATAAGCAAAAGGGGGGTTACATGGAGAATTTTGTGGTGCCAGGTGCCAGAGTATCGCGCCTGACGAGATTAAACAGAACGCGTAGAGTAGTGTTCCAAAATATACGCACTTCCATTGAGGCCACATTTCAAAGTGAAGCTAGAGGGGCAGGATGGGGAGTGGAGGTTGCCGACAACGTCTACTTGAGAATAAGGTTAAGAAGCAGTGATGCATTCTAACAACTTTGAGGGGCTGCACAAGCCAGCCAGGTAGGGAACTGAACGTGCATGGTGTTTAGAGTGTTCGAAGGACCAAAACATCTTGAGGTAGCGGGCGTTTTTAGTATGTTGTGCAGGTAGCGAATGGCAAGCAGGAGTGGCGTTTTAGCTCCTAAAAAAGGTCCCAGTCAGGTAAACGTAGCAAGTGCGGTTTTGTACATTAGGGACAGCTGTTTGAACCGAGCTCTGTATCTATACAGCTTGGAAATGTAATCATACATGTTTCTATAGTGCATACTGCATAACAATTGCTTCTAGGCACTAGCGGGAGAAGGAGAGTATTATGTGCCAAAGAGTGGTGGGATTAGAATAGGGGAGGAGGGATAAAAGCTTAGGGTAGAAAAGCATGCATTGTTTACTGAATACCAGAGTGTTGGACCTGTCAGCCCTAGGGGGGTCTCCCCCTGTATTTTTGATCGTGCCTCATTTTTTCCACCCTCATTTTTGTGTTGGACTTAGGTCTCCGGGCGCCTTTTCATTGCCAATCAGTGTTAAGGTGCAGGTGCTCCCTTCCCCTAAGATGGCTGCCACAGGCCCCTGCTACTGCGGAGTGGCCTTTCTAGTAGCACCCTAGCTGCCAGGAGCTGACTGGGACCCTACAACAATGTTGCGACACCAGCCCGCCTTTTTTGTCCTATAGTTAGAGTGGGGAAGCTCCTGGAATGTGCTAGAACCTTCTAGAAGGGAGGTGGGGTTTTACTTTTGCCGCCTTAGAGAGTGGTCACCTGACCTAGGGCTACTTAAGAGAGGGAGGGTACATTTTCTAGTCAGTTTGTGGTAAATAATTTAATTACCGGTACTTAATTTGATGCGGAAAATTAATAAGAATAGCTCAGTAAAATAAGAGGCAGAATCCGTGGTATTAGAGGTTCGGAACGGGCTTTATTCCAATAACACAATTCGAATCGTGGGCTTCATATTCCATCACCACGGAGGTTCAGGAAGTGAAGGACTCTACATTATTGACAGGTAATCATTTTTATAGAAGAGGCATTTACAGTGAAACAGATGCAGGAGGCGTAACAGTTGATAACAGAGATAAAGACATACATGCGTAACTAAAATGGGTGTAACTAGGCGTAACTAAAGAACGTCATTAGGTATGATGTCACAAATGGGTGGTTCCATGAAAGAATTTCGCAATGTCAGCAAAAATACTTGGCAGAGATGCGCGTGCAGCAGCATGACGTGTGATTTGACGTGCAACTAGGGGGTGAAGGGGACTTGACATTTAGCTCTACATGTGGAGACAAAAGTCTGGGGGGTCAAGTCAACCTAATCCCAAATCATATCTAATATCCTATGTTTAAAGAACTGTGTTATCCAAAAAGAGAGGTCTCTTAGGATAGAATCTTATTCTATACTGACTATACTGACTGTTAGTGCGTGTACAAGCGTCTAAGTGTCTACACTAGATGCAAGGGCAGAAATCTTCCATAGTAACAGGGCTATGAATTACTTGCATAAAGACAGAGACGCCGGGCCCTTTGCTCGGTAGCTGGAAGAATGTTTACTTAAGCTACTAGACAGGAATGCATTGGATGAGGAGCGGAGCAGAGCAGATAATCTTGAAGGTGAAATACAGTTTTTGGCAGGCAGACAGGCCGAGTCAGGCACCGTTAGCCGCGCAGGGAGTAGGACAAAGTTCATGGATACAGATGCGAGCTCAGACTGGAGCTTTCAGAGGCAGAAGGCAGGAAAAGGCTTAATGGCAGAATCAGGGCCTACTCGCCTGGACTGTAAAATGGGATAAATGAACCATATAAAGCCGGTGGCCTTTCATACTTAGGAATAGAATATCCGGCCCATTCATGGCGGATCTGAAAGAGGACATGTTGACGGTGGACGCACATGTGTTTGCGTCTTCATAACTGGAACTGGAGGGAACATACATGTACTTGTGACTTATACATGAAATCGTTGGGGTCCAAGATAGGGGACATAACTGATCATAAAAATCCATATTTCCACATTCCCTCCTTGTCCCCTACTTGCCCTTAAGAGATATCAATCTTCATCAATCCGTTGATCTGTTCATATAGCATCATTTGTTCTTCTTTCTTCTTCTGGGATGAATGAAAACTTGGTGGTGGAATACACGATGTGGCACACAGACCACAAATCGCTGGTCCACATTGTAGGCATAAGCAGCAACTGAATAGTATGAGAAAGCCAATACCTAGGAAGGATAGGACCCTCCATCCCCAGGCTGACAATACACTCCAAAACCAACCGGACCAAGTCCAGGTGCCTGGATTCTGGTGTATCTGGCTTACAATCTTATGAAGGCGGGTTATGGCTTTATATACTGACGGCGAATTTTCTGGTATGAAAATGCAACAACTTGATCCGATGACCCTACAAGCTCCGCCCCTATCGGCCAGGATGACGTCAAGGACAAGACGATTTTGAAGCACAACAATCCGCATAGCAGACTGCTCTTCTGTTAAATTGCCTAAGGCGGAAATAGTTTCGTTCACTACTGCTTCAAGGGTTCTGGTTAATCTACGTATCAGCTTACTATTAGTGACTGTACCTATATAGGGGAAGAAACCTTTATTGAAATCTGTGTATTTTTCCCATGCTGTTTCAGTGTAATCGACGATTGGGAGATCTCTCTGCTGTCTATTGTGTACTAAATGAGTATTTCTATGATAATCAGGAGGAGCTAGAAAAACAGGTGGCAAAAGGAATCCGATGTAACAGGTACCCTCCCAATCTAGAGGCAAACGTATATATGCAGTCTGACCACATACGAAGTAGGAATGGCGAGAAGCTCTAAATGTAGACTTGCCTTGATCACTGAATTCTATTACAGTGGTGCATCTACTATGGCCCATATGTATGGAACCATTCTTTCTTATACATAGTTCCCCTTTTACTGGGAATACGGACATGGCGGGCAAGATAGGTGTAGCTTCAGATTCAACGTTCAGGATCATGAGGTTAAGTGTAAAATTACCTAATCCATATACTTCATTTTCTAGATCAGTTCCTGTTCTTTTGGGAAGTCCCTCCTTGTTAGGGTAGCAGACTTTAAGCAAAACTAAGTTCAGGTTTCCCCATACCCAGTTGTCTTGATAAACTGCGGAATTCGAATCTAGGGAATTAATTAAACTAAACCATGCTCCACAGGAGCCATTGTGTGTGAACGGATATGGAAAGAGAGGCAGAATTCCCTTATAGTTCTGATAGGGAGGGAGTCGGCCACATATCCAACAATTTGTAGCATTGCTAGTCTGATGGGAATGATGTAACATACTAATAAAAGTGTTATTGCGCAGCGCAAATCTATAGGACAACTCATGCGGGGGTAATTCACTAAAAGAATGTTCAGCAGTAACATTGTAAACATGTTTAGAAATAGGATAATATACGTGCAACAATATACTTGCAGCGATTATTAAAAGACTTAAGAAAAACAAAATTAATAACGTCACTGTGCAATGACTACGCAGTGATTTACAGTACGCATGCTTTTTCAACTGTATCTTTCGGTTTCTTTCTCTATTCAGGTCTAGGGGATACATGTCAGAGACAAATTCGACCGATTCACCTTGGAGAGGACTTAAACAATCAAATTGTCTGACTTATTAGACCGTAATTTTAGTTTGTATAGTTCCTTATCGCTTAGTTCAACCAAAGGAAGCTTTGAGTCAATCGGTGAAGACACGCGAGGTGTAACGTTTACATCAGACGGTAGTCCATGAAATTTCTTGATATGACTTGAATGTAACCATCCTTTGCGACCTTCGATCTTCACGGCTGTCCTCGTGGTGAGTAGTACAAGTTGAGGCGATTTCCACCTAGGATCCAGCTGAGTCTTCCGGTCAAAATTCCGCACTAACACCAGGTCCCCGGGAACTACGTCATGGGGTTTCACCTCGGTGTTGTCGGGAAAGGCTGCAGCTACCTGTGAACGACAAGATTGTAGTGCAGACATCAAGGAAGCCAGGTAATCTGTCAGCATATTACAGTCAACATCAGTTATTTTGCGTGGTATAGGCGTCCCCCACATATTTGGTGGTCTGCCAAAGATCACCTCATAAGGGGATAGCCCTGTTCGAGAGTGCGCTACCATTCTCATGTAAAAGAGTGCAACTGGTAAGGCTACTACCCAATCGACACCTTTCTCCCTACATATTTTGGACAATCTAATTTTCAGAGTTTGATTATGTCGTTCCACGAGACCTGCTGCCTCGGGGTGTCGGACACAGTGAAATCTCCATTGATATCCTAACAAAAGTGAAACGTGTTTCATTAGTTCGGATGAGAACGGCTGGCCGTTATCTGAGTAGACAACACGTGGTAAACCGTACCGTGGGAAGAATTCTCGAACCAACTGTTTGGCAGTAGTCGGGGCAGTGTAATCTGAGACCGGGTAGGCTTCTGTCCAACGGGAAAGAGCACAGACAACTACAAGAACATATTTGAATCCTCGACATCGTTCCATCTGGATATAATCCATCTGGAGGACTTCAAAAGGGTGATCAGGAGGCTGAAATCCACCCTGTTCTACGGGAATGCTTTTACCTGGGTTAAACTGACAACAGATCATACAGGTACGAACTTTTTGTTTAGCTGCTGCTCGTAAATGTTTGTTGAACCAAATGTGTTGAATGCTGTCTAGCATAGCTTTTTCTCCTAGGTGCGCTGGACTATGTATTGTGTTAATGATGACTTGGACCATTGAGTCGGGAAGAAACCATACAGATTTTTCCTTCGTCATCCATCCGTGATCCGTTTGGATCCCTCCTGATTTAGTCCATTTCTTTATTTCATCTGGTGTAGCATGTGTCTGTATGTCAATTACGTCAAGAGCGGGATCCTTAACCGTCATGCAATGTGTTGGTGTCAGAACTATTGTCTTTGTCATGTCAGATGTGTGAGTTTGAGCAGTCTGTTTAGCTGTTCTGTCAGCTAGATCATTGCCTTGGGAAATGATATCAGTAACTTTCGTATGAGCTTTACATTTCATAATTGATATTGCAGTGGGTAGATGTATTGCATCTAATAAGGCATGAATGAGGGGTCCGTGCTGAATGTGGGCACCGTGAGAAGTTAAATAACCTCTCTCTCGCCACAGCACGCCGAAGTCATGTACAACTCCGAATGCATAACGTGAATCAGTGTATATGTTGACTTTCTTATTTGTGGCTTGAATACAGGCTTGTGTCAGAGCGATGAGCTCTGCTGCTTGAGCTGACAAGGTATTTATGCAATTTGTTTCAATGACTTCAGTGTCTGTTGTGACTGCGTAAGCGGCCACTAACTCTCCTGTACTTGTTCTCATACATGAACCATCTACATACAACGTCAGGTCTGGATCTGACAATGGGACGTCTGTCAAGTCTTGTCTGGGTTTCGTCGTGATAGTAATAACTTCAATACAATCATGTGCTAGTGGGTCTGTTCCGTTTACTGGCAAAAGTGTGGCAGGATTTAATGTACTACAACGTCTGATTTCTATGTGTGGCTGAAACAATGTCAATTCGTAACCGGTGAGTCTTGCTATAGTCAAGTGTTGTGTTTGCGTTCGGTTCACAAGAACCTCTACTGCGTGTGGTACTTGTACTGTCAATGGATGTCCTAACACTATGGCATCGCTTTGTCTGATTGCTAAAGCTGTCGCTGCCACTGATTTCAGGCACGCAGGCAGAGCCTGAGCTACGGGATCTAATGTACTAGAAAAATAAGCACATGGTTTGTGTGATCCTGCTTGTTCCTGTGTGAGTACTGACAAGGCAGTACCTTCGCGTTCTGTAACAAAGAGCGTAAAATGTTTATTGTAACATGGTGTTGCTAAAACAGGTGCTTGACATAAAGCTTTCTTTAGGCTTTCAAAAGCTTGTGTATGTTCCTGAGTCCAAGGGAGGACAGTCGATGTGGCTGCCTCCTGTGTTGTCAACTGAATGAGTGGCTTTGCTAGAAATGCATACTGAGGGATCCACTGCCTACAATATGAAGTGAGGCCTATAAAAGCCCGTACCTCCTTTTGTGTCTTGGGTATTGGCATGTTAGCAATTAACTGGATGCGATCTGGTGTAAGCTGCCTTCCCTCCTTGGACAGCGAGTGCCCAAGGTAAACAACTCGCTGGACACAGAATTGCAGCTTAGAAGGGGACACCTTGTGCCCCTTTTCGGCCAAGAATTTTAAAACCGTCAGTGAGGCTTTTTCACATTCAGGTTCGCTTCTAGCGGTGATCAGCAGATCATCGACATATTGAAGCAGGGCAGTGTTGACTGGCATGTGGATACTGTCAAGTTCTCGTTTCAGTGCTTGGCTATAGATGCTGGGGCTTTCTGTGAATCCTTGAGGTGCGCGTGTGAATTTAAAGCTTCGTCCATTTAAACTAAATCCGAACAAGTATTGGCTTTCCGGATCTATTGGGACGCTGAAAAAGGCATTCTTGAGATCAATTACAGTAAAGAATGTTGCTTCGGAATCAATGGCTGTCAGTAATGAAGAAATGTCTGGGACTACGGGGTATTGTGGTCCAATACATTTATTTAATTCGCGCAGATCAATAACCAATCGATATACTGGCGGGGCTTTTGGATCAGTTCGTTTAAGAATCGGAATTATCGGGGAATTACATACATTGGAGTCGGTTTCCACAACCACTCCTTGGGTAATAAGCTCGTCAATGATTTGCAGTAAAGCCACTACAGCATCTGGGGGTAACTTGTATTGTCGCATTCGTGGTAGTACCACTCCTGTCTTTAGTGTGACTCGATATGGTGTAATGTTCATGCAACCAACATCTGTAGGACCTTGTGCCCATAAATGTGTGGGTAAAGTCTGCAGTCGGTGATCCATGTCTCGGGACACATAGTGCCCTTTGAAATCACGTAAAAACAATCTTACTCCTTCCGGAGAACAACATATTATAGCTCCTAGAGCTTTCAATGTTTTTATGCCTAACAGGTTTTCTGGACATGATTTAGTAAGCAATAAATCTGTAGTTCGTGTCAAGGGACCAATCGTAAGTGGAAGAGGCTGTGATACTTCGTTAATGATAGGTTTTCCTGAAAAACCAAGGGAAATATTCTGTGAGCCTGAGAGGGGTGCCCCTGGAACTTCACTACGTTTTATGGTTGTTCGGCTTGCCCCTGTATCAAGTAAAAATTTTCTATCTTGGCCTAATAGTTCACTGTGTACATAAGGTCCTTCTTGATCTACAGGGACCTCGATAAGGGGTAAGCCAACTTCCCTCTCTAGGCTGTTTCATGAGTATCGTTGATAATCAGGATAGTCATACTGTGCGGTCTGGTACATCTGTCGTGTCGTTGTTTGTGTGGCAGCAATAGGCTGCGGTGGTGGAGCTGGCATAGACTGTTGCGGAGCTGGCATGGACTGTGCATGCTGCGGGGCTCCTTGTTGGTTATGATCCTGTCTAAGTGGCCGTGGTCTTTCTTTTGTATTACCTATGGCGATATTATGTTTTAAAACTGGACAATCGTGTACATAATGACCTGGCTGTTTACAATAGTTGCATGTCCCTTTTACAGAACCTGCTGAAACACTGGACTGTGTCATACCCTTTTTATGACCGTCAGCTGGAACTGTCTGGGAAACTAGCATTTTCATTTTCGTGTCTTTCATGCGTCTTTGTTCATGTTCTTGTTCCTCTCTAATTCTATTGTGATGGTACTGTAGCATTTGTAACATTTGTGACGGAGTGTTACCTTGCCAGGTACTCTCGAATTTCAATACTCTATTCTTAACTTGGGGCAAGGCATTTTCAACTAATTTTGTCACAAACAGATGTGGATACGATTCGCTACTTGCTTTTATTCCACTATTTATACCAAAACATTTTTCGAATCGGGCATAGAAATCACTAGTGTCTTCATCTTGCTTTTGTTTACAGGCTGAGATTGCACCCTAGTCTTCCTTTTTCGTAGTTAATAAACGTGGCAGTACCTGTACTAATAAACCTGGTAATATTTTGGTCTTTTCCCCAAGCCCTAAACCTGGACCTCGAGCTGTTTCTTCGTTTTCTAATGCTGTCCAATCTATCTTTTGGTCTCCCACCTCCCAATCCTTTTCCATGAGTTTTTCGTAAATGCCCGCAGGCATTAATACCTTTAATATTTTCATAATGTCGGGATAGGTATACTCTCCCATGAGCAACATGTCTTTAATTTCACGGTGGAAACCCGCTGGGTCTTTGTCATGACTGGGTACCACTTTCTTCATTTCTAATAGTTCCATTTTAGATATGGGTGTGTATACAAACACACGTTTAAACTGATTGTCATCACCTTTTATCGGGTGCACTTCGCGTAAGGGATTCTGTCTATCCATATAATACGTCGTTCTTTCCTTGATGGGCAGTGAGACATGTTCGGGGCATACAAAAAGAATGTACTGCTTTCTGGATTCTAGTATTTCTCTAATTAACTCAGTACCTGAACCTCTCCATTTATTCGTGAGTAATTCAGTCAATATATCAGGTAAGGGACCAGGATCGGCGTGTTGGCTTTTATATAATATAAGGAGTTGTTGAATCATGTAGATTCCAGCTAAACGCTGTTCATCTGGGGTGAGGTTCAAAAACGTGTGCGCTAGTGTATCATCACTATATTTTCCGGGACTGTCAACCCAGTGAACGGCTGACCTGGCTAATTCTTGTTCGTCCATAGAATCGAGTATATGATAACCCCTTCGTTCTCGGAGTAATTTGTCAGCGGCTTGGAACAAATGTTCGGGGGACCTTATATTTATTATAGGGGTTTGGAAACTTCTGTTATTATCTGGACGTATCGGACGTATCGGATCAGTAAAGCATCTAGTATTATTACAAGATCTTCCTCTACCTACATAGGCCATGGTTTCTAACTGTCCTGTGGGCAGTTCTAATTCTTCCTCCTCCTCCTCGTTTTGTTCAGGCTGGTCTACCGCTAATCTTTCTTCGTGTATTCGTTCTACTTCTTTGCGGATCTTTCGGCACATAGCTACTATACTTAATAGTTTATCATGTCTCCCCTCTGATATATTCCGACTCCATGTGGTAAGAATTCGCATTTCTTCCGGATTTACCCCTGGTCGGTCTTGATTTCTGATCACACAATTTATGAGGAAACGTAACAGTTCCCCCTGTATCTCCACTTTCTGGTACTCCATGGCTCTATTAATACTCTCAGAATCTCGCCCTGACTGGACAAAGTGATATATATTTTCTAAATGTGTAGTCATTCCTGGTAGCCTCCCTAAATATATTGCAGCTCGTCGGATACGTAATGATGCCAGCAGCATTTCGTCCTCTTTGCCGGGCACAGGGTCATATCTACAATCTACTAGAAGTTCCTTAAGCATGTCGGGAGTTACTAGTTTGGGCGTACGTTGGTGGGCTAATTCTTGAAAGGAAAGTTTATTTACTCTGGGTGGCGTGGAAAAAATGGTTGTTGTACCTCCTGTAGCACCGCCTGGGGTGCTGGATGTGAAAGGATTCGTTGAACGTGATATAGCAACCATAGGTGTGGGTACAGCTGTAGAAACAGATGTGCTTGCCGGAACTTGTGTCGGAGTTTGTTGTTGCGGAGGTACAGACGGAGGGTCTTGGCGTTGAACCCCCTCGGCAGGCGGTCTATGTGGTGCAGTATTAGCATACTTGGGAGCTGCGTCGTCTAAATAAGAGGAAAGGAAAACATCTTCTGCGGTTCTGGGATGCCCTTTGGGATGTGCTTTTATCGGAAACAATGGGGGTGGCAAGTCTTTTGGTATCTCCGGAGTAGCCTTAGGTAACCCTTCGGCCAGAAGAGGATACATACCATTCATAAGGGCATTTCTTTGTCTGTCTACTTGTTCTGATTTAGCTCGGGTACCTTCTTCAATTAATAGATTTTCTCGGACTTTATTTGAATTCTCCTTACTTTTCTCTTCCTGTCTGAATGCTTTTTCTGTACGTCTATATGATTCTTTACGCCATAATTCAATGGCATCTTTCTGTGATTGTCTAGCTTTCTTTTTCCATAATTCTTCCTCTACTTTCATGATGCAATCTGCATCCCAGGTCCCAGCTGCGGGCCACCTCTGACTTTCTGGTAATTCCTTGGTGTAGTCTACCCATAAATCAAGAAATAATATGGCGTCTAGGCCATGTTTATGATACATGAAGTACCCTGGAGTGTCCCTAGGAGGAATGGGAACAGCTTCTTCGAGTACCCCTTTTCTAGTTTTTATCTGTCTTAATTTCGAAAAGAGCGGCATATTGAGAACTGATCTGATACCTAATTTTGAACACGTTTAATACAACAAAACACAATAATGAACAGTCATTCACACCACAATATGCAGAACGTATTTAAAACATTTAACATTTAACATTTAACATTTAATAAACAACAATGATGGCCATTTAGGGAACTAGTCACTAAGCATAATACTCGGCACTAACTAGGTAATTCTGAATTATATACTAGACATACTCGATATACTGCTAAACAGTACAGATACACTGCTGAAACAGTGCAGACCGGATTTGTGTACCCAAACCCGTCTTGACCGGCACAACCTATGTGCACGTCAGAACGCCTCCCCGGCAATGGTACTCACCGGGTAGCTCGGAACGGAAGGCCTCGGAACTGAACTGAACTGGACTTGGACCGGACGGGACTCGACTCGAAACTTCGGAACTTCGGAACCTGGTGGGCCTCTGTATACCTCGGATCTTGCTCTCTCAGCTAGGCTCTGGTCGGGATACTTCGCACTTCTCACCGCCTCGTCTGGGTGTTGATCGCAGCCTCAGTTACCCCCGCTCGGCAGGAGGGAGATACAGGAAATCCTGTGGGTACGCGTTGTTGTCCGTCCAGCTGTGGCAGGAGACCGGGCCTGCAACGCACCTCCGGCGCGTGAGATGAGAAAGTGTCCCTGTTCGGGCGCCATATATGTGGTAAATAATTTAATTACCGGTACTTAATTTGATGCGGAAAATTAATAAGAATAGCTCAGTAAAATAAGAGGCAGAATCCGTGGTATTAGAGGTTCGGAACGGGCTTTATTCCAATAACACAATTCGAATCGTGGGCTTCATATTCCATCACCACGGAGGTTCAGGAAGTGAAGGACTCTACATTATTGACAGGTAATCATTTTTATAGAAGAGGCATTTACAGTGAAACAGATGCAGGAGGCGTAACAGTTGATAACAGAGATAAAGACATACATGCGTAACTAAAATGGGTGTAACTAGGCGTAACTAAAGAACGTCATTAGGTATGATGTCACAAATGGGTGGTTCCATGAAAGAATTTCGCAATGTCAGCAAAAATACTTGGCAGAGATGCGCGTGCAGCAGCATGACGTGTGATTTGACGTGCAACTAGGGGGTGAAGGGGACTTGACATTTAGCTCTACATGTGGAGACAAAAGTCTGGGGGGTCAAGTCAACCTAATCCCAAATCATATCTAATATCCTATGTTTAAAGAACTGTGTTATCCAAAAAGAGAGGTCTCTTAGGATAGAATCTTATTCTATACTGACTATACTGACTGTTAGTGCGTGTACAAGCGTCTAAGTGTCTACACTAGATGCAAGGGCAGAAATCTTCCATAGTAACAGGGCTATGAATTACTTGCATAAAGACAGAGAAGCCGGGCCCTTTGCTCGGTAGCTGGAAGAATGTTTACTTAAGCTCACTTAAGCCATCCCAGACAGGCTTCCGCCCCAAGCATGGGACCGAGACGGCACTGCTGGCAGCCACAGAGGAGTCCAGGAGAATCTTAGATCGGGGAGGATCGGTGGCAATCATCCTCCTCGATCTGAGCGCCGCATTTGATACCGTTAACCACGGTATCCTTCTGCGGCGTCTCCTGGACACCGGAATATCTGACAGAGCTCTGGAGTGGCTTAAGTCCTACCTGAGTGAAAGATCCTTCCAGGTGTTTGAGGGCAATGTCACTTCCTCCAGCAAGCCTCTGGGATGTGGGGTCCCACAGGGATCTTCACTGAGCCCGACGTTATTTAACGTCTACATGAGGCCACTGGCTGAGATCGTCCGTCCGTTCGGTATCAAGATCATTACCTACGCGGACGATACCCAGCTGGTGGTCTCCCTGGCACAGGCGGGCGGTACGTCGGCAAATGTAGATCTTGCAGGCTGCCTGGATACGGTCAAATGCTGGATGACCAAGTCTTGTCTCAAACTTAATGGAGACAAGACAGAGCTCATGCTCCTGGGTCACATTCTACCATCGACCATAGACAATCTCTGGCCCACCAGCCTAGGTCCGGCCCCAACACCCAAAGACGCCATTAAGAGCCTTGGTGTCTGGCTCGACAGGTCCCTGTCCTTTGACCAACAGGCTACAAAACTTTCTGCCACCTGTTTTGGTATCCTGAGAGTCATTAGGAAGATTTTGCCTCTACTCCCCTTTGAAGCAAGAAAAACCGTAGTCCTGGGCCTGATCCAATCGCGGCTGGACTATGGAAACGCATTATATCTCGGAGCTCCCGACTTCACCTTGCGCAAACTACAATTAATACAGAACTGCGCAGCCAGAACACTCTTACAAATCCCTCGCAGATCCTCAGTAAAGTCCGGACTGAGGAAACTGCGCTGGCTCCCTGTAAAGGAAAGAGTAGACTTCAAATCACTCTGCATCGCACACCAGACTTTCTGGTCGCAAGGCCCGACCATCAACCTCCCTCTCATCACACCCTATATACCCACCAGACAGTTGCGCTCCACTTCTGCAAATCTAGCCATTGTACCGCAAACAAAGAAATCAAGATCCGGAGGCCGCTCTTTCTCCTTCAATGTGGCTAAAAAGTGGAACGCCCTACCCCAGCATCTCAGATCAAACCCCGACATTCTCTCTTTTCGCAAACAGCTGAAAACGCTCCTGTTCACCACATAACCATGGTACTGAATCTGCCTTCCTCCTTACTCAAACTTCAGAGATATGCTTAGCGCTTGGACGCCTCAGGGCAGCTACCCGCGCTTTAGAAATCCGAATTCATTCATTAAGCTACTAGACAGGAATGCATTGGATGAGGAGCGGAGCAGAGCAGATAATCTTGAAGGTGAAATACAGTTTTTGGCAGGCAGACAGGCCGAGTCAGGCACCGTTAGCCGCGCAGGGAGTAGGACAAAGTTCATGGATACAGATGCGAGCTCAGACTGGAGCTTTCAGAGGCAGAAGGCAGGAAAAGGCTTAATGGCAGAATCAGGGCCTACTCGCCTGGACTGTAAAATGGGATAAATGAACCATATAAAGCCGGTGGCCTTTCATACTTAGGAATAGAATATCCGGCCCATTCATGGCGGATCTGAAAGAGGACATGTTGAAGGTGGACGCACATGTGTTTGCGTCTTCATAACTGGAACTGGAGGGAACATACATGTACTTGTGACTTATACATGAAACCGTTGGGGTCCAAGATAGGGGACATAACTGATCATAAAAATCCATATTTCCACAAGTTGGAGTAACGCAGACCTGGGGAACCCACGCAGGAGTTTTAGGCGGTAGGGCCTAGACAGGGACCTATGCCTCTGAAAGTGACAGGGCTTAGGTGCTGCCTTTTAAGTGAGTGAGGGATCCTGAACTAGCCCACTGATCTAGCCCAGCGGGAGGGGAACCCAGGAGCCATCTGCCAAGCTTGACTAGGAGCGAACTAGTCACCAACTCAACCCCCCCCCCCAAGCAACAGAACCCCTAAGGGCGCCAGAGCCAACTGCGCCACTAAGACTGCTGAAACGGAATGCTGAAGTTGATTGCTGAAACTTAATGCTGAAGCTGATTGCTGAAACTGACTACTAAAACTTATTGCTAAGGACTCACTACTGGACTGCCGGGGGATCAACCAGGTACTAGCGCTTTGACCCCTGCGCTCCCCGACCTTGCCTGGGATCCCCCTTAGTCAGTCCTGCCACGGGCGCTGGGCGCCAAAGTCACCCCTTAATTACTGCCCCCCCGGTGAGGGAATCGGAGGCGCACTCACCGCTGCGGCCCAGGGCCGGAAGGCTGCCCCCTGTCATCACCGGGGCCCGTGGTGAAGCCTGGGGCCCCGCCGCTGCCGCCGCCACCGCAGCCGAAGAGTCGCGACCCCCAGCGCCGAGAAGGCCTCGTTGGGCCCAGACGCCCTGCCGCGGCCGCGTAGGCCTGAAGCCAGATTCCCAGTCACCTGACTGGGGCGGACTGCCGAGCGCCGCCCCCGCCGTAGCCCCATTGGTCGGTTGGGCCGCAGACCGCACTGCCATTGGCAGCTGCGGGCGCAGGCCCTTAAGGCCTCAACGAAACCCCCGGAAGCCCCGGTGAGGGCGGCGGAGCTCCCCGGTCACGTCCAAGCCGGCTGGGAGCCCCGCGCTTTTCTCCCCCACTGCCAGAAGCTACGAGGGAGGCCCTCGACCCGGAGATCGCCGGGAGGTCTCCGCCGGGGAAGAGGAAGACCAGCGATGCAGGTAACCCCTGGGGAGGAGGGCGGGAGGCCCCAAAGGCCCGGAGCACGCCCCTCCCCCGGGGCGATCCCCCGCAAGGCCTCCACTGCCCCACACGCATGCCAGAGACCGGGCGGACTCTTGACTGTCTTCCCAGGGCAGTGCGAGGTTGAACTGCCTCACGTAAGGCTCCAAGAGATAACCCAGTCGAACTCAGCGCCCGACTCAGCCTGCCCATGATTCCCTGATTCAAAATGTCATTCAAGCGTTATGATCAGAGGCCCGATTTAAGGTGTTATTCAATCATTATGATCAGAGGTCTGATTTAAAGTGTTACTCAATTGTTAGGATCAGAGGCCGCTGTAAAGCATTATTCAATCGTTATGGTCATAGGCCTACTGCAAAGCGTGATGCCAATGCTGCGTATCGCTCCAGGGTACTAGGCCTGATCTTAAGCGCTAGTCCATGGCTATGCGCAGCGCTATGTCCCTCTGCCTAATGTTAAACGCTGTTTAAGTTGCTATGCGCAGCGTTATATCTAACTACTGTGTCTGACGCTCCTCCAGGATCACCAGGTGTCGCGTCTTGGTCCCATACCCGTTCCATGTATTCAGGTATTGCCAATTGAAATGTAATGAAATGCTTTTGAACCTGACGTTTCACTGTATTCAGGTATTGCCAATTGAAACCTAATGAACTGCTTTTGAATCTAACCTGATCTAGATAAACCTGATTGATTTCCATTGAGCCTACGGTGTGGTGTCAGTTATTGCGTGCGCTTCCTGCTTCAGGGGATGTGTGTGTTGTATGGTCGCTTTACACTTAAGCCTTCGGGTGCCCACCCGCTAGAGTCACGTTACCCCCTTAGGGCCTGGTGACCCCTGGTCCTACACAGAGTGTCATTGGAGTGACGAAAGTGTTGATGTAGCATTGTGTGGGCGAGGAGAGAGGAGCGCGCTCACGCGTGCTAAGAAGAGCAGTGTCATTGGAGTGACGAAAGTGTTGATGCAGCTTGTGCGCGCTTAGTAGAGCAGTCTTCTCTTTTCAAGCACTGCACTCGTACTTATGGCGCACCGCTGCTCGCTCCCGCAAGGTGGATGCCGCCACAAGCACGAGTGTGTGCTTGAAAATGAGCAGAGCGACGGCTAAAGGCCCTCCTATGCAGACCTAAAAATGGGACTCCCTGTAAAGAATACTAATTCCTAGGGCAGGGAAAATGCATTTGAAAAAAGGGGACCTAGGCAATTAACTAGTCATATATAGACCTATACTAAGCACATTGATATAAGCATTGACTCAGTGTACTCAAGATTTACATTAAAAACTTCATTTTATGACAAACTCATGATAATAAATTGTTGTAAGACAGATAGGACATGCTGTACTTAACAACATAACATAAACATATATGTATTATACAGACAAATATAAAACAGTTCAATCCAGATATTTCAAGCGTTAATACAAAAACATGAATATAAAAGTTTTTTTCATGTTGAAACGTAGTGGCTTAATGATGAAAAAATTCTGTTTTTCTACGCGCGTTTTGGCGTGCTAAGCGCCTTCTTTAGGACAGCCACAGAAATTCCTAAACAAACAATACAATAAACATATACATAACAGATTACAAACATACAGTGTACACTGAGTCTCAATAACACACATATTATTTATTAATGGCTATATAGCATATAATGATAAAAAGCAACTTAATCTGTATAAAATATAAAACAATTTAAAGAAAGGAAAGAGAATTAGAAAAGATGTGTGCAGAAAGAATCAAACGAAAGTGAATAGGATAGCATAAATGTGTATCATTTAATTCTTTAATTAAAGTATAGACCCTTCATCACCACCGGAAATAAGTGAAAGCTAGAAGCTTAGAAGGTCTCGATACCGAATTTCTTAGAGCCCCATATTAGTTACGGGCAGTAAAGTAGTGCGGCAAAACTGGGTCCAAAGGATTATAGGGAAAACTTACCTAAATTAGTTTATAAATGGAACCAAAATAGATGTATGGAACCAGAGAAGGTATACGAATTACCTATTCTGAAAAGGGAAAATGGCACAAAAGAATTAACAGTGAAGACTGGAATAATTAAAGATAAAATATAACAATGAATAGGTATTTAAACTAATCTGAACGATACACATTTATGTTATCCTATTCACTTTCATTTGATTCTTTCTGCACACATCTTTTCTAATTCTCTTTCCTTTCTTTAAATTGTTTTATATTTTATACAGATTAAGTTGCTTTTTATCATTATATGCTATATAGCCATTAATAAATAATATGTGTGTTATTGAGTCTCAGTGTACACTGTATGTTTGTAATCTGTTATGTATATGTTTATTGTATTGTTTGTTTAGGAATTTCTGTGGCTGTCCTGGAGAAGGCGCTTAGCACGCCAAAACGCGCGTAGAAAAACAGAATTTTTCCATCATTAAGCCACTACGTTTCAACATGAAACAAACTTTTATATTCATGTTTTTGTATTAACGTTTGAAATACCTGGATTTAATTGTTTTATATTTGTCTGTATAAAACATATATGTTTATGTTATGTTGTTAAGTGTCCTATTTGTCTAACAACAATTATTTATCATGAGTTTATACTAATAAAATTAAGTTTTTAATGTACACGTTGAGTACACTGAGTCAATGTTTATATCAATGTGCTTAGTATAGGTCTATATATGGCTAGTTAACCCCTTCAGTGCCACGCCCTTTCCCCCTCCTGTGCCGGGCGTTGCATTAGTGGGTGGGGTTCATGACGAGATAGTCTCGTCATGGGCACAGCGCGACCGTGCTCCATGACGAGACTATCTCGTCATGGGCACAGAAGAGGTTAATTGCCTAGGTCTTCTTTTTTCAAATCTACACACAAACACACATACCTCACAGCCATACACACACACACACACACACACCTCAAAGCCATATATACTCACATACATGCACCCAACAGCCATACACACACACACCTTAAAGCCATATATATGCACACACACCTCACAGCCATATATATGCACACACACCTCACAGCCATATACACACTCACACACCTCACAGCCATTTATATGCTCACAAACCTCACAGCCATATACACGCACACACCCTCACAGTCATATACACATGCACACACACACCTCACAGCCATATACACACTCACACACCTCACAGCCATATACCCTCACACACACACACTCCTCACAGCCATATATACAGGTTGTGTGATGAAACAATGCATGCCTCAACAACACAAGCTTGAACCACGCGGTCTTAACCATGAACACGTCTTTGCCATGCATGCCTTTACCACTTATGCCTTTACCATGCAATTTGTGGAAAATACATGATTGGTAAAGGGAGATGTGTGGTAAAGAATACTGTCCTGCCCCTCTGCCCTGAGCCCTAAAATGCGGCCCTCCTGCAGTCTATTCTACCTGCCACAGCCCTATAAACGACCCCGACCCCCTATCCTGATCCTTAAAACCGGACCCCCTACACCCAAAAAACTACTCCAACCCTGCCCCCCTCCCTGAGCCATAAAACCACGCCCCTACCCCCTGCCCCTTTCCTGCCCCCTGCTATGAGCCCTATAAGTCAGCCCCTAAAAACTACTCCAACCCCAGCTCCCCTCCCTGAGCCCTAAAACTAGCCCCCACCTCCCCCTGCCCAACTGTCCCCTCGGCCTGAAAACTGCCCCTTTCCTGTCCCCTGACCTAAAACTCCCAATGCCCCCATCCCTGAAAACTACCCTGAGCCCCCCAGCCCTGAAAACTACCCCAACCCATACAAACAACCCCACACACCCCCAAAACCTCACTTACCTCACTGCGTTGCTTTATCTCCCGAACCTTCCTCTTCCTGCTTCCGCCAGCCAACCAGCAACTAGACCGCCCATATGCTTTAACCACACAAATGTGTGATGAAGACATATGCGTGGCTCCAAGGAAAGCATGGTTACGCTTGCAATGTCAGAACACGCGTGGCTGAGGCCACAGTGTTCCAACTGTCGCCCATATATACATGCTCATACACCTCACAGCCATATATACGCTCACATACACACTTGCACACACACACAAACACAAACAGCCATGCATGCAAATAAACACATACACGCACAGACACAAACACCTCTGAGTTCACTTCCTATTTTCCAGTCTCTTATTAGCAATTCCAGTTAAACTTGCAAACTAACCCTAGCAGGAAATGAGCAGGTGAGGAAGCAGTGAAGCAGAAGTCCCCCCAACCCAGATGCTGCAGCAGCTGCCTGACAGAACCAAAGTGGAGGGGACTTTAACATTCATTCACAGGAAATGAAGATACTCGAACAAAAAAAAACAGTCGGAGCGAAAGCATTACACTGGCTCCACTATTTAGGGTGGATGGTGTGATGCCCTTTTTTTCTGTCCGTCACTTCCAGGAAAACTTGGGGTTCGCCGTAGTACCTTATTTTTCCATGGTTAGTGTTACGATGTGTTTCCTATGTATGCCATGTTAATACCAGCTGACCTCAGTTGGTATGTTCCGTCCACCCCCGCGGCATATGGTTTGTTCCAAGTCCCTGAAGGGGACATTAGAATGTTGGTGACAGGAGTATTATTGATGGAGAGAGGAGCAAGGAATAAAGGACTCTACACTTACCTTCCTGTTGAATTAGTCTTTGTAACAGTTAGTATTAGTGACTATCGCAAAACGTGCACATTGCGCGGTTGTTGTCAATGGTAGCCACTCAGAATCCAAAAGTGAATCAGTTTCCTACTCCTGGTGTGTGGAGAGTGATGCTTTTGTGTGTGATTTAGGGAGGTATCCTGTTGTTACTGATATTAGAGGATGTTTATTATCTCAATAATGACTGGCTGCTTGTTTTTATCCTTTGTATACTTTGATAGTTTTGTACAAACAAACCGAATAAAGTTATTTGACTGACTAACTGGCTGCTTGTCTCCACAGAGGCCCTCGGTCCAAGGCGGCTTCTGAACCCAATTCGGGTGCAAATAGGAATATGTTCCTAGATCGGGATTATAAGTATATGTATACATTTTACCAGATCATTTACGAGATTTGTGCTGAAAAAACGATGAGTAGCACCGAGATATCACCCCTTTAACCCCCACCCCCCTCTCCTGCCAAGTTTGAGGTACAGAACTAGGAGTGGTGAAGTAATATTGCACCAGGTAACTCCTGCCGCAGTTGTAAGGTAGTATTACCGCCCCAAATATCGTCACTCGTATGAAGGCCCCAAGAAAAGAGAGATATTTGTATCCAGGGAGAGTTAATGACCAAAAGTACACAAAATGTTGCAGGTTTGAGTTGATGGTTTGACAGATGCTTGGAGGTTGGCCAATATGTTTAAATACACTTATCTTATACATCTTTGTGAGGAGGGAACCAGGCCTCCTGGTCGGTGGAGCTCTATGAAGGGTCAGTAGACCACCCGTAGAGCGTGCACCTACTATTGTTCACAATCTTCATGGTGCCCAAGAATATAGGGTAAAATGTGCCATAAACATTGCAGCACAGCAATCTATGTACTTAACAGTGGATGTATGTCTGTTTTAACAGTGTGTGTGTGCGTGTTTGTGCAGTCCTGTGGCTGACAGGGAGGGCAGCAGTTAGTAGCAAAAGCGCGCCCCCATTCTCCTACCTCCCTCATGTCTTTTGTGACAACAGACTACATCACTGGCTGTGCATAAGTTCAACACACACATACACAGCACAGGAAATAAAAAGGCACGCGTCCCTCTAACACAGAAAAGCGACAGCATGGATAACATGGGTCCAGTCTTCGGTCTCACACACACACAGAGCAAGCTTCACACACACAGCATAGACAGCAGCAAGCAAGCTTCCCTCACACTGCAAGGGTACAACATGGACAACAGTTCTGCAATCTTCACTCATAACCACATATATACAAGATGGGGGGAGCAGATGTACAAGCGTCCGTCACACACAGAGCACAGGCAGAAAACAGGCAGCAGCAGTGCAAACTTCCATCACACACACAAGACGTGTAGCTAAGGCTGCAGGCTTTTCATGCACAGATCGCAGTTCCAACTTCATTCACATACACGCACGCACACCGCAGCCGGACTGGGAACTGAAACTAGCCCTGGCATTCAGCTCAACCGCCCCCCAAGGGGGGTGCGAGTGGGAAGCACCACTCCCGCTGCTGCTTTTGTTACAGGCGGACGATATTGCAGCACTGTTACAAAACTGGCACAAGGGGTCCAAAACCGGCCTGACCCTTCGCCCCACTGGGGAAATACCTGGTGCCCACTACGGCCAGTCCAGCCCTAACGCTTGTGCGCGCACACACAAATACACACATTTCACGAGCATCAAAAATGCATGTGCCCAATCACACTGGGTTCACTCGAGGAAGCAAGGCCCACGCTTACTAATATATAACGAGACGCAACGCAGCAAGACAACTTGCTGCATTGCATCAAACGACGAGAGCAGTGTCATATCTACAAAGATAGGACCGATCCCTGCTCTCTCTTGTTTGTGCAGGAAGGGACACCTTTCTCACACAAAAACAATCCTCAGAGGCATTCTCCTCTTTCTATGTGTGTTGCAAAATGCAGCACATGTGGAAAGAGGAAATAACGAGGGGAAATAAAAATATTCTCCTCGTACCACCTCTGTTGGGAAGGCGCACCATTTTGGGGCATTCCCAGGTTTCCTATCTTAGTAAATCTGGGAATACGCTAAAATCCATCCTTGAAACGACTTCCCGACACCGAGTAATGCATGCAGCAACGTACACTGCCTTGTGTTACTCTAGACTTAATAACCACGCAAGGTGGTTTTTTGAGGCGTAGTACATCTCACTGAAGCCCTCGCGTTCTCTTGCGCCACCTTGCATGACACAGTGGCAACGCTTGGTTAATCCGGGCCCAGCAGTGTAAGCGTTTCTCCCCTCCTCCCCAGAACACAAGGTAGCTTTTTTCACCTGTGCTGTTGCTTGAATCCAATCAGTGTAACTGCAGAAGTGTCTCCGATTCTATCCAATCATTATTCACATAATTCACTATAGGGTTGATCAACATTGGTACAAGATGGTCGGATTGATGCCAGATTTAGGATGTCAACACACAAAAACTCTGGAGCTCTGCATCTAAATGAAGCTTGAA
The DNA here is from genome assembly GCF_964204655.1 of Triturus cristatus. Lineage (NCBI taxonomy): Eukaryota > Metazoa > Chordata > Amphibia > Caudata > Salamandridae > Triturus > Triturus cristatus. The sequence goes on from NC_140593.1 coordinate 1,194,645,889, forward strand.
CATCTGAGACGGGTTTTGGACAGTGGCGTAGCTAGACCTATGGCCGCCCTTGGCGGACCCTGCATTTGCCGCTCCGCGGCCATGTGTAAGAGTGGGAGGGTGAGGGGCTGGCGATTTCCTCGGCGGCTGCCCCGCAACGGCCGCAGGTAAGAGCGGGAAAACTTGTGCCGCCCGTGGTGGACTGGCCCCCCTTGCTACGCCACTGGTTTTGGAATCCCAGAAACATTGTGATCTGAGCTCCCTGCAGCTTCTTTACAAAAGTGACATAATATCTTCAAAAAAGAGATTTTCTTCAGCATCTGCACACACAGTGGATTGGGCAACAGAAATCAGGAGAAACTGCAGACACAAATCAAACCACAGTTCTATGTTTCCAGACACTGTGTCAGAGAGAACCAGGCAGTGGCATGTACATTTAATAATTCTATTTTATGTTAAAGAATCCTTGAAAGTAAATAATATTAAAAGTGTCTTAATACTTGGCGCTTGTTATACAAACAAGAGTATCTAGAAGATTTCAGGCACATCATTTCAGGGAAAATTGCCTTTTTCCTTTTTGTGAATGGAGGCTGAAGCAGACAATCAGGCCAACCACTATTTCAAAATGGCTTCTTTTCTCACTGTAGTTAACCAATCACAAGGAGGCAGCATCAATCTGCATACAAAAGGACCAATGAGCCGCGACTGCACTGAGATGCACTGCATGCATGATGCACTCTTAGACGGTAGAGGAAAATGTAAAGTATACTGTACCTATAAGGCCCGTTCCCCACTCTAATAATTTTATATAACACCATCCAGACCAACTCGTAGACAATAAGTAAGAAATTTAAATCATCCTTTGTGCAAAAAGAGCAGCTAGTCATTAAAAGTATTTTGGTCTCTGACATTAATATAGGAAGAAGACAGCAGTAATTTGATAAGTGCATGCTTAACCAAACATGCCCCTTTGTGACAGCCCTTCATAATTCATAGGGGTTGGGTGGGTCTGCATTTATGCACAATGAATTCATTCTAATAGTTCCTATTAAGCAGTCTGATATGCTGGATAAGGTGCGGCGACGAAGAGGAGTTAGTCAATGCGTTTTGGCCCAGTGACTTAGATGGTCTTCTTCAGGGTACAAAGAGGACCTAGTATGCAAGACGTTATAGTGGTATCACTGTTAATTAAGGTGCCAAAGAAAGTATGTCACAGTGAGAATTTGCACTACATTTGCTCAACGGGCTGGAATCAATCCACCTGGAAAAGAGTTATGGAAAGCAAAATTATTTACAAGAGGAAGAATTGAGAAATAATTAAAGAAGCGTGCAAACATTATGTAACAGCTGTTTTCATCCTGTACTAAGGCTATGGACCGAGATAAACTTTTATGATTAAATGAACTCCTTGCACAAATGTTGACTCAGATTTATTAGTCATTGTCCACAAGTTGCTCTTGATGGTGTTGAATACATTTCTTTTATGTGAGATCAATGTATAAGAAATGAATGTGTTGAAATCTGTGGAGATTGATGTTTGTGAGCCACATAAAACTCTTCCTATATACCACATATGTGTATGCATAGGTGCTCCTATGTCAATGTAAGTAGCACAGGAAGTAGAATCCCAATAGGGTTGTTTCTGGTCCTCCCTGCCACTGTAATACTTTTATTAACTTCTGTGCATGGACCTCCCCTTCGTGTACATATGGAGACTGAGGCAGCAGAGTGTTGAAGTAATAATGGTGTAGGCACAGGCTGAGAAGCTCTCTCTTTCCCATCTCAGTGGCAATCCAAGTCAGGAGCAGGACAACATTGTTGTCGCAGATTGTTCAGTTGAGGTCCAGTGTATTAAATCATTGTGTCTAAGATCACTCAAAGAGTCAGTTTCAGAGGCATGACAAGTAGACATTGGGCTGTATGGGGCATATCATCAAGGGGCCGCCATAAAATTATCGCCGCTTTAGCATCCGTTTTCGGGCAAAAAGCTGCGATCATTTTATCGCTCTATTAGCAAGGACACACTAGCGCGTGTTTCCTTGCCTTAGTGCACGGCTTCTTTCCGCCTAGCCTTGCATCGCTAATGAGATGCAAGGTAAGCGTGCCACATAAAACTACATTGTAAAATATCGCTAACGGGCCTTCCGATATTTACAAGGTGGCCCTTAGTTTTTGGCGAAAACCGCGGTTTTCGCCAAAAACTATGGTCTGCTAAAATCCTGACTTAGCTATACTTTCCATTGGAGGTGGATTATGCTGATACGACCACAGGGTTGTATCAGCAAGGTTATCGCCGTTTTCCATGGAACATCGTTGGAAAACCAGCGATGTTCCATGGAAAACACCACTATCGCTGGAAAATTATCGCTCTTGAGCTATACGTTGTTAATACAGCGCTAGAATGGCGATAATTTCCAGCGATAGGCGGCGATAAGAAATCTCACGCTAAGAGCGGCCAGCGATAATTATCGCTGCCACTTGATAATATGCCCCTTCATTCTTTGTTTCTAGGGACATGTTTTAAGTATTAAAGGAAAGTGGTCAATGACAATGGTGGATAAGTCAAGAGACAGGTATCTCATTCTATGTGTCTAAGGCACAAGGAAGTCAGTTTCAGAGGAATATGCCTGACTTATATTTAAGAACACACACCTTCTGAGATGGTGATCTTTGTGTTAAGGGCCACTGTCAGAAGGAGAATGCTGTTCTCATAAACGGGTATACTGACATATGGCTTTATCGAGCTCGGTGTCTAAGGTCACACTGGGAGGCAGCGTCAGAGGCAGGACAGAGGTGGTATGGGCACAGACGGATAATTTGAGTTTTAGGAGATGGTGGTGCTCTAGATCCTAGGTCGTACCAGGACATACCGGCCAACAGTCAAATCGAGGAACATTTTGTTTGAAAAATGTTGAGATTTGTCACTATCCAAATTATTTCCATAAATTATGGAATTTTGTTAGGGGACAGAATGATAAAAGATAATTTTTAAAAAATGTGCAAAAGATAGTTTCAGCCAAAATGTAGTTATCAATCATTCTTTGAAACAGAAAGAGTTGGCAGGTTTGTACTGGGGACAAAAGGCAGGAGTGGAACCGCCCAGGCTGTTGATCCAACCAAAGGATCTATGAGGAAATCTATCTGCTGAGCTACAGGATGGGTGTCCAGCAGGAGGAGTGAAACTATGCTGGACCGAGGATACTTACAGGCAGGTGCAGGACAAAGGACGAGGAGAAGGTTCTGTTTCCGGAGAAGATGGAAGGACGGCCAGACGAGGAGGAAGAAGAAAGAGAAAGTCGATACATACTTAGCCATTACTTACTGTCCACCTTCTTCTCATCGGGGGCACTCTTGGTCTCTCCGTTCTGACGCTCGCTGTGCTTCTGGGACAGCCGCGTGGACATGGTGGCTGCCGTGGCCACTGCTTTGAAGCTGCGCTTGCGCTTCTGCACGTTCTGCTCGGGGTGGAACACGATGATGTAGACCTTCGGCACGTAGAGCATGCCCAGAGAGACCGAGGCACTCAGGCTCATGGAAACCGTGAGAGTGGTGGTCTGGATGTAGATCTGCGGCCGTCGTGGCAAAGAAGGGAAAAGGGACCATTGTTAGTTTATGCTAATGAGGAACTCACCTACCATTGTTGTAACGTCAGCTTATGTTTTGTTACAGATATCATGCAATAGGGAATTGATAATACACCATTAAGAACTGGTAGTATAGTAGACTTCCTGTGCTGCTTTTAAATGAATGACAAACTCTTGATGGATTAAAATGATCCCTTTAGGCATGAAAATGTACTTGCAGTAGTCCATCTAGAAAGAACAATAGAAACAACAGCATTTCACACCTATCACATTACACTCCCCCGAGCCTTGTTGAGTTGGATGTAAACCTCTTTTATTGTCAGCTGATTTCATGTGATTTCTTGCATCTTCATACCCAGTTGACAGGAGAAATCCTTTCTCTTCAAACAGAATTGACTACAGTCCCCCTTTACCACTAACTGAATTGGCCATAGACTAACTTTATCCCCTAATAAATTGGCAGCAGAACACCCTAATTTCCTATAGAATTAAGTATATGTTTTCTTTATTCCATAATGATTTAACAGTTTTCTCTTCTTTATCCTCTAGTGAAATTGCATTATGTTCTCTTCACCATGTGTAAAAAGTCATCCTTTTTGGCCCTTTTCACCCCCATTTTTTGACCGATACTAGTGGTAACTGACTGACTGTGCCCTGGGCTCTGCATCCCAGGCCCAGGGCCAGTGCTCTGATGAACAAGGTATACGGTAATGAGTTATAATTACAATAGCCAATCACAGACCCTGTATGTCCCTACTATAAAATAGGTCAGGGAGGATTAGAGACCCAGTGGATTTTCTGCACTGGAGTGTGCACTGCTGTGTTGCCTGTTGTCCTTTTTAAAGACAGCCATGCTTTGCAGACTGTCTTTAAAAGTAAATTACATGCAAATTCGACTTTGGTGGTACACGTACTACCAAAGTGGTATTCTACCTTATTTTTACAGCTAGGTCACCCCTGAGATATCCTCTAGGGGCCCCTGTGGTGAGGTGCCATGCAATTATAAGCCGGGAAATTATAAAACATGTTATATGCCCTGGTGACGAAAAAACTGCCACTTCCTTTTTTCCCTTATTGTAGTTTATTAGCTCCATAGGCTACCATTTGAATATGTTATTTAATTATAACCATTGCTAGGGAGGGACTACAAATATCATTCAAATACTTAAAAGATTGACAATGATAAATCCAATAACTTGCCACTGTTGAATTTATCATGACTAGTACAGAAAAGAAGGTATAGAACTTTCTTTTCTGTGAGCCAAAATCCAGCCTTCTAGCACCCTTTCCTGATTGGTCAGCCTTAACAGTCTTAGCCAGGCTGCTTTGACAAAGTGATAAGTGGCCGCATACAGCAGAGGTGTTCTGATTGGGAAGGCTCTGAAGCTGCACAGAAAAGGCCAGGTCGGGGGCTAGGTAAATCAAAGTGGGCATCAAAGAGAGCAGGACAGTAAGGAATGCCAGTCAGGCCTACCCCCTCTTGCTATAACCCAAACCAGATGTCCGGCCCGGGAATGGAATGTGCAGGAGGTGGATTGTTAATGGAAATGAGCCACACTGGTAAGTTGGTTTAGCCAGCTCTTACTCCAAAGGAGAGAAGATCTCCATCTTAAATTTTCAAGTGCAGTGCTTTGTGGGACAAGACTATGCCACACTTTGGAGGATGCTGTCATGCTTTTGGGTTGAACCCGACACCTCATTGGACAGGGGTGCCCCCCTGCTTGTCACCCTAGATCACTGAATAAATATGTGAGCCCTGCATAGCAACTCAAATTTGCTGCCTGAAACTACAGTAAGAAGGATTGCCCTGCTGGAACCCTTGTCTCCTCCATACAGCATTACTTCCTGAAGGATTGCTCCTGTTGCACACTTGGAACTACAGCCCTGAGGACTTTGCCTTGCTTCAAAAAGGTTTCAGGAGTGGACTCCCTGAAAGCAACAGGTTAACAGAGCTTCCCTGCACCATCACACCCAAGAAGTCCCCAGCCTGGAGTGCGTCCAGTGGGCTTTTAAGGATTTGACCAGGTGCATTGTGGGAACTTCTAGACCCCTGGATTTGTGATTTAGACACTTTGAACCCTCAAGAGCAACTTCAGGAAGAAGTTCCAGAAGATTGGAGTAGTTAGGAGGAATTTTTGGAAAAAAGTTCGGCCCAACGTTGAGAGTCAACTTTCAACCACGACCCGGCCTGGATTTTAGGTACGTCCCGCTGAAAGCTCCGGAGCTCCAGACTTCCAGGATTTGACCGGGGCCTTGTGGAAAAGCAATCCAACCATGTTGCATTGAAATCAGCCTGCTGGAGGGGAATGCAAGATGTTGAGGGGAAATTCTCCAGAAAAAGTTTCTGGGTCCGAAGATAACATTTTGACCGCGGCCTCCCACTTAGTGTATCTTGCCCAGGGCTCTATCGTGGTCGGCCTTAAACTTTACTTTGTCCCGATCAAATGCGGCCAGATGTCCCAAGTTGGCACTATATGTTTTGAAGCACCATTAAGTGGTTAATCTGTAAAAATTCATATTTCTGGTTTCCTATATTGGATGTTCATCATTTTGGTGTCATTTTAGAGAAACAAATATTTCCTTTTTTTATAAATTGGTGTGGGATTTGTATTCTGTGTTGTGTCTTACTTATTTTACGTATTTGTGTAATTAAATTCTTAACGTACCAGTGTCCTAAATTAAGCCTGCCAGCTATCAGTGGTTGAGCAATGTGCATACTTAACCCTACAAATAACCCATATTTCAACAAACCCTGCTAAATTGACAGAAGACACCCTTTATCCTCTACAGAAATAACAATAGTCTTACTTTATATGGACACAGGCACCCCCACAAACACAAAACAATTTCAAATGACTCCCTTTATCACCCACTAGATTCACATTACTCTTTTGTCTTATAGATACTGTTTCGTACAAACTCTTTATTCCATATTTAATTGACAACTGGTGGCCTTCATCCATATTGATTTGACCTCTAACACATATCATACTTTCAGTGGACTGCAATCTTTCCATATTGAATTTATCCTTGACAACCACTGTCCACTCTTAAATTAATAGAAAAGTGCCACTATTCTTTATTGAATTTAACAGAAGGTAGTACAGTATTTCATTAACAGTAGGGTGAATTTATTGAAGACTTTCATTGTTGCCTAGTGAATGTCCAGCAGATTCCAAGTAGCCTCCGTGGAATCTGCAACAGACCTCTGCTTAGCAATATTGAATTTACAGAACTTCTCATTAGCCCCTGTTGAATTTACAGTATTCTTCAAACTATCACTACTGAACCGAGTGTCGCCTAGATGGTTCAATATCGATTGGTCTAGTGCTAACAGGCGACTGCGTGCAGCTCTCAATGCCGACCTTAGAAACCCTGCTGAAATAGCCGCCCTGCACAGATCGTATAAAATCGCTATCAGAAAAAGGCGGGCGGAAGTCATTGCCCAGCACTGGGAAAAGTTAGCTTATAGTTCTAACATCAAAGATGAGAGAAACGTTTGGGCAACCGTAACCTCAGCCCGTACTTTGAATTGTCTCACACCACCTCTTGGCCTCCATATCTCTAGCGTCACCTGGGAAGCCCACTTTTCCAGAATCAGCTGCATCATCCTTCCTAGTAAATACACGATTGAGTACCAGCTTTAACCCCTTCGCCACGGGGGTAATTTCCTCGCGGTGCAGGGGGCGGCGGCAGCGGCGCTGTGCTCGTGACGAGCCCAGCTCGTCATGAGGCACAGTGGAGCTGAGCTCATGATGAGCTGAGCTCGTCACGACCCCGCCCATTGATTGATTCTCCCGCACAGGTGGGGAATCAATTGTGCATGGGCGGGCCGCGACCGTTATGACGAGCCCAGCTCGTCATGAGCACAGAAGCGGTTAACCTAAGCGAGGTTGAGGAGTCTATTTGGCAGAGCCCTAGCGGGACAGCCCCAGGCCCAGATGGAGTCCCAGTTGACTTGGTTAAATGTAATTCTGATCTCTGGGCACTCCTATATATGTTTTAAATAATCTGGAATATTTCTCCATTTCTAGTTTATGGTGCACATCCATTATTGTGCCCATATTTAAGATAGGCAATTGTGTGGACCCTAGTTGTTATCGCTCAATTTTACCAATGGACACCTCCGTTAAAATCTTACTGAGGGTAATTTATAATTGGATTCGAACATGGGCTGCCGAGTAATCTATTGTGCACAGATGACAAATTGGTTTTAGGGAGAGAATAGGGACAACTGAGCAATGCCTAAATCTAAATCTGATAGTTGGCTAATACACTATTGTCTGTCCATTGTTTCTAGCACGTATGGACCTGTCCACAGCCTTTGATTGTGTGAATCGCTCTAAGCTGTGGGTTTTTCTTTTAGAGATGGGCGTGGACGAAGCACTTGTACATTTTTGGGAGAATTTACAAGAGAATATGAGGGCCGAAATTAGGTATGAGGTTAATGGAGAGCTAACCTGAGAATTTAAAGTTTACTGTGGCATCCGGCAGGGATGTGTATTAGCACCCTTACTATTTATTTTATATATATTAACAAGTCCCCATTTAAGAGAAGCCTGCTTAGATGCCCCAAAGATTAATGGTGCGCCATTGCCAGCCTTACTCTACGCAGATCATGCGGTTTTGCTCGCCCCAACACCTAGGGCCCTGCGCTCACAGGTAACTGTGTTTACTGAGTTTGTGATGGATCAACAACTTAGAACCAGTTTCACAAAGTCATATATATGGCATGTGGCCCAAAAAGAATCAAAGTCCCTTCTATGACAGTGGGTGATAAGTGTTTGGATAGTACCAATAGCTTTCCCAACCTAGGTATTATCTTTGATTCCTCCAGTTCTTAGATGCCTAATATCGCACCTCGAAGGCTCAAATTTTCTCGCTCTGTTGGGTAATTTTTCAATATTCCACATCCATCAGGAGGGAGTTCTCTTCTGCCGCTGCTGAAAATCTATAAAACTCAATGTGTCCCGATAGCTCATATGGAGGTGAAATTTGGGGTACAGTAAATAGTGGTGGTATCCAGGTAGAAGAGAACCGCTTTTGCAGAAAGATTCTGTCTATCCCCTCGACGTCCTTAAAGTATATATGTCATGAGGATCACGGGCTCAGTTACACAGAATATTATATCAAATTTAGGGCATCTCTTTGTGGATGTCGGTCTGGCAGAATGAGGATGCTGCGCTGGACCAACCTTTCATTAAAGATTGTCTATCATGTGTTAAGGGTCTCTGCATTCCCACGCTTGCTTATGTTAAGGAAAATTGCTATGGTTTGGGCAAATCGAAACTATCTGATGATCACTCCCTCTTCTTGTGGGAGGGTAAATAAAAAGTTAATAAGAGAACAGATGCTAATTCGTGGGCAACCTCTGAGGTTGTCCAGGAAAGGTAATAAACCTTTAGTATCTGCCTATCTGAGGCCATCCAAGTTCTGGAGGATTTAACAGATGGGAGAGGTAGCTTTTATTCCACCTCAGAGCTGGTACAAGTGTGGGCCTGGTGTGTTTTCCACTTGGCCATCTGCATGAGGCTACGCATGTCCCTGTCCCAGTGATGGCGTGTCTGCTCAGTCCCTGCTACACTTCTTCTGCAATTTTTACCTGAAATTTACTAGCCAGTTTTTGATTCTATATATTAAGAAGATTAATATTAACCCTAAGTGTAGCAGGCGTAGTGCCTCTACGCGTATTTCCACCAGTTTGAAAAAAACTCAGTGGAAAAACGCTCCCTCCCCCCTCCCAAATTCTTTAAAAATTAAAAAAGAAGCCACTTACCTGTGTGTCTGGCGCCTCCCCTGTCTGGACGCTCTCCCTCCTGCTCCTCGCACAAGACGTACAACGTAGTGTTTTTTTAATTACAGAAGAACGGGGGGAGGAAGGAGAGCGGCCAGGCAGGGGAGGCGGCAGACACACAGGAATGAATGGGGAGGTATTCCTTAATTGCGAATCGCAATTTGCAATTCTTAATTAAGGAATATGTAGAACATACATACATACATAGCGTTTGCGATTCTCAAATAGCGATTCGCAAAAAATCGCTATTTGAGAATCGCAAAACCAAACTTTCATACATATGGCCCCTAGTCACATATTTTCAGCACAGTTTAATGGAAATAGCCACAGGTTTATCCCTGCAGTCTAGGGATGTTGAGCCATCTTTAAGGAGGAAGTGATGTCACTTAAGGAAAATATCACCATTGATTAGTGTTGCCAGGATTATGAGAAGTGTAAAATATCCCTTAATTTATTAACCTGGCACCATCCCATACGTTCCTTTTTCAGCATCATGGAACAGGAGAAGTGATCTCGCTTTTAAAACTGACATTATTAGGTTCTGAAAACTGTTATTGAAACTAAGAGCAACTTCCATACTGACTTGCACCCCAATTTTTATAATCTTTGGTGCAAGATTTGAGAAGATGACCCTCATCGGGAAGGGCATCATGAGTTTCACCAGTTCTCTTCACCTGCAATTTAATTTAAATAGGTGCCTTTTTACTCACCCTGAAATTATTTGATAATAAGTATAATGGCAAATAAGCTTATTAAGATGTCTTCATGGAGACTTTGGACATTTACCACATGGTGAATTTTGATTTTTTTTTAATGAAGTTTATATACCACAAGCCCTTTGACTCTGGTGAGCAAAGCAATATTGTATGACAACTGAAAGATCAAATAGTCCTTCTGAGAGACATACTTTGCATTGTTAAAGAGGCAGCATATAAGAACAGGTGAAAGAGTGCACGTACAACATACAGAAGATGTGGGCATTGATGAAGAAGATGTGGGCATCGATGAAGAATATGTGGACGTCAATGAAGAAGAAGTGGGTGATTTGTAGAAGTGGGAGAATTGTAGATGCTGGTGATATGCAGGTGCATACAATACCCCTGAAACACTTGGACATCACATAGGTGATGCCGAGGGGCTATCCATTCCTTCTGTGTTTAGCCATTCTAGAGTCAGGAGATTCACTATGAGTTCAAGTTGATAGTCAGTAAGCCAGAGGTGGTTCTGAGAAGGACTAAGAGTGTGTTCCAAAGATGAGGTGTAAGAAGACTGAGGGCCATATTCACAAGGAGCTATCACCAAATTAACAGCACTTTATCGCAGCCAAAGTCGTGAAAAATGTACCTCCCTATTCACAAGCTGGTGCTAACAGCCCACAGCACCAGTTTACCCGTGATAGCGGCCGCAAAAAAACATCGCCACAGAGGATCCCCGCAACTATCGCTAATGAGATGCAGAGTAGGCGTTCCCGTGCCAAAAGCCGCGACCACACCACTCCTCACTATTCTCAACGACCAGACAGATCGTCGATAAAAACACAAAACAGGAAATAAGGCGTGTTAGCACCAGGAAATCTACACCTGCTCTGACCTGGTGTTAAGTCGGACGGCAGCAGGCACCACAAAAGGGAGCACAGCCTAGGGCCAAATCGGAAGGGCAACAGAGGTCAAGGAGCCAATCATCATGCGGCCCAAACACCCAAGAGGGCCACAACACCCACCAATACCACCCCAGTGACCCCACCCCACACCCGGAACACCCCCCATCCCGGACAACCACAGGCACAGCGCAGACAAAGACAGCGGACCCCCAGGAAGCATACGAGCTGCACAGACCCAATCTCTGACAATGTCACCATCCACTACAGGCTGAAAGGGACAACCATCCCACGCATCCTGACCATCATCACCTAACAGGCCTATGGCACCAACACAGCGGACAACCAACATCCCACCCCACACCAAGCTGCTGGAGTCGGAGTCTCACAGCCAGCCACATCCAAGTCCCCCACACCTCTCCTGGACATCACCATCACCCTGGTACCCCAGTCCCCATACGTCCAACACAATGGCAGGATCCGCTGGAGACCAAGCAAGGACCATACGCCGTAGTAGGATGCACGCACGTGTTGGGGGCAATCCACAACACACATGTCCCACCTCTGCCCCCTGGTGACACAGCACACAATCACTGCAACAGGAAGCACACGTCTCACATCAATGTGAAGGCAGCATCAGAACACCATGGAACCTCCAACAATGACGACTCCAAATACACAGCCAGTGTGCATGAGTCCTTCACCCTCCGACAGACCATCATCTACCAGCCTACCAAGGATGGCAACAATGGAAATGCACAGCCCCATGGCAAGTTTCAAATGGACACCCTACTCACCTCAACTCCACAACCATGCAACTCACAACTCTGGCAATGCACACGTCACAAAATCACTAGCAACATGCACAATAACATGCCCACCCACCAGACACGACAGAACAACTAACAATGCTAACCTAGGCAAGCCATGTACATGTCCCATCAATGGCATGGCACCTCAGCCACACAACATCCGAATGTGTGAAGAGGTGGCAACCAGGCATGTGTGACGGATGCAGAAGAACCATGATTGGGAAAGTACACAATGCCAAGAGTGGCGAAGATATGCTGGACAGACCGCAGTATGCAGAACACAACCATATCCATGGTGACACACACCTCTGGTGTATGGAGTCTAATGGATAGTGGACGCAACCATTTCACCCCTGCCTGTGGGGTCCTTGCGGAAATGTTGCCTGTTACGCCTGTTACGCCCCCCCCCCCGCCCCCAAGCGTGACCGGATTGGGATGGCCCGGTGTACGCCACGCCAGCATAGGGGTGTGAATAAAAAGCACGTAGCCCTGGGCATGGTCCTCTTCTGGAAAGCACAACGTCCCTGCCAGGGCGGCGCCTACCACCCCGCCACGAGGCCGACGCCGTCCTCGTGAGCAGAGTTGCCTGCGATGCTGTGCACCTGACGGACCCCGGCACGCTGGACCACGAACCCGACAGTCCCGCCCCTGTGCAGCCAGGCCACACTGATCACCTGCCAACACCGGTGTGTGTCAAGGAGGGCCCACCACGTGCCAGCGCAAGCTCCAAGCTCGAGGACCGCGACCTTGGCGGCCTCCTCAGTCCATCACGACCTCCACGACACAGGCCCGCTTTATTCCTTTCACGTTGACGTACTCTAATGCCGCCTTCGGACTACTCTTCGGCCCAGTTGGTCACATGTGCGAAAATGTGTCCAGATTCATCAATGGCAGTGACCCAAATTCCGGGCCAGTGGCCACAGCACCAGACCCACCCTGATCAGTGAGGCATAGTTCCATATGAGCATCTAGCAACACGTGGTGCCACTAACCCTGTTCAACGCCAGCCGGCGACATGTGGTGCCACTAACCCTGTTCAACGCCAGCCGGCGACACGTGGTACCACTAACCATGTACAATGCCACGAATGGCAGAGTCCACACCAGTGGTCGCACGGAGAGGAGTAAGAGGAAGATGCAGCTCAGTTCGGACGAAAGTGAATGGCCGGTGCTGACCGCTGCCTCAGGCTGACACCACGGCCAACTAGGTCACACATTTGATACTGAACATCGGTCATTCCAAGGCAGAATGCATTTTATCGCACGCACGGAGATGCGTAAGAGGATGACGCGTTGCAGTCCGGAGGGAACAGGATCATTGTTATGGAGGTGAGCGAACACTACCGACAACTGCCCTTCTGTCACTAACTCTGTGCCTCGAGAGCCCACGACACGTGGCTGTGTGCCACTGCTGAGCGCTGGGTCCAGCCTACACTGCAGGCCAGTAGGTCACAGAGTCTTGATTTAGAAATGATGGAGTTCATATCAGTGTACTGCCAGCATTGCAGTCTGCACACCCTCTCAGCACCTGTGCCACTAAGTCTGTTCCCCGACATTCATGGACACTCACTGGTCGTACATTTGTGGCGTTTGAGTCTATGGACTAGGGGCTTGTTTTTATCTGCCTGTAGCTGATACCGAGTTGTTGGTGTGAACGGGGTTTGCGCTTTCCACTCCTCCATTTGCTGCTTCCAGATGATATCAGACCTTCCGCATCATGCCCTGGAGGACAGCTTCCACTGTCCCTCAAAACACTCTGCAACATACACCTCGGACATTGATGAGGACCCGCTCAGGTCGCATGGCCCATCTGACTGCACCGCAATTCAACATCCCGTGGCTGGGTGCCTGTGCCAGCCGCTGTGCATCCGGGGCGACTAACTCTGTGCTGGTCCAGGACCCCTTCCGAAAAATAGGATGGCCATTGAAGCGTTGGCCTTGGGGTCATCAACGCCATGTCTCTGTGGCCCAGTGCTGTACGCAGCCTCCAGCCCCAACTGCGTCCCACCAGGGCTCACACACCAAATCAAGTCCTGACCGGCCTGGACGTCGCACCACCGCAAGGACCACCTCCAACAGCCATCTGCCACACTCGACAGGGTGGTCCTGACAGACTTACGGAGTTGCTCAGACCTGTCGAGGATGCCATCATCGGCCTGATACCCTGCTCAGCACTCCAGGTGCCAGTGACTCAGTGCACCGCAAGCCATTGTCCGTTACTGATTGACTTTTGTGCTGTGGAGATGTTGCGCAGCAATGTCACCTCATGCACTGGGGAAAACCTGGGACTATGACGAGGAAGATGTGTCAAGTGTGCGGACGGGAGATGGCACAGACAATGGGAGGGCAGGAGGCGACATCCCCAAGGCAGGAATGCAGACTGGAGGTGGTAGTCAAGCTACACACCCGGAACCATTACTGGGTATTGCACTGTGGACTGTGCACGCAACTGTCACCTCTGACATTGTGGGAGACCTGGGACGTTGATGAGGAAGTTGATACCAGTGTAACAAACCCCACTGCATCTGCATCAGGACTAACACGCAGGGACACAATCCTAACATTTCCTTCACATGAGCGCACTCATCTCTAGTGCCCCTACCTCAGTGCACTGCAACTCACGGAACCTCCTGACTGAATTTCGGGTGACATCTGTCATTACTCCGCCTTCCTCCATGTTGCTGTGCAATTGACTCTGTTATGCATGTGTTTGCTGTTCCTGTTGCACTGGTGTCCAATGTTCAAGTTGTTGCCAGCACCAAGCATTCCGTGTGGACTGCCTTACACTCACCCCACACACATCCAGCACAGGTGTCACTGTACATGTGGCCCTGCCAATAAAGGGTCCAGGCGCATGTGCCCGTAGCCAGTTCAACATGATATCGGCATGTGTCCCTGTGGCCTTGTTGTATGTATGAGGGCCCTGGGCCCTACGACATTACATTGTGCTGTGTACATCGGATGCAGACGTGTCACAGCAGGCAGCGGGTTGTAGCTTGGACATGTAGCTTTGTCGTCCCCCACTCAATTTGTAAGGGGAGTGTACAGGGCCGTCGCACGCAGAGCCAACATGGGTGTGTGACTGCTATTTGAGCACCCCTGCCTGTGGTTCTGTACTGTGAATGTGCATCTGCATGTGTCTCTAAGGCAGTGTGGGTCTCCTTAGTGGGGTGTTGGTGGCCCCTGAAGGGTGATAGACACCTACGTATGTGTCCTGGTTCGCAGTCCATGGTTTAGGCCCACACCTGTTGGGCCACCTCCTTTTGGCATGCAGACACATGGCATTGGGGTGCGATGTGTGGGTGGGTGAAGTGTCGTGAGCCAGCTGTGCTTGCGGGTGCTTCCTGCTGTGTGGTCTGTTGCAGGCTCGGTGCTCTCCTCTAAGTATCTTGGCAGTCCGGGTCCTGGTGGGGGGTTGCGTGGGATATCCATGTGCTGTTGTAGGGCATCGGTGTCGACGGTGTGGTGGTCCTCTCGGGCATCACTGATGTGTTGTATTCTATGCTCTGCTGAAGGTGTTGTGTGCCCCTCTGCGATGTGAGGGGGAGGTGCGTATTGACTTTGTGTTGACATATATGTTGGCGCATTGTGCAGGTTTGCATGCAGACTGTTTGGGGGTGCAGGATTCTTCTGCTGGACAGTGTACATTTGGTCTACATGACGGACGTGAGGTCGTACGCGTACATTTCCATTTCACAGTTTCCGGCTCAGTCAGATGTAGTAGGCATGTTTCTGTGCATGTGCGGAGCCAGTTGTGTCCTCTGTTCTGCAGTGTCGGCTATGCGCATTGTTCCTCGTTGTCGTCAATGTGGTTGTGCTGTTCGTGCTATGTGTGTGTGCTGCAGTGTGCCAAGGGGATCTGGGCCATGGACCTGGGTGATTGTGGGTGTGCAGTGTGGTACACCTCGTTGTGCATGTATGCCATTGTGCCCACTCCCCCGTCCCCCCAGTCCCTGTTCGTTGCACTCCCTGTTGATGTTGTGTCAGGTCCTCTCGAGCTGTGTCTGTACTCCCTACTCCTTGCACCGTCTCCACACTGATGACTGTGGCCTGGGTTTCCTTCATCTCTTCCGGTGGCGCTGGACTGCCACCTCCTGTCGCCATTGCTGCCTTCCTGTTGGCAGCGGGTTTGTGCCTGGTTTAGGCAGTCACGTAATGCCGGCGCTTATTTGCCTCCTGGATTGGCCTCCTCGGCACTCCGCCTGCAATCCAGGTGGTCTGCTTGTGGGTCAGTTGGTGGTAGTCTTCTGTCACCTCCGAGACGCTGGTCATGTTTTCCTGTGGTCTGCACCCCGTCTTCCTCTCCCTCTTCTCCTTGGCCTTCCCCGGCCCTGTTGTTCCTTGCTGGTAGTCTGTGGGGGTTGTGGGGTTCGGGTTGGCCCCTGCGCTGTGTCAGGGTGCATCCATGTTCCTACGCACTTTGGATTGTTTTTGGTGTATTTTTTCTGTGGTTTTTATATTGCATGGTTCCACCAGACGCGTGGGATTTGCAGGCCTGTGGCTGCTTTTCGCTACTTTTTGTACTGCGGTTGGCCTCGACGCATGTTTGTTTGCATTCGCGTATCGCATTTATGCGGAGTGCCGTTGATTTTGACGCGCACATTTGGCACGTTATCTGGTGACTATCGCATGCTACCGCATTGTTGTGAATCCCACGTTGTCACGGGGTTATTTTCCCGCGATAGGCTGCGATATTAAAAGTTGCGTTATGCTACTCTTGCGGTAGTTATCACACGTTCTTGTGAATATACCCCTGAGTGTTGTGAATCTTGATACAGGATGGTGCCGGTGTGAAGCGGTGGATGGGTGTCTTGACATGCTGCAGAATATTTGTGTGTGAAAATGTATAATCTTATCAAAGAGGAAAAAATGTACATTGGAGCAATCCCACCAGTGAGTAATCACAATAGTCCAGTTTACAGAAAGACAGTGAATTTATTGGGGTATGGGCAGCGTACAAGGGGGACCAGGATTGCTAGATTTTCCTGATATCGAACGTGATCACCATAAATGTGTGTTTGGTGAATTATTCAAGCAAGTTTCACGTTTAAGTTAAATTGTACCCGAACATTCCTGGCTTGTGGGTGGGTGTCAGGATGTTGGGAGGGGACACAACTGTAGAAAGAAACATTGTGGACCTTCTTTGCTTGGAAGGAGATGAGCTGAATTTTAGCAGATCATTGGGCAGTAGAGTGCCCACCAGCGTCTAATGGAATATTTGTGCTCCTTTGGTCAAGGACGGATCATGGGGAATTCCTGGGGATTTCAGTTTATCTTTACAAAAGACTATGGGGCAAATTAGCAACGCTTTGCTCAAATTTTTTTATCGCCGGATATCGCTGGATTTTATCGCCGAGATAGCATGTTATTAGCAACGCGTATTTCCAAGGCAATATTAAATCCAGCGATAGCCGTGATAACAAGCTGTATCACGGGAAAACAAGCGATGATTTCCCTGCGATACTGCAAACCTTGCTGATAGGCAGGCATGGACTCAGCCATGCAATCCACCTCCCATGTTAAAGATGGCTAAGTTGTACTTTTAGCAGGTGTTAAAAACCTGCAATAAAGGGGGCTTAGAGCGGCTTTAAGCTCGCATCGCGGGTCTTGTGCAGCCTTGCTTATATCCTGAAGCTGTGCTAGCGAGTGTTTGCCATGGTGTTGTGTGGAGGAACGCCCACTTTGCATGTCATTAGCGATAAATATCGCTGACATGCAAAGCGGCACCAAAACGGTCACTTTCACCATAAAGCTGTCACTAACAGCTGTTAACGACAGCTTGCTAATAGTGCGATAGAAATATCGCCGCTTTAGCGCAAAAAGTGCCGCTATAGCGGCGATACCGCCCTTGCTAATATGCCCCAATGTTGTTTCTGTTCATCGAGCAGGAGTGCGATGTATGTTCAGTTTACTGGCTTTACAGATAGCAGTTCAGTTTCCAGCACTGGCGGTGACGGGTAGGTTATGACCACCTCAGGCAACATGAAACTATAGCTAATGGGCTAGCCTGTGATACCGCCAAGAGCTGATTGAAGCACTAATACCTGTCGCTCTAGGTTGCTCCACTGCGACGATTGGCACGCCTTAGTGGTGCCAGACCCAGATAGTGATAGTATCACCCTCTGTACACTGTAGATAGAAACACACACAGGTCCTGACGAAATGCCATGAGGACATGAAACATGTTGACCACTAGAGTAGGAGACAGTTAGAGACAAATACAAGTCACACTAACTGTCCATCTTCCTCTAAGTTTTTAATGAGGTGGACAGCTGTCCTAAATAAACACATTTAACAGACTACCCAACCTTTTTTAACTCACTCTACTCATCTACACTCCTTTAGGCCCCTCACACCCACGCACTCAACGGCAAGGAACAAAAGATCTCCGCTAAAGAGCCCCTTCACGGGTGTCCGTCGGGCATTGCACCGCCGGCCCGACGAGGAGCAGGCCCAGATGATGAAGCATGACACCGAGCTTGCTGGGTGTGTGAGGGCATTAGTTGCGAATATGGGAACTCCCCTTCCCTACCTATAGGTTCTTTGAGTCCAATCAATATCGACGGATTTGAGAATTGACCTCACTAAAAACCATCCCCTTAAGGAACTGCATACCCTTTCTAAATATAGTCTATCCGGGGCATGTATGCTGGACTTCTTGTAAAAGCCCTTCTGTCCTCCCCCTTTTGTTAATAGCAGTTCAGTTTTGCCATTGGCCGGACAGATCCACATATACATTGAGTCTACGTTTTGAGTGCAAGAAAATTCACATTATCTCTAGCCCCTTTCAAGTGCATCTGGGTGTTATCGGCTAACGTGTGGCAAACAAGGGAAAGACATTTTAACCAGGCTTGTATTTGGGCGAGAAGTAAGATGAATAATATTGGTGACAATGTTAACAATGGTCACCCACAATACCAGCCAGAATGTATTCCAGTGGGGGAAGATTGTCTTGTTTTACGTGGATTTATAGTGTCTCCTCAGCTCCACACCCTTTAGAATTTTACGTCCTGGAAACAGGGCACCGAACGTGAGACACTTCTACAGACAGGTTGAAGGCAACGTAGGGAGTGCCAAAGAGTGGACTCATGTGCCACTACCCATCACACACAAATCATGCTGCATTTCTCAGGAGTGCCCATACAACCTGCTCTTTTGTTTATACTGCAATACATAAACAGTCATCTGCCTGGCAATCACAGTAATAAGTCTTGGGCTACCAGGCAACACCCCCTCAAACAACTTTAACAATATAAGTCGGGACCTGCAGGCTCCTCAGCAATGGCCACGACAAAGTGCTATTCCAAATGAAAGTGCTAGCTACCAACCCCATAAGTTGATTCCACTCAAGCACTTAACTATCCTGCTCACTTGCACAAAACCACACCTACCCAGGAGTGGCACAGGCCACCACCTAGTTTGTATACAGGATACCATATCTAACGCTAAAGCAACAGCCACCACCAGCTCGCTTTCACGCATTGCTAGCTCCATGCTGACACACAAATAGACCTGCAAGTCAGAACCTATTGAGAAGGGCACACTAGACAAGCTGCAACTACACCTGTAGTCATAACATGCCTACCCCAGGCAAAGTGACCTGAAACTCCAGAGCACCTGCAGTCTAAGCCAAAGCCACGCACAAGAGACCGAGCAAAATCACGCCATGCCGAATGCTTCCATCATTGCCCATGGAAAGATAGCACACCAAAAGCCACCGTGGCACTGCGTCTATGCACTTTTATGCTACAGACACCCAATGGACACAGTCCAAGAAACACAACCCCTTCCAGATGTGATCTACCAGCACCGACAGTGATTCCAGCATCCATTGCTGTCAACTGAGGGCCCTAATCCCTAAACTCTACCTCTCAGCATCACCAGCCAAAAGACAAGTCAGATGGTACCTGGCACAAGGACCACGGGGACCACAGAGAAGAGCCGAAGCTGCAGGAGAGTTCACCAAGAGAAGCCGCGGCTTGACAAGCAACAGACGTCATGCAACTGCAGCCTTGATGGCCACAAGTGAGGCGGCAGCGTCAAGATGCCTTGCTTCATCAAACACAAAATGCTTCTCCTTGCTGTTCGGTGGAAAGTTTCTTGCATGTCACCAGACCAAACTTTAATAATTCAGCCAGACCAGGGGGCATATCAGCAACGAGGCGATAAAAAATTATCACCGCTTTTGCATCCGTTTTCAGCCGAAAAGCAGTGATAATTTTATCGCCTAATCAGCAACGTCACGCTATCGCGTGAAACCTTGCATTAGCGCCTGAATTCTGAATGCCCAGCTTTGCATCTCTAATGAGATGCAAAGTGGGCGTTCCTGCCCTGACATGACTGGAGAAATGTCGCTAAGCGACATTTCTCCTATCATCAAGCCCCACGCTATGAAGCATAGCGTCAAGAAAAGTAGCGATAACCCCTGTTATCGCTACTTTCCTTACGCCTGCTTCAGGACTGACTTAGCCATGATATCCTATGGAAGGTGGATATCATGGCTAAGTTTGCCTTGCCCTATCATCAAGCTAACGCCAAACTTCGTGAGATTATCGCTGGGTTTCCAGCGTTAATATCACGTTTGGCAGTTAGCGCTAGAATTTTTATCGCTTTTGAGATAAGCGTTGCTAATAGCACGCTATCTCAGCGATAAAAATCCATGTTAGCCGACGATAATTATCCTAGCGCTAAGTGCGCTTAGCGATAATTATCGCCGGTCCTAGATGATATGCCCCCAGGTTTCTATTCTTCCCACTGGGTCCAAATCTCAAAGCCACAAAGATCTGATCCACATTTCCCATGTGAGTTCTAGGCTCTGTTAATCTGGACACACAATGAAAATATAACTTTACCACTGGTGTGAATTATCTGCAGCCCCTCACCAGGGTAAGAAGCGGCTCTTATTAAGTGCCCAATGGGTCCCTCTGTGATGCATGTATATGTCCAGCACATGGAAACGTGATCTATATAGGTGGTAATCAATCAATCATTCAACCAATCTTTATGTCCAGACATGTCCTATGCTGTACTTTCTCTGTTCCATAGATGCTGGGTTGTAGTATGAAATTTAATTATCATGAAACTGTGATGTGTAATTATTGTTGTTTAATTTTGTTTAATTGCAAAATCAGTTTAATAAATCTCCCGGTGGACGAATTTTATTCCCAAAATGTGTAGAGAAATTGAATAATGTCTATTCTATAAATGTAACATAAAATTAAAAAGGCTATACGAAGATGTAGTTGTAGTGGAATCATTCCCTTTATTTTGTTTCATTTTCTTTGCAAGGAAACACACTTTCAGCTAAAGTTGAGATGTGATATGATGTCATGAACCAAGTCTTTAAGGAGGTAACTGCCCTCAAATGTGGCGAAAGTAAATGATAAAGTGACAGTGAGAAAATGTACATATAATTATTGATGATTTCATTATTTTAAAATGTAATAATAAACCGAATTAAAGATAAATTCAACTTTTAGACGTCTATAAAAAATTACTGTAATGAAACACATTATTTTTGCTAAAATTTACTAAACATTACATAAAAATAAAAATGTTAGTCGGTGTGGGTATTTTTTTAAATGATTGTTTTAAATTGATCACTTATAAATTGAAATAATATATTTAAATTAATTTAATAAATGTTTAATTTGATGTCTTAGTGTGCTGTAAAATTTTATTTTATTAGTTTTATGTTAATGAAAATTATTTCAAATTAGTTTGCATTTATTTTATAGATTAAAATATTTTAAATATTGTTTTAAAGATTAATAAACGTTAACAATTTTCCTTATATATTCCTGTAAAGAAATCTTCACATCTCAACAAATAACGCGCAGTTACATACTAATGGTAACTTTGCACTTTTAAATTCGGTTGTAGGAAGCTCCGCCCATTGATTTGAGGGGGTAAAGATGGGCAAGCGTGGACCTAGGTGTAAATCTCCACACAGAAATGGTGAACAGCAAAAAGTGGAGAGATAAGCCTAGATGTAGTAGTAAATATACATGTGAGTAAAAATAGATATGTTTATTTACTGTTGTGAATCAAGCCCAGAATATGGCGCCTCAAAGAAACGTCCTTACCAGCAGGTCTCTCCTTCTCCTCGAATGTGTACGCCAGCAGGAGTTATATTTTAATAACACTTATCACAGATTCCTATCATTGTCCTAGTTCAATAGAAGCTCCCTATGCCTGAGTTTTTGAGTAGAGGTTGGTGAGCTCAAATCTGTGCTTTCATGGGTTTTAGAGAGGTGTGTGTGCCTGTGTGTGTTTTTGTGAACTTCTGGTTTTTAGCAAAAAAGTGTTTTTGTGCAATTTTAATTGTCCTGATATGAGGTCATGGACAGTTTTGTGCCTTTACTTTGGTAAAGTAAATGTATTTTTCAACCTGGTAGTGAGGCACCCATTTGGTTTGGGAAAGATATGTAGTTTTCAGTGTGTGCAATTTCAGCTCACTGTGAAGGTCAGTTTCTATGCACAATTACTGTAGCTTTTTTAGGGCTGGATTGACTTTGCAGCTGTTGCCAGAAGTACTAGTGAAAGAGGGGCTTTCAGACAACGGCATTGGCTGTAGGTCAGCCAATCAAACTGTCTCAAACAGCCTGCCTCTTTCTGATATCTGGGGAGGATGATTTCCAATTAGGGATTATAGCTGCTACGATTGTTGCTTTGTTTTAACCCTGGCAAGGCTTTTGTGACCTTTGTACACTTCAAACAGGGCTGCATGCTGTAAGGTGGGGTGTCCTGGGCCCTAGGCTCTCATGCTAATGGGTAACACCACAGGCACAAGTTGGCGGAGTAATCAACTGGCCCCGAGCACGAGTGCTCGGGCTCTTTTATTGACAGATCGTGTATGAAGACACAAGGGGCACCCTACTCACTCGGAACCAGGGTACTTACAATTAAACTTTTATTGCCTAAAACCCCTTTGCGACCGCAAAAAACGGTCGTACATCTGGCCCTCAAAGTGTACAAGAAAACAGAACATTGAAAAAAGCATCTTAGGGGCATATCATCAAGGACCGGCGATAATTATCGCTAAGCGCACTTAGCGCTAGGATAATTATCGCCGGGTAACGTGGAATTTTATCACTGAGATAGCATGCTATTAGCAACGCTTATCTCAAAAGCGATAAAATTCCAAGCGCTGACTGCCAAATGTGAGATTATCGCTGGGAATCCAGCGATAATCTCACAAAGTTTGGCGATAGCTTGATGATAGGGCAAGGCATACTTAGCCGTGATATCCACCTTACATAGGATATCATGGCTAAGTCAGTCTTGAAGCAGGTGTAAGGAAAGTAGCGATAACAGAGGTTATTGCTACTTTGCTTGTCGCTCTGCAGGTTAGCGTGCCCTTTGATAATTGGAGAAATGTCGCTTAGCGACATTTCTCCAGTTATGTCAGGGCAGGAACGCCCACTTTGCATCTCATTAGAGATGCGAAGCTGGGCGTTCAGAATACAGGCGCTAATGCAAGGGTTCACGCGATAGCGTGACCTTGCTGATTAGGCGATAAAATTATCTCCGCTTTTCGTCTGAAAACGGACCCGAAAACGGACGCAAAAGCGGCGATAATTTTTTATCGACTCGTTGATGATATGCCCCTTACTTATTTCCTACCTCATGAATAAACATTTTGGTTGACTAGAGTTAATGTGAAAATGTTATCTTAAGCATAGCCGATTTTACACATCTTGGCATAAAAAGTCTTCTGTTTGTCAACCCCAGTCTTGTGTTGATGACCAGATCTGCTCTCTGGCTTGCATTTCAGGTAAGCAGACAAGCATCGGAAACATGAACTCTGAACACACGTGCAATCTAGGACTCTGTGCGCGATTCACAGAACTAACTTAAGACAAAATCCCAAACTTACTACCATTTTGGTATTCACAGAAGGCACTTACTCATTTCGGTATTCACAGAAGTTAGGAGTCCTAACATTAGCACTCCTAAATGCCTTCTGTGAATACCGAAAGTCTTAAAATTAGGATTTTTCTCAATTTAGTAGTAGTAAAGTTAGGAGTCCTAACTTTAGGACTCCTAAATGCCTTCTGTGAATACCAAAAGCCTTAAAATTATGATTTTTCTCAGTTTAGTAGTAGTAAAGTTAGGAGTCCTAACTTTAGGACTCCTAAACTGAGAAAAATGTTAATTTTAAGACTTTCGGTGTTCACAGAAGGCATTTAGGAGTCCTAAAGTTAGGACTCCTAACTTCTGTGAATACCGAAGTGAGTAAGTGTTTTCTGTGAATACCAAAATGAGTAAGTGCCTTCTGTGAATACCAAAATGGTAGTAAGTTTAGGATTTTGTCTTAAGTTAGTTCTGTGAATCGGGCCCTATATGTTTGGAATCCTATGGACGTAGAAAAATGCCAGTAGTTTTACAGTACATAATGTATTTTAAGGCACCAAGGCACAGACCAACAAGGCTAATATCCGGTCTCTGGCTTCCTTTTTACTAATTATTCAATGCACTTCCTTTTTTAGGTCTCGCAGACCTGCGTTGCAGCGAGCATGCGCTGCTCGCTCTGCAAGGCTTTTTGTAATCGGGATATTTTAGAAGTGGAGTTGAAGCCACGGGTGTCATCTTTTATGCTAAACGCTGGGTCGTGATTGAGAATGAGGCTTTTTTGTTACCCCCCTGTCTCCTTCTTGGACAGCCCATACGGACTGGGATTTTTACTTGCGGTGTTATACATTCCCCTTTAACTAAAGGGTAAGCACTATTTGTTTTAATTTGCGTAATGGCGACAGCTTGTTTCAGTCGCCTTTGGCAAGGGCGGCCGCTTGTTTATATTTGTATCGCGTTTTCACTTAAAGTGAAATCGCGATGCAAATATAAACGCTAGGTTTATTTATTTATTTTGACTTTATTTCTGAGCGCGGCGCCTGCTTTAGGAATACCGCGCTCCAGTTATTTATTACTTTAATTTGGAGTGTGGTGCCGGCTTCATGGACACCGCGCTCTTATTTTTACAATGCAACACCTATAGCATTGTAAATACGGAATGGGGTCTCAAATCGAAACTGGCCCGTTGATCTTGTTTGTTTAGCCTATCACCGATGGTAGCTGTGCCAAGCTGTGACTGGACTTCCTTATCACGTGACTAGCCGTCGTTGCTAACGGGCATTCCTCTAATAGGCTTCTCGCATTACATGTATGCGCAGAAGCTAGGCCGTAGGTCGTATGCCACGCGAGGTTGCATGGTTGCCAAGGATTACTTCTCTAATGTACGATTGTCACTACCATTCACCTACTAAAGTTGGTTAGAGTTGAAAAGCAAAGCGAAGGATATCGGGCTTTAAAGGCCACCTGTGGGCAGGTCGGAGGTAAGGGCAGGTTCGCCAATCTGTTCTCTTTCATGAGGCTCGGTATGTACGTAGGTAGCAGCTTCTGCTGTGGGCTGCCTTTGGAGGTAGCAGATCCATTAAGAACAGCCCCAAACTCAGTGGTCTTCCTCTACCTTATATTATATTTAGCTGCCTGGTAATAAGTCGATCGTGTAGGGGACACTTTGTAGTAGCCAATAGTTCATAGTTACCAATATTTCAGGTTGCTTATGTGTGACAGTTCTAAGATTTTAGTGTGGGAACCAGTGACATTGTACTGCCAAATGTGTGATGCTTTCTCATAAGTAAATGTTCTCTGTTACTAGGGTGTGTGGAAGGGGTAGTGGTCTTCGGTATTTCTCAAAGCGATCAGTCCTGTTCTCCCCTTTGCACCTCTTACCTCTGCAGTCTCTCACACTACGGCCCTTTTTCTCCCCCACTTCTTTTTTTAAATCCTTCATCTGCATATCTTGCATGTCATCCCCTATCTGGTAATCACGTTCATTTCACTCTGTACTCTGCACCACGCATCCACCCATTCTTTCGTCCCTCATCTGAAGACGCATCATTTTCTTTATATTTGTGCAGTGTCAGTGTTGTGACAGCTGTGTGTGTATACCTCCTTCACACGCTCCTGTAAAATGGCAATTACAATTGGCACATGTGTGAACATTGCTCTGTGTGGTATGCGAAGAGACCAAGTACCGGATGAGCTTGTAGCGTGAACAACTGTAGCACTCACTAAAAGGCAGCAGGAGAAACTCTTAAGATCTATCAATTATGCCCACATTAATATTTGTGATGCAACTTAAAACAGTTATGTGGAATGTCAAGAGGCTGAAAAACACCATTAAACATCAGCGTGCTTCATCTCTCCCAGCTCGATTGAAATTTCATACAGCTCTGTTACAGGAGACAGATCTTAATGATCCAGAGGCTGTTAAGCTTAAACAAGCATTTGCAATGCAATAGGTCTCGCACTTACCCAAGTTTGAGCTCTTCGCATTGTAACTGACAATGCCTTTTATTTATGTTTTGGTTTTTAAAACATAAATAAAAGGCATTGTCATTTACAAATCCAATAGCTTAAACTTGCGTAAATGCGAGACCTATTGCATTGCAAATGCTTGTTCTACATAACATTTTGTCATGCTGCGCATGTGCACAACATTCTGGTTTGAGCTTGGTTATTTCTGCCTGTCCTGCTTCATCTGTGCACTACAATTCGATAGAAATGGTGAAACTGTCTAACTTGTCTTTCTCAAATAAGGTATTTTTCACGTTGTATTTTATTTCTATTTGTTAATCTTACTTTACCTAAAGGTGCAATAGCTAGCATCACAAACACAAAGAAAGAGTGGCCTTAACTCAGATTTCTCCTCACATAGAGGTCTCTCGTAAATCCTCAACTAAGATTCTTTAGCAATCTGTCAGAAATGTGACTGCCTCGAAGAAACCCTCACCAGAAGCCTGCATAGGAGACCTTTAGCCGTCGTGCAGCTCTTTTTCAAAGCACATACTCGTGCTTGCGGGAGCGCGCACGCATACACGCACGCACCACATTGCTTTTAAACATGATTGCAGTGCCAGCAGTGTGTTTGTTTTCTTTAATGTGCTTCAAAATATCAGCATTACTAGCTAATCAAACCGCAACAGCGAGACATGCCACTGCGCCAGCGGGGCGCTTCCAAGCCATATGTTTATTTGACTTGTTTCTGTTTCTTTTTGCAGCCCCTCTCTCCTTCTACGTATCAGGTCTCTGTGTCCTTTCAAACAACCCCCATTATCTCTCGGTCCCTCGCTACCACCGATCCCATCCAAACTGTCGTCTTCTGTTACTAAATGCAACGTTGTCCCCTCCCCTGAGTGCAGGCAAAAACACTTAAAGGGGCAGGCCGACTCCAGACCTGGTATCAGCATGCTTGTCACTCCTTCTTTCCTATATTCACACTCCCGTTCCTAGGAACATCCCACCGGTAGCCAGGTTTTAAAAAAGTTTTGTTCTCTCTCTCCCAAAAACAAATCGAGAGTACCTCCAGGAAACAGTGGATAGATATTTTAACTATGCAGCCAAAATAAAATTAACCTTAGTTTGCCCCCTCACAGCCTAAGTGCTTTTGAACTGATTTTTTCTGTGTCACATAGCATCATGCATAGCGTAACAACCTGTCTGTTTCTTTGCTATGTAACCAGCGGTCGAAGTGCGTTAAAAAAGTACGGGGACTGCTTTTAGGGAACTTCTCAGCTTTCTCTTTCTCTCCCGTGTGCTCCCCCCCAACCCCTGTGATCTGTTTCTCATGTACTTTTCCCCTGTTCCCTCGCTGTCTGTTGTTGTCACCCTCGTGGGCTTTTCCTCCCGTTCCTTATGTCACTGTGCTGTTTCTCGCACTCATGTGTTCTTACCCACCACCAAAACCTTTGTAAAACCCCTGAAACAGTCATGAGGAAGCAAAATGAAGTGTTCAATATCGCACGCTGCATCAAATCACAAATCTAGGTTACAATTTCTAAATTAAAACGTGACAACAATGAATTGAAACAATATTAAAAATGTGGGTTTTGTTACCTTTTATTTCTAAATTGATTGATTGATTGATGTGGAGCTTATATAGCGCAACTATCGCCCTACGGGCATCCTGGCGCTTTTTGACTTAAAGACAGCATCAGAAGGTGACAGAGGGAGAGTCAGGAAGAAAACCTGCCTGGATTAAACTTTAGGATATAACCAGGTCTTAAGTCCCTTGCGAAATTCAAGTAGGGAGTTACACTGTCGCAGGTTCACAGGGAGCTTGTTCCACAAGCCGGATGCTACTATGCTGAAGGATCTTCCGCCTACCCTAGTGCGCTTAAATCTCGGAATCACCAGAAGACCAGCCGTAGAAGAGCGAAGTTGCCTGCTTGGTAGGTAGCGAGCAAACTTATCCTGTAGAGGGGCTGGGCCCAGTCCATGTACTGCTCTAAAGGTTAGGCACAAGGACTTAAAGACGACCCTTTCCCCCACAGGGAGCCAATGTAAGTCCCTTAGTGCTTTGGCCGGCGAAGAACAACGTCGCCTATCAAGCACTAGCTTGGCTGCGGCTGACTGAATCCTCAGCAATCCTTGGAGGATATACTGTGGAGCCCCCAGATAAAGGGAGTTGCAGTAGTCAAGTCTGCTTAATACCGTGCTGCGTACCACTGTAGCTTGCGACTCCCTGGGGAGCAGAGGAAGAATACTCCGAAGTAGCCGCAGCAAGGCAAAGCAGACATTGGCAGTCTTGCTTGCCTGGGACACCATCTGGAGGTCGTCATCGATGATCACCCCAAGGTTGCGAGCCTTCCTGACTGGTATGAGGGGTCCTTCCTCCGGTGTGAGCCGGAAATCAGGAGGGAGGTATTTGGGAATCCTAAATGGCGAGCAGAAGACCACCTCAGTTTTACCGCTATTAAACTGTAGGGAGTTCCTTCTGAGCCAATTCGTAGTCTGGTTCATACACTGATGGAAGCGGTCCATGGATAGTGCATCCTTCCCTTCTAAAGGGAAGGCCAGTTGCGTATCGTCAGCGTAGTTCACCAAGCTGACTCCGAAAGATTTTATTAACGGGAACGGGGGCCACAGGTAGATGTTAAAAAGGATGGGACTAATTGCGGACCCCTGCGGCACCCCGTACGCAACTGGAGACCTGCTAGAGGAGAACGGTGGCAGGGTAACAACCTGCTGTCTGTCTTCTAGGTAAGAATGAAACAATTGCAGCGCTCTACCCTTTACACCTATCTGCCTCAGCCTCTCTAACAAGACTGGGTGGCTCACCATATCGAATGCTGCCGACATATCAGGAAGCACCAGGATCATAGCATTCCCGTTGTCGGCACGCATTCGAAGGTGGTCCAGCATGGTGGTTAATGCTGTTTCGGTTCCGTGGCCAGGACGGAAACCGAACTGGTCCCTGTCTAGCAGAGAGTTCTCCTCCAGAAACTGAGACAGAGTCTTACTTACAGACTTTTCCAGTATTTTCACCGGGTAAGGCAAAAGAGAAATGGGCCTGAAGTTAGCTGGCACCAGAGGATCCAGGTTCGGCTTTTTTATCAGTGGGGTTACCACTGCTAATTTCCAACAGCCTGGAACAGCTCCAGCCATCAGGGATTGATTGCAGATCATCCTTAACCAGGGGAAAGTGTTGCGTCCGTGAAGCTTCCATATCTTATGGGGAAGAGGATCTAGGGGAGAACCAGACGACACACTTTCAGTCAGATTGCCAAAAACTTCCTGAGAGAGAAGTTGAAAACTGTCCAGGACAGCAGTCAGTTTTTGATCTCCGTCAGCCGGGCTGATTGTTTCCTCAGGACTGTCCTGGATGTTGTCCTGCAAATTGTTCACAATGTTAGAGATCTTCTCCTGAAAAAAGGAGGCGATTTCGCTACACAGAGTTTGCGAGGGGGCGACTCTGTTATTCATGCAGTCTGGGTTGGAAAGGTCTCGGACGATCTTAAAGAGGGCTTTGGACCCGTTGGAAGCCTGTGTAATGGAGTTAGCGTAAAAATTTGCCTTAGATCTCAGAATGAGGGTTTTATATTGCAGTTGTACTAGCCTTAGATCTTTTTTGTCTTCTTCAGAGTAATTTCTTCTCCATTTCCTCTCTGTTTGTCTGCGAGAGAGTCTAAGATGATGCAACTTCTCATTGTACCAGGGCGCTGATCTTTTCCTTGCCCTCTTTAAAGGTTTTATAGGGATACAATGGTCTAATAGCTTAGTTATGTGTTCCGTGAAAGACCTGTAGTTATCCTCCACGGATTTATTGGAGGAGAAGAGATTGACATCGAAAGATGTAGTTATAGAATCAACCCTTGCCAGTTTGGCCCATTCTCTGTCCATCCTGTGAAAGTACCGCTGGCTAGGCAGATTCTTGTGTCAGGGCATCGCCATACTTAGATGGATGAGAAAATGATCAGTCCAGTTCAAGGGCATTATATTAGAAACTTTTGTTGTAGCTGGATTAGCAAAGACCATATCCAGAGTACGTCCCTTCTGATGGGTGGGGCTGGACACCAATTGATGGAGATTCAAGGTGGAGCACGTGTACAGGAGGTCTCTCAGTTGACTGCAGAGGCCTCCGTCCTCACTGAGATTAAAGTCACCAAGAATGACCATGTTGGTGTGGGTAAGTTTTAGATTGGTGATGGTTTCAGCGAGAAGGTGGAATTGTGTGGTCGCGCCCGGTGGTCTATAGCAGAGCATCCCCGTGAGTAGATTCCCGCTGGGGGCCTGAAGTGAAAAACCCAAGATTTCTATTCCCCCAACCTCGTCAATCTGACATGGTCTGAAGTCTAAAGTATCCTTGAAGATCAGACCCACTCCTCCCCCTCTGCCCGAACTGTGAAGCTTGTGAAGGATTTTGTATCCGCTAGGACAGGCCCCACTCAAACCAACGGTAGACTCCGTGGTGGCCCATGTTTCAGTTACGAAAAGTGCATCCAGTTCCATATCTTCCAGAAGGCTGAACACTTCGGTAGAGTGCTTAACAAGCGAGCGACTATTAATTAGGCTACAGGAAAGACCAGCACTTACTGACTTATGACCCTTTGATGGATTTAGCTGTAGTAGTTGTGCTCTGCTGTATGTCACTCTTTCTGAGTAGCATTGCCAGAGATTTGAGAATCCTTGGTCATAAAACCAACCGTATCGCTGATAAATACTCAAAACGAATTTACCAGCCCTGAGGAAGCCCCAGGCCGGATGGCCATGTAGGGGGCGAAACACGTGTTGGCTGTGTCTTTCCCCCCTTTTTTTACGAACCCACTCTTATAAATAGAGTGCAAATAAATAACTACAAAACCTTGTATAAACTCGTACTAAATTGGAATTTTTTACAGAAAAAAATCAGATGAAACAAATCTTGCCCAGACAAACCTACAGAATTGTGTCTACAGCTTGTGACTGTGTGGCAGCCAGTCTCCCAGAGGTTAGGGGACATCACCTGATGTCAGTGCTTTCTGTTTGAGAAGCTATGGGGCTGCCTAGAAGACTACTGCCTACTGAGAGAATGAAGGGGTGTGCCTGGCCCTGCAGGAGGAGACATTGCTCAGAAAGAGAAGTTCAGTGTGTTCCTGGCATGAGGAGCAACCACAGAAAGTGGGAACGGGAGCAAAGCCAAAAGCAAAGCATGTGCGAAGATGTTCCCTGGTCTCCGGGAGTGGATCCTGCCGTGAACTGCAGCAAGACTTTGAAATAGCCGTGCACCCTATGTGAGCGGCATCCTGCGGTGTGCCCGAAAGACCAGTGCAGGCGTTGCCGACACTGGTGTCGGATGCTCCTCATTCATGCTGAGAAGGGCGTCTACATCGACTTAAACATCCCGAATCCCAAAAATATCCATTGATTGACATCTGGCCTGGAGGCCGAGTTTGCCATTCAAGCGCCCCTTCTGCACACGGTCTAGGAAGGCCAATGCCACAGTGGGCCAGTGCCACTGTGTTACCCACCGCTCTGATCCTACCCAACTGTCAAGTTCTGAGTGAGGTGGAAGCCGCAGGAGAGGGGCCACTGCAGGCAACCATCCTGCACCACCAGGACTACATCTACAAGACACCGGTAACCACCAGGTCTAAACCGTGAGTGGAATGAGAGATTGAGGAAGAATTCTGCCTTATGAATTCATGACTTTCACTCTGCGTACTTGAGCTGGTGAAAGCGAACTAAACTGAACTGTTGTACACATCTGTGTTTGGGGTCATTTCACGGGACTGCACCTGAGGCTACTCAGGGTCTTGTCCCGTGTTACACACCTCTGACTGTTAACACAATCAAACTCCATCAATGAGGGAAGGTCCCTACCACCTGCAGCACCTCACTGACAATCACAAACAGGAGTACAGCCCTGTGTCTGAAACCCCTAATTGTGCTGTGCAGTATTACGTTGTGCTGTTTGATTAAAGTGTTTTATTGGCAACAAAAAGATAAGCACTGTGCTGGAGAGTACGTTATTGTGTCTGTTGTCTGGCTACTGAGTTCTGGGCTGTTGCCCCTCACACTGCCTCCCTGATAGGCCTGTGACACTTGACCCTGAGAATCTGGTGCTCCAGGGTTTGTACTTTGCCCAGTTTGCAGGGCCATAGTAGGACGAACCCTGCGGAACCAAGGGCAAACAACTTTAGCCCCATTATTATTAGGTCTCGCCTGAACCAGCGCATGCGCTGGTCTGGCGAGACTTATTGAGAGGGCTCCAAAAAGTGCTACCAGGCCAGCCTAGAGCTACAGTGCATGTGCGCGGGCGCGCACGCCGGGCTTTACCGCGATTACTTTCACTTTTGCGGCAGCACGGCCGCTTTGATGTTTGATCGCGATCACTTTCACGGCAGCATGGCCGCTTGGCATAGCCAATAGGTCTCGCTTTTGGGACCTTATAAGTATTTAGTTATGCAACTGTTTCATGGCTAAACACTTATAAGGCCCCAAAGGCGAGACCTATTGGCTATGCCAATGCTTGTTTTTTTGTTACAGAGTTTTATTTAGCGCGCACTTGACCCGGTATGGGGTATCAGGGCACTTTACAAAGCACCAGTTGCGTTACATGAGGGCACATTCATCATTTTTGTTAGGCACGGGAAGATTAAGTGATTTGCCCAGAATCACAGGATGTCCAGCGTCATTGCCGAGACTCGAACCCGGTTCCCCAAATTCGAGGTCGACCACCCTAGCCGTTAGGCCAAATCCTGTCCCCATTAGTTGAAGCCAAGTGACTGTCTTCCCCGTGGCCCCCTCCATGGGGGTCTGACATGGGGTACCCTAATGTTTGCACTTCCTGTCTGTTTCCCATAGTTACAAATTGGAAAATAAACTTTGTAGAACGAAGGAGATACAGAATGTCATTGACTTCCGCACGTCTAGCAACAAACTGCGGGAAGCAAGCATGTGCGCGCTTGCTTCAACTGGGGGGGGGCACAGAGTATAAAGGGAAGCAGCAAGACAGTAAGGCCCCGATTTACTATCAAGGTCCAGATTTTATAATATTTTGCATCGATGTTGTGTCACTTTTTTTGATGCGCCCCAATGCAAAATGTATTTCTACTAAGCCACGCAAGGTACGATCTGTGCGGCTGTGCACGGCTTAGTAAAAACCAAACAGTAACGCAGGGAAGCGCACACTGCTGCCTTGCATTGCCTTGCATCGGCGAGGCCTTCCATGGCTGGAGCATGGACGTTCCATGCACCCACCCATGGATCTGACACAAACCCATATGTACTAAAGTCTGCAAACCTGCGTTTGCAGCACACGCACAAGGAGGAGTAAGCCTGAAAGAATAGTTTTTGTGCAGGAAGGTCTCCCTGCATAAAACACTTTTCTACCCACAATGCAGGCCCTCTTGCATTGTGGCACAAGGGGGGCTGCATTGGTGCCAGGCTGCCACACGTGCACCAGCGCGGGGAGACGAGAAGTGAGCCTCAGCTTTGTAAATATGGCGCCTTCCTGCTCTCTCCCTTTCTACGCAACGCAGCACATAAAATTCCCTTGGTGCACTGCGCTGCATGAAAAGTTGAGTAGATTTGGGCCTAAATGCTCTTTGTTTCAAGAGCACAAGAAGCCATTGTCCCTTCTGCCTAGCAGCCCCCCCGCCACCTCCAAGGGCGCTGCTCCCCGCCACCCCTGCAGCAAGGCCTCCCTCTCTCCTGGCTTCACACACACACCAGAGCCACGCTCCAGATGCAGGGGTCAGAGGGCACGCCACCTGCCTGCATCCACTTTCACTAATGCAGGGCCGGTAAGCCTCGTGCAGAGCACAAGCCATCTGCGGATTTGGGTTGTTTTCCCAGGATTCCATGTGGTTATCGGCTTGTTAAGCATCCACGACCCGCAGCGGTGGGGGCGGTGACGTCCGCAGCCCCGAGCGGGAGAGATGCCCGCGATCCGCCTGCCACTGCCAGGGCGAGGCCTCAGCCTCTGAAAATAAACTCCGCAGATATGCAATCTGTTTACAGAGCCCGATGCCTTATGCGGGTGATCTCACTGTAACGAGGGGATATTCAACCTAAGGTCTGTTCTCTCAATGCGCTGCATCTGTGCTCACCACCTGCTCTGGGCCCCTGGGACGCTACACCTTACTATACCTGCGCATACCCAAGCTGAATACTCACCATGTACTGCATCTGTGCTCACCCCTTGCTCTGGGCCCCTGGTACTCTATACCTTACTATACCTGCGCATACCCAACCTGAGTACTCGCCAAGCATTGCCTCTGTGCTCACAACCTGCGCTGGTACCCTGGGACTCTATACCTTCCTATACCTGCGCATACCCAAGCTGAGTACTCACCATGTACTGCATCTGTGCTCACCACCTGAGCT
Source organism: Triturus cristatus (assembly GCF_964204655.1). NCBI lineage: Eukaryota > Metazoa > Chordata > Amphibia > Caudata > Salamandridae > Triturus > Triturus cristatus. Next base: position 1,194,680,307 of record NC_140593.1, read on the forward strand.
GGACCCCTGGGACTCTATACCTTACTATACCTGTGCATACCCAAGCTGAGTACTCGCCATGCATTTCATCTGTGCTCACCACCTGCGCTGGTACCCTGGGACTCTATACCTTACTATACCTGCACATACCCAAGCTGAATACTCACCATGTACTGCATCTGTGCTCACCACCTGTGCTGGGCCCCTGGTACTCTATACCTTACTATACCTGTGCATACCCAAGCTCAGTACTCTGCATGCACTGCATCTGTGCTCACCACCTGTGCTGGGCCCCTGGGACTCTATACCTTACTATACCTCTGCATACCCAAGCTGAGTACTGTCAATGCACTGCATCTGTGCTCATCACCTGCGCTGGTACCCTGGGACTCTCTACCTTACTATACCTGCGCATACCCAAGCTGAGTACTCACCATGTACTGCATCTGTGCTCACCACCTGCGCTGGACCCCTGGTACTCTATACCTTACTATACCTGTGCATACCCAAGCTGAGTACTCACCATGTACTGCATCTGTGCTCACCACCTGCGCTGGACCCCTGGGACTCTATACCTTACTATACCTGTGCATACCCAAGCTGAGTACTCACCATGTACTGCATCTGTGCTCACCACCTGTGCTGGGCCCCTGGTACTCTATACCTTACAATACCTGCGCATAACCAAGCTGAGTACTCACCATGTACTGCATCTCTGCTCACCACCTGCGCTGTTACCCTGGTACTCTATACCTTCCTATACCTGCGCATACCCAAGCTGAGTACTGTCAATGCGCTGCATCTGTGCTCACCGCCTGTACTGGTACCGTGGTACTCTATACCTTCCTATACCTGTGCATACCCAAGCTGAGTACTGTCAATGCACTGCATCTGTGCTCACCACCTGCTCTGGGCCCCTGGTACTCTATACCTTACAATACCTGCGCATACCCAAGCTGAGTACTCTCAATGCGCTGCATCTGTGCTCACCACCTGCACTGGGCCCCTGGTACTCTATACCTTACTATACATGCGCATACCCAACCTGAGTACTCACCATGTACTGCATCTGTGCTCACCACCTGCGCTTGGCCCCTGGTACTCTATACCTTCCTATACCTGCGCATACCCAAGCTGAGTACTGTCAATGCGCTGCATCTGTGCTCACCACCTGCGCTGGACCCCTGGTCCTCTATACCTTCCTATACCTGCACATACCCAAGCTGAGTACTGTCAATACGCTGCATCTGTGCTCACCACCTGCTCTTGGCCCCTGGTACTCTATACCTTACTATACTTGCGCATACCCAAGCTGAGTACTCACCATGCACTGCATCTTTGCTCACCACCTGCTCTGGGCCCCTGGCACTCTATACCTCACTATCCTTGCGCATACCCAAGCTGAGTACTCACCATGCACTGCATCTGTGCTCACCACCTGCCCTGGGCCCCTGGTACTCCATACCTTACTATACCTGCGCATACCCAAACTGAGTACTCTCAATGCGCTGCATCTGTGCTCACCACCTGCACTGGGCCCCTGGTACTCTATACCTTACTATACCTGCGCATACCCAAGCAGAGTACTCTCAATGTGCTGCATCTGTGCTCACCACCTGCGCTGGTACCCTGGTACTCTATACCTTCCTATACCTGTGCATACCCAAGCAGAGTACTCTCAATGCACTGCATCTGTGCTCACCACCTGCGCTGGTACCCTGGTACTCTATACCTTCCTATACCTGCGCATTCCCAAGCTGAGTACTCTCAATGCACTGCATCTGTGCTCACCACCTGCGCTGGTACCCTGGTACTCTATACCTTACTATACCTGTGAATACCCAAGCTGAGTACTCTCAATGCGCTGCATCTGTGCTCACCACCTGTGCTGGCCCCTGGTACTCTATACCTTACTATACCTGTGAATACCCAAGCTGAGTACTCTCAATGCGCTGCATCTGTGCTCACCACCTGTGCTGGCCCCTGGTACTCTATACCTTACTATACCTGTGGATACCCAAGCTGAGTACTCTCAATGCACTGCATCTGTGCTCACCACCTGTGCTGGTACCCTGGTACTCTCCAAAATGGCCGTATCGGGCACCTGGCGTTTTCCCGGTGGGCCGCCAGGGTGGGGGCTGGTTTTAGATCCCTGGGAGGCCGTTTTTGTTACCGGGCCAGTTTTGCAGCATTCCCTAGTACTCTCAATGTACTATACCTGTACTTTATTTGTGCATACCTGAGCTGAGTACCCTCAATGGCTGCATCTGTGCTTTATGCCTGCATAGGTGCCCTAGTACTCTCAATGTACTATATCTGTATTACATGTGTGCATGCCTGAGCTGAGTACCCTCAATGTACTCCATGTGTGCTCGCCGCATACACTGGTACCCGAGTACTCTCAATGTACTATATCTACACTCGAAATATACAGTGGCATACTCGAGCTGAGTACTGTAAATCTACTGTGTCACTGCATGACCATGTAGTGTAGTACTCCCAGATTACTGTATCTGCGCTCAACATATACGCTGATATATCCGAGCTGAGTACTATTAATCTACTGTATCCCTGCATAAAGTAGTACCGTAATACTCTAAGACTACCATATCTGTGTTCAACATATATACTGACATACCCAAGCTGAAAACGGTCACACTACAGTATCACTGCATGAAGTAGTACCGTAGTACTCTCAGACTCCTATATCTATACTCAACATATACATTGCCATACCCAAGCTGAGTACGGTCACTCTACAGTATAACTGCATGAAGTAGTACTGTAGTACTCTCTGGCACTCCTATACCTACACTCAACATATACATTGACATACCCAAGCTGAGAACGGTCACTCTACTGTATCACTGGTCTGCATGAACTAGTACCGTAGTATTCTCAGACTCCCATATCTACACTCAAAATATACGCTGGCATACCCGAGCTGAGTGCTGTCAATCTACAGTGTCACTGCATGAAGTAGTACCGTAATACTCTCAGACACTCCAATATCCACATTCAACATATACACTAGCAAACGCGAGCTGAGTGAGTACTGTCAATCTGCTTTATCACTGCATGAAGAAGTACCGTAATACTCTCAGTCTCTTATATCTGTGCTCAACATATACACGGACATACTGAGTACTGTCACTCCACTGTATCACTGCATGAACTAGTACCGTAGACCTCTCTGACTCCTATATATGCGCTCCACATATATGCTGACCTACCCAAGCTGAGTACTGTCACTCTACTGTATCACTAGACTGCATGAACTAGTACCGTAATACCCTCAGACTCCTATATCGATACTCAACATATACACTGGCATACCCAAGCTGAGCACTATCAATCTACAGTATCACTGCATGAAGTAGTACCGTAATACTCTCAGACTCCTATATCTACACTCCACATTTATACTAGCATTCCCGAGCTGAGTACTGTCAATCTACAGTATCACTGCATGGACTAGTATTGTAGTCCTCTCAGACTCCGTTATCCACACTCAACATATACACTGACATACCCAAGCTGAGTACGGTCACTCTACTGTATCACTGGACTGCATGAACTTGTACCGCAGTACTCTCAGACTCCTATATTTACACTGGTATACCCGAGCTGAGTGAGTACTGTCAATCTACAGTATCACTGCATGAACTTGTACTGTAGTACTCTCAGACTACTACATCTGTGCTCAACATATACACTGACATACCCGAGCTGAGTACTGTCAATCTACAGTATCACTGCATGAAGTAGTACCGTAGTACTGTCAGACTCCTATATATGCGCTCCACATATACGCTGACATACCCAAGCTGAGTAATGTCACTCTACTGTATCACTGGACTGCATGAACCAGTACCGTAGTACTCTCAGACTCCTTTAGCGACACTCAACATATACACTGACATACCCAAGCTGAGTACGCTCACTCTACAGTATCACTGCATGAGGTAGTATCATAATACTCTCAGACACTCCTATATCTACAATCAACATATACACTAGCATACCCGAGCTGAGTGACTACTATCAATCTGCATTATCACTACATGGACTAGTACTGTAGTACTCTCAGACACTTATATCTGTGCTCAACATACACACTGACATACCCAAGCTGAATACGGTCACTCTACTGTATCACTGGACTGCATGAACTAGTACCGTAGTACTCTCAGACTCCTATGTCTACACTCAACCTATATGCTGACATACCCAAGCTGAGTACTATCTACCTACAGTATCACTGCATGAAGTAGTACCATAATACTCTCAGATTCCTATACTACACTCAACATACACACTAGCATACCCGAGCTGAGTGAGTACTGTCAATCTCCAGTATCACTGCATGAACTAGTACCGTAATACTCTCAGACACTCCTATACCTACACTCAACATATACACTGACATGCCCAAGCTGAGTACGGTCACTCTACAGTATCACTGCATGAACTAGTACCGTAGTACTCTCAGACTCCTATATCTACACTGAAAATATACGGTGGCATACCCAAGCTGAGTACTGTCAATCTGCTTTACCACTGCATGAAGAAGTACAGTAATACTCTCAGTCTCTTATATCTGTGCTCAACATATACACTGACATACTGAGTACTGTCACTCCACTGTATCACTGCATGAACTAGTACCGTAGTCCTCTCAGACTCCTATATATGCGCTCCACATATACACTGACATACCCAAGCTGAGTACTGTCACTCTACTGTATCACTGAACTGCATGAACTAGTACCGTAATACACTCAGACTCCTTTATCGACACTCAACAGTCTTCAAGAAAAAAGTGTTTAAAAAATTAACAAAAAGCAAAAATCATTTGAATAATAACTGTTTTATTATTTAAAAAAATATATATATTGTGTTTAGTGCTTTACACTGTATATTTTGTATGTTCATAGGATTCAAAGATACTGTGGCTCTCCTGATGAAGACGCTTTGCTAGCGTCGAAACGCGCGTTGAGAACATCTCGGTCTTCGCCACTCCTATTTTTATTTCTCTGTATTTATATTTTGTTATTTGATTAACTATAGATGTGATTTGTTGCATACTGTATAATGCATTGTCCATTTTATTCAACTTCTGTCTGAATCACATTTTCAAATCATATAGTCCTTCATCATCAATTTACCTTTTTCATTGCAATATTTAAATATAATAAATTTCATATATTTTTTTACAATATATTGTATGTTGTGTCTCCTTCTATAACATTCATGTCTTTCTATTGAATATTATATCGTTCTGTGCTTAGACTGCCTAGGTGTTTAATTTTACAATGTCGACACTCAACATATACACTGACATACTCAAGCTGAGTACACTCATTCTACAATATCACTGCATGAAGTAGTAACATAATACTCTCAGACACTCCTAATAATAATAATAATAATAATAAAAGAGCTTGTAAAGCGCCTGGTTACACTCAATAGTGTGTCCCCGCGCTGCGGCCCATGCTGCTAAGGGCGTGCCAAAGAAAGATACTGGGCAAAAGTCAGATACACGGCTCTATATCTGGTAGTGCCATGTCTTCAGTTTTTTCCTGAAACTTTTTTCAGATTGTTCCATCCGGAGATCCTGTGGAAGAGCGTTCCATTGTTTAGCGGCAAGGTAGCGGAAAGAGCAACCCCCCATTCTCATTCTTTTGATTATTGGGACTTGAACCTGTCCTGAGCCGCAGGACCGTAAGGTCCTGGTGGGAGTGTAGGGGAGCAGTAGGTTGTGTAGGTAAGTTGGACCCGTCCCCATCAGGATCCGTTGGCTGATGCAAAGGGCCTTAAAGAGGATTCTTTCTTTAATCGGGAGCCAGTGTAAAGAAGCTCGGGCATTTTTGGACGAGTCTCTTCTCTGGAGCATCAGGACTAGGCGGGCGGCCGCGTTATGAGTACATTGCAGTCTTTGAAAGCTCTTGCTACTGGCGCCTATATAGAGCGCATTACCGTAGTCCAAACGCGAGGTGACAAATGCGTGGACTAGAGTTTTTCTGGCCGCTATCGGGAGCACATCTAGAGTCTTTCGAAGGCCTTTCATTATTCCAAAGCACTTCCCAGCCACAGTCCTGGTGTGGTGGTCAAAAGAGAGCTTGGAGTCTAGCCACATCCCCAGGTTCTTTACCTGTTCACTAGTGTAGTGGTAGCACCCAGGGTCTGTGGCCACCATTTTGATGACCATATCGAGGGAGCTTTGCCCACAATTAGGACCTCTGTCTTGCTGCCGTTCAGCTTTAAACAGTTGTTGGACATCCAGACCGCCAGCTCTTGTAGGTATGTGGAGAAGTTAGTGGCTGCTTTTTCCTGAGATTGGGATAGAGATACTACAAGTTGCGTGTCATCCGCATAGGACACAACACTAATGCCATGTGTAAATGTAAATGTGTATGTGCTTATATAGCGCCGAATCACCCCTGGGGGTATCTCCGCGCTGTACTCATACCGCTGTAGGAACCCTTCCTGGCTATCCGTGTGAAGTGTCCCCTCCTGGGCACCCCCATGGTGAAGCCAGGCATCCCAGTGCTGTTGGGGCCGTTGTGGAGACTAAGCAAGCTATTGCCCAGAGTTGCAGCATGGGACCCATGATTAGGATAGGCACTGATGCGAGAATATCAGGTCCGAGGAATTTATAGCCCGAGACCCTGCCGCGTCGGGAATCGAACCCTGGTCCCGGACCAGTGCTCTGCATCGAGGTCTGCCACTCTAACCATTGAGCCACACTTCGCCATATTTTTCAATAATGTTAGGTAGAGGGGCCATATACAGGTTGAAAAGCGTGGGACTCAATATAGAGCCCTGTTGGACCCCCTGATCTAACCTGATGCTCTTGGAGTAGTGTGGTCCTTGAGATATTTGAAAGGTCCTGTCCTGTAGGAAGGATCTTAGCCATTTCAGAGCCAGATTGGTTGGTCCTCCCTCTTTAAGGCGCTGGAGGAGTATGGGATGGGCAATGGTGTCGAAGGCGGCGCTTAGGTCCAGCAGAATCAGCGCTACCGTCTGTCCTTCATCCACCTGTCTACGCATGGTTTCTGTGTAGAGAAGCAGCGCTGACTCTGTGGAATAATTAGCCAGGAAACCCGATTGCGTGGGGTGGATTAGACTAACCCGGTTCATGTGTGTTATTAGTTCAGCGTTAACCGTTTTTTCTGCAATTTTGGCGAAAAAAGGTAGGAGTGAGATTGGTCGTAAATTCTCCAACTGGCTGGCGTTAACCCCTGGCTTTTTTTATGGGTATAACCACTGCCTCCTTCCACCTTTGAGGTACCACCCCTGACTCAAAAGAGAGTCTGAGGAGGTTCCTAATATAGGGAGCCAGAATGTCCATACTCTCCCTCATATTTCTAGGTTTCATAGGGTCCCTCAGAGAGCCAGACTTAATGTTCAGAGCAGTGGTTTTGAGGTTGTCCAAGGAGGGAAGGTTGAAACTGGAGAGGCAGAGAGTTTCCTCCAGGTTACGCACTTCTGTCTCATCCAACCACATGCTACGCGCCTCCTCCGGAAAGGTTGAGTAGATCTTCTCTACCTTATCAGAAAAATAATCTGCTATCAAATTGCAGGATTCCACTGACTTGTTACTAGGAGCCGAAGTTCTCTTAAGAGACGATAATTCTTTGAAAGTTACAAAGAACTCTTTAGAGGAGTTTTCGGCTTGTTTTATCTTCCTGTTATAGTAAGCAACTCGCGTTTTCCTTATTAATGAGTGATAGAGTTTGAGCCTAGCTTTGTAAGTGGCCTTCCTGTTTTCAGAGAAGTCTTCTCTCCACTTTCGTTCCAAAAGTTTGCAGGAGGACTTCACGGTCCGTAGTTCATCATTGAACCAGGGTGCGGATCTGGACTGTCTCCCCGGGGCCTTGATGGCCCAAGGAGCCATCTTGTCAAGTGCATCACTGATTCGTTTGTCCAGTGCATTGCATGCAATTTCTATATCACTCCCTTCTGGTGGCCCCCCCTGCTGTAGGGCAAGATTGAACTTGGATGTTGAGAAATTGGCCCATTTTCTCTGAGGTCTGCCCGCGTCCGTTTTAAACAAAGCTTGGGTTTTGGGAATCATCGTACTAAAAGAGATCATGTAATGATCTGTCCATGGCACTGCAATCGTAGTGTCAACCCTAAGCTCTCCCCAGTTGGCAAAAATGGGATCTAATAAGTGTCCATGCCGGTGGGTCGGGAGAGTGGATTGTAGCACTAATTGACATGCTGCCAGCTCTTGACATCGCTCTTGCGCTGAGGCATTATCTATGTCAAAATCAACAGGAGAGGAAGGGATCAACACGGCTAGTCCCCTCAGTAGAATATAAAAAACAACAAAGCCAGTGTACAATAATATGAAACAGGGGGCACTCTAGTCAATGCAATACATTGATCCAACGAGCAAAGAGCCTCAGATTCCCTGTGAACCGTTATGTTCATAGGAAGCAAGTTTGGCCACTATGGAACAATACCCAGTGGGTATGAAAAAGCCCTCACTCACCAACCTGGTTGGTGACATGCTTCATCATTGGGCTTCCACTGGGACGACCGAATGTCATCCCAGTGTGCTGCGACGCCAGGTTACTGCGGAGCTGGGTTGGTTGTGTGGGGAAAGTGAATTTAAAATATCCAATCAAGTCAAAAAGAAACTTTATTAATTTTGCTTAAATGGAAAGGAGTAAAAACGAGTGAGGGTCAAAAAAATAAAAGACCTGGTTCACTCCGTGGCGGTCTGAACCAGGTCTTTTATTTTTTTGACCCTCACTCCTTTTTACTCCTTTCCATTTAAGCAAAATTAATAAAGTTTCTTTTTGACTTGATTGGATATTTTAAATTCACTTTCCCCACACAACCAACCCAGCTCCGCAGTAACCTGGCGTCGCAGCACACTGGGATGACATTCGGTCGTCCCAGTGGAAGCCCAATGATGAAGCATGTCACCAACCAGGTTGGTGAGTGAGGGCTTTTTCATACCCACTGGGTATTGTTCCATAGTGGCCAAACTTGCTTCCTATGAACATAACGGTTCACAGGGAATCTGAGGCTCTTTGCTCGTTGGATCAATGTATTGCATTGACTAGAGTGCCCCCTGTTTCATATTATTGTACACTGGCTTTGTTGTTTTTTATATGCATTATCTATGTCGTCAAAGTGTAGGTTCAGATCACCTAACACCAGCACTTTGGCATATCCCAGTGCTAGTTGTATTGCATGTTCTCTGAGACTGGCAGCGAATTGTGAGCTCGGACCAGGTGGTCGATGTAGGAGAGTAGGGTCTGCAATCCTATGATCACCCCAGATTTTTGCTTCATTGGTTTACGACTTTCCCTGGCTGTGGGCCTGCTAATCAGACCCACAGCCTAGCTGTTCTCTCTCTAAAATTGACGCACATGTACCTTAGGTGCATTTACCAATTGGAACTGGGCCACCTTATCAGTCCCTGTACCAGCATACCTTAGGTATCCAGGGCATAGGTGTACCCAGGGCCTACCAGGGGCTGCAGCATGTATTATGCCACCCCTGGATGGCCACCCAAATCTGACACAACTGGCTGCACGACGGCTGGGGCAAGGTGGTGTAATCACCCTTTGCTTTAGGTATAGTATTCCTATATCTAACCCTAAAATGGACACCTGTATTCCTATCAGTCACTCCAATGGCAGGCCTTATCAATCCTGAAGGCAGAGTGCTTGGAATCAGGTGAGATGGTGCTCTGGCCTGAGCTGAGCCCGTCTGCAGCTTGCGGAACCAAGTCCTAATAGCTGTTCCAGGATAACGCGTACCATATACTCTTAAAGTGCATTATAATCCTCGCAGTTATTTGCTAACTTTGGTCTCGCATTATCCAAGCATGTCGAGTAAGGTGTCATACGAATTGGAATACTAACCCCTCGCCAATTCTGGCGACGGGGTTAGCATTCCACCCTTCTAGAGGGACACGACATGTATGTAACTGTGAACCCCGGTTAAAGTTGACTCGAGCCTCAGCATCACAAAATGGATGCTGCCACCACAGACACAAGTCTGACCTTCTGCTGCTGGGAGTCCTTCCAGCAAGGAGAGCTTGGACAAAGGGTTTCCTGTCAGGGGCGGTGCCAGCACCATCCCAGACAGGATTTTGTGTATCCCAGGTAGGCAGGGCTGAGAGGAAGGTGACTGCAAGTGGCACCCCGGTGCTCACTGTGCATAGGCCGGCTCAAACCAGTTCCAGGGGCACCCCAGCCCCTGAGTTGGAGAGAGTCCGGACAAAGGAGAGGGGTGTAACCACCCCCCCCCCTGGTCCCACCCATAGGCAGGACCTAGTCACGGGCCAGCCCCTTTTCTTAGGATAAAGGTAGGAGCGGGCCCCCTTCCCAAATTGGATAATTCTGAATCTTGAACTACTTTCCACGAAAGGAACTCTTGACTTTTTCTGAAGACTCTCCCTTGTGGCTAAGGAGTAGCCACCCTGCACCAGCAGGCACCACCTAAGCGCTCGCGGTTTGCTGCACGTCCATCCTCCGGATCCAGACTGACCAGCTCGACGAGACCCGGATTCCCTGCCATCTCTGACCTCTACCTACATCATCAGCCCAGCTGAGATTCGTGGGTGTGACGAGACCTGCGGGACCGGCCATCTTCAGAACCTGCACGACGCTTGCCTAGCACGACCACCGAGGGACCCTCGAGTGAGTGCTCCTGGGGTTTGAGAAGCCCTAACCCTGAGCAGCTCAAGCACCGAAGACCAGCCTCCCAGCATCCCCGAGATCTGCGTGGGGGCCCTTCTGCTCTTTGCCGCTCACCGCGTTGTTCGGTCACTTGCCCGTTGGCTAGTGGCCCTCCTAACGACGCACCACGACATTTCCGCCGCTGGTCTGGTTGCTCCAGATTGCCTGGCTCCCCTCCAACAGAGGAGCGGCCCGGACCCCCCTGGTCCACTCCAGACGCCATCTTGACTCCACCGCGTGGGCTTGCCTTTGCCAAGGGTTGTTGCCCAATCCTGGGTCCAGCATCGCCGACAGCCGACACCTTCGTGGGACAGCTCGCCCCTCCTGCCTGGACGCCGACAACGCCTCGTGCACCGAGGGACAGCAGAGTCCAGCGTCACCCACTCACCTGATCGCGGTGACTACCTCCGGTGCCATCCTGGTGCCAACCCAATCACTGGCTAGTGATTGAGAACTGAGTCCCCTCTGCTTTCAGGTCATCTCCATCCCCGATCCAGGCTTGGATCCCTCCGAATATCGACACTGGTCGCCTGCCAGCAACGCCTTCTTTCAGGCTCCATAGACTTCAACGAGGATTCCCGACGTCTTTTGAACCCTATGCAGCCGCAGCCCCTGGGCTAGGTAAACCGAGCATTCCGGTGCTCCAACGTAGGTTCACTCTCTAAGTGTCCAGATCCTTTTTCGTTTTCAGTCTAGCTGGTCGGATTCGTCCGGAAACAGTAACTTTTAGAAACGCTAGCATCCATAGACTTCTTCCCGCATCCCGCGTGAGAGTGCACACTCTGCACCCGATCTCCCTAGGCCTCCTGCTCCTGACCCAAGAGTCCAGTAGTGTAGTCCTAGCGATCCTGAAGCCTCTGGATCTGTTTACTTACCTGCTAGCAATTCGCATTCCACTTTTAGTGTATATGGTTTTTCGTGCCCCTCGGGCATTTGTGTAAATTGTGCAACTTGAAGTATTTTCATAAGAGTTTTGTATTGTGCTTAGCTCCCTGACTCATAAAGAGCCAGGGTAGTCTTGTTATAAATAAATATCCTTTATTTTCATAACAACTTGTGTGGTGTCCTTTCCCTTGGTGTTCAAAGGGTAAATGTGGTGGTAAAACAGCTGGCTTAACACGCCCTCTAGAGTTTAGCCTAAAGACTGCTCTTGTCCATGCTACTAGGATAGCTGGTCTATAAGGTTGACTTACAACCAATCATCAATAAGGGTCGTTTGGTATGATACACTGTGATCATTAGAATAGTGAGCACTATATATTAGGCCAACTTCACACATTGGTGAGCAGCGGTTGGGATTCGAGCTTGCTGTGTTTTGCCACACACGTATCCTAAGAACATCAGTTGAAAGATCACATAAGTACCCAGGTACATATAACTTAACTTAGAATACTCTGAGTTCTACTGAACCAGCTGTTGTAGTGTAACAGGGCTTAGCACACCCTGACTACAGCTCTTAGCAAGGGATCAGTAGGTAAACACATAGTGTAGGTAGGTGCATCACTTACACCTCACTAGAAAGCATGTCTAACCCCGGAGAGTCTTCAGAGACTCCCCTAGTGGTCATTGACCCTCCACAGGTCACGTCAAGATATGCAGCTCTTAGCTTCCAGGAGATGAGACAACTGTGTCACACCAGGAAGCTAAACCAGGGTTCTAACCCTACCATCACATTTCTGATAGGTCTCTTAGAGACTTATGATGCTAGGAGGGCCTCTAACACAGGCCCCCCTAATCCTGATGGGAACATGCCCCTCTTAGAGGGAACCCTTGGTTACCCTGACCTTGGCCTCCATGGTGAGGAGGAAGAGGAAGAGGAGTTAGCAGGGGACGAGGCAGACAAAGGTCCAGTAGAAGTCAGTAGGCTCACAAGGGCCAACTTAAGCAGGCATGAGAATGGGACTGGGGGAGCCCCAGGCCCACTCTCAGGCAGGCGTAACATTGGGAATGGACGAGTCAGGTCTCTCTCCAGAGGCTCTAACAGATCTGTTCGAACCCATGTCTCTCAGGCATCTTCTCGGGGAGGAATGACATCCCCTCAGAGAAGGGAGCATGAAGCTAAGATGAGGGAAGTCAATCTGAGGATTGAGAGGGAAGAACTTGCCCTCGCCAAAGAAAGACTTGCCTTTGCCAGAGAGCAGAAATTGAGTGGGGCAGACCCCACTGGTGGCAGCATTATCATTAGAGAGAAAGACAGGGGTTTAGACACTAGACACCTGAGTAAAATAGTGCCCCCCTTTAAACAAGGGGATGACATCCACAAATGGATGACTGCTTTGGAGAGGGCCTGCACTGTCCAGTGCGTCCCCCCAAGTCAGTGGGCAGCTATACTGTGGCTCTCCTTTGAGGGTAAAGGTAGAGACAAGCTCCTCACTACTAGAGCTGAGGATGCTAACAACTACCAAGTCCTGAAGAATACACTGATTGATGGGTTTGGCTTAACAACTGAGCAGTACAGGTTGCTGTTCAGGGACACCCAGAAGATTCAGTCTCAGGATTGGGCTGACTTTGTCGATTGTGCCACTAAGGCTTTGGAAGGCTGGTTGCTGGGTAGCAAGGTTACTGATTACACAGGATTGTATAATCTTATCATGAGAGAACAGATTTTAAACAACTGTCAGAACCAATTGTTGCATCAGCACCTTGTTGACTCGGATCTGACCTCTCCCCAAGAATTGGGAAAGAAGGCAGACAGATGGGTCAGAACAAGGGTCAAGCAGAACCAGACTCAGAACCAGGGTGGTCAGAAGAAAGCAGACCAAAAGGGTAGTAACAAGAGTGAACAAAATGACCAGAAGTCTTCGACAGGCCCCCAACAAACCAAAGAGGGTGGGGGTCAGGCTTCACAGCAGAAAAAGAAGACTCCAGAAGGCCAGTCAAAAAGGTGGTGCCAATACTGTAAAAGTAAGACTCACTGGTTTAGTGAGTGCACCAAGAAAGGAGGTCAAACTCCTGCCACTGCAGCCCCTAAGGCACCTGCACCCCCTAGTACAGCCAGCAGTGGTAGTGCACCTCCCAAGGGTATAGTTGGGTTAACCTTGGGAACTGAGGGGTGTGACGACTTAGTTGGCACACTCACTCAGGCTGTCCTTGTCTGTACAGGGGATATGGATATATCCCCTGATGCCAGTCCCAATACTTTGGGCAAATACAGGCAGACACCTTTGATCAATGGAAAAGTGGCTCAGGCCTACAGGGACACTTGTGCCAGTGTCACAATGGTGACACCTAACTTTGTGGACCCTGGACAGATCATGCTAGGTACAGATTACCTAGTGATCAATGCTAGCAATGTCACTACCCACCATAGTATGGCAATTGTTGATTTCTCCTGGGGAGGGGTAAGTGGCCAAAAGAAAGTTGTGGTTAGTTCAGATCTCCCAGTAGAATGTTTGTTGGGCAATGATTTGGAAACATCACAATGGTCAGAAGAGGAGCAAAGGACTCACATGGAAATGTTAGGCTTGCCAGCACATGTCCTCGCTGTGACTAGGTCACAGGCCAAAAGATGCCCCACTGAACAGGTGCTGGATCCTGGAATAATGGACCAGACACCTTCCAAGAAAAGGAGCAGTAAGGGTAAGGCATCGCCTTCCCCCTTGCCCCAGGTTGTGGATCAAGTCTCAGAGGAGGCTGACCTTAAAGAACTGAGGGAAACTGAGCCTAAAGAGCTTGAACCTGATCAGGTTGAGTTTCTGGGCTCAGGGGGACCCTCCAGGGAAGACCTGGCGAAGGCACAGTTAGACTGCCCCTCACTTGAACCCCTCAGACAGCAGGCTGCTGCTGAGGCTGCAGGGAACGCCACAGGTGCCCACAGGGTATACTGGGATGATGGACTCCTGTACTCTGAATCAAGAGACCCCAAGCCTGGTGCAACCAGGAGGCTGGTCATTCCCTTGTCTCAGAGGGGTTTCCTTCTTACCTTGGCCCATGAGATTCCCCTTGCAGGACACTTAGGCCAGAATAAAACGTGGGACAGACTTGTCACACACTTTCACTGGCCTCACATGAATGAAGATACCAAGGAGTTTTGTCGCTCCTGTGTCACTTGCCAAGCCAGTGGTAAGTCAGGTGGCACAACAAAGGCCCCCCTTATACCACTACCGGTGGTGGGGGTACCCTTTGAAAGAGTGGGGATTGACATTCGGTCCAATGGAACCCCAGACAGCATCAGGGCACAAGTTTATACTGGTGGTGGTGGACCATGCCACCAGGTATCCTGAAGCTATTCCCCTTAGGACCACTACAGCACCTGTTGTGGCAAGAGCCCTAGTTGGAGTGTTCTCCAGAGTGGGCTTCCCTAAGGAGGTGGTCTCTGACAGAGGTGCCAACTTCATGTCAGGATATCTGACTGCAATGTGGAAGGAATGTGGCATCAACTACAAGTTCACTACACCCTATCACCCACAGTGCAATGGGCTTGTTGAGAGATTCAACAGGACCCTCAAAGGGATGATTCATGGACTACCTGAAAAGCTCAGGCGTAGATGGGATGTCCTGATACCCTGCCTCTTGTTTGCTTACAGAGAGGTCCCACAGAAGGGGGTTGGCTACAGCCCTTTTGAGCTTCTGTTTGGGCATCCTGTAAGAGGACCCCTTTGTTTGGTAAAGGAAGGATGGGAGAGGCCTCTCAAAAAGCCTGCATCAAACATTGTGGACTATGTACTTGGTCTCCGCTCCCGGATGGCCGAGTACATGGAAAAGGCATCCAAAAACCTTGAGGCCAGCCAAGAATTACAAAAAGCTTGGCATGACCAAAAGGCTGTCCTGACTGTGTACAGGCCTGGACAGAAGGTGTGGGTGCTGGAGCCAGTGGCCCCAGCAGCGCTCAAAGACAAATGGTCTGGGCCCCACACAATCATTGAGCAAAAGGGAGAGGTCACCTACCTGGTGGACCTTGGAACTCCCAGGAGCCCCCTCAGGGTGCTCCATGTGAACAGGCTCAAGGCATATGTCGACAGGAAGGACATGGGCTTGCTCATGGCCACAGATGAGGGACAGGAGGATGAGAGTGACCCTCTCCCAGACCTGCTCACTCAGAACCCTGATGATGGGTCAGTAGATGGTGTTGTCTTTTGTGGCAGCCTCTCTGAACATCAGCAAAAGGATTGCAAACAAGTTCTTCAATCCTTTAGACATATGTTCTCTCTGACACCCAGTCAAACCAATTGGTGTACCCATGAGGTTGACACTGGGGACAGTCTGCCAGTCAAGAGTAAAATCTACAGACAGCCTGATCATGTCAGAGACTGCATCAAGACAGAAGTCCAGAAAATGTTGGAGCTGGGAGTCATTGAGCCCTCAGATAGCCCCTGGGCTAGTCCAGTAGTTCTAGTGCCAAAGCCTCACACCCAGGGTGGTAAGAAAGAGATGAGGTTTTGCGTAGACTACAGAGGCCTCAATGCAGTCACTAAGACTGATGCCCACCCAATACCAAGAGCAGATGAACTTATAGACAGGTTGGCTTCTGCCAACTACTTAAGTACATTTGACCTGACAGCTGGGTATTGGCAAATCAGGTTAGCTGAGGATGCCAAGCCCAAAACAGCATTTTCTACCCCTGGTGGGCATTATCAGTTTGTGGTAATGCCCTTTGGTTTGAAGAATGCACCTGCCACCTTCCAAAGGCTGGTGAATCAAGTTCTCACTGGGTTGGATGACTTCTGTGCAGCATACCTTGACGATATAGCTGTCTTTAGCTCCACCTGGGAGGATCACCTGGTCCACCTGAGGAAAGTGTTAGAGGCACTGCAGAAGGCAGGTCTCACTATCAAGGCCACTAAGTGCCAGATAGGGCAGACACAGGTTGTATACCTGGGCCACCTTGTAGGTGGAGGCCAGGTTCAGCCATTGGAGAGCAAGATACAGGCCATCCAGAACTGGGCTCCTCCAACCACCCAGACTCAGGTTCGAGCTTTCTTGGGCCTGACTGGATATTACAGGAAATTTGTCAGAAATTATGGATCCATTGTGACCCCACTTAACGACCTGACAAGTAAAAAAATGCCAAAGAAAGTTCAGTGGACAGCAAGCTGTCAAAAGGCATTCGATGACCTAAAGCAGGCCATGTGCACAGCGCCTATCCTAAAGAGTCCAGACTACTCCAAAACATTCATTGTCCAAACAGATGCTTCTGAGTTGGGTGTGGGAGCTGTTCTATCTCAGCTGAATTTTGATGGTCATGACCAGCCCATTGCTTTTATTAGCAGGAGGCTGACCCCCAGAGAGAAGAATTGGTCAGCCATTGAGAGGGAGGCCTTTGCTGTGGTTTGGGCCCTGAAGAAGTTGAGGCCATACTTGTTTGGCACTCACTTCAAGATTCAGACCGACCATAAGCCCCTCTTGTGGCTAAATCAGATGAAGGGTGAAAACCCCAAACTACTTAGGTGGTCCATTTCCCTACAGGGGATGGATTTTACAGTGGAGCATAGACCTGGCACTGATCATGGCAATGCAGATGGGCTCTCCAGGTACTTCCACTTAGAGCAAGAAGACTCACCTGGTCAAGGTTAGCTTATTGTCCCAAAGTTTGGGGGGGGGGTCATGTAGGAGAGTAGGGTCTGCAATCCTATGATCACCCCAGATTTTTGCTTTTTGCTTCATTGGTTTACGACTTTCCCTGGCTGTGGGCCTGCTAATCAGACCCACAGTCTAGCTGTTCTCTCTCTAAAATTGACGCACATGTACCTTAGGTGCATTTACCAATTGGAACTGGGCCACCTTATCAGTCCCTGTACCAGCATACCTTAGGTATCCAGGGCATAGGTGTACCCAGGGCCTTCCAGGGGCTGCAGCATGTATTATGCCACCCCTGGATGGCCACCCAAATCTGACACAACTGGCTGCACGACGGCTGGGGCAAGGTGGTGTCATCACCCTTTGATTTAGGTATAGTATTCCTATATCTAACCCTAAAATGGACACCTGTATTCCTATCAGTCACTCCTATGGCAGGCCTTATCAATCCTGAAGGCAGAGTGCTTGGAATCAGGTGAGATGGTGCTCTGGCCTGAGCTGAGCCCGTCTGCAGCTTGCGGAACCAAGTCCTAATAGCTGTTCCAGGATAACGCGTACCATATACTCTTAAAGTGCATTATAATCCTCGCGGTTATTTGCTAACTTTGGTCTCGCATTATCCAAGCATGTCGAGTAAGGTGTCATACGAATTGGAATACTAACCCCTCGCCAATTCTGGCGACGGGGTTAGCATTCCACCCTTCTAGAGGGACACGACATGTATGTAACTGTGAACCCCGGTTAAAGTTGACTCGAGCCTCAGCATCACAAAATGGATGCTGCCACCACAGACACAAGTCTGACCTCCTGCTGCTGGGAGTCCTTCCAGCGAGGAGAGCTTGGACAAAGGGTTTCCTGTCAGGGGCGGTGCCAGCACCATCCCAGACAGGATTTTGTGTATCCCAGGTAGGCAGGGCTGAGAGGAAGGTGACTGCAAGTGGCACCCCGGTGCTCACTGTGCATAGGCCGGCTCAAACCAGTTCCAGGGGCACCCCAGCCCCTGAGTTGGAGAGAGTCCGGACAAAGGAGAGGGGTGTAACCACCCCCCCCCCCTGGTCCCACCCATAGGCAGGACCTAGTCACGGGCCAGCCCCTTTTCTTAGGATAAAGGTAGGAGCGGGCCCCCTTCCCAAATTGGATAATTCTGAATCTTGAACTACTTTCCACGAAAGGAACTCTTGACTTTTTCTGAAGACTCTCCCTTGTGGCTAAGGAGTAGCCACCCTGCACCAGCAGGCACCACCTAAGCGCTCGCGGTTTGCTGCACGTCCATCCTCCGGATCCAGACTGACCAGCTCGACGAGACCCGGATTCCCTGCCATCTCTGACCTCTACCTACATCATCAGCCCAGCTGAGATTCGTGGGTGTGACGAGACCTGCGGGACCGGCCATCTTCAGAACCTGCACGACGCTTGCCTAGCACGACCACCGAGGGACCCTCGAGTGAGTGCTCCTGGGGTTTGAGAAGCCCTAACCCTGAGCAGCTCAAGCACCGAAGACCAGCCTCCCAGCATCCCCGAGATCTGCGTGGGGGCCCTTCTGCTCTTTGCCGCTCACCGCGTTGTTCGGTCACTTGCCCGTTGGCTAGTGGCCCTCCTAACGACGCACCACGACATTTCCGCCGCTGGTCTGGTTGCTCCAGACTGGCCCTGGCTCCCCTCCAACAGAGGAGCGCCCCGGACCCCCCTGGTCCACTCCAGACGCCATCTTGACTCCACCGCGTGGGCTTGCCTTTGCCAAGGGTTGTTGCCCAATCCTGGGTCCAGCATCGCCGACAGCCGACACCTTCGTGGGACAGCTCGCCGCCCTCCAGCCTGGACGCCGACAACGCCTCCTGCACCGAGGGACAGCAGAGTCCAGCGTCACCCACTCACCTGATCGCGGTGACTACCTCCGGTGCCATCCTGGTGCCAACCCAATCACTGGCTAGTGATTGAGAACTGAGTCCCCTCTGCTTTCAGGTCATCTCCATCCCCGATCCAGGCTTGGATCCCTCCGAATATCGACACTGGTCGCCTGCCAGCAACGCCTTCTTTCAGGCTCCATAGACTTCAACGAGGATTCCCGACGTCTTTTGAACCCTATGCAGCCGCAGCCCCTGGGCTAGGTAAACCGAGCATTCCGGTGCTCCAACGTAGGTTCACTCTCTAAGTGTCCAGATCCTTTTTCGTTTTCAGTCTAGCTGGTCGGATTCGTCCGGAAACAGTAACTTTTAGAAACGCTAGCATCCATAGACTTCTTCCCGCATCCCGCGTGAGAGTGCACACTCTGCACCCGATCTCCCTAGGCCTCCTGCTCCTGACCCAAGAGTCCAGTAGTGTAGTCCTAGCGATCCTGAAGCCTCTGGATCTGTTTACTTACCTGCTAGCAATTCGCATTCCACTTTTAGTGTATATGGTTTTTCGTGCCCCTCGGGCATTTGTGTAAATTGTGCAACTTGAAGTATTTTCATAAGAGTTTTGTATTGTGCTTAGCTCCCTGACTCATAAAGAGCCAGGGTAGTCTTGTTATAAATAAATATCCTTTATTTTCATAACAACTTGTGTGGTGTCCTTTCCCTTGGTGTTCAAAGGGTAAATGTGGTGGTAAAACAGCTGGCTTAACACGCCCTCTAGAGTTTAGCCTAAAGACTGCTCTTGTCCATGCTACTAGGATAGCTGGTCTATTAGGTTGACTTACAACCAATCATCAATAAGGGTCGTTTGGTATGATACACAGTGATCACTAGAATAGTGAGCACTATATATTAGGCCAACTTCTCACAGTCGATAGATTAACAAGCCTTTAATGACATGGTTTTTGTCTGCCGTGATCGTAAAAAGACCAGCCTCACTCCCTTCTATATCCACCCTCTCAAGGGAGCATTTTATTGACAGTTTATGGATGATGGCTACCCCCCCTCCTCTGTTCGTAGGGCGATCCAGTCTAGTGATCCCGTAAACCATGGGAAGGGCATCAAGGATCTCAGATGCGGAGTTCTCGTTCAACCAGGTCTCAGTTAAAAACATGATATCCGGTTGGTTGTCAACAAGATGGTAATGGAGCTCATATTTGTGCTTGCTAAGGGATCTGCAGTTAACTAGTGTCATTTGGAAGATGTGTTCCTTTCCATACTTTTCCTGGTTAATCATCAACGAATAGGGGCAGTGATCGCATGTTTGCGCAGTGCGGCCAATCTGTATGCTATGCGCCCATGAAATCGGTATAGGGGGACACATTATGTGTAGTTCTTTGGAAGTATATCTGTAGGTGGTTAAAAAACAGACAGGGGTTCCGGCCCCGGGTCCCATCCGGACGCGGACGGGCTTGCCTTAGGCGCACCTTCGGCACGCCCGCTGCGCGCGTCCACTGCGCGTCCTTCCTGTCATGTGCCTTAAGTAGTCCCCTCCCACCTCCACACTAGACCGCTGACTTGGCCCAGACCGGGAGACCGGAAGCACTACTCCTACCTTCCCTACCCTCCGCTCAATCGACACTGAAAAGCCATGACGGACCAGGGCGGGAGGAAAGTGCGACAATGTAAAAGCAGTGAGTGATTTTAAAAAATAAAGGTGTAATTTCACAGGATTCAGAAAGTCAGTTATTCACATATGCCCAGTAGTTATTTACCACGACCAAAGCAGGTCCCAGCAGACTATGCCACTTTCTGCCTTTCGCCGTAGCGCGTCCCTCCTGTCATGCGCCTTAAGTAGTCCCCTCCCACCTCCACACTAGACCTCTAGCTACAATCAACATATACACTAGCATACCTGGGCTGAGTGAGTACTGTCAATCTGCTTTATCACTGCATGGACTAGTACTGTAGTACTCTCAGACTCTTATATCTGTGCTCAACATACACACTGACATACCCAAGCTGAGTACGGTCACTCTACTGTATCACTGGACTACATGAACTAGTACCGTAGTACTCTCAGACTCCTATGTCTACACTCAACCTATATGCTAACAAACCCAAGCTGAGTACTATCTACCTACAGTATCACTGCATGACGTAGTACCATAATACTCTCAGACTCCTATACCAACACTCAAAATATACACTGACATACCCAAGCTGAGTACGGTCACTCTACTGTATCACTAGACTGCATGAACTAGTACCGTAGTACTCTCAGACTCCTATATCGACACTCAAAATATACGGTGACATACCCAAGCTGAGTACGGTCACTCTACATTATCACTGCATGAAGTAGTACTGTAGTACTCTCAGACTCCTACAGTGACACTCAAAATATACTCTGACATACCCAAGCTGAGTACAGTCACTCTACTGTATCACTGCATGAAGTAGTCCCATAGTACTCTCAGACTCCTATATCTACACTCACCATATACACTGACATACCCAAGCTGCGTACGGTCACTCTGCAGTATCACTGCATGAAGTAGTACCGTAGTACTCTCAGACTCCTATATCTACACTCAACATATACACTGACATACCCAAGCTGCGTATGGTCACTCTGCAGTATCACTGCATGAAGTAGTACTGTAGTACTCTCAGACTCCTATATCTATACTCAACATATACACTAGCATAGCCGAGCTGAGTAATGTCAATCTGCTTTATCACTACATGGACTAGTACCGTAGTACTCTCAGACCCCTATATCTATACTCAACATATACACTCACATACCCAAGTTGAGTACGGTCACTCTACAGTATCACTGCATGAACTAGTACCGTAGTACTCTCAGACTCCTATATCTACACTCAACATACATACAAGCATACCCAAGCTGATTACTCTGAATGTACTACATCTGTACTCACCATATGCACTGGTACTTTCAATGTACTACATCTGCACTTAACATATACCCTGGCATCCCCGAGGTAAGTACTCTTGTGCTATCTCTTGGCCCAGAGCTCTCCTGTGGTGGGGGGGGGGGGGTTGAATTGGTCTTAAGGGGGAGGAGACTGCCAGGTCCTGGATAAAAGGAGTATGTATTCTGCCCCGAGGGAACAGAGATAAACGACACGCGTACAACAGGGCTGTGTTTTGGTGAAACAAAACAGAGTGACTATGAGCAGCCCTGTGATTGGCTGTCACTAGTGTCTTCCTACACTCATGTCATGTCTGGGAGTGGGTGTCAAAGTGGTGGTGGGGGAGGGGAAATACAAAGGGTTTCAAATAACCCTCAAATTCCCTCCTTCCATTTCTGATAAAGGATCACGCGGTGGCTAAGTTCACACTTTTTGGGAGTCCAGGCTGCCCTAGCTTGTTTGCATTTTTAAAAGGGATAACGAAATAGAACTGAAATGTCTGAATTCCTAAATATGCTCAGAGCTGCCAATTTTATATAATAATTGTGATCAAATATGTTTGCTATTATTGCGGGCCCAATCATTAGTTTTTTAACACAAGGTAAAGGGGGGGAGGGGGCACAGGATTAAATATTTTGAAGAATAGTTGTACTGTGTGTGTCCTCGCTGCATGCACTGGCGAGACTAGCTACGCACACTCCACGCGCACTGTATGGGCTGACGTGTCTGAGCTGTGGGCTACAGCCTATAGTGTCTTTGCTCACTATACGCACGATATAACCGAGCCATGTACTAAGGGGCTTATTTACAAGTTCCTTGCGCCACTTTTGCGTCATTTTTAACATGAGAATGGTAACGCAAAAGTGGCGCAAGGGGCTTGTAAATAAGCCCCTAAGAGTGTACTGTAACTGCGTAATGCTCCCAATATTCAAAAAGGAACCAAATGGGGAGTAGAGAGGTACCACTCAACGTGAGTAGTGGAGGTGAATACATCCTCCCGAACTTACATTTATAAACATAGGGATCCACCCACAGGTATGTATGTACGTCAAATCCTCCCAGATTGAGTATGCATCCCCACAGTGGTGGAAAATACACACAAGTTGTTTAAATATCCCTCACACACCAAAAGGGCCCTTGGTGTCATGCTTCATCATAGGGGTCTTCCCACCCCTCTAGGGGACGGGGCATGCTGCGACCTGCGTATACGCGGGAGCACTGTTGTTGTGAGACAACTATGTGTTGTGTAGGGATGTGAGAGGAAGGGTGAGGAGTGGATGGGAAAGTAAATTAAAAAATACCTGGCTCGTTGGTCAAAAAACCTTTAATATACCTTAGAGCTGGAATCATTAAAGTGTGGGGAGGAGGTGTATATGCCTCAATGAACTATGCCTCCTATATCTGCCGACATGATTCGAAGCTCTCCAAGCTTCTTCTTCAGGACCATAAGGATCCCTTCCTATACTCACAGTATACAGTAGTGATGTGTTATCTATTCATCATAATAGTGATAAATGTAAGGTGTAAGGAAAATACTGCAGGAGAAATTACTGCATGTAGTCATGAAGCCTCAATGGGTCTTTGTAGTCGTTAACCTGCAAAAAAAGGGAGGGGAAAGAGGACGTACTTTACAAGCCAAATACTTAGTCCACTGTGAGCATTGGTGACCTGTACACAATCTGTGACATAAGGTTCCATAAAATTAGTTTTAGTGAGACAAATGTGTCCTGGCGTTAAAATAAATAAAGGACGATGAAAAGAGACAAACACACACAGAACATAAAGCACACACTCTAGTTACAAAGGACTATTGTTGATGAGCCCATAGAATTCATGAAAGGGTATAGCCTGTGTTGTAGTGCTATATTGGTGTCAAGGCAACGGAAAACAAACTACTTGAGAATTGTAAGGATTATGCACAATGAGCCTTGAACGGGTGGAGGGAGTGCCTGATAGGCTATCTAGGAGAGAAAATTGTTCTTTTTTTACCAGAGAGGAATATCCAGTAGTCCAAGGCGATATCCTAGCTAAAACAAAGTTCCTACCGGCTATGTCGTACTTACGACTCCTGGGAAAATGCCCTGCCTCGTGCGACCTCCCCGACGGCTCCGCTGGATAACTGAGTCGTACTCAGGGCGGGGATTAAATACGATAGTTAATTGAAGTTTCGGCCTCAATTACGGTAGCGTGAAACGCTTGTGGCAGCACCTGTTTGTGGCCGCATGGGTAGGAGGGTTGTGCTGACTCTGCCTATGGTCAACCGGAAGCAGAAATCAAAAATGCGATCGTATTTTACGGGAGAATTGTGCCTAAGAGGATAAAAATATTCGGAAAATTATTCGAAAAATTGGCCCTGTTGTTAGACCTGCAAAATGGTCAATAAGCGAGGATCCGAGTGTGAAATGCGCTTAGTTTACACCCGGCGTGACCCGGAAGTGAGGGAAAGGGGGTGAAAAAAGGAAAGAAAGACTAGACATCCTACTGGAATGTCAAGTAGAGCACGAGACAGACTGTTTATGTACATCATGATGTGGTAAATAAAACAGATGTCGCGTGTAGAAAATAATGAGCGCATAAATAATTTAAAGCAATCAGCAAAGTTGGTATATTGGCTTTTTAGACGCGGGCACGTTATTGTGGCTACACTCACCCATTGATAAAACCAATAATAGGATTGATTATATACAGGCTATTAAGATGCGGGCACGTGTCCAGTTGTGGGGTCAGGATGGTACTAGAAGTGCTGATCCATCATTGCAAATGTGGGACCAATAGTAGGGTGGGTTACCTAATATAGTGTGCGTACATACATACCTGTGGGTGGATCCCTAATGCGCCCAACAGCCCAAGACATATCTCAGCCGTGCGCTATAAATGTACGCTATGTTTGATTTGATAAAACAAAAATCTAAAGTGCGCGAATACCAGGAGCGTCTTGGCGCTAAGAAACCTAAGACAAACTAACCAGAGGACGTATAGGGTTACGACGAAAGAGAAAGCCAAGATTACCGCTGTCTCCAAAATCGAAGAAGATTCGACTGACTTTTGGCGATGTTCACAATACATCAGTGGCCTACTGTCTGCAAAGCATGATTTCTGCACATTTCTATGTGCACTGTATGTTCTCTTGGGTTACTGTAAATACTACAGTCTTAGGTTGTACAATCTCTAATTCTATGGTACGACTTTAATGTACATGCCCTATCTGGGTGCACTGTCTACTCTGAGCGCTATACTGTGACTGCTCTACAAATCATCACTGCGTATACTGCCCCACTCTATGGGCTTTAGGAGTCCCATGCTATTGCATTACTACATAAGCTCTCTACATACAGAGTACACATTCTAGCTATATCTTCCATGACGCCTGCCCTGTCTGTCTATACATCTGTGTTCTCTGGATATGCCGTCCATACGGTTTTTATCACCTCTAATTTCCATTGCACCACTTTCCTCAATCTATAAACTCCATACTGCCCATTTGCCCTATAGATATGCTGTCCATACTCTAGCCCTGGGCTTATCATCTTTCCCCTGAATATATTTACCTTTGCTATGCATGTCTCCTATGGATACACTGTCTATACTGTACTATAAGGTTTAAGACCTATGCATTTTATACTATTGCTTAACTGCCCTTATATTCTCTCTCTGATAAACTCACCATACTGAAAAGTGATGCACAAATGATTACCTTGATACTATTAAGTTACTCCAAAACATGCTCTCCTGGGCCAGACTTGTTTACTCTCTTTGCTGGACTGCGCTCTCTGGATGCACAAGTTCATACTCCAACCCCTGGGGCCTGGGATCCCTCGAGTGCATGTCTTTGTTGTACGTGTGCTCTACCAACAGCTTGTCCTTACTCCAGCCTTGAATTATAGAATCTGCAAGTTCCTCACTCCTTCTTCCCTGTACCTGAGTGCACTGTCCTTACTCCACAGTGTAACTACTCATGCTTTACTATATATATGCCAGTGGTGGCTCCTCCGCTAAGGCGGAGGAGCGTTGCCCCACTGCTTTTAGGCAGTGCAAAGTAACAATAAAATTATAATTACTCAATGTTATTATCATTTTATTTTTTCTTGTTGCACACGCTGCAGTTTTGGGGGGGTGTGGCTGCACTGCTGACTGGGGAGGAGTGGTTTTCACTCCCTAAGTGCGCATGAATGTTTGGCCGGCCGTCTCGAGCCAGCCACGCATTCATGACCACTTAGCATGTTCTCCACCTAGGGTGCAATTACAGCCTGGGTGGAGAACAATGCAAAGACCCCCATTCCCCGTCTGAACGCCGAACCACAGCGGTCAGACCAATCACAACGCTGCATTGCAGCATTGTGATTGGCTCAGGGGAGCCTGGATGCTTCCTGTCCCAGCGAGAAGGAGAAGTGGAGAGATGCGACGAGGAGGACAATGCGAGGAATTAAGTTTAATTTGATTTTGTATTTACCCCCAAATCTCCCGCCTCCCCACTCCACCACCCCGATCCGTGCCAGCCACCACTGACATATGCTCTCTCGATATACTTCTACTATGGATTCCCAAAGCTTGACATGTGCTACCCTGGTCAGGTGTAAGTTACAAGGCACAAGTCAGTTGTGCAACCTTCCAGTTTCCCACTAGACCATTTGTCCACTGGCAGCCTCACATGAGGGTAACCCATGTCTAGGGGCACTGGATTTATGCAATTCTGTGGCTGTGGCATTTTCCACTTGTCTATGGATTTGCCATATAATCTATCACCTGCTGCATAATTTGCATATTTTAACAAAAAATTATTTCTACCTTAACTCAATCAAAAGTTGCAAAAAATGGCAAAACATGTTGCCATGCAAAGCCCTTCGCAAAGATTTACTGATCACGTATTAGTTGCTTATTGTATCTGTATTTATTACTTATCATGCACATTTATGCCACGGTTTCATGGCACCATATTGCTGTATTTGGGTGTTAAATTGGCATTAACTAGGTGTAATATTTGCCCAGACAGTGTTAATCTGTGAAAAATCGCAGAATATTGAGCTACTAGTTGAGAAAATCTGCTGCATTGTAGCTCATACATTTGTCTTTTCTTGACGCATCATTTAGTCAACGTAGAGCATAATTTAGTCAACCCGGCACATAATTTAGTCCTCCCCTGTTGCATAATTCCAGTGACCCTGCCAATCAACCAGAAATCAAACACAGTAGCAGAGGGGCAGTTCAGGCCTACCTTGTCGGCCGACTGTGCAGTGCCGAAGAAGATGGGCACGAAGGCCAGCCAGATGATGCAGGTGGTGTACATGGTGAAGCCGATGGGCTTGGCCTCGTTGAAGTTCTCGGGCACGCCACGCGCCTTGATGGCATAGACCGTGCACGTGACCATGAGCACGATACTGTAGCTCAGGCAGCAGATGAGTGACAGGTCGGACATGTCGCACTTCAGGACTCCCTGGGCGAACTCGGGGTTGGGCGTGCGCTGCTCCTCGTAGTCGATGACACTGTGCGGGGGGCGCACACCCAGCCACACCACCACAGCCACCACCTGCACCGAGATGAGGCTGAAGGTGATGGCCACCTGGGAGCCAGGGCTGATGAAGCGAGGAGGTGTCACCGACTTCTTGCCCTGCTCGAAGATCCTGTAGATGCGGTTGGTCTTGGTCAGCAGGGCTGCATAGCTGATGCACATGCCCAGGCCCAGGAAGAGGCGGCGGAAAGCGCACACGACCACCCCAGGCTCTGCAATCATCAAGAAGGTGATGGAGTAGATCAGGAAGAGGCCGGTGAGCAGCACGTAGCTGAGCTCGCGCCCTGACGCGCGCACCATTGGCGTGTCGTTGAAGCGTATGAACGTGACGATGATGAAGCTCGTGGCCAGGATGCCCAGGATGGCTAGGAAGATGGGCAGCACGGCCCAAGGCGAGTGCCACTCCAGTTTGACAATGGGGATGGGGCGACAGGCGGTGCGGTTGAGACTAGGCCGCATGTCAAAGGGGCACAGCTCACAGTTGAACTCGTCCATTTGGTACTGGTAGCCGTCGCACAGCTCACAGTGCCAGCAGCAGGGCACTCCTTTCACCATCTTCTTGCGCTGGCCGGCCTCGCAGGGCAGACTGCAGACGGAGGACGGGATCTCGCGCTCGCCACCAGCCCATTGCATCTCCTCGATCTGTTGGGGCAAAGAGGATAGGGGAAAAGGACAAGGGGCCAAGGGGCCAAGGGGAGGTGCCAAGGAACAGAATGAAGTATCAGGGGGGTGGGTGAATGAGACACGGAGGAAGACAGCGATAGGACATGAGAGTGGGGGAGATGGTGAAAGAGGATGGAGAAGAGAGTGAAAACACAGAAAAGTGGGAGAGATTGCAAGAAATGAAGGGCACAGAGAAGAGAGGGCAAGAGCAGGTGACCAGAAGGAGTGAAATGTTGGGGAGAATTGAAAAAGGAACAGTAAGAGAGAAGGCAAATGATGAGCAACACAATTTACTCCTTAAAGGTCTAAAAACAAACACATGTAATGCCCCAACAGTTCCCGTATCTTTCTTCAAAGCAAACAACCATTTTCATGTGGCTCGTCCTACCTGCCTGCAGGAGCTATGTGCTGGGCCCCTGCTGGGCCCTATCCACCCCCTCTTGGGTAGACCCTGCCCAACTCCAGCAGACCATTAGAGGCACTAGATGTTCCTTTTATGTCCAGAGAAATGAAATCAGCCAAGTAAGACACTACAAGCTCCCTGTAGGCCCTGCCTAACTCCATGTGCCAAGTACAGACACTACATACTCTAAGTAGGTCCTGCCTAACTCTAGTAGCAATGTATACAACACTACAGGTCCCTGTAACCCCAGAAGCCATGTACAGACACTTCAGGTTCCTGTAGGCCCTGCCTGACTCCATGAACCATGTACAGACACTTCAGGTTCCTGTAGGCCCTGCCTGACTCCATTGACCATGTACAGACACTTCAGGTTCCTGTAGGCCATGCCTGACACCATTAACCATGTACAGACACTTCAGGTTCCTGTAGGCCCTGCCTGACTCCATTAACCATGTACAGACACTTCAGGTTCCTGTAGGCCCTGCCTGACTCCATTAACCATGTACAGACACTTCAGGTTCCTGTAGGCCCTACCTAACTCCAGCAGGCACTTACAGGCACCATGCACACTCTTTTAACTTTTTTTTAAGTTTCCAACTTGGTGAAGTTTTGGCAGTGTTTACAAGCTTTTATTTGCCGGAAAAACCCTGAATAAAAATGGGGGAATTCTCATGTAGAAATGATTTAGTTGAAACATTCTTCCGGAAAATATTTTTTTGGGGGGGAGGGGGGGGGGGGGTGTAATTTACACTTGCAGACAAAGTTGACAACATTTGCAATCTGCCCATTCTGCGAAGATTGTCAACTTTGAGATACTTTTGTAGACAAAATTACAATTTGGCCACTCCTTATTAGAGTGAGTTTCCAAACCACGGTATCATTTCCAGAGTGGGGGATCCTTTTGCTGTTGTTCGCACCATCCCTTGTATAGGTGGTCCTGGGCATTACGTGTCACCAGTGGGGTGTCACGGCACCAGCTCCTTTCCCTTCATCTTTGAGGTGTGGTTATTTTATCGCCGTGTGGGGTCCTCCCCCAGTGTCCCTTGAAAGATCTGCTCTCAGCCACCTGGCTTTACCCAACATTCCTTCCTCCAGACTTGTTGCCTCCCTGGATGTTGTAATGTTGACATGTTGTCCTCTAAGAGCTCAGATTTTTCTAAAGCGCCCTAGAACCCCTCCGTGTGGACTCTCACTGGCACATGTTGCTGGATCTACCCCTGAAGTTGGTATTTCTTGAGTGGGATGTGTTGGAGCAGTCAACCATTTGTAAAAGAAGCCACAGACCACCACATGTCTGTTTTGGGGGATCTTCAGATACATTTCTTTTGATTCTTGACCACTAGTTTCCCTTTAGTATAGAATGAACTCATGGGGTTCTCCTTCCGTTTGTACGGCTTCTGTCTTTTCAATTTTTTGTCTTTGTGCATGAGTCCGCAAGGGCAGTCGGGATGGCTAATTGGATAGGCTCCTGACCCAAACATGGAATGTCAGGTCTACCTACTGAGCATGTATGATCTACATAATCTGAGGGACAGCTCAGATGCTTGAAAACTGAGCTTGTGTGAACCATGCATCCTTCAAAATGTTAACTATGTGTACAGTGAACCTGTGAGATCTATATAATCCAAGGGCTTCTTGTATCCGAGGCTCACACTTGTCAAATGCATGTAAACTGAGGCGTGGTTCTGCTGTCCAAAAGCTTCATCTGGTAAAACCTGTATAAACTGAGAGGGAGTTGAGTAATCTGACCACTGATCCTGCAAGATCTGTGTAACCTGAAGGATAGCTCAGCTGTCTGAGGCCCAAGACTAAGATCTGCTTAAAATATGGAATAGTTCTGTTGTCTGAGGCCTGAGACAATCAGAGCTGTGCAATCTGGAAGATAACTCTGCTGTGCAAAGACCAAGCCAGAGAGATCTGTGAACCTCAAGCAGAGCTCGGTTGTTGTTGCCTGGAGATGGTCAGAGCACCTTTGTCTGAGAGATCGGTATGCTGCCTACAGTGGCAGCCAGTGTGCACCCCTGACGTATTGCTGCAGAGATACTCACGTTAAGGCGGAGGTATTCTGTCCACTGCCCGATCACCTTGTATCCAGGGGCCGAGGAGTTGGTCATCTGGTACTGGAAGATGTCATACCGTCCAGGGGCATCTCCGTTCTCGTTGAACATCACGGGTGTTCCGGCACTGCCTAAACATGGTAGGAGGCAGAAGGAGAAAAGGGGATGGAGAGACAAGTGAAGGTCAACCAAGAAGTGGTACCTAGACAGACAAACGCCCCTCCCCCATCATCGCATACCCCTCCCCCACCTTCGCATAGCAGCAATAGAATGCCACTATCTCAGCAGAGTTGTCTTACCAACAGGAACATACAGTTTAGGCATCAAGACCTTAATGTGTAGAATGTGGGCATCCATCTAGCACTCTGTCACACATTCTGTAATTATTGTATGGTGGGGTCTTCTATCGCATTGTCCCAACGCCCAAATAGACATACAGCATCGATCACATATGAAACAACACCTCTGTAAATGTTAGCAAGATTGGACCTGGAGCCCTTTATTTAAAGGGCCAACCAGTGAGTGGTGTCACAGGAAGCCTCAAATCCAACCCATTATCGTCCATTTAAGGGACATTTGTGAGTCCGAACTCAAAACAGATCATAAGCAAATATGAACATATTCTGAAATCCAAACCCTCAAACAGACATCATGAACCACATGGACATTGCAGAACACAAACTCCAACCAGAACACTTTCTACATTCTGGAAAATAAACCTTAACCAAACATCCCAGAATTCAAAACTCCACGAAACATCTTCAAACAACGTTATGGACCCAACACCCAAAAAGCTTTCATTAAACAAACAGATAGTCTGTATTCTGAAACTGAGCCAGTTACCATCAAATAAAAGGCCATTCTGCAGTCCAGAACCCTGGTGCATGTGTCATACAACAAGGAGGCATCTTAAGATGCAAATCACCCCATGACGTTATCATACAAAGGTGTCGTCTGACATCCAAAACTGAACCAGACATCGTCAAACAAAGTGAAATTCAGTTACTACCCACCCAAATATTATTGATTTCACATCAAACCAAAAATGCAATTACAGCAAAGAGAGATGCAGGAATCCAATAACCCAGCCAGGCATCCTTTAGTAAAGAGGTATTCTGAAATCCAAAACCAATCCACACATCACCAAACGAAGAGCATTCTAGAATCCCAATCCAACCTGACATAACCCACAAAATGGACATTCCAGAAAAAAAAACATCAGGACCACCAAACAAAGTCAAATTCTGCAACCCAAATCCTAAGCAGATGTCATCAAGCACTGGGACATTCAACAATACAAAACCCAACCTAGAGTCACCCAACAAACAAGCATTGGCATAGCCAATAGGTCTCGCCTTTGGGACCTTATAAGTGTTTAGCCA
Source organism: Triturus cristatus (assembly GCF_964204655.1). Lineage (NCBI taxonomy): Eukaryota > Metazoa > Chordata > Amphibia > Caudata > Salamandridae > Triturus > Triturus cristatus. Next base: position 1,194,712,296 of record NC_140593.1, read on the forward strand.
CGCAACAGTTGCATAACTAAATACTTATAAGGTCTCAAAAGCGAGACCTATTAGCTATGCCAAGCGGCCGTGCAGCCGCGAAAGTGATCGCGATCAAACATCAAAGCGAAAGTGAAAGTAAGTTTGGTCATGGGCGGCGTGCGTGCCCGTGCACATGCACTGTGGCTCTAGGCTGGCCTGGTAGCACTTTTTGGAGCCCTCACAAAATGTCTTGCGAGGCCAGCGCATGCGCTGGGTCAGGCGAGACCTAAAAATGCTCTGGGATCCAAGACACACCCATCCCTCACAGAAAAACTACCAGTGGCCCTGAGCTTGGTAAAGGTTGGTGAAGCAGCAAAGAGCAGAAGACAACTCAAAAGGAAGACCAGAAAACTACAACCACCATCGGTTTTACCACAGAAGCTGCACACCTTCCACTGAGCCCCATGAACAGAGCTTGTTAAACCTGTCATCCAAATCTACTCCATTCATCTGTGAGATCCCGCAAAGTACCTTCACAGATGCACTTCTTGAAGTGACGGTAAACATCCCACTTGTTCAACTCTCTCCAGTTTATTGCATGTCTCAAATTTTCTTCATGAACTTGTTTGGTTTATATCACCAGGAATATACATCACTTGAGATCTTAACTCATCCCCCGCTACTCTGAAGGGTTCTTTCAGTTCTGTTTTTTTCGTTGCATTTTGGGACTCGTAGTACCTCCATCTACAATAGGAAAACCAAAGCTGGAAGCATCATAATGTAAAGAAAAACTGGGCTGGACTACCCCTCGACTTAAACTGTACAACGAAGGAATTGCTGAACTGAGCACATCTAAGCAAAGCAGCACAAAAAGAACAGAACCAAAACGGCAGACCGAGCCTCCTGCTAAGCAGCAGCTGAGCGCACAGCTCTACCAGGGCGGCTTATGTAATTCTGCACGGCATGTTTATAAAGAGCAACAAACTACTAACAAGCATGGACGTGGACTTCTTTGTAGGTGGCTGAGCACCTGGAATCAGTCGAAATGCCTTCACTGACAGCGCACAAGGGCCAATGGCTGAGGAGGGCCAACCCATTCTCCCAGAGGGTATGCACTGAAGGGTGGAAGCAAAGAGTGAAAAACAGACAGTGGATCGTCCCACGGCAGCCCCACTCTCCCTCCCCCACCAGCGCTCTCTCCCTTAGTGACCACACCGTCATCCGCTCCACTCAACACGCATGCACAGACGTCACCCAAAGATTACACTGACAGTTTCATTGTGGGTGAAGAACTGCTGCAGGTTTATTTCATACAACATAAGTATGACGATAAGTGGGTTATCTTACGGGCGATCCAGGGCAAGCAGCCCCTCGCTGCTCCGCCCGCCTGGCGAGCCAGCACGCACGGTGGGTCGATGCCCGGCAGTGCGGCACATATTTTCAGATCATCCTTTGGATCACGTGATCTGTCTAATACTCCCGCCCCTTTTGACGGGGGCGGAGCGTGTTGTGGCACACCCCCAGTTGGTCAGGCCCCCCAACCGCCCGAAGGACTAACAGGGCGCCGTCGCGGTCTTCCCAGAACCTCCTTCGGCTCCCGGACCTTGGCTCGGGCACCCTTACTGTGCCGGCCCACGCAGTTCCCTGGGATTAACATTGCGCGAAAGATAGCACCGTGCTACCGCTAACAACTACTCGCGTCCCGCGCTTATCGTGCCCTAAACCGCACACCGCCTACGAGCCCCACATCCTAGAGGGGGCGTCGAATCGACAACGATTACCCGGAACAAACACGCTAACACAGAGGAGACACCGTGCAGCCACCGGAGCCCGGCGGGGCCAAAGGTCCTTAGTCCACTCACTTACAGTGCCCCAAAGGCCGCCCAGCGCTCCCCTCAGCCCCCGACACCTCACCTCTGGATCCGCGATGCCCAAGACGCTTCTACTATAGCCCGCTACCACACCGCCACTACTTCGCAAGACTCCTCTGCCGACCGCAATTCAGTGTTCCGACGAAGATCGATTAGCCCCAGAAACCGCAAGACACCGCCGCCGACCGCGATTCAAAGGTCGACAGAGAGATCGATTTGCCCATGATCCGGGGGGCAAGAGTGGGCAAAAAATACGCGTGGCCAGGAGGAGCGGCGCAGGAAGCAGAGGAAGATCTGAGGGGGTGAGGCGCCTAAAAAGGGGGGTCTAGCCTCGCCCACCCTAGTGGCACGCCTCCCCAAGACAAACCCATTGGGGGCCTCCCCTCCCCGAGGCGCGGCCTCACTAGAGAGGCGGAGCAGGGGGGGGGGGAGGCTCCGACGGGCGGCCACTAGAAGGCTGCCCTGCTGATGTCCCCCTGCGTGGGACGCGGGCAGCGGCATTCTCTCTCTTTCTCTGTCCCTCTCTCTCGCTCTCTGTGTGTTTCTCTCTCTCTCTCTCTCTCTCATTCTCTCTCCCTTTCTCTCTCCCTCTCGCTCGCTCTCTGTGTGTTTCTCTGTCTCTCTCTCTCTCTCTCATTCTCTCTCCCTTTCACTCTCCTTCTCGCTCGCTCTCTGTGTGTTTCTCTGTCTCTCTCTCTCATTCTCTCTCACTTTCTCTCTCTCTCTCTCGTTCTCTCACCCCCTTTCTCTCTCTCTGTCTCTCTCTATATATGTATGTATATATGTATATATTACTATTATTATTATAGAAATATAATTTTTTTACCAGAGGCTGGCGAGATCGCACTAGGCCAGCAAACCGACTTTGTGCATTGCATGGCAGATTAAAGAAACTGCGCTGAGCGCAGCACAAAAGGCAGAGCTGCCCTCCCTCTGCCTAAACTCGAATTAGAGGCTAAAGTTCGATTAACAATATGTGGGGAATGATAATCCTAGTGCCAGGAGGTGACGTCATAGGAAGCGCCATCATCAACCCGACATTATTAGAACTGGGTCTATGTTTATGACAATCTAATATTCTTTTATACTCTTGGAAGCATTTAGGCCAGTTACACATACAGGAATCTATTTATACAACCTTAATATTAACGTGCCTCCATAAAGCACCCAGTGCGTTTCTAAGCACTGTGAGTAACTGTCGATGCTGGTACCAATGAATGACGCTCAGTTTATCCGTCACTCTCGAAGAATGGAGGGCGCGTGACCTTTTAAATACTCTCGCGGTCACAGGCAAGCGTCATGGTACTTGAATGACGTTGCGGCATTTCGTTTTCCTTTCCGTCTTTTATTTGGTACATTTGACCATATATCCCTGCGAGGCCCTTTTAACACATCTCACGCGGGTTTTGAACTGACTGCTAAGCGCCGTGTGTGATCTGCACATCACAAAAGCCCCGCTCGATGGGATCTACAGGACTCCGCCATGATGCTTATTAATGGGGCCGCACTCCCCCTGCAGGCTGTACTGTGCGCTTGTAGATGCAAAGAGGGGCTGCATCACAGATCTAGTGCCAGTCCTCCTCTGTGCACAGTGCACACTTGAGTGTGTGTGCCAGCCACGGACCGGAAAGTGTGCCTCATCACAACAAATGTGGCGTTTCCAGAGCCGGTGCGAACCGGCACAGCCGGCATTTCACAGGGGAGCCGAGAATGACTGCACCCACATGCAGGGGAATTCCTGAGACCCCTTTCCTCCATTTCAAGGGACACCTTCGGGTGGCGGAGGCACTAACTATAAGCCACTTTCATGTGGCAGAGCCCTTGCATTTCCTGATGACCTCAGCACCTCTAGCTGTAATATGGCCCGGACACAAAGGCAAAGGATTCCCTCATTTGCATGCAAGTCAGGGAGTGCCCCTTTAAAATCCTACTGGCGCGTTTTTATCAGCGGCGCAATCTATATTACAGAAGGGACAGCACAAGTGTCTGCAGGCCCCTTTTGTAATACCAAAGTGCCCTGCGGGTGCAAACAGCACGTACAAACATCACGAGGACGCCATCTTTAATACGGCCCAGACCATCATCACAAAATGCCTCGATGCAGGCCCTGTAGTCCGGTCCAGCTGAAATAATAACAACATTGTTATGCTACAAGTGACATCCGGGGAAAGGTGGCAGCATGCGTCTGTTCCCTGGCTGCAAACCAATCATGGGATATCAACATCCCAGGGAGTAGTTAGAAAAACAGAAAAAACCCCAGTTGAACAATATCCTGAATGGCCTGGAGTGACTGAGAGAGGCGCGCAAGCCTGGGACGTATGCACTTGCTTGCCCGAGGCAGGTCTGAAAACAATGTGGCTGAATTCTTCCTTTAACCCGTTCGTTGAGCCCGTTGGCCAACGGCCGTCGCGAACACTACCTCAGTAGTGCTGCGCACGTCTGTTGGCTGACGCGGCCCCACCCACTCAATGGAACGCCCTGCACTGCGGCAGAATTACCGTCACGGTAAACGGGTTAACACCTCAACTCTCAATGAATTTGGTCATCCATCCATCTGTCCCTACACCAATCCAATTTTCTCTCCATCATTCATCCTTCCTCTGCTCCCTCCTTTTGTCATCCATCATTCTTTCCTCCATCCATCCATCCATCCATCAATCCATCCATCTCTTCATCGCTCTCCCCATCAACAGTCCTTCTTTCAATTCATGCTCCTTTCTTTAATTTGTTGCCTCCCCCCACGGCTCCATCATGATATTCTTATATCCACCCTGCTTTGGGTAACCCACCCTTCTCTGGGGGGTCACAACGCCGTGCCTATACCTGCAAGGGGGTGGTATCCATTCCAAAGGGCAGCTTTCTGGCTGGGACAGCCTCTACCCTGTGAATGGACAGGCATTGGTTGGAGGAGATAGGGGTTCAGGAGACATAGCATGCTCCCCTGGGCCTCATTTGCAAACCCATCCCACCGCTGGTGCATCACTGTTTCTGACGTACCAGCAGCGCAATGGGCATGCCATACTTACGAGACCACGTAACGTCACCCAGTGTGACATTTGATGGCCTTGTAAACATTGAACCCTGTCACGTGTCACTCTGCATGAAAGGAGCGCTCCATGGGTGTTGCTGTGGGTGTTCCCATGCATCATCCATGGAATCTGACACATTCCCAGATTTACAACATTTTGTAAAGCTGGGAATGCGTCAGAATCCTACGCCTCCCAGGGGAGTCGTAGTAGTGGCGCAATGAGGAGAAATACTGTTGTTTCTCCTCGTTTTATTCTCTGTGTGCTGCATTCTGCAGGTGTACCTTCCTGCACAAAAACAATCATCCCCGCAACGCAGGCACCCTTGGAACATGACGCATGGGTGTCTGCGCAGACGCACAGCTGTGGGTTTGTGCACTGGCTCAAGGGAGAAGGACAAGAATGCGCTGTATCTTGCAGGGATGGCTCCTCCGATATGGTGGAGGAGCGTCGCCCCACTGCTGAAATGCAGCAGTCAGAAGAAATATAAAATGACAATAAAACTCCTTTATTGTCATTTTTACTTCTGGTCTGCCGAGCCTGGGGCGGGGTGTGGCCATGCTGCAGCATCACACAGGAGGAGGAGTGATAGGCACTGAAAGTGCGCATGTTGGTTTGGCGCACTTGGACACCTCCAGGCTCTTCCTTGGAGATGTCCTAGTGCTCGGGGGCACAGGCTCCCAGACCCTGCTGGAGCGCAAAGCCAGCCCGCTCGGCCCAATCCCAGCGCTTCTCTCATGCTGGGAGTAATAGCATGAGAGAAGCGCTGGGATTCCTGGGGTCTGGGAGCCTGGTCTCCTGGGGATTGTAGTGCCGGGACGGGTGCAAAGGAGCAGCAAGGCACGGCGCGGGGGCAGAAGATCATTGCGGTTGGCAGGAAAGGTACGTTTATATTTATGTTTTATTTTTTCCCGACTCCCCCCCAAACTCCCAACTTTGGACTGTCAGCAGTTGTCGCTGGTATCCTGGATATACGCCACATTCCTGCTCTTTTACTTGGACGCACGGCAGCGCAGCAAGGCAGGCTTGCTGTGCTGCCGTGCGTCAAAATATAGTAAATGAGGCCCTTTGTTTCTAGGGCAAGCGCTGCCATGAAGGCATTTTGCGACTGTAATTATAAGGATGAAGATCTGCTCTTCCTCACAGGCCTCCATGTCTGCATTCCCATCCATTGATATAGATTCACATATGGAATCTGGGCTCACTAATCTACGTGCATGAGCCATGACTTCTGCGAATCCTTGTGAATCACCGTCTAGTGCTGCGACGGATCAGCGCATCAGTCGTAAGACAAAAAAGATCGACCTGCTTATCTTGATACTCCGGACCCCATGCTACACATAGAATAGTGCAATTGACTGTTTACACAGTAATGCTTCTGTACACCCTACCGCATAATAATGCATAGACCTATGCACAAATTGAGGCGGTTCCTTCAAATGCTTTGACACGTAGGTGTGCCGGGAGCAGTGTGAGCCTGAGGGCTGCCATGCATCTGGAACAATGCAAAGCACCCTGCACATAGTGAGATCATTTTACAATTCTAATACACAGAGGGGCAGATTTAAGTTTCCTGTCGCATCCCTGCAAATCAGCAGGGATGCGCAAGGAAAGATGCGTGACGCAAGTTTACCCTTGCGCCACCACAGATGCCCCGCATTTACAATGCAGCGCATCATGGCGCAAAGGATAAACAGATGCGTGTCGCATCTGCTGGCGTAAGCTTGGCGCAGTGCGGAAGGTGTGTCGCGAGCGCGATGAAACTCCAGCACTGTACCAACCTGGCCTATCCTCAACATGGTGCGTCACGCCTTACGCCTGCTTCAAGCAGGCGCAAGGTTTTGACACAGCGGCGTCGGAAATGTGACTGAGTGAAATCTTGTAGATTTCACTTAGTCACTTTTCCGAGGCGTTCCTGCGCCGGAACGCCCCACCCCCGCGCCGGAACGCCCACATGAAACCTGACGCAGGTTTCATGTGGCGCAGGGCTTTACAAAGTGACGCATTGCCCTAGATGTGTAGCGTTGTAAATAGGGCACAACGTGACGCATGGTTTATGCCGCCGCTGCGCCACAGAAGTGACGCAACGGCAGCGCAAATGTCGCGCACGGGGCTCATAAATCTGCCCAAGAGTAATTATGTATGGCAGCTCTCGAGTGTCAGTGTACACAAGTCTTATGCATTATTCCTTATGTGCTGAAATCTTATCCAAGGCAGAGTGCATCTGACTACCCTGTAGGACTCTGACAAATACAGATTCAGGCACAGGACGATGTACACGGCGAGGATTCTGATGCACGTACAACAATGCATAGAGTCAGCATATGCATCGCGCGCTCATGGAGTGACGTCTAAGGATGGCTCGCGGGTGACTCACCGTTGAAGTTGACGCCCCGGATGTAGTGCAGTAGCTTTCGACCATTCATGGGGTCCATCTGGTCACAGACGCCCATGGAGCCAGGGCACAGGTCGTTGTGCATGTTATGCAGGGCGTGCGCCATGGCATAGACTGCATCGATCACAAACTGCACCTTGCCCTCCTGCTCGTAGAGCGAGTCCTTGCCAATCCGTTCTTCACCTGCAGAAGGAGAGGATGTCAAGGGGGTAGAGATTACACAGGGAACAGTCGTCTCACCCATACTCATATGTATCACTCCGCGCTTTAGTGTGACCCCCCACACCTGAGATTGACCATCAAAATGTCCTAGTTTATCCCATGATTCAGCATCACTGTGGTACCCACTGACACTTGAAGACATGCCCTTGGAAGGAGTGCAAGGGTCAAAGGGAGGCTACCTGGGCAATATTAGGGCTCTTACCCCCATGGAAGGATGGTTACTGAGAGCAAACTGAGGTCTGGAGCATAAGTGCTCCCTCCTCCTGCCTCATGTTTATGCAGGAGACCGTCCCCCCCCCTGCTCCCATGTTTATGCAAGGGCGGGACACCCATCACCCCCTGCCCTCGTGTTTATGCACTGACAGGACTCTGACAACCCCGGCCCTCATGTCTATGCAAGGGAATGAGACACATCTCAGGTCACCCTCGTGTTTATACAGGTACAGAAGACTGACCGCCCCCTGTCCTAATACTTATGCAGGGGCATAAGACCAGCCACCTCTTGCCATCGTGTTTATGGAAGGATTGGAGACCCATTACTGCACACCCTCATGTTTATGCAGAGACAGAAGACCAACTATCCCCTGCCCTCATATTTATGCAGGGGCTTAAGACCGACCACCACCTGCACTCTTGTTCATGCAGGGGCATGAGACTCATATCTATGCAGAAACAGAAGACTGACTGCCCTCACTCTTGTGTCATGCAGGAGCTGGAGAATGACGACCCCCTGTACTCATGTTTATGCAAGGGCAGGAGACCCATCACCCCCTGCCCTCGTGTTTATGCAGGGTATGCGACTTACCATCCCCTGTTCTAATAGCCATCATAGTTATGCAGGGGCTGGAGAATTATCACGCCCTGTCCTCGGGTTATGCAGGAAACAGACTCCCTTCTACCCCAGGTTTATGCAGGGGCATGACACTGACTTCCCACTGTCCTCATAGTTACGCAGGGACTGTTTACACGGGTGACCGACTGCCTCTTGCCCTCGTGTTTGCACAAGTGACTGACTGCCTCCTGCCCTTGTATTTACACAGGTGACCGACTGCCTCCTGCCCTCGTATTTACACAGGTGACCCACTGCCTCCTGCACTCATATTCACACAGGTGACCGACTGCCTCCTGCCCTTGTGATTATGCAGGTGACCGACTGCCTCATGCCCTTGTGCCTATGCAGGTGACAGACTGCCTCCTGCCCTCGTGTTTATGCAGGTGATCGACTGCCTCCAGCCCTGGTATCTGTGCAGGTGACCGACTGCCTCCTGCCCTGATGTCTATGCAGGTGACAGACTGCCTACTGCCCTCGTGTTTACACAGGTGACCGACTGCCTTCTGCCCTCGTGTTTACACATGTGACCGACTGCCTCCTGCTCTCGTGTTTACACAGGTGACCGACTGTCTCCTGCCCTCGTGTTTACGCAGGTGACCGACTGCCTCCTGCCCTCGTGTTTACGCAGGTGACCGACTGCCTCCTGCCCTCGTGTTTATGCAGGTGACCGACTGCCTCATGCGCTTGTGTTTATGCAGGTGACCGACTGCCTCATGCCCTTGTGTTTATGCAGGTGATCGACTGCCTCCTGCCCTCGTGTTTACTCAGGTGACCGACTGCCTCCTGCCCTTGGGTTTACTCAGGTGACCGACTGCCTCCTGCCCTGATGTCTATGCAGGTGACAGACTGCCTCCTGCCCTCGTGTTTATGCAGGTGACAGACTGCCTCCTGCTCTCGTGTTTACGCAGGTGACCGACTGCCTCCTGCCCTCATGTTTACGCAGGTGACTGACGGCCTCCTGCCCTTGTGTTTACACCAGTGAACGACTGCCTCCTGCCCTCGTGTTTACGCAGGTGACTGACTGCCTCCTGCCCTCATGTTTACTCAGGTGACCGACTACCTCCTGCCCTTGTGATTACGCAGGTGACCGACTGCCTCCTGCAATTGCGTTTACACAGGTGACCGACTCCCTCCTGCCCTCGTGTTTACACAGGTGACCGATTGCCTCCTGCCCTCGTGTTTACACAGGTGACCGACTGTCTCCTGCCCTCGTGTTTACACAGGTGATCGACTGCCTCCTGCCCTCGTGTTTACACAGGTGACTGACTGCCTCCTGCACCCGTGTTTACACAGGTGACCGACTGCCTCCTGCCCTCGTGTTTACGCAAGTGACCGACTGCCTCCTGCCCTTGTGTTTACACAGGTGACCAACTGCCTCCTGCACTCGTGTTTACGCAGGTGACTGACTGACTCCTGCCCTCATGTTTACACAGGTGACTGACTGCCTCCTGCACTTGTGTTTACACAGGTGACCGACTGCCTCCTGCCCTTGTGTTTACACAGGTGACCAACTGCCTCCTGCACTCGTGTTTACACAGGTGACCGACTGCCTCTTGCACTAGTGTTTACGCAGGTGACCGACTGCCTCCTGCCCTCGTGTTTACACAGGTGACAGACCTTCTCCTGCCCTAGTGTTTACGCAGGTGACCGACTGCCTCCTGCACTCGTGTTTAAACAGGTGGCCGACTGCCTCCTGCATTCGCGTTTACACCGGTGACCGACTCCCTCCTGCCCTCGTGTTTACACAGGTGACCGACTGCCTCCTGCCCTCATGTTTACACAGGTGACCGACTGTCTCCTGCCCTCGTGTTTACAGAGGTGACAGACTGCCTCCTGCCCTCGTGTTTACACAGGTGACCGACTGCCTCCTGCACCTGTGTTTACACAGGTGACCGACTGCCTCCTGCCCTCGTGTTTACACAAGTGACCGACTGCCTCCTGCACTTGTGTTTACACAGGTGACCGACTGCCTCCTGCCCTTGTGTTTACACAGGTGACCAACTGCCTCCTGCACTCGTGTTTACACAGGTGACCGACTGCCTCTTGCACTAGTGTTTACACAGGTGACCGACTGCCTCCTGCCCTCGTGTTTACACAGGTGACAGACCTTCTCCTGCCCTAGTGTTTACGCAGGTGACCGACTGCCTCCTGCACTCGTGTTTAAACAGGTGACCGACTGCCTCCTGTCCTCGTGTTTACACAGGTGACTGACTGCCTCCTGCCCTCGTGTTTACTCAGGTGACCGACTGCCTCCTGCCCTTGTGATTACGCAGGTGACCGACTGCCTCCTGTTTACTCAGGTGACCGACTGCCTCCTGCCCTTGTGATTACGCAGGTGACCGACTGCCTCCTGCAATTGCGTTTACACAGGTGACCGACTCCCTCCTGCCCTCGTGTTTACACAGGTGACCGATTGCCTCCTGCCCTCGTGTTTACACAGGTGACCGACTGTCTCCTGCCCTCGTGTTTACACAGGTGATCGACTGCCTCCTGCCCTCGTGTTTACACAGGTGACTGACTGCCTCCTGCACCCGTGTTTACACAGGTGACCGACTGCCTCCTGCCCTCGTGTTTACGCAAGTGACCGACTGCCTCCTGCCCTTGTGTTTACACAGGTGACCAACTGCCTCCTGCACTCGTGTTTACGCAGGTGACTGACTGACTCCTGCCCTCGTGTTTACACAGGTGACTGACTGCCTCCTGCCCTTGTGTTTACGCAGGTGACAGACCTTCTCCTGCCCTCGTGTTTACGCAGGTGACCGACTGCCTCCTGCACTCATGTTTACACAGGTGACCGACTGTCTCCTGCCCTCGTGTTTACAGAGGTGACAGACTGCCTCCTGCCCTCGTGTTTACACAGGTGACCGACTGCCTCCTGCACCTGTGTTTACACAGGTGACCGACTGCCTCCTGCCCTCGTGTTTACACAAGTGACCGACTGCCTCCTGCACTCGTGTTTACACAGGTGACCGACTGCCTCCTGCCCTTGTGTTTACACAGGTGACCAACTGCCTCCTGCACTCGTGTTTACGCAGGTGACTGACTGACTTCTGCCCTCGTGTTTACACAGGTGACTGACTGCCTCCTGCCCTTGTGTTTACGCAGGTGACAGACCTTCTCCTGCCCTCGTGTTTACGCAGGAGACCGACTGCCTCCTACACTCATGTTTACACAGGTGACCGACTGTCTCCTGTCCTCGTGTTTACAGAGGTGACAGACTGCCTCCTGCCCTCGTGTTTACACAGGTGACCGACTGCCTCCTGCACCTGTGTTTACACAGGTGACCGACTGCCTCCTGCCCTCGTGTTTACACAAGTGACCGACTGCCTCCTGCACTCGTGTTTACGCAGGTGACCGACTGCCTCCTGCCCTTGTGTTTACACAGGTGACCAACTGCCTCCTGCACTCGTGTTTACACAGGTGACCGACTGCCTCTTGCACTAGTGTTTACGCAGGTGACCGACTGCCTCCTGCCCTCGTGTTTACACAGGTGACAGACTGCCTCCTGCCCTCGTGTTTATGCAGGTGACAGACTGCCCTCAAGAGTTTAATAAGGAAATGTGTTCATCTGATGCTAATAACTGGGTTGCAAGATGATCACGTAATGTATCTTGTATGTTAATGAGATGACCTCCCCGTAAACATATTTTAGGACAAACTAATAACATTAATTTGTGCACTTCTTTAGTAAGTGGGAACTGGTGGTTGTCCCTTACCCTGTGTGGCTTCCCCCACCCGCGTCCCCCAATTTTGTTTTCACCCTGCGCCCCATGTTGCTTCCTATGCTGTTGCTCATGTTGTTTCTGCCTCTCCCCCACCCACGCTTCTGTATTGCTTCTGCCCCATTGCTTTCTCCCACAATTGTTGCTTCCCCCTCTCAAAAACCCTTTTGTGTGTTATATTTTCTTTTTAATTACCAATCCAACATGGACTGGCAACTAAAAAGAAAAAAAGCTGCTCTGTCATGTTGAAGTTGCCGGCACGTGTTGTGCGCGTCACTACGAAACTATGAGACCGGCTGCTTCAATAGACTTGTTTTAAAAATTATTTATCCTTGCTGCACAGCATTAGGCATGTTGTGTAGCATGGCTAAAGACCACTGGCGAAACCGATAAGTCCCAAAGGTGCAACCTATTGGCTTTGCCAATGTTTATTTTTAAAAGGGACAGCGGTGTTCAAGTCAAAATGCTTCTCAAGCTAAGCCTGCATGGCAGAGGCTGCCTGAAGTTGAAAGAGCTCATCAGTGCAGACGAAAGAACCCGAACAAGAGGCTCCAACCGAAAGCTTAGGCATCAATTCCTGCACAGTGGCCCAATTGTAGCCCTTACATCCTTTCCATCACCAAGCACAACTTCTAAACCTATTGGGAGGTGGCTCATACAAGCCGCCCTGCTCTCATCTGTGCTGCTGCCAGAGAAAAACAAACACTATCGTCCACGAGCTCAGCTGATGCAGGAGAGGACACGGTCTTTGGAGGGCTTGAGGGCAATATGCTGGAGGTACAGCGCCTGCAGGCAAAGACAATGAAATCAATGCAGCGCCAAATGAGGGCGGGCTTCTTGGGCCTGACGGGCACCTTGGAGGCACTGTGCACTGAGATGCGGAAAGACCGTGCAGCCAAGCGCAGGGAGAGACAGTGCCTCCACATTCGCCTGGACATTTATACTAGAGCTGTAACCCGGCTGTCCTCTGCCACATCAGTGCTGGCACGTTGCTGTGTCAGCATGAGTTAGCACACTGCTGCAAGGATTGAGCCAGTGGATTAGTGCAAGTAACATGTGCGGTGGACCAGCTGCGGGCAGCAGCCACTTGTGGCACAGGACCCCTCAGTTCACTGGAGGAGGATGGGCAATCGAGCAGGAGCAGCATCATTCCACCCATCCCACAAGACAGGCGTCGTAGTGCGCGTCAGGGTAGAGCTAGTGTGCATGTCAGGCTGTGTGATGGTAACTTTCCTGCACTTAAGGAAATAAAAACACAGTTTTGCACCAATCCCTGTTCTAAAACAAAAGTTTGAGTTGACAAGGAGCTCTGGCTCACTCATCTTGCGTCCAGCTCTTGGAGGGGAAGCACTTTTTTGTGGGAAGCACACAACTTCTGTCCAATCAAAACATCTACTCCTGTCACCAACATGTGGGTGGAGCCAAAGCCCCTTTCTGTAGTACTCCTTAAAGATCTTAGGTTGATCACATAAGGTCTAGCGACAACTGCACTGTCAGTCTAGACCCAAAAATGCAAAGGGTTGTCTTTTTTTGCATGAAACATTAAAGGGGAATCCAGAGACGAAACAAAAATGTCTTTACCAAATCCTGCATTACTAATAATCACCAATAATAGCAATTTTCGAATGTGTCTTTGTTTGGTGGTCTGTTTGAGGTTTGAGACATATTGTGGCATCCTTCCCCAAATGGTCACTTTAAACAACCTACTTAAAACGATTGTAATCAATTCACTGGACCCATACTAAGTCCGAAAGATAGGGGGGTTATCTCATTAAAAAAGACAAAGTTAACTCAGAAAAAAATAGGGGAACAATAGACCTGAAGTGCATAGAATGTTAATTTTTAGGTCTCACCTAGGCAGCGCGCATGCGTTGCGCTAGGAGATGACCTTTAGAAATTGGTCTGCTCCTTTTCCCCCACACTCGTGCTTGTGCTGGCATCCACCTTGCGGGAGCGAGCAGCAGCGCGCATTTAATTGAAAACATATGGTTTTCGGGCTTCCGCTCCTCGCTCCCGCAAGGCGGAGGCCACCACAAGCACAAGTGCTTCAATTTCCAGCAGGCAGACACAGCACACCTCCCCCACTTGGGATCAGCTTACTCCGGCGCGTCATTAAATATACACCTCCGGCGCATCATTAAATAAACACAGCGAGGGCCGCGTTTTGTTTTTTCCATTCCCACCCTGACTCTCTGTCTACCACTTGGGGAGCATAACTCGCTGTAAACCTATAATTCACCTGCATATAAACACCTACCCATTGTTTCTGTAACCATAAAGATCCTATAGTAATGTACTTCACGGTTTCTTAGATCGTACAAGCACACTGTTTGTGGCACTCAAAACTGAAATTATCAAACTGCCTTGCCTGAAGTGCCTAAGAACAGATCTAGAACCATTCATATCATTAAATAAATGAATACATTTGGCAACACAATCGATTTACCCCATCTATTTTAAATTCCCCATTATTATCTTCTAATTCGTCTTTTTCTTTTTGGTGTGTGGTAGCACGCAGCTTCATGAACCACCATTTGCCCCTAGAACAGCTTGCTGTCGGTTCATGCGCTTTCTTTTCAGGGCTCTTTTGATTGTTTCAGCATCTGAAATAGATAACGCTCTACAGACTTTTTTGTGAACCCGATGAGAAGCTTTAATGACTGTCATCCTTGGATTATTCAACCATTGTAAGTGTTCACATTGTTGCGCAGTCACTGTGGTCCCTTGAACAAGAGCGGGTGTGTGCTCACATGTCGTTCATGGGTGATATGTCCATTCCCTGCGTCAGATTTTGTTGTCTTCAGTCTCTTCACAACCATTTTCCTTCCGGACCAGTTCTTCTACCCATGTGACTGTCTTCCATATTCTGTGCAATGCTGGTATGATTTTATATTAAAAGTTCTCCTAAAACAGTTCACCTAGTTTATTTTTGTACATGGGTCTTTTAAGTCTGTATTACTCCTCTACTGGTCTCAGTCCCCCGCTGGACCATTTTTGGTGGCTTATGTCTTTTTCTTCTTAGCATATTACCACTTTAAGTTATTTCTACGCGTTGGCATCCTATGGTATAGTGCATCTTTTTCCTGTATTACGGTAGTGGGCAGTTGTCTGAATTCAAGAAGGCTTTGAATGTCCCTTTAATGATGATATGCAATATGAGAGTGACCGTGACTCCGAAAGGCCTTTTCCTGTGTTTGAGTTCTCTTCTGGGAACTCAGCACCAATTTGCTAAAGCGACATTTTGTGGAGTTAGATAGCCACGTGCAGTTGTAGTTTCTGTTCTCTACTGTAAGTTTTGACATTGTAGCCTAATTGAGGGCTCTGCGAATATGCAGTTCAGCGCCAGTCCAAGCTTCGTTCCTTATTATGTCTTCTTATAATGCAATATTGCTAAATTGCCCTTTTTAATGCAAGGCCTGCTAACATGCCAGTTGTGCATTTATGATACATATGAGTATCAGAGCATACTAGTGACAGATCCGAGGTAAAAGCATTGTCCTCTGATATTGTCACCTTTACGTGTGCTGTATCAAGCATTGATGGAAGAGTGAGTTATAGCATTGCTTCCTCCGCTAATGACAGTGGGCCCGATTCACAGAACTAACTTAAGACAAAATCCTAAACTTACTACCATTTTGATATTCACAGAAGACACTTACTCATTTTGGAATTCACAGAAGGCACTTACTCATTTCGGTATTCACAGAAGTTAGGAGTCCTAACTTTAGGACTCATAAATGCCTTCTGTGAATACCAAAAGTCTTAAAGTTAGGATCTTTCTCAGTTTAGGAGTAGTAAAGTTAGGACTCCTAACTTTACTACTCCTAAACTGAGAAAAATCCTAACTTTAAGACTTACGGTATTCACAGAAGGCAGTTAGGAGTCCTAAAGTTAGGAGTCCTAACTTTACTAATCCTAAACTGAGAAAAATCCTAACTTTAAGACTTTCGGTATTCACAGAAGGTATTAAGGAGTCCTAAAGTTAGGACTCCTAACTTCTGTGAATACCAAAATGAGTAAGTGCCTTCTGTGAATACCAAAATGGTAGTAAGTTTAGGATTTTGTCTTAAGTTAGTTCTGTGAATCGGGCCCAGTAACTTTAGTGTTTTTTGTATTTTTTTATTTAATTTAATTTTTTTGTTGAAATCCTGATAAAATGTGTTCACTGTGGCACCACCTATCCCTCTATGGGGAAAGAACAGGCAGATGACCAAGTGTTCTAATTTTTCAGAAATAAATGATGGCAGTAGCTTGTTGCAGTTTTAGTTTGTCCCGGCAAGTAAGTGTGAGCATGTCCCCGGACTATCATCTCAGGAGAGTGTAGTGTCCAAAGTACGATTTACGAAAATGTTGTCCCTTTGCAGTTAATAATGAGAAATATTCACCCATTGGACTGATATTTTTGTGAACAATATTTAGAACACCCTAGTTATATCGGGCAGTAGATATTTTTGTATCCAGTACAGTCTGGATATAGCTGCAGTACTGGTTTTACTCCAGTGTGTATCCTTTGCCATTCCATGCAGTGACATTCTTAGGGCAATGTTAGCCTCGACCTTTTGATTTTACTAACATTTTATAGATCATATCCTTACTGGGCCTGTCAGCCAGACCTCTTCATCCAGTGGTCTGTTGTGGAGTTCTTTGTTTTTCTTCGTATCACTGCAGCACACTGCATGGGGCAGTGGTTCAGCCCATTTCCCCCCTCTCGTTAATTTCACTGTGGCGTTGGGCTCTTTCACAAGGACCACTTCCGCAAACAAAGTAGTTCCCTTCAGTGGGTCAGTTTAGCAATGTATGCTTTTTGAAACCATAAAATATTTTGCCTTTTAGGCAATATTTTTATATTGGTAAGGGCCTGACAACTCCACTAACAAAAACTTTTAACAAAAACCATGGCAAAATAAGCATTGCCAAAGGCCATCAAGCATTGGCATAGCCAATAGGTCTCGCCTTTGGGACCTTATAAGTGTTTAGTTATCCAGCACAATATCCTTGGTGCAACAACATCAACTGTTGCATGGCTAAACACTTATAAGGCCCCAAAGGCGAGACCTATTGGCTATGCCAATGCTTGTTAATAATGATGCCATGCTCCAAATTCCATTTCAAAACTGGAAGTTATTATGTTTAAAATCTCTGGAACTCGACTACATGTTCTCTGACATTCTTGAATTGTCTTTCTTTTATTTCAGCTTTTCTAACATCTGAGCCTCTGTGTCTTTATAGACATATGAGCATGTAAGATTATCAGAGTACCATGCCATATTTGCAGATACGGCCTTACCTCTCGGCCCTACAGAGGTACTTTCGTGGTAGGGCCAGGTGCAGAGTAGTAGTGAGACAATTGTTATTCTGACCCTATTAATTCCGGCATTATTATTATTATTTTAAGGGGGTGGTATTCCCTATGTTTTCTCCTGATATACAGGGCATCATCGTCAAGAAGTTCCTGTCCCGCTAATTGAAGGCAGTTCCTCCAAATACAAAGGACCCCTCTGAACAACATTCTCACCACACTTATCTAAATCGATTTGCATTTCTTCATTTCGACCGGCATTTCAATAAGAAACGGTGTCCATAAGGGAACTGTGTGTACATCTCATCTTGCACGACAAAGGAACAAAGGAACGGTGGGTAAAGTCAGCCCGCTGTGAGCTTGAGGAAGTGTATTGGAGATATATTTAGATGCCGCGAGCTGAATTCAAAGGTTTTCAGCCATTTGTGCTTAGGGTACTGGAGTCAACCTCACCCCTCGACGGGCTCTTTTGAGAGCATCAGCCGCATCCAGAAATACATAGATACAACCAGTTGGAGGAGATGAAGGGCGAAGGCCTTATTTAAAGATGGCGGCAAAGGTACGTTAACCAAACATTGGCAGGCGTCCTGGCTTCCAGACTCTCTACTCCAATGCATCATGTAGACAAGGCGGTTTCCCAATAGCGGTGCCTGAGTGTCTCCGCCCCAGTCATGCAGCGGCCAGCGCGCGTCAAGCTCAGTGATTTCCTCAGGTTCTTTTAGAAGATCTGTAAAGAGGGGTCCGATTTGATCCTGAGGAGGGGGGTCTTCTAGTGATGGGAAAATAGACAAGCACTTGACTTCAGAAACGGGACAAGGGGTTTAGGGGCGGCTGGGCCACGGACGGTTGGCAATCTGAGGGTAAGACCACGGGTGAGGAAAACGATGGAGATGGGAAGGGCCAGAAGAGGATAAGGAAGGCTCTGAATTACAGGGCCAGCATCTTATGTACAGGGATGGATGGTCAGCAGAGCATGGCCTCTGTATTTAAAGGTGGTCACAGAATGCGGGAAGTTGAATACGATGCAGGCAGTAAGGACAAGACCTTTCTTGGAGTCCTGAAAGAATAGTGGGGGATCAAGGAATAGGCTGTTATAGTAATCTGACCTGTAGATGGCAGAGACTGGATGAGTGTTTACACTGGAGGAATGCGATGGTTGTTCTTGGTAATGATAGGTAGAGATGGATGCTTAGAGGATGAAGGCAGGGAGGTTGGGTTTGGTGTCCTTGAGAAGGCACAGTTTGGCCACAAACATGATGTCAGAAGGGAAGGAGATGTTTGAGGGGTAGTTGATAAGGGCACATGTATTACTTCACTCCACCCTGGGTTAGGGAGAGGCTAGTCCCTGGTGGATGGAGTAGAGACAGTCACACAAACTGTCAGCGCCATAGGACAGCGTAGGATCCTTCACGTTTCGGGTAGGTGAAGAAACAACAGGTAACAGCCTGTGAAATCCCCAGGTGTGCTGGACTGTGGGATGATCTATGTGGGATGATCTATGTGGGATGATCTACGTGGGATGATCTATGTGGGATGATCTATGCAGGATGATCTATGTGGGGTGATCTATGTGGGATGATCTATGTGGGGTGATCTTTGTGGGGTGATCTATGTGGGGTGATCTATGTGGGATGTGGGGTGATCTATGTGGGGTGATCTATGTGGGATGATCTATGTGGGGTGATCTATGTGGGATGATCTATGTGGGATGATCTACTTGGTATGATCTACTTGGACATTTGCTGCGGACGACTCCAGAAGAATCAAGGTGGCGGAGAAGATGAGAGAGAGAGACCTCTACAGAGTGTTTTTAAGGCAGAGACTGGAGACAGATGACGAGGTTGCTTGTTTTTTGCATACCCTACTTTTGAGTGATCTACAAAAGAGGAGTAGGGCAGAGTTGAGACCGGTCATTAGTTTACAAGGATGGTGAGTCTCGAAGTGTTCTCGGAGTAACGAAAAGACCAGAGATATTTCAAAGCAGGAAGAAAAATACACCAGTTTGGAAGCAAAGGTTGAGCAGGTGCGCTCGGTGTGTCCGAGGTGTGGTGTCGGTGACTTCAGTAGCTGAACTCCTTCAACTTTTTAAAGCCTTCCCTGAAAACGCACCTTCCTACTGCTCTCCCTTGAAATGACAATGTCACCTTTAATTATTCCTTCAGAGAGCCTACATTCACAACTGCTTCCTTAAACAAATACAAAGGCACTCAGGGAATTGTTAGAACATTTCTTTTGGAAATATAATCCACAGAACTGCAAGATCTCCTTTCATCTTGTTACTGTTTTCGAACAACCATCTCTCCGCTCATCTGTTATATACTGTGAGTTGTAAATAATGTTTTAGAGCTTAGACACCCCCTTTCTGGCCTTCTTTGCAGCAAAATAACACTTCAGAAATAATCAAATTATAAGTATGTCCATTTAGGCATGAAAGGATTTGAAGGGGTCAAGGCTGGGGGTGGGGGTAGTTACAAAGCTAGAGATGAGGCCTGGGGCAACTAGCATCTGTTGCAATGAGTGAGGAGTGAATGCATGCTGACAGAGACAAGGGAGGCTGCAGTCAGATAACTGGATCTCATGAGTGTGACGTAGGCTGATGGGACTAAGATGAGGGATGGTTGAGGTGGACAGGAGGCGGCGAGCTTCCTAGAAGGATCTGTCAGCCAAATGGGCTAGCAGGCGGCGGGGGCCATGGCTATGGGGATTATGGAGAGTTGCAGGCAGATCACGATGAGCTTGAATGTGGAAGACATAGCGTTGAACGAAGGAGGCAACAGACTCTGTTGGTTGTGATGGTGGCAGAGCAAATCCTTTGCCCCTCCCCCCGACCCGTTGGCAGCATTTGTCATAGGGGGCAATTCCTGAAGATGACGTAGGTGTGCCTGAGCAAAACCCCCTGGACCATTTATCTGGATTCTGCCTCGACCAGGAGAATAAAGCCAAGAAAAGAGCGGCGGGGAAGGGGCCGGAGGAGTGAACGTCTTCAATGATGTACATGGTTTGGTTGCATGTCAGCTTAGCATATCGTGACATGGCTTACCACCTTCACCCCTAGCACTGTGTGAGGAGCAAAACTTAAGGTCCCTTATGCACAAGGTATAAGGTACACCCTGGTGAACAGTTGCAGCACAGTTGTTCAAGCACTTATACACTCCAGATCTGACCGTAGAATATCAAAAGAATTGCTATAGATTCTCTATCGATTCTCAATACTGAGGGGCCTCAAAAAGGCCGGCTAGCGCCACTGAAAGGCATATGACGCGCAGCAGGACACCCAATAGTTGGGCTATGCCATTATAACCAGTGAACACCAGCCCTGATCCCTTACCGCGGCTCCATATTGAAGGCTGTTCTAGCTCCAGACCAGCCTGTGCAGCCGCATAACACACAGCAGTGTGCATTACAACCTCTTAAGAGCACCTAGTGGCAAACTTCACCTTAGTAGCTGGTACTATTGAGATACCTAGTGGACACTGGATGTGCCTAGTGGCAAACCCTGGGCATTAGATTCTGTGATAGTTCTCCGAAAAGTTGAGCCTCGCCACCACCTGATCAGGACAAGCATAAGACCTCTTCCTCATGACGTGTCTCACCAATCAATGATTCCTTCATGCAATCTAAGGCGGTCCTGGGCAGCTAATACCAACATTCCAATTCACAAAACAAGTAATGATGCGCGTGCTCTACATAATGTTAGCCTGGGATGGCGCGCTATCGCATAAAACCCCATGGGTGGGGAGGAGACAGGCTAGGGCCGGGATGCCTTGGAGAGTCTACGCACAGCCACAAACATGAGAGTTTGAGGGTCTTTACAGACTAATCTAATGCACATTTCCATCCTGCAAACAAATGTTTACTCCTGTCAATGGAAAGGATCATCCCTTTCCGGGGTGGGTTTGGGCAGGGTGCACCCCCAAAACAAGTGTGAGTGCAGGGCAAGGCGTCGATCATGGTGGACATTTCTGGCCTGTGCAGAAAAAGGGGAAAAAGGCGAGAGCATTTTTACTGTAGCAAATATATAGATATACAGCATTGACATAAATATATAGGTGGGTGTGTGCTTATGCAAAATGGGATTAACAAAAAGGAGGCCAGAAGTCTTGGGAAAACTGCGTTAGTCCTACATCCCCGCAATACACTGGGACACCCTTGTGAACCCGGAAGTGAATTAAGATTGTTGGAAGAAAACGACAGGAGTAAATTTCCAATTGTTTGGGGGAGTTGAGACCAAAATGCAGGTTTCTGAATGTGGCAACACACTTGTGTATGTGTCGCTGAAAGCGATCCATGCCCCCACACACAGTCCCCTCGGCTGCGTGCATAAGCAGTGTTCTTTTAAGTGCTGCGCTTCCCATTATACGCGCACACTCAATAACTCTGCATTATTATGCGAGCCTAATTACCAAGATGGATGGATGTTAGAGTCACATTCATAAATCCTACTGTCGGATTGTCCAGGCTGAAGCTATAGGGAGTTACCGGAAATTATGCAGATTTAAAAAAAAACTGTCACTGGTGATACAACCGTCCTAGACACTATCTTCCTCCATCAGCTTTTAAAATATTTCTGCATTCTTTCCGGGTTCTGTGGTGTCTATTTATAGACAATCCCCTTCTGTGGAGCCCTCTCATTACATGCTATGAATATTTACGCATAATGTACTGTAACCGATGAAGGAGAAGGGGGGATCTTAGTTTAAACGCCTCTTTGGGCCCAGGAAAGTAAAAAAAAAACATATATTGCATGCATAAGTAATTTAACGAGGCAGCACGCGTCTATTACTCATGCTAAGAAGCTATCTTAGAGTGCGCATTTGCAAAAATTACGTTACTAAGAAACGAGTTTGCTCTTGAGCACTACAACGCCAGACACAACAAATGACAAATAAAAACATTGTTTAATAAAATTAGGAGTCCCTAGGTAAGTCCTCCATGAAGTTCATTTATTGTACAATGTACCAATATCTTCAGATTTACAGAACAGCAGAAACAAGCCTTTGCAATGCAATAGGTCTCGCATTTACGCGAGTTGGAGCTATTGGCATTCTAAATGACAATGCGTTTTATTTAGGTTTCAAAAACCAAAACATAAATAAAAGGCATTGTCATTTACGTCAATAGCTCAAACTCACGTAAATGCGAGACCTGTTGCATTGCAAATGCTTGTTTTTTTTGCATCTTTTATATAGCGCGAACTCGACCCGAAGGTATTGGAGCGCTGTACATGAGCACCGTAGTTACATACATATTCAGGCACGGGGAGATTAAGTGATTTGCCCCGAATCACAGGATGTGGACGCGACCTCGAGGCTCGAACCCTGGTTTCCTGCACCAAAGTCGGCAGCGCAGCCGACGGATCACATCCCCTCTCTGGCACATATGTCCTTTGCTGGATTTTGGAGAAGGTGGGGGCAGGGCAGAACCATTCATTGGGGACAAAGTAATTCATTTAAGGGGCAAATAAGGTACAGTTATACTCAGGGTCGAACTATCAATAGTACAGCGCAGGGATGTATTTTTTATTGGTGCAAATGCACCAGGCCCAGCGGTCTAAGTACTCCACTGAGGCCTGATAAATGCTGTATTTCACGGTTCACAGAGTGACTATGGGGCCCTTTCCGTCTTTACATTAGGGCACATGACACAGTTGCTACCGACTGGCATAGCCGTGTTAGAATCACATAGATCCAGTGGTGTGAAGGGCCCGCTTCACCCAAATTATATATGTTTTAAACCGGGGGATGGTGGACTTTGTTAATTTCCTGCGTTAGGACATATTGCACCTCTAGGCCAGAAGCTGGCTTTACCCATTCCATTAGTATCAAACCAGTGCACAGCTGTCAAGCGTCTTTCTCCTATCATGTTTGACATCATTAGTAAGTCATTCATCAACACATTGCTTTCTGGGACGTGTAGTTCCACTTAGTTCGAAATGGTGACTGAAAAATCATAGCATGTTAAGTACTGCCGGCTAAAACAATTTTTTTTTAATAAAGAATGGCTGATGATGTCCATTTTACATTGCTGCGTGGCCCTAAATACCGCCATACAACTTACTGCTGCGGCAGCAGTGCTGCCACTGTAAGAAAGCGCGTCCTGTGTGCTCAGGGGGTAAAATAAAGCGCGACCGGACGGAGCCCAGCCTGGCCCTTCAGTGCAGCAAACACAGGATCAATTCGCCTCGAGAGAGGCAGCCCGAGCTCTCCAATCAGGCATGTGATGACAAGCGCAGCCCAGTGCAGAGATTGGGGAATGCAAGGGTCACATGTTTTCAATATCCCCTTCATCTTTTATTTATTTTTTTTTCTCCACCCCTCCGTCACTTGTCAGTGCTGCCCGACCGCAATCAATCAGTTATTGGTCAACCCCTGTCAATCCGCCCTTGATTCATGTCAGCTTTTGTTGCTGATTACAAGCCTGGTGTGACTCGAAGGAAGAGAGAGCGATGGAGGGGAGAGCGCCGAGAAGTCTCCTTTCAAAAGAGCCTTTCAATTTAAGGAAATAAATCGTTCTCAGAGTAAACATCAATTTGTATGCACACAAAAGGCGGACCTCCTTCATTTAGCTCCGGCGACCCGGACAACCCCGCGCTGCACTCCCTCCCGGTGCCCAATTTTAATTAAGAGGGGGCACTCCTTTTATTTAGGAGGATAAAAAGTCCATATTTGTTAGGTGTTTACAATATTTCTCGCGGTCTTGATGAAACACTCCCTTTAGACTCTCTTGTTCGCGCGTGTGCGTTGTTTCTCCTTCATCTCGCGGCCGTCAGTCAGCGTTGGCTCGGGAGGACTGTTTAACAAGCAAAAGAGAAAGCAGCTCCATGTCCGGGCCGGGGAGGAGACCTGCGAGGGAAGGGGCTGCCCGCGCATGCGCGGTACCTGTAACTTTTGCGTGTTCTGCGGCTCGGGGCTCCTGTGAGCAAAACGGAGCCCCGCGTGTTGCTGCAGTGACCGGCAGGAACAGCAGAGGAGCAGCGCAGAGTCACAACAAGAGCCGGTAAGTGCTTGGAGCGCGTGTGCGCATTTAAAAAAAAAAACGAAATTGCATGAGGCTGCTCAGGATGGAAGAGGACAGGAGATGTGCACACCGCGTGGCTGTACGTGCGCGTACACCAACTCAAATCCGCCAAAGCCTGCGCGTGCCCATCTCCTGTCCCACTTCCAGCGCGAGTCAGCAACAATAGATCTCGCTGCCACAGCAGCGCTTCGCGCTGCGTTCGCCAGGCGAGACCTAAAAACTGGAGGCTGAAGGGGCTGCAGGAGCGAACGGCCTCTTAAAGGCTCTCTTCAAATGTGAAATAAATTGCTGGGCCCACTACCTAGCCCCTCTTTCCAACTGCTTTTATCACTCCAATGTCATTCCAGATTCGTGGAAAGGCAATATCTTTCAACCCATCTACAAGAATGGAAATCAAGCCTTACTAACAACTATAGGCAACAAAGGAGAAAAACCTGATACCACAAATCCAAACAGGCTCCAGACCAGGCTTAGGGGGACGCTAACAAACTTGACAGCATCATTATCCTAGTAGATAAGACCAAGCAAAGGACAACTCAGCTGTCTGCTTGTTTCGTAGACCTCAAGTCACCCTTCGATTGGATCCCTAGAGATCGTCTCTGGGTTGAATTAGAGGAATCAGCCAGCCCAAGAGACCTGCTGCGGGCAATTGTTGGGCGCAGGTCAAAGTAGGTGACGGTAGCCGAGTCACGAATACAATTGTCAAAAGGAATGGCCTTAAACAGGGCTGCGTGCTTGCCCCAAGCCTGTGAAACCTATATCTAGCAGACCTTGTAGGTGCCCTCCCACAAGACAGCAGCCACCCTCCAGTCTTGGCAACAGAGAAGATAGGTTGCCTGAGTACGTGGATGACATTGTGCTATTGAGGCAAACCCCAATAGATCTGCAACGGAGTATGAATGATCTAAAAACGACTTGGATGTTAGACGGCTAGAGCCAAACTTAAGTAAAACGAAAGTGGTGCGCATGGTCAACACCAAATTCAAGACCTTCTCCTGATTCATAGAAGGCAAGAAGATACAAATTTCTGGGCATCAGCTTGGACCATCACATGACCTTCAACCATCATGTCGCAGCCATGCAGGTAAAAACCTTCGGATTCAAAACAATGAAAAATAAATTGGACTGTCCGTCACTCAGCCGTTAACTCGCCGTAATGTCCGCACAGCTAATGCCAACAGTGGCCTGTGGCACGGAAATCATGCATGGACAGGAACTATCTACACTCAATCAGATACAAACGAAAGTGTACAAAACAGTGTTTTCTGTACAAAAATATGGCTCAACAGCCCAGGTACGACTTGAGTTTGGTTTAAAAAAATCTATAAATTCAAAGTACGAGCGCTTGTGCCAAACTGTGCTGGAAACTCCACACCTCCGAGACTGGCACCATCAATAATTTATGCTGGTTCAAAATTGAGGAACGAGAGAGCAGCAAACAAAAAGGTCCTTGGGGAGATTATCTAAGCCAGGCCATCGAGGAATTAGGATCCAAGAACTGTGGGCCACCAGTTTAGGAAAAGCCGCCTTTAATCGAGCAACAAACGTCTCAACCTGATTCCTGTCGCTGCTAACAGACAAAAATACCCTTGCAAGAAGAAGACATGCCTGGACAGTAGAACTCTTTTGCACATGATACTTGCACCTTACCACCTGGTTTATGGGGTCTAATCTACACTAGCCTGTGGGACTTATCTGATTCGAAACAAGGGGCTCATACAACCTGGTTTAGGGGTATCCCTGCTCTTTGCAATCTCGCCTCCAGAGGTTGACGGTTGAAATTGCCCAAAAACTTTCTGTGGTAATGGGAAGGGGCAAACACAGGTTACCTTAGGTAGAGATCTTTAGCACGAAACTTGCAATTTACAACCCGGTTTAGGCAGTACCCATCAGCACTAGCAACTTGAATGTTACTGTTATGAAACAAGGGCTCTCAATAAAATTAACTTGGCCCTGGTAAAACACAGGGAAAGCACTTAAGGAGCACACAGGACCTGCGGGCTTTTAGGTAGAAGCAATAAGTCCAAACAAAGGGATTCATCAGGAATTGATTTTATTGTCTGTAAAGGGTTTTAACATGTTCTGTTTCATACTCCAAACGAGTGTCTTAGAAATGTCTTGTTACAGTCGCCTAAACTGTGGCGATTTTAAAACCTGACGTCTCCTTGTCTGAAGGAATTTTTATTTTCACAATTGTATGTATTAGAGTTGGGTCTTTTAAAACTATAATGCAATGGTTTTTACTAACTATGCAAATAAACTTGACTTGACTTGAGCGGCTGGTGTGCAGCAAACCATATTGGTTAAGGATTCAAAAATCAAATCCATCTTTATAAATGTACATCATATTTATACAGTGTTAACCGGCCAAAAGACAAATGTAAACCTTCCTCTGATGTGGCTGTGTTATGCGACCCAAGTTAAAAACGATGAGGTCTGTGTGAGTTGTTACACAATGAACTGAAAACCTCCATCGAAAAAACAGACCAGCTTCTATCGCCATATTTGTAAACCAACCAAATACACACCGCGTGGTGCACAAAGAGGAGGGACAAGACGTCTTTTTCGTTGGTGTGTTTATATAGTGCTCCATGTGTATATGTATATATATATTCACTGAAAAAACCATAGGTTTCAGGGGCGTTATAGTTAGCTGGACATTTCCCTCTAACAAAACCCTAGAAATTCCCCCGTTATAGTTAGTTCAGCTAACTATAACTCGCGCCCCCGCAATGCACTGCTGATGACGTCACATATTACATCACTCATGACATGGTCAGTGACATCACTGATGACATCACTGATGACATCTGAAATGACATCACTGATGACATCACTGATGACGTCATCCATGTGATAAATTAGTGCATCTTCTCACACCCTTTGATATACTCAATCAAAATTTCAGACGTCCTTTCTCAAAACCATAGATACTCCAATACTAATAACTACATACCCACCCATTGACTCTTAGATCTACACACACATACACTCACTCACCTGTACAGTCACTCATACTTACAGTCACTCAGTACAAGACTATCATATGCATTTATACACCTACATAGACACTCACACACCACTAATCATCCATAGAGGTACTCTCACACCTAGTCAGTCGTGCAAGTAATTAAACACAGTCCAATTTACTCACCTATGCAGTTATACACACACAAGAACACTTACTCATAAAAATAGTACCACTTTCTTATGCTCTTATACAATCACTGATACAAGCACACACTCATCCATACAGCCACTCTAACAATCACACACTCTCACATATACCCACTTATATACTCTTACACACATATATACTGCCTTTCACATATGTAGTTACTCACACATGTACCACTGAGATATACATTGAATCACTAACACACCCATACATACACTCACCCAACCATACACTCCATCACAGATGCACTCTTAAAACCATGCACCCATAGAATCACCCACTCACACATGTATGCACAGAGTCACACACACCCCACCCACACAAACACTCAGGCACCCAAACAGATACTCAGACAACCAATCAATAACCCATAGAAACTCTCATATAGCTATTCACAAAACCATGCAGCCACTTATACACCAACAGACAGACAGATACAGACATTCACACAGTTTAGTCACTAGTCTGGAGTAAGATACGTTTAATGACTCACTTATAGAGTCAGTCACGCACCTACTATATCATCCATTCACACACTTATACACCCACTCATTCTTCCATAGGTTTTTCCCTATATATATATTAAACATATTTAAAATTTACAGAAACACACACTCACTGGATGACGTCATCAGTGACGTCATCAGTGATGTCATTTCAGATGTCAATAGTGATGTCATCAGTGATGTCACTGACCATGTCATGAGAGATGTAATATGTGACGTCATCAGCAGTGCATTGCGGGGGCGCAAGTTATACAGGCGCGGTGCGTCCATAGGGGCATGGGGGCGTAGCCCCCCCGCCCGCAGCTCCCTCCTCTGTGAATGTCAGTCAGCATGACGTCGGACCGTGGGCGGTCAGGCGTCATGTTGACTGACATCATTGTCAGACGCCTTTGGGAAAGGCAGCACAAGTGCGCATGAGTGGGCATGGAGCTTAATTTTTTACGCCGTGCCCAGTCATACGTACTTGTGTTTTTGCTGCCTTGCGCATGCCCATTAGGAGCCCCTCGGTCTCCTAATGGGCAGGCGCCGGGCGAGGAGTAGGCTGTGCCGTCAGCCAATCCCTGGCGCTGCAGCTGAGGGCCGGGTTGCCAGTCACTTGCGTCACGTGGACGTGGTGTTCCGGACCGTTTGAAGGGGCAGAGAGGCGCCAACGCGGGCCAGGAGAAGAGGCGGTCACCGGTCAGGTAAGTGTTTTTTAATTTTAGGGTGGTTTGGCTGGGTTGGGGTTGGTCAGGTTCGGCTGGATAATCTGGCCGGGTTGGCGCCTCGGCAGTGCTGGGCTTGCTTGCAGTTTTGCTGGTACTAGTAATGTCGGCCTCCATGTTTAAGACTGTCTTTTCTCTGCATTGCTGCCAGGGCCTAAGTTCGATCTTGGCAGAGGGCCTTTTGCCTCTTGGGCTGCAATAGCTCTCCGGTGTTTCTTCACTTATCAATGTCGCCTTGGATGTCTTTGGTAATTGGTTTACTCCTGGGCTCCTACCGCTTCATGTTTTTTTAGCCGGCACACCTTCAATGGAGACAGTGCTCCAGTCCCTTTTGGCAATTGGGCATTCCGTGCTCCTCTAGTTTTTGCAAACTAAGCTGGCTAGTGTGTACCTCGTGTCTCTTCCGGTGCTCCGTTACCTGGATTTCAATCACCTGTCCTGAACAATATCCCTGTTTTTTTGTACCTTGATGGAGTTCTAGGGAAGTACTCATACTGTTCCTACCCAGGGACTACAGTGGGGTGTTGAGCAAGCAGTGGAGTAGCAAGGATGCCATAGGCTCAAGTGTAAGCAGGGGAAATGGCCCCTTTGCTGTTGGAGCGATTAAATCCAGCAATTACTAGGGTTTAATGGCCCTTTCAATTCCCTAGTGCGACTGCACCTGCTGCACCCATGCAAGGTGACATTGAAAAGGATGGAGCAGAGCAGTCGATTCTCAGGTCTGCTTCATTCCCCTGCTGGCCACGGTTCCCTTTCCTTGTTTTAGGCATTTATTCTTTACACTCTCCATCCCCTCAATCTACACCATAACAATCTAATTTCAAGAACTGCCCAATTTCTTAGACTCTGTGTAGTATTTGAATAATGTCTGCATACTCACCATCACGTTGTGTTTGACAGAGCAGGGTCCATTCAGGCCCTGTGCTGTCAATCATATTCGCACTATTGTGTGCATTTGTGCAAACACAGTCATCATGACAGTACCCTGGCAGTGCCAATTAAAAAATCCATGGTAAATATCCTCGACAATGCACCATTTGCACACTATTTTTACCCCCCAAAATTGGGGGGGTTCTACCTTATGACGGTCGGGCTTGATCGCCGTGCGAGCACACCGACAGCCACTCATCCCAAACCTTTACGCCCCACTAATTTCAAATGTCACCAGCCGCCCCTGGAGTTATAGTTAGCTGAACTAACTATAACGGGGGAATTTCTAGGGTTTTGTACGAGGGAAATGTCCAGCTAACTATAACGCCCCTGAAACCTATGTTTTTTTCAGTGAATTTCTAAGGTTTTTTAAATGCCAATTCCTAACTATAACGCCCCTGAAACCTATGGTTTTTTCAGTGAATTTCAAAGGATTTTTAAATGCTAATTCCTAACTATATCAGGCCTGAAACCTATGGTTTTTTCAGTGAATTTCAAAGGTTTTGTAAATGACAATTTTGAATGTATTAATTGTTATACTGATTTTTTTGATACTGATTTACTATATTTTTTAACTATTTATTTTTAGATATATTTTTATAAATTACATTATAATTACATTATACATTACAATACAAAAAATACTTTCTCAGAATGAATTACTTTAGTTTAGATACTTGGCAAATAGGCAACAGACTTTTAAGTACAGTAGTTACAGTTGTTGCAATGGGCAACACAATTTCAAACACAAAGCAACATTGAGCTCAATGTGAATTTCTAGTGAAATGCAATTAGTTACTTTATGGATTACTTTTCTAACCACAGGACTGGATCCTAGATTCAGTCCTTGGTCATCTCCTGTAAACAGTTGAGTAAAAGCTCTTTGGTTACAGTAGTTATTTTTAAGGAATATTATTGTATTTTAAAAGTTGACACTTAGAAATGTTTTCACATAGAATCACCAATGTTATCCTATGGCAGAAAATTCACTTAGCAGGTAAGTAGTGTTATCATTACTTTTTCTTACTCAGTGGTGGATCCTGGATCCAGCACTGGCCAACCTCCTGTAAACAGTTGAAAGAATGTGTTTAAGTCATACAACGATTTTTTAGGAATATTTTTAGTTTGTGAAAATAGACACATAAACTTTTCTGGTGAAAACCACACAATGGATTCCTATGGAAGGAAATACAAGTTATTGGTAAGTATGCTTAGAATTACTCTTCTGGGTCAGTGCTGGGCTAAAAGATGCAGCCCTGGGTTCTCTCCTGATAACAGGTGAGTAAATCGGAATTCGTAGTTCGGCTGATTTTAGAGGATTATTTGTACGTTTCAAAATTGACACTTAGAAAATTTTCTGCTGAAAACCACCCAATGGATTCCTATGGAAGGAAATACAAGTTACTGGTAAGTACGCTTAGAATTACTTTTCAGGGTCAGTGTTGGGCTAAAAGATGCAGCACTGGGTCCTCTCCTGATTACAGGTGAGTAAATCTGAATTCGTTGTTCGGCTGATTTTAGAGGAATATTTGTATGTTTCAAAAATGGACACTTCGAAAATTTTCTGCTGAAAACCACACAATGGATTCCTATGGAAGGAAATACAGGTTACTGGTAAGTACGCTTAGAATTATTTTTCAGGGTCAGTGCTGGGCTAAAAGAGGCAGCCCTGGGTTCTCACCTGATAACAGGTGAGTAAATCGGAATTCGTAGTTCAGCTGATTTTAGAGGAATATTTGTACAATGGTAAAGGAAGGGTGTAGGGCCTGAGGTGACGTGTGCAAACACGCCCTGTGGTGCGTTTTAAGTTGGGGAATTTATTCCTCTTCAATCCTGCGGTCCCCTGGGGGCCAACTAGCCCACCAGGTACCTCCAGTATGCGTCAGGGAGCTGCGTTGCAGAGCGGTGTTCAGAGGCCACGCCCCTTTTTACAACACTCTGCAACGCAGCTCTGTGGCGCTTCCTGGAGGTACCTGGTGGGCTAGTTGGCCCCTAGGGGACCTCTGGATTGAAGAGGAATTAATTCCCTAAATTAAAACGCGCCACAGGGCGTGTTTGCACACACATCACCTCAGGCCCCGCCCCCTACCTTCACCACTGTGCAAACGCGCCCTGTGTCGTGTTTTAAGTTGGGGGATTAAGTCCCCTTGAATCCTGAGGTCCCCAGGCGGCCAACTTGCCCACCAGGTACCTCCAGTATGCTTCAGGGAGCTGCATTGCAGAGAGGTGTTCAGAGGCCACGCCCCTTTTTACAACACTCTGCAACGCAGCTCCGTGGCGCTTACTGGAGGTACCTGTTGGGCTAGTTGACCCCTAGGGGACCTCTCGATTGAAGAGGAATAAATTCCCCAACTTAAAACGCGCCACAGGGCGAGTTTGCACAGTATCACCTCAGGCCCCGCCCCCTACCTTCACCACTGTGCAAACGTGCCCCGTGGCGCGTTTTAAGTTGGGGGATTAAGTCCCCTTGAATCCTAAGGTCCCCTAGCGGCCAACTAGGCCACCAGGTACCTCCAGTAAGCGCCACGGAGCTGCGTTGCAGAGAGGTGTAAAAAGGGGTGTGGCCTCATTACACCTCTCTGCAACGCAGCCTTCTGGCGCATACTGGAGGTTCCTGGTGGGCTAGTTGGCCCCCAGGGACCCCCAGTATTCAAGGGGAATTAGTTCCCCCTCTGCAAACGCGCCAGGGGGCGCGTTTGCAGAGTGGTGTAAGGAGGGGGCCTGGCCTCCGGCCCGATCCCGATCTTTTCTGCCGGCATTGCTTTTCGACATGGGGAGCAGCTAACATGCTGCTCCCCATGTGGAAAAGCAATCAGCTTTGCTTCATTGAAGCGAGAGCAGGTTGGGAGACGCGAGGCTCCCGCACTGTCATTGCAAACAGCAGTGTCCCGGGGGTGGGCACCCCGGGACACTGCAGGAGTCGGCCCTGGGGGGTGGCGTTCCCCAGGGCCATCATTGGCTCCAGGAGGGGGGCCGCGTGGTCCCCCTCCCACACGGACAAGTTGCCCCGGGGAGTGGCGGTCCCCGGGGCTGGGGGGGTCTGAGAGCCCCCCCATCACAAATACTTTCAAGCCCAGGGGGGTGGCAGTCTCCGGGGCTGGGGGGGCTGCGAGCCCCCCCACCCATTTTCTATAAGCCCCAGGGGGTGGTGGTCCCCAGGGCTGGGGGGGCCGTGAGCCCCCCCATATAGTATCTCTGAGCCCCGGGGGTGGCGGTCCCCGGGGCAGTGTGGGGGAATTGGGACCCCCCACACTTTTTGATTTCTGTCCCCGGGATTTGCCCCCCCCCGGGGGCCAATTACCAAAGAAGCGCGGGAGCCCCGTGCTTCTTTTTTTTAAATTTTCGGCCGAAATTCGCGCTGGGTGCGCGAATCTCGCCGATTTTTTTAAAAAAAATAATACTTTTTTTGGCCCTGGGGGCCTTGTGGGACCCCCTGAGCAGGCCTAGGGGGTCAGGGTGTTTCTACCCTGCCCCCTTGTCGCATTTTGTGCCTATGTTTTTGTGCTTTCTTGTGCCTCAGTTCTACCGAGGCACAAGATGGCTGCCAACACTTCCTGATTCAGAGTGTTGGCAGCCAATTAGCATTCAGCTCGTGCTCGGGAGGGTTCGGGGAGGGTGTGGGGAGGATCCGCGGATCCTCCCCGGCCACAGATATCACTAACTTTTAACTCTAATTTTCTCAGGAACTACTGAACGGATTTACACCATTTAAGCAAAAGGCACGAGTCTGAACTGAGGACTACCTCCTTGCCAAATTTGGTGTAATTCCGTTCAGCAGTTCGGGCTGTAGCTGCAACAACAGGTCCTACGGGAAATTGCATGGGGAAAACGCGTTTTGGGACCCCCCTTTTTTCTCGGCCCCCGCTTGACGAATCACCACAAAACTTTCAGGGTAGGAACGGAGCGGAGCTGGCCAAAAGTTTGGAAAATTTCGCGAAGGTTCATCATCAAGTAATGTGTGAGAGGACACACGTTTGGCCGAGACTGTTCAAACCATGAAGCAGTAGGGTGAAGCTGCAACTACGCATGGATGTAGTAATGTGTGAGAGGACACAGGTTTGGCCGAGACTGTTCAAACCATGAAGCAGTAGGGTGAAGCTGCAACTACGCATGGATGTAGTAATGTGTGAGAGGACACAGGTTTGGCCGAGACTGTTCAAACCATGAAGCAGTAGGGTGAAGCTGCAACTACGCATGGATGTAGTAATGTGTGAGAGGACACACGTTTGGCCGAGACTGTTCAAACCATGAAGCAGTAGGGTGAAGCTGCAACTACGCATGGATGTAGTAATGTATGAGATGACACATGTTTGGCCGAGGCTGTTCAAACCATGAAGCAGTAGGGTGAAGCTGCAACTACGCGTGGGGATGTAGTAATGTTTGAGAGGACACACGTTTGGCCGAGGCTGTTCAAACCATGAGGCAGTAGGGTGAAGCTGCAACTATGTGTGGATGTAGTAATGTGTGAGAGGACACACGTTTGGCCGAGGCTGTTCAAACCATGAAGTAGTAGGGTGAAGCTGCAACTACGCGTGGATGTAGTAGTGTGTGAGAGGACGCACGTTTGGCCGAGACTGTTCAAACCATGAAGCAGTAGGGTGAAGCTGCAACTACGTGTGGATATAGTAATGTGTGAGAGGACGCACGTTTGGCCGAGGCTGTTCAAACCATGAAGCAGTAGGGTGAAGCTGCAACTACGCGTGGATGTAGTAATGTGTGAGAGGATGCACATTTGGCCGAGACTGTTCAAACCATGAAGCAGTAGGGTGAAGCTGCAACTACGCGTGGATGTAGTAATGTGTGAGAGGACACACGTTTGGCCGAGGCTGTTCAAACCATGAAGCAGTAGGGTGAAGCTGCCACTACGCGTGGATGTAGTAATGTATGAGAGGACACACGTTTGGCCGAGGCTGTTCAAACCATGAAGCAGTAGGGTGAACATGAAGTAGTAGGGTGGAGCTGCAACTACACGTGGATGTAGTAGTGTGTGAGAGGACGCACGTTTGGCCGAGACTGTTCAAACCATGAAGCAGTCGGGTGAAGCTACAACTATGCGTGGATGTAGTAATGTGTGAGAGGACACACGTTTGGCCCAGACTGTTCAAACCATGAAGCAGTAGGGTGAAGCTGCAACTACGCGTGAATGTAGTAATGTGTGCGAGGACACACGTTTGGCCGAGGCTGCTCAAACCATGACACAGTAGGATGAAGCTGCAACTACGCATGGATGTAGTAATGTGTGAGATGAC
Source organism: Triturus cristatus (assembly GCF_964204655.1). NCBI lineage: Eukaryota > Metazoa > Chordata > Amphibia > Caudata > Salamandridae > Triturus > Triturus cristatus. The sequence goes on from NC_140593.1 coordinate 1,194,747,208, forward strand.
ACACGTTTGGCCGAGACTGTTCAAACCATGAAGCAGTAGGGTGAAGCTGCAACTACGCATGGATGTAGTAATGTGTGAGAGGACACACGTTTGTCCGAGACTGTTCAAACCATGAAGCAGTAGGGTGAAGCTGCAACTACGCATGGATGTAGTAATGTGTGAGAGGACACAGGTTTGGCCGAGACTGTTCAAACCATGAAGCAGTAGGGTGAAGCTGCAACTACGCATGGATGTAGTAATGTGTGAGAGGACACACGTTTGGCCGAGACTGTTCAAACCATGAAGCAGTAGGGTGAAGCTGCAACTACGCATGGATGTAGTAATGTATGAGATGACACATGTTTGGCCGAGGCTGTTCAAACCATGAAGCAGTAGGGTGAAGCTGCAACTACGCATGGGGATGTAGTAATGTTTGAGAGGACACACGTTTGGCCGAGGCTGTTCAAACCATGAAGCAGTAGGGTGAAGCTGCAACTATGTGTGGATGTAGTAATGTGTGAGAGGACACACGTTTGGCCGAGGCTGTTCAAACCATGAAGTAGTAGGGTGAAGCTGCAACTACGCGTGGATGTAGTAGTGTGTGAGAGGACGCACGTTTGGCCGAGACTGTTCAAACCATGAAGCAGTAGGGTGAAGCTACAACTATGCGTGGATATAGTAATGTGTGAGAGGACGCACGTTTGGCCGAGGCTGTTCAAACCATGAAGCAGTAGGGTGAAGCTGCAACTACGCGTGGATGTAGTAATGTGTGAGAGGATGCACATTTGGCCGAGACTGTTCAAACCATGAAGCAGTAGGGTGAAGCTGCAACTACGCGTGGATGTAGTAATGTGTGAGAGGACACACGTTTGGCCGAGGCTGTTCAAACCATGAAGCAGTAGGGTGAAGCTGCCACTACGCGTGGATGTAGTAATGTATGAGAGGACACACGTTTGGCCGAGGCTGTTCAAACCATGAAGCAGTACGGTGAACATGAAGTAGTAGGGTGAAGCTGCAACTACACGTGGATGTAGTAGTGTGTGAGAGGACGCACGTTTGGCCGAGACTGTTCAAACCATGAAGCAGTCGGGTGAAGCTGCAACTATGCGTGGATGTAGTAATGTGTGAGAGGACACACGTTTGGCCCAGACTGTTCAAACCATGAAGCAGTAGGGTGAAGCTGCAACTACGTGTGAATGTAGTAATGTGTGAGAGGACACACGTTTGGCCGAGGCTGCTCAAACCATGACACAGTAGGATGAAGCTGCAACTACGCATGGATGTAGTAATGTGTGAGAGGACACACGTTTGGCCGAGACTGTTCAAACCATGAAGCAGTAGGGTGAAGCTGCAACTACGCATGGATGTAGTAATGTGCGAGATGACACACGTTTGGCCGAGGCTGCTCAAACCATGACACAGTAGGGTGAAGCTGCAACTACGCATGGATGTAGTAATGTGTGAGAGGACACACGTTTGTCTGAGACTGTTCAAACCATGAAGCAGTAGGGTGAAGCTGCAACTACGCATGGATGTAGTAATGTGTCAGAGGACACGAGTGAAGATGAGGATACCAAGCTTTTTGGAATCATTTGTATCTTAAAGTACATCACACTGAGTAAGGAGCGTAGGAGTGTAAGGGTACCCCCCCTGTGAGATGCCATCTTCTAGACCCTCTGTTGAGTCCACCAAGGAGTGGCAGAGGACATCCTGTAGGAAAGGGAAATGTGCAACAATCTACAGAACAAGCCCTAAGGGCTTCACACAGGAGTGTCAGTGAGACACAAGCAGGAATGGGAAATGTGCCACCAGCCACAGAATATGCTATAAGGGTCCACCCAGAAGGGGCGGTGAGCAACCTCTAGGAGCAGGGATTGCGCAACCATCCACAGAAGATGCTGTGAGAGGTCAACCCAGGAGCAGCAGTGACCCCAAATGGGAATGAGTATTGCATAACCAGTAATGGCACATACTATGAGGGGTTTACCCAGGAGTAGCAGTGAGCTCCAAATGGGAATGGGTATTACTGTGCAACCATCCGTGGCATATGCTATGTCCATCCAACAGCACAGTGCCAGTGAACAACCCGTAGAAAGGATCATTGTGCAACTAGCCACGCCATATACACCATCAGTCCAGGAGCACCCATGGGTAACCCATCGTATAAGGCATTGTGCAACCAGCTATGACCTATACTCCGTCCATCCAGCAGCAGCGGTGGGTAACCCATACAAATGGGCATTGCTCAATCAGCTATGCTATATACGCTGTCCATCCAAGAGCAGCGGTGGGTAAACCATAGGACGGGGTGTTGTGCAACAAGCCATGCCATAGACTCTGTACATCCAGGGGCAGCAGTGGGTAACCCATAGGATGGGGTGTTGTGCAACAAGCCATGCCATAGACTCCATTCATCCAGGGGCAGCGGTGGGTAATCCATAGGACAGGGCATTGTGCAACAAGTTATGCCAAACATTCTGTCCATCCAGGAGCACAGGTGGGTAACCCATAGGATTGGGCATTGTGCAACAAGCCATGCCATATACTCCATCCATCTAGGAGCAGCGGTGAGTAACTCATAGGATTGGGCGTCGCTCCAAACTTCTCCAAACTTCTGGAACTTCTTCCTGAAGTTACTCTTGAAGGGTCAAAGTATACAAAAACATAATCCAAGGGTCTGGCAGCTCCAAGATAGTTTTTCAAAGTTTTGGGACCACATTTCCCACAAAGCACCCGGACAAAACCCTTACAAATCCACTGGGCACACTCCAGGCAGGGGATTCTTGGTGGTGTGACCCAGGTGAGCTCTGTTTCCCTGTAGCTTGCAGGGAGCCCACTCTTTATTCCTCTTGAAGCAAGGTACGTCCCAAGGACTGTAGTTTCAGATAATGCAGCAGGCGCAGTCAGTCAGACTTCAGGGCCTGATGGTACAAGTCAAGTTTCCAGCTTGGCAATCCTTCTTCTGTTAGTTTCAAGCAGCAGAACTGAGAGGCTCTGCTCCTCTAACATATGTATTCAGTGTTCTCTGAGGTCACACCGGAGAGCACTCCTGTCCAATGAGGTGCCGGGCAACACTCCAGAGCATGACCACTTCCTTCAGAGTGTGGCATTATCTTCTCCATGAAAGCATTATTCCTCGAAAATTCAATATGGCCGAAATCCCAGCGGAGGAGCAAGCACTAGTTAAACCAACCTCCAGTATGGGTCATTTCCATAGCACTCCTCCCTCGGCCATCTGCAAATTCCTGCTTTAAGCCTGCCATCTGGCTGGGTCAGATGGGCTGGGGGTAGATGGACCTGGCCTGCCCTGCCTGTCCTATCCCCCTTTGAAGCTTCATGCTTTTCGGCCCCTCCCCTCTGCTCTGGCATTCCTATGTAGCCGAGCTCTCTCCACCAGATAGCCTCTCCATGCGTGAGCCAATTATCAGAAGCCTGGCTAATCCTGTTGACTCTGACCAATCAGGAAAGAGGACAGGAAGGCTGAATTTTGGCTTACAGACAAGAAAGTCTTATAACGTCTTTTCTGTATACATTAGGATAAATTAAATATTGGCATTTGGTTGGATTTATCAATACCATTCTCCTACGTCCTTGAGTGGTATTGCCCTTTAATCTTATGGGGCTAGTCATCTACAATGGGAGAACTGCAATGTGCAATTTCGAGTGGAGGTTCAGGCTGGTAGACATCCGGAGTCCATTTGAATAACAAGTAGCTGACACAGAAAATTAGATCATTTTAAATGAAAACATGACATATCGGTTTTGCGTGTTGCGGCCGTTGGGCCGTTATCTGTTCAGTTTTGAAATTATTTATTCAACTGTAAACGTAAGTAGACTCGATACGCTACGGTTAGGGGGTTGTTGAATGAGTTTAAAAGGAAGGGCACCCACATAGGTCATCGTGCCCACAATGCCTTGTGATAAAGATGTCTTTGGTCCGGCCGTTCAGGCAGGGGTCACCCAGCAACTTGTCAATTGGAGCTCAGTGGCTTAAAAGTCTGCCGCTGACATCTGCTGTCGCGAGTGCAAACCTCGGCAATTCTATTTTCGATATCAGTTTATTAACGTTATGTATGTATTAAGCTGCAGTAATGGGTAATCAATTCCAACGAGTTTTCCTGCATTTACGTGCACGTTCCCTAACACTATGGTAATGCAATGCGCCTTGAGGCTGCTGCATGTGGTACTGTCACAAAATGAATAAACTTGATTGGTGTTTTCCATCACAGACTAAGAGGCAAAGTCCTCATACTCTTGCGTGTTGAAGCGCATTAATGCTTAAGTGTTATTTCTCGCGTTTTTTCACTCAGGTGTGAGCTTCATATTTTGAATTGAATGGCACAGTTTAAAGTGCTGACAACTGAATTAGAATTGAGGTCTGCTGGATTTACCATAGATTACGTAACTGCTTCCACCCACGTTTCAATTGGGTGAGGTGTTAATATTCCCCTGCCCAAAACAATGGGGTAGTGTATTTCCCCACGATCGATGCATAGTGTCATCGATGTCAAACGTGTAGGATTCTAGGAGCTATGTCCTGTCTCAAGAATATGTATTAATTTGATGTTCTTTAAAACGAATTTTTTTCTTCGTGTGCAATTTGTGGGCAACCGTATGTGTGGCAGACTGAAATGTCGCTGTCCTGTTTATGTCGTCCTACAAAGGCGTGCCTGTGCGATTAATGTGCTGCCACGTAAGAACTGGAGGTAAAGCAAAATGAATGGAGGCGTCAAGTTTGGCTTATTTATAACCTTGAAGATGGTCGACGTGCCAAGTTCGTACAATAGCAGTGCCACAGCATGATGATGAACGCGCACAGCCCCATCTTTTTTCCTTGGTTTGGGGTGGGGGAGTGAGGTAGGGAGGTGTGTTCTTTCAATCGTTTAACAGATTGCATTTTTGTTGTTGTCTTTTTTATGTCTGTCCAACCAGGGCCTCTTAATGTTACTTTATGTGTATAAAATACCTACTTATAGAGCTTTCGGCCCGCGCTCTTCATTCATCGATATGTTACTGTGCCATTCACGTTTTAATTCTGCCCACTTCATCCGCTATCTAACTTCAGTGAGAGATGAGCTTATACTTTTTTTAATGATATTATAAACCTATTTCTTGTGCAGTTTTAGAAGAAATGGTTTTAGTCTTGGGTTACACATTTTATATGTATTTTATAAACTGATTTTTTTTTATTGTACGAGATTTATATAATTAAAAACAAAAAATTGAGACGAGTATTACTTCTCACCAAGAGCACATCACTAAGAACACATCCATACACAAAGTAGGTCCCTTAAGTGTCAGGACTACTGTGGCGATGTGTGCTTTGAGACTAAACAATTTTTTTTGCTGTCAGCTATTAGTTTTTTTTTTTTTTCCCAATTGATGAGTCTGGCAGCCTCACCCAATAATAAAGTTTTGCTAGTAAGATAATAGAACCAGCCAGCGCCACACCGGTTTGCTCTGCCAATGATTGTTATAATGATGTAATATCCCATGCGATATTATATTTGTCACAAGAGGTTTAAGAGTTGGTTTCAGCACTGAGAGTGTGGTAACCATAGTGTTGGATAAAATGAGTCCGCGTGGATCGATACATCCTAGTCACGCAGATTCTCCTTGATGTATCTGGCTGTGTTTGACACCAGTGATGTCCAGATTCTGTTAAATCAGATGGACTTTCTGCAGATTGGTGGTAGTGTGTTAAACTGGTGTCAAAGTTTTCTGACTGGTCAATATGTCCAGATTTAATTAAACGGTCTGCTCTGAACAAAAGCCGTTAAAATGTGGAGTTCCGCTGGGTTCAGTACTGCCCGTCCTGATTTTTAACTTGAATGTAATGCCTCTTTGCTTACATTGTCCACTGCAATTATAGGTGCAGGTGATGCACAGATTGTATTTCAAATCCATAATCATCAAGCCTATCTGATGTTTTGAGGTCAAGCCTCGTTAACGTGTAAACCTGGGTGTCATATAATAGGTTCCATTTAAATGGTGTAAAATACAAGGGTTTTGCTACCACTTACATATTTGCAACTACGAATTATGGCCCCCATTGATGGGAACCAAACCAGTACTGGAGCAAAAGGTGAAAAAATTAGGGATGTTAGACTCATACCTGCAAATAGAGGATCACATTAACTAAGTAATTAAAAAACATTCCGCTTTGGTGGCTCTGTGTGTGTGGGTGGCTCTGTGTGTGTGGGTGGCTCTATTTGTGTCTGTTGGTGGCTCTGTGTGTGGGTTCAAATGCAATAGGTCTCTCATTTGAGAGTGATTAAGCTACTGACATTGTAAATAACAATGCCGTTTCTTTAAATGTTTTAAAAACAAAAATAATGTCATGAGCAATGCCAATAGCTCTAACTTTAACAATGCCGAGACCATTGCATTGTAAATGCTTGTTACTACTTTCTCTGTGCTTTTCCACCCGTTTTCTGAGTGCCTTTTCTTTCCGAAGGGCCGTTCGAATGAGCCTCCGGGACCTGCAAGTGCATGGATACCCTGTCGGGTGATTACCCGCGCTTCACAAATCCTGATTGATTGAATGGACACAGGGAAAGTCATATCTAGTAGACTCATCACTCCTTAAAAGAAAGTAAGCAGAACTTTGCAGACATGGTACAATTGGACAGATGTTAGTATGTACGACAGAAGATCTCCCAAAACCCTCTCCTGATTCTTCTCTCTTGCCCATGCATCTCCTGACCTACTCATGCTTCTTCACGGTCCCCCCAATTCAATTCAATTCAAAGCATTTCTTAAGCGCATGGCGACCCGGCAGGCTTCCAAGCGCTCGAAGGCCTGCCAGACTCCTAGGAAATCATGATTACACGAACAAGTATGTTTTAAGCTGTTTCCTGAAACTGAATAAATTAGGATTCTGCCTGAGCACTAGAGGAAGGGAATTCCATAATTTGGCAACAGAGTGGGCAAACAAGCAACCCCCACTCCTAGCCTTATTCACCATTGCTACGGCCAGCAAATTTAGGTTCCTGGATCTTAAATCACTTGTGGGACAGTAGGGGTGAATCAAACGATGTAGAATTTGTGGCCCCTTCCTATATAGAGCTCGGTGAGCCAGGTACAAAGCTTTAAACTTTTTTGTATCATCAAGGCTAATGCAGGCGGTGCTGTCTGGGGCTTTGGGATTCCCTAGAGAACTCGGGCAGAAGCATTCTGGATCACTTGGAGTTTCTTAATCACGGATTTCAAACAACCTAAATATAGGGAGCTTCCATAGTCCAACCATGATAGTATCAAGCCCAGAACACACACTCTTCGTACAGGTCTTAGCAGCCACCTCAGCAGCTTCCTGAGGGTTCACAGCAGTCCAACGCAGGCTGATGACAGCTTCCTATCCTGGTAAGTTTGCTGTCGGTGATGCTGCCCAGACTTTTTACTTCCGACTTGGAAGATGGGAGATCTCCTAGAGACTTGGGCCAGCTGAGATCGCCCCCTAAGGAGAGATTATTCCCAACTATTAGTACCTCTGTCTTATCACTATTAAGTTTAGGCAACTGGCCGCCGCCCAATCTGCAACTTCAGTTAGACAGGAATTGAGTTGGTGAGATACTGCCTCGGAATTGGGAGAGAAGGAAACAATCTGCATATGACACCGCTGAGAAACCGTGGGAGCATATAATGTCTGCAAGTGGGAGGACATAAAGATTAAGAAGTGTGGGGCTCAGTGAAGAATCAAGAGACAGAACCCCGGAGCCGCGGTGATTACCGCCACGGTCGTTCATATCACATGGAAGCTCCATGCCGAGGCCTTAATGGGGTTTTCCGCCTTCGTTAGTCCGGCATCAGCGTATGCAGCAGTGATGGGCATTTTACGCCTCTCAGATACATTTCAGTCAGGAGAACGTTCATTATTTGATTCCCTTGCAGGAGAGGGAGGCGCTCCCGCCTGCTGCCTCAGCAGAAGCCGCCCAGTGCTGGGCCTGCAGGGAGAAGATAAACCTCTGCCTGCCTAAACCTGTTAGCAGGATTACCAGCTCCCCGCAGGCAGGATGGGGTCAGAGGAAACCTGCGGAAATCCACTCAGCACCCCCGGAACGGCAACGCTGCGCCCCCGCTCTGCGGGGAGGGCCACTGGTAATGTATTCACTGGCACAAAGTGTCATGGAGTGGGGGCTGTATGAGGTGCACACAGTTTGAGCAGAGGGGGCAGTGAGGCTAGAAACAGTATTCTCTAGCTGAGCTCCCAAACACCCTTGCTCTTTTATTTTTTAAGAGAGTGGAACAAAGCCCTCCTTGTAGTAGTCCTGACTCTTCCTTTGGTAGCACAGACCGGACTCAAGGCTTTACTCTACCAGAGGTGCTGGGCATGCAGGAATCAACAAACACAGTGCAAAGAGCAGGGCTTAATTTTTTTAATTTGCAGAAAAATAGGTGCCTGTGCCCAAAGCTCTGGTCAGACGTCCACAGCTGGCACTGGCACGCTGAATGCCAAGGCTGCGTACTCAAGAATCAATCTCAAGCTCCTTTAATCCACTCCCTGCCCTTTTATCTCACTCTTGCAAGTTCCTGCTTTCTCCTTTTGATGGTTTCTTTGTGTTTGTCTTTCTCCTTCTTTCCCCTTTGTGCGTGTTCCCTCTTTTGCTCTAAGGAAATTTTTGATGAGGAAAAATAAGTGCAAATCCCCAAAAAAGAGCTCAAATTAAGCCCTGGCAAACAAGTAAAAAGAGAAATAACCTGACACTCAAACAAAGACTGACAAAAAAGAAAAACCTTTGGGCCTGATTCACAAACTGTATTTTGTAATACGGAAAGTAGACACACTGTAGTAGTGCTTACTACCTACAAATTGCAAATCGGAAACCTACGGGTGGTATTTCCACCTCCGCAATTCCTATTTTTACTATGGGGATGTATCTGTGAATGTAAGTGTACTACTCAGTGGTAAACATGGGAGGGGATGGGAGAATGGTGGGAAAATTAGGCATATCTACGACTAAAAGCGAGGGGTTTAAGGAAGAATGAGGAGCAGTTTAGGGGAGGATGAAGGAGGAGTTTAGGGAGGGTGATGTCAATACATACCCCCACCCCCAAAAGAGCGAGGCCATTGCTGTTCACAAACTACACTTATAAAATTACTGCTGCCCTAAATGTGAAATAACAGTAGTAAATGTACTCTAGCCCACCCTTGGAGTAGGTACAGCATCACACAAGATTGCTCACATGAACTGCAACACACTCGCATACAAAATAATGGAGGCAGAGACTTAATATAAGAGCCCATGGGGAATATATATATATATGTGTGTGTGTGTATTCCATGAAAAGACCATAGGCTAGAGATACATTATAGTTAGGAAAACGTTATTATTCTTTCCATGCAAACCATACTTAAACTACACAAAGATTAGAAATCCGAAAGTTATAGTCATAACTTACATTTAGTATTTACACCTCACCTTCTGATTACTATGAGTCACCCACCTACACACACAGTGTTACTTATAAATTACATTTTAACTTAACACACAAGCTTCAAATTACTATTAGTTGCACATCTCAGTGCACAGTATTTGTCACCTCACTCGCCAGACTACATTGACTATAACATGGGCCCAATCCATTTATTAAGAGGTGGGGGACACGTCTCTCCTTCCCAAACTGTTTTTGGCCCCAGGGACCACAACCCCCAGGGCACAATTTAAATATAGGAAAGAGGTTAGTGGCCCCCTTTCTGAGCAGTATTTGGCCCAAGTATTTTTTAAGGGGGACCCCATACCCCAAGACCATTACTTAATTGAAAGAAAGAAAGGGACAAATTATTTTTAAGGGAAGGGGGCATGCAGCCCCCCTCCACAAGCCTTTAAAAGCCTCTTGGGGCCCTCTCCGCCAGGGCTGTGACTTTTAAAAAAAGGAGGGGGGTTGTGCGGGCCCTCCCTGAGCTTTTACTAGACCCGGGGATCCCATCTTCCAGGTGGGGGAGGGGGGCGCTCACTTGCTGTTTCCCTGCCTGCATCAGTGCAGGTGGGGAAGCATGATTGCTCCTGTCTGGTGGGAGCATTTTTTACCCACCAAACGGCAGCAAACAAATTCTGCCTCCAGTGGGCAGGAGCTTTAAAAATGCTCTCGCTGGCTAGGGGCAGACTTGTGTCCTATTTCCCTGCCCGTACTGAAGTGGGCAGGGAAACAGAGCCACACAGTGGTCCTGCTCGGAGGGAGCAGCAAAAATAGCATGATGTGTGGCCCAGGTGGGTACTGGGGCAAACACCATTTTAGAGTGGAGGCCCCAGGGATGGGGTCCCTGAGGCCATAATAGGCTCGGGGAGGGATGCCACTTGAGATGGCATCAGGGATGTCATAAATGTTGTCATAGTGCATGTCATGAGTGATGCAATAGGTGAGGACATAGGCAGAATATGGTAGGGGTACAAGTTATACTTAGTTCTACTAACTATAACTGGTAAATTTATGTGTTTTTTTAGTTCCAAATATACTGTTGTCACTGATATATGTTACTCTAACCTTTGTTTTTTCCAGTGAATATATGTATATATGTATATGTGCATATATGCATATATATATACACACACACACAAAAGCACAGTCCCCACAGCTCCCAACGATGTAGCAGTGGTGCGGGGGCGTGTGTCAGAACTCTAAAATCTTTTCAACACACAAACTTTGCTCAATCTTCATAGAGAATGCCCTCCAGAGTTTAATTTCGGCATTCGTTGAATCAACATAACAAATACTTGACGGGTTTCAGGGGACACCACCTTGTTCCGCAAAACACATCAGGTGTTTGTTAAGTCGATGCATGGAATGCTTAAATAAAACTTACACTAAGCAACTTCAAAGTGCATGTCTCCTTGAAGAATGAGCAAGGTTTGCGGGTTAAAAAACACACACACACACACACACATATATATATATAGTTATAGTTGCCTGCACTAACTATAACGGGGGAATTTCATTGGTTTTTTACGAGTGAAATGTCCAGCTAACTATAACATGTGTGAAACCTATGGTTTTTTCAGTGAATTTGCAAGGTTTTTTAAATGCTAATTCCTAACTATAACGTGTGTGAAACCTATGGTTTTTTCAGTGAATATGTACGGTTTTTTAAATGCAATTTTTTTTGGGAGATTTTTGGTAAACCTATGTATAAAATAATATATGTACTATATCCTGCATTATGGAATGGTTAATTTTTTTTTTTATGCATTTTTTTCCGTGCGCGTACGGTAAGCTGACGCTACGCGCTCCGTACGTCATAAGTACGGTGCGCTTACGTGATATGATGCGCGTACGGTAAGCTGACGCTACGCGCTCTGTACGTCATAAGTACAGTGCACTTACGTGATACGTACGTGACGTACGCGTACACGCATGCGCGTTGCGCGGAAGCAACGTCGCGGTTACGCAGGGGCGTGTAATGCCATGCGCGAGTGCATCTTACGTACGCGCTCCGTAAGCGTACCGTAAGCTAATGGAGCGCACACGGTAGGTCATGTGATCCACAAAGAACACTTTTCATTGGTTGAAACTACTTTCAGTTCCAGAAACTTCCCACACCACACCCATTCCCCTCATTACTGCTTGAGATCCCCTAGGAGAAGGAGCTGAATTGACATTGAGATACAATGGCAGAAAAGCAGACCTCTTCTGAGAGTGAGGCTAGCAGCACCACCATCATCCAGAGAAGGAGGAAACAAAAGAATTCTTTTGTGTGGGAGTATTTTACTTTTCCAGAGGGGCAGAAAAAGGTCAATGCTCCATTGGTCACTTGCACACTTTGTGACCGTGTTTTATCTAGAGGAGATCCAAGGAAGAAGTATTCCTTTGGAAATCACTCTATGAAGAGACACCTTATGGATAGACATCCCAGGACCTTTGCTCGACATACTGGAGAAAACTCTTCAGTAAGTCACCGGAGCCCAACCTCAGAAGCTCAGCCGAGTACATCATCGGCAGCTCAGCTGAGCCCTTCCTCTGAGGTGGGAGCATCACCTTCTTCTGCTCCTCTCGACATTAACCCTCGATTTGGGAGGGTTGCAATGAGGTGTACAACGTGTTGTGGTCTTATTGTTTTTGGGGAGACCAGTGTTTCCCTTATTAACAATAAGATAGACCAGCACGTTTGTAGACGCTCATAATATTCCCATTCTTTCTTTCCTCCATCCCTGTATTAACCCAACGGCTCTTTTAAGAGCCAACCTTACCTCACAATTTTTTTTATTTTTTTTTAAGCTTTCTTTTTCAATTTTTTTTTTTTGCCGTGCGCGCACGGTACGCGTAATCGCTACGCTGAGTTCGCGGAATTTTCCATTTACGCCGTGCCCGTACGCTACGCGCATTTGGCGATTTTTTGAAAAAAAATTAAAATTCATTTTTGCCATTTGGGGTCCTTCTGGGACCCCCTGACAAAGGCTAGGGGGTCAGGAACTGTCCAGCCTGCCCCCTTTTCACGTTATCCACCTTTGTTTTTCACCCCCTGAGACTGCGAGAGACAAAATGGCGGCCGACACTTCCTGGTTTCGACCGATTCGAATGTTTACTGAGATCTAACAACCAATCAGAATCGCGCTCGTGCACGGCGGCGTTCGCGTACGGTAAGCTTACGGTACGCGCTCGGAGCGCGTCCATAGATATATATATTGATTTAAATGCTATTTTCTCAGGAAATACTGAACAGATTTACACCAGACCTGCAAAAGGCACATCCCTGACCTGAGGACTACCTCTCTGCCAAATTTCAAGTAATTCTGTTCAGCCGTTCGGGCTGCAGCTTGGACTAAAGGTCCTATGGAAAAATGCATGGGGAAAACGCGTTTTGGGACCCCCCTTTTTCTCAGCCCCCGCTTGACGAATCCCCCCGAGACTTTCAGGGAAGGAGCGGAGCGGAGCGCCCCACCTATTTTGAAAATTTCGCGAGGATTCGTCAATCGGCGCCAAAGTTATTCAAAATAGAATGTTGCGGATTTCCTATGGAAACACGGTCCTAACTATAACTATCTACTGGCGACCGCCAGTAGATAATATATATATATATATATATATATATATATATATATATATATATATATATATATATATATATATATATATATAGATATAGATATATATAGATATAGATATATAAATGGTCACCAGTAGGTAGTTCTAATTAGGACCTAGTTTCTATATAAAAAGCATTTTTTGTTTTGCTAATAACATTGGTGCCTTTTGACCAATCTTCACAACATTTTCAGAACTGGCATGCCAGTCACTTCAGCTGCTGTCTGCAAAGTTTCAGGGTGATCCGAAAAGCGGGGGCTGAGGCAAAGTGGGGGGCCCAAACGCATTTTTCCCATGCAATTTCCCATAGGGATTTTAGACATGACTACAGCCCGAACCGGTGAACAGAATGACACCAAATTTGCCAGAAAGCTAGATCTGTGCCCAGAATAAGTACTTTTGTAATTTGTTCACTAGATTTGGAGGTATTAAAGTAAAAAGATTAATGTATATCCAATGGCGGCTGGTGACATTTGAAAGTCGTGGGGCGTAAAAGTTTGTGATGAATGGCCAGTGGTGAGCGAGCACAGTGAGCCCGACAGTCATAAGGGAAGTCCCCCCCTACACCCCCCCCCCGAGAAAAAATAGAAAAAATAGTGTGCAAATGGTGCATTTTCAAGCATCTTTGAGAAAGCAAGAAGACTAATAAAGCAATTGCGAAAGTGCAGTTATAGCATCAATAAAGAGATTACATGTGATAATGATGTAGGGAGCTGCATATTCTTCATAACTGACTTTGAGATAAGAATGATGAGTACCTTACATATTTCTTTATTTGTTGATATACCTTTAAAAATGAAATCTACTGATGCTTGGTGCTTGCTTGGAATAAAATTGAGTGCAAAGTGGCCAGAATAATGCCAAGTAATTAGAAGTTAAACAATTGGGAACCAATTTTTTACACCAGCTCACAAAACCCATTTTAATGTCAGATAGGTGAAGCCTGATAACTATCTTCCGAAGAGAACGTAAAGTGTACTAATAGCCACGTTTTAATGTTTGGTACTGCAGTTTGTTTTCCTCTTCATCATCTATCGATTCCTTAAGCAAAACCATCACATGTGCAATCTAATTGGTCAACAAGTAACCTGTTCAGGTCCGAAAAGATATTATAATCGATTTTTTAAAGTGCCATGTTTATACATAAAATACAATCAAAACTTTGAATAATCGTAGCTATATTAATAAAATGGGTCACCCTGCATTCCCTGTGCCAAGAGTAAAAGTATGAGGTAAACTGAACTGAACTGCATGGAAACTTGAAACATTATACTTGAATGTTACGGAAATAGTTTCTCTCCGTGCGACCACTTGGGTTTCATTTGAATCCAGGTGCCAACAGCTTTGTGCAGCAGGCACGGAGCCCATTTCGGCTGAATGTGCTCCGCTGCAACAATCTGTTCGCAACCAGATTCAAATAAAAGCAAATTGGTCCCACGGAAATAAACTATTTCCGTATCATTTATGTACATTGCTCAGAATAACATTCTTGGGGGTGACGAGAGCACGGGTTCTGAAGACCCACTCAAACAAGGGTCAGCCGCCCTAGTGGCACTGGCAACCCATGAACCAGGCAGGCACAGTACAACGGAGCACGAGGATCGATCGCCATTCCCCACCACCATGCACTGCAAAGCAGAACACGAAGATCAGTATTTTAATTTAAAAATGCCACCACAGGACGGAGATAAATTCTATTAGTCAAAAGCAGCAAGGTGAGGAATTCGAACTCCAGCTTGTGACGTATATACAATATATTCCTGTGTATTTATTGTCCAATTCACGGTCACCGACGACAAAGTCACTGCTTAAACATACTTTTACTTACTTGAGGAACTCAGGTGACTCAGCTAAGCCTTTTCAAAAGGGGGGGGGGGGGGGGGTCTCGCGCAGGGGTGGGGTGCCGCAGGGGTTTGAAAATAAAGTACAAAGAAGCTTAAATTTACCTGACCGGGTCTGCCGCCAAGATGCCTGAAACGGTATTCGCGCCGCGAAGCTGCAGCTGTCCATCACAGCAATTCCCCGTCTTCAGTCGCGGCTCGCGAGGGGGGGGGCCGCCGCCTCAGGTCCGTTGGCGCAATGACGCCTACAGCCCCTCTCAGCCAATCCCAAGGCTTACGGCACGGTTACTACTCGCCCGCCTGCCCATTAGGAGACCGAGGTTTGAGCCTTTGCTCAACCCTCGCTCTCGTAATGGGCATGCGCCAGCCTGTGCAGCCACAAGTGCGCATGACTGGGTACGGTGCGAAAATTCGCTCACCTTCCCCACTCATGCGCACTTGTGCTGCAGCTGCTGCCTGTTGCCCCTGGTCCGTCTGACAATCATGTCAGTCAACATGACGCTGGACCGCCCAACCCCTTCGGACTCTGAAGGGGTTGGGCGGGCCCACGTCATGCTGACTGACACGATTGTCGGATTTCCCTTGGCATCTTTGAACTTAAGTAAACTGATGCAGTTTACTTAAGTTCAAAGACGCCGAGGGAGCTGCAGGCGGGGGGGGCTACGCCCCAACGCCCTAATGGACGCACCGCTGCTGTGTATATCTAGAGGTGCGGATCTGCTGTTGATACACCAACAGCAATGCCGTGATTGGCTGGCCGCAAACTGAGAGGAAAGTTGCAGCCACCATTTTGTGCATCGCAACACGGTTCCCAGGGGTGAAAATAAAATGTAAAAGTAAAGGAAGGTGCAGGGAAGAGGTGCTCTGACCCCATAGGACTGATGGAGGGGTATGTGAGGGACCCTTCATGGGCAAGAAATTGTTCAAAAACATTTTTTTAGAGCAGGAGAATCCACGGTTATACCCGGATCCACCCAGATCCTCATTGATTCGGGCAGATTCAGGTGGATCTGCTGATTAAGACCCCAATTGAAAAAAAAACATGTACATCCACTCACAGACCCACTCACCTACTCACACACTCACTAACACACCCACTTACATGCCCACACAACCACTCACACACCCACTCACGGGCCCACAAAACCATATACACATCCACTCACAGATCCACACAGCCACTCAAAAAGCCACTCACACACCTAAACAACCATTACGCACCCACACAACCACTCACACACTCACTCACAGGCCCAAAAAACCACATACACACCCACTCACAGATCCACACAGCCACTCAAAAAGCCACTCACACACCTAAACAACCATTTACACACCCACACAACCACTCACACACTCACTCACAGAACTACGAAACTACTCACACAAACGCTCACAGACCCACAATTCCACTCACACACTTACTCACACACTCATGCTCCCACTTACACACTCAGACAAGCACCCACACAACTCCTCGTGCCCTAAGGTAATTATAACTCACGTCCTCGCCATGCACTGCTAATTACCCCACATATTACATCAGTCATGATTTCTTCTATGACATCATTGATAATATCAATGCAATATTTGCAGTGAAATTATTGATGAGAAAACTGTACATGGCGACAGTGTGTGTTATTATCTACATGCACCTAATGGAAGCGAGTCTTTGGGGGAAAATTCATGCAAAAAGGTGTTTGTGGGTAGAGGACAGAAAAGCATACTTTAGTGGAATTTTTACTTGCAAATATGCCTACAAATCACAAACTTTGGTGAACTGTGCAAAGCTAGCAGCTGTTTAAAACACCTCACAATGTTTGCAGTTTCACACACGCCCTTAAGCAAGACTCCGACAAGAAAAAAAAAATCGAATTAAACTATTTCCATTCCATGTATTATAAACCAATTTGTCACAGGCGTGACTCTTTTACAGTGGTATGCTAGGTACATACAAAAAGATTAAAACCCTAAAATACATGTTCTGGTTAAAAGACAGAGTTTATATTTAGTAAACCACCATTCCATCATGTTGACTCTTTCACAGTGCTAGATACCGTAGGCCTCAGTCCCGGGGCGGAGCTTGGGTAGAGGGGTAGCATTCTGATGACAATTACTAATTCCACATTTGTAAAGCAATCAAGGATAATTGTGATGAAATATATGGGAATATGGATGTTCCGTTATCCCTATATCTCCTAAAAAAAGATGCTTGACACAGACAACATTTAGGTTAGTAATGGTGGTTTTTGGAAGCTTTCTAGACTGGAGATGACCCCTCAGGGCCTGTGGGTACCAGAGAGCAAAGCAGAGAAGGTAAAATGTCACAGACATGATGTGTCTGAGGTACAACGCGCCTTACAAGTAGGTGCCAATGCAGGGATCGCCCTTTGATGAATGTGTGACTACCATGAGATCTCCAGCGTGACCTCCATGTGGTAATATCACCCTGTAATAAGGGTTCCACATTTAACCTGCACAAATGCAGCATGTATATTGTCTGAGTTTACTGAATGCTGAGTGAATGTATGGGCATTAACTGCATAGAGGGAGGGATCCAGGTCCTGATGAATGCCATGGATTCTATATGGGCTCACCAGGCAGAAACATGTTGATCACTAAAATGCTGGAGTATCACCTCTCATAGACAACCTATATGCAACATTTTAACTGTCTACTTGGTAAACCATTGGTAAAGGGGTATAGTGATACCTTAGAGATGTTTCAACTACACCATTTGCTTCCCCTTTTCAGTCATAAAAAAACTCCTAAGTACCTCCTACCAGATAAGAAGCCCATTCGCTATTATAATCATTCTTGGCGAAAGAGTAAGCCCAAGGATGAAGCATGACACCTGACTAGGTGTGGGATGGCCTACCGAACATTTTATTTAATATGTTCATTGCTCCTTGAACATTTGCACAGGACATACATAATGTACTCTTATAACAGATAATCTCTTACCACACCTGCACCACCACGCCTCTGCACTTAAGCAGGGCCACTGGAATTATGTGGCAGAAGAGGGCCAAATTATGCGGCAGGGTCGAGTAAATTATGCAGAAAGAAAAGGCAAATGATGCGCCACATTTTGTAACGGTATATCTTCATTTTTTCATCATTTTTAAACTAGGTAACACTTTCTGGGCATTGGCTGCATCTCATATTACCAGTTTCACCTCCAAATATAGCAATAAACAACAGAAAGCTGAGCAGTCAAGTTTTGAAAAAGGCCTTCCACCACACTCTAACACGCGTCGCTGCGTTTTTAGTAACTTTGGAAGTGTTTGAGTTTGAAACAAAAAATGTTGGGTTAAAATCTGTAATTAATCAGCAGATGATGGATTATGTGGCAAATGCGGCCAATCTATAACCATGCAAAAATTGCTGCGGCAGCACAATTGCATATTTCCAGTGGCCCTGCCCTCAACATATCCAAACAAAGGCTGCTGAATCCCCTCATCCAGAGGTCCCACCTGCCTCCAGCTGTGCTCCGTCCTCTGTACCCTGCCTCCCCACAGTACTGAGACCAGCACAAAGGATGCCCTGGCCGGTGCTGAACCTGCGGTGTTCAGCCTTAGATGATGCAGCCTGCTCATTCAAGTAGTTCTTGCCCCAGTTTGCAAGTTGAGACTACACCGTTGAACGCAAACTTTTGTCATTTTTTAGGTCTCGGCTAGCGATGGCTGCGCTTGCGCAGTCTCGCTCGCGAGATTTATTGTTTTCTAGTACGGGGCTTGAACCTGCCCCTCTTCTCCATTGGCTGGCTTCCTAAACGGAGGCCAGCCATTGGAGGAGAGGGGCGTCTGTCCATTTAAGCCCCGTCTTTTTCGGATTCGGGGGCGTGTTTTTTACTTTCTTTCTCTCCTCTGGAATGTAAACATTCCAGCCAATGGGAAGAGGAGAGAAAGAAAAACACGCCCCCGAATCCGAACATGACGCTGCGTTTCACAATCTCACTTTCCTCCCCGCCATGTTTCCCTACGGACGTTCTGCAGAGCGCGCTTCTGCCGCATCCGTTTTATTATGCCGTCAGTCTTCGAGCTGTGATGTTTCCAACGGCCGCCCTCCTCTGTATATCTGGAGCTGTGGCACAGGGTTACGAGTGAATTATTCCTCATTATCTGTGGCCGCCAAAGCCTCTAATTTTTTACATGTAAGGTTGTTCCCCATTCTCCGCCCTCTGCTGCGTGTCTTTCTGTGGAGGCATTCCTCATTCCCGACAGCACTTCCGTGATCGCAGCTAGTAGGAAGTTGATGCGATCCGGCGGACGAGGAGCGCTTCCTGGACGCTTTTATTTTTATTGCTCCCCCAGGCCGACTGCTGTGCTCTCGGTTCTGCTCTCAGTGCCGCTGGGCCCCGATCTCCAAACCTTCCTGCCTATGACACTTCCTCGTGTCTGCCTGCTATGATGAAGATCTCCACGCTTCTCCTGTGCCGAGTACGGGGCTGCAGATTATGAACTAGCCTTGCACATGGCCATAATATCGGCAATGTCCCTGTTCCACCGGATATTGCAACGTGTTGGCAGTAATGAATTTCAGCAATATGGATGTTCTCACCTGTAAGTACCTTTATTGAACTTGCACTGCGTGTTGCGTCACAGGTCTGAGTAATTGGGCACGCTTGTTGCACTTTTTCAGTGCAGCGGTAATAATGATTGACGGGTAGATGTTGGTAAACAGTGTGCATAAGTGAATTGATTACGTTTTGATTGCCTTGCGCTTTTTAGTTATACTAGAATCCCCCCCCCTTTCTGCATAATAATTATGCACATGTTGTACTGGCTATCGTGTGTGCGTGTGTGTGTGTTATATTTATTCCTTCTTCTTTAGTCCACACTTCCCTATCCACATTTCCTGATCCAGTTGAAGCATCGTGCGGGAGGGCCCTAGGCATGCATGATGCTTCGGCCAGACGCCCGTGTCAAACGGTTTCCTTTTGGTAGCTGTTTCTGGACAGATGTTGCCTCTGTGTTCAGCACGAGGCGGAGCAGGTATCTGGTGCCCGAATCTCAAAACTTTTGACAGTGTTTAGCAACTTTGTGTGTTAAAACTCTTTACAAACTGTAGCAGAAGGTTAATCCGGCAACAGATTTGGAAACTCTTTGCTTGCTGAATGTATGAAAATGCTTCCTTTTTTCAAAATCGGTGATTGGTGGCCTAAAACTACTCCTTTGCTATTTTCGACCGTTTAGGTGATTTGTCATTAAGAGAAAGTACCGAGTATACATAGGGTGTTGTTATAATTGAGGGATCAATTCTATTTTAGACCTTTCACCGTTATACATTAGAGACAGTAATATTTAAACATGGCTCACTGGAAGTTTCTCGATTTGCCATTGCTTGTTTTTTTAGAAACCCAGAGGAAAAATAATAATTACGATGAACTCTTTCTGAATAGTTGTGTGTTTTAACTTCAAATTTCATCGAATCATTGGAACTCCATTCACCTCAACAGCAGTTTGCCTATATTAGTGCAAACCCCAGCAAAAGTATTTATTACACCTAAGGATGTCGGCATCCCATCTCCTCTCATTTTACATTGTGGGCTCTTGTCTGGCTATTTTAAATTGTGTAAGAAAAGTTGTTGAGATGGTCTCTGACCCCTACCTTTTCCTTTGAGAAGTTGGTTGCATTGCTTGGTTTGCAAACTATAAACACCAACCTTATTTGCAATTATATAGATTTTTTTTGCCTGCTATTCTCATTTGGTTGTGATTGCAGTAAAACTCACTGCAGTCTTCTGTCTTATTGCATTTTAGATGCTGGGAGATAACATTCCACAGACTGGGTGAATAAATAAAGAAAACAGGTAGTTTTGGTGTCTATCAATGACTGTTGATAACATGAGCCTTTCCAATTGTTTCTGTAGCCTAATTGCTTGGGCGGTCGATCTCTAATCTGGGGAACCGGGTTCGAGTCTCCGCAATGACACTCAACGTCCTGTGATTCTGGGCAAATCACTTAATCTCCCTGTGCCTACAAAAAATGAATGTGTCCTTGTGTAATGCAACTGGTGCTCATGTAAAGCACTCCGATACCGGATACCTTCAGGTCAAGTTCACGCTATATAAAACTACGAAAAAAAAACCCATCCCTTAACACACCCCCTGTATTCCACCCATGGCTGCTTCCCGGGAGAACTTTGTGTACATTGAGTGCCAAGTTGGTCGTCGTTTGAAAATAAACTTCAGTTGTGGAGGCCTCTTTTACTCCCAGCCTTGCTTCTCGTAAGCGCTTGTAAGGTTTTTAAAACCAAGAAATAAAAGGCATTGTCATTTACAATGCAAATAGCTCAAACTCTAGCAAATGCAAGACCTATTGCATTGCAAATTCTTATTGCTTTCTTGTCATGGGTGTTTCAGAAGTGTCATCGGTAGAGCTCTCGACAATGTATGAACATCATGCAGCCACATTTTGGTGCTCGGTGCACTATTGGCCTTCCATTGCATTGCTACATTCCTCTTGGTATATATTTTTTTAGTGGTCTTGGATCTGGGCTTAAATCCTAGTCATGTACCCAAGAGCACTAAGTTCTATACACTTATGGAACACTTTGGTTATTGGTTCCAGTATTTCAGACCACAGTTGCTTGATGCATTGCCTTACCATAAGTCTGCTTGTGCCACCTGGCATCGTTGGCTAGCATTAGATGCACTTCGATATATACAGGTGATCTTGGTAGGAGAAAAGTGAGTGTGGGGCAAATAAACTATGTATATTTAAATGTGTGTGTGTGTAGGTGCCTCTGTGTGGGTGGCTCTATTTGTGTGTGGGTTCTCTATGTGAATAGCTCTGGGTAGGTGGCTCTGTGTGGGTGGCTCTGTGTGTGTGGGTGGCTTTGTGTGTGTGTGGCTCTGTGTGTGGGTGCAAATGCAATAGGTCTCGCATTTGAGAGAGATTAAGCTATTGACATTGTAAATAACAATGCCGTTTCTTTAAATGTTTTAAAAACAAAACCATAAATAAAAATAATGTCATGAGCAATGCCAATAGCTCTAATTTTAATAATGCCGAGACCATTGCATTGTAAATGCTTGTTTTTTCTTGCACTCACTGCTTCCTCCCAGAGTCTGGGAGTCTCTTAACTGTGGTATCAGAGTATGGGAAACTCTTATCTGTGGTATCAGAGTCTGGGAGTCTCTTAACTGTGGTATCAGAGTCTGGGAACCTCTTATCTGTGGTATCAGAGTCTGGGAGTCTCTTAACTGTGGTATCAGAGTCTGGGAAACTCTTATCTGTGGTATCAGAGTCTGGGAGTCTCTTAACTGTGGTATCAGAGTCTGGGAGTCTCTTAACTGTGGTATCAGAGTCTGGGAGTCTCTTAACTGTGGTATCAGAGTCTGGGAGTCTCTTAACTGTGGTATCAGAGTCTGGGAGTCTCTTAACTGTGGTATCAGAGTCTGGGAGTCTCTTAACTGTGGTATCAGAGTCTGGGAGTCTCTTAACTGTGGTATCAGAGTCTGGGAAACTCTTATCTGTGGTATCAGAGTCTGGGAGTCTCTTAACTGTGGTATCAGAGTCTGGGAGTCTCTTAACTGTGGTATCAGAGTCTGGGAGTCTCTTAACTGTGGTATCAGAGTCTGGGAGTCTCTTAACTGTGGTATCAGAGTCTGGGAGTCTCTTAACTGTGGTATCAGAGTCTGGGAGTCTCTTAACTGTGGTATCAGAGTCTGGGAGTCTCTTAACTGTGGTATCTGAGTCTGGGAGTCTCTTAACTGTGGTATCAGAGTCTGGGAGTCTCTTAACTGTGGTATCAGAGTCTGGGAGTCTCTTAACTGTGGTATCAGAGTCTGGGAGTCTCTTAACTGTGGTATCAGAGTCTGGGAGTCTCTTAACTGTGGTATCAGAGTCTGGGAAACTCTTAACTGTGGTATCAGAGTCTGGGAGTCTCTTAACTGTGGTATCAGAGTCTGGGAGTCTCTTAACTGTGGTATCAGAGTCTGGGAGTCTCTTAACTGTGGTATCAGAGTCTGGGAGTCTCTTAACTGTGGTATCAGAGTCTGGGAGTCTCTTAACTGTGGTATCAGAGTCTGGGAGTCTCTTAACTGTGGTATCAGAGTCTAGGAGCCTCTTAACTGTGGTATCAGAGTCTGGGAGTCTCTTAACTGTGGTATCAGAGTCTGGGAGTCTCTTAACTGTGGTATTAGAGTCTGGGAGTCTCTTAACTGTGGTATCAGAGTCTGGGAGTCTCTTAACTGTGGTATCAGAGTCTGGGAGTCTCTTAACTGTGGTATCAGAGTCTGGGAGTCTCTTAACTGTGGTATCAGAGTCTGGGAGTCTCTTAACTGTGGTATCAGAGTCTGGGAGTCTCTTAACTGTGGTATCAGAGTCTGGGAGTCTCTTAACTGTGGTATCAGAGTCTGGGAGTCTCTTAACTGTGGTATCAGAGTCTGGGAGTCTCTTAACTGTGGTATCAGAGTCTGGGAGTCTCTTAACTGTGGTATCAGAGTCTGGGAGTCTCTTAACTGTGGTATCAGAGTCTGGGAGTCTCTTAACTGTGGTATCAGAGTCTGGGAGTCTCTTAACTGTGGTATCAGAGTCTGGGAAACTCTTAACTGTGGTATCAGAGTCTGGGAGTCTCTTAACTGTGGTATCAGAGTCTGGGAGTCTCTTAACTGTGGTATCAGAGTCTGGGAGTCTCTTAACTGTGGTATCAGAGTCTGGGAGTCTCTTAACTGTGGTATCAGAGTCTGGGAGTCTCTTAACTGTGGTATCAGAGTCTGGGAGTCTCTTAACTGTGGTATCAGAGTCTGGGAGTCTCTTAACTGTGGTATCAGAGTCTAGGAGTCTCTTAACTGTGGTATCAGAGTCTGGGAGTCTCTTAACTGTGGTATCAGAGTCTGGGAGTCTCTTAACTGTGGTATTAGAGTCTGGGAGTCTCTTAACTGTGGTATCAGAGTCTGGGAGTCTCTTAACTGTGGTATCAGAGTCTGGGAGTCTCTTAACTGTGGTATCAGAGTCTGGGAGTCTCTTAACTGTGGTATCAGAGTCTGGGAGTCTCTTAACTGTGGTATCAGAGTCTGGGAGTCTCTTAACTGTGGTATCAGAGTCTAGGAGTCTCTTAACTGTGGTATCAGAGTCTGGGAGTCTCTTAACTGTGGTATTAGAGTCTGGGAGTCTCTTAACTGTGGTATTAGAGTCTGGGAGTCTCTTAACTGTGGTATTAGACATAATGCTATGCACAAACATGGCAGCACAAGAAAAGCAGGCAGAAACCTGGATTGCACAGCAGCTTCGGGTATCCTGAGACCTGGGCTGCTCCCAGTACTCAGTCACTGAGTACGCGCAGTCAGTCAGACACTGAGGTGCACATGTTCTAAGAGGCCTGCAGAGAAACCAGCCTCAGACAATAACACTGACACCATGGGCCTGACGCTTGGGGCTGACTTCAAAGGGTGCTACTGTCTTTAAATGGTCATGTTTTTATTCCTCGTTTTAGTTTTGTAGCGGGACTCCGAGGCATCTTTGCACCTGCATCTGACAGTATCTGGTTGTAATTGCTCGCCTGAAATGTCCGCGACTTAGCCAGGTATTACCTGTCTGAACTGCTCCCTTGCCCCAAAGTGTCAGCTGCAGTCTTGCTGAGCGATGGTCTGCAGTTTGAGGGTATTCAAAGCTTCTCTTCTCACATTATTTACAAGGGCCTCGGTGCTTCGCTGACTTGAGCCCCCCAAAATGTATATGACTCCGGGTGGTGTCCTTCTCAGTGAACGAGGTAGGTGGTCTTTGAATGGCAAAGCCAGGTGGGGCTGGAAGGTGGCAACTAGAAACCCCCAGACTCAGAGCACGAAAGAAGGGGAAAGAGTGACGATGGACAGGAAAGCAAAGGGGAAACATAGAAGAGAGAAGGGGAGAGAGTGAAGATGGACAGGAAAGCAAAGGGGAAACATAGAAGAGAGAAGGGGAGAGAGTGAAGATGGACAGGAAAGCAAAGGGGAAACATAGAAGAGAGAAGGGGAGAGAGTGAAGATGGACAGGAAAGCAAAGGGGAAACATAGAAGAGAGAAGGGGAGAGAGTGGCCTGGTCATATGAGAGAGACAGTAAAGAGGCAAGATCAGACCACCAAACACGCAGTTGTAGCACCGACAGTCCGATCGCTGTATTATGACTTTGACGGTAGACCACCATAGGACTGCTGCTACCGCAAGGGATCCGCGATCCCTGGCGGTCTTACAGCGGTCTGTGTACACAATATGCTGGGGGTGCAGCTGCTGCACCGCCTAGCATATTGAGTTTCCTCACCGCCACCTTTTTCATGGTGGTGAGTCTGCCATGAAAAGGGTGGCGGTGAGGAAACTAAGGGAACCCTACAAGGCCCTTGGTGCCTCAGTGCATGCAGGGGGGCACATGGTGTGCCCCCCAGTCTTTCTGCACCCCCAGTTCCTGCACAGTACTGGAACGCGCTGTGGCGGTCCCACAATGCTGCCTTTTTAAGGTTCTCCTATAAGTCTTTGAAAGGCAGCACCCAGGGGCCAGCTGCCGCAGGACCGTTAGCTGGATTACAACTTGTAATCAGGCAGGCGGCGGTGGAGTTTGTCGGTGTGGGAGCAGGGCGGTGGCGTGCCGCCCGCTACCACACCACCAAACTCATGATCAGGCTCTTAGCATCTTCTCGATTTCTAGTTACCTCAACTTACGCAGTTTTTCAAAGCAATGTCACATATTTGTAATTTGAAAAAAAACACCTCTACCTATGGCAGGGTTGGCTGGCAGCTGGACGTCCTGGTACGTTTGGACTACTCTGTGCCCATGCTGTGCCACCGAATTTGGCAGTACCATAACTCACCCCACAGATGGAGAACCGTGCAAGCACAATGAGGACTGTCGTGGAGTAGTTCTAGGGCTGGGCTGTAGGGTCATTTCACGCAGACATAGGGGCGTCTACCCTACAATTAATGGGAAAGGGTGGAGTCTTCTTTAGATGGTCGTCCACACGTGCCACCTCAGAATGGGCTAGAAATGGAAAAGCCCTGGAGTGACAATACATCGGTGTTCAGGCGTCGATGACATCTCAGCTCCATTTTGATGGCACCATGGGACTTTTCAAAGGCGGGCCCTGTGGCATGGTGTCGTTCCTGGAGTGGTTCGCTTGCATGCTTGCATTTGGGCTGCCTGAAGCTGCCTGAAACTGCCTGACCTTCTCTCAGAGTGAGAGTCAGGCCAGCCACTCACTAGAATGTTAAGGAACCTCCCTTTTTAGGTCTCGCCTGACCCAGCGCATGCGCTGGTCTGGCGAGACTTATTGAGAGGGCTCCAAAAAGTGCTACCAGGCCAGCCTAGAGCTACAGTGCATGTGCGCGGGCACGCGCGCCTCACTTTCGCGGCCGCACTGCCGCTTTGATGTTTGATTGCGATCACTTTCACTTTTGCGGCCGCACGGCCGCTTGGCATAACCAATAGGTCTCGCTTTTGGGACCTTATAAGTATTTAGTTATGCAACTGTTGCATGGCTAAACACTTATAAGGTCCCAAAGGCGAGACCTATTGGCTATGCCAATGCTTTTTGAACAGCTTGACAGACCGAAAATATTTATTTTGGGCTGCAAGTTGGGTGTGGAGCAGAGGCCCAACACCCTAATGGACAAGCAGCTCCTATGTTGCGGTCTCAAGGGATCCAGAAACACAATGTACCAAATGCACGGTATTATGATATAAATATGGCGTCATAGTATGGAAAATGTATTGCCTTACATAAAGAGTATGCTGTACGGTAAGAAACTGACAGAACTACCGGCCCACCAGAAAAGTAGCAATACTGACCTGTTTTAAAAAAATTATTTTTACTAAGCAGTTAGTTGAGAACCGCAGATCGTTCATGAGCAGTGCAGTATGGTCTTTGTGGGCCGCACTCAGGGGGCCCGTACAACGACAAATATCTATGTATATCCCATTCTTAGTCTCTTAGGGTGACTTCCTATGTAGTGTGGTGGGTTGAGGGTTGAGGTTGATTTTACACCTAAAATCAGCCAGAGAGTATATAAAAAACAAGTAGATAGTGAAGGGCGCTAATTTGTCCAACTTCCCTCAGTCGAAGTTTCCCATTTGTGCCCAGCGTTCCATCAGTTTAAGCTTCCCGTCTGTCCATGCTCATCAGTCTCTGGTGAAGGCACACCATGTGTGCACACTAAACAAGCTTCTTACTCTGCCTATTTGCTACCAGTACCCCAAGGCCAAAAACAAATTATTTTCCCAAATATTTGAGGACTGGCGTTAAAATAATAAATCACCCTCTCCTCAAATATTTTGGGGTGATTTCTATGCCTCTGCTGCAAGTTTCAAGGAAAGCATCCAAATGCAGGCACTTCCTAGAGGCATGGACCAATGGGCGAGCTTGGATGGCTAACCCATTGGCACAAACTGCGCTGTTTACTAACTGCAGAAGGTTGTGCCCATGAACAGCAGAACTGTTAGAGACTAAAAACAGACAGAGGACTAAGAGGTATGATGAGGAGGGGGCATGGGCATGAGCAGGGGCTGGTCCATGGCTTTGGCTGGTGATCTGGGGTTGATGTGCAGGGGTAAAGGAGTCCCATCATCATGGACTTTGGCGTAGCGGGTCCAGGGTGCGTAATGTGTAGGGAACAATGCAATGGGCAGGGCATGCAGCAGGGAGAAGCTGGGGATGGGGTATTATATTATGTTAAGTGTCCTTTGTATAGCGCATAATCACCAATGGTCTCTTAGCGCTTGTGAGAAAGTTACAAAACAACACCAGCAATTACCTATCACAATGCCTACTCGGTCAAAGCTTATCTTATCCAAAAGCCTCTGTGAACAAAAAAGTCTTTAGTTTTTACCTAAATGGAAGGAGAGTGGCTTCCTCGCGCATACTCTCTGGCAGCTTGTTCCACAACTGGGGAATCAATACTGAGAAAGCTCGTCCACCCATGGTGACTTTGTCAAACCGTGGACAGGACAACAGGCTTGCCTCGGACAATCTGAGGCAACGTCCTGGCACGTATATCCTTAGGCGGTCCTTGATATATTCTGGTGCCGTCCCATACAGGGCTTTATGTGCAATACATAGGCCCTTAAATCTAGTCCTCTGCTTGATTGAGAGCTAATGCAGTTGTTGCAGTAGTGGTGTAGCGTGTGATTGTCTTGGGAGCTTAAAAATCAATCTTGCTGCGTCGTTCATTACAACTTGATGCTTCCCTAACAGCTTGTCCGCAAGCCCAATATATAGCGCCTTGCCGTAGTCCAATTGCAACACAATCAGAGTCGTCACCACAGTTCACATAGTTGAAAATGATAAGAGGGGTACCAATTTCCGAAGTTGCCTCAAAAGGCCCACACAATTCCCTACCACTGTAGTCACCTGGCTTGTCAATGTCAGCTTACTGTCCAACTTAATGCCTAGACTCTTCACGACGAGCACAGGTATAGGTGTGGTGCCTAACTCTTGTGGCCAGAAGAGATTTGTCCACGGATTGCCTCCTGTGTTGATTGTGATGGAGCAGGTAAAACAAATTTTGTATACCTCCTCTAATTTGCATGAAATTAATTACGTAATCATTCTAAAATGTATTTAAATAACATGTTTGCAGTGGAAATTTACTAATCAACCTTTGCACCTTGATAATCACAAAGTACACCTGGGACTAAAATGCTGATTGCATGGCAGAACAATTAATTAATTAACTATGGTACGCAAACTAACCTTAGATTGTAGTGAAATAGTAAATTGCCTGATTTATGTTGCTTTGTGATTGTCTGTGCTTAAAAATCATTAAGTGGTAGGTATCATTGCTTTAATTGCTGCTACAGCTAGGAAAATACTAATATATATTGGGATTAGTATGAGTTTGAACATCAGAACTTTCATTTCTATATTTTAATTACTGTTATGTCTATGTTTGCTTAAGTTGGCATTCGGGCCTACTAGGCCACAGTACCCAAGATGGCGTTCTCTGGAGCTGATGCCACCATGTACACGTGATGACCTCTGCGCATGTCCAGATGGCTCTTAAAATCACACGGTAGCTTGAACTCCTGACATCGTGTTCCCTGCCAAGGACGAAAGTCAGGACTTGACCGCCAGCCAAGGGATGACCAAATGAGAATCAAGGAAGAGACAAAGAGAAGACTTATCCGTGGGACCCCTTTTACCTTGGGAAGAAATATGGTTACTGTTCCCCTGCCTGGGAACTGAAAAGAATATGTCAATTTGAGAACTTTGTGAAAACTCATTATGGAGAACTAGTTTACACTGGGAAAATGTCAGCAAACTACTGATAACCCCAAACTGTCCAATCAGAACATTTGGTCTGCCCTAATGTTTCTATATCTAAAATGAAGTAATGCAACCAAAGGATATACAACCCTCTCATCAATCACTAGAGGTAGTCAGAGCCGGAGGAGTTGGAAGGGTTGGTTGCCGCAGCGTTCGTTCGTTGGTCAATTCGTTGGGTTTCGGTTGTGGCTGCATATATCTTTGGGTTATTTCTTTGTGTTTCCTAAAATCTATGCTATCAGTGTGAGTGTGGAATTGGTCCATGCTGCGGATTGATGTTCGGACTTTGCTGAAATCCTGAACTTTCTGCGCTGTATCCTGTATTTTTCATGCCGGTTTGATCCTTTGGTGATGACTGGACTGTCCGTTCGAGGGAGCCTTCTTTCGAGAATGCTGATAACTCCCTGTTTGATTTGAACTTTCCTTCATCTCTAAATTGGTAAAGATTCAAAGTATTTTTCTAAAATGTTATGTCTAAAAGTAATTTCTGAATGTTCATAATTCCTTTGATAAATTTACTGATCAAATAGCGAGCTCTAGAGAATAAGTGACAATTTAGGAGTTTAATTAATGGTAAGATAAACAAAATTTGAATTAATAAGAAATGAGTTTGTGGTTCTTAAATTAATTACAGAAAATATCAAATGCTTCCTGGGCTTTAATTGTGTCTTAGCTGCTTCCAATTCACCATCAACCAGTCCAACTAGTTGGTCCATCGACCAAATAGTGGAGTGCCTTGATGTTAAAGTCGGGATTCTGAAGATGTATATGTATAATGTGTATATAACGTAAAGAAAATGAATCCTGATAGGTAATAAGGTACCCACATGTCCAGCGCTTTTCTCCTGTGTACAGATTCGAGGGAGTTTGATTGAATGACGAGTGTGTTGGTGTTATGGGCCCCACCAATGAATGAGTGTATGAATAAGCTGTTGTGGATAAGAATCTGTGACATAAGGAGAATATGTCAATCTTGTCCTCCGCGCTGCAACAATTGCTAGAACCTCGGTCTTATCCGGGTTCACTTTAAGCAAGTTAGCAGTCATCCAGTTCATTGTAAACCTAAGGATGTTCTGTACGCTAGACTGTGCTTGCATAGAGTTATCGATCCGAAGGATCAGTTGAGTGTCGTCTGCATAATGAAACACTCGGCAGTCCAGTTGTGCTAATGCCGCCACCAGTGGCTGGAGATAGATGTTAAAAAGCAGTAGGGACAGCGCAGAACCTTGAGGGACTCCACAGGACAGAGCTCCTTCACTGGACACACAGCCACCCAGCTGAACCTTTAATGTCCGATCCTTCAGGAAGAAGGAAATCCACTGACACGCCACACCAGAGATTCCCAGCTTCTGAATACGGCTCAGCAACTGAGCATGGGCCACTGTCAAGTGACACCAACTGTTTCCAGATGTAATAAAGTCCTGATGAAGCTGCCCCTCCGTGTTTATTTAAAGTTCACGAAAAAAGCACAAATATTTTTTGGGTCTCAAAAAGGGCACATTACCATTTATTGGGACTGACGGGAGCTACATTGTGTGTGTGTGTGCTCCCTGAGAAAGGGAAGAATGCTGTCACTCATAGTGGAGTTAGCCAAT
Source organism: Triturus cristatus (assembly GCF_964204655.1). Classification (NCBI taxonomy): domain Eukaryota; kingdom Metazoa; phylum Chordata; class Amphibia; order Caudata; family Salamandridae; genus Triturus; species Triturus cristatus. The sequence continues at coordinate 1,194,777,880 of NC_140593.1, forward strand.
GGCTGAAGTGGGCTGACCCACCGTCCCATGCTGTATACTAAAGTGGGCAGAAGTAAAATATGAGTTACACAACAAGAAGGGGCAACAGAAGATGAGGTCTGGCTTATAGGTGCTAGAAATATATTGAGATATAATTTTTGTAAAATCAAAGGTTTGTGGCAAAGGCTACACCTACAAAGATTAACGATGCTGTGAGTCAATGGATTTCACAACTTTGCACACCTCTAGTTACTACAGGAAAAACACTGATTTCCTAAACAATCCTTAAATACTGCAGCCTTACCTGTACACTTCCGTACTGACCCGTCCGGTTTGGCCCCAAGCCGAGTGAGCTTACACTGGAAGTCGTCTTCCCAGAACTCTGCGAAGTAAATGTTCCTGCGGTTGTTCTCCAAGGAGCGGCTCATGAAGTACTGATCGAACCCTGGGGTGGGGAAGGAGAGGGGGGGTGAGAATCCTTCTCCTTGCATCAGACACCTTTGAGAATTCTTGGGGGGTCTCTGTGTTTGAGAATCCTTGGGGGGTCTCTGTGTTTGAGAATCCTTGGGGGGTCTCTGTGTTTGAGAATCCTTGGGGGGTCTCTGTGTTTGAGAATCTTTGGGCGGTCTCTGTGTTTGAGAATCCTTGGGGGGTCCCTGTGTTTGAGAATCCTTGGGGGGTCTCTGTGTTTGAGAATCCTTGGGGGGTCTCTGTGTTTGAAGATCCTTGGGGGGTCTCTGTGTTTGAGAATCCTTGGGCGGTCTCTGTGTGAGGGATGTGGTACCTTCTTACAGATGGAGGCTAGAGTGATGTGCTGTACTCCTACAGCGAAGGCTGGGGTTGTGGTCTACTGAGACATCTGGTGTCCTATGGGCGAGGACTGGAGTGGCTGTCTTCTCCAAGGGATGGCTTTCTGTCTCCTGAGGGATGTGGTTTCCCTCTGCAAGCCAGGCCAGGCGCAGGTGTTGACTGTGGCATACCTCTTTGCCCTGCTGCACGTCTAGGGTGGGGGTGGGAGGGTCATCTAGTAGTGACCCACTGCCCTGACCCCTGAGACCTCACTTGTTTTGTCTGGATGGTGTTGGATGTATTGGTGGTGGTGTCCAGCATGGATCTGCCCGTGGATGCCAATGGAGCCCTTTACAGTATATATGGTGCATGCGTGGTCAGGATACGCAAGGTTACTTACACAGCCCAAGGGGGACACATATTCGGGGTTGGGTTAGGAAGGACGTCTACTGAGTGGAGGGCACACTACGACCTCCCTCAGGTATGGCCTATGTCACTTCTGGAGCAGACCTGAGACCACGCGTTCAGCTGGATGTCCACTGCGCTGCTGCAGGGTGGACATCAGGGTGAGCCCCTCCGTCACCCTCACTGTGAGTGAGTCTCACGCTTGGGAGCGCAGTTTCATCTTAGGCCATGCCCAATGGCCCCATTGACTTGAATGTTGCCTCACAACGGGGAATAATCTTTTTTTCTGTTAAAATGGTTTGTCCAAAAAACCCAAATTGCGCACCAAAGGGACACATGAACCCTCAGTTCTCTGTTCTCAGGCTGTCCTCGCTCTGCCTCACCTCTGTCAGTATCCTTCACCCCCTCACCTCCTATGACCCAGGCTCTTCCCTCACCCAGACCTCATCCTCTGTCACCATCTTCACCTCTCCTGACCCAGACGATCCTTTCCTCTCTTTTCCTTCACCTCCCATGACCCAGGCTAAGTTTATTTGTATGCCCCCCTAATCTCCCATGGTCACGGCTATTCTCCCCCCATGACCCCATCACCACCCTCACCTTCCATGAGCCGGCCTAGCCTCACCCTTGTGACCTCCCTCACTTTCCTCACCTCAAATATCCAGGCTATGCTCATCCTTCACCAAGACCTCATCCTCTGCCACCACCTTCACCTTTCTTGGACCAGCCCATCCTTTCCTCTCTTCTCCCTCACCTCCCTCACTTCCTATGATCAGGGCTTCCTCGCCCTTCTTTCCTCACCTCCCATGTCCCAGGCTATCCTCACCCTTCACCCAGAACTCATCATCTGCCACCACCTTCACCTTTCTTGGTCCAGCCCATCCTTTCCTCTCTTCTCCCTCACCTCCCTCACTTCCTATGATCAGGCCACCCTCACCATTCTTTCCTCACCTCCCATGATCCAGGCTATCCTCATCCTTCACCCAGACCTCATCCTCTGCCACCACCTTCACCTTTCTTGGACCAGCCCATCCTTTCCTCTCTTCTCCCTCACCTCCCTCACTTCCTATGATCAGGGCTTCCTCACCCTTCTTTCCTCACCTCCCATGTCCCAGGCTATCCTCACCCTTCACCCAGAACTCATCATCTGCCACCACCTTCACCTTTCTTGGTCCAGCCCATCCTTTCCTCTCTTCTCCCTCACCTCCCTCACTTCCTATGATCAGGCCACCCTCACCATTCTTTCCTCACCTCCCATGATCCAGGCTATCCTCATCTTTCACCCAGACCTCATCCTCTGCCACCACCTTCACCTTTCTTGGACCAGCCCATCCTTTCCTCTCTTCTCCCTCACCTCCCTCACTTCTATGATCAGGGCTTCCTCACCCTTCTTTCCTCACCTCCCATGTCCCAGGCTATCCTCACCCTTCACCCAGACCTCATCCTCTGCCACCACCTTCACCTTTCTTGGTCCAGCCCATCCTTTCCTCTCTTCTCCCTCACCTCCCTCACTTCCTATGATCAGGCCACCCTCACCATTCTTTCCTCACCTCCCATGATCCAGGCTATCCTCATCCTTCACCCAGACCTCATCCTCTGCCACCACCTTCACCTTTCTTGGACCAGCCCATCCTTTTCTCTCTTCTCCCTCACTTCTCTCACGTCCTATGATCAGGGTTTCCTCACCCTTCTTTCCTCACCTCCCATGTCCAGGCTATCCTCATCCTTCACCCAGACCTCATCCTCTGCCACCACCTTCACCTTTCTTGGACCAGTCCACCCTTTCCTCTCTTCTCCCTCACTTCTCTCACTTCCTATGATCAGGGTTTCCTCACCCTTCTTTCCTCACCTCTCATGTCACAGGCTATCCTCACCCTTTACCCAGACCTCATCCTCTGCCACCACCTTCACCTTTCTTGGTCCAGCCCATCCTTTCCTCTCTTCTACCTCACCTCCCTCACTTCCTATGATCAGGCCACCCTCACCATTCTTTCCTCACCTCCCACGATCCAGGCTATCCTCATCCTTCACCCAGACCTCATCCTCTGCCACCACCTTCACCATTCTTGGACCAGCCCATCCTTTCCTCTCTTCTCCCTCACCTCACCCCAGAAAGCCCCCTCACCACCCTCACCTCCCATGATGCAGCCTATCCTCACCCTCCTAACTCCCTCACCTTCCTCACCTCACGTGCCTAAGCTATCCTCACTCCTTAAACTCCCTCACCACCTCACCCATCATGCCCAGGATATCCTTCCCCTTTGTCTCCACCTTCGCATCTCCTGACTCAAAACATCCTTTTCTCTCTTCTCCCTCATCTCCCAGGTTATCCTCACCCTTCACCTCCCTCACCTCTCATGATCCAGGTTATCCTTGCCCCTCACCCAGTCCTCATCACCCTCATCCACACTCACCCCCTCTCACATCCTTAGAGCCAAACTATTCACCCTCACACCCAGGCTCAGCATCCCTCGCCTCCCAGAGTCAGACAATCCTCAGCCTTCACCAAGGCTCCAACCTCTCTCATGACTCTCACCGCCCATGACCCAGCTGCCTTCACCCCTCACCACCTTCACCTTCCTAACCAAGGCTCTCCAAAGCCTATCAAATAACCTCAAAAGGATACCCTCACCACCACACACCTCCCTCCCCTCCCATGACCCAGGCTACCCTCACAAATCACCACCCGGGCTATCCTCACCTACCCACCCTTCACTTTCTATGACCAAGGCTACCCTCACCCATCAACTTCTGTCCCCACCTTCACCTTTCAAAACCCAAGTTATTCTAACCCATCACCCCCACCTTCATCCCTCACCACCCCTCACTTTCCATGACACAGGCTACCTTCACCGATCACCACCCCTCATTTCTAGGCTACTCTCACCCCCTCACCACCCCTCACTTCCCATGACCCAGGCAGGCTACTTTCACCCCTCACACCCGACTCACCATCGATGGACGCCCGCTTGGGCAGGATAGTGACCGACCCCTCTGCCACCTCCTCCAGCCTCAGGATGGGCGAGATCTTGGAGCCCCAGCTGTCCGAGCCCACCCAAAGAAAGTGCCCCGTCATATTGGCTCTCTGGGCCGCTTCCAGGACACGCCTTCACAAAGACAAAAAAAAGGGAAAAGGTTTGGATCAGAGTCTGTGAGCAACAGGAACTCCTAGTCAGGCCTTGCCCTGAACAGTTCTTAGAGATGCCAAGAATAGAATGGGCATTGGGTCTGAACTCCCAGTTTCATGTTCAGTATATCAAATTGTGCATCTCTTTGTAAATTAAAGCTCTGTATTTCTTTTCATGGATAATCAAAAGAATCGCTCCCTACTCGCTCCCTGGGGATAGTATGGAAGGGGACAGCATGGAAAGGGCACCAGAATCCTCGAGGCACTTTCTGGTGGCTCTCTGTGGCAGTGGGTGTGCTGTCTCAGGGCCTGTCACAATCTTTGGGATACTTTCTAGTGCAATGTGCACTCCGTGCCAAGGGACTCCTCTCCGAGGGGGGGGGGGGGGTCCCACAATCTAAGGGACACATCTTAGTGGATTGACCGCTCTGTGGCAAGGGGGGGGGGTCTAATCTCAGGGGGTACCACAATCCAAGGGCACTTCCTAGTGGAATGTCTACTCTGTGGCAAGGGGTGGTCTGATCTCAGGTGGTACCACAATCCAAGGACACTTCCTAGTGGAATGTCTACTCTGTGGCAAGGGGTGGTCTGATCTCAGGTGGTACCACAATCCAAGGACACTTCCTAGTGGAATGTTTACTCTGTGGTCAGTCGTATTTTCTCTCAGGCAGGAAGGAGGTGGTCAGAATCCATGGGGCACTTCCTGATGGAATGTTCACTCTGTGGAGTTCAGGTACTAGGGGGCACCCAAACTGCTGGTATTTTCTGCCTTTTGAGCAGGTGGAAAGTGTAGAGGGCAGGATCTTGGGTGGGAACGCAGAGATTCAGGGCAGGATCCGATCTGTCTGGAGGTAGCACTGCCCGCAGGGTGAAGTGAGGCCCGATGCCTCTGAGGTCAGGATTATTGTATTCAGATTTTACAGACCCAAAATATCCATCCCGGAGGCACCTGTAATTGTGTTTGGGGGATTCCACCTGGAGTTAATGCTCCCTCACCCACAATCATAGCCTTAAAATGCATGTCTTTCAAGGTGGGCATTACACTACAGATAGACTTGTGATTTGTCCATGAGATCATATATTGGGGAAGGAGTTTTAATGTTATCTAACCATTTTCCAACATTATTTCACATTGGGGCCTTCAATTGTCAAATCATATTTTACTTGAAGCTTGACAATATTGACTTTTAACTGATTTATTTCAGACATTATTTGTTCGTGTTAGAAAGAACATTTATTCTATTTCCAATCTTCATGGTGTACAGTTCCTATAAACAAGCACACAGCTCTATCTATTTGTAAGCTCGGGATCTATTTTCTCCAAACCTTCTTTCCTCCTTTTCCCTTTGATCTTCCACCTATCTCCCTGCACCTCCTCAGGAACTACATCCAGCGGGGAACTGGGTGTGAGACGTCTCTTCCACGCTATCCCTCTGGTGAAAATAAAATCCTGATACAAATAGTGGACCTGAATGAGTAAGTGTGGTAAAGAAATAGCAAAAGTGGCCAGAGATTGTGAGGAATAAGTGTGGCTAGTGGGAGTGAGTGTAAACGAAGAGGGGTGGACACCTAGAGGACAATTGGGAACAATTGGGGCGTCAAAGGGCTAGATGTGGACTAGGATATCGCGGTGTGGATTGGGAGGGAAATCTTGGATACGAGTAGGTCCATCCATTTAGAACCCTGGCTGAAACATCTTCGAAGAACTTGACCCCGTGCACCCTTAACCTCTTGTCGCCACCTACTTGATATCATCTTCATTGGCGAATATGATGATCCCTCGAGCATTGGATGTCTCCAGCAGCCGCTTGATCACCTTATCAAATTCACCAGGCCGAGGCTCACGAGGGATCTTGATGGACTGAGCGATGCAGACGCCCCCTGTGCAAAAGATGCAGTCCAGTCAGCTGAATAGAGACATTGCTTTTGAAAATTGATTCTTTCGCCCCACCCTTAAGCTAGTTGGAATCACAACCCCCGCGTCCAACTGCAGTGTGTTTGCAACGCTAAATGAGGGTGCAAGGAAACATCAAATAAGTGAGTACAGAAAAGAAAAGCCTATGGACAGAACACCTCAATTTAGGTGTTTTCTGTATTGTGATTTAAGGAATATCACATGGCAGTGCATGAAACATCATTTACAATATGTGAAGTGGCATGTTTGAGAGTTACAAAGGCATGCTGAGAAACTTCAACATTCACAGACTACTTTGAGAAGACGTGTGGGTAAATGTAATAACTGGTTGCATGGATTGGAAAGATGAGGGGGTGGTCTGCTGAGATGGGTGCACAGAATGCAATCATGGGGGGTATATGGACTTACATGAAGAGGTATTTCTATAGCTAACATGGGTGTATAAATTACCATGATGGGCTCATGGAATGCTATGATTGGTGATGTGGCTTGCAAAAAAGGGTATAAGGATCACAATTAGGTGTGTTTGAACTGCAGCGACAGGAGTATGGATTGCAATGGTGGAAGTATGGATTGGAATGATGGATCACGGATCGCCGGCACAGATCTGGATGAGGTGGGTATACAGCACAGACCTGGCGGCAGAGGGAGAGGATGTGGCCTGCTGGTCTCTTACCCGACTCACGAGAGATCTGCACGAAGGCCTCCACCCCACTCTCACCATAGTTGCCCTCAGAGGCGAGCGTGGACACATAGTTCCATCCCAGCGCCTTCACAATGTCCACCATGGCTTGGGCCTGGTAGGAGTCGGGTGGCACCACGCGGGAGAAGAAGTCATAGCGGTTGTTGTCACTTAACTCAGGTGCTGTGGAGGCGTAGCTAATCTGAGGTATCTGTGGAAGAGCAGAGACAGAGCAAGAGACCACAAACGTAAGGGAGAATGAAATTGAAAGTTACTCCAATGTGCCTCACAGAGATCCAGAGATTTACTAATCAGGAGAGCTTAGCAGTTCACAGAGCAACACACGCTAAATTAGGAGGGAATGCAGGAGATCACAGAAGAGCACATGCTAAACCAACAGAGAATGCAAGGAGATCAAAGCAGATATTACTACTCTATCAGAAGGAAAGCATAGATTGGCCAAAGCTAACTTGGAACTGGGAGGTGATTGGCTCAGGGTCAATTTTAAGATAGGATCAAGGCAGCTCATGCAGCCCTAAAAGCAGTCCTCTAGCTTGCAGCCATCTCGGATATGCCAAAACACCTAACTCACTAGTCTTGTCCCATTGAGGTTTTAATTTTTAAATCTAGGGTCCTGTAGAAATCTAAGTTAGAAACATTCATATTGTGATCTGGTAGATCTTCTCCTGGCAGCCAGAAAAGAATCATCCAGAAGGCCTAAATGGCCAAATAGTAACCGCTCAGGAAGCAGATGTTCGAGGATGTAGCACCGCTCCTCCTTGCTAAGACACCAGATCCTCACTGCCTGGAAGGAGAAGGAGGCTTCTGCTGCCAATGGATTGGGGTGGGGGGACATACCTGACAGGCCCACAGAGGTCCCTGAGCACCCTACAGCATTCAAGGGAATGTTCCAACTTGGAGATGACTTAGGATATCAGAGGGATCAGAGCAGCAGAGTGAGAGGAGGTAACGTGTACATACATAGACCAATAAACCTTTCAAGTTCAGTAGGATGACAATCCCAAGTGAGCGGGAGGAACTGTCCATGTAAGATGCAGACTCTGCATTTCTGTTTCTGCTGGCTTGCAAAAAACGTCCGACCTGACACTAGCCACCACGTGAGGTCATCTGCCGACCAGTCCTGAGTAGGATGCATCGGCTTGCTCAAACTTTAGCTGAGCCTCAAAGTAGAACTGTAAACACACACAGCCCATGGGTAGGAGCAAGGATCCAGGAGGTGAGGACCAGACAACAATTGTGCCTACTCTGAGTTACCGTCAACTGTTTCTACATACATTATATTCCACCAAGACCATTACTATCTTCCCACCCCTGCAAGGGCAGAAAAGCTTTGAGAGGCAAAGGGTATTGGTTTAAATGCATTAGATTGATAAGAACTGCAGCCACACTGTACCAAAGGAGTACACTTTATGAGTACTAATGGTCTCTCGCCACTTGTCCTCAAAAGACTTAATTTTGTTGGTAGTTTGAGGATTCCTCTCAGTAGACAACAGGGCAAAAGCAGTGCAATAGACTGGCCTCCGTGGGCTACTAAAAGACATCATTCAAAACCTTAGTGGATGAAGCAACCTGGAGAGACCAGGGATCCCCAAGTTACATTTGGCCCATAAAGGGTTTCAGTTTGCACACTGGGCAGGCTGTGAGCCACCTCTATGTACCCCATCATGAACAGAGCTCTCTGAAACTTGAAGCCATTTTGGAAGGTATTGGGCCTATTGAGTAACTGGCCGGTACCACTGGTGTCCGAGAGCTTTGTGAAGTACTGCACTGTTCAGTGGGTGCCAAGGGTACTTATTTTTATTTAGGCTTTCCAAGGGTTAGTGTGGTAGTGCAGTGCTTCCCAAGGATAAGTGTGGCAGAGCAATGCTCTGAAAGGATTGGAGTGGTTGAACTGTGATTTCCAAGAGCTAGCGTGGTCAAGCAGTGCTCTCCAAGGATCAGCCGGGTCCAGCAGTGCTTTCCAAGGGTCAGCATAGCTGAGCAGTGCTTTCCAAGTATTGCATGGTAGAGCAGTGCTTTCCAAGGGTTAGCTTGGACGAGCAGTGCTTTCCAAGGGTTAGCTTGGGCGAGCAGTGCTTTCCTAGGGTCAGCATGGCTGAACAGTGCATTCCAAGTATTGCATGGTCGAGCAGTGTTTTCCAAGGGTTAGCATGGTCGAGCAGTGCTTTCCTAGGGTTAGCATGGTCGAGCAGTGCTTTCCAAGGGTTGGCATGGCTGAGCAGTGCTTTCCAAGTATTGCATGGTCGAGCAGTGCTTTCCAAGGGTTAGCTTGGACGAGCAGTGCTTTCCAGGGATTGCATGGTCGAGCAGTGCTTTCCAAGGGTTAGCTTGGACGAGCAGTGCTTTCCTAGGGTTAGCATGGTCGAGCAGTCCTTTCCAAGGGTCAGCATGGCTGAGCAGTGCTTTCCAAGGGTCAGCATGGCTGAGCAGTGCTTTCCAGGGATTGCATGGTCGAGCAGTGCTTTCCAAGGGTTAGCTTGGGCGAGCGGTGCTTTCCTAGGGTTAGCATGGTCGAGCAGTCCTTTCCAAGGGTCAGCATGGCGGAGCAGTGCTTTCCAAGGGTTATCTTGAACGAGCAGTGCTTTCCTAGGGTTAGCATGGTCGATCAGTGCTTTCCAAGGGTCAGCATGGCTGAGCAGTGCTTTCCAGGGATTGGCATGGTCAAGCAGTGCTTTACAGGGTTTAGCATGGCCGAGCAGTGCATTCCAAGGGTCAGCATGGCTGAGCAGTGCTTTCCAAGTACTGCATGGTCGAGCAGTGCTTTCCAAGGGTTAGCATGGTCGAGCAGTGCTTTCCAAGGGTTGGCATGGTCAAGCAGTGCTTTCCAAGTGTTGACATGGTCAAGCAGTGCTTTCCAAAGGTTAGCATGATCACGCAGTGCTTTCCAAGGGATGGCATGGTGAAGCAGTGCTTTACAGGGTTTAGCATGGTCAAGCAGTGCTTTCCAAGGGTCATTGGGGTCAAGCAGTGCTTTCCAAGGATTGGCATGGTAAAGCAGTGCTTTCCAAGGGTTAGCATGATCAAGCAGTGCTTTCCAAGGGATGGCATGGTGAAGCAGTGCTTTACAGGGTTTAGCATGGTCAAGCAGTGCTTTCCAAGGGTCATTGTGGCTGAGCAGTGCTTTCTAAGGGTTAGCATTGTCGAGCAGTGCTTTGCAAGGTGTAGCATGGTCAAGCAGTGCTTTCCAAGGGTCATTGTGGTCAACCAGTGCTTTCCAAGGGTTAGGATGGTTGGGCAGTGCTTTCCAAGGGATGGCATGGTCAAGCAGTGCTTTCCAAGGGTTACGTTGGTCGAGTAGTGCTTTCCAAGGATCAGCCGGGTCCAGCAGTGCTTTCCAAGGGTCAGCATGGCTGAGCAGTGCTTTCCAAGTATTGCATGGTCGAGCAGTGCTTTCCAAGGGTTAGCTTGGGTGAGCTGGTGCTTTCCTAGGGTTAGCATGGTCGAGCAGTGCTTTCCAAGGGTTGACATGGTCAAGCAGTGCTTTCCAAGGGTTGACATGGTCAAGCAGTGCTTTCCAAGGGTTGACATGGTAAAGCAGTGCTTTCCAAGGGTTGACATGGTCAAGCAGTGCTTTCCAAGGGTTAGCATGATCAAGCAGTGCTTTCCAAGGGTTGACATGGTCAAGCAGTGCTTTCCAAGGGTTAGCATGATCAAGCAGTGCTTTCCAAGGGTTGGCATGATCAAGCAGTGCTTTCCAAGGGATGGCATGGTCAAGCAGTGCTTTAAAGGGTTTAGCATGGTCAAGCAGTGCTTTCCCTTTCCAAGGGTCATTGTGGTCAAGCAGTGCTTTCCAAGGGTTAGGATGGTCGGGCAGTGCTTTCCAAGGGATGGCATGGTCAAGCAGTGCTTTCCAAGGGTTGGCATGATCAAGCAGTGATTTCCAAGGGATGGCATGGTCAAGCAGTGCTTTACAGGGTTTAGAATGGTCAAGCAGTGCTTTACAGGGTTTATCATGGTCAAGCAGTGCTTTCCAAGGGTCATTGTGGCTGAGCAGTGCTTTCTAAGGGTTAGCATTGTCGAGCAGTGCTTTGCAAGGTTTAGCATGGTCAAGCAGTGCTTTCCAAGGGTCATTGTGGTCAAGCAGTGCTTTCCAAGGGTTAGGATGGTTGGGCAGTGCTTTTCAAGAGATGGCATGGTCAAGCAGTGCTTTCCAAGGGTTAGGTTGGTCGAGCAGTGCCTTCCAAGGATCAGCCGGGTCCAGCAGTGCTTTCCAAGGGTCAGCATGGCTGAGCAGTGCTTTCCAAGTACTGCATGGTCGAGCAGTGCTTTCCACGGGTTAGCTTGGGCGAGCGGTGCTTTTCTAGGGTTAGCATGGCCGAGCAGTCCTTTCCAAGGGTCAGCATGGCTGAGCAGTGCTTTCCAAGTATTGCATGGTCGAGCAGTGCTTTCCTAGGGTTAACTTGGGCGAGCTGGTGCTTTCCTAGGGTTAGCATGGTCGAGCAGTGCTTTCCAAGGGTTGGCATGGTCAAGCAGTGCTTTCCAAGTGTTGACATGGTCAAGCAGTGCTTTCCAAAGGTTAGCATGATCAAGCAGTGCTTTCCAAGGGATGGCATGGTGAAGCAGTGCTTTACAGGGTTTAGCATGGTCAAGCAGTGCTTTCCAAGGGTCATTGTGGCTGAGCAGTGCTTTCTAAGGGTTAGCATTGTCGAGCAGTGCTTTGTAAGGTTTAACATGGTCAAGCAGTGCTTTCCAAGGGTCATTGTGGTCAAGCAGTGCTTTCCAAGGGTTAGGATGGTCGGGCAGTGCTTTCCAAGGGATGGCATGGTCAAGCAGTGCTTTCCAACGGTATATATAGCTAAGCAGTGCTTTCCAAGGTTATACCTGGCCAAGCAGGGCTTTCCAAGTGCATACATGGCGGAGCAGTGCTTTCCTAGTGTATACATGGTTGAGAAGTGCAAGAGTGTACATGGTCGAGCAGTGTTTTCCAAGTGTATACATGGTCGAGCAGTGCTTTCCAAGTGTATACATGGCGGAGCAGTGCTTTCCTAGTGTATACATGATTGAGAAGTGCAAGGGTATACATGGTCGAGCAGTGCTTTCCAAGTGTATTCATGGCGGAGCAGTGCTTTCCTAGTGTATACATGATTGAGAAGTGCAAGGGTATACATGGTCGAGCAGTGCTTTCAAATGGTATTCATGGTTGAGCAGAGCTGTCCAAGGGTTAGCATGGTTGAAGTGTATACATTTGTCAAGCAGTGCTTTCCAGGGGTATACATGGTCAAGCAGTGCTTTCCAAATGTATACATGGTGGAGCAGTGCTTTCCAAGGGTTAGCATGGTCGAGCAGTGCTTTCCAAGGGTTAGGCTGGTCAAGCAGTGCTTTCCAAGGGTATACATGGTCATGCACTGCTTTCCAGGGGTTATCATGGTCGAGTAGTGCAAGAGTATACATGGTTGAGCAGAGCTGTCCAAGGGTTAGCATGGTTGAAGTGTATACATTTGTCAAGCAGTGCTTTCCAGGGGTATACATGGTCAAGCAGTGCTTTCCAAATGTATACATGGTGGAGCAGTGCTTTCCAAGGGTTAGCATGGTCGAGCAGTGCTTTCCAAGGGTTAGGCTGGTCAAGCAGTGCTTTCCAAGGGTATACATGGTCATGCACTGCTTTCCAGGGGTTAGCATGGTCGAGTAGTGCAAGAGTATACATGGTCGAGCAGTGCTTTCCAAGGGTAAGCATGGTCAAGCAGTGCTTTCCAAGGGTATACATGGTCAAGCAGTGCTTTCCAAGGGTTAGCATGGTCGAGCAGTGCTTTCCAAGGGTCAGCATGGTCAAGCAGTGCTTTCCAAGGGTATACATGGTTGAGCAGTGCTTTACAAGGGTTAGCATGGTTGACCAGTGCTTTCCAAGTGTATACATGGTCAACCAGTGCTTTCCAAGGATTGGCATGGTTGAGCAATGCTTTCCTGGGGTTGGCATGGTCGAGCAGTACAAGGTATGCATGGTTGAGCAGTGCTTTCCAATGGTATGCATGGTTGAGCAGTTCTTTCCAAGGATTAGCATGGTTGAACAGTGCTTTCCAAGTGTATACATGGTCTAGCAGTGGTTTCAAATGGTTGGCATGGTCGAGCAATGCTTTCCTGGGGTTGGCATGGTCGAGCAGTGAAAGGGTATACATGGTCGAGCAGAGCTTTCCAATGGTATGCATGGTCAAGCAGCACTTTCCAATGGTATGCATGGTTGAGCAGTGCTTTTCAAGGGTTAGCATGGTCAAGCAGTGCTTTGCAAGGGTTAGCATGGTAGAGCAGTGCTTTCCAAGGTTTAGCATGGTCGAGCAGTGTTTTCCAAGGGTATACATGGTCGAGCAGTGCTTTCCAAGAGTATACATGGTCGAGCAGTGCAAGGGTTAGCATTGTCAAGCAGTGCATTCCAATGGTATGCATGGTCGAGTAGTGCTTTCCAAGGATTAGCATGGTCAAGCAGTGCTTTCCTAGAGTATTATGTTCGAGCAGTGCTTTCCAACGGTATACATGGTCGAGCAGTGCTTTCCGAGGGTATACATGGGTCAAGCTGTGCTTTCCAAGTGTATACATGGTCGAGCAGTGCTTTCCAAGGGTTGGCATAGTCGAGCAGTGCTTTCCAAGGGTTGGCATGGTCGAGCAGTGCAAGGGTTGACATGGTCGAGCAGTGCAAGGGTTGCAATGGTCAAGCAGTGCAAGGGTTGGCATGGTCGAGCAGTGCAAGGGTTGGCATGGTCGAGCAGTGCTTTCCAGAGGTTGGCATGGTCGAGCAGTGCAAGGGTTGGCACGGTCGAGCAGTGCAAGGGTTGGCATGGTCCAGCAGTGCAAGGGTTGGCATGGTCGAGCAGTGCTTTCTAGGGGTTTGCATGGTTGAGCAGTGCAAGGGTTGGCATGGTCGAGCAGTGCAAGGGTTGGCATGGTCGAGCAGTGCAAGGGTTGGCATGGTCGGGCAGTGCTTTCCAGGGGTTGGCATGATCGAGCAGTGCAAGGGTTTGCACGGTCAAGCAGTGCAAGGGTTGGCCTGGTCGAGCAGTGCAAGGGTTGGCATGGTCGAGCAGTGCTTTCCAGAGGTTGGCATGATCGAGCAGTGCAAGGGTTTGCACGGTCAAGCAGTGCAAGGGTTGGCATGGTCGAGCAGTGCTTTCCAGGGGTTGGCATGGTCGAGCAGTGCAAGGGTTGGCACGGTCGAGCAGTGTAAGGGTTGGCATGGTCAAGTAGTGCAAGGGTTGGCATGGTCGAGCAGTGCTTTCCAGTGGTTTGCATGGTCAAGCAGTGCAAGGGTTGGCATGGTCGAGCAGTGCAAGGGTTGGCATGGTTGAGCAGTGCTTTCCAGGGGTTGGCATGGTCAAGCAGTGCAAGGGTTGACACGGTCGAGCAGTGGAAGGGTTGGCACGGTCGAGCAGTGCAAGGGTTGGCATGGTCGAGCAGTGCAAGGGTTGGCATGGTCGAGCAGTGCAAGGGTTGGCATGGTCGAGCAGTGCTTTCCAGGGGTTGGCATGAGAGAGCAGTGCAAGGGTTTGCACAGTCAAGCAGTGCAAGGGTTGGCATGGTCGAGCAGTGCAAGAGTTGGCATGGTCGAGCAGTGCTTTCCAGGGGTTGGCATGGTCGAGCAGTGCAATGGTTGGCACGGTCGAGCAGTGCAAGGGTTGTCATGGTCGAGCAGTGCAAGGGTTGGCATGGTCGAGCACTGCAAGGGTTGGCATGGTCTAGCAGTGCAAGGGTTGGCATGGTCGAGCAGTGCAAGGGTTGGCATGGTCGAGCAGTGCTTTCCAGGGGTTGGCATGGTCAAGCAGTGCAAGGGTTGGCACGGTCAAGCAGTGCAAGGGTTGGCATGGTCAAACAGTGCAAGGGATGGCATGGTCGAGTAGTGCTTTCCAGGGGTTTGCATGGTCTAGCAGTGCAAGGGTTGGCATGGTCGAGCAGTGCAATGGTTGGCACGGTCGAGCAGTGCAAGGGTTGGCATGGTCGAGCAGTGCAATGGTTGGCACGGTCGGCAGTGCAAGGGTTGGCATGGTCGAGCAGTGCAAGGGTTGGCATGGTCGAGCAGTGCAACGGTTGGCATGGTCTAGCAGTGCAAGGGTTGGCATGGTCGAGCAGTGCAAGGGTTGGCTTGGTCGAGCAGTGCTTTCCAGGGGTTGGCATGGACGAGCAGTGCAATGGTTGGCATGGTCGAGCAGTGCAAGGGTTGGCATGGTCAAGCAGTGCAAGAGTTGGCATGGTCGAGCAGTGCTTTCCAGGGGTTGGCATGGTCGAGCAGTGCAATGGTTGGCACGGTCGACCAGTGCAAGGGTTGGCATGGTCGAGCAGTGCAAGGGTTGGCATGGTCGAGCAGTGCAAGGGTTGGCATGGTCTAGCAGTGCAAGAGTTGGCATGGTCGAGCAGTGCAAGGGTTGGCATGGTCGAGCAGTGCTTTCCAGGGGTTGGCATGGTCAAGCAGTGCAAGGGTTGGCACGGTCAAGCAGTGCAAGGGTTGGCATGGTCAAACAGTGCAAGGGTTGGCATGGTCGAGTAGTGCTTTCCAGGGGTTTGCATGGTCTAGCAGTGCAAGGGTTGGCATGGTCGAGCAGTGCAATGGTTGGCACGGTCGAGCAGTGCAAGGGTTGGCATGGTCGAGCAGTGCAATGGTTGGCACGGTCGAGCAGTGCAAGGGTTGGCATGGTCGAGCAGTGCAAGGGTTGGCATGGTCGAGCAGTGCCAGGGTTGGCATGGTCTAGCAGTGCAAGGGTTGGCACGGTCGAGCAGTGCAAGGGTTGGCATGGTCGAGCAGTGCTTTCTAAGAGTTAGCGTGGTTGAGCAGTCAAAGCTTACTTTAGGAGATGATAAGGATTTGTATATCAGTTACTCATGGGCGTAGCAGGGGTACCATGGGCCCACGTGCAAGCAAGGAGAATGAGCCCCCATCCAGTGGTTTGAAAGTAAAATAGAGCCATAATATAGGTGCACTGGACACCTCAAGCCTGTAGGCCCAGGTACCACTGCACCTGCTGCAGTATTAATAGCTATAACCCTGGTATGAGTAAAAGATAATGTAATAATCGTCAATAAAGTTCACTGTTCAGTAAAAATAGATTTTTTCCCAATAATGGGTCCTGTTGTTGAAAAAAGCAGCCACAGGTTTATGTTTACTTGTTGGTGCCCATTTACTACTTTTACCTATCTAGAAAGATTCACAGTAGTACAACTGCAAAGCTGAGCTCAAAGAAGTCTCCTATAACCTCTGTATGGACTACTCCAGAGTGAGAAAACAATCCCGACGGGGGGAATAGGATTCCCTTTGTAAACAGACATTGTTTTATTCAGCAACAAAAAAACAATTCCCCATGAAGAACGCCAATTTTGGACTGGCTTTTCAGGCAGCCTGGCAGTGCCAGGTGGGCCAGCTTAAAGGACAGGGAGTTGGCAGTTTTTTTTTCGAGACTATTTCCGGACTGAGAAAAAGCCCCAAAAACTGGCTCTTTCATGCTGGCCCAGCTGGCTGTGCCAGGCTGTTGGAAAGGCCAGTTCAACACTGGAGAAAGCGCTTGCCGTACGTCCTCACCAAATCTGAGGATGCGCCAGTCAGCTTGACATCTGGAAGGGGTGCTAGCCCAGTCCTCTGCTGGCTTCTGCTGCCCTTCATCCTAATTTCCTCTCTGCCTGGGGCTGAAGCAAGATACTTCAGTGGCCCGAGCCTCCACCCTAACCTGCAATGCAGGTGCCAGTTTGGCACCTGGATACTCTAGTCCAGTGGTCTTCAAACTTTTTAATGCTTCGCCCCTCCAGTGGGAAAAAAACACATTGTCCCCCTTCAGAATTTGCACAAATATTCTATTAAATTGGCAATGTTTAAATATGTCTAGACTTATTTCAACATTGCAGTTACGTATTGTTACTGTGCGAATACTTGATTGTCAGACATACTATTCTGGTCAGGCTGGCCTTACTGACATGTAAAAGTATCCACATTGTGACTATTAGAAATGGGGGGGCTTTGAAGGATATCTGGAGTCCCTTCCCTTCTGACACCTTCTCCCAACCAGGATATAAATGACAAAATATGTTAGTGATGGCCCATCACAGAGCGGCTTACAGCTGCTCATAATCTGCCCCCCCCCCCCTTCCCCCCAAGAACAAAGCAATGTTATCAGCGTAATGCTTCTTTTGGCCAGAGCCTGCCCCTCCCCTGGGATCACTTGAGGCCCCCACCCCCCAGTTTGAAGACCTGTGCTCAGTGGTTAATTTCTAAAAGCATATGTGCCGGGGCCTCTTGTCAGGAGGCAGCTTCAACCAGCCCATTTTTCCTGTTAACGCTGCCTACCACAGAGCCAACAAACCCTACAAGTGGGGTGGGGGATGTGGCATAATGGCCAGAGATACCGACCTCAGAGCTGGGGAACCAGGTTTGAGCCTCAGCGTCGACTCAACTTCCTGTGATTCTGGGCGAATCACTTAATCTCTGTGTGCCTCCCAAAAATGAATTGGTCCTGAACTGGTGCTCAAGCACCCTTGTTGATGATTAAGTGCTGGAGCTGAACACCGGAAACCACCTGCTCAAATTAAGCACTGCCTGCTCTAGTCTGTTAATGTTGAATCACTTGGAGTTGGTGACCACTCAAAGAGGGGAAGAGAACCAAAGAAAACATGTTCAGAGAGACCTGAGCTTGGGATGGGCTCGCACCAACAAGGGGCTTCCTAGGAGTACCAATTTCAAGGGGCCAGCATCTCCTTAACTACTCACTGCAGTTGAAATGTTCAGCATGGGCACTGACTAGTCACGTGGCAACTGTGATGCAGTAGTCAACCAGTCCCTGCGTGACTAGTGCAGCTGCAGACCTCTGGGATTCATGAGCCAGTTCTATTCCTTCAGTGGTCCTACACGATGGTCAGAGTCGGCTGGTGTTTCTGCTTGTTATCCATTTCAAGGTATCGCCTCTTCTTTCCGGGACAGCCGCGGAGGTTATCTGGTCCCACACTCAGGAGGGAGCTGTAACTTTCACTTCCTGGTCCTGCTGCTGGAGAGTATCGTAAACACAACAAGATGATGGACGGAGTGCTGAAACTTTTCAAATACTCACCCCCAGTCGCCCGAGATACACCTTAGTACAGCTGAAACTACGCTTTTCTGGAACATGTTAATTGTGTAAACATATGAGCATGGTGACTGTAAAACACAAATGTTAATAGCACCTGTGTCACTGATGTATACAGTTGGATAATATATGTACAGATTATATGCTGAGATTAAATGTGTCCATCCACTCTGTAGTTGTTATCAAACTGAAAACTTAAAGTAAAAAAAAAACAAGCATTGGCATAGCCAATAGGTCTCTCCTTTGGGACCTTATACGTGTTTAGCCATGCAACAGTTGCATAACTAAATACTTATAAGGTCCCAAACGCGAGACCTATTGGCTATGCCAAGCGGCCGTCGGGCCGCGAAAGTGATCGCGATCAAACATCAAAGCGGCCATGCGGCCACGAAAGTGAAAGTAATCGCGGAAAAGCACGGCGCGCGCGCCCGCGCACATGCACTGTAGTTCTAGGCTGGCCTGGTAGCACTTGTTGGAGCCCTCTCAAAAAGTCTCGCCAGACCAGCGCATGCGCTGGGTCAGGCGAGACCTAAAAACACTCACCCCCAATCAAGAGATCTGGGTTTAATCTATTGTTCTTGTGCCCACCAAGCCACCCGAATTTGGACCCAGCCATATGCAAATCAGTCGTGGCACTGCTCCCCATGGGAACAGTCCAGCCAGAACTGCCAAGCCAGGTCCTCCCTGGACAGTAAAAAAAGCATCCTGGGACCGGTTTTGGGGTATCACCCCTCATCAGCCAGACTAGTCCATAATGAGCATGAGACCCTGGGCTAATGAGATGTCCCATCTTAAGACATAACAATACCCGACCTGTGCATGGCACATCTTCCAGGGCATTTCAGCTCCGGAGGTCAGCTGGACACTAAGAGAAGTACCCCATGGGCAGTAGGATGTGTACTGAAAGACACGATGAAGACATCCCGAGCGGGAATGCTCAAGTTGTCAGCCTGGTCAGAGCACATCAAAAAGGACGGATGCATAGATGAACACAGAGACTTTTTAGGGGAGGCCTTGGTCATATACACTGAGCAGAGAGGAGCTATCATCAGGGAAGACCCAAGCATAGAAATATTCCATGCTTTAGTTGGCCTCTGGGGTGATGCCTGTCTGGGACAGTCCACAGGGGCTGATTCAACGGAAGGCAAGTCTGAACGGCTTCATTTTGATTCTCAGAAGCACAAACTTCTACTATTTGCAATGTGTTCAACCTTAATTTCATTGTAAAATTATTTTGGTATACTGATATCATTAAAAAATATTGTGACAATAATATCGTGGACACTCATACTGGAGCCAAGAATATCTTTCTTTCACTTTATTAAAAATCTTGAAGTACTTAATATTGTTTTATGCAATATCACTGTTTATAACATCTGATTTTTTGGTAATGTTTTATTAGTTTTAGCGAAATAAGTTCGTATTTTAATGTTTTTATTAGTAGCAATTTTAGATAAAGATTAATATTGGGGGTTTGGTTATATATATGTAAAGAATTATATTTTATAAAAAATTATTTTTTATTTATTAGAGGTTTGTAGGGTTTGTAGGGAACTTGGGTGAGGAATACTTTCAATATATTTTTTATAATATTTTATAATTTGTAGATTAGTATATTACATTACAAATGGTATAAAAGATTTGTGTGTATTGTATAAATATTTGTACAAATATTATTTAGATTTCAAAGTATTTTATTAATGTTATAGACAGGTACATAAGCGTTTCCGTAGCGAGGTACCAGCCAACCGTGGTTGGTGTTGCAGTAGTTACAGGTACTTGGTATACGTGTTTAGCTGCACCCCTTTACATTGACTTTAAGGATAGAATGATAGATAGAGAGAGGATAGAAAAGAAAGGGTGGAAATAGGTTACAAGAAGTGTTCTGTGGCGATGAGCCTAGTCTGGGTTTGTAGCCTTGTGTGAAAGACCGACATCCCCAAGTGGCCTTACGGGGGTTCGTAAGAGTCCAGATACGCGTCAAGCGACTTCCACATCCCCTTAGTAGCTGGTCTCCAGGGTGTGTTTTGCAGTGCAGTGCTATCTGCACTTCTGAGGTACGTCACCCAGTTGACCCAGCCTTTGTATGATGTCTTAGCTGTATCCTTCCAGTTGGACAGGACCAGTTTCACTGCCGCGGTCAGCAGTAGGTCTAGCAGATCCCTGTCATGCTGTGATGCAAGATCAATGGTCATAAATGCGGTGGTGAGGGCAGAGAATTCTGGTTTTAGTGTGCATCCCAGCGCCTTTTTTATGAAATCAAAGATTTTTCCCCAGAACGTTTTGATTTTTGGGCAGTAGAAGATGAGGTGTGCTAGATCCCCATTTTCATTGCCGCAGTTCCAGCATAGGTCGTTTTCTCTGAGGCCTAGCGAGGCTAACCGAGCCGGGGTCCAGTAAGCCTTGTGGAGTAGCCAAAATTTAGTTTGGGTAAGTACTGGGGAGATTTTATTACGTGAGGGGGAGGCCCAAAGCAACGCCCGCTCTTGCTCATTTAGTGAGATATTGTCTTGATTTACCCAGTAGTCAGTTGACTTATTGTTAATTTTCGTGGAGTTTGGGTGAATGAATGTAGAATGTATTTGTGGGTTGATGGATTTGTTGGGAGGTAGGATGGGAATGTTTTAAATATGCAAACTGTTAATGTTTTAAGTTCATTAATTAATTCTAATTTATTAGTCAGTTTATTAAATATGCAACTTATTTAAATAATGATTTACAACAAATGTAAGGGTTTTTAGTTGTTTATGAAAATATTTTCCACATTTGTAATATTTATCATTATTTGTAATTCTATTTTGTTTGTGCTTAATATGTTTCATAATTTTTCATAATTATTTTTACAGTTTTTGTTGTGGTGGTCTGTATGGTTTGTAAGGAAATGGAGTGGAAGTTTACAAAAATATTTTATTAATATTACATTTTATTTATTACATATTGATTGGTAGAATCATTTCATAAATTCTCAAATTAGTGGGCTAATTTAGAATTTGGCGCCCGTGGTATCCCTCCGGAAATGTGACGGGGTACCCTGTCTGACAAATTCTCCATCTGCTCACCTCATTTAGAGACAGGTGGACTGTGAGCTTGCTGTCAGTACAGCCCCCACTGGCTCCATTGACAGAAAGCTTGTGTGTGTCTCTGAAGTTAAAATTGGCACAAAACTATAAATGAAAATACATTGCCGCATTGTGAATATATTTATCCAATTTCAATAATTTACATCAAACTCTGGAAAAATACAGTTCAAAATTCTGACTGTGATTTGGGCAAATTCCTTGCATATATTTGTTAAGAGGTAAAGGTTATGTACATGTGCCAAAAAAAGAGGTTTTCCATTTAAAATGGAGAGTCTCGTAAGCAAGTTTAGCCATGGTTAAGAAACATATTGCCGAACATAACTGCACCGAAACTGGCAGGCATGCAATGCAAAGGAGCCCTTTCATTGGCTGGATTTTACCCATGCTCCTGAACATCCCACAGTGGGATTGGCAGAATCCAAATTAAATTGCTTCTGGGGCAGATGCCGCTTTCTGCATAGGGCTTTACCGAGATCTTTCCACGGGTAGAGATCTAAAAGAAAAGGTCTTACATGGTCACCCCCTTGCCCTACCAGGCATGTGGATGGGGGTGGGGCTTAGAATTTCATAGCGCTGGAATAGAGTTGGACCACTCCCTTTTGAATCTTTATCCCTGCTTTGCCTAAAAGCCCAGTGGTGGTCCTTTTTCATCCCCCACCCCTCTGATACTTGCGGTAGAGTTGGGGTCAGATGTGTATGTGTACCGCACAGTCTTGCTCATCGTGGGGAACATATTAGTTTCCCTAATATTATGTCATACGCCAGGCTTTGACCAAGAGCTAGAAGGTTTGTGTTGCACCCCCTAACTTACGGGGTGACAGGTTTATTTTTTTTAATTCACCACCTTTGGGACGTAAGGACTTTTTGTATCTGTATCTTCCCCTGCTGCGTTGTCCAAGGGTGAGGCAGTACTCACAAGAGGAGGTGGTCATGGAGCAATCTACCCTACTTCAACACACCTGAGGAACACATCACTGAATAGCTTATGCTACAAGAACACACAACACAAGAAAAAGCCATCACAAAATGTAACAGACGGTGAGGCATTTACAGGGCATTGTGAAAATAGAACACACAGGAGGAAGCAGTCACAGAGCAGCTTATGCTAACCGCAGTGGTGGCTCACAAAGGTAACGCTGTGGGGCGGTGAGGCTGGGCAGGGGTGGGGCTGGGTGAGGGGGTAGTAGAGTCCGACATACGACGGCAGATATTTATTTATTTATTTACGTTCACCTTAGCCGTCGTATGTCGGACTCCGCTATCCACCCACCAAGCCCCGCCCCCGCCCTACCACCCCACAGCGTTACCTTTGCCAGCCGCCACTGGCTAACAGTACACACAAAAGGTGATCACAGATCTGCCAATGGTAATGTAACCGTAACACGCAGCAGGAGACAATATTAGAGCAGCCTATGCAAACTGAACCCTAAGGAGATAATATGACCACTGAAACAACTTTGCTAAACTAACAACGGAAGAAATTAGAGTGCAGCCTCTGATAAATTTATAGAGAGAGCTGCTAAAGTAACAGAGGTGACCACAGATCAGCCTGTGCTAACATGGGGAGTGAGCAGCCTGTGCTAAACTTAACCAGCCAAGGAAAAGATCACATAGTAACCTGGGCTAAACTAAACCAACAGAGGAAGGGATCAGAGAGTCAATGATTAGAGGGCAGCCTGTGCTAAACTAAACTAGCAGAGGAAGAGCTGAGAAGCTTCTCCTAAACTAAACCAACAGAGGAAGAGATAAGAGAGTAGCCTCTGCTAAACCAGCGGAGGAAGGGTTAATAAAGTAGCCTGTGTTAGTTTAACCTTAGCCAGGAAGAGATCTTAGAGCAGCTCCTGCTAAACTAACAGAGGAAGAGATGAGAGAGCTGCCTGTGCCAATCTAATGTTAGGGAGAAAGAGATCTGTGTGTTAAACTAGAGAGCAGCCTCTGATTAACTAAACATTAGTTAAACTAGCAGGAAATGTGTTAAACTAATGTAGGAAGAGATCAGCGAGGAGCCTGTGATGAACTAAACGTGTGTTAAACCAACAGGACTTGTGTTAAACTAACGTAGGAAGAGATCTGCGACAAGCCCGTGATAAACTAACCCAAGAGAGAAAGAGATCAGAGAGGAGCCCGTGATAAACTAACCCAAGAGAGAAAGAGATCAGAGAGGAGCCCGTGATAAACTAACCCAAGAGAGAAAGAGATCAGAGAGGAGCCCGTGATAAACTAACCCAACAGAGAAAGAGATCAGAGAGGAGCCCGTGATAAACTAACCCAAGAGAGAAAGAGATCAGAGAGGAGCCCGTGATAAACTAACCCAAGAGAGAAAGAGATCAGAGAGGAGCCCGTGATAAACTAACCCAAGAGAGAAAGAGATCAGAGAGGAGCCCGTGATAAACTAACCCAACAGAGAAAGAGATCAGAGAGAAGCCCGTGATAAACTAACCCAACAGAGAAAGAGATCAGAGAGGAGCCCGTGATAAACTAACCCAACAGAGAAAGAGATCAGAGAGGAGCCCGTGATAAACTAACCCAACAGAGAAAGAGATCAGAGAGGAGCCCGTGATAAACTAACCCAACAGAGAAAGAGATCAGAGAGGAGCCCGTGATAAACTAACCCAACAGAGAAAGAGATCAGAGAGGAGCCCGTGATAAACTAACCCAACAGAGAAAGAGATCAGAGAGGAGCCCGTGATAAACTAACCCAAGAGAGAAAGAGATCAGAGAGGAGCCCGTGATAAACTAACCCAACAGAGAAAGAGATCAGAGAGGAGCCCGTGATGAACTAACCCAAGAGAGAAAGAGATCAGAGAGGAGCCCGTGATAAACTAACCCAACAGAGAAAGAGATCAGAGAGCAGCCCGTGATAAACTAACCCAAGAGAGAAAGAGATCAGAGAGGAGCCTTTGCTAAACAAAACCCACAGAGGAAGAGATTAGAGAGCGGCATGTGCTAAACTAAACAAAAGGATGACGGAATCAGAGAGCAGTCTTTGCTAAACTAAATCCTCATAGAAAGAGATCAGAGAGCCGCCTTTACTAAATTAACCTTAGTGTCATGGAGGTCTGAAACCAGCATGTACTAAACTAAACCAACCGAGGAAAAGGTCAGAGAGTAGCCTGTGTTGAACTAACAGAAAAAGAGAGCAGAGAGAAACCTGTGCTAAACTAAACCAAGAGAGGAACGGA
The DNA here is from genome assembly GCF_964204655.1 of Triturus cristatus. Classification (NCBI taxonomy): domain Eukaryota; kingdom Metazoa; phylum Chordata; class Amphibia; order Caudata; family Salamandridae; genus Triturus; species Triturus cristatus. Next base: position 1,194,802,084 of record NC_140593.1, read on the forward strand.
TCACAGAGCAGCAAGTGCTAAAGCAGGTGTCTCCAACCTTTTCTGTAGGGAGAGCTACTTCTGATCAGTGTAAATCATCGTCAGAGTTAGACCTGGCATCCTTGGCATGGGTTCCCCCGTCATTTTTTGCCTTTGCCTCCTGTGTTTTTACTGTGTGTTGGACTTTGTTTTTGTTGGTCCTGATCAGGGGTCTTCAAGCAGGGGGGAGGGCCCCTTAGGGGGTCCTCAAGTGATCCCAAAGGTGGGCACCAGACTCTGGCCAAACAAAGCTGTTATGCTGATAGCAGTGCTTTGTTTTAAGCGGTGGGGGAAATGAGCGGCAGAAAGCCGCTCTGTAAGGGGCCATCACTAGTTTTTTTGTCATTTATGTCCTAGCTGGCGAAAACGTTAACACAAGTTAAGTGCAATTTTTAAATATGTCTTGTGTTTAAATAAGTCGAGACATATTTAAACATTGACAGTTAAATAGAATAAATGTGGAAATTCTGAGGGGTGGCCCGATGCATTTTATTTCTTCATTGAGAGGATCCAGCATAAAAAACTTTGAAGACCACTGGTCTAGATGCTTGGGGCACTTTGCCACTGCTGTTCAGTGCCAAAGTGCAAGTGCACCCTCTGTAAATTTTTGTCATGGATTAGTGTGTCCATAATTGGCTTCTTTGATTTACTGTTAAGTCCCTAGTACAGTGCACAGTGTGTGCCCAGGGCCTGTAAATCAAATGCTGCTAGTGGGCTTGCCGCACTGATGTGCCACCCACACAAGCAGCCATGCAAAAGGGTCTCAGGCCTGCCATTGCAGTGTCTGTGTGCAGTATCAGACTGCCATGTCGACCTGGCAAGTGCACCCACTTGCCAGGCCCTAACCTTCCCTTTTCTTACATGTGAATCACCCCTAAGGTAGGCCTTAGGTACCCCTGTGGGCAGGGTGCAGTGTATGTGAAAGGCGTCATGTCCTGATAGTGAACCACTACCAATTGCGTTTTTTCACTATTTAAAGGGTATCTGTCCCATCGGATAGAATGGGGAGATTACTTATAATATCTTCTAGTATAACTGACCATGGGAACAAGATAGGAAAGGAGTTTAGTATGCCTGAACTCAAAATCTAAAGATGCATCTTTTAGTAAAAATGATTTTTACATTCTAGGTTTGAAAATACCACTGTTCTTGCTTAGCCATCCAGTGTGCCTCTGCTAGGTTTGTGTATTGACTGTCTGGCTTTGGGAATGACAGGGGCTGGGGATATGCATTCTGTTCAGAATACACTTGGGGGGTGAGGTGTCTCCTACCTTCCCAAGGTGAGCCAGGGCTGGGCTGAAAAGACCTGGGCTGCATTCAGAGTAGGGGGAGGGGATTTCTTTTACACCTGAATAGGTCTGGTCTGCTTTGGACAATGCTGTCTCCACTTCCTGCCGGGAAGCTGAACCAGAGAAGACAGAACTGGTTTGGACTGAGCACAGAGCCTCTCTGACACCAGAGAACAAAGATAAATGGACTATAAAAAGTGGGGCCTAGACACCTGAACTTTAGATTGCTTCTGGAATTCAAGAGGAACCTCTGCCAAGGAGAAAAGCTGATAAAAGCTGAAAGAGAAGTACTGCCCCTTTTGCTGTGTGCTGTCTGGGGTTGGCCTGCAGTAGCTGTTTCTGCCAAGGAGAGGAACTGTATGTGTATCCTGCTTGAAAAGTATCTCCAAGGGCTTGAGTTAGAGCTTGCCCCCTGTTCAAAAAGTCTTAGGAACAGCAAAGACTTCACCATTCCATCCCATCCCCCTGGGCACCGTCTCTGGGACCAGCTGCCACAGAGGTTCTGTATTCTGAAGGCACTGCAGAAGGCACCGCCGCGCTTTGCACCGCACCCTGGTCTCACTGAAGCTGCTTGGCGACCGTCACCGAGCCGCTGCTTGCACCACGTCCTGTGGGCACCGCACTCCGCACCGCCTCACTTCACTCTGCCGCCTAGACCTCACCGACACCGTTGCTGCCCGCCCGAATATCGACCAGCTCTGTTGCCTGAACCGTGACCTGCCAGCACCGCATCGAGCACCATCTCACTCTGCATCATAGCCTTGGCCTCACCGACGCAGTTGGACAACCGTCACTGAGCCGCTGCCTGCACCGCACCGTGAGGGAACCGCACGCTGCACCGCTTCACTTCACAACGCAACTGTGACGGTTGCCCTGAACAACTCGTACCAACGGGATCGGCTGCAATGAAAAAGGTACTGTCTACTAGGTTATCGATACTACAGCTGACCCGTACCGATGAGGTCAGCTGGAACTATTAGACTCTGTTGTTTTCATCATTGCGGTAGCCCCGGACTGAGCTACCGACTCGGAAGAACGGTGTTTTCAAGCTATTTCTGCAATTTAAAGGTTATCTTGCAAAGTATCTATTTTTCCAGTATTGTGTGTTGGATTTTTGTCGTTTTTGGTCTTGTTGGTTTAGATAAAGATTTGCTATTTTTCTAAACTAGTGTAGTGTCCATTTTTGGTGTTTTCACTGTGTTGCTGTATGCATGCACAAACGCTTCATACACTGCATACACTGCCTCTGAGTTAAGCCTGTCTTCTCTTGCCAAGCTACCAAGGGTCTGAGCAGGGGTTATTTTAGAAGTGTATCCCCCTTGCCCTGACTAGGAAGAAGGGTCCCTACTTAGACAAAGGTGCCAACCATTGCCAACTAGAGACTCCCATTTCTGACAGTCAGCCACTGAAGGCTAAGCAACTCGTGCATTGTTACCAGACACCCTTATGCGCAGCGCCCTTGACTTTAAGCCTAATGTCCATAGAACCAGGTACTATGGTTTGAACAAAATTCTTTGACTCTGGCACTATGACAGGACTACCATGTACGTCAGTGAGAGTGTGGCCTTTGGGGATGTATGAACATGTGTGCATATGAATTGAATGAATGACTGAGAGTCTATGTTGTATGTACTTGTTACCCTGCAATACCTTTCCTCAGATGCGGCACCGTTACATGTATAATACAAACATATAACCATTTTTTTTAAATGGGAGAACTTTAAACTGCTAACAAATTTCAGCAGAAATGCTTTTGATATGGAAAAATTGTCTACACTTTAAATGTATCCCCATTAAAATGATGGCTGTATGTTTCAGTTATAAATATGGCACTGTGTCCACCGGCTACTAGAAGCAAGAAACCTGCTGTGTGTAAAGGTCACACTTTGAAATGGGAAAAAATACATTGAAAATGTAACTTAATCACTAAGATAACTTTTCATTTTCATTTTCTACCATTTAAAAGCAGTCAGAAACATCATTTTGTTCTCGCACTTCAATATTGAGTTGACAAGGACTTTTATTTAAGAGTTGAATACCTCGTGCTCCATTTGTTCACCCCTGGGCCTCAGCCTGGGTCATGAATATGACTGAGCAATGCTCATTATCAGGCCCTGCTTTCTGCAGCCTAAAGATGATCATGTAAAATAAACACAGCCTTCCCTTTTTAGGTCTCGGGACCATCCGGTCTGCCGAAAGCAGAACCGGAAGTCGAGAGATTTAATGTTTTGGAGAAGAGGGGCTTGAACCCGCCCCTCTTCTCCCCTATTCTCCATTGGCTGGCCTCTTGAATGCTGGCCAGCCATTGGAGAAGAGGTTTGTTTCTCCGATCAGGCCCCGTCCTTTTCGGATTCGGGGGCGTGTTTTTTGGCTACTTTTCTCATTTTCTCCTCCAGCCAATGGCAAGAGGAGAGAAGAGAAAAACATGCCCCCGAATCCGAATCAGCCGCTGCCTTTCTCCGAGGCATTTCTGCTTCGCCTCGGAGAAAGGCGGCGGTTTGGCAAAGCTGCCTGCCCCCTCCAAATATTACTTTTTTATTTTCTTCCATCAGCCGTGAGTGCGGGCACCGTGGGGGCAGCTGAACGATGGCCGGGAGTTTGTGTTCATTCTCCTGTGAGAATTCACATACAGCGCAAATTTACAACCAAAAAACCTGCCGACAGTCTTCGTTTCCCGGGCCCTTTCAACGCTCGCGCTAGGGGTTAGGTGTCAGAGAGCGGGAAGGTGTTTGCCACGGTGTTGATGTTGGCGGGGTTCACAGGCAGGGAATAGATAGGGGCGCCGCAGTTTTGCGGGGAGGAAGTTCACGCAGAGACAGTAGTAGTGAGGCGTTATCCAGTCCTTCCATTGTTGGTGCCTGGGTGCCCCTCCCTTTTCTCACTATTCACCGGTGCTCCGGGGAAGGCCTCCTCCTCTCTTGTGTTTGATTTTCACAATTTGGTCAGGGCCGCACTGCTCTGGGGCTGCTTTCAGAACAGGATAGACCCTGCTTGACCCGTCCATGCCTTCACGACTCCATTCAAGCCACGGCCTCCTGCAAGTGGGGGGAGGGGGGGTTGAGCACCTCTGCCAGGGCTGATGTTGGTTTCTCCTCAGAGGGTCAGTGCTATGCCGATTTGAGACAAACTATTTGGTTTATTAAACCAAAGGAAGACACAGGTGAAGAAATCCTCAAAGCAAATACTGAAGAAAATAGTTTTGATAATAAAACCGCAGTTCAGTGATGTATACATTGTTGTTCAAATAACCTGTTCTTTGTCCCACCCAAACTGCAGATGACACATAGAGAGGTAGGTGCGCGTAAAGCGCGTGCTGAGCATCGTCGTCGATGCAATTCTACCTTTCTTCCGGGCGCCGTCCGTTCCCTGCCCCACTCCTTACAACCCCCCCCCCCCTTCTCCCCACCCCCATGTGTTTCCGAGGGATCTCGCACTCTATCTAAAGAGCTGTCCTGTGTGTTTGTTTAGAACACACAAAGCCTTTGTTTCCCCTCAGAGTCACAGGAGGGCAAGGGGGCGGGACAAGTGGGTGCTAAAATGGATCCAATTTCCAGGTCCTGAGCTGTGATCGCACCTTCTCCGGGACTATCCCCTGTTGTTTTTCCGAGTCCACATCTCCCCTGAACCTCAGACAAAATACCCAGCACAAAAGGTCTGTTTCTCTTATTTTCAGAACTTCATGAAGCCACTTTAGGCATTGAAGCTAGGGTTACCAGGCGACTCAGTGTTACCGGATGCTCTGCTTCCAGTCGCTCGGGAGATTGCCCCCATTAGGGGATTCTGAAATTCTTTCATTTCCTTCCTTCTCTGCATCCTTTTTTCAGTCTTTTGGTCCTTCGTTCTTTCCGTCCTTCGTCTGTCTTATTCCATCATGCTTTCTTCCATCCTTTCTTGTCATTTTGCCATTCATCCACCTTTCTGTCTTTTCCATCTACCCTTCCTTCTCTCCATCTTTCTTTCCATCCTCCCTTCCCCCTGTTCATCCTTCTCCTCCCTCCCTCCCTTCCCTTCCTCTTCCATCCTTCCATCCACCATTCTTTCCATCCACACATCAGTCTATCTTTTCTCTCCATCCACCCATTCATCCTTCTCTCCATTCACCCTTCTCACCTTCAGCCATCCTTCTGCCCAGCCACCCTTTTCTCCATCCGTCACGTCATCCTTCTCTCCATCCTTCCTTTTCCCCATCCTTCCTTCTCTCCATCCTTCCTTCTGTCCATCCTTCCTTCTCTCCATCCTTCCTTCTCTCCATCCTTCTGTCTCTTCATCCTTCTCCCCCCCTTGCACCGCAAGAGATTGTATTTACGAACTTCCTGGAGGCCAGAGTCTCTGAACAGTCAAAGAAGCCATTAAAAAGTACATTTTTCCTGTTACACAAAATGACCCTGTGATGCCCACCCCCAGATCAAGCTGATAAAGTGGAGGGGGGGGGGGGGGGGGGGGAATGACACCCCATCGCATGGCAGCCATAATTTGAGCCACTCATGTTCCTTTCCATCTTTGACCCAAAGCACTTTTGTAAAAGCGCTATACAAATAACAGATTATTACTTTCATAAAAACAAAAGGTGCGGAGTGCAACACCTGCTTGTTTTCTGCTCATGGAAAGCAGGTGAGATTGAGCAAATAAGTGAGTTATTTAAAAAATGTGATGCCATGCGATAAAACAAGCACTGATAAAGCCAATAAAACTGTCTTTGGCTGCCAAACTTTTGACTTTGTCAATGCGTGTTTTGTTGTATCATGAATTTTTCTAAAAGGTTATTGCAGGGGGAGCTGCTGGGCCATAGACACACAGCCCAGCCAACACTTTTCTGCCAGCTCTAAGACGCACCAATGAGCCATTCTCTTTGTCAGAGGTGTACCTACCATTGCCATACATGCCAGCCAGTGCTTAAGTAGTGGCCACCCATCACGTACAGCAGGGCAGTCGGTTTCTTAGTTTGTTGGCCACCGTTTTATTTGCTTGGCTCCTGTTATTCTGCTTTGGATCTAATGTGTACCTGCTTCTCTTTTCTATTTTTTTTGGCTCCATTGGTTCCCCCCACCCCGCCCCCCCCCGCCCCATCTTAAAGGGATCTTCCGGAAATTTCTAAGAAATCACAAGCCAGCCCTCCTACATTAAACGCAGGCCAGTGAATGCACTATTTTATTTGGACAACCCTACATAACTTGATAGAACTGCAGATGTACAAGTAAGCCAGCTAATTTCCCCTGAAATGTCTTGCAAGGCAAATAAACGTATTAATATTAAAAACCCGAGGTCAAGCACATTAATAGGAATAGTTTGTTTAGCCGGACACTAAATAATGCACAGAAAGCTCAACACTGTGGACCCTTATAAGTATGTGGGAGTTCTATTTAACAATAAGTTACATTTTGACAAACATATGCAGTATGCTTTGAATCAAGAAAAAATATCCCGTTATGGTCTTTTCCGATTTAACCAACTCTATGCAGGCAAATGGTTGTTCCATTTTTAAGACTATTCTTCTAAAATAAATCCCATTCTGAATTACGGTAATGCAGGAATAATCCTGGGTAAAGCCTCCGATTTTAAAATATATGGTATGGATGAAGGGTACTTTGCCTAGTCTTAGGCCTGCCCAGTGCGTCAGTCTCAAAACAACATTCAGAGGCCCCAGCACTTTAAATGGAAGTTGGCTTAAACTTTTTTTAATTTTTGCTAACTAAAGAGGGGAATGTACGTATAGCTAGGCAGTGTCTGTTAGATTTGGGTAAAAGTCAGAGCAACTACGTTTGCAAAATGAGGAAAGCAGTAAAAAGGCTGCTCAAAAATGATGATATGGTTAACATGTTACAAGAGTTTCTGCATGGTAACCCAGGCTTATTGATAACAAGCATTTACAATGCAACGGTCTCGGCATTGTTAAAGTTAGAGCTATTGGCATTGCCCATGACAATGCCGTTTCTTTAAATGTTTTAAAAACATAAACAAAAATAATGTCATGAGCAATGCCAATGGCTCTAACTTTACCAATGCCGAGACCATTGCATTGTAAATGCTTGTTTTAAATGCACTTAAGGCTGTGAGCTGCTCTGAAGGGATCAAGGAGCCATGGGGTGGACTGTTTGGAGACACCTGTGCTAAACCAAGGAAGGAAGAGATCAGAGAGCAGTCTTTGCTAAACTATACCATCAATGGAGTAGATACAAGAGTAGTCTGTGCTCCACTAGCAGAGGAAGGGATAAGAAAGCAGCTTGTACAACAGAAGAGATTAGAGTGCAGCCTTAGTTAAACTAACAGAAGACGAGATCACAGAGCAGCATGCGCTAAACTAAACCAACAGAGGAAGAGATCACAGAGCAGCATGTGCTAAACTAAACCAACAGAGGAAGAGATCACAGAGCACCATGTGATAAACCAACAAAGAAGAGATCACAGAGCGGCATGTGCTAAACTAAACCAACAGAGGAAGAGATCACAGAGCGGCATGCGCTAAACTAAACCAACAGAAGAAGAGATCACAGAGCAGCATGTGCTAAACTAAACCAACAGAGGAAGAGATCATAGAGCACCATGTGATAAACCAACAAAGAAGAGATCACAGAGCGGCATGTGCTAAACTAAACCAACAGAGGAAGAGATCACAGAGCGGCATGTGCTAAACTAAACCAACAGAGGAAGAGATCACAGAGCAGCATGTGCTAAACTAAACCAGAGGAAGAGATCACAGAGCACCATGTGATAAACCAACAAAGAAGAGATCACAGAGCCGCATGTGCTAAACTAAACCAACAGAGGAAGAGATCACAGAGCAGCATGTGCTAAACTAAACCAACAGAGGAAGAGATCACAGAGCAGCATGTGCTAAACTAAACCAACAGAGGAAGAGATCACAGAGCAGCATGTGCTAAACGAACAAAGCAAGAGATCACAGAGCACCGTGAGATAAACTAAACCAACAGAGGAAGAGACCACAAAGCAGCATGCGCTAAACTAAACCAACAGAGGAAGAGATCACACAGCAGCATGTGCTAAACGAACAAAGCAAGAGATCACAGAGCGGCCAGTGATAAAATAAACTTTGGAACTTAAGGCCTTGTTGGAGGGAGGACCACCGGGGAGTCGGGGAGACTAGTCCGGCACCCTTCCTACCGCACAGTTATAGCCGAGCGCCGCTGAGAAGCCCCCTTCGGGGAGGACTTTCTCCTATAATCGTACTAGGCCCAGTAACACCACCACACAGGACTCAATATCAGTTGCTTGATTTCGTTCTTTATCAGAAGTAGCAGGTTTCAATATTTACAGTGGGATCGAGGGATCCAGTAAGAGTCTCAATGTCTGTTAGAGGGATAGGGTAACGGGACAGTCTTGGTACCAACCAGGTACGGGAGGCTCTGCCCCAGACCTTGGGTGCTGGCCGCGGGGTGGCTCGGACGTGGGGAGCCGCGACGGCGTCTGCAAGGCTCGGGTGGTAGTTCCGCTTGGGTCGAGCCGCGACACAGTCAGCAGGGCTCCGGTGGTAGGTCCGCTTCGGTCGAGCCGCGACGAGGTCAGCTGGGCTCTGATAATGAGGTTCGACAAGGTCAGGCCGCGACAGCGTCAGCAGGGCCCCAAAGGTTCGTGAAGGTCTTCAAGCACGGGGGAGCCGCGACGTCGTCAGCAGGGCTCAGAGGGTGGGTTCAGGATGAGTCTTCTTCCGTAGGGTCAGCCGCGATCCGATCAGCAGGGCTCTTGACTCCGGGATACAACTACTGTCCTGGTGTTGGGTTGCCCCAGATATAGGACTGGAGCCCTTTGATGTCCGGACCCTTGCGCCCGGAGGGGGCGGAGAGGCCGGTTGGGGAGCGGCCAGACGCCCAGCAGGAGAGGCGCCAGGCCCCAGAGAGCTGTGAGGTGATCGCACCTAGGTGTGGAAAGACGGTTGGGGGTCCCATCGATACTGCCCTCCGCCGGGAGTGGGAAGGGTTCACATGGTATCCCCCGGGCCAGGGGTTGGCGCCTCGATGTCGGGCCTCGCTGGGACAGAGCCCGGGTGAAGCAGGGTCACGCAGGTGGTCACGTGGAGTGACGTATAATCCAAAATGGAGGAGCCCCGAGGTGCATGGGACCTCGTGCGGCTTAGCGAGGGGGAACAGGACCACGCCACGAGGCCGGCTCTCACATACGTCCCCCCAGCTGAAGGCAGGGAGAGTCACCCATCTCCTTGGGGGTTCTCCTCGCCGAGGTGGAAGAATCGGGACAGGCCGCCAGCATTGGCGTGGTCGTTGCCGGGCCGATGTTCCACAGTGAAGTCCATCCCTTGAAGCGAGATGGACCAACGCAACAGCTTGGGGTTCTCGCCCCGCATTTGCATGAGCCACCGCAAGGGCCGGTGGTCAGTTTGGACCCTGAAGTGGGTGCCGAAAAGGTAGGGCCGGAGCTTCTTGAGGGCCCATACCACGGCGAAGGCCTCCCGCTCGATGGTGCTCCACCTCTGTTCTCGCGGCAGCAGTCGGCGGCTGATGAAGGCCACAGGCCGGTCGAGGCCCTTGGCGTCCATCTGGGAGAGGACTGCCCCTACCCCGTACTCCGAGGCATCGGTCTGGACTACAAATTCCTTGCTGTAGTCAGGGGCCTGTAGCACAGGGGCAGCGCACATGGCCGCCTTGAGGGTCTCAAAAGCGGTCTGACAGCGGGGCGTCCAGTGCACCGCCTTGGGCTGTTTCTTGGAAGTGAGCTCCGTAAGGGGCCCTACAATGCTGCCATAATCCTTGATGAATCGTCGGTAGTAGCCTGTGAGGCCTAGGAAGGCCCGGACAGCGGTCTGGGTTGCGGGGGGCTCCCACGCCTGGATGGCATCGACCTTTAACTGGAGGGGCGCCACCTGGCCACTCCCCACCTGGTGGCCCAGATAGGTCACCGATCCTTGACCTATCTGGCATTTACTGGCCTTAATAGTGAGCCCGGCCCTTTGGAGAGCGGCCAGGACTTCTCTGAGGTGCCCTAGGTGCGCGGCCCAGTGATCGCTGAAGACCGCAATGTCATCGAGGTAGGCCGCGCGGAAGGCTTCTAGTCCGGCCAGGACCTTGTTCACTAGCCTCTGAAAGGTCGCTGGGGTGTTCTTCATCCCGAAGGGCATTACCCGAAAGTGGTAGTGCCCATCAGGGGTGGAAAAGGCGGATCGTTCCTGGGCGCCGGGAGTGAGCTTGATCTGCCAGTACCCTGCGGTGAGATCGAAGGTGCTCAGGTAGCGGGCGGCACCCAAGCGATAGATCAGCTCGTCGGCTCGTGGCAAGGGGTGGGCATCGGTCTTCGTGACTGCTTTCAGGCCCCGGTAGTCGACACACAATCTGAGTTCTGGGGCAGTGCCGGGGGCGGCGGCCTTCGGCACCAAGACTACCGGGCTGGCCCACGGGCTGTCGGAAGGCTCGATGACTCCGAGAGCGAGCATCTTGGCGACCTCGGTCTGTATGCAGGCTCGGACTCGGTCAGGTACTCTGTAGGCGCGGTGTCGCACAGGGGGGCTATCCCCAGTGTCCACGCCGTGGACGCACCAGGGGGTCACCCCGGGCGTGAGGGAGAAGAGGGCAGCGAAGGGTTGCAGCAGCTTCCGGCAGTCATGGCGCTGTTCTGGTGTCAGGGTGGCGGAGAGGTGGACACCCTCCAAGGAGCCGTCTTGGCCTGAGGACCCCAGGAGGTCTGGTAGGGGCTCGGAGTCACTTTCGCCCCCATCGTCGGTAGCCAGCAGCAGGCTCAGTTCAGTTCGGGCAAAGTGGGGCTTGAGCCGGTTGGCGTGCAGGACCCGGAGGGGGTTCCTCGGGGACTCCATGTCGACCAGGTACGTGACGGGGCTCTTCTTCTCAACTACCTTGAAGGGCCCGGTCCACTTGTCCTGCAGGGCGCAGGGGTCCACGGGTGACATGACCCAGACTTGCTGGCCCGGCTCGAACTCGATGGTTGAGGCATTTTCGTCGTACCAGCGTTTCATGTCTTCTTGGCTGGCTTCGAGGTTGGCTTCTGCCAGGGCCCGGAACTTCCGAGTTTGGTTCCGCAGGGTCAGAAGGTACCGGTAGACGTCGGGAGGGGCACCTTGGACTTGCGCCTCCCAGCTCTCTTTGACCAGGCTGAGGGGCCCTCGGACGGGGTGCCCATACAATAGTTCGAAGGGGCTGAAGCCCAGGGATTTCTGTGGTACCTCCCGATAGGCGAACAGGAGGCAGGGCAGCAGGACATCCCATCTCCTCCTCAGGGGCTCTTCCAGGCCCTTGATCATCCCCTTCAGCGTCCTGTTGAACCGCTCGACCAGTCCGTTCCCCTGGGGGTGGTAAGGGGTGGTGAATTTATAGGTGACCCCACATTGTTGCCAGAGGGATGTCATGTACTTTGAAATAAAGTTTGTACCCCTGTCGCTCACTATTTCTCGGGGGAACCCCACCCTGGAGAAGAAGCCCATCAGGGCCCGGCCCACCACTGGAGCTGTCACCGTGCGGAGTGGGATGGCCTCGGGGTATCGGGTGGCGTGGTCGACTAGTACCAGGATGAAGCGGCGTCCCAGGGCGGTTCGGGGGTCGAGGGGCCCCACGATGTCGATCCCCACTCGTTCGAACGGGGTGTTGACGGTTGGGAATGGTTGCAGGGGGGCTTTCACTCGACCCCCAGTCTTCCCGCTAGCTTGGCAGGTCGGGCAGGACCGGCAGTCATGGTCCACGTCTCTTCTCATTCGGGGCCAATAGAAATGGGTCACTAGGCGGCTGTAGGTCTTGTCCCGCCCGAGGTGTCCGGCGAGGAGCACGTCATGTGCCAGGTTCAGGAAGAACTCTCGAAATCGGAGGGGGACCACCAACACCCGGCCGGTCCCCAGTTCAGCGACTTTCTGCTCACTGTACAATAAGTCATTGTCCCAATAGACCCAGTGGGTTCCCGTGGGGTCCCCTCCAGCCTGGGCGGCCGCTTGCTGTCGGGCCCCCTCGAGGGACGGGCAGGCCTTCTGCTCTTGCTGGAATTGTTCGCGGGTGGGGCCCCCGTCGTGGCACCACTGGGCCAGCTCGGGGATCTCGCTGAGGGAGGCGGCCTCGTCGGGAGAAGGTTCGGCTGGCCCGGCCTCCTCGGCAGGTTCCTCCGTGCCGGAGGAGGGTGATAATTCGGGGCCCATCAGCTTGTCGGGGGCCGTGGCAGCGGCTGGTTGGGCGGTCATGGAACGGGTGGTGGCGCAGGCCCACTCGGGCAGTCCTAGCATCGCCAGATGCTCTCGGCATTCCACCTGGGCCCAGGGGGAGCTCTCCAGGTCATTCCCCAGGAGGCAGTCTACTGGGGCGTCATCGCGGACAGTTACTTTTAGGGTGCCGGACACTCCTCCCCACTCGAAGGGGATCCTGGCCATCCGGCACATGCTCTCGGTGTTGTCCGTGGTCCGGACAGGGCATAGGACATGCGGCAGGATTTGTTCGGGGGTCACTAGGTGGCAGCGGACGGCGGTCACACTGGCCCCAGTGTCCCGGAGGGCCTCGGCCCGTCGTCCGTTTATGGTGACCCATTGTTGGTACTTCTGGGTGTTGCTTGGGATGGCAGCTGGGGGCACTATTTCTCGGGAGCCCAGGCATACAAGCGACATGGCAGCTGGTTCCCACTCGGGGGACCTGTCGTCGTGGTTCTCCCCTTCGTCTTCTCCTTCCCCCAGGGCGGCGGCGGCTATCTGCCGGGGAGGGGGCCCAGCGTTCCCGTTCCGTCGGTTCGCGGGGCAGGCCGGGTCGCTCGCATAGTGGCCGGTCTGCTGGCAGCCGAAGCAGGTCACGGTTGGTCGTGGTCCAGGCCGTGCGATAGGGGCCCCCCTTCGGCCCAGGGTCGGGGACGTGTGGTTGGTGGCTTGGCCTCGTGGCGGGCTTCTGGGCGGCCCGGCCGGGAATTCTCGACTGCGGTGGGACCCCCCTCCTCCGCCTCGCTGGCGGGGGGGTCCCGTGGTACTCCGTTGGTAGTCCCCCACTGGGTTCCGGGGGACCCGGGTGTCGACCCATCGGTCTGCTTCGGCGGCGAGCTTCCGGGGCTCGGTCAGTTTACTGTCCAGGAGGTGTTGCCTTAGTTCAACAAAGCAGTTGTTGGCAAGGTGCTCCCAGACAATGAGGTCGAACAGTTCATTGTAGGAGGTGACCTTGCTTCCTTTTATCCATCCTTCTAGTGCTCGGCTGAAGAAGTCCACGTATTCGACCCACGTGGTACCGGGGAGCTTCTTGCAGTCCCGGAAGCGCTGCCAGTACATCTCGGCTGATAGCCCGTAGCGTGTGAGTAGGGCTTCTTTCATGTGGTCGTATGAAGTCATCACCGCGTCGGGGAGTTGCAGCAGGGTATCCCGGTCCTCGCTGAGGAACCTTCCCCATAGGCCGGCACCCCAATCCTTCCGGGGTACCCGATGGGAGGTCATGGCTACTTCGTATGCTCGGAACCATTGCTGGATGTCGTCATTTTTATAGTACTCCTTGATGACATCCTTGGGGATGTGAACCTTTGGCTCGGTCAGTGGCAGAGCGTCCCGGGCTCCGGGGGTGCTGGTCTCCCCCGTTTTAGATTTTAGTTCAAGTTCCTTGAGGCTCCTCTCGTGCTCGAGGGTTAGCCGTCTCTCCTCTAGTTCCCGATGCCGCTTCTTTTCCTCGATTTCCTCTTGCAGCCGTAGTTGTTCCAAGGCTATTTTCTTCTCCGCCAGTAGGAGCTCACCGTCCAGCCGGAGTCGGGCGAGGTCCATTTCGTGTGTCCGGAACCTCTCCCGTTCTCGCATTTCCTCGTGGGAAAGGCTGGTTTCTGGGACGGTTCGGCCCCCGTCTGTCGGGGTTGGGGTCGGCAGGTTTCCGTCTCGGGCCGAGGTCCCTTCGGCTCGGGGCGGAGTGGTCTCGGGTTCTGTCCAGGCTTTCAGGGCTTTCTGCATTTCTTCCTTGGTGCCCAACCCTGTGGTTGGGATCCCTTTGTCCTTGCAGAATTGTTTCAGTTCTTTATGGGTGTATTCTTCCAACCTTTCCGGCTGGAAGGTTGCGGCCACGGTTGCCTCTTGGCCTTCCATGGTTCCCTTCTCTTTTTCCGTCTGGTTAGGTAGTGGGTGCGTTACTCGCCTGTACGATTGCGTCTGGCTCGGATCCCGTCGCTGGCCACCAAATGTTGGAGGGAGGACCACCGGGGAGTCGGGGAGACTAGTCCGGCACCCTTCCTACCGCACAGTTATAGCCGAGCGCCGCTGAGAAGCCCCCTTCGGGGAGGACTTTCTCCTATAATCGTACTAGGCCCAGTAACACCACCACACAGGACTCAATATCAGTTGCTTGATTTCGTTCTTTATCAGAAGTAGCACGTTTCAATATTTACAGTGGGATCGAGGGATCCAGTAAGAGTCTCAATGTCTGTTAGAGGGATAGGGTAGCGGGACAGTCTTGGTACCAACCAGGTACGGGAGGCTCTGCGCCAGACCTTGGGTGCTGGCCGCGGGGTGGCTCGGACGTGGGGAGCCGCGACGGCGTCTGCAAGGCTCGGGTGGTAGTTCCGCTTGGGTCGAGCCGCGACACAGTCAGCAGGGCTCCGGTGGTAGGTCCGCTTCGGTCGAGCCGCGACAAGGTCAGCTGGGCTCTGATAATGAGGTTCGACAAGGTCAGGCCGCGACAGCGTCAGCAGGGCCCCAAAGGTTCATGAAGGTCTTCAAGCACGGGGGAGCCGCGACGTCGTCAGCAGAGCTCAGGGGGTGGGTTCAGGATGAGTCTTCTTCCGTAGGGTCAGCCGCGATCCGATCAGCAGGGATCTTGACTCCGGGATACAACTACTGTCCTGGTGTTGGGTTGCCCCAGATATAGGACTGGAGCCCTTTGATGTCCGGACCCTTGCGCCCGGAGGGGGCGGAGAGGCCGGTTGGGGAGCGGCCAGACGCCCAGCAGGAGAGGCGCCAGGCCCCAGAGAGCTGTGAGGTGATCGCACCTAGGTGTGGAAAGACGGTTGGGGGTCCCATCGATACTGCCCTCCGCCGGGAGTGGGAAGGGTTCACGTGGTATCCCCCGGGCCAGGGGTTGGCGCCTCGATGTCGGGCCTCGCTGGGACAGAGGCCGGGTGAAGCAGGGTCACGCAGGTGGTCATGTGGAGTGACGTATAATCCAAAATGGAGGAGCCCCGAGGTGCATGGGACCTCGTGCGGCTTAGCAAGGGGGAACAGGACCACGCCACGAGGCCGGCTCCCACAGGCCTCATGTATAAAGCTTCCAAATAAGGAATCGTAAATTTTTAATAATAACGATTCGCAATTTGTGATTTCCTATTTAGAATGAACTATAATTGGTTCAGTAGAAGTGGTAAATTTCCACCAAATGCATTGGCATTTTGCGTACCCACCTATGTGCTAGGTTGGTTTGCAAAATACTGAATGGTAGTGTGTCGCAATTGGACCTACGTGCGTCATCAATATTCTGACGAATGGCCACCATCACCGGGATGGTAGCCTGCGGGGGGCAGCAGACCATCTTCTCTGTGATTGCTTTTAAATAAAGCAACGCTTTAAAAAAAAAAGAATTGCGGACCGTTTTCCTTAAAAGAAAATGAATGGGTTAAAAAAAATGGTTAAATAGCCCTTTTTTTAGCTACAGGACCTCTGCGAACTACTATAAAATGTTTTTTTGTCAAAATTCACAAAGAGGAAGGGGTCTAAAGACCCCTTCTCTGTTTTACAGAATCACAGGGTTTCGGGATGCTAAACCCCTCTGTACCTGAGGCCCTGGAAGAGAAAGAGCTCTGAGGGCGCAGCCGGTGTTAAACTAAACCAACAATGAACAGATGAATGAACAACCGGTGCTGATGGAGAGGACGGGGTCAGACACCACCTGTGTCTGATAAACTAACAGAGACCACCACCGCGCGCGGGCCGGGGGTCCCACTGCTCCGAGGCTCATCAGCTGAGCCCCCAAGCGCTGGCTCGTCGCCCCACTTTGGATTACATCGAAGTAAAAGAAGCGCGAGCGCTTCACACGCACCACTCATTCCGCGAGAGGGTTGTCATGGTAACCATGTGAGAGAATTTTGGGGGAAGAGGAGAGGTGGTGTGGGGGGGTCTCAGAAGAGATGGACTTAAAGGTCTGGGCATAAAACCACCGGTCTGGCACCTCCCCCACCCAAATGAGACGAGACCACAACGCTAGCGAAGACAGGCAGGGGTCTGGCGCGCCCCCATCTATCCGTGACTCAACTCCCGGGCCCCCTTTAAATGTGGTTAATCCGATAGGGGATGCAACAGCTACCAGAAGTGACAAGGCCCCGGGGCCCTCGTTGCTCCCATGGGGACCCCCTTCATCCCTCCCACGCCCGTCCTCCGGCGCCCCCATGGCTCCAGTTCATGTGACGCAATGAGGGACCAGCCGGGTGTCTCAGGGGGGCCCTTCCCGAGGCCGGCCCCCTCCCCGGTGCCTGCCACTGCCCCTGCGCCGTGCCAGGCTCCTTCTAATGATTTGTAATTATTTTCACGGGTCAGTGAGAAGCAAGGAGGGGCGAAGCCCTCGTTCACTTCACCCCACATCCCCCACAATGTAAGCACGAACAGGGGGAGGGCGGGGGGTGGGGGTGCAGGCCTCACGCCATGGGACACAGATAGATGGTGACAGGGCACACAGGGACACACAGGCTCACATAGCAGCACAGAGCAAAGGGCCGGTTCGTGAATAAACAAACATTCAGAAGTGCACAGTTTACAAGTAAACTTTAAATGACGGGGCATTTAAACGCTTTTTGTAATTTCAATCCCTCCCTTTTTATATACAGAACAACTTGCTTTCTGGGACTTGTAGTTTCACTTTTAACAGTAACAGCCTCGTCACAGGGTGTGGAAATAATGGTCGAGACCTACTAACCTTTTACACAACTCAGTGCAAGGCAACTTGCGGCGCTGCGTTTGATTAAAGGGAGAGAGGAGAAATGTGCTATGCTCTCAAAGCGCTACCGCTCTTTAAGTAGTATAGCGCCAACACAGGCCCAGTGGGGGGCCAGCGCCTTCAGACCCTCCCGGGTGAGTAGCGCACTTCACAAATCCCTGATTGATTGAGGGGGCCTGCATTACAAGGAGAATTGGTCTTGCACATAAAGGGGCACCTTCCTGCACAAAAACAACCCTCAAAGCATTTTGCTCTTTCTGTGAGTGCTGCAAAATGCAGTGCGCATAGAAAGAGGGAATAACGAGGAGAAAAAAAAGATTTTTATGACATCCTCTGTACGGCATGGCGATTTCACGCAATACCAGGTTTACAAACTTTTGTAAATCTGGGATGGCGTGAAATCCATGGGTGGATGCACGGGAACGCCTATGCGCCATCCATGGAACGCCTCCCAGAACTACATGTAGCGCAATACAGAGCACACGCTGTATTGTATTACAGTTCTTTACAAAGTCACACCAGGCAGAGCAAATCGCCCCTTGCGTGACTTTGTAAAAATAAACTAGAATTTTGCATCATGGCTGCGCCACAAAGTGGGGCGACGACAATACAAAACATTAAGAAATCTGGCCCTAAGTTTTTAGCGCAGAAGGCCACATACAAATTATTTCTCGGAATAAGTGAAAAATTACGGAAAACACCAGTTTCTACAGATATCCTTCACTCTGAAGACTCAAACTCCTAATCAGGAACAAGTCCGACATCCGGCACGTTAAACAACAAACAGGCCTGTACATGCATGTGGAATTACAGCCAGAGCTGCCGACTTTGGAACTGAGAAACCAGAGTGGAGTCTCAGCGTCGGCTCAACATCCTGTGATTCTAGGCAAATTGTTTAGTCTCATTGTGTCTAAAAAAACAAGCATTGGCATAGCCAATAGGTCTCGCTTTTGGGACCTTCTAAGTATTTAGTTATGCAGCACAATATCCTTGGTGCAACCACATCAACTGTTGTGTGGCTAAACACTTATAAGGTCCCAAAGGCGAGACCTATTGGCTATGCCAATGCTTGGTGTGGTTGTGTGTGTGGTTGTGTGTGTGGTTGTGTGTGTGGTTGTGTGTGTGTGTGTGTGGTTGTGTGTGGTTGTGTGTGTGTGTGTTTGTTTGTGTGTGTGTGAGTTGTTGTGTGTGTGTGTGGTTGTGTGTGTGGTTGTGTGTGTGTGGTTGTGTGTGTGTGTGGTTGTGTGTGTGTGGTTCTGTGTGTGGTTGTGTGTGTGGGTGTGGTTGTGGGTGTGGGTGTGGTTGTGGGTGCGGGTGTGGTTGTGGGTGTGGGTGTGGTTGTGGGTGTGTGTGTGGATGTGTGTTTGGGTGTGGTTGTGTGTGTGGTTGTGTGTGTGTGGTTGTGTGGTTGTGGTTGTGTGTGTTGTGTGTGCGGTTGGGTGTGGTTGTGTGTGTGGTTGTGTGTGTGGTTGTGTGTGTGTGTGTGGTTGTGTGTGTGGTTGTGTGTGTGTGTGGTTGTGTGTGTGTGTGTGGTTGTGTGCTTGTGTGTGCTTGTGTGTGCTTGTGTGTGTGGTTGTGGGTGTGTGTGTGGTTGTGGTTGTGTGTGGTTGGGTGAGGTTGTGTGTGTGGTTGTGTGTGGTTGTGGTTGTGTGTGTGTGTGTGGTTGTGTGTGTGTGTGGTTGTGTGTGTGTGTGCTTGTGTGCTTGTGTGTGCTTGTGTGTGTGGCTGTGTGTGTGGTTGTGTGTGTGGTTGTGTGTGTGGTTGTGTGTGGGTGCGGTTGTGGGTGTGGTTGTGGGTGTGTGTGGATGTGTGGTTGTGTGTGGTTGGGTGTCGTTGTGTGTGTGGTTGGGTGTGGTTGTGGTTGTGTGTGTGTGTGTTTGTGTGTGTGTGGTTGTGTGTGTGGTTGTATGTGTGGTTGTGTGTGGTTGTATGTGTGGTTGTGTGTGTGGTTGTGTGTGTGGTTGTGTGTGTGTGTGTGTGTGTGTGGTTGTATGTGTGTGGTTGTGTGTGTGGTTGTATGTGTGGTTGTGTGTGTGGTTGTGGTTGTGTGTGTGGTTGTGGTTGTGTGTGGTTGTGTGTGTGGTTGTGTGTGTGTGTGGTTGTGTGTGTGGTTGTGTGTGTGTGGTTGTATGTGTGTGTGGTTGTGTGTGTGTGGTTGTGTGTGTGGTTATGTGTGTGGTTGTGTGTGTGTGTAGTTGTGTGTGGTTGTGTGTGTGGCTGTGTGTTTGTGGTTGTGTGTGTGGTTGTGTGTGTGTGTGTGGTTGTGTGTGGCTGTGTGTGTGGTTGTGGGTGTGGTTGTGTGTGGTTGAGTGTGTGGTTGTGTGTGTGGTTGTGTGTGTGTGTGTGGTTGTAGTTGTGTGTGTGGTTGTGTGTGTGTGTGGTTGTGGTTGTGTGTTGTGTGTGTGGTTGTGTGTGTGTGGTTGTGTGTGTGTGTGGTTGTGTGTATGGTTGTGGTTGTGTGTGCTTGTGTGTGTGGTTGTGTGTGGTTGTGGTTGTGTGTGTGGTTGTAGGGTGTGGTTGTATGGGTGTGGTTGTGTGTGGTTGTGTGTGTGGTTGTGTGTGTGGTTGTGTGTGTGTGGTTGTGGGTGTGGGTGTGGTTGTGTGGTTGTGTGTGTGTGGTTGTGTGTGTGGTTGGGTGTGGCTGTGTGTGGTTGTGTGTGTGGTTGTGTGTGTGGTTGTGTGTGTGGTTGGGTGTGGTAGTGTGTGGTTGTGGGTGTGGTTGTATGGGTGTGGTTGTGTGCATGGTTGTGTGTGTGGTTGTGTGTGGTTGTGTGTGTGTGGTTGTGTGTTGCTGTGGTTGTGTGTGTGTGGTTGTGTGTGTGTGTGGTTGTGTGTGTGTGTGGTTGTGTGTGTGGTTGGGTGTGGCTGTGTGTGGTTGTGTGTGTGTGTGTATGTGTGTGGTTGTGTGTGTGGTTGTGGGTGTGGTTGTGGGTGTGGTTGTGTGTGTGGTTGTGTGTGTGGCTGAGTGTGGTTGTGTGTGTGTGTGGTTGTGTGTGTGGTTATGGTTGTGTGTGTGGTTGTGGTTGTGTGTGTGGTTGTGTGTGTTGTGTGTGGTGTGTGTGTGGTTGTGGTTGTGTGTGTGGTTGTGTGTGTGGGTGTAGTTGTGTGTGTGTGTGGTTGTGGGTGTGGATGGGTGTGGTTGTGTGTGTGTGGTTGTGTGTGTTGTGTGTGTAGTTGTGTGTGTGTGGTTGTGTGTGGTTGTTTGTGTGGTTGTGTGTATGGTTGTGGTTGTGTGTGTGTGGTTGTGTGTGTGGTCGTGTGTGTGGTTGTGTGTGTGGTTGTGTGTGTGGTTGTGGTTGTGTGTAGGTGCAGTTGTGGGTGTGGGTGTGGTTGTGGGTGTGTGTGGATGTGTGGTTGTGTGTGGTTGTGTGTGGTTGTGGTTGTGTGTGGTTGTGTTTGTGTGTGTGTGTGGTTGTGTGTGTGTATGTGTGTGTGTGTGGTTGTGTGTGTGTGGTTGTGTGTGTGTGGTTGTGTGAGTGTGGTTGTATGTGTGGTTGTGTGTGGTTGTGGTTGTGTGTGTCATTGTGTGTGTGGTTGTGTGTGGTTGTGTGTGTGGTTGTGTGTGTGGCTGTGTGTGTGGCTGTGTGTGTGGTTGTATGTGTGGTTGTGTGTGTGTGGTTGTGGTTGTGTGTGTGATTGTGTGTGGTTGTGTGTGTGGTTGTGTGTGGTTGTGTGTGGTTGTGTGTGGGGTTGTGTGTGTGGTTTTGTGTGTGTGTGTGGTTGTGTGTGTGTGGTTGTGTGTGTGGTTATGTGTGTTGTGTGTGTGGTTGTGTGTGTGGTTGTGTATGTGGTTGTGTGTGGTTGTGTGTGTGATTGTGTGTGTGTGGGGTGTGGTTGTGTGTGTGTATGTGGTTGTGTGTGTGTGGTTGTGTGTGTGGTTGTTTGTGTGGTTGTGTGTGTGTGGTTGTGTGTGTGGTTGTGTGTGTGTGTGTGATTGTGTGTGGTTGTGTGTGTGGTTGTGTGTGGGTGTGTGTGGTTGTGTGTGTGGTTGTGTGTCTGGTTGTGTGTGTGCATGTGTGGTTGTGTGTGGGGTTGTGTGTGGGGTTGTGTGTGTGGTTGTGAGTGTGTGGTTGTGCGTGGTTGTGTGTGTGTGGGTGTGGTTGTGTGTGTGTGTGTGTGGTTGTGTGTGTGGTTGTGTGTATGTGTGTGGTTGTGTGTGTGTGTGTGGTTGTATGTGTGGTTGTGTGTGGTTGTGTGTGTGTGTGTGTGGTTGTGTGGTTGTGCGTGTGGTTGTGTGTGTGGTTGTGTGTGGTTGTGTGTGTGACAGTAATACTAAAAGCATCTCAAAATAAAGGAACAAACCCATCGAGTTTGTGGAAAGAGAAAGCACATTGTAAGTCAAACGGGCGCAGCAAAGCATCAACACAACAACAAAACAAACAAGATCACTTAGCGAAGACTGAGTGCTGATAATGGATACACACAGCCCATCATCTTAAGAGTTCGATTGCAGCCAATGTGCACTCAAACCTGCCCCCTCCTTGTGAGTTGCACCCCATATTTCATGAGTTGTAACTGCTGCACCCACCATAGCGCTTTGAGATCTAAAGCGCTACATAGGTCTAATCGATTAACCAGTCGCCAGCATGCTGTGCTTTTAAAGAGAATGTGCCAAAAGTTTCCAGCTTCCTCGTCATGTCCTCATGAAAACGCCAACGAAAGGACTCCCTGAATGGTGCAACGGACATGAAGCAGCCGCTGCGATCAGAAATAAACACTGTGAACGTTGTCCAGTTTCACAGTAACATTTCCTTAATGTTCTTTAAGTCACAAAACAGTAATACTAAAAGCATCTCAAAATAAAGGAACACAAACATCGAGTTTGTGGAAAGAGAAAGCACATTGTAAGTCAAACGGGCGCAGCAAAGCATTAACACAACAACATGTTCTTTGATGTTCTTTGAACGAGAACATCAAAGGGGCGCCGCGAAAGTGATTGCGGGCGAAAGTGATCACGGGCACTTAATGAGCATGACGAGGTTTGCCAGCCTCTGCTCCTAAGAGCGCGCCCACGCACATGCACTGTAGCTCTAGGCTGGCCATGGTAGCATTTTTTGAGCCCTCACAAAAAGTCTCGCCAGGGCAGCGCATGCGCTGGGTCAGGCGAGACCTAAAAATGATTGTGTCTCTGCGTAATGTAACTGGTGCTCATGTTAAGCACTCCAATACCTTTGGTTTGAGTTTGTGCCATATAAAACTGCAAAAAAAATAATAACAAACAAGTTCTAAATGAAACAAAAATTATTTTGTTTTACTTTGAACCACTTTTGTGATTCATTGGCTGCAGCCAGGTTCTCAGACATTCACAGATAACTTGGGTAACACAGACAAACTCCTCGCTATGGCCAGCAGCAACAAGCGGCAGCAAATTCAAGTCTAACAGGTGGAAATCAACATGAATAATTTTACAGCCTGGCTCATATCTAAGCCCAAATCATTTGGATTTACCCTGAACACTAAACTCTCCTTCAAAGGACACATCCTGAAGGTTATCCCACATACAGTATCAATTCCCATCTAAGGCGTGAAGAGGTTTGATCACATCGCCTCAACCCTGAAGGAACAGCACTGGCTCATACTCCAAGCCTACATCTTCCTCAAGAACCATTGCTTGATTTACTGGGGGACCAGAAACACAGACTGTGTATCTGACAAGGAAGGAACCACCTCAGCCTTCTGTGCTTCACTTGAAGACAGCACATTGTCATATTGGAAACTGCAGAAGAGACAGGGCTTCTCCATCAACAGTCTTTCATTCCAGCCCTTCCAGGTCTGCAATAATATCCCTGTCAGTATCAGCACCAACCAAACCCTCCTTCAGTTCAGGAAGATTTTATCCACACAACACTACATCTCTCCATCTTAGGAGCCACCGCCCACAGGAAAACGGACTCGCTATAAACGTACCTGAATCGTGTTCGCACCGCTCCTGACCAGTGCTCTGTTGTTAGCTTGCTAGGTCCATGCTGCATGACTACCTTTGCATAGCTGCATATAGGAAGTGATAGTCATTTTAACACATGTTGGGAAAAGGTTAACAGGACATCAGCCGTGGAATCAAAGCTAGACAATATCCAGGGTTTTTGAGTTTTCATGTGAAGATCCAGTGAGGGAAGGCCAAAAATAGATTGAATGTCATTCACAAACATATAATCCGAGGCTCCTGCCTGATGGAGTAAAGTGGTAGGAGGCTGTATGTAAAGATTGAAACAAAACGGAGAAAGGGACAATCCTGCGAGACGCCGCATCGTGCCGTCATGGCTCCTGATCAAAATTGGTGGAAGACTTCTGGCCGATCTCTTCCCTCTAGACTTGATTCAATCTATTTCAGCACTGGGATTGTGAGAAGGATCTTACAGTCACAGTCAACGGTGTCAGAAGCAGCTGACAGATCTAATAAAATCCTCACCCTGACACACCTCCATCAACAAGACACCAAAGGCTGTACAGACGTGAGACAGTCACTAACTTGGTGCTGTGACCGGGGTGGAAGCCGGCTAGGGAGGTATCCAGTAGCTTGGTGGCCTCAGAAGATTTTTGTAGCTGACTAAAGCCAGGGTTTCATAAATGTATACACAGAACTTGCTGTAAAGGCCATTGCTTACAATATACATCTGTTATTTCAGCGCCAAGATGCCCCGTTGCTGGGGTGAACGTGCGCTTTACAAATACACGTTATGTTATGTTATGCTATCAGCTGATATATTTTTAGAAGTTGTCTTTTGTAATGAATGGTTTGCCTCCATTTCTACAAAACATTTTGAATGGATATGAAGCCTTTCAAATCCACTCTAGAGGGTCAGACTCGCTTGGTTAAATGACTGGCTTTTAGTAAAAAAATATTCCAGAACTGTTTTTAGCACCCAGTCTCCTCTGATAAGTATGTCAGATCATGTGTGGAGACCGAACTCAGAATATATTCGTTTCTAGAGAACATCATGACATGAAACAATAGCTAGCAATTCATCAGTTCTCATACCAGCTTGAAGGTAACAAGACTTGAAATGACCTGGACTCAAGTAGTGAAATATCTCTCCAATAACAAAGCGAACTACTGTAGATGACATATTACATGTCTACGTATTCTGGGTTCACAGGGTTATAAGGTCCCTCCATAAACTTTTTCAGTTATTTTGCATTTCAATTTAAAGAAACTTGACTATGGGTCATTATTTTTTTTATTTTTTAACGTTTGTATGAATGTTTTTATTTGTTTTGATGTTTTTATTTTTTGTTTATGGAAAGCATGTTTTGCATGACATGTTCTGTATTGTATTTTAAACGCTGTTTGTGTACATCTCCGTGTTGTCTGTATGGGCAAAAATGTCTAATACACGATTTAGAAATTGAATTGAATATCCTAAATATTTCGCAAGTATTAAAAAAGTTATTTTGAAAGGCATATTCTCCCTGCTTACAGATAGAAAGCTAATCTGAACTGAAATCGGGTGCAAATGGTGTTTGCACCCGGTTGCGTACTATGAGTCGGTGCTAACTGTGCTTCTACCTGTGGCTTATGGTCATGTAAAGTCCTCCAGATACTTCCTGGTTTAGCTTGTGCAGACAAATCACTGTAGAAAGTAGAATACTGTGCAGCAAAAGCAATTGATAAAACCGTTCCCACGCGTAATTCATAATTTTGCGGTAGGAAATACGGAATTGAGAGCAAAAAACACTTGGGGTAACACAGCTATCATGCAAAACATTCTTCCCCTGAGCAATATGTAGATATGATAGCTCCATGAAACTTAAGATGAGACCATTGGGGTAGAGGTTAGGTGCTAAAGTTACCAGGAAAACTAACAAAATACCAAGGAATGGTATGACCAAGAATTTACTAGCAAATGTAGACATTCTAGGATTTGATTCTCTCTCAAGCGAAACTGTTTGGCCACAACCTCGAGCGACCACTTCAATGGGTCACGATTGAGACAATTCAATACAATCGCTAACAAAAGTCAACCAGCTAGCCATGCAATACACCAATATGTGTTTTTAACTTACCAGGGTTATGAGCTATGGGAGATAGTCTAAAGGGGACCTTTCTTCTACAATGGATGCACAAAACAAAGAATACTTGTATAATTCTTTGTGATTTTCTCAAAAACTGTTGCTCGAAATTAATTTTGTTTTATTTAAAATTCATAAAAGTAAATTTAATTATGTGATAATGATTTGAAATGCAATTTGTAAGAACTTTTGAGTTAGAAATACTCTTTGCCTGAAATTCTTGTTCTTGCATCCCATTTCTCCTTTAAAACCATCCATTTGCTTGACGGACACGACATTGAGTCAAATAATCGGCCTACAATTGTATCACATTCCCTACATCATCTACCACCACATTGTCATGGTAAGTATATTATTTTTATTATTGTTGTTTTTATTACTATCATTATTATTATTATTGCCTTTATTTACATCGTCTTCCTAATGGAATTACCTGTTATGTTCGTCTATGAAACTTAACTATATTTACCTTGTTACGTAGTAGTTAGGCCAATGTAATGTATGCATTATAACTGACATGCAATTTAATGTATGTGATATTGATGACCATGGACCTGCCAAATTTATCCAGAAAAATTGCAGCAGTGAGATGTTAGCCGCCAAACTCATAATTCTGGTGCGTGCGGTTACACTAGTAGCGGCACATACCGGACATCCAAGGAGAGCAGCACTTTCGTCCCCCTGGAGCAGCCATACGTGGGATCACCAAGACCTGGAATCAAATATACACTTTGCACCAGCAGAAGATCTGGGCTGTTTTAAAGCAACTTCACCAAGCTTTGAAGTATTAATTCTGGAATTTACTTCCTAACTCTTACAAACTTTGGTATAGTTTACTGAGGCTGCATAAGAACTCTATCTTGAAAGGGCTGTGAGAAGTACTGTGAGGTTGGTTGGTGGGCTAATGCCTCCTGTAGGATGCGCTTTATTTGTGCTATGTATGCTAGGATAGCTTACAAGGCCCTCATTACAAGTCGGCGTATTTCATCCGGCTCGACAAGTCCAGGTGAAAGTCCACAACTCGGAATTACAATTCTGTCCAAGACCAGAATTATAAGGGCCTCAAGCTGTGGACCTAATATTTTCAAGATGCTCACAGTCATATTGCTTCCTGCCTGGAAGAGGCGTCTAGAGAAGATACATAACATCTGAAAATCCAACAGACTGTACGATGCCACCAATTTTAGTTCTAGTGTTTGTGCTCCAGTTCCCTGAAGTAGAATCTTCAGAGCAGGTATATCATTATCATCGCTCGTCTGTCTCTTGGTACTGGCGCCTTGTGTATTCCAGGTGTGGGTTCCATTATCTGCTGCCATTGTAAATACTCTTAGCATCTGCTCCACATGCACATTAAGAGCATCGCAGCCGTCTTGTGCGTTCCTGAAATGTTCATATTGCAAGGAACGAATATCCAGCAGCTTAGGTTGACGGTCCATGCCTCATGGAGTGTGGCAGACATTTTGGGAGTAGGAATTCTATCAATGTTTTAATTTTTAGCTATGTCCAGCATGCATATCAGTAATGCACACACAATTTAAAATATAAAATACATTTTATCAGAAGTTTTTCCTCACATAATTTCATTTTCAACAGGTAGTCTAACTCTTTGCTTGGCACACAATAAATCTTTGGAGAAAAAAAACAGCCATAGATTACTTCAGTGACAGCGGTCACAACTCCACCATTAGATCCGGGAATGTGTATTTTTATTATATTGGTGTCAGTCTTGTGATCCTACACATTAAAACAGTAATGTAGAGGAACGTCTATGGCACACACGCCTTTTGCAATAATAGCACTGATAGTTCAGTTATTTCATCAGCATCCTGGACTGTTATTGGGCATATTGTAACGTTGACTTTATTATTTGCCTAAATACCGTCTGATCATCATCTCTATGGCAGGATGCAGCAGCTAGATACACCGGCAAAGTTTTTTTACTACCAAGCTGGACTTGCCATACCATGGGAGCTTTGGAAAGCGGTATCTGAATAGTGTAGATGCCACTGAGTCATGAAGATAGGGAATGTCTTACAATGTCATTTCTTTTGTAATCTCTTCAATCAGAGGGTTAAGATGTATTTAGAAATTAGCTTCCTTCTTGGGCTCTCAAAGATGGGGTGATTTTAATGGAGCAAATTCTAATTGAAACTGTGCTTCAAAGGATGCTTAGCATGGTCTTTGAAATATGCCCTTTTTATAATAAAGTATTTTTAATATTGTATTATTTAGTAAGGATGCAAAATAAGTGAATGCAGCTGTAGACACAAACTCAACATACATAAAGTATAAACCACATACGTCCTCCCGAGGGACAGGACACATTTAAGCCAGTTCCATAGCTTAAAAAAACTCTTACTCAGGACAATACTAGTCAATGCCTGCATTTTACCCCTGGACCTCCAGATGTAGCCCAGCACACCCACATATACTGCCGACAGGGAGAGAAAACAACACAAATCTCTAAAGACAATGAACAACACAAGGAACATAATGGGATGTGAAAAGTCAGATGTTAACCACTTCTTCAACAGCAGAAAATGGAAGCGTTGGACAATGGACAATTACATTATTTAGATTAGAGTCTGCGTGCAGTTTACGAGTTTTGTGGATGCAATATTTAGAGGTCAATTGAAGATGTCCTGGAATTGTGGGTGATGTGGACCCATCATGGGAGGAAATGGTGTCTTCAGCAACACCACTGAATCACCATAAGATTGGGGTTGGGGGTATGTCAGTCAGTGAAGAGAGGGGAGAAAAGGTCTAGTCAAGTGTGCATTGTTGTGAGAAGAGAGGAGAATAGGAATAAAAAACAAAAATAACAGGGTGTTTATTTTCTTGAACTTGAAGTATTGTACATTTTGCTCCCTAAAAGGCTTTTCGGATATTGGTAAGTCATGTGATGCAAAGGGCAGATCACCAAGGTATGTCATGAGTCACATCATAGAATTGTACTAATGATAAAAAGAGAAGAAATTGAATGTTCCAGAGGTGACGATAGTAATGTCCCCATTGAGGATGCGTGAAAGTTGGGAGTCGACAGCAATCTACGACGAGAGACAGGATCGTCCACGCAGTGCTCCGTTGAGTGTCGTCAAGGTTCAAGATCTAGAGCGTCAAGTCATGGTGCAATCTGGACTCCCACATACAATCATTACGAAGAAGACTTTGGTGAGTTGTATAAGGATTAGAACGAGAGGTTGTGTGTTGCTTGAAGTATTGAAAGACACAAATAGCAGCGATCAGGAGTTTTTGCAACAGTACAGTTTAATTCTATGTGATACATAAAAGTTTAAATGATAATAAAATTGGACCCTTGTTCCAAGTGACAGGTTTGCTTATTACTGATCATGAGATGGAAATAAATCTATTGGAACTTTTCCTTCATGTTTGCGATGATATAATTTGAGAACATTGCTGGGAAATGTACAGAAAATTTGGTTGAGGAAGGGTGCGTTACCCAATTAACTTAAAGTACTTTAGGGTAGAAATTAACTTAAAGTACTTTAGGGTAGAAATTAACTTAAAGTACTTTAGGGTCGAAATTAACTTAAAGTACTTTAGGGTCGAAATTAACTTAAAGTTCTTTAGGGTAGAAATTAACTTAAAGTACTTTAGGGTAGAAATTAACTTAAAGTACTTTAGGGTAGAAATTATCTTAAAGTACTTTAGGGTAGAAATTAACTTAAAGTACTTTAGGATAGAAATTAACTTAAAGTACTTTAGGGTAGAAATTAACTTAAAGTTCTTTAGGGTAGAAATTAACTTAAAGTACTTTAGGGTAGAAATTAACTTAAAGTACTTAAGGGTAGAAATTAACTTAAAGTACTTTAGGCTAGAAATTAACTTAAAGTACTTTAAGTAGAAATTAACTTAAAGTTCTTTAGGGTAGAAATTAACTTAAAGTACTTAAGGGTAGAAATTAACTTAAAGTACTTTAGGGTAGAAATTAACTTAAAGTACTTTAGGGTACAAATTAACTTAAAGTTCTTTAGGGTAGAAATTAACTTAAAGTACTTTAGGGTACAAATTAACTTAAAGTACTTTAGGGTAGAAATTAACTTAAAGTACTTTAGGGTACAAATTAACTTAAAGTACTTTAACGCAGATATAAGCGTGAGAAGGGGTTACAAGATGTAGTGGAAAAAGTGCTGCTGGATTTAATAAAGGAGATAATTCTGATATTGTTGCAGACTTGCATCCTTTACCTGAAAGCAGGTAAATTAGCGCGCATGTCCACAGGTGCGTCAATGTTCTATGCCTTTGATCTGCGATGTAAATGAAAAAAACGGATTACGTCCGTCTTGGGGGCATGGTGGGACGTGATCACAATGTATGAAAAAATTGAAAACCTGGCCACCACTTTGCTAAGGCTGCTATTTATTTAAGCAGGCTGAGGAGCAGTGCATTTAGTCGCTGCACCTTACTACATCACTTTGTATTTTTTTTGCACATTTATACAACCATTTCAGTATTCAATGGAGCATTCAAAAGATGCATTCTTACATTTCCAGGTTTTCTATTTTTTCATACTTTGATCTGCGATGATCATAATGGCAAACCAATCAGAATAGAGCTACTTCCATCGCTCCCCACAGCCAGCTCCAGCTCAAAGGAATGCCATTTGGAGTCGCTTCTGCCTCCAAAGGGCAATGGACCGTCTTTTAAAAACATGCAGGGAAAGGTTAAATGCTTCAAAGATGATATTTTGGTGTTCACAAAGGAGGAGGTTTCACATAAAAAAGCTTTATGCGAAGTTTGAGAAATCTTGTAACAAAAAGGCTTAACACTGAAAGCAGAGCCATGTACGAAGCTTAAACAAGAATTGAACAATTGAGGTCATGCTGTTTCCAATAATGGAATAAAGCCAAAGCAAAGGTTGGAGGGGCTACACATCACGCGCCATCTCCAAATAATGAAAAAAGATCCTTTTTTTGCAGCTCATGAATATTACAGTACATTTTTGGAGCTTTGCTGATGTTAGAGAGGAAACGCGCAGACTGTTAGGTAAGGGGCTCTGTTATCTATGGAGAAACGAGAAGGAATGTGGCTTCACCAAGATCCAGGAAGTGGGGTTTGCAAACCATTTTCATGGGTGAAAATGTTCACAATAATGGTAAATGCTATAGCCTATTGTGCGAATGGTGTCTTCTCGAGTGGCTGGAAGCACTGTAACGAGGCGATTGTGTCGCGCACGGTGAATAAAGCTGAACTAGTGTGGTCACTAATGGAGTGCTCGTCAGGGATTTGTGAATGTGTAGTGTGTAATTGTAGGCGTTATGGATCGATTTACAAAAGCATTTTGTGAGTAAGGGGAGTAGTTCTGCAGGAGTTTCACTTACTCCTGCGCGCCTTTGTGAATCAGCCCTGAAACGTCCTATTCCTTCTTAGTCAAAGAGCAAAGATGGCAGAGCCCTCCCAATCTGTGCTAATTTGAAGAGAACATTGCCTGCATATTCTCATATTCCCATTTTAGATGTCTGAGTCCAATTCATAAAGGCATTTAGGACTTTGTAACAGAGTACTGCACAGTACGGTTAACAAACCATTGGTAGGTATTTCCTCAGCTGGTGGCTTCAATGGCTCTCTTATCCTGCTGAGGCTTGTGCCTGTCTGTGTCAAGCACAAAGGATGTGACCAAGATCATGTGTGATGTTTGTGATGCTGGCCTCATGGGAGGCATGTTGTGTTATCAGAGGTGGACAATCGACGCGCTGTGGGAGAAGCTGTTTCAGAATGGACTTGCGAGGTGATGAAAGCAGATATGGAGGTCCAACTCATGCAACCGGTAAGGAGTCTATGAGGAATTGGAATGTGTCCACTGGATTATTTTACATGGAAGAGAAGGAAAGGTGTTGACAATAGCAGGAACGGGTGTCCGTCTGCAAGGAGTCAAGTGCATGATAATGGGGTGTGCAAACGTTGGGCGCTACAGAATATTGTCTTCATGAAACTGTTAAGCAAAACCAATTCTGGACTAGAACCTCGAAACACAGGCGTGAAACTGTGAACTGTGTATGTGCAATGATATGTAGGAATGTTGCAAACATAGCCATTGACTATGGCCATTTGACCTACAGCCGGATCTGGTGGCTTAGTGGACTAATGCGTCCACTATAGGGGTCTGTGTTCACCCTCCTGGTTACAGGTTAAAATCCCAACAGGTCCACTCAACCTTTCATCCTTCTGAGGTAGATAAAATGAGCACCATTGAGTTGGGTACCAATAAACATCTGTTATTCAGTGGCAAGGTACCATTGGGTGAACGTGTGCTTTACAAATATTTATAATATGACCTGTGTCAACCTCTCGGGTCTCAGAAGGTGGGAGAAGTGATCATGGCCTTCAGGAAACATATGTTCAGGGCACAGAAGTCACACAGAGAAGCAGATGACGTAATCTAGAGCGAGAACTATTTGTGCCAACTCTCAATAATAGATTTGCTTGTAGAATATGGTTTGGATGATGTTTAGTGGGCAAGTCACCCCCTCCTGAAGGGGTTCACCTGTATCAGCTAGTGAGATAAAATCCAAGGAAAACCTGATTATTTTCTCATCTCATGAAAATTGCAATCGACTGACCCTAGGAGCGTGCTTGTTGTAGTCTCGGATCACCTGAACGGTTATGATTCAACGTCTGCTGCTTGGGAAGGCAAATTTGAATTAGATAACCAACCACAGAGACTCAATAGACACATTTTAGTAGATGATCTCTTTCCCCCAAAGAGAGGCAGAGCAGATAGGGCAATTGTGGGAATTGAACAAAGGCTCTTCCACTATAGATGGGAAACCTTAAAAGCTTACATTTGGGGTTAGCTAATCAATACACTATTAGAAAGAAGAGAACCGAGGCCTTGGCTAATTTAAGATAGGAAAAAGAGGTTCAAAATGCACACATCTTTGTTCATCTAAACACCTACTAAAAGAATGTGAGATCAGTTGTGATGGAATAAAAATAAAAATATCGGGAAGCTGAAGCCACAGCATGACTTAAAGCTTTAAAAAAGGCTTAAGGAAATACTAAGATTGTCTGGCTTCTTGCTCAGCAGTCAACGTTCAAACAGAAACAGTCAAATTAGCAAGATCACCAACCCTGAAAACATGTAACGGTATCAGGGTAGAGCTTGGAAAGCCTTTTTGCAATACTCTAAATGGGTGATATCTCTAAGAGTAATGACGGATATGATTGAACTATAAGAAATTATCAGAAATGATTAAAAAAAAGAATTTCCATCATGGTGCCCAATAGCACTGTGCCTTGTGGGGCAAAGCAATATTATGAATGATGTCAGTGGCCCCTCAGGATGCATTCTTCCTCCAGACCCTGCCTGTAATCTTAGCTCAGCTTCATCAACAGGAGGCGTCTTTTATATGGGGATGAAGAGTGAGGCGAAGGCAAATCAGTCGACTAAACTTAACACGGACCCTCGATGAAGGCAGACACGCTCTCCTGAAGATGGAAACTTGTTTTCTCACAGCTGTTGTGCAATATACAGAGGGGGCTCTTTCTGGCAGAAAATGGTCTATAGAACTGTCCAATCTTTAGTCAAATGGCAGGGGAGGATGGCTATTAGGGATAGCTAAGAATCAAAGCACTAAGTGTTTTACAAAAGTCCGGTCATTGTTCTCAAAGGCCTCTCCTGGGTTCCTCCTGGTTTACATGTCACGTGAAGTGGAGTAATCCTGGAGGCCAGACCCTCGAGAGAGAAATAACGGGATTACAGCAGAAAGAGGAGTTTCTGCCTTGCATGTCGCTGATCACAATCGTGTGTCATTGTATGCTAGTTATAGCCGCTGCATGTGAGCATGCCCGCCCTATGCCAGATTGCCTGTCCTAAGACATGGGTGCCAGAAGTGGTGGGGTGGGTGGAGTGGGTGTGGGGGGGAGTGCAGGCGGGGGAGCGCGGGGGAAGTTTAATAATAATTTTATATAAGGAAGACTTACCTGAAGCTGCCGACCCCTTCTGTGTCGCGCCTCGGTATTCTTCTTCCTGGTCGCATCACAGACTTCCTGTGCAATCCCGACGTTGCTCTCATGCAATGAGAGCAGCTCAGGGATTGGGCTGAGCGGGTTGCTTTGACACTCCACTCAGGACAGGGAATCTGTGCTGTTTCTCCAACCCTGCTGTTCAATACAGCCGGGTTGTAGAAACCTAAGTGGGCATGTCAGTTTGGCCGGCCTGGGACGTCCAGCCAAACACACATGTGCACCAAGATGTGCACAAACCAGTCCTCCTCCCATCGTCCCGGCCCGCCCTACATACTCTGGCTCGGCCAGTAGGGGAAAAATAAAACAATGACAGAATAGCGTTTTACTTTTCAC
Organism: Triturus cristatus; assembly: GCF_964204655.1. Taxonomy (NCBI): domain Eukaryota; kingdom Metazoa; phylum Chordata; class Amphibia; order Caudata; family Salamandridae; genus Triturus; species Triturus cristatus. The sequence goes on from NC_140593.1 coordinate 1,194,835,547, forward strand.
CTGCTGCCTCTGAGCCAGTGGGCCAACGCTCCTCCGCCATTGGCAAAAAAAATCCATGGACATACATATACATTTGCAAGGCATACATATGGGCTGCACACACAACCTGGCACATGTACAAACATGCACAGAGACATAGGCACACACTGACACATACTTATACGTTCCATCATTTAGTTTCTGACAAATGCACACTCACTCACCATTGGCAGGGAAAATCCCTCACATGAGCTAGACAAACCTGCAAGCTCATGAGGTTTCTCCCTTTTACTGGACTGAGACCACAATTATTATAACTTCACACACACATATATATATATATATAAAAACATATATCCTCCTGGTTCTGCCAAACCAGCGGTGGTGCTGTGCGTGACAGCGCTTCGCCGCGCGCTGTTAAACATGAAAAATACAGCTCCAAAATGGCAATATCTATGGTAATAATTGGATCCCACAGCACTCCGGTGCAGTTATAAGGTGATTTAATTTTTTCTACGGCAGTAGCACAAACGCCAACGCGTTTCGGTGCATGACCAAGGTGCATGTTATGCCGTATTTTCCATCTATATATATATTCATGTTTATTAGAAAGCTCAAACTTCAGAAATATCACCATCAAAAACCAAAGAAAGGTGCAGATTTGAAAACACAAACAGTTTTGGGAAATGAAGGTAACAATTTAGCAGCCTCGGAAGCCGAAGTATTGCGCGATTTACATATGTTAGAACAGGATTTGAATGAAATGGAGGACATTTCCACTCAAACAATTATGGAAATGCAGGCTATTAATACCAATACAACTCCATTAACAAAGTTCAAACCAAAATCCATGTTCGTGCCGATGATGCCGAGGGATTCTGTGGATACCTTTCATGACATTGTCACGACAGAAGTGAAAAAACTGCACTTCAGAGTCCAAAGGGAACACAGAAACCAAGCAGCACAGCATCGCAGATACCGACAATTGATAGACAAACTGCCTAAAAATGACTCTACTGCAGTGCGCAATTCTGACAAGGGAGGAAATGTAGTGATTTGGCCTCTCAAGCAATATCAAGAAGAGGCCATGCGACAGCTATCAGATCGGGACTGCTGCAGAATGAGCAATAGACAAACGACCAACACTGTTCAGAACCAACTCCACTCTAAACTGCTTGCCTGGAAAAGGATGGGTTTGATTAATCAGGACGAATTAAAAAATTTTAAAAATGATTACCCCACGTTACCCATAATGTACCTGATACCAAAAGTGAACAAAAATCCTTTGTGTCCTCAGGTAGACCGATAATATCGGCCACGCAGAGCCTGTTGGAAAATGTGTCGGTGTACATAGACTCATTCCTTCAATCTCATGTCGAACGTTACCGTCATTTATCAGAGACACTACAGACTTTTTACAACAAATGTCGAATTTTATATGGCAGGATGAGTATTTACTCATTGCATTGGATGTGTCGAACTTATATACATCCATACAACATGAGGAGGGGATAAGAGCCATGGAGTTTTATTTGAGCACGAGACCTATCGAGTACTATGCGCACAACAAGATGTTAGTAGATCTCACAAGGTTCTCTTTGGAGAACAATTATTTTCTGTTCAATCAACAGAGGCGTAGCAATGGGGGCGGGTTTTTCCCCTAGCTACGCCTGCTTACATATGGGTTACTGGGAGAGGATGGACTTAACAACCAAATACACAGAGATCATAACCAATAACATAGTGAGGTCGGTCCGTACCATGGACGACCTTTTTGTGGTCTGGCGTGGGGGCAAATCCAGTGCAGAAAAGCTTATTGCCGAACTTAACATCAATGAATATAACTCACACTTTACTCATGACATTAGCAATTGCTCTGTTACTTTCCTTGATGTTGAAATATTTGTTGCTAACGGGAGGCTAGCAACAAGGCTCCGCCGCAAGCCAACAGCTGGCATCACTATACTCCATTCTACCAGCTTCCACCCCAAGCATCCCATCTGTAGCATCCCCTACGGGGAGATGCTACGGATTTGCCGAATTTGCAGTAGGGAGGAGGACCTGGTAAAAGCACAACAGGAGTGTAGAAATAGATTCTTAGAAAGGGGCTACACAAGCGAACTAATAGACGAGGCAATTAAACGCACTAGACAGTCATCTCGACAGGACTTATAAGAGAAACCACCACGAGATAAGACTGTAAGTAAAGACAGGGCAGAGCAAACCAGCCTGAATCCAAGACTTATCTTGACTTATAACAGACAAAAAGATGGTCTGCTTAAAATTATTAAGAAGAATTGGCACTTGATTGTCAATGACCCCATTTTGGGTAAGAATATAGCACATACACCCACCATTACCCACAGAAGGGCACCCAGCACCAGAGATTTGCATACTTGGCTAAAGACATTAAGGGCTGTGGCTATATGGTATTGTGTAGGTAGGGCATCTAACACAAGAGAGATCTGACTGATTAGAGATTATAGCTTTATGAAAATCTTTCAACTGATGTAACTAAAAGATACCCTGTAAATAATGCATTATTTCTACTTTTTCCTTCGTATGTAGCTTCCTTTCTTTACTTAGAATTGGTTTTCCACTTTGTTCTAGCTATCGAGAAGTTCCTATAGGCCTTCCAAGGTATGCGGAATATATATTTATCTAACACATTTTGCACTTTATAATTTATTTAAACATCAGAATGATCAATTAAATTTATGTATGTTAAACACAAAATTGATGGTACTTTTAAATAAACAGGTTTTACTGTTAAAAAGAGAGGCAAACCCCAGTGGAATTGAGAGCGGGTGTGTGATGTGACCTAATTCCGAATTAAAGGTTGGTCATATATTCCAAAAGGATTTTGTTGGAATTAGCCACATCCTAGTGGTTGGATTTTAACAGATTTACACACACGCCGCAAAATAATAAATAATTATATATTGGATTTAGCCTGAGAGATATTAATCAAAAGGAAGTTTGCCATGTATAATCAATGTGAAATTTGTGCGTAATTTGCACATTTGAAATTTGTTCGTCACATATGTTTATTGTGAAAGCTTTGGCGCAATTTGTACAATTGAAATGGATGGACTCAAATCCTCCAAATAACTTGTTTTATGTATCTCTGACAAAAAATCAGGTCAGATGTCATTAACTTTTTATTCTATTTGTGAGATTTGCACAGTATTAAACTGTTATGTTTTTATTTGTAAATAATATGTTATGTAGAGTTGCACATAATGTCTGACCAATTGGGGTCATGTTTACAAATGAAATTATTGCAGAATTTTGCACAGTATTATAAAGTTGAGAACGTGAACAATTGAGGTTAACCAATTGTGGAAACGAAGCACAGAGAAACAAACAAATGTTTAGTCTGTTTTCAGTTCCTATCAAAGCACTGGTGCACTTTAAATTGTGGGGGAATCATGGGTATGTCATGTAAATAAGGCCTCAAGGGGCTGAAACGCGTAATGGTGGCAGGAGCACGAAAATAAACAATTTGCACGCAGAAAGTGGTGTCCGTTCCTTACTGATTTCGGTGGCAGGGAATCGAGAAGTAAAGCTATGGTGGATATATTTATATATAATTTTTACATCAGAGTACCTAGGTTTGAAAACAACCAAGGGCTTGATTTAGATCTCGGCGGACGGGTGACAGATATCCCGTCTGCCGAAATATAAATCCCATAGGATGTAAAGGGATTTATATTTCGGCTCATGGTATATCTGTCACCGTTGTGACGGAGTACTCGTCTGCCGAGATCTAAATCAGGCCCTCAATAATTACATGACTGCAGTGTGCACACGGTGGCCTAATTAGCTGTAGTCCTAGAGTTGAAGATTTGTTGAGATGAAAACATTTGGAATCATTGTTCCAGAGGTGCTAGAACAATTTTCAGAGTGATGGTGCTGCCATCAATGTTACATCACTGAAGTCATAGAGAATAGCACAAAGAATAGGTATAGCAAATAAGCCACGCCCATTCGGCAGGAGAGTGGTAAGGGAGTGGGTATGTAGCAGGTGCTGCAATCTGGAATGGACTGTCTCACATCTATTACAGACAGCACATTTTCCATTCGCACTGACAAGCAGTTTTACTGATAAAGCTATAGAGCACAAGTGATGTGTGAAAATGAGGTTTCAACAAATATTTATCATTTGCACATCATCAAGTAAAGTGTCTTTATTTGCTTTGAGCCCACTAAGATCTTTGTTTTCACCACACTTCAAAATCAGAAAATAAATGACCTTCATTTGTGCTTTCCTAACTGGTGATATATTTTGAAATATGTGTACATTTCATTAGCAGGTATTTGCATTTTTTTGTGTGTTAGAAAAAACCTGACATCCTACAGCCTTTCTTTTCACATTGTTTGTACCCCAGCAAGACTATCCGTTAGTTTGACTAACAAAACCCTCTAACTTTGCAGTTAAAGAAAGAAAAGTAAACATAGCTCTCCGTCTTAAAAGAATAAGCAGCGGTGTGTCAAATGGCTTTTGGCCTCTGTCTATGAAGGCAGCACCAATATGTCAAGATAAAAACCACATTTGAAGGCGTCTTTATTGCTCATTCTCCTTCTGAACTCCATCGTGGTTATTTTGTGGGTGCTGCAGCACCCCTGCACTCCTACTTCCAGCACTTATGCATTGTTCTGTATATAATTAATTGATCAGCTACCTAACTCTACTCCAGTCTTCTCCATTCCACTCCACTCCAAACTACCCCAGTACAATTTACCCTACTCCATTACAGTTTACCCCACTCCACTGCAAACTCCACTGCAACCTATCCAACTCATCTCCACTCAAATCTACCCCACTCCACTCCAATTTACCACACTCCATTCCAATTTACCACACTACACTCCAATCTGCCACACTCCACCACAATCTACCCCACTCCAATGCCCCCACAATCTACCCCACTCCAATTTACCACTCTCCGCTCCAATCTGTCACACTCCACTACAATCTACCCCACTCTAATGCCCCACAATCTACCACACCCCACCCACTCCAATCTGCCACACTCCAGTCTACCCAATATACCCCACTCCACCCAAATCTATCCCACTCCACTTCACTCCAATCCACCTCACTCCAATTTACCACACTTCACTCCAATCTAACCTACTCCGCCCCATTATACCCTATTTCAATATACCCCCTCCATTTTACTCCACCCCAATTTAACCCACTCCAATCGACCCCTCCCTTATCTGCCCCACCCCAATCTACCCTTATTTATCCCACACCAAACTACTCCACTCTAATCTACCCCACTCTAAATTAATCTACCGCACTTCACTCCATTCTACCCCAACCCACTCCACTACAATCCAATTTACCCCACTCCACTACAATCTACCCCACTACAATCTACCCACTCCAATCTACCCCAATCTGCTCCACTCCAGTCTACCCCACACAATTCCACTCTGCTCCACTCCAGCCTATCCAACTCCACTCAATCTAACCCGATCAACCCAACTCCACTCTAATCAACCCCTCTCCACACCAATCTACTGCACTCCACTCAAATCTACCCAACTCTGTTCCAACCTACCCCACTAGAATATATTCCAATCTACTCCACTCCACTCCAACCTACCGCACTACAATATACTCCAGTTTTCCCGACTCCAATGTACCTCAGTCCAATCCACTCCACTCCAATCTACCTGACTCCACTCCAATCTACTCTACTCCACTCCATCCCACTCCACTCCAATCTATCCCAGTCCACTTTACCCCAGTCCATTCTAATTTACCCCACTTCACTCCAAACTCCACTGCAATGTATCCAACTCCTCTCCACTGCTATCCACCCCACTCCAATCTACCCCACTCTACCACAATCTACCCCACTCCAATCTACCACAATCTTCCGACTCCAATCTACCACAATTCACCCCACTCCACTCCAATCTACCCCACTCCACTCTAATTTACCACACTCCACTCTACCATACTGCCCTCCACTCCATCCAAATTTACCCCACTCCATTTCATGCCAATCTACCCTTCTCCAATCTACCACGCTCTACACAAATCTACTCCACTCCAATCTAACCCACTCCAACCCAATCCACCCCACTCCACCCCAATATACCCTGTTCCAAGCTAGCCCTCCCCAATCTATCCGACTCCAATCCACCCCTCCCCAGTCTACCCCACCCAATCTACCCTACCCCAATCTCCCCCATCCAAACCTACCCCTATCTACCCCACTCCAAACTACTCCAATCTACCCTATTTCATTCCACTCTACCTAATCCCCCCACTTCAATCTACCACATGCCACCCACATCTACCCAACTCCAATCTAATTTAACCCACTCCACCCAATAATCTACCCTACCCACTCCAGCCCAAACTACCCTACTCCAATCTAAAGAATCCAATCAGCCCCACTCCAATGTACCCCACTCCACTCCATCCAACTCCACTCCAATTTACTCCACTCCAATCTATCCCTCTCCAATCTACCCCACTCCAAACCACCTCATTCCAATCTATTTTAGTCCAATCTACCCACCTCCACTCCGATCTACCCCCTTCGCTCCAATCTACCCTACCATAATCCACTTGATCTATCCCACTCCAATCTACCCTACTCCACTCAAACCCACTCTACCCAAATCTACTCCATCCCACTCCAATCTACCCCACACCAATCTACTTCACTTCACTCCAATCTACCCCAATTCATTGCAATCCAATCTTCCCCAATCTACCCCACTCCAATCTTCTCCAATATATCCCACTCTACTCTACCAGAATCTATACCACTCCAATCTACCCCACTTCACTCCAATAAACCCCACTACACCCCAATCCACTCCACTTCGACCCAATCTACCCCAATTCAGTCTACCCACTCCCCCATTTCAATCTACCCCACTCCAATCTACTCCACTCAAATTTACTCCTCTTCAATCGACCCCACTCTACTCCAATCTACCCCACTCCACCCCACTCCAATCTACTCCATCCCAATCTACCCCACGCAACTCCAATCTACCTCACTCCCCCAATCTACCCCACTCCAAACTACCCCAATCTACCCCAGCTCCCTTCCATTCTAACCTAACATAATCTACCCAATCTCCCCCACTCCAATCTCACCCGACTCCACTCCAGACTACCCAACTCCATTCCAATCTTCCCCAATCCACCCCAGTCCACCCTTCCTCAATCCACCCCATTATATCCCAATCCACTCTGCCCCAATCTACCTCAAGCTACTCTACTCCAATCCAGTGGTGGCTGGTGACACTTGAAAGTGGTAGGGCGTAAAAGTCGTGGATGAGTGCTACGTCGCAATACGTTTTTGAAAAAAAAGAATGGGCAAATAGAGCATTTAAGGCAAAATTGAGAGAGCAAGAAGGTTTATAAAGCAATTGTAAATCTGTAGACTTGAAATAGTTAAACACATACCAAAATACCCCATATCCTTCTGCATTAAATATGTTCAACAGTTAGGTTACTGTAGTGTGCAAATCCGCTTTATTAGCTGTAATTAACAAGTGAGTCCTGTGAAGTGAGGCTTAGGCAGGGTGGGTAACAGAATGAACATGCACGCCCATGCCAAGTCTGCACCAAGCTGGTTTTACATCTGTCCTTGCACTGGCTCTGTGACTGTTAAGCGCTACAGTAATGCTCCAGTCCAGTGGAAAGGTTCTGCTACATTGGTCTAGACTAGAATTTAGTATCATCTAAATAGGTGAATGTGTCCATGTGTAATGTAACTTGCTCATGTAAAGTTCTCCAATACTTTCGAGTAAAATATATGCTACATAAAACTGCAAAAATTATTATATATATCTTTTCAATAGTTCGACTTCCTGTGTTTACCCCGTGCATTACTGGTTGACACGTGGTGCACCATTGCATTCGCATCTGTAGCAGAGCGACTGCAATGGAAAGAGGAGTCCAACAGCTACTACAATCGGATCTATTCTATAAAAGTGCCAATTTCGAAATGCGGACAGTGCATTGTGAGGTAAACACATGCACAACCTTGGACAACTATAACATCTTTTAGACTTTCGAAAGCTCACTAAATCAGCTTTTGAGACAGTAATTGAGCATTAGGGCGCTGCCAAAGGCTTTCTCGTCACATCATATAAGCGCCACAACCCACAGTACTACCTACTTTTGAATGTACCAAGTTCAAATTGTGGCCATGGCTCATAAGTCATAATCATGTAATTTCGGGCAAATTGCTTTCCCTCTATGCTTAAAAAGGAAAAAATGTACTGTAGCCTTCTTTGCACCGTGACTAAGCCATGGAGGGTTTCAAGACCCACATTTTGACTTTGATACATGGGCTGACAACCGGTATCGTAGTTTACAATGCAGGTCATTCATCCTGAGCGTTACATAACATCTTGGGGCCCACAAGCAGGGCTCTCCTGATTTCTAGGTTCATTGTACCTGACGGTTCTCACACCACACAGACAAATTAAGCACAATGGAACTGGGGGCAAAATTACCAAAGGTGCGACAATGAGCCTGTAGTTTTAATCAAGGTTTCCCACTCAACCAATTGAGTGATCCAGTGCACTCCACTTCTCACGAAGCTGACAAAATTGGCGACGCGTTTAAACTTATTTAACAAACTTCAATTTATTAAAGTCTAAAAAGACGAAATCGCCTCGCCACCTTTCATGAATCATGACATCTGTGAAATGGAACACATTCTAGCCGGATTATTCATGTCACACATAAATCAGCATGGGTCAAGGCACGCCATTTCTTTGACGAAGATAGCACAGGTGCACGTAGTTGTATAACATAAAACACAAGTGCTCTCACCCCAGCCGGGCAGTAATCCGCTGCGACTGCAGTATATACTTTGCACCAGTGCTGGTTTCCCTCCGGAACAGCCAACGTGAACACCTGCTGCGCGCTGATTATCCCGGAAATTAAATCAGAGTTGTGTAGATGAACTCTTCCACAGCCCACTCCCCGAGCTTTCAACATCCAATCAGCATGAAGGGAGTGCTTCTGTTGTTGCCACCCACTTCACTTTGTCCATGTAGGCCAGCCCTGCCCCTTACCATTTATGTCACAGGCGCTCTGCTGAAAACGCCTGGGCTTCAGCATAAGCGCCCCATTGAAAAGTAAACCATTGCCGCTTCCTCCGGCCACTCCCATCATGCTGACATCACTCTCCTCGTGTGTATCTCGAGGGCGAGCAATAGCCCTCGCCCCGACCAGCACATGCGCCAGAGGACTCGTCTCTGACCTCACCCCTTCCTTCAACAAAAAAAAACTTGCATTTTTATTGGAATTAGCAGGAAGCAGTGAGCGCTTAATTTAAACCTGCTCAATGGTGTTCAACATTCTCTCTCTTCTCTCGGATGGTAGTAGGGCAACGCCCCTTTCGCCCATTAAAACCAGCCGCCACTGCTCCTATCTACACCACTTCAATCTACCCCACTCTTCTCTACCCGAATCTACTCCACTCCATTCTGCCCCACTCAACTTCAATATACTCCGCTCCATCCCAATCTAATCCACTCCAAGCTACCCCAATCTAGTCCACTACAATTTACCTCAATCTACCCCAACCCACCCCACTCAATTTTACCCCACTCCACTCTATGCCAATCTACCCCACTCCACTCTACCCTAATCTACCCCTCTCCAATCTACCCCACCCCACTCCATGCCACTAACCTTAAGCCATGCTGAGCACCAGCCACACTAGTGTACATAATGACTAAAACACATTGCCCAAGCCGATAGCGCTCGTATAGACGAGAGCTATTGGATCTGCCAATGCTTGTTTCTTCAATGGTGAGCAACCTATTCCTGATCAGCAGTTCAAAGGAGTGTCTGCTGCCTACGTAACTAGTCCCACCCACCAGCTCCACTGACGCTTCCTTCTCAGTGCCGAGGACTTAATTAGGCCAATACCGGAGCAAACACACAGCTTGAAGGCGGCTGGGATCACTGCCACCACGTCACAGTGGGCTTTAATATTTCATGAGCCAGTTTATTGTTTTCCGTCCATGTCAAGGAAGCCGGCCCCCCACCACTCGCTAGTTCCTATTTAAATTCGCTATTTTAGCTTCAGTGCTGTCTGCGGGCTCGGTTGTTATTTTAGTTTTATTTTAGTTATTGGATGTAATCAGTATTTTCGGTCATTTTCCTTTTCTGGGCTATTCTTGGTCACATGTGCCAAGGACTGTCTGCCGACAAGGTTACCAACTCCACTCACCAGCCTCACCTATGCTCCCTTCTTGATGCCCCGCAGCAGCCAGTATATACACACATACACACGCAAACACACACATACAGCCGCTGACGAAAGCAGAGCTGAAACTGGCGATATGGCTGGGTGTCAAAATCAGATAACAGTTAATGCTTAAAACCCAACAAAAGCCATTAGTTATACTTTACTGAGCTACTACAACGTGCGCCCCCACCATGCACTGCTAACGACTTCACATATTAAATCACTGATGACATGTTAAATGACATCACTGATAACCACTTAAATTACATCACTGGTGAAATCACTGATGACATCACTGATAACATCATAGTCATATACAGCATGGCGGTTCTGTGTGTACACTTGTGGGTGCATGGAATTGAACTTGCGTAAACCCTTGAGGCAGGCGTTGTTGTGCACGTTGAAAGTTATATGGTGCGCCGTTTACAATGTATTATATTTTTGTGCGCAAGTAGTACGCCATGTTAAACAACGTAAGGGCTGAGCGCACCTGATGCGGCTCGCAGAGGAATGTTTCAAAGTAAGTTGTGGCTTAAAGTCAAAGCATGTTGCAAAAAATCTGTGAGAAAAGCCAAGGTTTCTGTTGACCATAGAGAAGTTTGCACCTTAAATAAAAAGATAAGACCCGCATATCTTTTTATGCGTGGAGTCCCCTGCTCCAACTGCAGAGTCCCTGCAGTCGTAAAATTACTATTAACTCGTGGTTTGTGAATAGCCAACAAACAGTAAACATTTCACAAAAGTGTAACTTTACCTTTGTGAATCAGGCCATGTATGTCCAACACGTGGTCACACGGTATTTCCATTATGCCATTATTGGTGATACAAAACGGGTCACAGGTGTAGGGAGTTCAATTACTTCAAGTCCACAAAACCTATAGAATGCTGTCACAATGACCGGATGATGTCATCTGTGATGTCAACAGTTATGTCATTTGAGATGTCATAAGTGATGTCATCGATAATGTTATTTAAAATGTCATGAGTGATTTAATAAGTTAGGTCATAAGCAATGCATGGAAGTGGCGTGTGACATAGTTAGCTTAGTAAACTAACCTTGTGAATTTCAGTGTTTTTTCGTTTTTTAAACGTTAGTTTTTATCTAAATTCAACACCTAACTTTAACGTAACTTTATCCCTTGTATTTTTTCATGAATTTCAGTTTTTTAAAAATGTAAGGTAAGATCTTTTTACCATACTTAACTATAACATCGCTTTAATCTTTGTTTTTGCAGTGAATTTCAGTTTTTTACCATATTCAAACTTGAGCAAATGCCCAAACCCCTTGAGCGATGGCCATGTGCAGTGGGTGTTGGCCGCATGGCCTGGCCTCTGGCATCCATACCCCCACTGTGCCCAGCACTCAGCAGCGGGTGGGGCTGGAGTGCACCTTCCGCGAACCCACTGCAGGCAGCTTTTTCCCATCTGTGTGGGACCACAGGACCTTGCCTCTGGCAGGACCTGCGCTCTACCCACCCTTGCAGCCACCCAACCCCGCCGCACATGGTCTATGACTGTACGCACGGGGGGTTGGCTGCAAGGTCTAGCCTACCCCTAATCCAACTATGAGGTGCCCAATTTCCCCACTGCCCACAGCCTTCAGCAGTGTGCAGCGGTGGGTAGGCCCTGTGCCCATCCTCTGTAGGCAGCCAACCCCCACTACACACATCTTACAGCCTGCACAATGGCTTTAAATGTCTTTTTGGTACGGCAGTACTAATACCACAGCACCACAGGGCGTACCCCGTTGGGTACTGCGGTACCAGGTGCTGGTAATGTAGTACCGGTTCCATAAATAAATCATTGCTTTATTATTTGACTTGGGGGTGGTCCAAGAAAGCACCCCACAGGGGTCAAGGTGTGCCCACTCTGCTCCCTTATGGGCTTTTCCAAGCACATGGTTCAATATTGCATTCCCCGCTGATTTCTATGATTTATGGAACAACTTGTTCTCAACACAAATCTCACAAGAAGGGCCTCCATAGAAGCGGAGGTCAATATACAACCTTTTTTTAGTGCTTAGAAGCCTATTGAAGTCAGTCATTAAAATGTAGTCGGACCCTTGAAGGCATATGTTATTGTTTATCATAACACTGCTGTGGTAATATAAAATATAAAATATCCCATCCTCATCGCCAAATGTGGTAATATAAAATAAGTCCATTGAAGCCGAGGTGTAGATGAAGAAGATGGTACTTTATTGAAGATGGTAGTAATCAAGTAAGCGAGAGCCCTGTAGATTATAATGCGAGCCAGAGCCCTACCAGGAGCAGTTCCCTTGCTGCTCAGCCCATACTCTAAACTCCACTCCCTAGGCATCCCCGCACTCTGTGACCTCACCACTCATACCAACATTCTATATCATCCACACTGGCGGAGCAGCAAGGACCATGAACTAGGAAAGATGCATTGCATTGAAGATAAGATACAACTGCTTCATGAGAGGAGACGTCTTTGAAGCGCACACCGTTAACCCGCTTTGTGGTGAGATCTTTGCCATCTCTGGGCCTCAGTTTTCCATCGCAGCTAAATGACCAAATGCCACGTTTGGCATCTTCAGCCAGGGCTAGAGTTTTAGCCAACACCACTTGGCATTAAATTGGAACTGCAAGTCCCAGACTGCAATCTGCAGCACCAAACACTATTTAAATATGGGGTAGCAAATTGGATATAAACAACCTCTGCTTATATTTTAGTACTGTTTATATACAGAACCCACATGCCATTCCATGTTTTTAATTGCATTATGGTACTTGTAGTCTTGTATTTAAAATGTGTGGAATAAAACTGCCAGTAGCAACGAAGGAAAGAAAAACTCAACACTGGAGCAACTAACAACAAGAAATTCAGTCAACTGTTAAATACATTGGCACAAAACACTTGACATTATTTTTGATGTACGTTGATATGACAAGAGAGAGGGGCGCTTGCTGATGTCAAGGTGCTAAGTCTTGTGTAACACCTGTTGCCTGGTCTGACTTTTTATCCAACCCTATTGTGGGCAATTCTTTTAGCAGTTCATTCAACATTAACTGTGAGACTACAGGTCCCAGAATTCAAAATACTGCTTGACTAAAAGTCAATAATGGCTGAATGTGTCACACATTGTATAGGGTGAGTTAGCACCTACATTTTAGGAAACACACAAGCACGTTGCACTTCCACGATCAGAAGAAAAAGTCAAGCAATTGATCTTTGGATCGAGTGATACTCCCGCCACCCCCAGCCTCTGGTGGCCTGAGGAAGGATCAGTGACAAAAGATCCGAAACACAAGTATTGTGTGGACAGCATATTGTGTCAAAAATATCAAGGGCAAGAATTTCGAGTAGGGTAATGTAAATAGGTAAGTATAAACGTACTATTCTTAACTCCAGATCTATGAATCTTGAAAATATATGTATATATACTCAAGGTACATATATGTGTAGGTATATATAGTAAAACTTTACTTACCCTTAGAAAATGACCTACACGATATTCTTGTCCTCGATATTTTTGACACGACAATCTGTCCGACGATATTCGTGTCTCCGATATTTTGTCCACATTCCCAGAGGAACTCAATCCCTGTCCAGCTCCCGCCTCCACTGCTAAGAATTTGGGAACAGTATTTGACTCCACCCTCTCTTTCTCTACTCAAACTATGCAAGCCTCGTCAGTCTGTTTCGCTAAACTCAAATCTTTGAAGTTGCTGCACCTGGTCCTGGAGGCTACACAAAAAACAGTGCTTCACACCTTGGTAACCTCCTGTTTAGACTATGCTAACAGTCTTTATTTGGGCCTCCGTTCCTTTCTAATTCAAAGACTCCAGATTGTTCAAAATGCAGCAGGAAAACTGATCTGGAGAGTTCCTCTTCGGCAGTCTATATTGTCCAGTGCTTAATTTGTAAAAAAATAAATGCCAGGCTGTTGTCAGGCCACTGCTGTTTGCACCATACCGTACCCCTGCTATGCTGCCAATGATAGTAACAACACAACTATTAACCATCACACTCCTACAAGTGTGACATTTCGACTATTTCAGGCCTCTAAATCTGTAAGAATGGCTTGGGTGGCAGGGAATAGTAAATTCTGATGCATATTGAATTAGTAATAACCTGTTGTTCTGGTAGTCTCTAAATTAGCCAGACAGTGCCACCTTGTGCCAGACTGTCAAAAGTGGCGGTGTTGACAATTAAGTGCCGGTGCTGAGCACCAGAAATCACTGGCTCAAATTAAGCACTGATGTTGCCTCATCTGAAGCTGCTCTATTGGCTGCCAGTTATTAATTGTATCAAATTTAAAGCCCTTACTTTTGCGTTAAGGGCCTTTGCTGGTGAGGGCCCTTCCTATCCGAGAAACAGGCGGTGCTCGTACAAGCAATGTAGATCGCTCAGGTCAAACAACCTTCGAGTTTTTCAGGTCTCCAAGTTCCCTGGGAGGCAGATCCTTTACATTCCTAACGTCCAAACTGTGGAAGGCACTCCCGATTAAGCTCCGTAAGGCTGTCTCTGTCTCTATCTTCAAAAAAGAATTAAAAACCGTTGTTATGTCGAGCCTAGGCAGTGCGTGTGCGCTGTCTGCAAGACCTGTTGTTATCTCCTCTATCGGCTTTTGACATGCCCATGAATTGCCCTTTGTTCATAGTTGTGCCATGCATTGGGTCTGATTCTCCTGCCTTTGCGTGCTTGGGTCAGGCCCAGGCGATTTCACCCATTGTTTGCTTGCGTTGGCCATCCCAATATGTATGCCGAGGTTCCTCCTGGTCATCCTGATCTGCCTTTTTATTTTGTAGGCTATCAACATCGTTTTAGGCTTTCATGCCGTTTCACAGAGCAATGCTCTGTTCGGCACCTGCAAAGTGGCAATTTCTGTCTGGTAGCTGTTGAGCTATGCCAATAGCTCTAACTCAAAAAAAATGCGAGACCTATTGCATTTGTAATGCTTGTTTTTTATTGCACAGGCAACTTTGGATAGGCAATGATGCTGTCTGTTTTCGGTCTGAAGTGCAAGGTACCACATTACTTGGCATTTATTACTTCAGAGTTGTTTTACCTCTATTTTTCTGTTTTTATTTAATACTTTTTAATTACATCAATGTTGTCCTATGTACGCCACGTTTCCTTCACCCTTTTTTGTCTCTGTTGTTCCCCATTTCTTCTTAAAGGGGAAATCAAACAATTCATAGCGACACAGCGCCAATGTTGTAAAGTCCAAAAGGCGAGATTTCTTGGCTACGCCAATGTTTGGTTTTGATAGTGGCAAGTCTCCTCTGCACTGTTATCGCCTGCTTCAGTCTCTCTTAGCCATGGGTGCCTTGACGCTTCAGATGAAGCAGCTGTGCGCTATATAAATGTCATTTGATTGATAAAAACAGCCCCTTCTGCTTAACTTACAAGTATGGTAAGTATGAAAGCCTTGACTTATACATGCATATTGTGGGGGTGTTTCTGCCATTGTTCAGTACATAAAGAACGCACAGTTGTTATTTAGGTACCAAACTGTGCCCTAGCGTGCTACAGAGCACGCACTTGTGGCACTCACTCCCTTGATTTAGTTTTGATCTCACACAAAATCCATGTGTGCGCCAGAAATCTGACACAAGTGTGAAGTGTGTATATATTGTGTCACAGCACCGGCACTCAAATGGGATTGGATAGTTCAAATAAGGATGCTACCGCCAAAATGTGGGAGGAACGATGAAAAAAGTTGGATGTAGTAGGGACTGATAAATGGGGACAATGCTTGGCGCGGGGGACTGACATCTTTCGCTCAAAGCTGTGTATGAGGCATCTTTGGTGGGAATAAAGCTTGCCCTCCTATTCATTTCACTGCTAGCAATTACTTTTTCCCTCCTCAATGGAATGGAATTTCTAGATTTCCAATTCACAACACTACGGTAAAACTGGAAAGGACGGCAATAGACTTTGGTGGAGGGGCAATTGCGCTTAAAAGAGGTCGCTAGACATTTGTTAATTGCCAAATGGTTACAAAGGTAATTGCAGGCAGACAAACTAAATCTGCAAAGCACAAATGAGGTGAGGAACATTAAACTGAATCCCAGGGTAATGCTAGTGTAGCCTTGTGAACCCACAAGTCACAATGCAAAGTCAATAGAGGGTGCAAATTAACCATTTTCATATGCTAAACAGAGGATTTTTGAGAATCACAAATTACATTTACATAAAAAAGAAAAGTTCGCAAAATTGAGCAAAAGTATGCAAAAATACGCAGCACAAACTCAAAGTAGATGCAAATATGACGCAAACTATAGAAGGCATCCTAGAATATTTCACAATATCCCTCACTGGCACAGCTTCGGAAATATGTGTAATACTTTTTATTGATTCATTTCATTTTAACCCCTTCAGCGCGGCGCGGATTTCCGCGCCACGCTGAAGGTTCCGTGCGCGGGTGGGGCCATGACGGAACGGTTCCGTCATGCGCACAGCGCAACCGACAGGCATGACGAAACCGTTCCGTCATGCGCGTCGAACAGGTTAAAAACACAGGACAATAACTGACCGACACGTTTCGGCTGTAGCCTTCAACTGGGTCATAGTAACTCGTGTGTGCAGACTGTCCTTATACACGTGCACTATTGAAAAACAAATACAAATTTCAAAGCATAATATACAAATTACTGTGAAGTACAATTATTTTTCCTCCCTTTATATCCCATATAAATATACGTTCATGGTACGTAGATGTGTATTTAAGAATAGTAAATCTATGGTTACGTATATATTCCTCACTTCATGATATTTTGGTTCTCGATATTAATGCCAAAATATTTTTGTAGGACAATATTTCTGTCCTCATTATTCTAGCATACAGCTGCTACTGTGGCCTTGATCAAATTCTTGTGAACACCACTCAGTTTCGCACCCAAGTATCAACATGACTGTGCATTCAAGGTGCTCTCTGATTGGATGCTCAGTGTGCTTGTATTTTGTATCTCTGATTTCATTCACACAAATCCTCTTATTTTAAGTCCAAAACACTGCAGACATTTTGCCCACCTCCTTTCTTCTAGGTCTTTAAACACAACCTCTTCTCACCTGAATGTGGGAGCGCAACTACATGTTTCCTAGCTCTACAAACATACATCCATTGTAGAGCTGACACAACAATTGCCCACAGTTTTGAGTACCCAACAGTACTTTGTAGCTTGTAGTGTGTGGTGATGGCCAAGCTAAGCCTTTGCCCCTTTTTCCATATCTTAGTTCCTAGTAGGCAGCCTCTTTGGCGGCAGGATAATGTCTCTTCAATTTTGTCACCTTTTAGGAAGGGTAACATATCTATAGTAGGGATGGGTGGAACTCGTGGAGTTTCACTCCACTGAATTCCACCGAGATTCCACGCAGTTCTGCAAGTGGGCGGAATTTTGCACGTCGTGCTGATTTTTAGCACCGGGAGCTTGTCCCGCACTGTAAAATCAGTGTGAATGGCACCAAGCAGTGCACCAGAGGGCGCTGCTGCTTTCTGCTGCTTGAGTAGATTTTCTACTTCAGTAGCAGATTTTCAACGCGAACGGTCGCGACCTGCCGTGACTGTCCGTGTTGAGAAAATCCCACCATGTGGTGTTCTAGCACCCAAAAATCGCACTTTAGGGGGATACAAATTTGCGCTCGTACTCGTCAACTTAATGTTGCTGAGCCACGTGTGAGAAAAAACACAGTGGTTGGTGGATATTTGGAGGAGTGGGCAAAACTCCGTAAACTACACCGGCGGAGCGGAGTTTATTGCCCACCCCTAATCTATAGCCCTGACTTGTATAGCTCTAAGTGTAAAGTGGAGGTCTGCTTACTATGCAGTAAATGAATAGCGTGGGCACACACAATAGAGTTTGTATTATTATTGTTCTTATTTGTGAAAGAGAAACAATACATAAGTGACTAGGTTAAGATACAGACACTTGTAAATATGGCATTCACAGAGAATGGTTTCACATTTACAGCTATCATCATGACAATGTTTAGAGGTATCAGTGTTCTCAACATCATATCATTTCCCCATATTGTTCTTTGCATAAATGCAAAATAAGTAACTCAAATGTTAAACGTTCCCATCTCCTTTATATATCTGTACAATTTATTCGATCATCACCGTTATTGCATTGTGACCCCTGCAGTGGTCTATCGTGAGTGAATTCTGGAGGTTTCTTCCCTGTGCCGTCTGAGATTGAATTCATGGAGTTGGGACTTCCGTGGCCTCTGACTTTCCTACTTTTTTATGCATTAAATATGTTTGGTAAGCTCCCCATATATTTTAGGGTCTGTTCTGTTGGGCTAACAATTCATTATATGCCTCTGATTGGGTGTTACAATATAACATGCCGTTGTGCCATTCTTCGAGGATCGGTACTGGACCTCTGGCCCATCTCATCGATAACCATTGAGTCAGGATAGGACGTGGAACGAGCCCTCACGAGACGCCGAAAAATATCGACATTGACCGACATGCTGGAGGTCCTGTTGGTGGTAACCTGAGGGAATTGGAGGGCTGTCTACCCTCCGTGACCACGTCCTGGAATTTGGACCCTGAGCCTAATATATTGGACTTCTGTGTGACTTGGACTACAAGATGTTTCCGTTTCATGTACTACTGCCATGATATTTATTAATCCACTGAATTAGCACATCATAGGACTCTACTGAGTGGAAGTGCGCTCACTGAATACCAATGTCTAGCCTATCAGTATCTGTATCTACTACCACATACTCTTAACTGATATGGGAGTAATAGATAAAGAACTTTACATTAGGATATAAAGCTCATTCCAAATTCTTTAAGACCAGCTTTGTCGATCTTGAGTGTGCCTCACCTCAGATGATAGTAGGCAAACACTGCATATTCGCGAGGAGGGATAAACATGAATGAATGAATGAAACCGCATTTGTTAAGCACGTAGCTGCCCCTGGGGCATCCAAGCGCTGTGGCAGTAACAAAGAAGGACATCGCAGAACACTTAAGGGAAGAGCCAAGTGTTCAATAACTTCCGAAAGGCTAGATGGCTGGGTTCCCTCCGTAGGTGGAGGGGAAGGGAGTTCCACAGCTTAGCGGCATTATAAGCGAATAGGCGACCGTCACTTCTGGCCCTCTTGATCCTGGGAACGGCGGCCAGGTATAGATCGACTGAGCGCAGCCTTCTGTTTGCCGCATACGGCTGGACCATGGAGTAATTGATCGAAGGGCCATTTCCTGTTAACATCTTGTGGGCAATGCATATGGCCTTAAAGTTAACTCTCTCCCGAACAGGGAGCCAGTGGAGGGATTTCAAGGCGGGCTTTGCAGATTGCGGGTTCGAGATCCCCACGAGCATACTTGCAGAGCAATTTTGCACCGTTTGGAGTTTTGTGAAGGTTGAGATCGGAGCTCCGAGGTAAAGGACATTCCCGTAATCCAGGCGGGAAAGAATGAGTGCCTGAACCATAAGCTTTCTCGCCTGGAAGGGGAGAAGAGGAAGCACTTTATGGAGCATCCTGAGGATGCCGTAGCAGGAAGCCGCAACCTTCCATGCCTGGACCATCAAGCTGAGATCTTGATCCTGCCAGATACCCAGACTCTTCATCTGGGTCTTAGGGTCAGGGACGGGGCCCATGCAGGCTGGCCATAGAAAATTTGCATTGAATATTTGTTGTTGTCCTGAAGAAGGTGGTTCGACTTTGTCAATCCACAAAAATGCATCAACGCCCATTTCTGTTAAATTCGAGAAACAATGTTTTAGATGTTGAAAAAAGCTCAGATAACATAACTATTTTATTGATTCCTTCAAATTAACAAACGTTTAATAACAAATGTGTCCGTCTCATGTGTTGTCTCTCTTGTCAGTGTATTTGTGCTATTTTGTGCAATAATGTTATTATTGGATTTTAGATTGTTTTTAGATAGATGAATTTTATGTAATTGTAAAAATTGCTTTATATGGTGTGATTTATCAACAACTGATTGTCAAGGATTGTCTCGTGTGTCCCTTTAAAGACGGGTGTAGAGGAGCGTATGAGCTTGAAGGCAGTGTCGTGCGTGAGAGGTGAATGCATTGATTTCTCCAAGAGATTTTACTGTTGACATTAAAGCCATCCCATTGCTACCCTGTGTTTTGCCGGTAGCACGCCAATAGATATCAGTTTTCGGTCTGCTTTGTGTGCTGTCTTACAATATCCCAATGATGCCATCAGGGGGTCCATCCCCATGTTGTGCCAGTCACCTTCCCTATTTCTAATAGAACATCTTTCCAAAACGCGATTATCTCCGGGCGGTGTCACGCCACGTGCACGAAGTTTGCATTCTACTCGGAGCATCTTTGACAGTCGTTGTGTCTTGTAGCCCACATTTGCATAGTTTCTCGGGAGTGTAGTATGTCTGGGTAATGTATTTAAATTGTATGCGTCTGTGTTCTCCGTTTGGCGAGACTTCCTGAATCAGGAAGCAACAGTATTTCCAGCCTTCGTCTGTGGGCACAGTGCCGAGGTCTCTCCGCCATTCGAGCCTCGCCTTCCTTACAGCGCGTCTGTGGGCACAGTGCCGAGGTCTCTCTGCCATGTGAGCCTCGCCTTCCTTACGGCGGGCCTCCTGGGCAGAGGCGTAAAGTCGTGTAATTAATTTAGTGGGTGTCTTTTCCCTCATTAATTATGAAAGTGCTGGCATGTCTGGGGGCTCTAACATGTCATCCCCTAACAGTTCGGGAAGCATATGTCTAGCTCTGTAGTGATGAAAGCGGGTAATGACTGTTCGGTGTTCCGTTTCCGGTCTCAGCTCCTCCCAGCTTTTCCCCACCCCGTCTTTGCATGGGTCTCCCATTTTGGTGATCTCTACCGACCCGACCGCTTGTATTACTTCTTGTTCCTTTCCTATTGTAAACCAGGAGCACCATTTCACCGGTGCATGTGGCGAGCACCAATCGGCTTGTTTCTCCAGAAGGCTCCACCAGGCCTGAGTTGGTGTATTCAGTGCTTAATTTTAGCCGGTGCTTTATGGTACTCAGCACCGGCATTTAATTGGTTTCCGGTGCTTGGCACCGGCACCTAATTGTCAACCCCATGCTTAGAACAGTCTACCACATGGTGGCGCTGCTCATCTAATTTAGAGATGAGCAGAACAACGGTTGTTTATGAATGCAATATACATTAAAACAGTGCTCATACCTGCCTCCCCAGCCATCCCTTTAGCTTTGGGGACCTGGAATAATCTGAACTGTCGCATTTACATGCAAGAGGGATGGTTAGTAGTTGTTTTGGCAGCGAAGACAAGGGTGATGGGTGGTTCAGCTGCAGTGGCCACCAGGTCAGAGCCCTGGCACTTAATATTTTACAAATTAAGCACTGGGTGTATTCAAGGAGTCGAAGGCTCCATACAACCGCTTGGGGGCACAGAACAGCATTTGCGGGAGCGTGCAGGGGCTGTGGCATCTCTTTCTGGTAGAGGTAGAGCAGATCCTGTGGTCCGTGCAACCAATAGTGTGCGTAAGAGCTCTGTGCACCTATATAGTGTGACTCCAAATCTGGTGCGTTGAGCACTCTCATGTCATATGGCATGGAAAGCATTTCCCATTTCACTCTCGGTTGCTTACCGGCCCAGGCAAGTTTCATTCAGTGAGATCTCAGCGTAGTAAAGAATGTGCGTGTTAGTATTGGGATATTTTGGAATAAGAATATGAACATAGGCCGGATCACCATTTTCATAACTGCAACACGCCCCAGTAAGGATAATGGGAGTGTAATCCAGCGATCTATGTCTTTTTCCAATTTTGCGATCGCAGTGCCGTAGTTTGCCAATACAACTGTTATGGGATCTGTATGGATCCAAATACCTAGATACCTGATTGGTTTCCGTCCAAGTCAAAGGGAATTCAAGCGAAGTAGGATTCGTAACCGGGGTGAGGGGAAGCTCTATAGACTTCTCCCAGTTGATGCGGAGTCCTGACAGTCCTTCCAATCGCACCACCTCTCTAAGAATGAGGGTAAGGTTTTCCTCCGGATCCCAGACGTATATTAGTGTATCGTCCGCGTATGCTGAGATTATGAGCCTATAATTCTGATACCATATGCCTCTGTGGCTGTGGTATTCCTGCATAGCACCTGCTAGGGGTTCCGCCACTAGGGCGTATAATAAAGGGGGCCCCCTTGCCTGGTACCTCTAGTGATACATAACTGTGTTGTAACTGTATTTCCCACTCTGACTCTCGCCATTGGCTCTGTATATAGTATTTCTACTACTTTTAGGTAGACTTCTCCCACTCGACGCAGGACCGCTCTTAAGAACGACCACTCGACCGAGTCGAATGCTTTCACTGCTTCAAGAAAAACCGCAGCTGCCTTGACTTCTGGATTTATTTGCTGTATCACAAAAAAGATGGTCAGAGATTGGATGTAATGCTTCGTCCAGGAATAAATCCGGATTGTCCCTGACGTATTAATCCGGGTAGTAATGAGGCAAATCTATTCGCTGGGATCTTAGCGTACAACTTGGTATCAACATTTGGCAGCGAGAGTGGTCCATACGACGAGCGCTCATTTGGAGGCTTAGCTGGTTTTAGGCCAGTAATGATTATGGCTTTGTGCATTGAGGGAGGCATGATATCGGACTGTAGCATTTCTTCAAACAGCGTCCCTAAGTGTGGAATTCAAAGATCTTGGTATGACTTATAAAAGGCTAATGTGAGTCCCTCTGCTTCTGGTGCCTTTCCAGGCGGCATACTCTCAATGGCCGCTCTTAGTTCAAATGATTGTAATGGAGCCGTTAAGTGTTCCCTATGTTCTGTGGTTAGCCACGTCATGTTTATATGTTCTAAGTAGTCATTTACGCTCTCTGCGTCTGTTTCTGTACATGTGCGGTATAGGTCTGCATAGTATCTATAGAACATGTCTGCTATACTGTCCTCACCATATAGTGTTTCCCCCTCCCTCTCCAATAGGGATAGTCTCCCACGTAGTGATTTCAGTACCCCTGCGTGTTTAGAGGTAGTGATCCCTCGAATATAAACCTTGAATGTTTCCCATACTATGGCAAATTTGTCAACTCACCCTACGCTGTTGGAAAACAAACCTTATATTGATTTGGCTAAGCCTGCTCTAAATACAGGGTCCAGTGGAGTAGAGGGGGAAGTGCCATGTAAAAGCTGCTGCTGTCTGGACCTGCATGACCATGTCTAGCATTACTGGTGAGTGATTGGAATATGTACGCAGCAATGGTTCACAGCGGAGGGCTCGTGACACCAGGATTTTAGATACCAGCCAGTAGTCTATTCAAGTGTGTGTATTGTGTGCAGAAGAGTAGTGCATGAATCCCTTTCCCCGTGGGTTGCGAAACCTCCAGTGATCGACTAAGTCCAGGAGTTCCGCAGTGTCGCTAAGTGCACGCACTGCTGCTGAGGGCCATGGGGGGGCTCTAGAACAGTCAAGTTCAGGGTTCAATATACAATTGAAATCGACTCCCATATTTGTGGTAAATGTTTCCATTGCAGCAGTTGTGCCCCTAATGTGTGATAGAACTGTGGGTTATTGTAGTTTGGGCCATATACACCAACAAGCATCACCTACGTACGATCTATATGATAAATTGCCGCCACACATCTACCACCTGTGTCTACGTACCCTTCTTTAAGTTGTATGTTTGATTTACAGTCCACCCATATCAGCACCCCACGGGCATGTGATGTGAATCCCACAGCACAGAAGTGGGCTCCCAACTGGGAAGTGTACTGCTGTTGTGCCCTAGGTGTGTCTCCTGCAGAATGGCTGCTTGGATTTCATGTCTTTTGAGATAGGCCATGACCTTGCGTACCTTCCTATGGTCATTGAGTCCTCTTACATTCCATGTAAGAAATCCTATGTGAGTTCTGGCTTTGGGTTGTCCCGTGCTTTGCCTTACGTCTCATTGCTTACAGCTGTAGTCTGTACCTTATGATCTTGCCTGTCTACGTGATATATTTCACAAACTTTTTGTTTTGGTAAATGTGAGTGGATGTGTTCCCCTTTAATATCCCTCCCACTCCATAAACAATTTAACTTTGCATCTCTATACGTTTGTTTATTTATTTATTTATGTAACATGTTTTATGTAGCGCTGGCTGGACCCGGGGGTATAAGAGCGCTTTACATGAGTATTCATTACAGTATAGAAGAATTTACAATGAGGTAGTATTCAGAACCCAATACAGAACGGTAGAAAGCAATTTAAATATTACACAATCTAAACAGACAAGTTGCCAAAGGGTTACAAATAATCAAGAGAGATTAGGCCGGTGAGAGAGGGAGAGGATGTAAAAGAGGGGGCAGGGTATGGGAAGGGGGAGAGGCAAGGGAGGGGGGTAGTTAAGGCGATATTAGACAGCTATACATAGATAGATTAATTGAATGTAACAGGATTACAATGAGGTAGTATTCAAAATCCAACAAGAAGGTCAAAACAGCTCTAGTTTTACACCATCCCATTACATGAGTTACAAAGGGTTGCCGCAAGTCCTGAGAAAATTAGCCTAGCGTGGGAGGGAAAGCATGGAGAAGGGGGGGGGACGGGTAAGTGAATGCGGGGAGGCTGAGGGGGGGGGAATAGGTAATACCTGGAGGGAAGGGCAGGTCCTATAGGAAAGGCTGGAGGGAGGAGTTAGTGGGCGAAGGAAGATGAAAGAGGGGGAGGAGAACAATAGGAGGTAGGGGTGGGATGAGTGCCCAGGGGCAGATTTAAGGACCCCAGTATTTGTTCAGCAGGAGAAGTTTGAGGTCTTTTTTGAAGCTGGCGTAAGAGGGGTTGCAACGAAGATCTTTGGGGAGAGAGTTCCAGATGTTAGGTGCATTCCTGGAAAAGGAGCAAGATTGTGTGGATTTCTTGTTTAATAGAGGAGGGACAAGAGCGTGTTGGAGCTCCTCAGTGATCTAGAACAGCCGGCTTTGTGAAGTTTCTTTGCGAGGTACTGCGGGGAGCATTGATGCAGGGCTTTGTGCGTAATGCACGCTGTCTTGTAGGATGCTCGTCCTTCAACGGGCAACCACTTGAGGGCTTTAAGGGCCGGGGAGATATGATCAAACCGTTTAAGGTCGCTAATGAGCCTAGCTGCAAGTTCAGAACCGATTTGATTGGGTCGAGGTGGGCTTTAGGAGTTCCAGAGAGGATGGCGTTCCAGTAATCGATTTTTGACAGGACCAGTGATTGGACGACTAATTTAAAGTCGTCTGCTGGAATGAAGGGTTTTATTTTCTTTAAGTGATGGAGTGTGAAGAGAGCGCTTTTGGCCGAATTTTTTATATGGGGGATAAGAGTAAGGTTCTGGTCAATGTTAAAACCGAGGGATTTGACTGAGTTGGATATAGTGAGAGAGCAGTTGAGAGCTGTAAGGTCAGAGATCCAGGACAGAATGGGGAGCGAGTTGCTCTTAGGGGAGAAGAGAATGATTTCGGTCTTTTTTGGGTGGAGCTTGAGGTGGTTGTGGTTAGGGGTGGGCGGAATTTGCGTAATCGCGTTACGCAAATCTCTGCGAAACGGTAAAAAATCTCCGCGAACACGCAGAAATTCCGCGAACACGCGGAATTGCTTGTTCGCGATGCTTTTTTCCTGTTCACAATCACTGTTTGCGTGCTCGGGGAGAAATATCTTGCGAACACGCATTTTGAGAACGCGAACAAGCAAAAAATTTCGCGAAGTCGCGAAAAGCAGAATTTTGGGCAATTGCGCGTTCTCCGCGGAACGCGAAATTACCCAAATTCCGCAAGTTCCGCGAGGGGAACGGAATTTGCCACCCAGGCCTAGTTGTGGTGGAACCAGGATTGAATCTTACTCAGGGCATCATTGAGGTGAAGGATATCTGAGCGGGATTGAATCTTATAGTAAAGTTGGGTGTCATCGGCGTGTAGGTGGTAGTTGATTCCCACTTGTTTAAGGATGGGCGTGAGGGGTTCCATGAAGAGATTAAATAGAGAGGGGGAGAGGATAGAGCCCTGTGGGACCCCAAGGGATACGGGCAGAGGTTTGGAAAGGCAGTCATGGATTTAAATTTGCTGGGTTCTGTGTTGGAAAAAGGAGGTGAACCATTTGAGGACTGATCCGCTAAGGTCAAAGTGATCTTTAAGTGTGTTAAGTAGCGTAAAGTGATTAACAGTGTCGAAAGCAGATCAAGAAGAATGAGTAGGGAGGATTCGCCTTTGTCAAGGGCGTGTTGGATGTCATCAATTATGTTTAGCATTGCCGTTTCAGTACTACAGCCCTTTCTGAAGCCTGATTGGAACGAGTCTAAAAGATTGAATGAATCAATGTGCCTATCTAGTTGGAGCAGGGGACATTTTTCAAGGGCTTTTGAGAGAAGAGGAAGGTTAGAGATAGGACGAAGGTTATTTTTGAAGATGGGAGTGATTTGTCCCAGTTGGAGGGATGCAGGGACACAACCAGAGGTAAAGGAGGAGTTGATGATGGAGGTCCAGTAGGGGGTAATGATATGTTTTAGGTCTTGGAGAAGGTTGGACGGGAGAGGATCTTTAGTGTGAGATGATGGTTTCAGTCTGGAAATGACGTTAAGGACATCAAGTTCAGTGACTGGATGGAAGTCGTGCCAAGAAGCATTATTTTTTAGTTCAAGTATGATGGGGCCGGGTTCGAGACTAGGGAAGATAACAGGGAGCGGTAAGGAGTCATGAGGGAGCGTAGAGAGTGAAGGAGAAATTGAGGAAATGTCCGGTGAGGGTAGAGGGTTAAGAAGGAGGGGAGTTAGGGTAAAGCATTGATCAATTTTGGCGATTTTTTCTAAGAAGTAGTTGTCAATTTCCTCGCATCTTTCAGTGGTGGCAATCACTTTGGGGGGGTGCAGAGTATGTTTGGTTTTTCACAATGCTGAAGAGTTCCCTAGGTCGGTTTTTAGCCCGGTCGAGTTGGGAGCGGAAGAATGATGTCTGAGCACTGAGGATGTGTTTTTTATAGTTGGATCTGGCGGATCTGAGGAGAGAGAGGTTATAGGGGGAAGGGTTTTGCCTCCATAAGCGTTCAGTCGATCTAAGAATGCGTCGCTCATTGTTGAGATCTGGATTGAACCAGAAATTGGAGGAGTTTTTCTGTCGTTTTAGTTTGGCTGGGGCAATTTGGTCAAGGACCTCAAGGATGGATTTGTTAAAGTGTTCGGTGAGGCCATTGGTATTTTGTGAGGGAGGAGAGAGTTGAAGTTGAGCTTTGACTTTGTCCTCAAGTTCGGCTGGAGGGATAATGTGAAGATTCCTGGTCAGCTTCATCTGTTTGATGGTTTTGGGTGGAGGGGGTAGAACAGTGTTAGAGATCGTGAAAAGGATGAGGTGGTGGTCGGACCAGTCGATGGGGACTATGGAGGAAAAGGAGGCCAATTCTTTGTTAGTAATGATAGAGTCAAGAGTGGCTCCTTTGGAGTGAGTGGGAGAGTGGCAGAGTTGTTTTAGGTCATTGATGTCGAGTAGATCAGTGAGGAGGTTAACCGTAGGATCATTCTTTTTGTTCCAATGGAGGTTAAAATCTCAGAGGAATAGGTTTTTAGAGTTGGAAAGTGAGGATTGGGTGAGAAGGTCAGACAATTCTTCTACAAAAGGGAGAGGGTCGCTGGGAGGATGGTAGTTGTGTATTCTAATTGGAGGGGAGCCCTTCACTTTAAGTACCTCCCCCACCCTTTCTTGTTTATCCCACCAACTTATCAAGGAAATCCATCCCACGCCAATAGAAATGGGACTCTGCTTGGCTGAAATTTGTCCCTCCCCTCCCTTCCTTGAATGTCCCCAATAAGTGAAAACAACTCCCATTGAAACCTGACTGTTTAAACACATGGGGGTAGAGGTTGCCTGCCGCCGGTCTACCTGTTGAACTGGTTTATCTTACAGAGACTCTAGAAGTCAGGACGGAGCTCATGTTGCCTCCTTCACAGCAGAATCGGGCATGTATTTGTCCTCCTTCCCTTATCATACTTTAAGTGCCCATTTACATGTTCACTACTGGTATATGCATCAGATCTTATCCATTACATTGAATACTTCTTTTTGTACACCTGTCCACAGTGTCTTGGCAGTGCTAATCAACTTTCCATGGTGTAAACTTAAACGGTCTTATCAGTAGTTCGGGTGTGGCTCCTTTTTTGCTGTGCTGGGCTTGGTAACAGCATGATGTCTCTGGTTGGATAATCATATACCCCCCATGGCGCTCTAGTGTAGCAAATGCAAGTCTACTGTTGATCTATGTCCTGGGTGCTTCCGTTGTCGCTCAAGGCGTTCCTTGGGGACTTCAGTTGCGTGCCTGTATTCTCTTATTGTTTAAAGGAGCGTGTAACTTGCCTATGATCAGTGAAATAGTGGGCCTTCCTGTCCACCATTACCCGAAGTTTGGCTGGTTATAGCATGCTGTTCTCCACTTGTAGGTCTCAGAGCTGTCTCTTGGCTGGTACGAAGAGTCGTTGTGCTTCCTGAACTGTTTGGGTAAAATCTGGATATAGGGATATTTCGGAAGATCCTTCATAACACTGTGATTTCAGCTCTCGTGCTTTATGTAGTGCAGCATCGCGTTCCCTATAGTTTAGGAGTCAAGCTATAATTGGTTGTGGGTTTGCACCTGGTACAGGTCTTGGCGCCAGTGAACGATGGGCCCGTTCCACCACGAAAATCTCCAAGAAAATGTCTTTTCCGGGGAGCACTGTGAGAAGATTCTCCACAAAAGTTTCCATATTCTCTATGTTTGTGCACTCCGCCACTCCCACAATGTGAACATTATTCCTCCGTGAGCGTGCTTCCAAATCCTCTGTTATTAACTGTAGAGTGTGGAGGGGCTTATCTAGCTTCTTATTCTTCAATGATTCCTCGGTTAAAATATCTTCAGCATCCAATACTCTCTTTTCTACAGTGTCCAGTCTCTCTGTATGTTTGTGTAGGCGCTTTGTCATCCTATCCATTCTAAATGTAAGTGCATCGATCTTGCCATCAATTTTCGTTAGGTTCTATTGCATAGTGGTTAATATCTGTTTTAACTCTGTGTCCACAGCCTCCGAACCTAAATTTGCAGCATTCATATACGTTTTTCTGTGCTTGGGAGTCCTGCGCAACTCAAATTGTATCTTAGACTGTACTTTATCTGCGTTACCCATAGTGGGTATCTATGATGGGGGTGCTGACTGTCTGGAGCGGTTGTCTCAACATTTTGTTCTACCACTTCTCTAGTCTATATGTTCTTCTCTAACACTTTGGCAATGTGGGGCCAGTGCCAGTTCTTGATGGTTTTTATGGTTTTAGTTTCACCCTGATTGTCTGGTGCGGGCACTGGGCGGTGTGCCAGGGTTGGCACTGAGTATATTACATGTCTCTGGTCTCATCAGGGCCTACCTTCTTAGCTTCGTGCCAGATAAGAGGGTGTAGCCTATCCTGGTGTTGAGTAGACCTCCATGCAACGTTTGCAGTCTCACTTCAGTTTCTGCGGTCTCGTTTCCCAACTGCTCCTAGTAGTGCACTGACTTCATGTATCTCTGATCATAACATAGGAAGTGTCTCCTGTACCTCCACAATGTGACGGAACAGCACCCATTGTACTGAGTTTTACGTGCATTTTAGGTCTCGGGTGTCGCTCCGCCGTGGGAGTGTCTCGGCAGGTGTTCCCTTGCAGGTTATCGTGTCGCACTTTGGCAGTCGGCACGCTGTAGGCTTTTCTGGCACTCGCAGTGTGTTCAATTCCTACTCTCAGCTCTTAGTGTTTGTCTCCCTCGTTAGGTGGCAGAGTGTCAACCACTTTAGTTTCTGTGTGCAGGTTGCTGTGTGGGCTGCGCCCGGTGCAATATTCACCTCCTATATATAAGCCTGGCGATGGTGCGGCGCAGCATTCCTCTCTATCCACCTTCCCTTCTTTTCTTGTCACCATGTCGAAGGGTTACTGGAGTGTAGCACTGCACCGAGCCACACCCATCTACACTGTGGGGCCACCATGGCAGTCGGCTTCATCCCAAGGCGAGGCCTCTCGGCTCCGATCGCCTCACCGGGACTCAGCTATCGGCCCCCGTAGTAGCGCTCCCACCCGCATGGAACAGCGGATGGGCTCCGGCGCTGTCCTCGCAGGATTCCAACATACAGGTGCATGTCGGGGCACCCTTATTGTCCTTACACCTCACAGTACGGGTGCCGCTGCCATGTCCGGTGCCTCCATGAGCCCGCTCAGCCAAGGCCCGCCTCCTGGGCCCTCTGCAGCTTCGGTCGAGTCCGGGCGCTCCTTTTTGGGTTTTTCCCTCAATGTCCGGAGTAAAGGTCGTTTCCGGAGGCAGGCAACTCGTTTAGGTGTGATTTATTGCCCTGTATTTGTAGGATAATGACGGAGTATGTGCCGGGTTGCAGGAGCTTCGCTACGATGGGGCCATCTTGGACCCAGGCCAGCTCCACCCCTCCCCACAATGTATAGTTGGCCTAACCACAGCAAGGAAGTGTATAGCTATTTAGCTATTTTACATGCTGAAGTATAGCAGGGCAGTAAGAACAAGCCTGATGCTACGTGTTGCCTCCAAAGATCATGGCTCCTAGTAGACTAGGTGGAGTTGCGTGCTATCCTTGAAATTCATCCAAACTAAATCTCCATCCACAACTTCAGATCAGCTTGTCTTTTTGCAATGCAAGGCATGCCACTATCTTGTTTCAGGATGTATATGGTCTAATGGAATTATTATATAATCTCACCGTGCAGGTCATCAATGATACTTCAACTCTTAATCTAAGATGGCGGTTCTAATATGAAGTAGCCATTGCTTCTTCACCCTGGTTCACTGCTGACTCAAATGTTCAGTGGGAGGTTGTTATTAACACATTAGTACAGTGTGTATTTGCTCAAGAACCTGGTGAGCACACATGAACACACAGCAAAAAAACCCTACTTTATTTTCTGTACTCCATATTAGGCACTGCTTATTCCAGATCCAAAATGTGTCCAGAACACTCAATCTCAGAGCCATAAAATCTCTATTTGCATAGTTCTTGTCGCATAAAAGTTTCATATTCAGACATAAGAAACAACGATAGAGGTAAATATTGTCAGAACTAAGTACCGCTAGGTACATAACGTGCTCACAGTGCCTCACCCCATGTCTAAACCAAAGTGTATCCAATAAATACTTTTGAAAATATTCCCATAGATAGGTCAATGATATCAATTAAATATGCCTTTTTCATGGTTATTTATTCTTTTGTAAAGCAATGAAATCTGAATGGAAATAATGAAATGAAATTCAAAATCAAGAGTAATCAAAACTAGAGTAAGATATACGGGCTCAAATACTACACAATAGGAGTAATCCAGGCACCGACATCTTTTGCGATCTGAGGCATCAATTCATCCTAAATTAAGAGGACACAGGCAATCTCAATCATTGGTTCTATAATCCCCTTCCTGTAAATTCATTGATTCTTCATAGAGTGCCTCAAAGAATGCAGGTGCTCTAAATGTTTGTGCATCTTTTCCATAGGTTACCATCCGAATGCAGCTGTGCACCCAGATCTCCACTGGCCCCTTGTCTTTAGATGTTGTTGAAGTCTCCCAACAAGGAGGAAAGAGTAATCTAAAGTTATCTTTTGATGGCTTGGAAAGTCAGCTGCATTGATTTCCAAGTGATTCATTTTAAGACTGGAAGGGATCACGCGTTTATCTAAGTGCTCCCTCCACTGAGGTTGAACCCATCCAGGATGAGACCAGATGTTGAAGCATGGCACTAACAGAGTGGTCGATGGACTTTTTTTACACACAAAGTTGAGTCTGACCAGGTCATCTGTCAACACTCCACATCAGGTCTATAGAGCATAGGTTTGGGATATATTTGTATTGTGTACCTGAGCTGGGAGTCTGTATCCACAAACCATTCCTAGTCCTCTAATTCCCCCAGGTGATTATACTTCCTAATGATAAACAGAGTATGAGACCTTTCACCTATGACGGCGAGACAAATTATACGACCTTTCACCCCTTACTGTGAGACAGAGTATGAGACTTTATACCATCAACTGAGAGAGCATGAGACCTTTCACCCTCTGCTAATAGAGTGTGTAGCCTTTCACCACCCACTGCAAGGCAGAGCATGAGACCTTTCACCCTCTGCTAATAGAGTGTATAACCTTTCACCACCCACTGCTAGGCAGAGCATGAGACCTTTCACCCTCTGCTAATAGAGTGTATAACCTTTCACCACCCACTGCAAGGCAGAGCATGAGACCTTTCACCCTCTGCTAATAGAGTGTATAACCTTTCACCACCCACTGCAAGGCAGAGCATGAGACCTTTCACCATATGCTAATAGAGTGTATAACCTTTCACCACCCACTGCAAGGCAGAGCATGAGACCTTTCACCATCTATTATTAGGCAATGTATGAGACCTTTCCTCAATTATTTTGAGAAAAATAAAGAAACATTTCATCGTTGATTGTGTGAGACACTAAGAAACCTTACACCGTCTACTGAGAGACAGATAAAGAGACATTTGACCAGCCATCACAAAACAAAGCTAAAGAGAAACTTCCTATATCCTAGTGGCAGTCGTAATAGTTAGGTCTGCTTTTCCATAGAAAGAGAATTTGTTTGGTTTGCTAATAACTTTGGCTCCGTTTGACATATCTTCATAAAACATTTATAAAAAAGTGAATCCACCTCAGCTCCTTCCTGGCAAAGTTTTGAGGTGATCTGTCAAGCGGAAATGGTGTAATTCCGTTCAGCGGTTTTTGCCTTGTCTGAAGAAGTCTATGGAAAATGCATGGGGATTTTGTGTTTTGAGACCCCCCCCCCCTTTTTTTCTCGGCCCTCACCTCACAGTTCATTCTGATTGGTCTAGGAAGATTAATTTCCCTTGGCAGGAGCGAGCGCTACCAATGGCTGTCAGCAACATGAGAAAAATGTTGCTGGCAGCCATAACAGGACCCAGGGACTTAGTCCCCTGTGCTGAAGTTACAAAAAAATAATATAAGGGGGCCGGGTTAGGATGCCCTGACGCCCTAGGCCCCATGGGGGAGGTGGGGACCCAGAGGGACCGCCCAGGCCTAAAAAAAAGAAAAAAAAATCAGCAAAAAATGATGTGATCCCGCTGGACTTCCGTGGGATCAAATAAAGAAGGAAAAAACAAGGTGGCGGCCAGGACACGTTTATATAGTTTATGCCCTGGGAAGCCCACCTCCGGGGTTGTATGCATTTAGACAGAGGGGGCTGCATGGCCCCCTCCTCGAGCCTCCAGAGTCCCTGTGGACCCACCCCCAGGGCTGAAATTTCTTTATACGGGGAGGGGGGCTGCACAACCTCCCTCCCTGCGCCTCCAAAGAGCCCCAGCGAGCCCACCCCCAGGGATGAAATTTGAAAAACTGGGGAGAAGAGCCACGCCATCCCCTCCCTGATCCTCCAAAGGCCCAGGGGAGCCCACCCCCGGGTCCAAAATATGTTTCTATGGGGAGGAGGACAATTATGTCATGGGAGATGTCAGGAGTGATATCATAAATGATGTAATAGAACATATCATGAGTGATGTCATATGTGAGATCATTAGCAGTACATTGTGGGGCGTAAGTTATATTTACCTCTGCTAATTACAACTGGTGAATTTCTGTATGTTTTTTAGTTCAAAATGTTAATGTTGTCACAAAAGTATAACGTTACTTTAACCTTTGGTTTTTTGTCAGTGAATTCTAAGGCATTTATTTTCAAATAAAAACAGATCTTTTTTATCACACCTATCTATAACGTTACTTTAACCTTTAGTTTTTTCAGGTAAAACAAAAAATATAATATATATATATATATATATATATATATATATATATATATTACCTACTGGCGGTCGCCAGTAGGTAGTTATAGTTAGGACCACGTTTCCATAGGAAATCCGCAACATTCTATTTTGAATAACTTTGGCGCCGGTTGACGAATCCTCGCGAATTTTTCAAAATAGGTGGGGCGCTACGCTCCGCTCCTACCCTGAAAGTCTCGGGGGGATTCGTCAAGCGGGGGCTGAGATAAAAGGGGGGTCCCAAAACGCGTTTTTCCCATGCATTTTTCCATAGGACGGCTGAACAGAATTACTTGAAATTTGGCAGAGAGGTAGTCCTCAGGTCAAGGAAGTGCCTTTTGTAGGTTTGGTGTAAATCTGTTCAGTAGATTCAGAGAAAATAGCCTTTAAATCAATATATATATCTGAGCCAGCGTACGGTGCGCTTACGGTGCGCTTACCGTACGCGTACGGTGGCGTGCGCGAGCGCGATTTTGATTGGCTGTTAGATCTTAGTAAACATTCGAATCGGTCGAAACCAGGAAGCGGCGGCCGCCATTTTCTCTCTCGCTCTCTGAGTTGGGCAGCAAAAACGATGCCAAAAAATGTCTAAAGAGGCAGTTTCTTGAGATCCTAACCACCCAGCATTGATATAGGGGTCCCCAAACAACCCCCAAGCCCAATTAAAAAAAACTTTTTTTTTCGGAAAATCGCCAATTACGCTTACCGTACGCGTACGGTAAAAAATTTTTTAAAAAAAAATTATCCACACCCTCCCCACCCCGTGTGCAAATGGTGCCCGAAGAGCACCATTTGTGCATGGCTTATTACAGATAAGAAATAAACAAAGAATAAATTTCACAAAGATGCGCATAATATGTCCCCCATGTGCGCACGCTGCGCAAAGCGCATCGTGCGTACATGGCCCATCCCGCATAACGTGGGCACGCGGTGCGCGCAGCGCACCGCGTGACCACCGTGCGTGCACGGCACTAACTGCGTAAAGTGAGCGCGCGGTGCGCAAAGCGCACCGCGTGCTCACTGTGCGCGCAAGGTGCGCGAAGCGCACCGTGCGCGCACGGAACGAACTGCGTTAACTGGGCGCGCACGCCACGAATGGCGTAAAGTAACTTAGCATTTAAAAAAACCATACAAATTCACTGAAAAAACCATAGGTTTCACACACGTTATAGTTAGGAATTGGCATTTAAAAAACCTTGCAAATTCACTGAAAAAACCATAGGTTTCACACATGTTATAGTTAGCTGTACATTTCACTCGTAAAAAACCAATGAAATTCCCCCGTTATAGTTAGTGCAGGCAACTATAACTCACGCGACCGCAATCTTCTGCTGATGACATATGTGTCTTTATGAAAAAAAAATATTTGTAATATATGTATAGCTAAAATTTAATGGAAGAAGACATGGGCAAATAAGTGTCTAAATACAGTATTAGCATCAGCAGAGGATTGCGGTCGCGTGAGTTATAGTTGCCTGCACTAACTATAACGGGGGAATTCCATTGGTTTTTTACGAGTGAAATGTACAGCTAACTATAACATGTGTGAAACCTATGGTTTTTTCAGTGAATATATATATATATATATATAATTTGTTTTTCAATTTACAAAGCTAAGTTTCAAGATTAGTTATGGTTATGAAAACTTAATTTATTATTTTTTTACAAAACCACCTTAAACTACACAACTTCTGTATTCAAAAGTTACAGTTATAACTTAAACTTATAATTTGCGCCCTTCCCAAACCTTTTTATAACTTGCGTACCTCTGTACAGAGTGTTGTCAACTGCTTGTTAAACTAAATTAACCATACCTCCCGCCTTCCCCATCCAGTGCTTGTACCCTCTCATATTATGTCACTTATAGAATATTAAATCATAGCATTTATATCAATACTTATACCATCTCAAATGACAAGACGAAGGGCGAAGTTATAGTTAATTTAGTCTGGCAAGCGAGTTGACTGGACTCTGTATGGAGGTGAGCGAGTTATAGTACATTATGGGCAGGGCACAAATTATAAATGTAAGTTATAACTACAAAATTGGATTTATAAGGTTTGTGTAGTCATCATAATCAATATTTATGCTAAATTGCTTGTAATTCCGTTCAGGCATTTTGTTGCTACATCTGTTTAAAAAGTCTCGGAAAATGCATTGGTGAAAAAATTTGTTTTGGGACCCCCCTTTTTTCTTCACACCCCCTCCCCCACTAATCACTACTAAACTTTGCATCATCAGTCAGTGTAGAAAAAAGAATAGGCTTGCAAAGTTTCCTGGAGACTGATCAAACTGTGACAAAGTTATTAGCAAGCAGAAATCTGAGGACGGCTACAAGATCACCCGCAGGGACCGCACCAACGGAGCAGGAGGAGGAATCGCCATCGACACAGGAACACTCTCAGAGTCTCGGCCAACACCGATGACACCCTCAGCACCGCTGAACACCTGCACTTCCAGATCCACACCGATCCCAACACCACCCTCAGAGGAACCCTCGTCTACAGACCCACCGGACCCCGACCACAGTTCAGCGACTCCATCGCCGACTTCGTCAGTACACACGCCCTCGCCTCCACAGACTACATCCTTCTCGGGGACCTGAACTTCCACTTCGAGAACAACAACGACCACAACTCCACCACCCTGATCGCCAACCTCGCCAACCTCGGACTCCGACAACTCGTCACAACACCCACCCACTCTGCCGGCCACACACTTGACCCCATCTTCTCCACAAGCGCCCATGTCTCCTTCAACCACACCACCGAACTCCACTGGACCCACCATCACTGCATCCACTTCACCTTCCGGAAACCCACCATGCACCACCGCACCCAACAGATCCCCCGCCGCTGCTGGAGCAAAGTCACCGAAGACCAGCTAACCACCACCCTCGCCCGGAGCCAACCCGCCG
The DNA here is from genome assembly GCF_964204655.1 of Triturus cristatus. Lineage (NCBI taxonomy): Eukaryota > Metazoa > Chordata > Amphibia > Caudata > Salamandridae > Triturus > Triturus cristatus. Next base: position 1,194,872,400 of record NC_140593.1, read on the forward strand.
ACCCCACTGACCCCGACACCACCGCCCACAACCTCAGACAATGGATCGACGACTGCGCCAACACCCTCGCCCCGATCAAGAAACCCTCCAACAGACACGCCAACAATAAAGCCAGCTGGTTCACTGAAGACCTCCAGGCCTCCAAGCAAACCTGCCGAAAGCTAGTGAAGAAATGGCACCGTGAACAGACAGCGGACAGCTACGCAGCCCACAAGAACGCCACCCGCAGACATCATCACCTCATCAGATCCGCCAAAAGGGCCTCCTTCAAAGACCGCCTAGACAACAACGCACACAACAGCAACAAGCTCTTCAACATCGTGAAGGAACTCTCCAACCCCAGCTCCAACACCAACAACATCCCGCCTTCGCAAGACCTGTGCGACTCCCTTGCCACCTTCTTCCATCGCAAGATCGCAGACATCCACGACAGCTTCAATGTCACGACCGCCCGACAACCACTGAGACCTCCGTCCCCACGGCCACCATCCGCACCAACCCCCTGCTCTCCTGGACCAACATAAACGACGACAACACCATCAAAATCATTGAATACCATCCACTCCGGATCTCCGTCAGACCCATGCCCACACCACATCTTCAACAAGGCCAGCACCACCATCGCACCCCATCTCCGGAAAGCCATCAACATCTCCTTCGAGACAGCAACCTTCCCGGAGAGCTGGAAGCATGCCGAGATCAACGCCTTACTCAAAAAACCCAAGGCTGACCCCAAGGACCTCAAGAACCTCCGGCCCATCTCCCTGCTCCCTTTCCCGGTGAAGGTCATTGAGAAGACCGTCAACAGACAACTGACCCGCTACCTCGAGGAGAACAGCATCCTGGACCCGTCCCAGTCTAGGTTCCGCAGCAACCACAGCACCGAAATTGACCTCATCGCAGCCACCGATGATATCAGGGCCCTGCTGGACAATGGAGAAACCGCGGCCCTCATCCTCCTGAACCTGTCAGCCGCCTTTGACACTGTCTGCCATCGCACCCTACGCTCACGCCTTCACGACGCTGGGATCCAAGACAAGGCTCTGGACTGGACCACCTCCTTCCTCTCCGGCAGAACCCAGAGCGTCCGCCTCCCCCCTTTCCACTCCGAAACCCCCAAGATCATCTGCGGCGTACCCCAGGACTCATCCCTCAGCCCAACATTGTTCAACATCTACATGGCACCGCTCGCTTACGTCGCCCGACTGCACGACCTCAACATCATCTCCTACGCCGACGACACCCAGCTGATCCTCTCCCTCACCAAGGACCCCCTCACCGCCAAAACCAACCTCCACGAAGGAATGAAAGCCGTCACTGAGTGGATGAAAAACAGCCGACTGAAGCTAAACTCGGACAAGACGGAAGTCCTCATCCTCGACTCCACCCCCTCGGCCTGGGACGACTCCTGGTGGCCGACCGCACTGAGAACAGCTCCAACACCCACCGACCACGCACGCAACCTAGGGTTCATCCTCGACTCTACTCTCTCCATGACAAAACAGGTCAACGCCGTCTCGTCCTCCTGCTTCAACACCCTCCACATGCTCCGCAAGATCTACAGGTGGATCCCCACAGAAACAAGAAGAACGGTCACCCAGGCCCGCGTCAGCAGCAGGTTGGACTACGTAAACGCCCTCTATGCAGGAGCCTCGGCCAAACTCCTGAAACGACTCCAACGCATTCAAAACACCTCCGCACGCCTGATCCTCGATATCCCTCGCTGCAGCCACACCTCCGCACACCTGATCCTCGATATCCCTCGCTGCAGCCACATCACACCCCACCTGAGAGACTTGCACTGGCTCCCCGTCAACAAGAGGATCACCTTCACGCTCCTCACCCACGCACACAAGGCACTCCACAACACCGGACCAGCATACCTCAACAGACGACTCAGCTACTACACCACCAACCGCCAGCTCCGCTACGCTGACCTCGCCCTCGCCACAGTCACCCGCATCTGAAGAGCGACCTCCGGCAGCAGATCACTCTCCCACCTCGCCGCCAAGACCTGGAACACCCTCCCCATTCCCCTACAGCAGACCCAGGACCTGCTAAGCTTCAGAAGACTCCTCAAGACCTGGCTATCCGAGCAGTAGCAGCATCTCCCCCCTCCAGCGCCTTGAGACCCTCACAGGTAAGTAGTGCGCTTTACAAATGTTCTGATTGATTGATTGAGGAAAATCCTACCATTGCTCTGTATATATATTCTCCCAAGATCGCCGTTCAACCTTCCCACACCGGTGCTTGCAACGGGGCAGCTGCCGTTAATCTATAAACCAAAATCAAATTTCATAAATACGAAAAAATGATGAAGCACGCTAGGGGACAGCACAATAATTCATTGTGCACACAAACGACGACGCGTTTCGGCAGAGAGCCTTTGTCAAGTGCCTATTCATTTTATTTTTGGGGTGAGACCCTCAAATCCCCACACCTTTTTTTTAAATTAATAATATATTTTTTCTTATTGGGGGAACCCCCCTTCTAAATTAACTTTACCACCATATTCCCTTACCCAGCCCAACCCCTAAAATTACCCTTACCACCATATACCCCTACCCACGCCTACACCCTAAACTTTCCTTACTACCCTATAGCCTTACCCACACTTCAACCCTAAAATTCCCGTTACCAGGCTACAGGCTGTTTCCCATTGGAAACTTGGCAGTGTGTTGTCAGGACAGCGCCTCTCCAATGATTTAAGCTCTTTCTCCAGCGCTACTTTATAAAAATTATCTGTGCCATTTGCTTTTAGGGGTTCGATGCATACCACATTATCACCAATGGTGTTCCCCCTCTGGCAAGTAGTGTCAAGTTACTAACCACCTGTTTGTTTTGTCTGCAGTGTGCTAAATCAATGTAGTATATCCCACTTTATGATTTAGGTGTAGGGCTTCTTCAGCGAGCCCGTAAACAAATGTTCCCGTCGCACGGTATGTGATATAAGTTCTCTTGGTATCGCTTCCAATAGGCGATGAGATGTCTCTTCGGGTGCCCGGCACTTTTGAACGGCGTACCATGCGCAGATGCAGCCGACCCCACTAAAGAGCTTCCTCCGTGCTGTGGCCCATCTGATGAAAGGTGTATGGAAGTGCGACAAGATGGCCGCCACGACTGCCCGTCTGCAGGACCTTCAAAGTCTGGAGCGTCATCTACAAGGCAGTCACCAGAAGTCCACACCATACCTGGCCAGCAGGATCCAGAACTCTGGGGTATGTCACCACTCCCTCAACATCTCCAGCCTTGAAACTAGAAAATGGACAAAGGAAAGAAGACAACAAGCCTTCTCTTGCTGCACGCAAGGATCTGAAAGTCTATCCTCGTTTAGAAATGGCACCTTCGCTCCCTCCACTTCCGGGCAGACTGATGACGTCTCTTCCAGAACCATCTTGTCACTGTGTAACTCTCCGTATTCCGGAGGTGACCGAATGGCAATGTCCCTCTCTCACCTTCCTGCTGCATCTCATAGTTTGTTCCTTTCCCTCTCTCTCTGCACCCCGTCTGTCATGTATTTGCCTTGTACCCCCTTTTCCTACAGCGTTCTGTTGCTTGGCAGCTAGTTTCACGCTTTCTGTCTCGCACACCCATCATAAATGTTTATTCACCAAAATGCCAGCAGTAGCGGAAGTGACATCACACGCCCTTTGACCTTCGATTTCAATCACACATGCTTACACATACACACATATTCACACTTACACACACTCTCTCTTTCACATAAACACACAGTCACCCGCCCGCACGCACATAACATACATTTAAGAGCATTTTTTTTTTTTAACTTACTTCAGCTGCCAAGAAAGGTTATATCTCAGCTAATCCTACTCCATTTGTTATTACACTAATAGTGAATGTTTCATTATTCACTAGTAGTGTAATTTGGAGACCCTGCCCGCGGCCACAAGGAAGGGCTGCCACTGTGTTCCTGGCACTGATTTTGCCATCTCTGAGGCCAGGAGTCGCAGAGCCAGGGGTTGCAATTGCGACCCCTGCTGGCCCCTAAACATACCCACACTGGGCTGTAATTGACTCCCGCAGCCATGCTGTGACTGCACCATATCTGAATGGCTTCTCTGCACATGTGTTACCGGTTTGCGACTTCAGAGGAGCACGGATTGCATGGGATTTATTTCATTTGACATCACGAGTACTCCATGAACACTTCTGAAAGCACACAAGTCCCTTGGAAGTGCTCTACCAGCGCTTAATTTGAACCGGTGCTTTCCGGTGCTCAGCACCGGCACTTAATTGGTTGCCTGTGCTCAGCACCCGTACCTACTTGTCAACACTATACTTAGAACAGTCTACCACATGATGGCGCTGCTCATATAATTTAGAGATGAGCAGAACAATGGTTGTTTAGGAATAAAATATACATTAAAATTACTCATACCTTTGGGTAGCCATACTATGTTGGAGTGTGCACCGTTGGGGTACGGAAGTCACGGGTGGGCGAGGGGGTTCCGGGTGCGGTGGGCCCCTGCTGGGGCGGATAGCTTGTCATTCCTGTTTTTTTTCTGTGATCACTGGATGTTGGTTGGTCTGTGGTTTGTAGGGAGTCGAGCGCAACTCGTGGGGAGGGGGTGGGGGGGGGGATCCGTGTTCACACTTTAGCTCAAAGACTATGTATGCTTTCTATTGTTTGGGAGTTATGTTCTTTTGCTCTGAAAAATGTCCTTTGCGATGTGTTACTGTGTATTTCTATGCGGCAGTAGTCTCTGGGTTACAGAGCCCTGCTTCCAATGTGCAAATGACAAATAAAATCTGTTGTTAAAAAAAAAAATTACTCATACCTGCCTCCCCAGCAATTCCTTTAGCTTTGGGGACCTGGAATAATCTGAACTGTCGCTTTTACATGCGGGAGAGATGGTTAATAGTTGTTTTGGCAGCGATGACAGGGGCGATGGGTTGTGCACGCTGCAGTGGCCTCCTGGTCAGAGCCCTGACACTTTATATTTTACAAATTAAGCACTGTCTCTACTCTACAAGAAAATATGAGTTGGAAAACATTGACCTGCTAAACATTTTCGGCTTTCAAATCAATATCTTTTCATGACACAAAACGGCCATAGATCAGCAGCAAAACAGCAAATATTTACAAGCCTCTTAAGCCACTGCTGCGTCACTTTTTCATATTAAAATTGATGCACTGGCGGCACAAGGGGCTTGTAAATATTGCGATTTGGCGTCAAATGTTGCGTGTAAATGAGGGGTGGTGGAATCATTTGCTGAAGTGAACAAAACAAAGAAAACAGCCACACAAGTTGAAAGCTAAAAATCCTAAAATGTAAGTATGCAATAAAAATCACCTCTGAAAAAAGAACCAACATTTTTAACTAACAAAGCAAAACATCAACACAAAAGGCGTCAGTGTCTTTTTTGTGCAAATAACCAATGAAAGTGAACTGAAGGCCCGAACCCTAGTTAACGGAAATAACGCACCACAGCAGGGTCGGTCTGGTACCGAAAATATCCCGGGCACCAAAAAAAAATTGGTCCCCATTAGTGAATCAGATAGCTTAAAATGTGGCCGACATTTGCAAGCTGTAGCAGTTTTGAACTCGTAGAGACATAGGGCCAGATGTACAAAGGCCTTTCGCATTTCTTAATGGGCCAAATCGCAATTTTCGATCCGTCAAGAAATACAAAACAGCCTTTTACTATGTACAAAGGACTTTAGAGAATCGCAAAATGTGATTTCTACCCAGGTAAAATCGTATTTTACAATTCCCTAAATCGGAAATCGCAAATAGGGATTTCCTATTTGCGATTTTTCAGCACATATGCAAAGCATTTCCTAAATGCAAAATGAGCACTTAGGAAATGCAGTTACCATCGACTCAAAGTTGATAGTAATCAGGTGCAATTTAAAACAAGCATTGGCATAGCCAATAGGTCTCGCCTTTGGGACCTTATAAGTGTTTAGCCATGCAACAGTTGCATAACTAAACACCTATAAGGTCCCAAAAGCTAGACCTATTGGCTATGCCAAAGCTTGTTTTAACTGCTGCAATTTATTGAAGCCTCACGGAGATCATCAAAGCGGCCGCGAAAGTGATCGCGATCAAACATCAAAGCGGCCGCGAAAGTAATAGCGGGAAAGCGCAACGCGCGCTCCCGCGCACATGCACTGTAGGTCTAGGCTGGCCTGGTAGCACTTTTTGGAGCCCTCACAAAATGTCTCGCCAGACCAGCGCATGCGCTGGGTCAGGCGAGACCTAAAAAGTATTCCAAGATGGGTTTTTTTAAAGTGCAATAGAGCCCACACATGCCCCTTGATCATATGTGCGCTCTACATGTCCACCAGTAGTATCGGGGGTCATTACGGGGGGGCCTTATGCCCATAACCATCCTTGGTTTGGAATTTCCTATATAGCAACTTCCTAAATGAAAATCGCTATTTTTGAAATGCAAAACCATCCCATTGGTACAAATAGCATGGGATTTCCAAATTGCGATTTCCTAATAGCGATTCAGTAATTTCATACAATTCCTATGGAGTTGCTATTTAGGAAATTCAAATTTGCATTTTCGAATATCTGGCCCCATGATGTATAGCTGTTCTGCAAAGTATGGAACAGTGCATCCATTTGTGCTTGCTGCAGGCAATTTGTGTGGTAATATCAGAGAAATCAACTGTGAAAACCAGCCCACCAGACCATAAAACAGGCCACAAAAAGCCAAAAATCCGACCCACTCAACCGACACTGATCGCCCTATAGGCCAGCCCGACCCTGCGCCACAGTCTCATCCTCCCGTGCTGATGTGCGGCGCATGCGCCCTCCAGCCCTCACCTTCTGCACTCCCTGCAACAGGAGCTTCCTGCCAGCAAACTGTTAATGGATGAGATACTAAGCTGCTGGAATATAATTCTCTAACAGCTGTATGTCGACCCCTGGGGCCGCCCGGCTTACAGAGAAGAGGCAGGGAGCCCTGCCAGCCAGAGCAGGGAGGCGGCAGGGATTTCTAACCCCCCCCCCCCACACCCGCGTGCTGATCCACGACTGTCGAGAGTGGGCTGGATCAGACAGAGGGCACCAGTTCCACGATTGAACCTCAAAACGATACACAAATAAACTGAAATAAGAATGCATCAAACAAATGCATAAATTATGAAATATTTGATTTTATTCACAAACAAAATATGCAAAAATCGAAATTTTAACTCAAAGGTTGGAGCTGTTCAAAATGTGGTTTAAGCGTAGCCCTATGGCCTGTCTGCTTCCAATACATGCTCTTTGTGTCGAGCCAACCAGCGCTTCAAATGAGGCCACCAACTGGCCACGCTGGTCTGTTTGCAGTTCCTGTGCTGGGAATCAACCTAAGAACACCAATTTTATTTTCACCAATTTTATTTTCAACCTCCTATTTCACATTAATTCACATTTACAGAAGATTTTAACCTTTTCAGTTTTACATTTTGCATTTTATGTGCCAACAGTGTATTAATCCGCTAATGGTATTTAATTTGATAAAGAGGGGCAAATCTCCTGAGTAAATGCTGCAGACAAGTTCAGAACAGCTGAGATAGAGAACTGACATGCAGAGGCCTCCACATCTCTATTTGGATTCAAATCATTATTTGCTACACTTTTTCAGGACAGACAGCTAGAGAACTGACAGGCAAAATACATCCATTTCATTTTATTTATTTTTTTATAACTTTTTATTGGTTTTTCCATACCATATATAACAATCTGTGATATTGCATACAGTAAGGATCATTCCACAAGTACCTGCAGTTTCTTTCCACATCAACTACAGCATTACAATAATTTGCGAATACATTATCTCGGTTCTCCGAGTCAGTGCTATATCCAGGACTTCATCATTGCCCACCCGTTTCCCAGATATTCCCTCAACCGGCCTACTCACTGAGTTCTGAATCTGAGTTCTCCCTAGGGGGCTCGCATATATCCCCTCGATAACTGTTCCATTTCCCCCATATCTGTGTCCATTTCTTGGGGCACTCTCTGTGGATATACACTGCCTTTTCCGCAATCATGATGGTATCCATGTCTCCACACCACTGGGGGAGGGTAGGGGTCTGTCTGGATCCCCCACCTCTGCGCTATATTTAGTTTTGCCACCATCATGCCTATTGTTACCCACGTTTGCATTGAGCGGTTAAGATCCGTGGGTTCCCATATGTTAAGGAGGCACCTCCTGGGTTCTGGGAGCGTCGTGGTTTTTGTTACCTGAGAAAGTGTACGCATTACCGCCCTCCAGTATTGGATCACTATGGGACACGTCCATAAGGTGTGAAAGAGAGTCCCCTCCTGTCCGCACTGTCGAAGACATAAGGGTGAGTCTGTCTGCTTGAGTTTGTATAGGAGAGTTCGGGTATAGTATGTGCGGTGCAGTATTTTCAACTGTATCAGTTTGAGTTTGGATGGTATCGCTACCTCCCTGGGGGAAGATATGCCCTCCTGCCATTCCGCCTCGTCAAGGTCTCCTAGTTCTTCCTCCCACTTTGCTTTAAGGGCCACCAGGGGGTCCGGCTGATTATTTATAATTTTACGATATGTCTGAGATATGGCTCTTTCGGTAAGATGGTCTGTAAGGAGTCTATCCTGGTGCGTGGAGCCACTGGTTTATAACTACAAGCTGCGAGGCCCAGTAGTATATTTTTATGTTATGGAGGGCAATGCCTCCGTCATAGCAGCCTTTTGTTAATTTATGTAGTGCTATCCGTGGTGCCTTTCCTTCCCATAATAGGCTGGTGATTTCAGTGTTTATTGTTGCAAAATACACGTGGGAGACCGGAAAAGGCGTGTTTTGTAGTGTGTACAAGAATCGGGGGAGAGCCATCATTTTGAAGAGGGCCGCTCTGCCCAGCAGCGTCAGTGGCAAGGAGTGCCAATGCTTAACATCACGATAAAGCCGCGTAAGGGGCTGCGTGAGATTCACCGCGATAAATTGCGCCCTGTCAGTTGTGACATATATTCCCAGATACTTGAAACCTTCCTCTGCTATCTGTATCTTACATCCCCCTGGAAGCCGCGGTGGGGAGCCCCGGAGTACATAGAGGTGCGATTTCGCCCAATTAATAGTATATCCGGACACTCGGCCGTAGGATGTCCATATGTCTAAGAGACAAATGAATGAGCGCGCTGGGGACGCCAGGTATAGCAGGATATCGTGTGCATATAGGGATATGCGATCCTCCCATCCCCTTGCCCATTTCAGACCACGGATAACCTGGTCCTGTCGAATCCAGGCCGCCAAAGGCTCCAGCACCAACGCAAAAAGAAGCGGTGAGAGGGGGCATCCGTGCCTTGTTCCCCGCCCCAACGGAAAGGTGGTCGATATGTGGCCATTTACTACGACCTGGGCTAGAGGGCGTGTGTAAAGCAATTTGATCCATGCACAGAACTTGGGGCCGAATCCCACATGCTGAGGGACTGCAAAAAGGAAGGGCCACTCCACCAGATCAAATGCCATTTTGGCGTCCAGCGATAGAATAACAGCCTCCTCCTCTATAGTGGGTTTGCGACTTTGCGTGCAAGGACACCGTGGAGACGCCGTAGATTCAGGGCGGTGTTTCGGTTGGGCATAAAGCCAGATTGGTCCGGGTGTATTATTGTGGCTAGATATGCCTGCAACCTTGTTGCCAACACTTTTGCCAATATCTTTGCCTCTGCGTTGATCAAGGAGATCGGTCTGTAGGATGCACATTCTTCGTGCGGTAGTTTATGGGGTTTGTGGATAGTCACTATAGTGGCCAACCTTTGATCTCTTGGTAGGATCCCCCTCCCCAAACTGTCTGTTTACATATTTAATAAGTGGGGCACAATCTGACTTGCCGCTTTTTTATAGAGCTCCACTGGCAATCCATTCGGTCCCAGTGCTTTCCCTGTGTGTAGCGCGGCTATTGCCGCCGTGAGCTCCTCAGGAGTCAGATCTTTTTCAAGGGCGGTCACTGCCGAAGGGGCCAAGGTGGGCATAGTTATATCTTTGAGGAAGGCTATGTTGGCTTCCACGGTGTTCGTGGCTTCTGGGGTATATATTTCCCGATAATGTAACGCAAATGCCTCCGCTATCCACTGTGGCTCCGTCGTGGACGTGTCTTCATCTAATTGAATTTGTGCCACCCACCTATTGGCCCGCTCTTTTCACTCTAGCCATGCTAATAATTTTCCCGCTTTATCTCCCACTTCGTATATAGTGTGCCGTGTTGCGGTGATTTTGTTTTTCGCCATCTCCCAGACATATGATTTATATTCCTGTTGTGCCAGTTGCCTCTGGTGTGTTGTGTGTTCATCAACCTGCACCGCTTGCTCTGCTTCTGCCCGGGACACCCTCTGCTCCAGCCTGTCAACCTCTTTTTTTCTGGGACTTCTTGTGATCTGCTACCAACGAGATTGCCTGCCCTCGAAGGACTGTTTTATATGCTTCCCACAATGTCGTCGGGGATGGAACCGTGTTTTTGTTTTCTGCAAAGTATTGTTTCGTTGTCAAGTGAAGCCCTTTGGCAAGTTTCGGGACTTTGAGGTACCCAGGAGACAGTGGGAACACCCTACGGCCCTGAGGGGTAACTGCTGTGTATGTGATTAGGACTGGGGAATGATCAGATATGCCTCTAGGGAGGTGCGTCACCCCTGCAACCCCCATCACCCCGGTCGCTAGCGTAAAGATATAGTCCAGTCTAGAAAGGCTATTGTGTACCCCGGAATGGAATGTATACTGCCTTTCTTTGGGGCATCTAAGTCTCCATATATCTATTAGTCCAAGAGCCTCAGTAAATTCTAGCAGTTGAAGATTGGCCGTATTGGGCCCTCTGGAGGGCTGCCTATCTATGGATGCGTCCATGGTCGCATTGAAATCTCCCCCTATTATTAATTCTCCGTGCGGAAGGGAGAGGAGAAATTCCCCCAGCGCACGGAAAGTGGTCTGGTGCAATGTAGGAGGGATGTATACCGTCACTATGTTATATATCTTCCCTTCCCATCCATTTCATTTTTTAACACTGGACAGATTGTTAGTGAAGGGACAGGCAGAAATCATGAATTGTTCACTCTGATGCAGGAGAGACAGAGAATTGACTGGTAGAGAGGGTGAAATGTTCAATCGGATGCACTGGAGACAGGTAATGGACAGGTACACAGAGGGGATGATGCCACATTGTAATGCATAACAAGCAGCCAATGAGCTGGCAAGCTTTGCCCATTGCTTCTTTTTACAGGTTAAGGACGAATAACTAGAAACTTTGCTGATCTATGGGCCCAAGGAGAGCGCATTGTTCACGGATCAAGTAAAGAATGAATGGATTTCCCTGCGCTCATTCATCAATTACAGTCTTACGTTCTATTAGGTCTTCAAGCTCGTGATCAGGACCGTCTATGAGACCCAAACCCGAGCTGTGCGTCCAGTTCTGTTGACTTAATCTCCAGTTTGATATTTACAAGGTTCAACCATAGAGTGGAAGGCGGCCTTGATGTTGTAGGCTTTGTAGGAGAACCATTCCTCGGCTTGCTGAAGGACCTCTCGCACGGTCACAGTGGAGGGGAGCTGTGCAGTGGGTCCAATAGTGGGACCTTCATATAGCTTAGTGTTGTGACCAACGTCCATGTGCAAATCGGGGTCAGCTGCAAAGTGCTGCCGATGCAAGGAGTCAGGAAGTGCTTGGAGGGATCCGTACCCACAATGGAGTGGGGGTGGAATTCATCCAAGTATCAGCCACTGAAAGTGGAGGGAGATGGAGGAAACAACCTCCCAGAGAGATGAATGATCCAGGGGACAGACTCTCAGCAGAGGAGATAGTAGCACAAAAGAGTTTCACTGCAAAGGTGGGAGATTCATACAGCAGTCTCTCAGCAGGCTGACTGATTCAGAGAGCAGTCTCTTAGCAGAGGTAGTATCTTCATGGAACAGTCTTTCAGCAATGGTGTAGATTCATAGAGCAGTCTCTCAGAAGAGGTGACGGGATCAAACAGCAGTGTTGCAACAGTTGTGGCAAATTCATAGATCAATCTCTCAGCAGTGATGTAGATTCATAGAGCAATATCTCAGCTGAGGTGGATGATTCATAGAGCATAGGTGGTAGAATCATAAAGCAATCTCTCAGCAGTGATGTAGATTCATAGAGCAATCTCTCAGCAATGATGTAGATTCATAGAGTGGTCTCTCAGGAGGGGGGGTAGAATCATAAAGCAGTCTCCCTGCAGTGATGTAGATCCATAGAGCAATCTCTCAGCAGTGAAGTAGATTCATAGAGCAATCCCCCAGCAGTGATGTAAATTCTTAGAGCAATCTCTCAGCAGTGATGTAGATTCATAGAGCAATCTCTCAGCAGTGATGTAGATTCATAGAGCAATATCTCAGCAATGATGTAGATTTATAGAGCAGTCTCTCAGCTGAGGTGGATGATTCATAGAGCATAGGTGGTAGAATCATAAAGCAGTCTCTCAGCAGTGATGTAGATTCATAAAGCAATCTCTCAGCAATGATGTAAATTCATAGAGTGGTCTCTCAGCAGAGGCGGTAGAATCATAATGCAGTCTCTCATCAGTGATGTAGATTCATAGAGCAATCTCTCAGCAGTGATTTAGATTCATAGAGCAGTCTCTCAGCAATGATGTAGATTCATAGAGCAATCTCTCAGCAGTGATGTAAATTCATAGAGCAGTCTCTCAGCAATGATGTAGATTCATAGAACAATCTCTCAGCAGTGATGTAGATTCATAGAGCAATCTCTCAGCAATTATGTAGATTCATAGAGTGGTCTCTCAGGAGGGGGGGGTAGAATCATAAAGCAGTCTCCCAGCAGTGATGTAGATTCATAGAGCAATCTCTCAGCAGTGAAGTAGATTCATAGAGCAATTCCCCAGCAGTGATGTAAATTCATAGAGCAATCTCTCAGCAGTGATGTAGATTCATAGAGCAATCCCTCAGCAGTGATGTAAATTCATAGAGCAATCTCTCAGCAGTGATGTAGATTCATAGAGCAATCTCTCAGCAGTGATGTAGATTCATAGATCAATCTCTCAGCAGTGATGTAGATTCATAGAGCAAACCCTCAGCAGTGATGTAAATTCATAGAGAAATCTCTCAGCAGTGATGTAGATTCAAAGAGTGGGCTCTCAGCAGAGGTGGTTGATTCATAGAGCAGTCTACATGGATTTCTTTATGTGGCGATCAGCTCCTTGTGGAAGAGCAGAATGCTGTCACTCACAGTGAAGTTAGCCAATGGCTGAAGAGGGCTGAATCACTGCCCAGTGCTGTATGCTATAGTGGGCAGAAGAAAAATGTGAATGACACAATAATTAACCAGTGGACTACATAGGGCGGGTAAAACTAATGCCACTATAAGTATGTATATTATATCTATAAATTTAGTAAAATCAAAAGGTCTTGGCAATACCAGACGTAATAAGCGGCATGGCAAATGTGCGACTTTGGCGCACAGTGGCCAGCATTAGCCTTGATACCACATATATTTACGCTATGCATTCAAATGCGGCGAAGTATTGTCAGTAACTCAGTAGCTGCTGCGAGGCGGGCATTTCAAAGTTATACCCCAACTCACCAGATAGTGACAGGGGTCACGCTCTTTCTCTCTTTCACCCATCACAGTGACAACAAGTGGGATATCATCTACGTTAGCATCATGAGGGCGTAACTTCAAGTGACTTCCTGGGCCCGCCTCAAGATCACTGACCAGAGTCAAGTACCGGTACACACACTCACCATGTGCAAGCTGCACAACACTTCCCCCTTCGTGTATTGTGCATCATGCAAGCACACATAGACCCAGTACATGCTTTAATTGCGCCTGCACTGTACAGCACTACATCTCTCATGTAATGTATTCTTCCCTGGCATACATACAACCAGTACATGCACTAACCAAACATGCACCGCACTGTACTGCTCTATACCTGTCAAGTACCCTTCACAGGCACATACCTACATACATCGAGCATAAGGTCACTATTGCGCTGCGCAGCACTCCAAATCGAGCTGATGTAGGCCAAGGGTTCGGAAAAGCACACAGCAGCGGAACATTTAAAAAGGTGAGTGAGCCCCTAGGCCTCACTCCAGGGACACAGGGTGAAAAAGGCATGTTCACTGCTACTGATCACTGCATGATACGCTGCCATCGCCACGCTCAGGCTGCTTAACTCCTGGTGACGCCCGTAGCCTTCCACCACTATGAGGGTAGTGCTTTGGGCACCTCTCTCGGTCCAACAAGACCGCAATCCATGAGAAAGACCTATGTCATGGCACACACGCATGATCCCTGTTCGCCTATGGCAGAAAAATCAGCATTAGGGAGCCGAACGTCAGTTCACTCAGCACCGGGGTACACGTCTTTTATAATGCTGGGGACTTTTCCATCCCAACACCACATCACTAAACTCCATAGTCAGCAACTTATCCACTAGACCAAATATCCCCCATTTTTGGTCCCTTTGAGGTTTTCGCCCCTGCTTGTTTTCCTATGAAAAACATTTGTTATTTGGATCTGAAGGCGTCATCAGTTGCATTGTTATTTTGCTGAGTTTTCACCAAGTGCTGACAGTGCGCATTTGGTCCCGCCCCCACCAGGAGTTTTGCATTGTTTGTACCAGTACAAGGAGGGTGAAAAGCATTATGCATACATTTAGCAACTTCTAGTTAGAGTCTGGAAAATGTAAGATGTAGAGTTTGTCAAGGAGAGGCCTAATATTTATGAGGACTTTTAATGGGAAGTAGTAAAGAAAGCTGAGTGCTTTGAGGCAGACAAAATATTTTATATGTCACCACTGCACACACCTAGACCAGGTGTCTTTTTGTCAACTCATGAATGCTCTTTCATTTCCTTGTTTCATAATGGTTGCTGGATAAATGAGAGAACTACCTCGTCACTTCCTGTGATGTCACTGGATCAATGTAACGTGACACTTCCTGCGATGTAACTGTGTCAAAAGTCATTGATGTCACTTCCTGCGATGTAACTGAGTCAAAAGCCATGTGATGTGGCCTGGCTTTCACTCTCCAAGCTTTTCTAAAAGATTGAGGAGCATATTCTCAAGAACGTGTGATAATCATCGCAAAAGTAACTTAACGCAACCTACAACATCACAGTCTATCGCGGGAAATTTACGCCGTCTTAACCAAGTATTCACAAAAAGGCGGTACCATGCGAAAGTTACCAGATAACACATCAAATGGCTGCGTTAAAATCAACACCACGCCGCAAAAATGCGAAACACAAACGCAAAAAAAGCTGCAATGAGGCCAAGCGCGATACAAAAAGCTGCGAAAATCAGCCACAGGCCTGCAAAGTCCACGCATCTGGTGGGAAAATGCACTATAAAAGCAGAACAAGAAAAACACACCAGAAACAATCAAAAGTGCACAGCACCATGGATGCACTCTGACCCAGCGCAGAGGCCAACGCGAACCCCACAAGCCCCACAGACCACCAGCAAGGTACAACGGGGTCGGGGAAGGCCAGGGAGAAGAGGGAGAGGAAGACGGGGTGCAGTCCACAGCAACACAAGACCAGCGTCAGGGTAGTGACAGAACACTACCAGCAACTGTCCCACAATTAGACTACCTGGAATGCAGCAGGAGTGTCGAGGAGGCCAATGGATGAGGCCAAGAGGCGCTAGCATGACCTGATAACCTAAACCAGGCACGAAGACGCCGCCAACAGGAAGGCAGCAACGGCGGCAGGAGGTGGGAGTCCTGCGCCATAGGAGGAGCAGGAGGATATGGAGGCCAGTCATCAGTGTGGAGACGGTGCAAGGAGGTGGGAGTACAGACACAGTTCGAGAGGACCTGACACAACAACAACAGGGTGAGTAACAATCAGGGACTGGGGGGGACGGGGGGAGATGGGCACAATGGCACACATGCACAATCAAGTATAGCACACTGCACACCCACAATGGCCCAGGATCATGTCCCTCATCCCCGTGGCGCACTGCAGCACACACACATAGCAATCACAGCACATCCCATGACAATGTGGCACCAAGTGCAACACCGACACTGCAGAACAGGGGACACAACTGGGTCCACTCATTCACAGAAACAGGCCAATCACATTGGACAGAGCAGGGAACTGTGAGATGCATATGCACGGGTACAACCTCACATCCGTCATGCAGTCCCAATGTCCACTCTCTCCCCCCAAATTGCCAGCATCGCCCAAACAGTCACAATGTACATTGTCACACAGTCTGCATGTAAACAAGATCAATGCGCAAACATAAATGTCGACACAAAGTCAACATGCATCTCCCCTTCACATTGCAGAGGGACAAAAAACACCTCCAGCAGGTCAGACCAGACAACCCGTCAGTGATGCCGGAGACGACCACCACACCTCCGACACCGACGCCCTACAACAGCTCATGGACATCTCAGGCAACCCACCCCCAGGAGCAGGACAATCAAGCTACATAGAGAAGCACCCGCCACCACGGGTGGCTCCCAACTCTTCAATGAGGCACACATCGCATTCCAATGCCAGGTGTCAGAATGCCAAAAGGAGGTGGCCGAACAGGTGCAGGTGGGCTCAGAGCTCATGGAAGCCGAAGTAGATCACATACGTGGGTGTTCAAGTCCCATCAGGGACCACCTACAACCCACAAAGGAGACCCACACCGCAACAGATACACATGCACATGTCCTGCAATGAGCCACGCACATAGCCATGGAACCATCATTCACACTCGACACTGGACCTCCGTACGATGGCCCAGTCCACTCCTCATACGCATTGAGTGGCTGACAACAAAGCTACATTTCCAAGGTCTTACCCACTGCCTGCGGTGACATGTCTACGTCCGCTGTACACAGCACAATGTAATGTTGTAGGACCCAGGGCCCTCATGCATACAACAAGACCACAGGAACACATGCATATATCATGTTGAACTGGCTACGGGCACGTGCGCCCGGCCCTTTTATTGGCAGGGCCACATGTACAGTGACGCCTGTGCTGGATGTGTGTGGGGTGAGTATAAGCCAGCCCGCACAGAGTGCTTGGTGCTGGCAACAACACGAACAGTGGACACCAGTGCAATGGAAACAGAAAATACCTGCATAACAGAGTCAACTGATGAGCAACATGGAGGGAGCCGGAGCAAGGACAGTGGTCACCCAACATTCAAACAGAAGTGTCCGTGAGTTGCAGTGCACTGAGGTTGGGGCACTAGATATGAGCGCGCTCATGTGAAGAAATTGCTGGGATTGTGTCCCTTCGGGTTAGTCCTGATGCAGATGCAGTGGGGTGTGTTACACCTGCATCAACTTCCTCATCAACGTCCCAGGTCTCCCACTCTGCCTGAGGTGACATTGCTGCGCAACCTCTCCACAGCACAAAACTCAATCAGTAACGGTCCATGGGTTGCGGTGCACTGAGTCAGTGGCACCTGGAGTGCTGAGCAGGGGATCAGGCAGATGATGGCATCCACGACAGGCCTGAGCAACTCCGTCAGTCTGCCAGTGCTGTGGAAAATGTATTCATTATCTTGACACTCGCTCAGCCATTTTGTACTCTGTGGAAAAGTATGTCTGTTATCTTGCCATTCGCTCCGCCATTTTGCGCTTCACCCATCCTTCATCACTGACCTTCTCTCTGTATCACAAATGCTCTGTAGCTTGATTCACCTCACCTCTGCACTGCCCGGTTACTGACCTTACCTACCACCACCTGCCTGAACTCATGCTAAACCAGTCGAGCAGGACTGTCCGTGCCTTTGTTTGCCACAATCTGACTGAACTCTTGCTAACCCCAGTCGAACAGGACTGTTCGCCCGCGCTTACTGTCCTCACCCTGCCCTTCGCCCTGCAGGGCTTGACAGCTACCATCTTCGGACTTATCAGATTGACCTCTGCTTGTTGTGTAATTATGGGTTTCACCTATGCCCTGCAGGGGCCCAACAGTGACCATCTGCTAACTTATCAGATTGACCTCTGCTTGTATAATTATGGTGTTCATTGTTTTACTGTACACGTCTCCCTTTGTATAATTATGGTGTTCATCGTTTACTGTACACATCCCCCCTTTGCATAATCATGGTGTTCTTTCTTTACTGTCCACGCAGGGGGTTGGGATGAAGGGTATATAAGACGTGGAACCAAAGTGCTTGGCACATTGCCTCCTCAGACAAGCTGCGGGTGTCTGTTGCCGATGCTCTCTCTCTCCATCTCATGAGATTGTAATAAATATCCTTTCTCTCAGCGCTCCAGTGTTGGTCTCAGTTTGTATCCCGGACCCGTGGACGAAGGGTGGACCCTGCACCTTTGGGTGATCTTCCAAGGAGACCCTCAAATCCACAATTGGCGCCCAATGTGGACCCTATCAGTGATGCGGCTGCCCGGTCCAGGGGTCTCAACGAAGTTTGAATGGACGGTGGTGGGGTATACCTACGCAAAGAGACCCTCGTCTTCGTAGCCACCACCTGACCTTCACTGCATCTGAGGAGACCCCCGCAAGTGGCGCCGGTCCTGACTGGGGCCCCCGATAGACTTGGACGATCCTAGCAACAGAGAGACCGCCTGGAGAACGAGAGAGAGGATTCTGGTAGGGTCGCTGATTTGCGACACCTTTTTGTTTGTATTTGTTTTGGTTGTCTGGTTCTTGTTTCACTCTTTGCAAAAAGTGAAGGTAAACTGGTAATGTGGACTTTTTGTCCGGCTTTAGAGACTTGTAGAGACGTTTTGGTAAGATAACATAGAAAAGCATGCCCGTATTTGGTAAATTTGCACGATGGTGTTGTTGCTGCACATCTCGATCAAAGGTATTGGAAAAAAGTCAGCCAGCTCCTCTGGAGGGTACCCTGAATAAAGAAATATAGATAAAGTACGGTATTTCTCCCATTATGTACAGCACATTATGGAACAAATACACGTCAAAGGATAGGGATAATACCTGGCCAAAATATGGCTCTTTTGACCCTCAGAAAATAGAGGCAATAGAAGCCCAAACACATAGGCACAGATCTAGACAATCCATGTTTTATTCCTTGGGGTTATGGAAGAAGGAAATTATAGAAAGGGAGAGGAGAGCTCAGGTCTGATTCCAGAAGCCAGTATGGAAATCAGAGAAACAAAAATAAATTGGTGGAATTACAACAAGAGAAGGTGGCTTCAAATATTGCCTGTCTAGATAGAGAACACCGGCTAAATGCCTCTGGCCAGTATCCTATGCGATATACCCCCTTAGCACAGTCAGACCCCCATGAGGACGAATTACTCCTACACCCCCCACCACCACCATATCACGTACCTCCCCCTCTTACTTCCCGCTGACGGACAACAACTCCCCGACGCTAACAGACAACAACCTCCCGGTCCAGACTTGCGTCCCGACCCTACAGCTCCACCCCCATCTCTCTCTGGTCCCGAACCGGGTTGATTGCAGATTGACACGTTTGTCCAAAGTGCGGAGAGACGGACACCCCCACATTCACTTGGTGAGGTTGCTCTAAATGCATGCTTGCGCAATTGATTGAATTGGATACACTCGTCATTTTGGGAGATTGGAGACTGGGATTATTAGTTTTCTCATTTATTGAGGGTCCCCAATTTTAGGGGACAATGAGTAAACTAAGGAAATGCATTTCTCATTGTTATGTTGCTTTGGAAGTCCGTATTTGGACAAATTGCTCCACTCCCCACCTCAAATTGGAGGATGTAGGTGAAATTTGGGGTGAATCTTTGGAATAGGGTTTTTTAGTATAAAATATACAAAGGACAATGAAGATTTGAGTGGCTGCTAGACGGCTCCTTAGATTCAAACAAATATACAGTATTTACGTTTTTTTTAAAGGAAAAAAAAGAAGGTATATAAATGGGAAAGCTTTCGAAAATGGGAAGAACATGCACCACATTAGCAGGGCTTGAGAAAAAAAAAAAGTCCACTCACAATGTCGAGCAAGATTTAATATGGACGAGCTATTTTATGGATTACTATAGCGAGTTGACAACGGGTGTTCTGCTTACTCAGCAAACTGAATAAGAAATTACAATGCTTTTAAATATTGTTATCTTGCAACATTTGCTCAGCTTTCAGAAACAGAAGTCAAAAGTCAGTTTGTTTTCTGTGACTGAAATTAAAGGATTTTGTAAAGTGAACTGCGTTACGATTGCACTGTGCAAAGCATGTGAACTGAAAGGCTGTCAGATGCCAGGTTTCTTTCTTTTTCCCCAACGCAGTGCTGAAATAGCTAATAAGTGAACGGTTCAAGCATTTCAAATATGCTTCACCAATTATGAAGGCACACTTTTGTAAATTTGTGTTGAGAGAAAAAATATTTTTATAGGATCATAACAAATTAGAATGGTTTGCATGGTGATGTGCAAATTTTAGGTATTCTTGCTGAATGCCGATTTCCAAACATTGTTTGTGCACTGTGTACCTTTATCAGTACAACTACACGTTAGTGGGAAACCTTTAGTGGCCATTTCAATGGAGAATATTCTATCTGTAATGACAGTGCACTCCTATAGTATGCTTTGTTTTACTAATATATTTGTGATAGGAGAGTTTTAAATTATTACTATTCCTGCCCAGATGACAATGCTATTACCAAGTCAACCACCACAAGGTCCAGCTAGTCAACAGCCTGACGCACCCCTTGCCCAGGATTTACAAAACATTGTGCTCTAACAGGGATATGTGCAAATGCTAGCCCATTCAATTGGGCCCTTTGTTTCAGTGAAGGTGCATTCCGCCCCAGGTTCACAGCCTGTTCGAACAAGCTTTCTCGGGACCAGGACACTCAGGGGTCACTATGCTCCAATTGCATCAACTGGAGTGTTCCCTACTCATTTTGACTCTTTGAGTAAGCCTTGGACTGCCCTGTCTTACTATCCTAAGAGGTGAGGTGTGGTTAGACATTCAGAATACAGCGCACACTGTACTGCCAGCTGATGAACTCAATGACCAGTCAGTGCTTTACTTTTTATAAAAGAAAAGCACTTTATTACACCCAAGAGAATTATATTACACATAAAATTAGGACAAACAGTGAAAACCAGATGTCTCTACAACCCTCTGGGCCAGAGTTCTGACCCCAGACAGTATTATAGTGCCTAGATGCTAAGCACTATAAAAAGACAGTTAACATGAAAAAGTAGAATTAGCATTGCCTTTTACAGACCATGTTGCACAGGGTTGTTCTCATCAGATATATTCTTATTATGAAAGTTATTTAAAATTGACCAAAGAAAAAATCCTGATAGAGTGTTATTGCAACAAGTTTTTGTAGGGGAGCCAGAAATTAATGGGAAATATGCAGAAGAGGAGGAGGACAATGGAACAGGGGCTGGTCACCCTTCACTGGATCCAGCGCAACCACGTAGTGGAGGATTAGGCCAAAATGAGTGTGCCTACTGCTTACAGGAAGGGTCATCGAAAGGATGAATGCCCTAATTTACAGGGGCAAACAACGGTGGCGAGAGGAAGGATTAATTAATTCACAAAGAGTACAAGCAGAAGTGGTGCAATCACACTTCTCAGACGAATACTTCGATGTAGAAATGAAGGAAGCAGAGTAGAGAACAGATGCAGAAGAGGAGAGGGCAGATTTTGATGAAAGAGCAGAACAGATTAAGATGAAGCCGAACAGAGGGAGGTAGATTTAGCCAGGACGAGGACAGATTAAATGAAGGCGATGTGTTACATTCTGACTTTTTATTGAAAACACCAAGCTCTATGTATTGACAAACAGCTTTTGCCAAGGCGTATTTGCTTGGCCTTGGATTCTATGAGAGAATCTAAGAATCAAAATATGGTAGCAAAGATTTCCGCACTATAAGCATACAAACAGACAGGAGCTTTTACAATGATGACTACTGACATTTGATTATAATACCTTTGAATACCTTCTATAGGGCAGTCTAGGAAGGGCAGAAGAAGGTTCATGATACCAGTTAATAAAGCTGGCCCCTATGTTACTGTACCACTGGGGGGGGGGGACATATGAGTTCCCGGTCCATACCGGTGCTATTTGTACCTCTCTAGTCATAATTCCTTTCCTAGGTCTCCCCTCTCAGGTAAATTTCATACATCTGTGGGATTTTCTGGCATCCCTGTTCAAAGTACTATTTTATATATCTACCTAAAAGAAATAATGTGCATGTATATTAATGTTTTTATTTCTAGTTTCTTCAGAGTTGAAGAGAATATTGTTGTAACAAATTACATTGTAAGGTGGAATGTGCTAAAATGCATTCTAAATGCAGTGCATTCACCGGGGACCACAAAGGATGGATAATATATAGTAGGAATACATTTATGTATTGAGGTTTAGTAATGAGAATATGAGTATATGTAAATACAGAAGGACAGCGTGCATCGAATAACTGTGCTTCATATTATACTGTTTTGGGATACAGCGGGTATAGATTTAATATGTCTTTCAGTATACGGGTGCAGTCTTTAAAAGGTGTTTGCAATTGGATTACCAGGTAAAGGATTGGCACAGTTTGACAACTACGAGTATTTTGATTCCCAGAGGTGTTACTATGACAGAAATTTTCAACTGTATTTGCTGTTGGGACAAACTATAGTACAATGTTTTAATCCTTCTTTTGCTTTTGGAGATAATGGAATTCTTTTTAAGCCAAATAAATACAGCATGCACCATTAATAGAACAACTATTGCAAGGCCTGTTGCTACCAAAGTTTCAGTTATAGAATGTGCTGCACCCACCTCCTCCGAGGACTATGTATCATGGTTGTGAGTACATAATGATTCAGGTTGCATCTACTACACATGATATCATGATTGAAAGATAAAATATGATGATTTGTACTATGACCCTAAGTATATTATTGAAAGGGCTGGGTGAAAGAAAAGGAGAAAGGGAACAGGGGAGGATGTATGCAAACAGAAAATGAATGTGGATAGGCCCAAATGGAAAGATATGTTTACCAACGATAATGCTTGCTCCCATGGCTCTACTTTTTCACGGTTCATCACTTGTAGGACGTGAAGGAATGATCAAACCGTTTTCTTAAATGTTGGTACAAAGTTTAAATTGGAAAGGGTACTTCCACTGCCCCAGGCCACTTCTCTTTCTCAAGTTAAATGGACTTCCTCAGCATGCCCCCTACTCAAACTACAAGTTTGTGTTGGTTATTGTGCGCAAGTTCAGCACACGGACTGAGGCATACCGAACCAATAACCTGCAATGTACAAACGATTGCCAAATGCCTCGGGAAATAATTCATACTGCGCTTTAAAGTACATATGTTGTTTTGGTTCTGACAATGGACTGGCGTTCATCTCACATGTGATTGAGGGGTTGTGCAAGGGGCTAGGAGCTACACAGAAACTACATGTGTTCCACAGAAACTACCAAGTGAGAATGGTATCTCAAGCTCATCCTGTAGGGTTGCACGTGCTCCACACAGCAGAGAAAGGAAGAGTGTGTGTAAGCAGATCCCAAGCATACATCAACTAAGAACGTCTGGAAACATCAACGCCCCAACCCCTCAGTCTACAAGTTGCGACAACAAGACATCTTTACCTTCCTCATCACTTTGTTTTCTTCATATTGAGAGTGCCTAAGTAATAGAAGTGCTAGTAACCTTTCAAATTACTTGAAGAGAGGCATCAACGGTTATTTTTTCTGTTTACAGTTATGACCACTGAGGCTCTGCATTATTCCTCAGGAAACTTTTGAAAAGAGTAAAATTACAGCAGAAAACAAGACAGTCTTCCAACTAGTCACACTAGCCACACGTACCAACGATTGGAACAATGCCTCAAGACTTTCTTCTTCGCTCCTGTCAACAGGAAGGACTGTGGAAAATGTATTAATTATCTTGACACTCGCTCAGCCATTTTGTACTCTGTGGAAAATTATATCTGTTATCTTGCCATTTGCTCCGCCATTTTGCGCTTCACCCACCCTTCATCACTGACCTTCTCTCTGTATCACAAATGCTCTGTAGCTTCACATCTTGATTCACCTCACCTCTGCACTGCCCTGTTTCTGACCTGCCTGAACTCATGCTAAAACAGTCGAACAGGACTGTCCGTGCCCTTGTTTGCCACAATCTGACTGAACTCATGCTAACCCCAGTTAAACAGGACTGTTCGCCCATCCTTACTGTCCTCACCCTGCAGGGCTTGACAGCTACCATCTTCGGACTTATCAGATTGACCTCTGCTTGTTGTGTAATTATGGGTTTTACCTATGCCCTGCAGGGACCCAACAGTGACCATCTGCTAACTTATCAGATTGACCTCTGCTTGTTGTGTAATTATGGGTTTCACCTATGCCCTGCAGGGGCCCAACAGTGGCCATCTGCTAACTTATCAGATTGACCTCTGCTTGTATAATTATGGTGTTCATTGTTTTACTGTACACGTCTCCCTTTGTATAATTATGGTGTTCATCATTCACTGCACACATCCCCCCTTTGCATAATCATGGTGTTCTTTCTTTACTGTACACGCAGGGGGTGGGGATGAAGGGTATATAAGACGTGGAACCAAAGTGCTTGGCAGATTGCCTTCTCAGACGAGCTGCGGGTGTCTGTTGCCGATGCTCTCTCTCTCCATCTCATGAGATTGTAATAAATATCCTTTCTCTCGGCGCTCCAGTGTTGGTCTCAGTTTGTATCCCGGACCCGTGGACGAAGGGTGGACCCTGCACCTTTGGGTGATCTTCCAAGGAGACTCCCAAATCCACAACTGGCGACCAACGTTGTGCCTCATCAGTGACGCGGCTGCCCGGTCAAGGGGGCCCAACGAAGTTTGAATGGACGGTGGTGGGGTATGCCTACGCAAAGAGACCCTCGTCTTTGTAGCCACCACCTGACCTTCACTGCATCTGAGGAGACCCCCGCAAGTGGCGCCGGTCCTGACTGGGGCCCTCGATAGACTTGGACGATCCTAGCAACAGAGAGACCGCCTGGAGAACGAGAGAGAGGATTCTGGTAGGGTCGCTGATTTGCGACACCTTTTTGTTTGTATTTGTTTTGGTTGTCTGGTTCTTGTTTCACTCTGCAAAAAGTGAAGGTAAACGGGTAATGTGGACTTTTTGTCCGGCTTTAGAGACTTGTATAGACGTTTTGGTAAGATAACATAGAAAAGCATGCCCGTATTTGGTAAATTTGCACAATGGTGTTGTTGCTGCACATCTCGATCAAAGGTATTGGAAGAAAGTCAGCCGGCTCCTCTGGAGGGTACCCTGAATAAAGAAATATAGATAAAGTACGGTATTTCTCCCATAATGTACAGCACATTATGGAACAAATACACGTCAAAGGATAGGGATAATACCTGGCCAAAATATGGCTCTTTTGACCCTCAGAAAACAGAGGCAGTAGAAGCCCAAACACATAGGCGCAGATCTAGACAATCCATGTTTTATTCCTTGGGGTTATGGAAGAAGGAAATTATAGAAAGGGAGAGGAGAGCTCAGGCCCGATCCCAGAAGGCAGTATGGAAATCAGAGAAACAAAAAGAAATTGGCGGAATTACAACAAGAGAAGGTGGCTTCAAATATTGCCTGTCTAGATAGAGAACATCAGCTAAATGCCTCTTGCCAGTATCCTATGCGATATACCCCCTTAGCACAGTCAGACCCCCATGAGGATGAATTACTCCTACACCCCCTGCCACCACCATATCACGTACCTCCCCCTCTACTTCCCGCTGACGGACAACAACTCCCCGACGCTAACAGACAACAACCTCCCGGTCCAGACTTGCGTCCCGACCCTACAGCTCCACCCCCATCTCTCTCTGGTCCCGAACCGGGTTGATTGCAGATTGACACGTTTGTCCAAAGTGCGGAGAGACGGACACCCCCACATTCACTTGGTGAGGTTGCTCTAAATGCATGCTTGCGCAATTGATTGAATTGGATACACTCGTCATTTTGGGAGATTGGAGACTGGGATTATTAGTTTTCTCATTTATTGAGGGTCCCCAATTTTAGGGGACAATGAGTAAACTAAGGAAATGCATTTCTCATTGTTATGTTGTTTTGGAAGTCCGTATTTGGACAAATTGCTCCACTCCCCACCTCAAATTGGAGGATGTAGGTGAAATTTGGGGTGAATCTTTGGAATAGGGTTTTTTAGTATAAAATATACAAAGGACAATGAAGATTTGAGTGGCTGCTAGACGGCTCCTTAGATTCAAACAAATATACAGTATTTACGTTTTTTTTAAAGGAAAAAAAAGAAGGTATATAAATGGGAAAGCTTTCGAAAATGGGAAGAACATGCACCACATTAGCAGGGCTTGAGAAAAAAAAAAGTCCACTCACAATGTCGAGCAAGATTTAATATGGACGAGCTCTTTTAGGGATTACCATAGCGAGTTGACAACGGGTGTTCTGCTTACTCAGCAAACTGAATAAGAAATAACAATGCTTTTAAATATTGTTATCTTGCAACATTTGCTCAGCTTTCAGAAACAGAAGTCAAAAGTCAGTTTGTTTTCTGTGACTGAAATTAAAGGATTTTGTAAAGTGAACTGCGTGACAATTGCACTGTGCAAAGCATGTGAACTGAAAGGCTGTAAGATGCCAGGTTTCTTTCTTTTTCCCCAACGCAGTGCTGAAATAGCTAATAAGTGAACGGTTCAAACATTTCAAATATGCTTCACCAATTATGAAGGCACACTTTTGTAAATTTGTGTTGAGAGAAAAAATATTTTTATAGGATCAGAACAAATTAGAATGGTTTGCATGGTGATGTGCAAATTTTAGGTATTCTTGCTGAATGCCGATTTCCAAACATTGTTTGTGCACTGTGTACCTTTATCAGTACAACTACACGTTAGTGGGAAACCTTTAGTGGCCATTTCAATGGAGAATATTCTATCTGTAATGACAGTGCACTCCTACAGTATGCTTTGTTTTACTAATATATTTGTGATAGGAGAGTTTTAAATTATTACTATTCCTGCCCAGATGACAATGCTATTACCAAGTCAACCACCACAAGGTCCAGCTAGTCAACAGCCTGACGCACCCCTTACCCAGGATTTACAAAACATTGTGCTCTAACAGGGATATGTGCAAATGCTAGCCCATTCAATTGGGCCCTTTGTTTCAGTGAAGGTGCATTCCGCCCCAGGTTCACAGCCTGTTCGAACAAGCTTTCTCGGGACCAGGACACTCAGGGGTCACTATGCTCCAATTGCATCAACTGGAGTGTTCCCTACTCATTTTGACTCTTTGAGTAAGCCTTGGACTGCCCTGTCTTGCTATCCTAAGAGGTGAGGTGTGGTTAGACATTCAGAATACAGCGCACACTGTACTGCCAGCTGATGAACTCAATGACCAGTCAGTGCTTTACTTTTTATAAAAGAAAAGCACTTTATTACACCCAAGAGAATTATATTACACATAAAATTAGGACAAACAGTGAAAACCAGATGTCTCTACAACCCTCTGGGCCAGAGTTCTGACCCCAGACAGTATTATAGTGCTTAGATGCTAAGCACTATAAAAAGACAGTTAACATGAAAAAGTACAATTAGCAGTGCCTTTTACAGACCATGTTGCACAGGGTTGTTCTCATCAGACATATTCTTATTATGAAAGTTATTTAAAATTGAACAAAGAAAATCCTGACAGAGTGTTATTGCAACAAGTTTTTGTAGGGGAGCCAGAAATTAATGGGAAATATGCAGAAGAGGAGGAGGACAATGGAACAGGGGCTGGTCACCCTTCACTGGATCCAGCGCAACCACGTAGTGGAGGATTAGGCCAAAATGAGTGTGCCTACTGCTTACAGGAAGGGTCATTAAAAGGATGAATGCCCTAATTTACAGGGTCAAACAACGGTGGCGAGAGGAAGGGGTAATTAATTCACAAAGAGTACAAGCAGAAGTGGTGCAATCACACTTCTCAGACGAATACTTCGATGTAGAAATGAAGGAAGCAGAGTTGAGAACAGATGCAGAAGAGGAGAGGGTAGATTATGATGGAAGAGCAGAACAGATTAAGATGAAGCCGAACAGAGGGAGGTAGATTTAGCCAGGACGAGGACAGATTAAATGAAGGCGATGTGTTACATTCTGACTTTTTATTGAAAACACCAAGCTCTATGTATTGACAAACAGCTGTTGCCAAGGCGTATTTGCTTGGCCTTGGATTCTATGAGAGAATCTAAGAATCAAAATATGGGAGCAAAGATTTCCGCACTATAAGCATACAAACAGACAGAAGCTTTTACAATGATGACTACTGACATTTGATTATAATACCTTTGAATACCCTCCATAGGGCAGTTGAGGAAGGGCAGAAGAAGGTTCATGATACCAGTTAATAAAGCTGGCCCCTATGTTACTGTACCACTGGGGGGGGGGGGACATATGAGTTCCCGGTCCATACCGGTGCTATTTGTACCTCTCTAGTCATAATCCCTTTCCTAGGTCTCCCCTCTCAGGTAAATTTCATACATCTGTGGGATTTTCTGGCATCCCTGTTCAAAGTACTATTTTATATATCTACCTAAAAGAAATAATGTGCATGTATATTAATGTTTTTATTTCTAGATTCTTCAGAGTTGAAGAGAATATTTTTTGTAACAAATTACATTGTAAGGTGGAATGTGCTAAAATGCATTCTAGATGCAGTGCGTTCACCAGGGACCACAAAGGATGGATAATATATAGTAGGAATAACTTTATGTATTGAGGTTTAGTAATGAGAATATGAGTATATGTAAATACAGAAGGACAGTGTGCATCGAATAACTGTGCTTCATATTATACTGTTTTGGGATACAGCGGGTATAGATTTAATATGTCTTTCAGTATACGGGTGCAGTCTTTAAAAGGTGTTTGCAATTGGATTACAAGGTAAAGGATTGGCGTAGTTTGACAACTACGAGTATTTTGATTCCCGGAGGTGTTACTATGACAGAGATTTTCAACTCTATTTGCTGTTGGGACAAGCTATAGTACAATGTTTTAATCCTTCTTTTGCTTTTGGAGATAATGGATTTCTTTTTAAGCCAAACAAATACGGCATGCACCATTAATAGCACAACTATTGCAAGGCCTGTTGCTACCAAAGTTTCAGTTATAGAATGTGCTGCACCCACCTCCTCCGAGGACTAGGTATCATGGTTGTGAGTACATAATGATTCAGGTTGCATCTACTACACATGATATCATGATATAAAGATAAAAGATGATGATTTGTACTATGACCCTAAGTATATTATTGAAAGGGCTGGGTGAAAGAAAAGGAAGAAGGGAACAGGGGAGTATGTATGCAAACAGAAAATGAATGTGGATAGGCCCAAAAGGAAAGATATGTTTACCAACGATAATGCTTGCTCCCATGGCCCTACTTTTTCACGGTTCATCACTTGTAGGACGTGAAGGAATGATCAGACCGTTTTCCTAAATGTTGGTACAAAGTTTAAACTGGAAAGGGTACTTCCACTGCCCCAGGCCACTTCTCTTTCTCAAGTTAAATGGACTTCCTCAGCATGCCCCCTACTCAAACTACAAGTTTGTGTTGGTTATTGCGCGCATGTTCAGCACACGGACTGAGGCATACCGATCCAAGAACTGCAATGTACAAACGATTACCGAATGCCTCGGGAAAGAATTCATACTGCGCTTTAAAGTACATATGTTGTTTTGGTTCTGACAATGGACTGGCGTTCATCTCACATGTGATTGAGGGGTTGTGCAAGGGGCTAGGAGCTACACAGAAACTACTTGTGTTCCACAGAAACTACCAAGTGAGATTGGTATCTCAAGCTCATCCTGAAAGGTTGCACGTGCTCCACACAGCAGAGAAAGGAAGTGTGTGTGTAAGCAGATCCCAAGCATACATCAACTAAGAACGTCTGGAAACATCAACGCCCCAACCCCTCAGTCTACAAGTTGTGACAACAAGACATCTTTACCTTCCTCATCACTTTGTTTTCTTCATATTGAGAGTGCCTAAGTAATAGAAGTGCTAGTAACCTTTCAAATTACTTGAAGAGAGGCATCAACGGTTATTTTTTCTGTTTACAGGTATGACCACTGAGGCTCTGCATTATTCCTCAGGAAACTTTTGAAAAGAGTAAAAGTATAGCAGAAAATAAGAGAGTCTTACAACTAGTCACACTAGCCACATGTACCAACGATTGGAACAATGCCTCAAGACTTTCTGCTTCGCTCCTGTCAACAGGAAGGACTGTGGAAAATGTATTCATTATCTTGACACTCGCTCAGCCATTTTGTACTCTGTGGAAAAGTATATCTGTTATCTTGCCATCCGCTCCGCCATTTTGCGCTTCACCCACCCTTCATCACTGACCTTCTCTCTGTATCACAAATGCTCTGTAGCTTCACATCTTGATTCACCTCACCTCTGCACTGCCCTGTTTCTGACCTGACCTACCACCACCTGCCTGAACTCATGCTAAACCCGTCGAGCAGGACTGTCGGTGCCCTTGTTTGCCACAATCTGACTGAACTCATGCTAACCTCAGTTGAACAGGACTGTTCGCCCGTGCTTACTGTCCTCACCCTGCAGGGCTTGACAGCTACCATCTTCGGACTTATCAGATTGACCTCTGCTTGTTGTGTAATTATGGGTTTCACCTATGCCCTGCAGGGACCCAACAGTGACCATCTGCTAGCTTATCAGATTGACCTCTGCTTGTTGTGTAATTATGGGTTTCACCTATGCCCTGCAGGGGCCCAACAGTGACCATCTGCTAACTTATCAGATTGACCTCTGCTTGTATAATTATGGTGTTCATTGTTTTACTGTACACGTCTCCCTTTGTATAATTATGGTGTTCATCGTTAACTGTACACATCCCCCCTTTTTATAATCATGGTGTTCTTTCTTTACTGTACACGCAAGGGGTGGGGATGAAGGGTATATAAGACGTGGAACCAAAGTGCTTGGCAGATTGCATTCTCAGACAAGCTGCGGGTGTCTGTTGCCGATGCACTCTCTCTCCATCTCATGAGATTGTAATAAATATCCTTTCTCTCGGCGCTCCAGTGTTGGTCTCAGTTTGTATCCTGGACCCGTGGACGAAGGGTGGACCCTGCACCTTTGGGTAGTCTTCCAAGGAGACCCCCATATCCCAAGTACCACTGTTTCGACTCTGGCAGATGGTGGATGGAGTTGGCCCTTGCGATGGTGTCTACACTCCAAACACCAGCGGTATGTGTCGACATGGATATGTGTGTGGTCTGCAAACTGCAGCCT
Organism: Triturus cristatus; assembly: GCF_964204655.1. Lineage (NCBI taxonomy): Eukaryota > Metazoa > Chordata > Amphibia > Caudata > Salamandridae > Triturus > Triturus cristatus. The sequence goes on from NC_140593.1 coordinate 1,194,903,558, forward strand.
GTCCAGCAGATCCACGCCACACTTGGCATTGTGAACAGTCTCATTCATGGGTTGGTTGCCGCCTTCGCACATGCCTGGTCCCCACCTCTTCCGACATTCTGCTATTTTGTGGCCGAGGTGCCATGCCGTTGATGGTTAATGTACATGGCAGGCCCAAGTTCCCACAGTGAGTTGTTCTGTCGTGTCTGGTGGGTGTGCATATTGTATGTGAGCTTGTGATGTGTGCATTCCCAGTGTTGTGAGTTGCATGATTGTGGAGTTTAGGTGTGTGGTGTGTGCATTTGGTATTGGCCAACAAGCAGTGCATTTCCGTGGCTGCCATCCTGGTGGTGCAGGGTGATGATGGACTGTCGGAAGGTATAGGAATCATGCACACTGCCTGGGTGGTTTGCGCCGGCGTTGGTGGAGATTCCCAGGTGGTCCACTATTGCCTGGACATTGGTGGGATACGTGCACTTTCTGTTGCGCTTCTTGTGTGCAGTGTTGCCAGGGGCCACTAGTAGGACATGTGTGCAGTCAATTGCCCCCTGACACGTGTGGGAAGCCAGCGGTGGCGTACATGCCTTGCTGGTCTCCGGCTGTTCCTGCGCAGTGTGTGGGAAGTATAGATAGTGGGGTACCAAGCTGATGGTGTCATCCATGACCATTGTGAGGGACTTGGATTGGCCTGGCTGTGTGACTCCTCCGTTCAGGCGGATGTTGGTTGGAGGGTACCAGAGGCCAACAAGTGCAGCACGGCCATCAGCTTTGTTTGTGTTGGGATGTTAGTTGTCCGCTGTGTTGGTACCGTCCGCCTGTGGGCAATTGTGGTCAGGATGCGGAGGAGGGTTGTCCCTTTGGGCATGTAGTGGGCAATGACATTCTCCGGTGTTGGGTCTGTGTGGTTGGTGCATTTTGGGAGGGTCGCTGTCTTTGTCTGCGCTGCCTCAGTGTTGGTCCGGAGCGTGGGGGGCAGCGGGTGTCCGGTGGGGGTGGTGGCTGTGGGTGTTGTAGCACTCTTGGGTGTCCGGCACGCATGTTCAGTAGCTCCATGGCATCTGTTGTTCTTCAGGTGTGGGTCTGGGCAGTGCTCCCTTTTGTGGTGCAGGCTGCCGTCTAACTTTGCACAAGGTCAGAGCAGGTGTTAGTTTCCTGGTGCTAACGCGCCTTATCGCATGTTTTGTGATCTTATCATCGATCTGTCTGGTCGTTGAGAATGTTGTGGAGTGGTGTTTTCGCGACTTTTGGCAAAGGAACGCCTACTCTGCATCTAATTAGCGATAGTTTCCGGGGTCGTCTCTGGCGATGTTTTTTGCGGCTGCTATCGCGGGTAAACTGGTGTTATGGGCTGTTGACACCAGCTTGTGAATGGGGCGATATGTTTATCGCAACTTTGGGTGTGATAAAGTGCCATTAACTCGGCGATAGCTCCTTGAGAATATGGCCCTGAGATGTTTGTTAAAGGGAGTACAGGGTACTCAGTGGGTTGTTCCTTCTCATGAGCTGGTTTCACGTCTTAACATTAAATGCACAGGTTCTTCAAAAGCAGTAGGATGATTCTAGGAAACTTCAAGGATGTAGGTTTGCCGAAAAGCTGTACCCAGCCACTCTAAATCAGTAGGTTTGGCAAACAGGTAAAAGATTTTTAAAAAACACACAAAACTAACCACAACACAGTGGCAGCAGCAAAGAACAGGGAATGGGTCGGAGCACGAGCAGATAGAGGTAGATCACAGAGGCAGGAAGTGGCTAGGAAATAGGAACCAGGAACCGCTCTATGGTCATCTGCACCAGTGCTTATTTGTAAAAGTGTGAGTGCTGGTGCCCAAAGCGCTGCTCAGAAGCCAACGGCCAGTGCTATTAAATGTCGGTGCACCGAATACAAGACTAGTAGTCTTAAATCAACCGTATGCCTCCTTAATCCACTACCAGTAACTCCCTGCCCCTTTATCCCATTCCTGCAGGTTCCTGCTTTCTCCCTTTGTGACGGGTTTTCCATCTTTTCCTTCCCTCCTTCTTTTCCCTTTGTGTGTTTTCCCTCTCTTGCTCTGAGTAAATGTCTGATGAAGAAAAATGATTGCCTGTGGCTCAAATTAAGCACTGTATGCAACCATGGAAGGCATACAGAGATTTGCACCAGGCTTCAGGAAATTAAGGGGCTGTGGAGGCTCGCTGCGTGCCAGACCCCCACCGAGAGGACTGGGAGGAAGACCCAGAAAAGAGACGAGACAAAAGTGCCAGGAAGCACACTGGGGTGCCTCTTCTCAAGGCTGGGGAGCAAAGTGCATGGGGTGTTTCCAGATATGGGGTGTGCCCCACTGATCAGCTCTTCCTGAAAACACCTAGAACCGTTCTTGTTCCACATGTCTTATATTTGAAAAGTACCAATATTCTAGGTGAGTTTTTCCACCCCAACTCGGAACAATGTCCTCAATGATTTAAAAGTACCAATAAAAGCCATACACAAAATCAAAATAGCTATTTTTGCTGTTTTTAATCTCAAAAGTGTTTTGATTGCCAAACTATGGAACCTCTTTAACAGCATGAGGTGCAGAACAGAGACCCTTTTTAGCCAACAAGAAGCGGCTGAAGACCATTACAAAGTATGGGGGGGCGTGGTTAGTTTGGAGGCGGGGTCAGAGACATGGCTAAAAAGAACAAAATATTCTGCAACTATTTTGTGGGTGTTTCACTTATAAAATACAACACACATGTTAAATGAAAAAATAAATGCAAATAAAAGTAATTGGTAAACGCCCCCATTTGAGTGATGGAAGCAGCTAAAACTGGTTCATGCGACCATGCAGAGGGCTCCGTAACCAGATAGTGATATGTGTATTTACAGTCCCACGAGGCACCCTGAATATGCATGTCATTATTTTTAAATTATTACCCACGGTATAAGATGGAACGTCGCAAAACGCAAAAAAGATTAAGGACCTGGGGGCATATGTATCAACACCACCATTTGCGATTCTCAAATAGCGATTTTTAAAGAATCGCTATTTGAGAATTGCAAAACGGGATGTATTTAAAAAATGCAAACTTTTTGCGATTTCTTAAAATTCCTTAATTGCGATTAGCAAATTGCGAAATCGCAATTAAGGAATACCTGCCCATTCATTTCTATGGGCCAGGAGACCCATAGGAATGAATGGGAAGTAATTCTCAAATAGCTAATCGCAATTTGAGAATAATTTCAAAGGTGCAAGGGTGTCATGATGACACCCTGATGCACCCCTGAAATTAGCATGTGTGTGCATATGGCGCACATACATGAGCGCCACGTGGCACTTTGTAAAATTCAAAAAAGTGCTTTTTGAAAGGAAATCGCAAATTACCACCAACTGGAAGTTGGTGGTAATTTAAGATTTCTTAAGGATAATTCGCACAACTTGGGTGATTTTTACATATCATTTAAGAAATCGCAATTTGCGATTTCCTAAATGCTTACGCAAAATTAAGAAATCGCTAAATTCGCAATTCCTTAATTTTGCGATGGGATTTGCCTCATACATCCCGATTACCGATTTTTTAATCGCAAACGCTGTTATTTTGCGAATCGCAGCGTTTGCGATTAAAAAATCGTTTGATACATATGCCCCTTAGTGTGGAGTTTAGCGGACAGACACTGGGCCACAAATGTGAGAGATGTCCTCTCTGCCTTATTACAAGTGCATTTCATCCTAATATCCCATCAGCATTATTACAAGGGCATTACACCCATCAGCATTATTGCAAGTGCATTAGGATACAATACACTTGTAATATGGTGAACAGGAGGTCCATCACATGTGTGACGAAGTACCCATCTGCCATACTCTAAGTGAGACCATAAGACTGCTTTCAACATATATTTCAGCAACACACATTCAGAGTGTACCTATTACAAACATTGTTGAATAAGTTGCGATTAGAAAGACGCACTCCAGAACTCAGCTGGTAACACCCTGTCAAACACCTCAATCACATTTCTGTCAGGTAGCAGGCACCCCGGCGAGAAGGTTGTGCTGTGTCCCTTACAGCTCGAGGCCCCTGAAAGTCGGCAAGAACTGCTCGTGAACGGCTGGTTTAACGGTTGTTTTTAAAAAAAGGCTTACAACATCGTTCCAGACCACTTCAACCACTGCAAATAGGTACAACATGTTATAACTACTCGTGAAAACACAAGAGTGTGCCCAATCTTGCACTCATTTTCTTAGAAGCATGGGGGCAGATTTATTCGTTTCTCACACAGCGAGGTGCAGTAGCCGCAAATGCTGCGCTGCGTGAGAAGGGGAGAGCAGGAGAGTGCCATATTTACTGAAATATAGCACTCTCCTCCCCTCTCACTAGCGCCGGCGCTGAAATATGCTGCCGTGCGCCACGGACACACCTTTGCACTATCGTGCAAGGGTGTCTCTGTGAGTCTAGCATAGGTTGGAAGGATAGCCTTCTGTACAAAATACCATGCTTAGACTAACTTTAGACCTTTTCCCACTTGGTATGTGTGCTCTACAGTGCAGCACTCGTGCAAAGTCGGAAAAGACAGGAGAAATTAAGCCTTTCTCCTTCATAGTGCCTGTTTGAAAGGGAAATATTTTCTCATGCTAAACCCTGTATACTTTTTTAAGTAAATTGTGTTTAGCGTCAGAAACCTTGAGTGGATGTATGGGAACATCCACGCACCACCCATGGTACGCCCCCTTTGCGCTAAGTAATACAAAACAACTCTATGCGCTGCTTTTGGCTACTTTCGAGTTTTTTCCAGGGCTAAACAAGTTTAGCACTGGAAAGTAAATTAGTAAAAAAAAGATGACAAAAACATGGTGTTGAATCTTAGTAAATCGACTACTTAGTGTTTGTTCAAACACTGTTGTGTGTCTTCACACACTGTATGGGGTTTATTGGTAGCACGTGGGCCTAACCTGCCCTGATGTGTTGTCGAACACTGTTGTGTGTTGTCACACACTGTTGTGTGTGGTTTATTGGTAGCACGTGGGCCTAACCGGCCCTGACGTACATAAACATGTCTTCAGAGGCTGGCTCCCCTTTGCACAGACCCATTCGCCTCTCACTCTCCTGGGTCCGGTACCTCCTCAACAGTACTGGCTCGTTCTGGGTGTTGAGTACCATCGGGCATGGAAAGTCTCGCCCCTGTGTAGAACACGCATCTATCTTTCTGTACCCTCTATTCTGTATCAGAGTGCAGGATCAGTAACCCACCTCCAGGGAGCGCTGCCCACCTTTATTCCTCTCTCCACACGGGAAGTGGGAGGGGCCTCCAAACTTAAATAGTCTTAGTACACACATAGTAAAGATGATGACGTGAAGAGTCAGGTGAGGGTCTGAAACTGGAAAGTTATAGTAAATTATATCCTAGAAGAACATAAACCACAGAGGGATTCATTCAAGAAGAGACCGCAGTACATCTTTCTCTTGTCCTGGAAGAGTGAGGCCAGGTGAAAGGACACTCAAGCTGTCGGAGGTCTTTTGAAGCAGTGCGGATACAGCCGTAGATATTTTACATGTTATGAGTGTACGTGTCCTGCATGTCTATGTATTGCTACTCAGATCATCATATCTCCGGAACAAAAAGAAACAAGCACATTTCCCCGGCCCTAAAATCCCTGAACTGGCTCCCTTATGAGACAAGAATTCAACTAAAGATAGCAATCGTGATGCATAAACCCCTACATTTCAATACCCCAAGATATTTGAATCAAAAATTAGAAAAATCGGGTGGTTGCAGACCATCACGAAGCAAGAGCACCCTGCTTCGGAAACCACAACGATTCAATAAAAAGAAAACAGCATACAGAGCTTTCTCAGATGTCGCACCTAAGATATGGAACTCTGCCGCCGGATGTTCGGCTAAACGCATCAATTATACCCTACCTTCCCATCTTGTAAAGCGCTCCGATACCCACTAGAGTCATGTTTGCGCTATACAAAACTTTATAAATGAAATTAATAAATAAATATATCACCTCTCTACAACCCAACTTTAAACTTTCTTAAGCACTGTTTACAGTTATGTGCAGCAGTCCTGTTAGAAGTAATATATGTTTTTAGTTTAGTCAAAAAATGTTCTCCTGGATTATGATTGGTGGATAGATTGGGACGGGGTGTAGTCTGGACGCAGAACGGCTTCAAGAGTATTCCTAAAAGGCTTGGCATTGGCAGCAGCTCATCTGAAGGGTCCAAGCAGCCGTCCGTATCCCTAGGCTGAGGGTAGTAAATAACTGGGAATCTGACGGTACTTTACGTCCTTCTCCCTAGAAGTCCTTTAGGGATTGTCGTGTTCTGGCAGGTGGTAACGAGCCCTGACAAGGGCATCGTCAGGTCCTGCGTTCCATGACGGTCCGTCTCCACCGGCACCTCCTTATTTTCCCAATCAGCAAAGATTTGCAGAATACAAGATTCCGCTGGATCAATTCTTGCTTAACCCCTTCAGTGCCCATGACGAGCTGGACTCGTCATGGGCCGCGGTGGCGCTGTGCCCATGACGAGTCCAGCTCGTCATAGACCCCGCCCGCTAATGCAACGGCCGGCACTGGGCGGGGAAAGGGGCGGGCACTGAAGGGGTTAAAGAAAAGCACCTGAGCACAGTGGGGTTCACCAAGTCAGTCCTAACAGGGGAGTTCAAGCCATCAACACTCTTCTGGAAGCAGCGACTATGCACCAAGGTTGTCGTACTGCAAAGCGAGAGATGCGGTCTCCTAAGGGATTCCTAACCATGAAGTGGTCTCCAGACTCATACAGCTGCACTACAATGGTAATAATTAGGAACTCTTTCTTCCTAGGCAGAGGCAGTTTCTGCTTAGGTGAAGCCCACAGGGATTTGAAAAGTGTTGAGGGGCATGAATCCTCCACACACGCGTGCGGGAGCTTCGGTAAAGCACTGCTGGAAAGCACGGAGAGCGGGGAAAAGAAGGAAGACATATGAGGAATTTAAGGACTCAAGGAAACAAAGAGAGCATCTTCTTCAGCAATGCTCACAGTCTTAAAAATGAACCTTAGGTCTAGTTAAAGATGGATGGATAGTAAACTAGTCTAATTTCAGGAAAGATTGTTAGATCAACAGGAATTTCCACTAGAAGATTCTCCTCTGGAGGTAGCAGTTCCTCCGGAAAGGAATATTGTCCATTGCAGCCACCTCAAAGTCAGGTCCTTAGAAATGGATTTCAATACTACGACGGAACTCATACTTGGGACATTTTGAATCTGCGGCAAGCATAACTCAAAATGCATATATGGTGAGTGGCACAGATAAAGATGGGGCTTTTGATGTGAAGGGTAGTGTGAAAGCAATAGAAGCAAAGGAGGGAGTGTGGGGGACCTCGTCAGCCAACTGAGCAATATCCATGATTTCTTTCTGGGATTGCGTTCCATTGGTGTAATGTGTAGCATCCTCCCCAGCCCAGTAGCATGCAAGTGACTACACCACACACGGAGCTCAGTAGTGCACATCTTTATTCTTCACAGTGCAATTGCTAACCGACTCGCAATACGTCATTAACCACACCTAGACAGACCCCAATGCTTACGTCATTCCTACGGACCTTCTGGGACTATATTGGTCCAGCAATCAAAATATATACAAGACACAACATCTCCCCCTTTGTTAAATAAAAAATACAAATTTCACATATATACAATCAAAACTCCTCAAAGAGTGGTCAAGGTGCTCGAATTAGCCTTCCAGATCTCGTCGTGTGAGGTTGCAGAGGCAGGTGTATGGGTTAGACTCTCCATGCTCTCGGGTGGACAAACCTCAGTTCAGATATCTAGAGCCGATGAACATCTAGACAGGAACTTTAAGTGCAACAAGTCACTGGTAATGGACTTTTGGGGACGCAGAGACGTCACCATATGTCCTTTTCAGCATCAGCCGACCTCGTCTGGGTCCATCGTGGCAGTTTCCTTCCCATGGCTCTCTCAAACATCGAGGTGGTAGGGCTTTCACCTGTTGTGGAGTGGGAAATGGATCTGTCTGCATGAAGGGCCGAACACAGAGCAGATTGGAGGTCACTTCCTTCCAGGGTAGCGCACTGAACCACTCTCATTAGGGTGCCCATGACATTTTCAATAACCCCATTTGTCTGGGGTCAGAGAGGTGAGCTTTTCTGAATCTTGGTATTCATACTTGTGAGAAAATCACTAAATTCTTGACTGTTGAAAGGTGGGCCATTATCAGACTTAAGAATGGATTGAGCAACCCCATGATGCAAAAACATGGTTCAATACCCTAATGACTTTATCATGTGCGGTTGACGACATGTCTTCCATGAGGGAAAGTCTTGAGTATTCATCAATAATTACCATGGGATGATGGGCATTATTGAGGGGTCAAAAGAAATCAACACCAATCCACTCCCAAGTGTTTCGGAAGATCGGACATGCTTAATGGGTGATGCAATATTTTGGGAGAGAGACAGTTCCGCAAGTGACAGGCCTTTAGTTCTCTTTCGACTCTTTCATCAAGGTGAGGAAAGCTCGTCTCAGAGAGCTCTCTTATTTGTAACAATGCCATGAGGACCCTTGTGAGCCAATTCAAGAACTTGTTGTCTCAGGGTCTCTGGAATGACGATCCTCATACCTCGTAATTTAATGCTTTCCTGAGTAACAGAACATTCTTCTCTGACATTTTTGAACTTTTGATATTCAAAGTCATCCATTAGGAGTCGAGTATGATTCCTCTAGGATTGTTGTGAAATAATGTCTTTAAGAATATTCATATCTCGATCTGTGTTTGTCGCAGCCAGAACTTTTTCTACTGTTAGAGCGACAGGCGTGCTAGATTTGACTATGAGGTTCACATAGGCCTCAGTCGCTTTAGACACTGTATCATGACACTACAAAAGCACTCACAAAAAGTAGTCAGAAGGATTTTGATCTTTCTGGGGTAGTATAATCATACTCTTGTAGTCTCAACCCCCACCTCTAAGTTCGTTGGGGCATATTGGCATTTGGATTTCCAAAAATGGTGAGCAATGTCTGGTGGTCAGTGACAAGGGCAAAATGTTTTTCGTACAGAAACACATGGAAGTGTTCACAAGCCCACACCATAGCTAGGCTTTTTTTCAGGTTGGGAATAAGCATGTTCAATTTGCGAGAGACTCCTGCTCACATAACCCACAATATATCTCTGTGCATTTTCACAGCCATTGTGCTAAGCAAGGATTGCACCCAACCCCACTGTGCTTTCATCGACCACAATCTCCGTATGCAATTTTGGATCAAAATAGGCCATTTCAGTAGCGTTCTCAATTGCCTGTTTGACTTTCTGGAAGCTGGGATCACATTTGTGTGATTCCCTGAGCATGGCGTTCAATTTTGTCAAGTCTCTCAATGGTGCACTGACCATGGAAAAATCATGAATGTACCTGGAACAGTAACTGGCCATGCCGAGGAAGGACTGCAGTACGGTCATATCTTGTGGGGGACTAGTGGGTGATAAAGCTTGTACTTTAGTCGGGTCTGGTGTTATTTCCCCTACAGCGAAAACATGTTAAAAAAAATTGAGCTTTGTTTTGTGAAGCTCACACTTTTCTGCCTCCAATGTGAGACTGACGTCAGCAAGTAAACAGCCGACATGTATCAGGGCTTTGTCATCTTCCGTTTGAGGGGCCCCAAACATCAGCATATTATCACTGTGATTAAAGGCGTGTGTGACAGGCTGTTTTATGCAGTGAATGACATCCTGAAAGAGTTCGGCAGCTGACAATACCCGAAAGCTTGATCGTTTCTATCTGAACAAACCAACACGGGTCAAAAAGGTTGTAATGTACCTGCAATTTTCTTCTAGTTCGAGCTGATGATAACCTTTGTTCAGATAAAGGTGGGAAGAGACTTTTGCACCATTCAGCTGTGTAATCATATCTGCAATGTGTGGACCTGGATGTCGTTCTTGCTCGATTGCCTTGCTGGCATGGTGCATATCAATACAGATGCGCAATGCACCTCCACTGTCCTTCTTTGGCAATACCACTATGGGTGAGACCCATGGTGTCGGACAAGTAGAGCGTTCAATGATAGCATGCTTTAACAGCGTTTCCAGTTCTTTTTCAACTGTTTCCTGCAAGTGAAAAGCAATTTGACGATGTTGTTGAGCAACAGACCAAATGTCCATTCCACTTAAATAAGGATGGGAACTGCCTTACTATGTCGGCATGTGCATGTACGCTGTAGTTGATAGAAATCAGACCCATGACAGCAGTAGTGTTGAAACTAAGTAAGCATGCGCTCGACCAAGTACCCTGAAGAACATGTATTGGTGCTTGTACCTTCGTCTTCTTGTACCGCATGTTTGCTACAAACGATCCGTGTCTCTGCAACGGCGTGAAAGCAGCCCCCGTGTATACTTTTGTCTCTGAAGGCATGAGACAGGGCACCAGAGACAGTTCATGATATATATTTCTGCCGGCATGATGTTTATCAATTCACCACTGTCAATGATAAAAGGTATGGGACAAATGTTCGCTTTGAGTGTGATCTTAGGGCACTGTTTAAAGAAGTTTGGTTGTTTCATCTGGTAACCTCTCTTGGACTTGGGATGTTCTCTGCATGAGGCCAAATCTACAAGTACACGTCGTTTATTAGTGCACACCATCCTCGCACAGCCATTTTCTTCACCGTCACTCGACACTAATGTTGAAGAGTCTGTGGATGATGATTGCCTTCGTTCAGTTTCGACTTCCCTCACTTGATGTCAGAGTATGGCCTTTTGGGCATGGTTAGAGCGCTTCTGAAACTTTGTGGCATCCATTTCCTCTTCTCGTCATGACATAGTTGGTTTCTCTTTTTGCTATGCAAACCATTATGAAAGGATTTTCTTTTCTGCAGCCTTTGCATATTTGTACAATGGCAGGACATTTAGCTTCGTGCAGAAAGGAGAATCCACATTGGAAACACAATTTCTTTTTCTTTGGAGACATCACTTTATGGGCCTCAACCTCATGTCTCTGCTTTTCGTGTTCAACGCTGATTCATTCTGGGCTACAGTTTAATGATGTTGTATGGCCCCTTTTTCAGCTTTGTCAGTAAGTTCCAGGTTTATATCTTGCATATGATCATGGCCGCTCACTATCTTGTGCACTGTACCTGGTCTTCACTGCCTTTGTGTTTCATGGCGCCTGTTCTACTTTTGGTGTGGTTTCGCACCAGGCTCTTACCACCTTCTGCGCTTATCATTATATACGCTTGAACGTTCGATATTGTGTGATGGCGCAGTACCTCTTCTTTCACCTTGCCAGCAGTTTCTGTGCCGACTGGGACTGAATTTTCCATACAGCCTTCACCTTCTTCAAAAACCTCCCTCTGGATGCTGTGGTGCTTTGACTCCACATACACCAGCCGTCGATCGTCACTTTGACTAAGGCACAGGTGGCACACACAAGCAGTTTGCTGGATCTCGGCAAACTCTCTGAGAGAGCACTCTTGGGTCTTTAGGCTGCAGATCCCCTGACTCATCGCTAGTTGTAGCATCCTCCCCAGTCTGGTAGCACGCACATAACTATGCTGCACATGAAACTCTGTAATGCACGCCTTTATGCTTCAGAGTGAAAGCCTTAACTGACTCTCAATAGGTCACCAACTTTATTTAACCACATCAACAATGCTTACGTCAGGCCTACGGATTCTTGGGGACCAGAAGTGCCCCGCTATACAAATATATACAAGACACTACATAATGCAAAGGCTACCTCCCCAGGGAGAGCTATGAGATAAAAAATATAGTGAATCTTTCATACGATATGCAGATGGGGACTGGAAATGGGCAGACGCGGACTGCATTATCCTTGCTGCTTCTGCAGTTGGGGGCAGTGATACCAGAGTGTACCTGCAGGGGGGGTTCCTCACACAAGAGACCCTACTCACTGTGAGACATCTTTGAACCCAGTGCTTGCAAACGAGATCTCTATTTGAGACAGAAAGAGAAAGTCTGCAAAACCAGGTTTTTGCCGGCACAAAGGGTTGGAATTCAGAATCTTTCCACTTCATGAAACTGAAAAACTATAGAAAATGTTTGTCCAAGTATGCCACTAGTAAACATCTTCAGTTTTTTTCATGAAAATTTCAATTTTTATAGGACAGAGCAAAGTATATCAAAAAAGTTGGGAAGAAATCCAAAGAATTTACCACTTGTTTTGCTAAATATAAATTTGTAAAAAGTAAATGTGCTTTTATTTCTGCTCACAAAACTGACTGGTCTTTTTTAACCACAATAGTTTAGAAAAAATAACTTTGCAGTCTTTCAAAAGATAATGAAATAGCTAAGCATTTTCCATCTACAACACATCTTGATCAAGCTATGCTCACTCACTAATGTATATCAAATGTATACATTAGACACAGCCAGCTCCTGGCACCATCATGTGCAGAAAACTGCTCCAAGCCATCCAGCGGAAAAGCTTTTGCCACCTCCATGCAAGTTGCACTCACACATCTATATTTTGTCACCAATTTCCATATCATCTATCCTTAGAAAGTTAAATTAAACTTAAATATAACGCACCCACTTGCACATATATAAATTACATAGTGTGGAAAGGTATCTCGAAACATAACAAGCACTCGTAACCAAGCGATGGATAACTGTATATCGCAGCAGAACAAAATAATTGGGAGAGTCCTCCGGCAGGCACAACCCTGCGCATACTGGTACATACTGATCCATAACATGATCGAGCCAGTCACTACAGCCTTACAGCCCGCGGCCAAGGACTACATCGGTTTTTAAAATCCCTGAATCCGAATTATAGGCCAAAGCCACGGGCCTATAACAAGGGTGAGGGCCTGTAACAACCAGTATAGACCAAGGCAGAAGGGCTATAAGGCTATTAGAACATTCTGCACACAAAGGGTAGAAAGTTGTAAATTAAAAAGCGAGAAACATGATGACAAATATTGGAATGTTGGAGTAGGAGCCTTATAACCACCATTGTAAGGCCGGAACTACTTCATTGTCGTCAATAGAGCTCTCAACACTCAAATGTCTTAATAAAGCTATCAATACATATTTAGTTCTACCTGCGGTTCATCAGTGAATTGCAGGACTGCATGCTTGTAAGCAGTTAAATATTCATACATTATCATAAAAATGCTTTCCTTAGGCGTGAAGCTATTAGTCCCAAGTAAATAAAAAATCTCAACCAAGAAACAGTAGTGCCACCATATTACCAAGATGTACTTATGGGAATTTGTTCCGCAGGTAGGTCTTTAGCCATTTTTATTTATCCTCTTCAAGTGGTCTAGAAAATGAACTGCATTGGAAACAGTTTTAATGTGTTCCTGCTTCTTCCTTTCTAATACAGATGCTAGCGACCAAGTGAATAGGTGTTGCCTCTTTGCAGGGGAATTACCTCCAAACTGACCCGATCCAGCCCAAAGTGATTCCCTTGCTTTTCGCAATGTGGAGTAGATGTGGGTTGCAGTTTACAGCTAGTGATCAGTGATCAGGGGACTTGATTGAGAGAAGGTCACCATGTGAGAGGCTATGGCCTTCTAGTTAAGCCTATTAGCACAGAGAGATGACCTGGGGTCAGAACATTCCTTAACGTGGAGCATGCTCACAACAGTCATCTTCTTGACCTCCAGTGCAGCATCCATTTTGGGTCCCCAACCCTAAAGGTCACAGGTAGGCCTGGGCAGAGCTCATGGAATTTCACTCAGTGGAATTCTTCGGAGTTGCCGAAAAACTCTGCCAAATTCCGCTGAGTTCCGTGAGCAGGTGGAGCATTGCTCGGCCACCCCTAAGAAAGTCCCCTTGACTTCTGAGGGTCAGCGGGGACTAAGTACCCCTATTGTTGCTACTAGTAAGTCCCCCACAGCGGGATTGCTGAGACGACGTCAGAGGCCCCACCCCCTTTCTCAACCACTCTGCAAATGGGCCTGCTGGTGCACTACTGGTTGGGGGATGAAGTCTATCTGGCTGCTTGGCCAAGAACCTCTATTGTTGCCACAAGTAAATTCCCCAAAGCTGGATTGCTGAGACTAGGGGTGAACATTCCGGTAAACTCCACTCCGCTGCCGGGTTGGCAGGGTTTTTGCCAAACTCTGTGTTCCAAGCGGAACGCAGAATTCCACAAACTACACCCAGAGAGCAAAGTTCACCACCCACCCCTAGTCATAGGCCTACCATAGATGTCATTGGGAGGTCAAAGTGAGAGTTCACATTTGACACTAACCATCCCAGAATAATGACCCATGTCACCTCCTAAAACACTTATTAATTTTAATTAGACAACTACTCTTGGTGCAAAAAAGCTATTTTATGCATAGCTATTATTGCATGGGGCATGAGTAAGCAACCAGAACCCTGTCAGTGGTGTAAGTTACATTGAAGGATACCAAATGTTAACCAATGACAGGCAGATCCAGAAGATGCAGTACGCATTTCTACACGTTTGTTAGATAGCAAGTAACTGACTAATACAAATATATAGTACCCTTTCAAGTAATAACAAATAGCGGAACTGAGAAGCATAAACTGTGAGCTGAATGTGCTGGCAAAAATAAGACAGTCATAAATTGAAAGGGAGGGAAATTAACAGAATAGTTGCAACCCTAAAACAAATCTGACTCCTTGAAAAGAAGGATGAAAGCAGCAGATTAATGATATGTCAGCATATGAGGAAATCAGATAAGAGGTATCCCCAGTTATCATATTCTGTGCTCAACAGAATGTATTTTGTGGGCCTGAGTAAGGCCAAACATGACACTACAGGCAGAATCATGTTGCAATAACAGTGGGGCAGTCTCCCTCCTATTTTACATTGAACATGAGAACGCTTAATGCTCCTTTGTGGGATTAGAAAGTTGACGTAGGAGTGCAAGTATATATGCATATTACAAAATGTAGGATTTTAAGGCTTATTCATGCGCATTTTTAGAACTGTAAAGTAGCGGCCCGTGGAGGGAGTTCCGTGGGGCGGTGAGGCGGGGCAGGGTGGGGGGTAGTAAACACCGGAATATGGATGAACGGAGGTAAGTAAACAATTAAATAAATATGTTTTATTTATTTAATTGTTTACTTACCTCCGCTCATCCATATGTCAGTGTTTACTACCCCCCACCCTGCCCCTCCCCCGCCCCACCTCATCACCCCACGGAACTCCCTCCACGGGCTGCTACTGGAACTGTGTAGAAGCATGTTTAAAAGATTCAGAAAACTGAATATGAATTGGCGCTGTAAGACTGAAACAAGGGAGGAAAGAGTGCATTTAGAGCGATGGTGTATTCTCAGCCTCCTATGATGGCGGTATAACTAGAAGAAACCAGATAATTTTTAAGTAATGTAGGGCATGTGCCTCTCCTCCTCCTCCACTCCATAATCTGTAGCCAGGAGCATGGTTACTTTGGACCTTTCAAGTGGAATTTGAGGCGATTGGCTTGCAAAAACCTTAAAGGGTTCCTGGGAGTATTGAGGTCTACCAGGTAGGTGACCTCACTGCTGCGCTCTTTCACCTCATAGGGCCCAGACCAGCAGTCTTGCAGGGCCCTGGGCTCCACACGCACCATCACCCCCTCTTTTTGGGCAGGCTGAAACTCGACCAGAGTGGCTTTCTGGTCATACCACTGTTTCATGACCTCTTGCCTGGCTTCTAGATATTTGGCATTCTTCCAGAAGCGCTTCATATGGTTACGGAGTGCCAGCATATAGCTAACCACATCCTGGGGGGCCTTACTGAGGACCTGCTGCCATCCCTCCTTCAACAGACTGAGAGGTCCTCTTACAGGGTGCCCATAGGATGAAGCCAATCTCCTTCTGTGGTACCTCTCTGTAGGCAAACAAAAGGCATGGCAGGAGCACGACCCACTTCCGCCTCAGGGACTCTGACAGGTCCATGATCATGCCTTTTAGGGTCTTGTGGAACCGCTTAACAAGCACATTAGTTTTCGGGTGGTAAGGGTTGGAGAACTTATAGGTTACCCCACACTCCTTTCAAATGGGCTTACTGTATGCAAACATGATGTGGGTGCCTATGTGGAGAGGTGTGGCTCACTGGTTAGAGGCGGCAGACCCGTAAGCAGAGAATCGGCCAGGGACCAGGGTTCAATTCCCGACGCGGCAGGGTCGTGGACCAGGGTCAAAACGGACTCGATAATTCTCACCTCGGTACCTACTCTAACCAGGAACACACTCGGCAACTCTGGGCATTAAGCTTGCCTCATCTCTACAACGGCCCCCCACAGACGCCGGGGATGCCTGGTTTCACCTTGGAGAAGAAAGGGACCATCTCACAGGGATAGCCAGGACGGGTTCCCCAGCGGTCTACAGCGCCGGGACGCCCCGTTGCTGGGGCAGCTGTGCGCTTTACAAGTCTACAACATTTACATTTTATGTCAGATGCAACCTCCTTGGGAAAAACCACACGGGTAAAGATCCTCATCAGTGCCCTGGCCACTGCTTGTGCAGATATTGATGCCAGAGTTTTAGCCTCCGGCTAGCATTTGGCATGGTCCACCAAAACCATGATGAACCTGTTCACAAGGGCTTTCTTGGGATCCAGAGGCCCAACAATGTTGATGCCCACCCATTCCAAAGGAGTGCCAATGACAGGGAATAGCTTCAGGGGAGTCTTCCGCCTCCCTCCTGACTTTCCACTGGCCCGTCAGGTAGGGCATGACCTGCAAAATGCATCTGAGGCCATACTCATCTGGGGCCAGAAAAACGGAATGACAAGCCTTTCAATGGTCTTGTCCTGTCCTAGATGGCCTGTCAGGGGAAAATCATGAGCCACCTCCAGTAGGAAGGCCCTGTAGCAATGGGGGACCACCAACACATGGGTTAAACCAGGCTCAGGGACCTTAGGCTCACTATACAGGAAACCATTCTCCCAGTAAATCAGGTGATCACCAAAGGTGTTGTCAGCAGCGTGGGCCTTGACCTGCCGACGTAGGCCCTCAAGAGCAGGGCACTCACTCTGTGCCTTGCAAAACTCCTCCCTATTGAGACCCCCTTTCTTCTGCCAATTGATCAGTTCAGGTAGGGTCCCCATGGTGACAATGTCCTTCCCTGTAGATTCTGGGGCTTCACCCTCAGGCTCAGCCTCCTCCCAGACCATGGAAGTCTCCGGAATGGGTTTCCAATGCCCCTTGCCCTTCCTCTTTTTGGCAAGCACCTGGGCCATTTTTCCAGGTTCCACGTCCTCCTGACTACCATCTCGAGTGGCCATGGATCATGTGGTCAGACACACCGTCTCAGGCCACCCTAACATCTCCAAATGTGACCTGTGCTCCACCTCCTTCCAAATGATGTCCTGAAGGTCAATGCCACGCAGACAATCTAGAGGCATGGTGGCCTTACAGCTACCCTGAAGGAACCCGAGACCGCCCCTCCTTCAAACGGAATGAGAGCCACTCATGGTTGTCGGCTGCAATAACCTGGCAAAATGCATTAGGGACTACCTGCTCTGAGGTCACCAGATGACACCAGACAGTTGTCATGCTGTCTCAAGTGTCTCTCATCGACAGCATTCTCTGCCCATTGATGGTGACCAATTGCTTGTAATACCTAGTGTTACTAGGCATGTGAGTGAGTTCTCTGCACCATCTCTCCATCACCCAGGGACACTAGGGTAAGATCTACGCTGTCCCCTACACTATCTGGGGAAATCTCCTCCCTAAGCACTACACTAACCAACCCCGGTGTTTGCCCATCAGTGGGGGTCTGTGCCCGCTTGAGACACCTGGCATCCCCCTTGCAGTGCCCAAACTGTTGGCACTCATAGCACTTAGGGGGCACCTTCTCTGAGGACTTACAATCAGGGGGGCATTTCTTCTTCTTTTCAGGTGGGGATTGGGAATCCTGATCCCTAAAAACTTGTTTGGGTACCTTTAAAGTTGTTTTTATGTTTGTCTCCCCCTCTTTCTTCTGGTGGGGACCCTGCTCACACTTCTGGGGATTGCCCCCAAATACCTACTTTTGGGCCCTTGTGCTGAGCCAGTGGTCTGCCTCCTTGGCAAGCTCCCTGGGGTCAGCGAGCTTGCTATCAATAAGGTTTTGGTGCAGATCTGCAAAACAAAGACGGAGCATGTGTTCTCTCACAGCGAAATTGTACAGCCTCTGATAATCCTTCACTCCACTGCCCTTCACCCACCCATCCAGTGCCTTGCAAAAAGAGTTCACACAATCCACCCAGGACAGCTGGTCCAGGTTACTGTTGTCCCTAAACTTTTGCCTGTACTTCTCAGGGTGAGGCCATACTTTCTGACAAGTGAAACCATCATGGGGGATACCTCAACCTGCCTCTCTTATTTAGAACAAATAGGGCATCCCTCCCTCACTAGGGATGGGCTTCCAGAGGCTAGCCCCCAATCCTCCTCAGGGATCCTCTGGATCTGCAAAGCTACCTCATAAGCTTCATACACACTTGTCAATGTATTTTCCCACAACAAAGTCAGGCCAGAGACCTTGGGAATATGGACCTACTTGTCTCCAGAGGGCACTGTGAGAATGCTGCCACCTTCACTGCTGGGCCCTGCCTATTGGTCTTGAGGCACAGCTCCTTCAAACTCAGGGGCATATCAGCAAGGGCTTTATCTCCGCTTTTTTGGCTTTAAAAGCCAGAAAAGCGGAGATAAAACCATCGCCCTCGCAGCAAGAGGGTGCTAACATGCATATTCGCATGTTAGCACCCTTTTTCACTACGCCTACCTTTGCATCTCTAATGAGATGCAAAGTGGGCGTTCCTGACATTCACTACATGTCAGAACATCCATAACGCGGCTTCGCGCTATCAGCAAGGATGCCCTAGCATTATAGCAGACGTTAGTTTTTGGAGAAAACTGCTGTTTTCTCCAAAAACTAACGTCTGCTAAAATCCTGACTAAGCCACCCCTAACATAGGGGGTGGATTCTGCTGATACGACCACAGGGTCGTATCAGCAAAGTTATCGCTGTTTTGCAGGGAACATTGCTGGAAAACCAGCGATGTTCCCTGCAAAACGGCGATTTCCCTGCTATCGCAGGAATTTTTATCGCCTTGGAGATACGCGTTGCTAATAACGCTATATCTCTGCGATAAAAACGTGCGATAGCGGGCGTTAGGAAAAGGAGCGCTAAGCACGCTTTGCGATAGTTATCGCAAAGCGTTGCTAATATGCCCCTCAATTCTTGAGACAGCAATATTTTCCTCTCCTCCATTGCGAGTTTCTTCTTTTCCATTCTCCACTGGGCCATATGCAGTTAGAACTTCCTCTCTGCCTTCCTATCTACCAGCTCCTCCGGAGACAGGCTGTGGGAAGATACACAGTACGAGTTCTACTTCGGGGGTAAAGTCATCCCCCTCAGCTGCAGGCTGTAATATGGTGATTGTGCTATGGATTAGTTTGTAGAATTATTTTCAACGATATATTTTCTCTTAGTGAACCCCGGCTGGGGTCCCTGGTGATATTGTGCATATATTGCAGTTGGACATATGTTGATCCTTTCGAAGGACACAATTGTGACTTGAAGAAGTTTGGTTCTCCTCCTGTATTTAATCTTTTGAAGTTGAGTCATCATTGGGTGTCCTCCTTCATTTTACGTGCACTTTTTAACTCCCTCCACTGGACCTAACACACACAAAACTAATGAAAGGTATCACTTCCTTACAGGCTGTCCCCTGTTTTTCATCTTTTAAGTCCTGAATAAGATGCATAGTTATTAACAAATAACCAAAGGGTCGAAACGTTGACTGCATTGTTTAATGTCCTGCATCAGCTATTCTAAGACAGAAAACGAAAATAACGGACAGTTAAACCTTGATTCTTGGGAATCAGACATTTTATGTTTTCATCTCATGTATGTTTTGTATGTATGTATACTGTGATTATTTCATTTTCAGCATGCATCACGATTTCATTGTCATATTTTTTGATTTATTATGTTTTGAACAAAAAAATTTTTTTGCTAGAAGTAGTATTTGATATGGTGCTGAATATAACAAATTAGAAAGAGTTCTTTGTGTCTTCTCTGTGGTTTTTTAATTTGGTTTTTTTTCCAATTTGTTTTCAAAACAAGTTGGTACGCATGTTTTCTGATTTGTTAATAGAGGATGATAAAGAAATGTTGTAGAAAAACACCTGCTCTTTTTCCTCAAGAGAACAAAGGAATCATTTCTCGACCCTTTGTCACGGATGTTGAATGTTCAAAATCTTTCACAATTCTCGCTGAAGAACTGTGTTACCCGACAGAACTCTCTGTAGGTTATAACTGTATACCCAGGTTTTGAGGGACATAAGGCAACCCCATTATATTTAATGGTGATGCAGAGTCCAGCGAGGTCTTCGAGGATGCTGTTGACGAGGGATGCGAGGGCTTTCGTCAAAGATACACTAGTGGTTCCAATGAGGCAGCGGGCTGCGATGAAGGTCTTTGCAATGGGGAAGATCGGGATGCATGGGTGACAATGGGTCAGTTCTCCTCGAGGTTGCACATCGCAGCAGAGAACATGTATTGGTTCTGCTGGATCCAGAGAGACTGGCAGAACACCTTAACCCAACTTCCAAGGATCCAAGACTGGGGTGGCACCACTCTGCAGGGTAGACTCATAGATGGCAGAATCCAGGTGCTGGGTTCGAAATTGTTGGAGCCTTCTGTCCTTAAGGCTTAAGTTAGGAGGCCAGCCAACTATCCCTTGGAGTGACTCTGGGGTCCAGGTTTCAACAGATGCAGGCCCAGTCCTTCTTACCCAAGTAAGAGAGCAGCAGGTAGCAAGTCAATGCAGCAGGGGAACAGTCCTTCAGAGCAACAATCCAGCAGAGTGGCAGTCCTTTCATCAGCACAGCAGTCTTTCTTCCTGGCAGAGTATCTACAGGTCCAGACGTGTACTGAAGGATTGGTGTCTGAGGTCCAATATTTATACCCAGTTTTGCCTTTGAAGTGGGGAAAGCTTTTAGCGGCTTGCTGTTGACCTGCACAGGTGCCATGTTTTCCTTGCCCTGGCTCCAGGCTAACTACAGGTGGAATGCATTCCTTTTTGTGGCAGCAGGAGCTAGCTTATTCAGGTGTTAGTGGGACTGTGCCCAGCTACTTACTCCCATCCTGACAATAATGGCCCACCCATTTACACCTATGTTCCCTATTGTATGTGGCTGTCTAGGAGGAATATACAAAGCCCAACGGTCAACTACCCCCACTCATGTGACCCAGAGAGAGGCCGCCGGCAGTAAATGGCTAAGAGAGAAAAATGCCAACTTTCTAAAAGTGGCATTTTCAACATTGTAATTCAAAATCCGACTTCACCATAAGTTAGGATTTTTAATTACAATTCCAAAGCCACCAAACATGAACTGGTTACCTGTTCCCATTTAAAAATCTCAGCTTATTAAATATAATAAGGTAACTACAATGTTATCCTATGGGAAAGGTAGACCTTGCACTAGTAAAAAATAACTTAAAAGGTTTTTCACTTCCAGGACATGTAAGACTTAAAGTGCTACTTTTTAATTACAATGCACTCTGCCATCTGGGCTGTCCCCGCTTACTCTAGGGGTAACTTATATGCAATAAAAAGGAAGATTTTGGCCTGGCAAAAGGCATATCTTATTTTACCAGGTCAAAATGGGCAGTTTGAACTGCACACATAGGCTGCAGTGGCAGGCCTGCGACATGTTTAACGTGCTAGTTAAGAGGGTGGGACAATCAGTGCTGAAGGCCCATATGCCAGGTCTAACACTGACCAGCTAGGTACTTCCAAGAAAAAGTCTCTTGCAGCTTGTTGTCTCCATGTAGCCACACTGGAGGCCAGCCGCTGAGCCTTGGTGTTCACTTCTTTGTCCTGGGTACAAGAGGGAGCAGGTCCAGTCCTTCAGGGCTCCTCTCAAGCCACAGACAGCTGGTCCAGTCCTCTTCTGATCTTCCACAGTGTTCTGAAGTGGATGCCTGGAGGTGTCAAATGTATGTCTGAAACCAGCTAGGGGGTGGGGTGACTAATAGACACGCCCTAAACAATGGGGTAAAAGTTCCCAGGGCCAATCTTAACCACTTGTTCAGTAGTTCCCGTTTGCCTTACTACAAACAAGCGACCAGCCTTAAAGTAGGAAGGTAGTCTAAGTTTTCCCTGCAATCTGCCAGTATTGTCCGAGACCAGAGTTCTTGGATGGACAAGGCAGGCAAACGCTCTGCTCTTTCAGGGCAGACTAAAACTGCCGGATCCTGCAGACTCAACGAACACACTCTGCTGTTGGGGCCGCTAGTCAGAGAGGTTGAATTAGGAGTTGGCCAAGGAAGGAAATGACACCGATTGGCTATATTTTGTTTTAGTTCAAATGCCTCTGGCAAGAGATGAGAGCAGAGGTAATGGGTGGTGGGTAGGGGTTGATTGTGCAGGGACAGACAAAGGAGTTCAGAAGTAACGTTAATTTGTGGAGGCATATATAAAAAATGTTTTACACAAGGCTCACAGATCAGAGAAGAGATGGGCTAAGATTGAACAAATTGAGAACTACCAAGTGAGTGCCATGCTGCTGTTCAGCAAAAAGAACAACTGATGTACGAATGCTGGACAATGTCAAACGCTCACCCCCAATACAGAAATCTGGGCCTAAATCCATCATTCTTTAGCTCACTTTATCACCACCGTTTGGACCCAGCCATATGCAAATCGGTCTTGACCCTGCTCCCCATGAGAACAGTCTAGCCTCAACTACCAGGACAGGTCCTTACTGGAATGGAAACAAGCATCCTAGAACCGGTTTAGGGTATCACCTCTCATCAGCCAGGCTAGCTTGACTCTAGTGGCATGGCGATCACGAGACCCACGTCTGGACATACCCATCTCACTTGGGGTGACGAATGCAAAAAGAACAATTGATGGTGCAATTCTAGCCGACATATTGGAAGCTGGATAAGTTTTCTTTAACCACATTGTCTCTTTTTTACCCTGAGATGTCATGCATTACTAATGATTAAAATAGAAGTAGCTCTGAGAGGAAATTTGACACGGTCAGGAGGATGCCTCCTTACGTAAATGAGAAACAAATAAGGGTTTCTGGGATCCAAGAAAAGTATTGGGTGTGCATGGAGGGGTAAGGACATCAGAGTAACGCAAAGCAAGTGGGTTTACACTTGTGCTGTTAGAGCAGCAACCTGCTAAACACTTTGGTCCTGATTCACAAATGACCTCCGCACTTGTGACAGGGACCCCACAACGAAGTGGGACCTCCGTACTGCAACTACCCATTGCGGAGGCTCCAGCACGAATTCAGGGTCCCCCTCTGCACAAATGCGGGCCCTGCCCCGACTGCGGACCTCCACCACATGGAAGGGCTTGGGCGTAAACCTCTGTTCAAAATGTTGGCTACCTTTGGTCTAGGAGGAGTAGGCGGAATCAGGACCTTTTAAAGTTTGTGTAGTGTCTGCTCAGATTCTTCTTCCACACCCTTGCTCCCTTATGCAATGTATTTATTGAGCAGTAGGCAGTGCATTGCCTTTAAAAATAAATAAATAAAACAAAAGGTTGCATGGCTACTGCTTGTGTTACCACTCCTCATTCTTGCCTTTATGGTATCCTATTAGTCATTCGCCAGCAACTCTCGCTGGCGCACGCCGCCATATGGATGACTGGGACTTCTCTGACTACCCCCTGCTCCGGGGCTAAACTGGTTAGTCCTTATTATAATTATAATTTGCACGTTTGTCTTTCACATACCCTCACCCATCACACCGCCAGGCACTACATACAAGATAACTGCACCTCGGTGGTCATCACGCATGACATGAGAAGACTTCCCACATAGGCTCAAAACAAAAACAGCACCATCCCAAGCACACCCTTTTCACAATGTAAATTGCTATCAGTGTGGGTAGACACCTCGCATATGAGTAGTAAGCGCTATACAAATGCTACAATACAATATTATTCAAAAAGTAGTTCAACAGAGGCACTGTTCGAATATAATTTTTTTTTTTTTTAAAAGGCAAATTCGACCAGGCTACTTAGAGACAGCCTCATAACAAGAGCTGTGAGGAAACACTGCAATTAACTCATAAATAAGGGGCTTTGCCTGAATCAGTATTCCAAGTAGTGTAGTAACACCTATGTTTTCCCTTTACAAATACAGCAAGGAGTTTGGTGGAACTGATGCAGTTGAAGTACCACATTTTGGCTTTTGAACAGTAGCGGCTGGCAGGGAACCAGGATGTTGTGGCACGGGGAGGGACAAAATAGAAAATAAAAAATACCACTTACCCCTTCCACCAGCCACGTCTCTCCTCCGCTTCTCCGGCGAGTCCCGGAACCCGGAAGCACCCCGAGTCCCCATAGCCAACCACAACTCTGCAATGCAGCGTCATGATTGGTCCGAGTGCCGTGGATGGGCGCTCAGATGGGTACTGGCGGCCTGGGCATGTTCCTCACCAGGCTGTCTAATGCAGCCTGGTGGGGAACATGCAAAGTGTGCACGATTGTTTGGCCGGCCCGAGAGGGCTTGCCAAGCAGTCATGCACACTTGGAGTGTGCAAAGCACTCCTCCCCCTGTGCCACCAGCCCCGCCCTAACAGAGCCTTGAACCTACGAAAAATAAAATGATAATAACTATGCTCAAAGAGCAGTGGGGTGATGCACCTCCGCCTTATCGGAGGAGCCGCCCCTGCTTTTGAAACGCGTCTGTGCTCGCGGCATCCTTTGAGCATTATGTGCACTGGCAACAACAGGACAGGATTGGACTGCAGCCCTGAGTCATCTCTTGCCCTCCTGCTTCATTGGAGAATGCTTTGCACTGGCAGTGTCTTCATCCATTTAAGTTCAAATCGCTCCCTTCTTTGTGCAGAATGCAGCACACATGCAAAGAGGGGTAAAAAAAAAAGGAGAAATAAACACATTTCTCTTTATTACGCCAACTTCAGGGAGGCGCAGGATTTTCTCCCAAATCTAGGTCTACAATTCTTTGTAGATATGGATTTGCGTCAAAATCCAAGGGTAGGGAACTCCCTTGCAGCACCTATACATGCAAAGTAATGCAAGGCTGTGCATTGTGCTGCGTTGCGTCTTGTTTTACCATTGGTGACAAACCGACTCAAACCGCCATTTGAGTTGGTCGGTAAATGCCAACCTCGGGTTTGTGTTGGGTCTCCGTTAAACAGTTACCCACACATCATGCAAAATCTTTTTAAATCTGACCCAGAATCTCCAGGCTGCGTCATCCCAGGATGTGTAAAAAGTCTGGAAATATAGGGCTGATCCAATTCCGTCCAAGCCCAGCAACACTAAAAAAGAGATGCACTGGCATGTATGTCAGGTCCGGAGAAGTGCATGGGTCTGCATGTCAAGTCCATGGAAGTGCATTAGCATGTATGTCAAGTCCTGGGAAGTGCATGGGTTAGTGTGTGTCAGGTCTCTGGTAACGCATGAGTGTACGTATCAGGTCCCTGGAAGCACATGGGTAATGGTGTTAGGGCCCCAGAAGTGCATGTGTGTGTGTGTCAGGTCCAGTGAAGTGCATGGTGTGCGTGTTAGGGCCCCAGAAGTGCATGGGTGTATGTATCAGGTTCCTGTGAGACCACGCTCTGTGTGTGAATGTCCACAAAAGTCCACGAGTGTGCGTGTCAGGTCCCCAGACGTGCATGGGTATAGGGTTGGTGGGGGCACGTTTTAATATTGTTTAGAACACAGAGAGGCTGGGTAGTTCACATGTTTTGTTAAACTACAGATCGGTGTGCAGGGAGATTAAAACAGCTTTTTAGGTTTGGTTTAGATGAATTTGGGCATGTAAGGGAGATTTATGGTGATTGGTAAGGGCATTCGAGACATGGTTATGGGATGGGAGAGTGTATGGTTTATTATTATTTGTGTTGCAGTTTTTGTGGGTTATCCATAAAAAATGGGACTGATGTATGTATTTTTTTTATATAAAATTGCAGATACCCCTGAGGAAGGTCATATAAGGACCAAATGCATTGGGTGCTATATGTTCGTAATTATCTGGAGGATCTGAAATTTCTCATGTTCACGAATAGGCCTGGATGGGCAATTCTGGAATATATAAAACGCAAAAGTTCACAGAAGTTTCATTCCTTTGGCGTGATGGATGAACATGGAAAATAATTTGTGAAATAAAAGGGACAAAAAATTGGATTACTGTGGTTGAAGGGTATTAAATGAATACTTATGTGCATATGGCTGTGTAACCTGCTCGTGTTTTGCATTATTGCGAGTCACTATTTGGTCATTGTATGCGTTTCAGGTCCCCAGAATTGCATTCGTTTATGTATCAGGTCCCCGTATGGGCACGGGTGTAAGTGGCAGGTCCCCAGAAGTGCATAGATGTGTGTGTCATCTCCCCAGATGGGTGTGCATGTCAGGTCCCCAGAAGTGCATGAGTGAACATGTCAGGGTGTGCGTGTCAGGTCCAAAGCACGGTTGTGCGTGTCAGGTCCCCTGAAGTGCATGAGTGTGCGTATCAGGGCCCTAAAAGTGACTGGGTGTGCGTCAGGTCCCCTGAAGGGCATAGGGGTGCATGTCAAGTCCCCATAAAAGTACGGCTGTGGGTGTCAAGGCCCCGGAAGTGCACAGGTATGTGTGTCAGGTCCCCAGAAGAGCATGGGTGTGCGTGCCATGTCCCAAGAAATGCATGGGTGTACGTGTCAGGTCCCCGTAAGAGCATGGGTGTGTGTGTCAGGTCCCCAGAAGCACATGGATGTGAGTGCCATCTCCCCAAAAGTGCATGGGTCTGTATGTCAGGTCCCTGGAAGTGCATGGGTGTGCATGTCAGGGTGTGCGTGTCAGGTCCAGAGCACGGTTGTGTGTATTAGGTCCGTGGAGTGCATGAGTGCGCGAATTAGGGCCCTGGAAGTGACTGGGTGTGCATGTCAGGTCCTTGGAAGTGCATGGGTGTGCATGTCAGGTCTCCGGAAGTGCCAGGGTGTGCGTGTCATTTCCCCGGAAGTGCATGGGTGTGCGTGTCAGGTCCCCGGAAGTGAATAGGTGTGTGTGTCAAGCCCCTGAAAGTGCACGGTGTGCGTGTCAGGTCCCCAGAAGCACACGGGTCGGTGTGCCTGTCAGGTCAATGGAAATGCATGGGTGTGCAATGCATCAGGTCCCCGTAAGCAGCAGCACATGCAGCTGGTGCAGCTAAGGTTCAATATGGCCGCCCACTCCCAAGGAGGGCCGCGAAATACCATCTCATCCCGGCTCCCTGCTCCCCTGCCACACATACACACCCCTCACATACGTACACAATGCTGCACACGCATCCACAGGCCTCTACCGCTGTCTACCACCGGTTGAAGCTCTGACACGGCGCTGCACAAGTCACCGACCTCCGCCGATATCCAGGGCCGGACTGGGAACCAAAACCGGCCGACAGATGTCTCTGCGCCCGAGCACATGCTGCCGGCGCGAATGTGCATGCGTGGTTCTGAACACAGGCTGGCCGCCCCTCGTATGTGTGTAAAGTGTCACATGGCAGAGCAGACATCACATTACACTCCACTGCAGCCATGCGCGGCCTCTCTCTAAATCCGGCCCGCTAAACCTTCGAGGATATGCGTATGCAAGGCCGTGTGACGTGTAGTGGGTTTCTTTACAACAGACTAAAATACCCCCGAGGGTTTGACAACCCCTTACGGCACGTGCCCATTTCCACATGAGCCAAACGCTGCGCTCCCCCCACACCGGGCCCCTTTTGCGTAAGGGCAGCCTGGGCCGGCTCTCCAAACCCCTGACGTGGCTGCAGGCAGTGCTGTCGTCACTCGGTCTCTGGCCCTGCTCTGTTAGAGCTCACGTCACGGTGCACTAAACAGGTCACTGACCGGCACCTGTTTACCTATTCCCTTTTATCTCTTAGTGATTTTAGCCAATGCTATAAACCTGCCTTTGGCGGATACACAGAGATATTTCGCATAACGGTATTTTACTGCTGCAACGTGAACGTGCCATGTGACAAACTTGTGCATATTTACGCGGAAACACTGTAGCTGATGTATTAACAAAACACAACAACAACACGGCCCAGTAAAATGGAGCACAACAGCACATTGCAATAACATAAAAAACATAATAACAAAATCCTGAAAGTGTCACCATCTGCGTACCTACAGAGCAAAATCACACACAACCAACAGGGCTGTGCTGTCCTTCCTGTCCAAGCCAACACCCTAACCGATCCCAGAACCCACAGCGAGTCAAGGAAAGATGCAAGCCTCTCTTTCAAGAGCCCATGACTCTGGGACCACCAAGGAAAGACACACGCTTCTCATTCAAGAGACCATGACTCTGGGACCACCAATGAAAGACACACGCTTCTGTTCCAAGAGCCCATGACTCTGGGACCACCAAGGAAAGACACACGCTTATTCAAGAGCCCATGACTCTGGGGCCACCAATGAAAGACACACGCTTATTCAAGAGCCCATGGCTCTGGGGCCACCAATGAAAGACACACGCTTATTCAAGAGCCCATGACTCTGGGGCCACCAATGAAAGACACACGCTTATTCAAGAGCCCATGGCTCTGGGGCCACCAATGAAAGACACACGCTTATTCAAGAGCCCATGACTCTGGGGCCACCAATGAAAGACACACGCTTATTCAAGAGCACATGACTCTGGGGCCACCAATGAAAGACACACGCTTCTCTTCCAAGAGCCCATGACTCTGGGACCACCAAGGAAAGACACACGCTTCTCTTCCAAGAGCTCATGACTCTGGGACCACCATCCCCTAGAACTCAGGATGTCCCCTACCAAGAGCACCTCAGGGTAACATAAAAACCCATCTTTCAGAAGAAAGAGTTCTGATTCAGGGAGGCCCAGAGATTGGAAAGCAGCATATAAACCCCAGCAGAGAAGCAGTAATGACTCAACCACAAGACCCTCGGTGCTGGGAACGAAGGAACCCAGCAAAAACCAAAGGAAATGATGGACGGAGTGTTGAACATTGCAAGCACTCACCCCCAGTCAACTGATCTGGGTTTAATCCATCACCGTTCTTTAGCCCACTCTGCCACCCCAGTTCAGACATGGCCATATGCAAATCAGTCTGACCCTGTGCCTCATGGGAACAGTCCAGCCCGAACTGCCAAGCCATGTCTTCCCTGGACCGGAAACAAGCTTCCTAGGACCGGTTTCTGGCATTTCAGCCGTCTTCAGCCAGGCTTGCTTGAATCCAGTGGCAAAGTGAGCAAGGGACTCACGTCTGAGCATACCCTGCCAACTTATGGCGAACAAAGCAAAAACCAAAGGAAATGATGGACGGAGTGTTGAACATTGCAAGCACTCACCCCCAGTCAACTGATCTGGGTTTAATCCATCACCGTTCTTTAGCCCACTCTGCCACCCCAGTTCAGACATGGCCATATGCAAATCAGTCTGACCCTGTGCCCCATGGGAACAGTCCAGCCCGAACTGCCAAGCCATGTCTTCCCTGGACCGGAAACAAGCTTCCTAGGACCGGTTTCTGGCATTTCAGCCGTCTTCAGCCAGGCTTGCTTGAATCCAGTGGCAAAGTGAGCAAGGGACTCACGTCTGAGCATACCCTGCCAACTAATGGCGAACAAAGCAAAAACCAAAGGGAATGATGGACGGAGTGTTGAACGTTGCAAGCACTCACCCCCCGTCAACTGATCTGGGTTTAATCCATCACAGTTCTTTAGCCCACTCTGCCACCCCAGTTCAGACATGGCCATATGCAAATCAGTCTGACCCTGTGCCTCATGGGAACAGTCCAGCCCGAACTGCCAAGCCATGCCTTCCCTGGACCGGAAACAAGCTTCCTAGGACCGGTTTCTGGCATTTCAGCCGTCTTCAGCCAGGCTTGCTTGAATCCAGTGGCAAAGTGAGCAAGGGACTCATGTCTGAGCATACCCTGCCAACTTATGGCGAACAAAGTAAAAACCAAAGGAAATGATGGACGGAGTGTTGAACATTGCAAGCACTCACCACTGGATTCAAATGCCAGAAACCGGTCCTAGGAAGCTTGTTTCCGGTCCAGGGAAGACATGGCTTGGCAGTTCGGGCTGCACTGTTCCCATGAGGCACAGGGTCAGACTGATTTGCATATGGCCATGTCTGAACTGGGGTGGCAGAGTGGGCTAAAGAACGGTGATGGATTAAACCCAGATCAGTTGACTGGGGGTGAGTGCTTGCAATGTTCAACACTCCGTCCATCATTTCCTTTGGTTTTTGCTGTGTTCGCCATAAGTTGGCAGGGTATGCTCAGACGTGAGTCCGTTGCTCACTTTGCCACTGGATTCAAGCAAGCCTGGCTGAAGACGGCTGAAGTGCCAGAAACCGGTCCTAGGAAGCTTGTTTCCGGTCCAGGGAAGACATGGCTTGGCAGTTCGGGCTGGACTGTTCCCATGAGGCACAGGGTCAGACTGATTTGCATATGGCCATGTCTGAACTGGGGTGGCAGAGTGGGCTAAAGAACGGTGATGGATTAAACCCAGATCAGTTGACTGGGGGTGAGTGCTCGCAATGTTCAACACTCCGTCCATCATTTCCTTTGGTTTTTAACGAAGGAACCCACCCAGCAACTGCAATGACCAAAAAGGCAACCAGAGGAGATGTGGTCGGAGGGTGAACCTACCAACTTTGGAACCAGGAGACTTGTAGTCTATTCCCGGCTCTAGTACTGGACTGAACATCTTGTGATCCTGGGTAAATCACTTAATTTCCATTAGCATAATATGTGTAAAATTCAATATCATTATACATATGTGACACATAAGGTGCCTGTGAAGCTCCACAGTTCATTTCCAAGATGTTCTGTTTTCCTCTTTGGCGCTTTCATTACTCATGCATCGCACGGAGGGGATTTTGTTTTGTGTCCTGTTCTTGTTGTGCTTTAGAGCGCCCTTTGCTGATTGCAACAAATATTGTTACGTTTGTAGCAAAAGGCAGCACATTCCACCAGCAGTCCAGTGCAAACAAACCATCACCCCTGCCAAGGATTCTGCAACACTAGAACTGCAGCCGTACACACCCGTGGCCCCTTCCATGCCCTAGAATAGAACCTGCCAAGCTCACTTGATGTGGTCCATCCAAGGTCTGTATCCTCATCTCTGCATCCCCCCGACCCCCATTCCTGCTTTAACAAAACAAACTTCCCTTTTGAGCCTCTTCCTGCTTTTACTCCCAAAGGTCAAAATAGCTTTCCTTTTCAGAGACTGACCTTCAAATTCCCTAAAGTATCAGAGAAAATGCTCTGTTACTTTTTGCAATTATTATTTTTTCCTTGGTGTTTCTTTTTTTCTCAATAGCATTGGTTTTATGATTTATTCTATGCTCTTTGCAGTTCCACTAAATAAACCTGTAAATGAAAAAAGCAAAGATAGTACACCATCTTCCCATTCTGTCTGGGATCCTCTGGTTGAAATGCCACTTGGTCACTTAAAAATGGTTTATACGGAGTGCTATCACCAATGTTAAAGCCAACAGATATGATTACGAAAAGTGTCTTGAAAAGGAAATCTGTATGATGAAAGGTGCAATATTAATGTTAATAAAAATTGTTTTAAAAAAAAAATGGTTTATACTAGATTCAGTTATAGCATACATTTTTTTAATCTACTGAATTGTCCGGGGAAAAATTAACTGGTTACAAACATTTTCTACCAGATCCAGTTATCTCACTTTTAGGGGTGTGCGGAATTGCAAAGGATTTACTCTATAACCTTCAGATTTTTTTTTTGTTCCAAATATTTTATTCGTTTCAACAAGCAACAAAAGAAACACTAAGAAAAGGAATAATAAGAAAAACAAAAAAACACCATATACAATGATTATCAGAGCAAGTATAAGTATGCCCATTATACAATAAAAAGCATCAAAAACATACGACGAAGAATAGAAAGGCAACAATTTAAACCAAGGATATCAGTGGAAAAAAAAAAAAAAAAAAAAAATGAAGACCAGAAAATGTTACCTACGAGTAAGTGTCTGGGAGAAAGCAATCGATAAAAACTATTTCAGCAGGCGAATTGTCATAAAAAATTCACTTGCAGAACCACTTACAGGCGAGCAAAGCAGGTAAAGTTGGCAATCTTCGCTGAACTTCAAGTACAATGTTTAAAGACTTGTTCCCTCCTAGTATTTTTTTTGGTCGTTCACTTATGTACACCCTGCAGAACAATTCTGCAGGGTAAATAATAAATACCAGCAGAACCAATGCAACCATTAAAAATACATTAAAACACCGAAGTTGCAACAAAATCATCCGAAAATCTCTTCATAGGAATTTGTATAAAAGTCTACGTCCTAGCATCTGGATCCAGTAAAAAGTCACCGACAACTGATCAACTGGGATTGCCCCCAGGCCCTCTCCCATCATGCACGCTTGATGTCTTATTTTCCCCTCTTTCTTCAAGTGACCCGGCTATTTACCAAAATATCCTCCCGCTCACCTATGCAGACCCCACCTATGCCACCTTTGTACCCAAGCAAGGTCCCCCTGCTCTATGTAACCTGAGGCCCCGAGTGACATTGACATTTCCCCATGTCTATACAGATGTCTTCAAGTTCTGCACAATCATTCCTAAAATCATCTTTTATGTCAGCAATATGGTATACCCTTACATGGCCACTCACCAGCAGGTGACCCCCTAAAAGGGTCAACTGTTTATATGAAAGGCAAGTAGCCAATCAAAAGCGACTTTCTCTGTAGTGCTTAAATTAGTTTATTGGGCAACTGATGGCAAAACAGTTTAGATGGCGCTAAAAAAGTGGACCACCAGCCTCACAATTTCATTTGATTTAGAGGATAAGAATGGACAAGTTCCATCATGCATTGCAGTAGCATAAACACCTCCCCACCTTTTCCCCGAATACTCACTGCAAATAAACGCAGAACGTTAGCCACCATGATAGAGACAGAGCTGGCCGATGCGCCGATGACTCCGACAACCCTCTCTGGTTTGCTGATAATGGGTGGCTCCCCATTTGAACAGCGGACATCTGACGTGTCCTTCTGGATCAGTGCTTGGACGAAGGTGAGAGACTGTTCCAGAGCATAGGTGTCCCTCGAGCAGGTGTCCAGAATTCGCGCGCCCAGCGTCATGTTGGGCAGGAGATCGGGGTCGCTGTTGATTTGGTCCAATGCATAGAGCATGGCCTCCATGCGGTGAATACCCGCCTCTTTCTTGATCTCCCCACAGGGGATTCCTGCCGGTCCCTTGGCATGGACGGGGAAGAGTCCCCCCAATGTGATGTCCCCATCTATCTTGATGGAGTGGGGCTGGGTCGTCTGCTGCCCCCGCACCATGAATACTGACGCTCCCAAACACCAAACCAGCCTCATCCATTGTGGCCAATGAAGGAGGGTCGGCGGTAGCCACATGCTTGTAGATCTGCAGGGAAAAGATGATCCCTCTGAGTCTCTCTGCAGCTTCAGCTCTGAAAGAGGAGAACAAATACAGAGAATCTCACAGTGCTCAGTGACAAAATTGACTTCAATTTAATAAGCTATGTGCTCAAACATTATGAACATTTCTGCACTAAAACGAAAATGCTCCATTAGACAGAACTGTATCTTCCTGTGCTTGGGTAAACTAGACCCGAACTAGGCCTTACTTCCATCTTGAATTTTAAAGCTGCCATGATGTGTGTTTTCATTACTCATTCTGACACTGCACGGTATCAAAATGGACACTTGTGCTCTGTTTTGACATGTTGTTGTTGAAGAATTACTGAGGAAGCCTTCTGCAACATTCAAGGCTATTCCTGCCTGTATCATTGTTTATAAAACTTCCATTGCTTGTGTAACTAGATTTGTACAGCCAGCTCCTAAGACATTAGGTTAGAATAGGGCATATTAATATTCAGCTAGAGGTTAGTGCTAGAATAGTGGCATTAGGTGACGCGGTATAATGCTGTATTGTGATTTGTCAGCTTATTGCTACATTTGCTCACCCTATGCTGTGTGATTTCCATTGGCTGCTATTGTAGAGGTGTCTATACAAATGATGCATTTTGGAGGTGAGACAGTCTTCTGACTCCCCAACTTTGGAGACTGAGCCCTTGTTGGTTTGTTTCATCATCTGATCTTAAAATACTTTCCACTTATTTTCATGTCATTTATTTAGCTGCATTTGATTTGAACCTTAAGCTAATTCCCTAGATTGACTAAATTTGGATTTTGGCTATTATTTTTGTCTTCTGCATTGCACTTTAAATTTATTTAATAAGCCTCTATGATTTGTATTATACTACCAACTCCTAAGAATGTATTTCTTTGGAAATGCTATTTATTTCAGCATGATGTTTGGGTACCATTTAGCTCATGTATGTTGGAGGCTTAAAATCACCCTGATTCTGTGTAGGTGCGTTGTCTCTGTACTATCAGATAACTGAGAGAGCTTCAACATAGGAAACCTCCCTCTTGAACCCAACACCCCTACCTTTGGATTGCGAGAGAGAGGGAGGCTGTCGTGAGTGCAGAAACAGGTCTTTTCTCCCAAGTCAGGTCTATATGAGTGAGAGATAGAGACACAGACAGACATACACACAGACAGAGAGAGGGAGAGATACTGTAGTAAATCATTTCTTTCAAGCATTTGAATCCTCGAAGGACTTCATATATGTCAGGGGGAGGGTCACTTTTCAGGACCCTCAAGATGGCCACTGGATTTGACCAAGAGGGAGAAAGTCCTCCTCATTTCTGGTAGAGATGCCTGTTGGCACACACCCATCATGGACGCACAAAGAGGAAAGGATTGTTTTGTAAGATCCAGCCCTTAGCCAATGATGATGCTCGGAGGGGTGGGAATGCGCAGTAAAGGAGTCATGTGGGGCAAAGGGTACCTGTTAGATTGCTATTCATTCAATTGCTTTCCGTATTATAGCTCTTATGGACCTGCCTCATGTGCTCCAACATTAAGAGTTTTTTTTCTTTTGTGCTGTATACAGAGGAGAGGCTTCATTTGTAAAGCAGAGGTAGGCACGCAGTAATGATGGATGGAATGCTTGAATCAATCTCAGCCACTGGTAATTCCTCAGGCTGTATCCCAATTCTCAGTTATTTTGCTCACCATGCCACCTCAATTTGGATCCAGACATATGCAATTCACCCTTGGTTCTGCGTCTAATAGGAACAGTCCAGCACAAAATGCGAGGCCACGTCCTCCATGTAAAAATGTAAATGTAAATTCCATGAACCGGAACACAAGCAAGCCAAGACCAGTTTCTTCTGCCTCATTGGGGGCTCGTCAGTCGGGTGCATCTTGGTTCCAGTGGCACAGTGAGCACGGGACCCACATCTAGGCATACCAGCCGCACCGCGAGGTGAGGACTGCATGTAGGAGAACCCAACCAAGCTAACCTGGGGTGAGATCACGGAACAGGACAGATCTGTTAGTGCATGACGCCGAGTCCTTGCTGATGTGATCTGTGCGATGAAGGTAGCATGTCGTAAATGTGTACCATAGTAGTTCATTCTTTCAGGATTTGTGCTCTCTTCAAAACGGCGGTGGTGATGATAGCCAAAGAGACAGTAATGAATGCAAGAAGACTGATAACAGGGCGCCCCAAGAGATAAGTTCACTCTGTCACAGATACCCACGAGCAGTGGGGTACAGAAGTGAAAAAGGCTGTTGACGAGGCTGTGGGTGAGCTTCTGGGCCCTTGGAAAAAGGGACAAGAAGGCTGGGGGAACACGAGGCAGCATTACTGATCTGCACTCAGCACATGGAGAGGCCCCTGTGATGCTCACATTGCTGTGTAATGAAAATTACAACACAGAACAGAACTGGGCTGCCTACGCTTGGCAGAATTATTGGATTGTCTATGATTGACACGTGTTTGCTATGAGTTGGCACAGGTTGGGCTTGCTCAGGTTGGCACATTGCTTGCAATGAGAGACAGAAAATTGGCATGCCCAGGGCTGCATGCATGTTGTTTGGAAGAGAGAATGCACGGGGATGCCTGTAGTAGCATGCATGGTAACAGACTCAGCTTCTGCCCCCACACTTGCCTTTGCTTGGGGTGCTGGCTGGGCCGGAACGGGTCAATGAGGGCCGCAGATAAATTCCTGTCTGTGTAAATATTCATCAGAAACCTGATGGGGTCTGGGTTGGAGAGTCTAGCACGGTGGGCGCAGCTGCCCACTCTCTTCAGTGGGACAGGAGGGGAGCTTTGGTCTGTTCCAGGACTGTGGGGAAAGGGAGTGCAGGCTGATAAAGATAACCGAAGAGCCAGCTGTATCACTACTACCCCTGGCTGGCTTATGGCACAGACGTTAATTAAGAGTACTCAGATGTATCAACTACTACACCTGGCTTAACCATATAGGTTATGAGCAATCAGATATACCAGCTACTGCACATTTTTAACCCTTGGCAACCCACTCCTTACAGCACCCCTAACTAGCAAATATGAGGAACGATGAGAGCAGGGGACAACAACTTTGTGACATCATAACTATCAACGGTTTAGCGATTTAACATGTTATGTTATAAATAATTTGTATAGCGCACATACACCAGGTTGGTTTCTTGGCGCTGCTTGGGAAGGTGAAAGATGGAAATTGATTCTCGTGATTACTCAAATGCCTGTCCGAAGAGCCATGTTTTTTGTCGTCTGTGGAAGGTCATGAGGTCTGTGCAAGATCTGATCTCTAGGGGCATGGAATTCCAGTATCTTGGGCCCAATATGGAGAACCTGGATCCTCCGAAACGTTTCTGTCTGAAGGAAGGTATTGTCAACAGGTGTAGGTGGGCGGATCTTAGATTGCGGGTTGGATTATATCGATTGATCATACTGTTAATGAATTTGGGGTTTCAATTCAATTCAATTCAAAAGACCTTTATTCGAATTACTTGAATTCATAAAAGTACAGACATAAAAACAATTCATCATTACAATATACAACACGATATCTCTAAAAAATTTTATAAAGAACTAAAACAACAATCTTTCAAGGATTTTCCATCATATTGCGTACACGGATTATTAGTCTTAAAAAGGTGCTAGTACGAAAAATCAGTTCCTCAGAGTCCAGGGAGAGTAACATTTGACAAGACTCCATAAGAGAAAGGGGTTTGTGTTTTCTAAAATAGGGTGTTAAAAACCAGTTGATATATTTTAAGTAAAATTTACAAAAGAATAAAAAGTGTAACTCATTCTGCTTGCTGGTGCTGTCACAGGGGCACGGGTTACGGTCAATAATTAAATTATAACCCAAAGGGAAACCCAGCATGAATTTTATGGAACCGGCCCTTAATCGAAATAATAGAGACCTCTCCCAACTAGTCATAGGTAGAGTAAGATAAAGTGGGAGAGGTTGCCTGGGCAGGTCATTCTCAATATATCTAATAACCGTAGCTTTCAATGTTTCCCTTTCCAACCGTTCTGCCTCATAAAGTGCATATAGTGCTTGTCTGACCTCTACCTTGTCTTGACATCCAATACTGGAGGGATCTACAAAGAGATCACCTTTATTCACAGCGCTTAATGATTTTGAAACTCCCGCTAACCATGGGATTAAAAGCCCATGATCACATTTAAGACAGTCTTTGATTATGTCTTGTGTTAGCGAGGCTGCGTTATTCCTCCAAATTCTCAACCAGAATAGAACTGGTCTGCTTCTAATGAAATCACAGACGTAAGGGAGGTTTAGCTCTTTGTGGCAGATAAATTCAGAGGACGAAATTGGGGCACCCAAAACTTTTCTGCAAAAACGTGTCTCTTCTCGTTGGATGCCGGGATTTTTAGCAGTAGCCCAAACTTCGGCCCCATAGGTGGCAACAGGAACACACTGTAATTTAAAAAATTTTAAAATAGCACTGGTTGCACCTAGTTTCTTAGGGCGTGGGAGACTCAGTATTGAGTTAATGGCCTTCGAGAACTTGCTCGTGGCGTGGGCAGAATGCCCACTCCACGAGTTGTTCGCAGCGAAGGCCACCCCTAGATATATAAAAGAATTAACGGAGTCAAGTTTGTCAGACCCGATATGGATGGTGTTAAGTTTCCGTTTACCAGGTCCGCATGACATAACAAAGGATTTTTTAAAGTTCACACGCAGGTCCAAGCCCTCCATATGATGTACAAAATTTACCACAAGCGCACGGAGGGCATTAGGGGTGCGGCCCATAAGGACCGCATCATCTGCGTATAATAGAACTGGCAAGGGGTGCCCCTGGATAGTTGGGACATCTCTGGTTACTTGTTTTAGGGCCTTTGCTATGCCATTAATATAAACAATGAACAACAGGGGTGCTAAGACGCACCCCTGTCTGACCCCCCTGCCAATTTTTATAGCACCAGAGACTTCTCCTCCTGACCCAATCCTGACTTGTGCCCTAAGATCGGTATGGAGATATGCCAGGAAGTGTACTAAGGGCTCGTCCAATCCATAACTGAGAAGCATTGACCACAGTTTTGATCTGTTTACCAGGTCAAATGCGGATGAGAGATCCATGAAAGCGAGATATATAGGAGAGGATCGGGCAACGGTATACTTATCAATTATTAATTTTAAATTCAAGCATTGTTCGACCGTGCCCACCCCACTCCTAAATCCCATCTGACATGGATCCAATAGGTCAGAATCTTCAGCCCACTCTACCACCCTATTGTAGATAACTCGCCCAAGTATTTTTAGAGTATTGTCCAAAAGCGAAATTGGTCGGTAGTTTGCTGGGTCTGACCTATCGCCCTTTTTATAGATTGGAACAATAATACTAAGGGACCATGTCTCGGGGATGGACGCTCGTGTCATACTATTAAAAACGTTATATAAAATTGGTGCCCATAGGTCTGTGCTGTGTTTTATAAAATCTATCGGTAGGCCGTCTGGTCCAGGGGCCTTATTGCCTAGGCTCTCTCTAATGGCTGACGTCACCTCAGGGAGATCAAACCGTAAGTCTCCCAGCTGTTTCAGATCCAAGGTAATTATTTCTTCAGCAGGAGCAGCATAGATGATGGAGAAGTGGGCTTCCCAGGTAGGGCCAGTTATATTGCAGCCAATAGGGGATACATTTTTACCCATGTCGCGCATTTTCCTAACAGCGGGCCAGAATTGCCCGCTGCTCTTTAAATTGGCGCTATCAACCAGGGACTCCCACTGTTCCATCAGAAGTGCCGCCTTCCTTTCAGCTATTTTTTGTTTGTAAAATTTCCTAGCTGTTTGTACCTCCGCTGTGTTCCTTGGTTTCGTGGTTAGTGCCCTACGTAATTCCCTATTTGCCATAGAGCAAGCCGAATCGAACCATCTAGGGTCCTTCGTCTCAGGGAGTATAGGGACTAACAGATAATTTTTAATTGCCACGCATAATTTCCCAAAATCGGTGACTATTCTGTGACAATCTTCATCCATTGATAGACAGGAGTTTACCAATGCTAGGTGATCATTCTTTACGTCGTCAAGTAGGGCTTCACAGTCAATTCTCCTCCATTTAAGACGGAGACCGTCACCCGATGGCGTGATATCTCTTGCGCCATTGAATTTAGCATGTATTGGGCTGGGGCCCAAATACAAGGTGACTGTAAGAGGATTATGATCTCCATATAGGGTCTCTACCACATTTGAGTCAGTAACACAGTCTGTTAAGTGAGGGGATGTGAAAATAAAATCAATCGTTGAATTTGAATCTCTCCCTCTAAACGTGGGGGCGTGGGTCAGTCCTGGGGATTGGCTTGTTTCCATAACATTACTAAGAATGTGGTCGTTTAAAATCTTAACAAGCTCAATACCTCTGCGATCTGCTAGATCGGAACAGCTTTTGTCCTCTGCTTGGTATTTACTTGAGATTTTTGCATTGAAATCACCCCCAATGAGGATCCCTGACTTCTCGCCTGGGCCTATATTCATATTTGCATCAAGGTGTACCAATAAATTAGAAAGTGCTGCATAATTCCTATTTGGTATCAAATTAAAATCATTATTATAAAAATTGATTAAATAAATCAAGGTCTTTCGTTTATATTCGAGGACCTGGATATTTGGGTTCCCCAATGATAGGTCCTTAAAAGTACCGCCAGCCAATATTCTGATCCCTATAAAGAGTCCTCCCATTGCTCGACCATGGGCGGGCTTAGAGGCGGGTACACTAAAACAGTGATAGCCCTCTAGGTACACATTCCCTGTAGCCCAAGTCTCTTGAAACATAATGACATCTTTGCCATCCAATAGCTGGACCCACTGGGGGTCAGACAGTCTAGATTCGATGCCTGCAACATTCCAGCTAAGGATGGACAGATCATAACCACTATGCCTGCCTAGGTGTTTAACACTGGTGGTCTGCTTGTAATTAGGTTGTGGCGTTGATGTTGCGTCCTCACATACAGCTCGGGATTTGTCAGTAGTGGGCTGTGTGGCCATCGGTTGAAATGAGATAGTATTTAAAAATGTAGTTCCAGGCCCCACTAATATCGGAGATACTAATGTAATGCTGACACTAGGGGCCGGTAGGTCAAAGGGCCTGCTACAGACATTCTCCACCAATGATGTGTTGATCGAACTACCAAGAGCGTTGGTAACATTATGGGCCGATAAATTATCCAAAACAGCCCGATTATTCAGTGGCCCATCCAATACAACAGCAGTCAAGGTAGGTAGCTTAAGAGAGCTGCAGGCACCACAATCCACAGCCATTGGTTTATCACTAGAGAGTCAATCGACCCCATCCAAGCCGTTCAGGCAGTTAAAACGATTAAAATGATTAAGATGGAAGTAGGGCCTGTCTTGCACCTGAAAGTTTGGACGCTGTGCATGATCCCTATACCTATGTCTATGTTCCACCCTCACCCACTCATCTGATGTCGGGGTATGATGCATATGGGTTGGGGGGAAGAAAAAGGATACTGGCATGGTCTGGATAGTAGAATCCAATGACCTGTTTATTCCTTTACAAATATGCCGCACAGTGCCCGGATCCTTAAAGCTTGTCAGGATGCAGTCCCCTATTATAGATTTCCTAGTTTTACCTAGCCAGGAGACCCTTCTTACCATAATAATCTCACTATTAAAATGGGACGGTAGGGGTCGATTCCAATTCAGCCATTTAATGACCTTATGTTTTAGTGATTGGTAATCCTCGTTCTCCCCTAGTCTTAAGCGGGGAGCACCTGCTAAAACCACCGTTAGACTATTAGCCTCTGGTGGCAAGTCTGGTCTCCGTGGACTTGGGGCCAGCCGACCCGGAGATGGTGGAGAGATACCACCAGCTTCTAAGTTGCCGTCAAGAATCCCCAGGTGGGAACTTTGAGAGGTAGAGTTTAATGTCTCTCTGGGCCTATTGGGTGCGTTGCTGCGCGGTACATGGTCTGAAACAGCCATTAATGGTTGTAGAGGAGGGGCAGTAGTCACTCTCTGGGGGGAGGCTTTATTGTTACCCTTCGTACCTCCCTTTTTGGTAAGGTTTCCTGCGGGGGGATAGGGTCCCGTATTATTTGATTGCTTGCTAACTATGGTGTTCAAATTAGTAAAAGCTGTTTCCAGTAAGGTGAGCCTACTCTCTACTTTTATCAGACTATCGCTAATGGGCTGTAAAAGAGAACGCAATAGCGATTCTAAGCTCCCTATAGCTGTGAGAGGGTTAGATGTATCAGCCACTGGGGTGCTTAGAATAGGGGCTCTAGTTGGGCTAGAGACCTTTGAGAGAAGAGCAGTGGGAACGTTCTTATTATCCCTCCCAGGTTGGGGTACAAGTGTATGTTTTTTACCGAAATCTAAATGCGTCGGTTTGATTTTCCCCCTGCCCCCCGTTGACTTTTTACTCCGTTTACTCGGTGGGGGCTTGTGCAGCTCTACCTCAACTCTTTGTTTAGGTTTGCATTTCTTGGCTGCGTGCGAGGGTGAGATTTGGGTGACCAGATTAACAAAAGTAGGACAAGTCCCAGAAGGGGTTATAACTGGGAGTTTTCCAGGGGCCAACTCAGGGGAAGTGGGAATGTCCCGCAATAAGAGAGGAAAATCCTCAGGGGTCAGAGATTTTAAGCTAGGTGGGGGCGTATCATCCTCTTGGGTAATAGGATACGGGATGATCTCTGGCAGGGGCATATTCTTCAGGGAATCAATGGAGCGCCGCCGCTCAGCCCTGCGTTTCTCCAGTGATTTTTCCTTACCCACATCATCTTTAGTAGGTTTAAAGTACTTGTCCAATGTCCCTGCATTACAGCCCCCTTCCCTGGCGGTCGGTTTGCAAAGTCCTGGGGAGGACATCCTCCTGGACAAGGTATGTTTTGGACGAAAGGGATATGGCCCGGCCCGGCCTCCTTTGGCCCCTGACGGCCACAGACGGCCCGCCCTTTGCCCGGGCTTAGCCCGCGCGCGGTCCCGCGACGCGGGGGGTGTCCCTCTGCTTTATGCGCCTCCTGGCGCCAAAATCTGGTTGGGCGGGTCTCCTGCCCCAAGAGGTGCTGGGGATTGTAGTCTTTAGTCTCCCCACCGCGGCCGCGAAGGTAAAGACGCGGCGGCGGGAGACTGGAGCGCTGGGTGCAGGTCCGACGCGGGAAACACGCCACTGGTACGTTTGTTTTGTTAAGATTTTGAGCCCGCTCTGCCGGGGGTGTCCCTCTGCTTTATGCGCCTCCTGGCGCCAAAATCTGGTTGGGCGGGTCTCCTGCCCCAAGAGGTGCTGGGGATTGTAGTCTTTAGTCTCCCCACCGCGGCCGCGAAGGCAAAGACGCGGCGGCGGGAGACCGGAGCGCCGGGCGCAGGTCCGACGCGGGAAACACGCCACTGGTACGTTTGTTTTGTTAAGATTTTGAGCCCGCTCTGCCGGGGGTGTCCCTCTGCTTTATGCGCCTCCTGGCGCCAAAATCTGGTTGGGCGGGTCTCCTGCCCCAAGAGGTGCTGGGGATTGTAGTCTTTAGTCTCCCCACCGCGGCCGCGAAGGTAAAGACGCGGCGGCGGGAGACTGGAGCGCTGGGTGCAGGTCCGACGCGGGAAACACGCCACTGGTACGTTTGTTTTGTTAAGATTTTGAGCCCGCTCTGCCGGGGGTGTCCCTCTGCTTTATGCGCCTCCTGGCGCCAAAATCTGGTTGGGCGGGTCTCCTGCCCCAAGAGGTGCTGGGGATTGTAGTCTTTAGTCTCCCCACCGCGGCCGCGAAGGTAAAGACGCGGCGGCGGGAGACTGGAGCGCTGGGTGCAGGTCCGACGCGGGAAACACGCCACTGGTACGTTTGTTTTGTTAAGATTTTGAGCCCGCTCTGCCGGGGGTGTCCCTCTGCTTTATTCGCCTCCTGGCGCCAAAATCTGGTTGGGCGGGTCTCCTGCCCCAAGAGGTGCTGGGGATTGTAGTCTTTAGTCTCCCCACCGCGGCCGCGAAGGTAAAGACGCGGCGGCGGGAGACTGGAGCGCTGGGTGCAGGTCCGACGCGGGAAACACGCCACTGGTACGTTTGTTTTGTTAAGATTTTGAGCCCGCTCTGCCGGGGGTGTCCCTCTGCTTTATGCGCCTCCTGGCGCCAAAATCTGGTTGGGCGGGTCTCCTGCCCCAAGAGGTGCTGGGGATTGTAGTCTTTAGTCTCCCCACCGCGGCCGCGAAGG
Source organism: Triturus cristatus (assembly GCF_964204655.1). Classification (NCBI taxonomy): domain Eukaryota; kingdom Metazoa; phylum Chordata; class Amphibia; order Caudata; family Salamandridae; genus Triturus; species Triturus cristatus. Next base: position 1,194,946,933 of record NC_140593.1, read on the forward strand.
TAAAGACGCGGCGGCGGGAGACTGGAGCGCTGGGTGCAGGTCCGACGCGGGAAACACGCCACTGGTACGTTTGTTTTGTTAAGATTTTGAGCCCGCTCTGCCGGGGGTGTCCCTCTGCTTTATGCGCCTCCTGGCGCCAAAATCTGGTTGGGCGGGTCTCCTGCCCCAAGAGGTGCTGGGGATTGTAGTCTTTAGTCTCCCCACCGCGGCCGCGAAGGTAAAGACGCGGCGGCGGGAGACTGGAGCGCTGGGTGCAGGTCCGACGCGGGAAACACGCCACTGGTACGTTTGTTTTGTTAAGATTTTGAGGTTTGGGGTTTCTGTTATTCAGGGATTTAAAGACGATACATCCCATCTTGAAGGCGCATCTCTGTGATATGGGGAGCCAGTGTAGTTTTATCAAAAGGGGAGAGACATGTTGGCGATTGTTTTCCTGCAGAATCAATCTGGCCACCTGGTTCTGTATCAGTTGAAGACGGTGGGTAAGGTATGCCAGAACATCCACGACTCATGGTACTTTAGTGAGGTACCGGTTGAGCGGACCATTTACTCGATCTGGTGCTTGCTGGACATGCCAGGCAGCATCAAACGCTTAGAGGTTGGTCCCCTGTTGGTTTGGGGCAGCATCACTGCTAGTGTTCACATTCCTTAGTTCCTACAGCTGTGTTTATCAAAACACAGTCTGCACTGTAGCACCTTGCAGTCATTTACCATGTAAACAGACACTGTCCTCTCACAGGCCTCTTACATGACGCCCCTCCATGGGTAAGAGAGCAGAAGAGAAGATGGACACATGGAAACTGGAGGGACATCAATAAGAGTGGCGGGGCGAGGGGGGTGAGGGAAAAGAGGTATATGATGGAAGCTTTTATACAAAAGTACACAAAAGGGGGACAGCCACTTCTTTGAGGACGACTGCCGCCAGGGGGAAGCGGGCCTGGTTGTTTAAGAAGCCCAAGCGCCGGTTCTGAAGAGCTTTCTTCTCCTGCGGCCTCCACCCTCTTCCTTTCTTCTCCTGCGAGTCTTTTGTTTGTTAATAGAAAGGATCGCCCTGTGATGTGGAAGCAATGGTGCCCCGGGGGCCGTCGGCGCGCTCCCCAGGCACGAGGACACGGCGCGGCGCTGAGAGCGCGGGCCACGTGCTCGGCTTGGAGCCCCGCCCCGCGCGGTAATCAGCGCGCGCGCAGGGGCCAGCTGCGGGGCCTTTGTTCCGGCTGCGCGCGTGCGGCGCGCTGTGCGTGCGTTCCACGCCTCCTTCCCAAATTGGAGAAAGCTCAGCCTTTCAAGCCTCCGAGCGAGAAGCCTAAAGGCTGCGAGGCGGGACGGCGTGCACGGGTGGCCAAGCGGCCTCGTGTCATGCAAGAGCCCGAGGCCTGCAGCTGTTTTGTACTCTAGATCGGGGCATTAAAACATTAAAAAGTGTCGCATTTGACTTTTAGAATTGTAAGTTTATTCTTAAAAAGTGTAACTGGCCCCGTGGCAACTATTACATTTAAATCGGGATAAGCCGGTCCATAAATTCAAGACTGTTGGGAGAAAACCCCGGATAAAAGAGAAAACTAAAAGGCTGATGATGAAGCTGGCAGTTTCTATGCTTCTCACTACCTTTGTAGGGGATGTCATCAACCAGGCGGTATTTATCGATGGGCATGTGGCAACTAGGCCCATGTCAGGAGGACGACTTTTAGTCAAGTGTGGTTTGTCAACTAGCAGCGCTATGCATGCTGGGAATTGACTTTCACCTTTTCAATATGAGCATCTTGCTACATATTCCTGTATGCTTAATGCTGCGAGAAATGTTACGGTACAATGTTTCTTTGTTAATAGCAGTAGAACCTTGCTAATATTTTAAAAGATGCCATGATTATTATTAAAATTGTTATAATTATTGTTATTTTTATTGTTGTTGTTTTGCTTTTAATAAGTGCTGCCTTTGGAGGAGGCATCAAACACTCATAAGTATAAGCACATGTAACGTTTGCTATGGAATAACTCATATCATAGACCTCTTACAACTCATTGCTCTTATAGCCAGGGCCACTGTAATTATGTGGCAGGGGAGGACCAAAATATGAGGCAGGGTTGGCTAAGTTATGCAGCCCGAAAAGGCTAATTATGCTTCCTAATGCGGCACATTTTGCAATAGTATTACTTCATGAGTTTGTCATTTTTTCACATGTTAACACTGTCTGTGTAAACGTTTCACATTTTTAGAACCAATTTAACATTCAAATACAGTACTAAGTAATTTAAAGATGACCAATCAGCCTTTGCATAGGGCCTTTCACTGCGCTGCAACATGGATCGCAGCAATTTTAGTAACGTTTGAGTTAGAAACAACATTTTTTTGTTAACATCTGAAGATTATGCAGCATATGATGGCTTATGTGGCAAATGCTGCAAATCCATAATTTTGCGGAAAACACCACAGCCTCAGAATCACATACTTCTTATGGCCCTGCTTATAGCACATTACTAGTATGGCACATAACATTTACAAACTATAGCTCTTTCAGCAAATATCTCATGTGCCACATAACTCCTACAAAATTTAGGTCTTCCTGAATATAACTCCAAAGCCACATAATAACTGAAACATATAACTTTTACAGCACACAACTCATATGCCACATAACTCTTGCACCACATAACTCTTACAGCATGTATGTCATCTGCTGCACAACTATGCAACATAGAACTCTTGCAGCACATAACTCCTATGTCGCTTTGCGCTCACAAAGCATAACTCATATACAATCTAAAACTCTTTGAATATTAAAACAGTTATTCCACACAACTTTTATGCCCTGAAGCAGCTGCAACTCTTATGCTAAGTACACGAACATCTAACTCTCTGATCACATAGTTTATATGCCTCAGAACTCTAAGAGGAAGTAACCTCTAGGCTGCACATATTTATTTTATTGTTCTTATACAGCACTGTTACCAATCAATGTACAGAGACGATAACAGGGTGCATAAGTAAAAAAAAAATGGTTAATAACATAATAATAGATTTTTTAATATTAGGAAAAGTTTGTTGGAAAAGCTGTAGACAGAAGTTGATTTTTTAAAGGACCACTCTAGACGAGAGTGGACAGCTGAGACATTCACATGAGGAAGTAGAGTTAATTGTTTACAGAGTGAAGGGAGAAAGAATTGAAGAGAGATCTTACACAGAGGGAAGAACGCTCGCAAAATGGAGCAAGAACAGAGAACAGAGAGACAAGTGTAAGTAATGCGTAAAAGAGGACTGATAGAGGGGTGCTCGGAGCTCCCACGGGTCTTAGCTCAATGCACGAATAGCTCATCAAGTGCAAGTCTGTATTTGGATTCTGGGACTTGAAGTGTAGTCCTAGATTTACAATGGAATAAACAGGAATGTAGATACCAGAATGCACAGAAACATGCAGTGGGTAGGTCAATCATGCATGGACCTGGCTAAAACTCACAAGCCTTTGGTGCAGCACCACAAAGACACTTAAAGACAATATAATCTCTAGCTGCAGGAGTACAAAGGCACTTAAAAGACAATGCAATCTGGCTGCAGGAGTACAAAAGTATTTAAAGACATCACAATCTCTGGGTCCGGCCTACAAAGGCACTTAAAGACGATACAATCTCTGGGTCAGGAATACATATGCCCTTAAAAACTATACAGTCTCTGGATGCAGGAGTACAAAGGCACCTAAAGACTACAATCGCTGGGTGCAGGAGTACAAAGGCACTTAAAGACAATACAGTCTGGCTGCAGGAGTACAAAGACACTTAAAGACAATACAATCTGGCTGCAGGAGTACAAAGGCACTTAAAAACGATACAGTCTCTGGATGCAGGAGTACAAAGGCACTTAAAAACGATACAGTCTCTGGATGCAGGAGTACAAAGGCACCTAAAGACTACAATCGCTGGGTGTAGGAGTACAAAGGCACTTAAAGACAATACAATCTGGCTGCAGGAGTACAAATTCACTTAAAGATGATGCAATCCCTGTGTCAGAACTACAAAGGCACTTAACGACGATACATCCTCTGGGTGCATGAGTACAAATGCGCTTAAAGACGATACAATCTCTGGGTGCAGGAGTACAAAGTAATTTAAAGGCCGTACCATCTCTGGGTGCACGCGTACAAAGGCATTTAAAGATGATACAATCTCGGAGCAGAAGCATGAAGGCACTTACAGACGATGTAGTCTCTGGGTGAAAGAGTAAAAAGGCACTTAAAGATGATACAGTCTCTGGGTGGAGGAGTGCAAAGGCACTTAACGGAGATCCATTCACATCAGACGAGAAGGCAGGATGGCTACAACCTCAGCGACTGCCAAGCCGTGGGTCTGGTGACACCGGTGGATACCCATGATGGATGCAGCATCATATGAGATGGTTACACACTATGTCACCCATATGGTGCCCATTGCTAGAGTGGCGCTAGGGAGTCTACTGTCCTGTCTGCTTCTGAGAAGATCATCTCTGCTCGCTGTTGCCCTGGTCCATGGGAAGAAGATGCTCTCATTCAGATGGAGTGACATGGTGGATGTGGGCTGGGCTGATGGATGTATACTTAAGGGAGTAGAGGGCTGTTTCTGTCAGTTCTCAGGTGTTCTACTCTTCCTGTGGGGTCTCTGTGTGGGCCTCCATCACTTGTCATCCTGACTCACTGGTACCCAATGTACCAGAGAAGCTGTCTTGGGAATTAGGACCTAGCTTGATGTCATACCTTATCCGTGATGTCCTATGACAGTGCTTCGTAGTTCGTGCCCTTCGATGCCAGTATTCCGGCTTCCGGTACTGGACATGCCACTGTACACTTCATTCCTGTGTTTACTTGTGATGTACGTCCACATGTGCATTACTCATTATTATGCAGCAGTCACTAGAGTAACATCTAGTGCTATGTTAAAGTCTTATTATAAATATAAGGCTAAAGAATCATTAAACAGACAAATACATTTATTGTCACGTACAGTGGAATAACAAACAAACTGAAAAAGTTTGCCTTTTCCAATAAAAGTGAATAGAAATGTGCAAGCATTTACAACATAAAACAAACATTGGCAAAGCACTGGCAAAACCAACAGGTCAAGGTTGCATTTTGAGTGCTGATTCAAATATATGAAATATTTTAAAATAAGCTGCTACAGTGACATAGCACATAACTCCTGTACATACTGTATATATGAGATATGGAATTTAATGTGTGAAGTTTTTGAGTACTTTTGAGATAAAAAAAATAGTCCCACGTGTGTTGCAATGCAAGCACGTCATGGTTCTGATTGGTTGTCTTGAAGCACTGTAATGAAAGGCGAAGCCATTACCCATTGTACACTCACCGAGTTATCTGAGACTACGGGAAAGCAAGAGAATGACAGAGAGGCTAGAAAGTTGTGGCCTCAAAAATGTTTCAAGACCAAAAGAAGGGACCTCAAATGCAGGAGAACCAAGAAGAGAACCCTGGGGGTGTCAGTGGGGGCAATTTACCAAAATGCCAGGGGTAGCAGAAGAGACATCACATGCCCTTTGACCTTCACTTTCACTCACTTGGTTACACACACACACACATTCAAATTTACACACACTCATCTGCAAGGATGCACACAATACACATGTAAAAGCATTTTGTTACTTCCCTCAACTACCAGGGAAGGTCATAGTCCAGCTAATTGTAGTCATGTTTTTTATTACACTGATAGTGGCTAACATAATATTATTCACTAATAGTGTGATTAAAAGAAAGTGATGGAAAACAAAGAGGAGCCCCATCCGACGCCCATAAGGACAAGCTGCCACTGTGTTCTTGGCACTGATTATTCCACCTCTGAGGCCAGGGATTGCAAAGGTAGTGCCAAGGTCACAAGGGACAAGCCAGGGGTCGCAGCTGCAACCCCTGGCGACCCTTAAATGATGTTCATGTGTGAGACAGTGAAGTGTGAGGAAGTGACGGAGAAGATGGCCCTTACCGAGAACTAGACTAGAGAACAGAGACAGGAAGTAGCCCTGGCAGGAACAGAACCAGACCTTCCCAAAGAGAAGGTGAGGTGTAACAGAGTGCTCGCTCATGACAAATGCAGCAGAAAGAAACTTGACAGTGTCACGTGACTCGGAGAGGAGCTTTCTCACAACTCTTAGCTCTTACAGCACCTAATGTGTACGACCTGCAGCTCTTACAGCACAGAATGGGTGTGACCCACAACCCTTACAGCACAGAATGGGTGTGACCCACAACCCTTACAGCACAGAATGGGTGTGACCCACAACCCTTACAACACAGAATGGGTGTGACCCACAACCCTTACAGCACAGAATGGGTGTGACCCACAACCCTTACAGCACAGAATGGGTGTGACCCACAACCCTTACAGCACAGAATGGGCGTGACCCACAACCCTTACAGCACAGAATGCTTATGATTGAGAACTCCTACAGTGCAGAATACCTGCAGAAAAGCATAGGGCTTATGCCACATACCTCTTACAGCCTACATCTCTAACAGTCAATTATGTGTATGCTACACAGCAAGAACTCTTACAGCACAAAACACGTATGCCTAAGTCTTATAACTCGAAAAGCACTTATCACTTAACCCACATGCCTTTTACAGCATATAATACTTACTGCACATACTGTCTATGGCACAACTGCTGCAACATATAACACAGCATATACGACTTACGCCACAAATGGCTTACAATCTATATAGCTTACAACAAATGTTTATGTTTATGTAATCATGAAACCTATAACACTTTAACTATAAAATTAAAGATTACGCCACACACATCTTACAACATACAGCCCTTACAGCATATAACCATTATGTGGCATGCCTTTTACAACATACAACTCTTACAGCATGTAACACATATGCAGCATGCCTTTTACAACATACAACTCTTACAGATTGTAACACTTATGCTGCATGACTTTTACAACATATAGCTCTTACAGCACATAACACTTATGGCTCATGCCTTTTACAACATACAACTCTTACAGCATGTAACACTCATGCCGCTTGCCTTTTACAACATACAACTCTTACAGCACATAACATTTATGCCTCACGAATTTTGCAACATACAGCTCTTAAAGCACATAACTCTTATGCAGCATGCCTTTTACAAAATACAGCTCTGACAGCACGTAACACTTATGGCTCATGCCTTTTACAACATACAACTCTTACAGCATGTAACACTTATGTGGCATGCCTTTTACAACATACAACTCTTACTGTGCATAACACTAATGCTGTATGCCGTTTAACACATAAAGCTCTTACCACATGTCTTTTACAACATACAACTCTTACAGCACTTAACATTTATGCCTCCCGACTTTTACAACATACACCTCGTAAAACATGTAACACTTATGCCATATGCCTTTTACAACATACGGCCCTTATAGCACATACCATTTATGCTGCATGCTTTTTACAACATGCATCTTTTACAGTACATAAGGCTTATGCCATAATCTCGCTGCTACAAATGTATAAATCCCAGTGCTTACCTATCGCCATGTATGGCGCAGAGATATGGGGGATCTCAAACTGTAAGGCTATTAGACAAAGAGAAAATAGATGCCTCAGGAGGGTTGTTGCCCTCCCCATTTCTGCTGCTAATTATATAACGCATAAGGAACTTGGGTTACCCTATCTTGAAGATCTGAACCGGGACCGGCCGGCTAAGCTATGGCTGTCAATCTGGAAAAACACCAAGATTGTTCTAACCAATGATAAAATACTAGACTGTCTCTCCCTGGATAAAGGGTTTCAGATTTCTGGGATCTGTTAAGTAAAATCTGTATATTGTCGCATGGGGATGGAATCCTTTTCTTCGGTCCCGCCTACATGCATCTCTCTAAGTAAAAAGAGAGTGGCTGATGCTTTCTTGCAGTTTGAGGAATCCCAGCGGCTAAGGAATCACTCAATGTAAGGAATCACTCGGGACAATCAATCGTAACTAGGTATTTGAACATATGGGACTCAAATGACACCACCAATTACATATGGATTGCCCGTAGCAGATGGGAACGTTCCCTGCTACTTCGTTTTAGATCAGATACTATTAAGGATCTGTTATGTTTTCCTCTAGGCTGTACTCCGCACCTTAAATTTTTATCTTGCCCATGTGATGATGTATCTAAACCGAGTATGCTCCATTTTACCTTTTCTTTATAATTTATTATTTTAATAGAGATATTATGATTTGTTATATGATTACTTTTGTGATTCACTTTTACGGCTGTGACAATGCAACCAAATAAAGTATTCTGAACTGAACACTTATGCTGTATGCCTTTTACAACATATAGCTTACAGCACATAACACTTATGACACATGCCTTTTACAACATACATCTCTTTTACAGCACATAACATTTATTTTGCATGCCTTTTACAGCATACATCGCTTACAGCATAGTACATTTATGCTGCATACCTTTTACAACATACAACTATTACAGCACATAACATTTATGCCGTATGCCTTTTACAACATGCACCTCTTACCACATGCCTTTTACAACATACAACTCTTACAGCACATAACATTTATTCTGCATAACATTTATGCTGTATGCCTTTTACAACATGCAGCTCTTACCACATGCCTTTTACAACATACAACTCTTACAGCACATGACATTTATGCAGCATGCCTTTTACAACATACAACTCTTACAGCACATAACATTTATTCTGCATGCCTTTTACAACCTACATCTCTTACAGCACATAGCATTTATTCTGCGTTCCTTACAATATGCAACTCTTACCACATGCATTTTACAACATACAACTCTTACAGCACATAACATTTATTCTGCATACCTTTTACAATATATATATCTTACAGCACATAACATTCTGCATGTCTTTTACAACATACAACTCTTACAGAACGTAAGACTTATTCTGCATGCCTTTTGCAACATACAACTTTTACAGCACCTTACATTTATGCCATATGCCTTTTACAACATATAACTCTTACAGCACATACATTTATGGCTCATGCCTTTTACAACATACAACTCTTAAAGCACATAACATTTATGCTGCATGCCTTTTACAACATATGACTCTCACAGCATTTAACATGTATGCCATATGCCTTTTACAACATATAACTCTTACAGCACATAACATTCTACATGCATTTTACAACATACAACTCTTACAGCACGCAACACTTATTCTGCATGCCTTTTGCAACATACAACTCTTACAGCACATAACATGTATGCCAGATGCCGTTTACAACATACAATTATTACAGCACATAACATTTATGCCATATGCCTTTTACAACATACAGCTCTCACAGCACATAACATTTATTCTGCATGCCTTTTACAACATACATCTCTTACTGCACATAACATTTATTCTGTGTGCCTTGCAACATGCAGCTCTTACCACATGCTTTTTACAACATACAACTCTTACAGCACATAACATTTATGCCATATGCCTTTTACAACGTACATATCTTACAGCACATAACATTTATTCTGCATGCCTTTTACAATATATATATCTTACAGCACATAACATTCTGCGTGCCTTTTACAACATACAACTCTTACAGGACGTAAGACTTATTCTTCATGCCTTTTGCAACATGCAACTTTTACAGCACCTAACATGTATGCCATATGCCTTTTACAACATACAGCTCTTCCAGCACATAGCATTTATGCCATATGCCTTTTACAACATACAACTCTTACAGCACATAACATTTATTCTGCATGTCTTTTACAACATGAAGCTCTTACCACATGCATTTTACAACATACAACTCTTACAGCACATAACATTTTCTCATATGCCTTTCACAACATACATATCGTACAGCACATAACATTTATTCTACATGCCTTTTACAACATACAGCTCTCACAGCACCTAACATTTATTCTGCATGCCTTTTAAAACATACATCTCTTACACTACATAATATTTATGCTGCATGCCTTTTACAACATAAAACTTTTACAGGACATAATATTTATGCTGCATGCCTTTCAAGACATACAACTGTTACAGCATGTAACACTTATTCTGCAAGCCTTTCACTACATACACTCATACAGCACATAAAATGTACGCTGCATGCCTTTTACAACATACAACTCTTACATAACATAACATGTATGCCATATGCCTTTTACAACATACAAGTCTTACAGCACATAACATTTATGCCATATGCCTTTTACAACATACAACTCTTACAGAACATAACATTTATTCTGCATGCCTTTTACAACATGCAGCTCTTACCACATGCCTTTTACAACATACAACTCTTACAGCACGTAACATTTATTCTGCATGCCGTTTACAACATACAACTCTTACAGCACATAACATTTATGTCATATGCCTTTTGCAACGTACAGCTCCTACCACATGTATTTTACAACATACACCTCTTACAGCACATAGTATTTTTTCAATATGCCATTTACAACATACAACTCTTACAGCACATGATATTTATTCTGCATGCCTTTTACATCATACAACTCTCACAGCACATAACATTTACTCTGCATGTCTTTTACAACATACATTTCTTACAGCACATAACATTTATGCCATATGCCTTTTACAACATGCAGCTCTTACCACATGCATTTTACAACATACAACTCTTACAGCACATAACATTTAGGCTGCATGCCTTTTACAACATACAACTCTTACAGCACATAACATTTATTCTGCATGCCTTTTCAACATACAACTCTAACAGCACATAACATGTATGCTGTATGCCTTTTACAGCATACATCTCTTACAGCACATACCATATATTCTGCATACCTCTCACAACATATAAGTCTTACAGCGCATAACATTTATTCTGCATGCCTTTCAACATACAACTCTTACGACACATAACATTTATGCTGTATGCCTTTTACAACATACATCTGTTACAGCTTATAAAATATATTCTGCATTCCTTTCACAACATACATCTCTTACAGTATATAACATATAATTCTGCATGCCTTTTACAACATACAACTCTTACAGCACATAACATTTATTGCACATGCCTTTTACAACATACAACTCTTACAGCACATAACATTTATTCTGCATACCTTTTACAACAAACAACTCTTACAGCACATAACATTTATTCTGCATGCCCTTTCAACATACAACTCTTACAGCACATAACTTCATGCTGTATGCCTTTTACAACATACATCTCTTACAGCACATAACATTTATTCTGCATGCCTTTTCAACATACAACTCTTACAGCACATAACATTCGTGCTGTATGCCTTTTACAACATGCATCTCTTACAGCACATAACATTTATTCTGCATGCCTTTTCAACATACAACTCGTACAGCACATAACATTTATTCTGCATGCCTTTTACAACATACAACTCTTACAGCACATAACATGTATTCTGCATGCCTTTTCAACATACAACTCTTACAGCACATAACATTATTTAGGCATGCCTTTAACAACATACAACTTTTACAGCACATAACAATCATTTTTCTTGCCTTTTACTACATACATATCTTTCAGCACATAACATTTATTCTGAATGCCTTTTTAACATACAACTCTTACAGCACATAACATTTACCACACATGCCTTTTACAACATATAACTGTTACAGCACATAACATTTATTCTGCATGTCTTTTACAACATACAACTCTTACAGCACATAACACTCATGCTGCTTGCCTTTTACAACATACAACTCTTACAGCACATCACCATGATGCCACTTGCCTTTTACAACATACAACTCTTACAGCACATAACGCTTATGCTACATGCGTTTTACACCATATATCTCATACAGCACATACCGCTTATGCACATATCTCTTATAATCTATATCCCTTAAGGCAAATAATGTTTATGCTACTATACCCATGCAATCTACAACACTTACTCTATATCATAATCTGCATGCCATACACCTTTTACTTATTCAGACAATGTTAAATCTTGCAACCTATAGCACTTGCAACATGTAACACATACATCTTGCAAACTATATTTTTGACAGCCCAGGATACTGCCAAACAATGCCTACAATGTTTAATTATTAGAGCGCATTGCTTGTATTCAACATAACTCTTCAGCCTGTAACTCTTACAGCTCATACAGCAAATGCCACATAACTCCTGTAATTGTCACAGGATATCAGAGCGCACCTGAAACATGTCTTGCAACATGTAACTCTTACAGCACATAATTCTGATTCCAAATAGCACACGGATATTAAGCCACATAACTTGTACACCCACTATCTCTTACATCACCGAAATATCATGTCACGTACCTCTTTCAAAATGAATCTTAAAACCTACAACTCTCACTAAAGCACATACCACATATGAGGAACAGGTCTGTCTGATAGTTGATACCTCTTACAGCACATAATTTGTGACACACAATTCTTCCAACACTTAACTCTTACATCACAAAACCCTTATGGCACATAAATCTTTCCACTTATAAGTTTGACAACACAATCTTTCATTCCACTTAACGCAGACAAACTAACATTCTTACAGCAGCAGACGCCCCTTCTGCAACATACTTCTTAAACTTTAGCATTGTTGTAGCAGATAAATCTAATGGAGCATACTTCTTACAATGTAACATTTTTGCGGCAAATAGCTCGTGTGCCACATACTTTTTGCGTAAAATATTGTTGTAGCAGATAACTCTTGTGTCGTATACTTATTATAATGTAAAATTGTTACGGCAGGTGCCTCTTACGCCAAATACTTCAGATAACTCTTGCGCTACATTTGTCTGAAAATGTAACTTTGTTGCAGCAGATAACTTTTAAACCACATACGTCTTTCAGATTAACATTGTTGCAGCAGATAACTCTTGTGCCACATGTTTCTTACAATGCAACATTGTTGCAGCAGATAATTCTTGTGCCACATACTTCCTTCATGTAACATTGTTGCAGCAAATAACTCTTACACCATATATGTCTTAGAAAGTGACATTGTTCCAGCAGATAATTCCTATGCCATATACTTTTTAGGAAGTAACATTGTTGCAGCAGATAACTCTTGTGCCACATACTTCCTTCGTATAACATTGTTGCACCAGATAACTCTTGTGCCACATACTTCTTACAATGCAACATTTTGGCACCAGATAACTCTAGTGCCACGTACTCCCTTATAGTGCAACACTGTTTCAACAGATAACTTGTATGCCGCATGTTTCCTACGTGTAGCATTGTTGCTGCAGATAACGCTTATGCCACATACTTCCTACATATAACACTGTAACATTGCTGCAGCAGATAACTCTTAGTTCCAAAGTTCCCAAAGTTTATAACACAGGCCACCCTTCCAGTCCTCTGCCCAACATACGGGCCAGCCCAGCAATCAAATGGATGAATGGGTGGATGGGCGGTCAGGCCTTTGTGTCTATAACCTGTTGAGCCGGGCGACAAGGGTGGACTAAGGGGAAATTGAGCAGCTTGCAACAAGCAGAGCTTGTTAAAGACTGTTAGAGCATGTCAGCCAGACAGTAAGAGACCGAGCCGTTCCACCAAAAGGCCAGGAGGGCTGGAGAGGGGTCAGTCACATTAGGAGACATGCAGATGGGTGGGGGGGAGTCAGTGTGTGCTCCGCAGGGGATGGATTTGACTCTTGGCAGGGCCAACTTAACCGTCCATCCTTCAGATTTTGAAAATGATTGCCATTTAACTAGAAACAAGGAGCGCCTGAGATTTATAGCACTTAGAAACTGCAGCAGTAGTCATGAAGCATTGAAAAAAACAAATTATTAGCTGAGACGTGCGCGGACTGTTCTATAAAAGAAAAGTTGCCAGGGATGTGGCTGAGTGAATCATATACGCTGCAAAGTGATAGGGCTGGTGCTGGGTCAGTCATGCGTCTGGGGATAGACCAGTACCTTTAAAAGAATGTCAGCCCTGGGGCGGGGTCAGTCATGTACCTGTGACAATCCTGTGCAGACCCGTAGGGCCGGCTCTCTGTCTGCAACAGGCCGGAGGCGACGGGGGTGCTAGAGACGGGCCCTTCTCGTCAGGTAGCAGCCGGTGCTTTTGAAAGGCTGGGAGCGTTACGGCACGGTCAGTCATTTCAGGTAACAGCCCAGTGCTCTGGACAGGCTCTCAGGGCTGGGGAAAGGTCAGTCACAGGTATGATGGTAGACCAGCGCTGCTGAAAGGCTCTCAGGGTTGGGGCAGGTCTGAAAGTCCATAGCTAATGAAAAGTTGTCAGGTTTGGGTACAGGTCAGTCACAGGTATGGTGGTAGTCGAGTGCTAATGAAAGGTTGTCTGGGTTGGGAGCAGGTCAGTCACACGTATAGTTGTAGTCCTGGCCAACTGAAAGGCTGTCATGATTGGTATGATGAGGCACGGGTCAGGTGGTAGTCCAGTGATAACGAAAGGCTGGTAAGGTTGGGGGAAGGTCAGTAACAGGTCAGGTGCGAGACCATGACTACTGAAAGGCTGTGAGAGTTGAGGATAGGTCAGTCACATGTCAGGTGGGAGGCAGTGCAGTGGTAATGAAAGGTTGTAAAGGTTGGTGATCAGTCACAGGTCAGGTGGAAGTCCAGTGTTAACGAAAGGCTGGTAGGGTTGGGGTGAGGTCAGTCACAGGTCAGGTGGCAGTCCAGTGCTAATGACAGGCTGGTTAAGGTTGGGGTGAGGTCAGTCACATGTCAGGTGGGAGACCATGACTACTGAAAGGCTGTGAGAGTTGAGGACAGGTCAGTCACATGTCAGGTGGGAGGCAGTGCAGTGGTAATGAAAGGTTGTCAGGGTTAGTGATCAGTCACAGGTCAGGTGGAAGACCATGACTAATGAAAGGCTGCGAGGGTTGGGGACAGGTCAGTCACATGTCAGGTGACAGTTCAGTTCAAATGAAAGGTTGTCATGGTTGGTGGTCAGTCACGGGTCAGGTGGGGTGCAGTCCAGTGGTAATGAAAGGCCCGTACGTTGATGGTCAGTCACAGGTCAGGTGGCAGTCTAGTGTCCCCTAAAACCTGGCAGTGTTCGGCTTCTATCAGTCACACCACGGCAGATAAGATTAATGGGTGTATTTGACATCCCAGAAGGGCTGGGACTGTGTCAGTCACATGACCGTTCAGTGACGCTGGAAGCTGGACTAGGTTCAGTCAGGGGTGGGCAGGGGCCACTCACCTGTCTCCTGGGGGTCTCAGTCACACAGGGGGCCGGTGCGCACCCCCACTCTCTGGAAGGGTCCCGACCTGCAGCATCTTCTTGGCTCCGACTCTCCCGGTGTCCGCGAGCAGCCCGGGGTGGGTCCTCCCGTCCCCCCTGAACCCCCGCCCTCGCCCACTCTTCCCTGCACTCTCTCTCTCTCTCTCTCCCTCCACTGCTTCTAGTGTGTCCCCCCTGTCTTCCCAGGTACCCCCTCCCTTCACAGTTTCCCTCACCTGGCGCTCTCTCGTCGCCGCTAGACCTCCGCCTCGCCTCATCAACAGTGTCTCAGCCCTCCTTCCACAGCCCACCTCCTGTTCTCCCTCCCCTCTTTCTTTCTCTGTCGCCTCCCTCCTTCCTCTCTAAGCCTCTACCTCTCTCAGTCCATACCTCCCTCTGCAGTCCCGCTGGGCGAATTCTTCCGAAGTCTTTCCCACTCTCTGCGTTTCTCTCCTTCTGCCCTCCACTTCTGCCAATAGTTTTCCCGTTCCGTCCTCCTCTCTCTCGCTCCCTCTATTTCTAAAGCACTCCTTCCCTCCCCTTCTTCTCGTTCTTTCTCTATTTATAAAATGTTGCTCTTCCTTTACCCACTCTCTTTCTAAAACTCCCCTCTCTCGCCTTCTCCTCCCTCGCTCCGTCTGTTTCTAAAGCTCTCTCTCCTCCTCTCTTTCGCTCCGTCTCTTCTTCGGGCTCTTCCTCGCCCTCTCTTTCGGGAGCCCCCCCCCCTCTCTTTCACGCCCCTAGCATTCCTTTAATGTCACCCTTCCCTACACACATGATCTTTCCCTCCCTTTCCTTTGACTTCCCTTTCACTCGCACCTCTTTCCTAGTGTCTGTATCATTCTAGCTGTCCCTCCCTCCCACTTACCACAGAAGCGCCCTCACCCCCCTTTCTACCCCTTCACCCGTCCACCTGCACCCTTCTCTCCGACGAGTCCTGTCCACTATCGCTCCCCCCTCCCTCCCCCTGCCCTTCTCTTTCCGGTTCTCTCCTATCTTAATTGGTCTGCCCCCCTCTGTTTCTTTAATTCCCCAATGACTTTGTGTTTCCTTTGATATGTTCTCCCTCTCTCTGCCTCCTCTGTCCCTCTTTGTATTTCGTTGTTTCCTCCGTTCTCTCTTTTTCTCTATCTTCTCCTCTCCCCCTCTCTCGCTCCGCTGCTCTCGTCCCTTCTTCCTCTTCTCGGCCCGTCTCTGTCTTTTCTCCTTCTTTCCCCGTCTTCCTGTCTGGCCGTTCGCTTAATGTGTTATTCTCACTCCTGTTGCTCTCCTTTTCACTTGTCTACTATCTCCTTTCTCTCTTGATTTATAGTTTTCGCTGTCCCACGTCCCTTTTCTTTTTACCCTCTTTCACTCTTTCTTTCCCCGCCCCCCCCCCTCTCTCTCCCCGTTTTAGCGTCTTTCTTTTTTCGTCTCCCACTCTCTTTCCTTCTCTTGTTGCCCCGGCTCCCTCTCACTCACTCCGTCTCTCTGTCACTTTATGTGTACTCTCTCTTTTTCCTTTCTGGTCCTCCCTTCCTCTACCGTTTTACTCCTTCTTTCTCTATTTCCCTTAGTCTCCCCACCTATCTCTCACTCTTGTCCTCTCTCGTCTGTCCGTCTCCTATGTTTCACTCTCTCTTTCCCCTATTATTTTCCCTCCTTTCTCCGCTTTTCTTCCCTTGCGCCTCCTTTCTCCCCTCTCTTCCGCCTTCTTCTCGCTTCGCTCTTTCCTGGAGTCTGTGACAGGAAAGGCGGTCTTCGCCGCTGTCCCCTCCGCCGCGCACTCTGGTGGCGGGGGTCCCCCCCTCCCCCACCCTTGATGCCCGTTATGGGCAGCCCCGTGGCACTGCCAGCCTGCACGAGGATGCCATTCAACGAGAGTGCATTCAAATCCCCTCAAAGCTCCCGGCTAATGCACTCGGATCTGGGAAACACAGCCTGAGCCGCAAAAAGGCTGACTTTTCAGACATTATCCCCCCGGCGACCACTGCCAGCGCCTGCCAGGGCCCTCTCTCGTCAGAGCGGGGACGAGAAATTACTGCTAGCGCCTAGAGGGCTCTCTCCTGCCAGAGAGGGGGCAGGGACAACTGTCAGCGGCTACCGAGGCACTCTCCTGGCAGACAGGGGGCAGAGTTTAGTTCTAGCGCATAGAAGGCTCTCTCCTGCCAGAGAGAGGGCACAGGGACAACTGTCAGTGGCTACCGAGGCACTCTCCTGGCAGACAGGGGGCAGAGTTTAGTTCTAGCGCTTAGAGGGCTCTCTCCTGCCGGAGAAGGGACGATAAATGACTGCTAGCGCATAGAAGGCTCTCTCCTGCCAGAGAGAGGGCAGGGACAACTGTCTGTGGCCATAGAGAGAGCAGGGACAACTGTCTGTGGCCACCAACGCACTCTCCTGCCAGATAGGGTGCAGAGTTTACTGCTAGCGCCTAGAGGGCTCTCTCCTGCCATAGAGAGGGCAGGGACAACTGTCTGTGACTACCGAGGCACTCTCCTGGCAGACAGTGTGCAGAGTTTAGTTCTAGCGCTTAGAGGCCTCTCCCCTGCCAGAGAGAGGGCAGGGAAAACTGTCAGTGGCTACCGAGGCACTCTCCTGCCAGACAGGGTGCAAAGGTTAGTTCTAGCTCCTAGAGGGCTCTCTCCTGTCAGAGAAGGGACGATAAATTACTGCTAACGCCTAGAGGGCTCTCTCCTGCCATAGAGAGGACAGGGACAACTGTTTGTGGCCATAGAGAGGGCAGGGACAACTGTCTGTGGCGACCGAGGCACTCTCCTGACAGATAGGGTGCAGAGTTTACTGCTAGCGCCTAGAGGGCTCTCGTCTGTCAGAGCGGGTAGGGGAAATTAAATTACGGCTAGTGACCACCGGGGCACTCTCCCCCTTCAAGAGAGAGAGAACTGAGACAAATGTCAGTGGCTACCGGGGCCCTCTCCTGCCAGAGAGAGGGCAGGGACAACTGTCAGGGGCTACCGAGGCACTCTCCTGCCAGACAGGGTGCAAAGATTAGTTCTAGTGCCTAGAGGGCCCTCTACTGCCAAACATGGTGCGTAGTTTACTGCTAGCGCCTAGAGGGCTCGCTTTGTTGAGAGAGGGGGCGAGAGATTTTTTTCAAACGCCTACCAGGGTGGTCTCCTTTCTGAGGACAGGAACATTGCTGGAGAGGAGACGCTTGTTTACTGCTAGTGCCTACTGCCTACCTGGGCCCGCCCCTGTCCTCTCAGAGAGTGAATAAAGACAGCTGTCACTGCCGACTGGGGCCCTCTCCTGTCACAGAGGGGCCAGGGATCACTGCCGACTGGAGCCCTTTCCTGTCAGGACCGGGCCCTCTCCTGTCAGAGAGGGGCCAGGGATCACTGCCTACCGGGGCCCTTGCCTGTCACGACCGGGGCCCTCTCCTGTCACAGAGGGGGGGCAGGGGTCACTGCCGACCGGGGCCCTCTCCTGTCACAGAGGGGGTGGGGGGGGGGGCAGGGGTCACTGCCGACCGGGGCCCTCTCCTGTCACAGAGGGGGCAGGGGTCAATTTCGACCGGGGCCCTCTCCTGAAACAGAGGGGCCAGAGATCACTGCCGACTGGAGCCCTTGCCTGTCACGACCGGGGCCCTCTCCTGTCACAGAGGGGCCAGGGGTCTCTGCCGACCGGGGCCCTCTCCTGTCACAGATGGGCCAAGGGACACTGCCGACTGGATCCCTTGCCTGTCACGACCGGGGCCCTCTCCTGTCACAGAAGGGGCAGGGGTCACTGCCGACCGGGGCCCTCTCCTGTCATAGGGGGTCAGGGGTCACTGTCGACCAGTGCCCTCTCCTGTCACAGAGGGGACAGGGGTCACTGCTGACTGGGGCCCTTGCCTGTCACAACAGGGACCCTCTCCTGTCACAGAGGGGGCTGGGGTCACTGCCGACCGGGGCCCTCTCCTGTCACAGAGGGGGCAGGAGTCACTGCCGACCAGGGTCCTCTCCTGTCACAGAGGGGGCAGGTGTCACTTCCGACCGGGGCCCTCTCTTGTCACAGAGGGGGCAGGTGTCACTTCCGACCGGGGCCCTCTCTTGTCACAGAGGGGGCAGGGGTCACTGCCGACTGGGGCCCTTGCCTGTCACGACCAGGGCCCTCTCTTGTCACAGAGAGGGCAGGGGTCACTGCCGGCCGGGGCCTTCTCCTATCACAGAGAGGGCAGGGGTCACTGCCGGCCGGGGCCCTCTCCTGTCACAGAGGGGGCAGGGGTCACTGCCGACCGGGGCCCTCTCCTGTCACAGAGGAGGCATGGGTCACTGCCGTTTGGAGCCCTTGCCTGTCACGACCGGGGCCCTCTCCTGTCACAGAGGGGCCAGGGGTCTCTGCCGACCGGGGCCCTCTCTTGTCACAGATGGGACAAGGGTCACTGCCGACTGGAGCCGTTGCCTGTCACGACCGGGGCCCTCTCCTGTCACAAAAGGGGCAGGGGTCACTGCCGACCGGGGTCCTCTCCTGTCACAGAGGGGGGCAGGGGTCACTGTTGACCGGGGCCCTCTCCTGTCACAGAGGGGGCAGGGGTCACTGCCGACCAGGGCCCTCTCCTGTCACAGAGGGGGCTGGGGTCACTTTCGACCAGGGCCCTCTCCTGTCACAGAGGGGACAGGAGTCACTGCCGACTGGGGCCCTTGCCTGTCACAACAGGGGCCCTCTCCTGTCCAGAGGGGGCAGGGGTCACTGCCAACCGGGCCCCTCTCCTGTCACAGAGGGGTAGGGGTCACTGCCGACCAGGGCCCTCTCCTGTCACAGAGGGGGCAGGTGTCACTTCCGACCGGGGCCCTCTCCTGTCACAGAGGGGGCAGGGGTCACTGCCGACTGGGGCCCTCTCCTGTTACAGATGGAGCAGGGGTCACTGCCGACTGAAGCCCTTGCCTGTCACAACCAGGGCCCTCTCTTGTCACAGAGAGGGCAGGGGTCTCTGCCGACCGGGGCCCTCTCCTGTCACAGAGGGGGCAGGGGTCACTGCCGACCGGGGCCCTCTCCTCTCATTGAGGGGGCAGGAGTCACTGCCGACCGGGCCCTTTCCTGTCACAGAGGGGGCAGGGGTCGCTGCTGACTCGGTCCCTCTCCTGTCACAGAGGGGTTAGGGGTCACTTCCAGGCCTATTTACCACCAGAGGGGTGAGACACATGTGCCGTGTCGAGGCTGTCTCCTTTCAGAGAGAGGGCGGCAGACCACTGCCAGGGGCTGTCAGGGTTCTTTCCTGTCCGATGGGGCAGCGACCACTGCCATGCTCTCTAGGGCTGTCCTCTCTCAGGACGCCGGACACCATCACCAGGGCTCTACCAAACTGGTACCGCGAGCAACTGCCAGTGCTTGCAGATACAACCTGTTGAGAGGGACCTCTTGTGCCAGAGGTGGGCGAGAGACCATTGTCTCCTCCGCCCTCCCCCCTGCTCACTCCAAACACAAGATGATGGACAGAGTGCTGAAACTTTTCAACCATTCACCCCTAGTCACAGATCTGAGTTGAATCCATCATCGTTCTTTAGCTCATTTCGCCACCCCAGTTCAGACCCAGCCATATGCAAAGCAGTCTTGACCCTGTGCCTCATGGGAACAGTCCAGCCTGAACAACCAAGCCAGGTCTTTCCTGAACCAAAAACAAGCTTCCTGGGACCGGTTTCGGGCTAACAGCCCTCATCAGCCAGGCTAGCTTGAATCTAGTGGGAAAGTGAGCAAGGGACCCACATCTGGGCATACCCTGCCAACTTAGGGAGAACAAAGCAAACACCAGGAGATGATGGACGGAACGCTGAAACTTTTCAACCGTTTCCCCCTAGTCACAGATCTGGGTGTACTCCATTGTTCCTAGGCTCACTAAGCCACCCCAGCTTTGACCCAGACATATGCAAATCAGCCTTGACCCTGCGTCTAAAGGGCTCGCTACGCCACCTGTTTCAAGCTAGCCTGGCTGATGATGGGTAATACACCGAAACCGGTCCCGGGATGCTTGTTTTCTGGTCCAGGGAGGACCTGGCTTGGCAATTCGGTCTAGACTGTTCCAATGAGGCACAGGGCCAAGACTGATTTCCATATGGCTGGGTCTGAACTGGGGTGGCGAAGTGAGCTAAAGAGCGATGATGTATTTAACCCAGATGTGTGACTGGGGGTAAGTGTCTGAAAAGTTTCAGCGCTCCGTCCATTATCTCCTTGTGTTTGCTTTGTTTGCCCTGAGATGGCAGGGTATGCCCAGACGTGGGTCCCTTGCTTACTTTGCCACTGGATTCAAGCTAGCCTGGCTGATGAGGGGTGTTACCCCGAAACCGGTCAGAGGATGCTTGTTTCCAGTCCAGAGAGGACCTGGCCTGGCAGTTTGGTCTGGACTGTTCCAATGAGGCACAGGGACAGGGTCAAGACTGATTTACATATGGCTGGGTCTAAACTGGGGTGGCATGGTGAGCAAAATAACAATGGATTTAACCCAGATCTGTGACGGGGTTGTATGTTCAGCATTCCGTCCATCATCTTTTTGTGTTGCAAAAGAGCTAGCGCTAGTCAGGACTCTCTCCTGACAGAGAGGGGGCGAGAGAACACTGCCAGCATCTGGCAGGACCCTTGCTATTAGGGAAGGGGCTGAAGCTCACTATCAGAGCCTGCAAGGACTCTGTCCTCCTCTTAGAGAAGGGAAAGAGACCGCTGCCAGGACTCTCTTCTCAGAGAGGGATGGGGGTCGGAGAGGGAGCGAAAGACCAGTGCCAGCACCGGTCAGGGCCCTTGCTATCAGGGAAAGGGGTAGAGACCACCATCAGAGCCTGCAGAGACCCTGTCCTCTTAGAGAAGGGGCAGAGACCACTGCCAGGACTCTCTTCTCAGAGAGTGTAGCCTGCAGGGGCTCTGTGCTTCTCTTAGAGAAGGGACAGAGACGGACGACTGTCAGGGTCTCTTCTCAGAGAGTGGTTCGTTGTTGCTCAGGCGTCGCTCTTTTTGAGGATCCCACGCTCATTCTGCAACATTTATTTATAGATTTTAAAGCAAAGCCTCACTATTTATTAACAACAAAGCTGCTATTACGGTTAGTACCACTAGATGGCATCAGATGCTAGAGCCTCCATGTTTTTTCTTTCCCTGCAGGACCTGTTTTTTTAAAACTTTCAAAAAGGTCCTCCTATGAAGTGTCCTGCTTCAGTTATTGTCATTGCCAGAGACATCTTAATGATTTTGGGGATCCTGGCCCAGAAGTAATTTGGGGGCCCCTGTTCTGAACAGCTTTGAATTTATGATCCACTTTCAGCTCTTTCATGCCCTCTTTGACTCGGTCACTGACTGTGCACTGGTCCACATTCTAAACGTGTTTACACCTAATATTTAACAATAGTGATGTGTGTTTTCAATATTATTATACAGCAGGAACTCACTGTTATTGCAAAGAAGCTTTGTGACCCCACACATTTTTCATATGTGACGTCTTGTTTTGATCTAAAAGAAACGTTGTTTATGGATGTTGCATGGTGTTGAAAAACAAACATTTCTCTACAAAATGTCCCTTATACACTCTCATACATCACCTATATTAAAAATAAACTAAAGAAAAATGGTATTTAAAACAATCTTTTTAAGAATAATTCAAGGTCATCAGGGCAAGACTCTCTACAAAACAGAGCTGGCTCCATTAGGGGGCCCCTGAAAGGCTGGGGCCCTGGGCCATGGTCCACTTCACCCATGCCTTGAAACGTCTTTGGTCCCAGGCCCTGCAAAAGCATCTGGCATACATGGGGCGATGCCAGGGTGGACCCGAGGCTAGTGCCAGCCCTGCGAGGGATATCTCCTGACAGAAAGGGAAGAAGGGTGAAAGTGAGAGAAGGTGATGGAGTAGTGACAGAGAGGGAGGGAAGAGAGAGGAAATATCGGCAAGGACACGCAACATCCTGTGATTCTGGGCAAATCACATAGGGGCAGATTTACAAGCCCCTTGCGCCACTTTTGCGTCACTTTTAACATGGGAAAAGTGACGCAAATGTGGCGCAAGGGGCTTGTAAATAAGCCCCTTAATCTTCCCGTGCCTAAGAAAAAAATGAATGTGTCCTCATGTAACGCAACTGGTGGTCATGTAAAGCGCTCTGATACCCGATACCTTCGGGTCAGGTTCGCACTATATAAAACTCTGGAAAAGAAAAAGGGAATTTTTTCAGGGCAATGTAATAAGTGATTTCATTAATGATGTCTTTTGAAATTTCGTCAGTGATTTCATCAATGATGTGATTTAACATGTAACGAGTGATGCAATATGTGCAGTCATAAGTTGGGTATAGCAGGGCGCAAGCTATTGTTAGCTCAGTAGACTATAACCTTTGAATTTCAGTGTTTTTTGTGTGTTTTCAAACAATAGTTTTTATATTATTACAACACCTAACTACGTCACTTTAACCTTTGTTTTATTTGGTGAATTTCTAAGGTTTTTATAAAACGTAAGCCAAAATATTATTTCCATACCTAACTATAATGTCACTCTAGCCTTTGTTTTTTTTCAGTGATTTGTTTTAAGCATTTTCACTCAACTCCCTCACAAAGTAATCCTTTTGACTATTGCTGATTACAGCGGGGGTTAGCCAAAGGGCCTGCAGTCGAGCCTAGAGCTCAACTCCCCATGGACGGCCTCTGCCTTTGGCCAATCCGCCAATCTCCAACAGACCTCCACCTCCCATTTTTTTATTTTGTATGTTTAATTACCCGGAACTGCAGCACTTTTGCAATACTGCCACACAATTGGTGCTCCAAAGTACAGTGGGACAGTGCAAGCTTCACTTTTTAATGCATACATGGTCCAACAGTACCCCGTGGTACTCCCACAAAACTACATGGGACGGCCATGTTCGGTCCCTCAGGGATCCCACAGAAACTCACGGGGAGGCCCAACTGGGTTCAGCGGGAAGCTTCACTGGGTTTTGGTGTACCTTTGGCAGAAGTTTTTTTTCATTTTGGCCCCAGGGATGGTCCCTCAGGGACACTCCCCCGCGGGGCATCAAATGGTAGTGGCCACAATATGTATGTTGATATTGCAGCCAACCAATCAGATTGCTTGGTCCCGGGGGGACCAGTGCCGGTCCCGTGGGACTGAAGGCACTCACAGTTAAAAATGCCCTCTTGGCCAATCAGAATGGTTTATTTTTTTAATTTATTGTACCACCAGAATATATCGGTACCAACCGTTCTAATATCACTATATTTTGACCTTTAATTTCTCGAAAACAGCCTACTGCTTTTACACAAATTTACAAAAATCACACTTTCTAAGTAAAGATCTAGCTTTCTGGCAAATTTGGTGTAATTCTGTTCCGTTGTTTTTTCTGTATCACTTCTCAAAATTCCCATGGGATATTGTATGGGAAAAATGCACTTTGAGACGCCACCTTTTTCTGTGCCCTGCTTGACAGAAAACTTGAAACTTCCCAGGAAGGCGCTGAGGTGGATGGACTTTAAAAAAAAGTTTTGTGAAGATGCATCAAATGGTAGCAACTCTATATGCACAAAAAAAAGTTCTTTCCATGGAAACTCGGAGAAAGTTCTTTCTATGGAAACTCGGAGCTAACTATAACTACACAGTGGGGACTGTCACTATGTTAAAAAAAAATATATATATTTTATTTAAAAATCACAGTTGAAGTGCGGTTATGGTTACAAATTAAAACTGACAAACTACTGAAATGAGCAACTCATCGTTAGGACCACAATCCATGACTCACACATTAACCAAGGAAATCAAAATTTGCAAACTAAATTCAATGGTCATGACGTCACCCTTAATTAAAACTAATGCAATTGCAAATGTTGTAAACCATATTACATATGAGGTTTGATATAACACCAGAGACAACTATGAATTTAGTATATTTTTTGTTTGACTATGTGCTCTTATTTAATTACATTTAGCTTTATGGTATTGCTTTTTAATGGGATAAATATTGTGGGGTCATAAACATGGCATTTGGTTTGTGAGGTATAGTTTGCATGACTGTAGTGCTGGTTAAGGATTGAGGTACTAACCATAAATTACAAACTTCAGTGGTATTTCAGTTTTCATTTGGAACCATAACTGCACTTTAACTGTGATTTAAGTGAATTTCAAAGTTTATTTTAAATATATGTTAATGTGATATCACCAAGGTTGACCACACCTTTACTTTAACCTGTTTTTTTTTTTCCAATGACATTCTGTCTTTTTTCTGGCAGATACCACACGCAACAGATCCCTGTGCCCGACCAACCATGAGAAGGCAACTCCCCCTGCTCATGGTCATTGGCCATGCACAGCGGGAGGTTGACCACAGGGACTGGCCCTCGGCCAGGTCCTGCCCCCAGCCCTCCGCCGACAGTCAACCCCCACTGCATACGACCTTTGGCGTGCATTGCTGGGATGGGTATAATGCTTGGCCTCGGGTGCATGACCCTTCACAGGCAGTCCATCTCCTCTGCATATGGACTTGGGCATGCCCAGGGAGGGTTGGCCATAAGCAGCCAAACCCTGCATTCCCCATGCAGCCTGCTGCACACCCCCGCTGCACAAGGGCTTCAGCCCCCAGGGCCGCCATTGCACTGCACGTGCCTGTGCTTAGTGTGAATTGGACTGGATGGCAGCCAGGTCCTGTTCCCAACCCACCTTATGTGGTCGATGCTTACTTGCGGCTTTTGCACAAGCATAGGGCTAGTAGACTGACGTTTTTTCTATTTTTTTCTAAAGAACTTGTAAACCCTGGACCATTCTAGGTGCTACAAGACTAAGGATAGATCTATGATTCATAAATCCAGGATAGGAATTGCAAATCCTAGAAAAAAAAGACTTTTTAAAATATTGATTTTATTGCCAAGAGGACCCTTAGCAAGGGCCTGGGTGTCAAGGTAGGTTCAGAATGCATCCTCACACAATTTTTATTTTTTTCCAACATGGCTGCTCGACGTGTCGTGTCCGATAATGGAGGCCGTAACTGACATTTTTTGTGATGGGCAGCCAATCTGGGCACAGTGTTTTCACGAATCCACAACTGGGTTCAGAAATCTACCATGCACACATGAGAATAAGCTCCCATCTCCAACGGTGTACCTTTGTTTTTAGAATTAGATTTGTGAAACCTCCATGAATACATTGAAAAATGGGAATCCACTAATTCACCGTCCAGATATCCCTTCGATGTAACCAATTCATTCCTAGACCTGAATACTTTTCAAACACTCATTTCTCGTAAATTACTGAATATATTTTCACCAAACCCAGCACAGGCACTTCCTTGAGTAAAGGCCTGTTTACAATTTTAGTGTAATTCTATTCAGCCATTTTTTCCTATATCAAGGAGCAAAGAATCACAAGGAGTTAAAAGTGGAAATGCCACTTTTGGGGGGCCCTATTATTTAGGCTCCCACTTTCTTCATCTGCACAAAACTTGCTATTAAAAATCCAAAGTAAACATACATTTTTATGGGAAGTTTGGAGCAGATTTTTGAATAGCATCAAAATTAGTAAGAGAACAAAAAGGCATTTTCAATGGAAACTCTGACCTAATTACAGCTACACAGGCGCCGGCACTCTATTAATACCTAGTATATTTGCAGAGGTGCAGAGTGTAATATGCTATTTATTACCATCGTTGAGTGTGGGGAGAGTGCATGACTCATGAGAGTCATGCACTCTAACAGACTTATTACAGTGCAAAGGTCCAATTCAAGTTTATTACCATCGTACATAAATATTGACATGAGGAAAACACTTTTAGTGCCTCACAGATTGCATGTATCAATCACTTCACACAGGAAAACAACTCTCCTAATAGTCCAGAGGAATGTGTATTGTGATTTTACCATATCGTACAAATCTAACTCCATGCATCCTGGTTTTGGTTAAATAATATGTTAAAACAAATACACATGAAAAAATACCATGACATAAACCATTTAGGCAGATGCGTATACTGTTGAGTATACTATGTTGTTTAGCATATTTTACTCAATATACCTGCGTAATAGCCAGCAGGTGAGGGAGACGGGCACAGGCATGGACAATGAAGGGTATTGTGGACGGCGGCACAACATATGAAACAAGCGTGAGGGAGAAGGATTCATATTTTACCTTGAATGTGCAACCATAAGGCATTATGGGATATTGAGGCGCTCACGCTTGTCTGAACATTTCCCGGATGATGGAGCTGCCGTTTCCTTATTGGCCCACAAAGCCACCAATAAGAGAGTCATTAAAAAGTTCAAAATAATGTAAACCTGTGCGCGTTTGTATTGAATTTGGTGCACTGAGGAAGGCCGACGCCGAAATGCATTTGCACATTACAAATCAAGAGATTACCCAGTGAGTGCTCCCCTACCTGCAGTTGTTGAGAAACAAGGGCGGTAGCACCCCCGCCATTTGGAGGCACCCGCCGAGTGTTCGACTGCCTGGGTGGACGTGGTTGTGATATATATATAATTATAAATGTAGTACTACAGCACACCAAACTAGATTGACAAAGGCCTCTTGGAGGCTGAAACGCGTCTCTCCTGATGCTCGGGGTTGACGGCGACAACTATTAAATAAAGCGATGCCGAATCCCGAACCACTTGTGTCCGTGCTTCCTTCCATGGCGCTGCCGAGGGAGGTGGATTGTTCGTTTGGTCATATATATTATATATATATATATATATATATATATATATATATATATATATATATATATATATATATATATATATATATATATACACACACACATATATTACGCTATATATATCCAAACACGATTTTGGTGCCACGTTACACTCCCAAAATAAACCCACAGGCCTCCTTGTAGCATTTTCAAACTATAGTTTATTGAAGAGTTACAACACAAATTCATAATATATATCGCAAGGCATTTCGGAGATGACGTCTCCTGGGTCACGGGTGTGGGCATGACAACAGTTCAACCAATTGATAGACATCATTGTGAAGAGAGTCATACAGGTAGAAAGAGGACTGTATCAATCAAGAAGAATCTTAACGGGAAAAATACACTGTATTTATTTGTCAACACCATTATTTTAGGGAACACCATAATAACTTGAAACACAAAAAAATGTTTGTATATAATGTTTCAACTATTGTTGAAGTGTTCACTCGCAAAGATACATGGTGGTTAAAGTAATACCGCCAAGTCCATGATTCAAACAAAAATTCATGTACGTGCTGTGTGTCCTAGAGCAAGCTTAATGCTGTGATGCCTAGGTTACTCACAGGTACAAGCATTACGCGGTCCTCCTGATTAAAAATACAAATGTTTTTGTAATACATTTGTGGTCCTTCCAGTTTTTATAGAATTGTGCCCAAGTGGGCAATCCAGCACCCATATAAAGTGGACCAATAGACATCAGAGCAGATAAAAAATAAAAGAATAAAGCTCACATTAACAATATTATAATATTATTCCTAGAATATCTTCTATTCCGAGTAGACAAATTCAAATTTATAATGGCCCATAGTTATAACCAGATCAGATATTTTAGCGTTCCTTTGCAATTCTTGAAGCTTTCAATCAGACCTCAATACGCACCTGTAACAACAAAACAAATATATATAATTTGAATCATTCTGTGTCCTCTAGAGCCCATTAAGAACAATCTTAAAATATTGTATAAAATTCAGGGATGCGCGTCGGAGTATCACTCACATATACATGTATGTATATACCTGTAGATGTGATTATCATCATGCACAAGTGAACAAAAATACCAGATTCAAGATTCAGGAAATACTACACCAAA
The DNA here is from genome assembly GCF_964204655.1 of Triturus cristatus. NCBI lineage: Eukaryota > Metazoa > Chordata > Amphibia > Caudata > Salamandridae > Triturus > Triturus cristatus. Next base: position 1,194,975,874 of record NC_140593.1, read on the forward strand.
TTGTCCCAAATGGACCGGTATTTCCTTATCATGATTTAAACCTGTGGGATGCATGGTTTGGAATTCTATAATATACCTCGATTTGAGGCGTCTCAATTCCAAAACCCTAGTACCTCCCCTTACATCAATGGGTACTCTGTCGGGCACATAGAATTTGAATAAATTTGCCTTACTTGAATCTTCAGTCTCAAAATGTCTTGCTACCGGATATTGCTTGTTCACATTTGTGATCACTCTCATGTGTTCCAATACTCGTAATTTGGCCTTATGTATAGTAATGCCAACATAATACTTATTGCAAGGACATTTAAGATAGTACACACATAAATCCGAATGACATGTTAAGTGTTGACGGATTTCAAATTCCCTGTTGCCTTTATTCAATTAGTAACTTTTTTGCATTCTTAGTATGTTTGCATGCTTTGCATTTTAAGGAATGACAAAAACCCTTGATCTGATTTGACTTTGTTTGGTTTGTTAAAATATTCCTGCGTAGCATATCTTTAAGGGATTTGCTTTTCCTACAACTTAGTTTGGGATGGTTGTCCAAATATTTATTGAGAATATTATCTGTTTGCAAAACGTGCCAATGTTTTTAAAAAACTTTTCTGATTGCCTGGGATCCTGTATTGTGTGCAGGTATGTACCTATTGGTATGACATTCAATTACGGGTTTAGTTTTGTTGAGAAGCAGATCATGTCTCATTACAGTGTTTACCGTGCTTGTGGCCAATTCCATGCTCTTTTTGGAATACCCTCTCTCCAGAAATCTTTTGGTCATGCATCTGGATTCCCCATCAATTTTTTTTGTGAACTGTAATTTCAATTGGCTCTCAAAAATTCCCCATAGGGACTACTGGAGATCAGATTGCGAGGTTGACTACTGGATGCTTGTAGTAAACTATTTCCAGCCTTCTTTTTCCGGTATAGTTTAGTTTCCAGCTTATTCTTATTTACCTCAAATGTAAATTAAAAAAATCTATTTCCTGTTTGTTTAGATTTAAATTATTCTCATTTAACTCCAACACAAAATTGACCGCAGTTTCCTTTGTTCCATTTCAAATACAGAAAATATCATCTAGATATCTGACCCAGAGAATGACATGGGAGTCAAAAAGATGGTTAAGTCTGACAACCTGTTTCTCCCACCATCCAAGGTATAAACCCGCATAACTGGGGGCAAAACAGGTTCCCATTGCTGTTCCCTGAGCCTGACAATAGATTTTGTTGTCAAAGATGAACAAAATTGTTAGATAAACAAAAGGCCATCATATCCAAAATCCTTTCTGTGTGTAGTAGATATGAAAATGATCGTGACTTCAAAAAGTATCTGCAGGCCTGCAGACCTAAATCATGGGGTATACATGTGTATAGACTATTAACATCAAGTGGTATCAGAAGATATTTATCTTCCCAAACAATATCATCAATGGTTCTCAAAAAGTCACCTGAGTCACGAATATATGAGGCTAGCCCCTCTACAAAAGGTCTTATAAAGTGAACAACATAGCGTGAGGTGTTTTTTTCAATGTGCTACCCATAGAGGAAACAATTGGTCTCCCTTGTGTATTACTGTTATTCTTATGTAATTTAGGCAGAAACAAAGAATTGGTAATTTAGGAAAGTCACATTTTAAAAAATTGAATTCAACCTGTTCCAGTAACTCATCATCTTTCCATTTGTTCAAAAGCCCATAATACATTGTATTGGGCTGTAATGCTGATTCCTTGTCTGGTAATCTATAGTTTAATCCATCATTAAACTGTCTATACCCATCAGTTAAATACATCTCATTCGATATCACCACTATATTACTCCCTTTATCAGAGGGTTTTATTACAATATCTTTCCTACTGCTAAGATCTTTAATAGCTACAAAGTGTTAGGGTTTCAAGTTCTTTTTCTCATTCTCTTCATTAAATCTCATTTTCTGTAGGTCTTTAATAATGCCCTTTTCAAATATATCTATAGCATCGCTAGATATGGGGGGTAAGAATACTGATTTTGGTGTGAAAACATTGGGGCAATTTAAGTCATAATCCAAATAGAAATCAGCTAGATTAAAAATAGGATTTTCACTATTTGCTCCCACTTCATGTAAATCACACAAGGTTTGTAAAAGATCTACATCATCAATTGCCAAGTTGGTTGGTTGCGAACTCAGTGCTGTTTTTCTTTGTTGTTTCATTTCAAACCAACGTTTTAATTCCAGTTTTCTAGTAAAATGAAACAAATCAATGCTACTTTGTGACTGTGTATAGTTGAAGTTGGTGGTGGGACAAAAGGTTAATCCTAAAGATAATACTTTTATTTGATTATTAGTCAAAGGAGTAGTTGAGAGATTTAACTGATTTCTTTCTTGGCCCATCTTTTCTTCATTGTCTTGCCCCTTGTTTTCACTCTCATTAAGACATCATTGTCATTTGTTGATTTTGTATCTTTGACTTTTCCTCCTCTTCATCCTTGCCCATGTGTTCTTTGTGTTCCTCTGAACAATTGTGCTTCTGCTCTGAAATTCCTTTAAAACTCTGGTTTTACTCCCCTAACATCAGAACTGGCAGAACTCATAGAAGTCGCTGATGTATCGCTTTCAGTATTTGTCTCATCCTCTGTGATGGATGTTCCAGCAGATGGTTAATACCAAAGGTTAATATTTGACCCAGATCTGTGACTGGGGGTGAGTGTCTGAAAAGTTTAATCTCCTTGGGTTTGCTTTGTTCTCCCTAAGTTGGAAGGGTTTGCCCAGACGTTGGTCCCTTGCTCACTTTGCCACTGGTTTCAAGCTATCCTGACTGATGAAGGGTGTTAGCCCGAAACTGGTCCCAGGATGCTTGTTTCTGGTCCAGGGAAGACCTGGCTTGGCAGTTCTGGCTGGACTGTTTCCATGAGGCACAGGGTCAAGACTGATTAGTATATAGCTGGGTCTGAACTGGGGTGGCAAAGTGAGCTAAAGAACAATGATAGATTCAACCCAGATCTGTGCCTGGGGGTGAGTGTCTGAAAGGTTTCAGCGCTATATCCATCATCTCCTTGTATTTGCTTTGTTCACCCTAAGTTGGCATTGTATGCCCAGACATGGGATCCTTGCTTACTTTGCCACTGGATTCAATCTAGCCTGGCTGATGAGGTGTGTTACCCTGAAACCGGTCCCAGGATGCTTGTTTCCAGTCCAGAGAACACCTTGCTTGGCAGTTCGGGCAGGACTGTTCCCATGAGGCACAGGGTCTAGACTGATTTGCATATAGCTGTGTCTGAACTGGGGTGGCGAAGTGAGCTAAAGAACGATGATGGATTCAACCCAGATCTGTGACTGGGGGTGTGTCTGAAAGGTTTACGCTCTCCGTCCATCATCTCCTTGTGTTTGCTTGTTCACCCTATGTTGGCAAGGTATGCCTAGACGAGGGTTCTTTGTTCACTTTGCCACTGGATTCAAGCTAGCTTGGCTGATGAGGGGTGTTACCCCGAAACAGGTCCCAGGATGCTTATTTCCGGTTCCAGGGAAGACCTGGCTTTGCAGTTCGGGCTGGACTGTTCCCATTAGGCACAGGGTCAAGACTGATTTGCATATAGCTGGGTCTGAACTGAGGTGGCGAAGTGAGCTAAAGAACGATGATGGATTCAACCTAGATCTGTGACTGGGTGTGAGTGTCTGAAAAGTTTCAGCGCAGCATGAATCATCTCCTTGTGTTTACTTTATACATATATAAACAGCTAAACTATTTGTTACTCAAGGCAAGCCAAGTAATTAATGGTTGATCATTCTAACCACCAATGAGTCTAAATTGAGAGGTCATCATTTTAGATGGCACATATGCTTTGTTATCAATCTAATAAAGGCATAAATAATTGTGACGGAAATTAAGACTCAAAGTTAGGAGTAGAAGGAGTGAGACAATGTAGAGGTTGACAATAGAGCTGCACCAAAGGCTTCCGCTATGAGCCAGAAGCGTAGAAAGCAAGTGAAGCTCTCAGATAACAACAGGAAGAGAGTGAGAGAATATTGTTAACAAGAAGCCAGTTCAGCAAATGAAGGTTGCATGTACCAAGATAAAAAAAACATGGGGGAATGGACCACTTGTACCTACGTTACCAGGGTCATGGATGGTTGGCTACCTTTCATAACAAACCCTCATACACATACAAGGTATAGCTTGGTTCTGCGCCTATTCGTAACGTGACAGCATCATCATAGGGTTGTTTTCGGTATACTGACCTCCACTAGGAGGTAAAACCACTGATATTACAATAGTGTCCAGAGACCAAAAATTGAAGGAAGTGAAGTGCTCTATGTGAAGTGAAGTTAAATTTGCTTCTACATCCTCATTTGGGTGAAATCATTTATTGTATGGGAATGTGGAAGAAGTTAAGAACAATAGGTGTGCGTATACAGATCGTGTTACTTAATCTAGTGCACTAGTGTAGTCCATACGTGATGTCGACATGTTTCAACCCCATTATGCCCAGCCAGGTCTAGGGGGTTTTCTTCAGGACCAGTGAAAGTGGGCTGTCGCTATCTGTGCGGCAGTGTGGAGTAGGTTATCGTTTATCCACTCTATTTAGCAGGTCAATTGTACCCGTAGTTTGTAAGTGGGAAACAAAATAAAGAGAGTAAACAGACTACGTGTGAATTCCAAAGGAGTTTACTTTCCATTTTCATCTACATGATGCTTCAAGTCAACCATTATGATGGGTCAAAATTATTCACCTCACACTTTTGTGCATTCAACAAAGATATGTTCATTACTACGTAAACAGAGGCCGTTTCTAAGATAGTTGCGACAGGTGATTGAACACGCACGTGTGGTCTCGCGTTTAAAATTTTGGGTATGGAATCATCATCAATCTGTGGTGATGTATTAAGGATTTTCATTAATTAGACACTTATCGATTATCGTTTTGTAATCGTTGTGGTGTATAGTGCCTATTTTGAAGCACAGTGAACAATAGTAAACTCATTATGATGCCGAATGGACACATTATTATATACGGGCATGGTTGTGCAGTGCTTGTTAAAGAAAGTCGGGGTGTCATGGTTATCGCTACATCTGTGAGGGGTGTGAATAAGGAGAGAGCATGTGATGGTTATCGCTCCACCTATGAGGGGTGTGAATAAGGAGAGAGCATGTGATGGTTATCGCTACATCTGTGAGGGGTGTGAATAAGGAGAGAGCATGTGATGGTTATCGCTATATCTGTGAGGGGTGTGAAGAAGGAGAGAGCATGTGATGGTTATCGCTGCATCTACGAGGGGGGTGAATAAGGAAAGAGCATGTGAAGGTTATCGCTCCATCTACGAGGGGGGTGAATGAGGAAAGAGCATGTGATGGTTATCGCTCCATCTACGAGGGGGTGAATAAGGAGAGAGCATGTGATGGTTATCGCTCCATCTACGAGGGGGTGAATAAGGAGAGGGCATGTGATGGTTATCGCTCCATCTACGAGGGGTGAATAAGGAGAGAGCATGTGACGGTTATCGCTCCATCTACGAGGGGGTGAATAAGGAGAGAGCATGTGATGGTTATCGCTCCATCTATGCCAATAGCTCACCAGAACATTTGAGTATGAGGAAGCCAGTGTGTGTTATAGGATGCAACTGTCAGTGCATGGCTTGGTATCCTCACACGCTGGCGTTTTCACATCACTCAGAGGAAGGGGACTGCAGAGTTCTGCAATGGGCAAAGGGTGTCTAACATGGACTTCTTCAGGGAGACCACCTCTCTCCAGCTCATTACAGACACTATTTCCAGTCATGGACCTTTGTGTGATAATGTAATGCATTCTGGGTCTTGTATTCTACTTTTGCTTCAATTGCCTAATTAGACTGGCGCCCCTGAAAACAGTGATTTGTAGGGGGAATGTTTAGTTCTGGAGTCAGCATCCATAACATCCTGGAGTGAGGTGCTCATCTTAGCTTCCTTCTCATGTTTTAAAGCAGTGCCTTGGGCAGCCACAGCCCGTGCAGGTAAGAGCCGTGGGGCGAGTTTGGAGGTTCAACAGACGACCACGAGGGAAAAACAAATAAATCATTATTTACGCAGAGTAATGCATGAAAGGGCCCATATTTACAAGGCCATGGTAAGTCATGCTGGGTGGCCTTGTAAATATGGGCAGGCACACTGCGCCGCCGGTGCGTTAAACAAAGTGACGTAGCGGCGGCGCAATGGACTTTTAAATAAGCTCCAGCAGGGGGAACATCCTTTGGAGCTCATGCTGGGTGCCTCTGCCCGGCTCGTTACTCTTCCCTGACGACCGCGGAAGTTGGTGCCTTCTGCACAAATCCTCATCTTCAATCAAGAACTACAAGATTGCTAAGGATATTTTTTGTCCTTTTCCACCTAACTGGGACCTTCTTAGCGGGACACTTGACACCATTCACATGTTCTGTTGAGTGCAGATACTGGGAGGAGTCCCCTTTTCATTGCAAGAACAGAACCTCACAGATCTTTTCAGCATCCAGATCTTGAGAGATTCATGCAAAAACAAGGAGACAACTAGTGAAGGTTACCAGGAGTGAGAAAGGGGGACTGCAAGTGAGGCTGTGAAGGCAACAGGAAGGAGGAGGAGAGAGGGCAACTAAAGATTCAAAGGAGGGACAAGGAAAGAAAGCAAGAGAAAATTGCAGAGAACATGTAAAAAGAAAGAGGACAGGTAAGTTTACAGGTATGAACAAGAAAAGGAGGGAACATGTAGCAGACAGATACAAACAATAAAAAGAACATGTGATGTCACAGATTTCAACAAAAGGCAAGACGGCATATAGATGTCACAGGCATTTTGGAGAAAGATAAATAATAGTAGATTGAAAGGCAAGGAAAGAGAATAAAGGAAATGTAACATTGTCAACAAAAAGAGAGAATGAAGAGTACAGGTTTCAACAAGGGGAAAGAGCAAGAAGTAGAACCTCTCCATCATCTCAAGGACACATTGGAGCTGGCTGATTTCTGGACGTACACACGTATAGTTTGGATTTGCCTCCAACCTTCACCAGGTCCATACGAGAATTGACAGTTCGGTTGGCTAAAAATCTGTTCTTAATTTGAGCCGGTGGTCTCTGGTGCTCAGCACCGGCATTTAATCATCAACAACTGGAGCTTTTCATGAGCACCAGTTATGTACATATTCATTTATGGTAGGCACAGGGAGATTAAGGGATTTGCCCAGAATCACAGGAAGTTGAGCCGACGCTGTGACTCGAACCTCGGCAGCTCTGGCCATTACGCCACATCCTCTGCCCACTTACATGGTTAGTGGTTGGTTCTGTTTAAGTAGGTTTTATCCTGACAAGAGCCCAGGCACTAATCTTTTTACAAATGAACCACTGCAAAAAATATTATTGCTGCTTTTTCATTCTAGTCTTATTCTGATTTTATGTGGGCCATGGTGTGGTAATTCTGGAAACAGCACCAATCAATTATCATCAAATATCATACCAAGGGCCATTTAAAAGGTACTGAATAACTATGTTTTATTACTGCCATGCAAGACACTATTCCTAACTCTGTGCAGCCCTATGTAGATTCCATGATGTGAAGTACATGCAGTGTCTGGCACATACCAGGACGCGCTTATGCAAGTTGATGCGGATAGAACCCCAAAATAATTCACTCATAGGAAATTCTGATTCTTTATTTATTAGTTAGATGTCAATCAGATTACATAATTGTTAATAAAAAATATAGTTAGAGTAGATCATATTAAAATAATGCATTCAGCGCGTTCAATAAGGGAAAGGTTCCCTATTCTGAGAATGGGGCGAAAATGGTGTCAGTCAGAACCCATGAAGAGTTCAAAAGGGAGAGTCAAGAGTGAGAAAAGAGCGTGAAGCTCAAAATCAATTATTGCAGAACTTCCCATAAAGACAGGTACGAAACATTCAGTAGAATATTAAAACAGCATAGGGTAAATAAGCATTGGCAGGAGCAAATGCAAATCAGCAAGAGGTAAAGCATAGAATATGGGTCTGATAGAGTGGCAAAAGGGTTCTGAAACTGCACGAGAAACACAATCAATTTTATAAGACAGCATATATCATTGTTGCAATACACGTTGCCTTGTTCTTTCATCTTCAGCCAATGAGAACTCAGTATTCTCCTGGGAGCAAATACTTTCCCTCCGGTTCTCACATATCTTCAGTCGTCCATGCAGGCCTTATCTCCACATTTGCAACTTCTGTTAATCTAACTTCACATGGTACATTTTTAGCTTGAGCCATTCTTTCCCATGATTTCACTAGTGGCCGTACGTACGACCGTTTTAAGTGGTCGTAAATGGAGATTCGGGCCATTTGAGACCACTAAAATGGCTTTTGCAATGTGCTAACCCTATTTTGTAAGTTGGGAACTTGTAACCGTCTAAAGAAATAGGGTTTGTGAGAAGCTATTAGGAAGGAGAGTTTCAAGGGCATCCCTTCCTAAAGTTTTGTCACCGGATTGCGGTTGCAAAACATTCATATTTTACCGACTCCGTGAAGGAGGTGGCAGCCCATTCACAAATGGGAAGGGGTCCCAAAGGGCTGCATTTCAGAAACAAAATGTTTTATTTAAAAAGCAATCACAGACATGGTGGTCTGCTGACCCTAGCAGGCCACCATCCCTGTGATTACAGGCCGTTCCCAATGGGTTGCAAATTGCGACCTACCTCATGAATATTAATGAGGTAGGTCATTTGTGACCCCATTGGGAATAGCTAAATGTGTCTGAGACACAGTAGTAAATTTCATTTTGTGACTCGCTAATTGAGAGTAGCTAAAAATCACAATTTGGGAGTCACAAAATGAAATGGTCGTACACCTGGCCCTACATTTCCTAACCTTCTAATAAAGCAAAATGTATTTTAAGCATACAATAATCTGTGTGAAAGCATTACATCAACTGCAAGAAAAGAAATTATTAAGCAGGAAATGCATTCATTTGAAACACAAAATGTTAAAAGAAAAGGTTGTGACATCAGCAATTCATTTTATTTTTAATAGGTGTGTTTTCTCCTTTCTCAGCAAGTAAAACTAAGTTTAGGCCAAATTATGAATGATTTTCTGTGTGAACAGTAACATTCACCATCTTTTGATGGAAACAAAATATATCTAAAGAAAACATTTTTTACACAATATCAGTAAGAAAAGTATGCTAGAGAAGAGGTCAAACTCAGTGTCACACTGTACATTGTGTGAAGCTTCTTTTTACAAAGAAAGTTTTTTTCATGAGTACAGCATTCCTTTTCTAACTGAAACAGCTTACAGAGTTTCAAGCAATCCTTCTTCTAAGAGACAAGGTTAAGCTGAGGTCAGCCTTTCAAGCATCTTGTGCATGTCTTATTCACATTGTGTTCAAACCATGTTTTTTAGCAAGTTGCTCAAAGCAGGTTTTAAGGCCTACATTATTAACTATGTCTGCATAGTATTTTTTACACATTTATAAGTCCTGTTAGTTCAATAGAAACTGCATGTTGTTTCTGTACACGTTTTATTTTTGTACCTGTAATTTTATTTTATTTTATTTTACAGAGTTTTATATAGCGCGAACTTGACCCGAAGGTATCGGGTATCAGAGCGCTTTACATAGCACCAGTTGCATTACATGAGGACACATTCATTTTTGGTATGCAAGCATCCCCTCAAGTGATAAGCTCCATGTCAGCCCCCCAAATATCTGGGCTGCTAACTACAAGCCCCTGCTCAAAAAGATTCGATAACTGCTAAAAACTTTCCATCTGCCTCAATCTATGCGGGCCGTGTTGACTTAATGAAAATTAATATCCTCTCTCTTTGTCTATATATTTATTCTGAGCTAGTGTGAACTGTTTCTGTGCGGCTCTTCAAAAATACTCCACTCCAAATCACTAGTTTTATAAGGCATGGAGAGAAGGGTGAAGTGCCCATACATGGGCGTGGCTCAGCTAGACACCTCTCCCTGACTTTGGATGGTAGCTTAGGGCATGCCTGGCAGACACGTTTTAAAGCATGGGCAAAGTGGACTATGGCCCAGGGTCCCAGCCTTTCAGGGGGCCCCTGATAGACTCAGCTCTGTTCTGCAGAGTTTTGTGCCCTAATGACCTTGAATAATTGTTAAACACATTGTTTTAAATACCGTTTTCTTTTAATTTATTTTTAATGTGGGTGATATGGGAGAGTCTATTGCAGACATTTTGCGGAGAAATGTTGTGTTTACATTTCATGCATTATCCATATTTTTTTAGATCCAAACAGGACCTCGCATGTAAGAAATGGGAGGGTGTCACAGAGATTATTTCCAGTAATATTAGTGAGCTGCCGCTGTGTTACAATATTGAAAACACACATCACTACCCCTGAATATTATATGTAAACACATTTAGAATTTGGAAGAGTGTGCCTGTGCACCACCAGTGACCTGGCCAAAGAGGGCATGCAAGAGCTGAAGTTTAATCATAAATTCAAAACTGTTCCAAACAGGGGCCCAGGGACCCCAACATCCTTAAGATGTCCCCGATGCCTGGGACAACTTCTATTGTTTATTCTTCACTCCGGTATCTCTGTCCCTTCGTTCTTTACATGTTGGTTCATGGGCACAGCATGCAGGAAGCACTTTGCATCCAACCTTCACCATACCTGCTTACAATTATTTGATTAAGCAACAGGGAGGCTTTTCTATTGATTTGGGGCAGATGTTTTGAGAATTCCAGGTAGCACAACTTTGCTTGTGCTCCTCCATCTAGAATAATCCACTTTATTTCAATAACCTCAACAATAGGCCAGGCATAGCATGGGGAGAGGGCCTTGGTCGGCTTGATCAAATGTTCAACTTTAATTACTTGAAGTAATTTTACAAACTGAGATTACAGCTTGCCTTATTTAATCAACACTGCTCAACTGCTCATGTATTTCCTGCACTAACTGACTCCATTGTTAATCCTCTTGTGGAAATATTTTCATGTGTCCACTTCATTACTTGCATTTTTGCGTGGGGCTCCAGCTGCGTGGGATGCCCAATTACTGTGAAGGAGGGGGCAGAGGACCACAGGCCCCAGACACACTTGCGGCAGCCGCCGCACACGCCAATTCTCCAACGCCCGGAGGCGAGTATTTGGCTGTGCGGGACGCTCCCGGACACGTGCCCTTGCGAAGACCAGGCTTGTCTGTGCCCGTCAGTGGCCAGAGGAGGCAGGGCTGGGCCACTCTCTTTGTCTCCCGGCAAGCCCCCATTTTCACACACCCATGGGCTGAATTAACAACAGAGTCACACCCGGCAGCTGGACCTAACAGAAGACCCCGCAGCTGCCCTATGGTGCCACAGTCTTGTGCTTTTGCCCTCTATGTGTTTTATTTCTTTTTTATCTCTTGCAACTTGGAGAAAATGGGGAAAAGGAAAGCCGTGCCCATCACAACACCTATTGGTTAAAAGCGTTCAACCATTGACTCTTTTTTAGCGAAAGCGGTGGGAGCCATTTCAAAAGAAATTGACCGGGAGGAAAGGAGGCTTTCTGTAGGACCCGCGGGACCTGGAGGTTCACCCCTACCATCGCCCAGGGCAGCCTCACATCCGGCTGGCCCGAGCATTCAGGAGTTAGAAACAGAGGCCTCACTGATAGGTCCAGATAGCCTTAGTTCTAATAGGGTTTGCAATACCCCCTTGCGGACTCACCATCAGCACGGTCACCTTAGCCTCACCCGCTAGCATTGACTTGATGATTCCTCCAGCCCCAAACTGGATACATAGGGCCAAAACGTGCGATGATCTGCAAGATACCTTGAAGGGGCCTGGGGGTGAACATGTAAGAAGTAGATTGGCAGAGAAGGATGAATTTGGGGATCTCAATGCAAAACATTACAGACACACTGACTGGTCTAATGACCCCACTGTCGAACAAAATCGCTAAATTGATGGCAGACTCAAGAGATCTACCCAATAGAGTTGAGAGAATCTTGACCACTATTAACAAAGTTTCCCTTCCCCTAACGCCGCAGACCCAAGCTACAATCATCGAGACACCCCTCCCAGATCATTTGAGCGGAGGACAGCCACATACTTCTAAACACACGCTACCGGAAGTTACGAGCTTGAATGCGTTCACTTGACTCATTGAGTCCCAATTCGGTCGCAAGTATGTAACACTTACCTGCCACCATCCCCAGACATGTACCACTAGAGGAGCTATGGAAACACCAGACCTTGTCAACAGTCCCCTTTTACCAGTAATCAACCTCCCACTAGCTTATTGTCTCTATACTTTAGTTTTAGTAGGGTTCTCAGGGCGTGGCCCTCCAAACCAGGAAACAAAGGGCCAATTGATTAACAAAGTTTCTCATTGGTTGGGCAAACACACTAGATATAATGCTGCAGATCACAGGCATATCCTCATGGCCAGGAGGATTTCTTGGATAGGGAACCCCCGGAAATCTTTTGAGGGACATTGTGTTATCGTAAATTTTAGATACCCAGAATTGGTACGAAACATCTTGAGGCACTCCTCCCAGACCTTTTTTCCTGAATCAGGTACTAAACCACGACCGCTGGGTTTCTTTTATAGACCCTCTCATAGCACTTCAAATAGAGTTCAGCTTTTTAACTATGGTGGGGGGCAGGGTTCGATTGGGATTATAAATCGGCCCAGGCACGCTAAATGGCCTCCCTTGCCGCCATCGTCAGACAGCATGGGCTCAGCATTGTATCCTATGTTGACGACACCCAGCTCATCCTCTCCCTCACAAAACAACCCAACACCACCAGACTTAGGTTCCAGGAAGGAATGAAAGATGTTGCACCCTGGATGAGCAGCAGCTGCCTGAAGTGGAGAGGCATGGTGCAGCGGCCAGGGCAGCTGACTTCGGAGCACAGGGCTCACCGTTCAATCCCCGGCTCCGGTGGCAGATCAGCTCAGCACCATGTGACTCTGGGCAATAGCTCACTTAATTTCCACGACGGCCCCCAGCGCCTTGAGACCCGTAAGGGTGAGTAGTTTGCGCTTTACAAATACTGGATTCACGATTTATGGAGAATACAGAAGTCCTTGTCCTCTGCCCCACCCCCTCCGCTTGGGGTGACACCTGGTGGCCCACCACCCTCAGCACCCCCCCCACTCCCACAGGCCACGCCCGGAACCTTGGCATCATACTCGACCCCTCCCTCACCATGACCCGACAGATAAACGCTGTCTCCTCCACGTATTTCAACATCCTCCGCAAGACCTTCAAGTGGATCCCTCCTGATTCCAGAAAGACCGTCACCAATGCACTCATAACCAGAAGACTGGACCACAGAAAATGCCCTCTACGCTGTAATCAGCAAATTCCTGCTCCAAAAACTCCAGACCATCTAGAACACCGCTGCCAGACTTGTCCTCGGCATCCCATGACATGAGCACATTACCCAGCACCTACGTGACCTCCACTGGCTCTCCGTTGAGAAGAGAGTAACCTTCAAACTGCTCACTCACGCCTACAAATCCCTCCGCAACGCCGGACCCCAATACCTCAACGAAAGAGTCTCCTTTCACCTACACAAGAGAAACCTTCACTCCCCTGACCTCGCCGAAACCCATGCATCTGCAGAGCCAGGTTGGGTGGAAGAGCTTACTCCTACATCGCGGCAAAGACCTGGAATGAACTCCCACTCAACATAAGACGTTCCCCCACTCTGCACATCTTCAGGCAGAGCCTCAAGACCTGGCTCTTTTGCTGGTTCAGAGCACTGCACGCCATCCCCCTTACCCCCAGCACCTTGAGACCCTCACGGGTGAGTAGCGTGTTTCACAAATTCCTGATTGATTGATTGATTGATTGATTGATTGATTGATTGATTGATTTAATGCAATTACAACACATTCCTTTTCCATTTGTCTGGCGTTGCTATCTCTCAACTAACTAGAGAGTGGAATGATGTTCTGTCCCCTTTCAATGACCATTTGTGGATCAGGGTTTAGAGCTTGTGTTTGTTTTTTAAGAGAGAGAAAATTATAACCAAGAGCAAGTGGACTTTTCACCAGAAGTGGGACCTACTAAACACTTACTAGCCACAGATGGTGAGGATGTGGTTGGACGAGCCCTGAGTGTTCATCCTAGCCCAAGGGTGGGCTCTTGTATGTACACTTGCTGCATCTCCCTAAACACAATGACGTCATTCCACCTTATATTCCTCTGGTGTTCGCTTCTATCGTGTCTTTATTTGTGTTTCTTAGGTGCCTCGTGTATTTTGTTATCTACTGACTGACTGCCAAAAAAGAATATAATAAAAAATGAAATAAAGTTTCTTTCCAGAAAAATGATCCTCATTTTCATGACTAATAAAAAAGGCCTGTTCCTACATGGCCACCATCCAGTCTAATTAAAGTCTTTGCAGCCTAAACGTGCGGTCGCCTGGGTGATGCAGTTAAATTATTCAAAGCAACAAATAAATCTGCCATATAGAAATGAACACGTCCTGGAACAAGGAGACAGCCTCCATTCAAATTACTTTGTGATTTAATTGTCCAGGTAGCTGACACAAATTATCTTTTGACATTTAAATCCACTTGGCCATTTTCAATTCACAAAAATAGAAAGTAGGCCGGGATAGTTTAGTTAAGTCTAGTTTACTAGTTTGGATTAGTTTAGCATCTTGATTACTTATCCCGTAAACGACCACAACTGATAGTATCAAAAGGAACGTTTTAGCCTACAGAACAGAAACATATATGCTAATACTGCATACCTCAACCAACGCCTCTCCTTCTACTCACCCACCAGATATCTCTGCACCGCCCAAATGGTCCTGGTCACAATCCTACGGATCTGTAAGACCCCGACTGAAGGAAGATCCTTCTCCTAACTCACTGCGAAGACCTGGCTCTTCCTGCCTCTGCACCTCAGGCAATCACCATCGCTGCCACAATTCAGGAAGGACCTCAAGACCTGGCTCTCCCTGCCTCTGCACCTCAGGCAATCACCATCGCTGCCGCAATTCAGGAAGGACCTCAGGACCTGGCACAACCTGCCTCTGCACCTCAGGCAATCACCATCGCTGCCGCAATTCAGGAAGGACCTCAGGACCTGGCACACCCTGCCTCTGCACCTCAGGCAATCACCATCGCTGCCGCAATTCAGGAAGGACCTCAAGACCTGACTCTCCCTGCCTCTGCACCTCAGGCAATCACCATCGCTGCCGCAATTCAGGAAGGACCTCAGGACCTGGCACAACCTGCCTCTGCACCTCAGGCAATCACCATCGCTGCCGCAATTCAGGAAGGACCTCAGGACCTGGCACACCCTGCCTCTGCACCTCAGGCAATCACCATCGCTGCCGCAATTCAGGAAGGACCTCAGGACCTGGCACACCCTGCCTCTGCACCTCAGGCAATCACCATCGCTGCCGCAATTCAGGAAGGACCTCAGGACCTGGCTCACCCTGCCTCTGCACCTCAGGCAATCACCATCGGTGCCGCAATTCAGGAAGGACCTCAGGACCTGGCTCACCCTGCCTCTGCACCTCAGGCAATCACCATCGCTGCCGCAATTCAGGAAGGACCTCAAGACCTGACTCACCCTGCCTCTGCACCTCAGGCAATCACCATCGCTGCCGCAATTCAGGAAGGACCTCAGGACCTGGCTCACCCTGCCTCTGCACCTCAGGCAATCACCATCGGTGCCGCAATTCAGGAAGGACCTCAGGACCTGGCTCACCCTGCCTCTGCACCTCAGGCAATCACCATCGCTGCCGCTATTCAGGAAGGACCTCAGGACTTGGCTCTTCGACTGAACTGCAGATCCCCCCCACCCTACCCCACACAGCACCTTGAGACCCTCACGGGTGAGTAGTCACGCTCTACAAAAACTTGATTGATTGATTGATACTAGATGAGGCTTTAGAGCAGACACAACTTTACATGCTCAATATTACATCTTCTGAATTAGCCTAGGCATTAATGTTGGAATGCCACACTCTAGGAAAGACTTTTGATTCAGCATCATGTTAACCCTGGGCGGAGCAGGCATAGTGCCTCTACGCGAAGTTCCTCAGAGTTGGAAAGCAACTCCATGGAACTTCGCTACGCTCTGCGCCCTCCCCCCTCCCAAAATAATTACAATTTATTAAAAAGCACTTACCTGCCCAGTGGCTGCCTCCTCCTTTACATCGCCGCTCTCCTGCCGCCTCCTTGCTGTCCTGCTTCACTAATAACCTCTACGTTGTACATTTTGTGCGTGCGCGTGCGCACTCGCAAGATGTACAATTTAGGGGGTCATCAGTGAAGCAGGACGGCGATGAGGAGGCAGGAGAGCGGCGATGTAAAGGAGGAGGCAGCCACGGGGCATGTAAGTGCCTTTTAATTCGTTTTAACTCATTTGGGAGGGTAGAGGGACCGGCTAACTACGCTCTTCCATGGAGTCGTAGTTTTGCGAGAACTCCACGTTACCGAACGGAACGCCGAGTAGAAAAAACTAAGTAAACTCGGCTGGCGGAGCGTAGTTACCCGCCCGGGTTTATATCAAGTAACCCCTAGGTCTTTATTTCGAACACATGTTTTATAAATTTTGTAAATTAGCTAAATGTTGCTCCCTCGCAAGTTCTCTGCGGTGTCTCAATCTCAGGGAATAATGAGGTCAAAACTGGAGGCTGTCGGTCTACATTTGCTTCAAGGGCAGGGTGTTAAGCACAGTTTGCGTTTACCATGCTGCTGTTATCTTCTTGGCTGTTGCCCTGGGGCAGTGCGTTGAGTCGCTGGGGTTGTTTCTATGGTGTTGGTCCTTCACCTGGTGCTGACATCAGCCATGGTGACCACAGTGCAGGCGCAGGCGCAGACCCAGCCTCACATGTCTCAGCCAGATGTGGTGATGCAGCCACACCTTTTCCGATTACAGCCGCAATCCAATTTGGTGCAAAGGTGATCAGAGCAGTTGCAGCCCCCGTCCTGGCCTACGATGAACACTGCAGTTGCAGCCTGACTCCTGGACAAAGAGGGTCCTTCAGTTGCATCCCCCGTCTGGGCCCACTATGAACACAACAGTTGCATCCCCTGTCCGGGACTATAATAATTGCAGCCGTTGAAGCCCCCAACTGGGCCTCCGATGATCACAGCATTTGCAGCAGTTCCCACCAGGAACCGGAGTGCGTGACTAGGAGGACCCCCTCTTATACGGTTCCATGCCATCTTGTTCTCTGGCAATCAGCTGTGTCTGGGTGTCCCCCAGCCACCGGGGACATGCTGGACCTCTCTCCTCCTGGACAGTCTCTCTTCAGGCAGGGCCAGGCAGATGGCTTACCTCTGTCAACAGTCAGGCAGGCTTACAGGTGGTTCAGGCAGATCCACAGCTCTTCCAGCAGAAAGTGCAGACTTCAGGTGCTGTCCCTTCACCTCTGGGAGGCAGGTTAGAAAGGCAGATACCAACCCTGGTTGCATAGCAAGGCCTTTGAGTACTCTGCAGAGCACTGCCTTTCCTCGTCACCAAGAACTTGTCACTGGGACATCATTTTATACACAACGTTTATAAAGGGCATGTGGATTAACTTTCGCAAACTGCAGAACTGGCTTAACTTGGTTCTGTATTCAAGTGTCCTCTTCAGGCAGCTCTCCAGCCACAGTCATTGTGTAGGGTGATGCTTCTCACAGCATGAGACACTGGGGCTGTCTCCCAACCTACCCCAACCTACCTCAAGCACCCACAACACAGGCACAATGATGTGTGATATTTCTGCAGCTGGCTGACATCTGCCCAACTGAAGGGGCAATCAGGGCAGGCCTCGCCTAGAGACTTCCTCACTTCCTACAACAGAGACTGCAATCCTGTGCCTCACCCCTACCATCCACCAGCAGCAGGGCTCAGGAAGAATAATAATCAGCTCCTTACTAACAAAGAGGTCTCATGAAATTTCTAAAGGTGGCCCTGTCTCCATGCTCCTCGCTTCACTGTCTGGTTCTCAGTCATGCCAAGAACAGTGAGTGAACCCTAAGGGTTAGATGGCTAGACTCCTGTTAAGCTTCACGGTCACAAAAGCTAAAGAAGTCTGCAACTGAAACATGCCCAGCTGACCAGTAGCCACTGGACATTCCTGGACTCCACTAGTGTACCCCGAATGATCGAGTCCTCACCCTCAAGAGGTGCCTCACAGGTGCTGGACCCTTGACTGCTGCTAGAGTGTATTCTTTCTCCCCCAGAACTGCAACTTGCCAGCCTGAGGCCAAAGATAAGGGTTTAAGAGTACAGAGTCCGAGGCGCATAGACTACCACTACTTGCCGGTATGTGGGCAACCTCAAACACCTGCCAAAAATCAAGGATTCCACTGGACCACTGGATTTCGTCCGTCAGATGATGTCAACCCTAGAGCCTGATTCAAACTGCAGAGGGCCTCGCCGAACTCACCGTTGATGTGAAAAAGAAAGAGAAAAGTTCCTAAGTGCAAAGGTAACATTGTGATCATGACCAACCTGGCGCTGGCATCCAACCCTGACTTCCATCGCGGTCGGCCTGAAACTTTGACTTTGCCAAAGGCTCAGAGTATTGCTAAGAGTGAAAAGCAGTGGCTTACCAAACTTTTTGAAACTTTGAATACATTTTTGTGTGTAAAAAGCAATGATTTAGGAAAATCTGCCAAAATCATAGCTCTGGTTACCTCTCTTTATTAATTTTACTATCCAAACAGCAGTACAGTATACTTATACATGTTGTCAAATCAGACAAGTGTCATACATTTGAGCTCTTAACATCATCCCTTCAGCACGCCCTTGAACTCATCATGTATTATGTAACCCATTGTCCAATACGTGTATACATGCTCACATAACACGTGTCCCATCTAGTACAGTACAAAGCAACAACATACCCCACATGTTAGAGACACAGATGCATATCAATGGGTGGGTGACAGTGGTGTTCCCCTCCCTAGTCCCCTCTTCGTCCCCTCCGTCTTACTCGGGTGGTTTGGGCGACAGGGGGCCATTCTCCCCTATGATAGTTATTAGTCAGAGGATGCCCTCAAATAAAGTATATTTTATTTTTACAAACAGGAGTGGGATTTGTATTGTGTGGTATTTCTTACTTATTAACTGTCTTGGCACTGATAAATGGTTTTTCTTTGAGTTAAACCTGCCGCTCTGTGCCACAGCTGCCCGGGTCTGGTTTGATTTAAATAAATCTGACTGGACCTGAGAGGGAGCAGGGACATTATTACTTGGTGAGGTCTCAGAACCACCTCAACTGATCCACTTTTCTGACACTGATTATTTAGTCTGACTCATAAACTCAGTCTATCACCACACGAGTGCTACATGTTCTACATATGTACACACATGTGATATACACACACAGGATGCCAACACAAAGATCTTGGCAAACACACAACAGTGAAACTTTACACAGGAGTGCCGGATCTGGTCAAACTGCTGATCTTTCATAAATATGGTATCCTGCCGCCAACGCTTTATGAACTATATCCAGGTAAAGGAAAGTAGTCTGCTGCCCACAATGAGGGCAAGGTTGGTGCACCCCTACAGGTCACATGACAGGTCCAGGCCCAGACACAGCCTGCCTCTGGACACACGCTGAGGTTAGCGTGGCACCAGGGCCGATATAATTGTATGGATGCCAGTTATTCGTGCAGTTGGGCACACAGGGCAGGGGCACATGCCAACATACCATGCCTAACCGTTGGTTGTCCTGGTTGCCACTTCTGCCTGCAAACTTTGCGAGCTGCAACCGCTGTGCCATGTATTCCCCTTCCGCGTCACTCATGCTGTAACCCCAGGGTTCTCTAAACTCCTTCTTTTTGGTGAATGGTCTCTTGTGTACCCCCAGCTTTCTCTGCCATAGCTCTCTGGTAGGATGTTGTTTATTCTGTACCCCCTGTGTCCTCTGCCCCAGCTCTGTGGCAGGGTGTGAGAAGTTGACCTGATTTATGCTGGACACTAGTTCTTAGTGTCCACCTTATATCAGTCCAAGTATCTGTTATTGATGGAAGGTTTAAAGACAACCTTTAAAGAAAGCTATCCTTATGGTAGCTGTGGAGAGCAGCCTTCAAGCTAAGTCTTGAAGGAGTGTTAAGCTTATTGTTTTACCATAGACAACCTCGAATGACCAAATGAAAAGAGTATTCCACACAAGCCTATATGCAAAACATATGTATTTATTCTTAGAATAATCCCTCTAGAATCCTTATGAGCCTAGAGGCCAAAGTTACACAGATCAATCACTTTAAATGACAATAAATAGCACAATTAAACACTGGGCCCCAGAGGGGGACCAAACCATATACTAAAAAAATGGTATAACAAACACGACAGTTCTGGAGACAGTGCCTGTAGCACAGAGGATCGCTGGGCCCCTTTAGAACCACCCAAGGTAGTGAGAAAGGGGACCTAGGGGATGCACATGCTGTGCGTAAACTAAAACGTGAACCCTCCGTTAAAGCCTATGGGAAATGTCGCGTTTAGAAAATAAAGGTTTAGAGGCACTTCAAGTAACAGTACAAAGTCAAGAAAATAAACTTAAGGTCTTGGAGGACCAACACCCACAAATGTACCGAAGTACCAGTGTTACCTGCCCCAGGGAAGCTGGGTGCATAGGTCGTTTTTGGTGTCGGGTCGCTTTCTTGTTTTCAATGGGAAAAGTGGAAAAACTGCTGCAAACAAGAAGGTGCGTCGAGTCCGTGAAGAAAGAGGAGCTGAAGGCTGAAGGACCTGAAAGCAGAGGGGACAGAGTCTGGGTCACTAGCCAGTGACCAGGGGCCTTAGGATTGAGAGCCCACCAATGTCGGGTGCTTCAAGATCGAACTCGAGGAGCTGCATTCTGTAGCCCCGCGGTCCAGGAGGCATCAAGGAAGGCCAGCTGCTGGAGGAGGGCTGTCCCATGAAGGCTGGAGGTTGCTGTGGCGTTGATGTCGGGTTAGGAGCAAACAAGCACTGACAGCCACAACCCACGCAAGATGTAGGAAACAGCTCAGGTGCAGACCAGCGAGGTCTGAGAGGGTTCTCCAGCTGGGAGATGGAAGAGCACACCTGGAGCACCCAGGAGAGCCCTTGGAATTGAAGATGAGCCCTTCAGAGGACCCACGAGTCAAGAGACAAGGGATCGCAAAAGGCGGTGGAGCTGCGTGCTTCAAGCAAGGCCCACAGGACGCTCGGTTGAGCTGGGGCCTCAAGCTTTGGCACAGATAATGCTCGTCGGTGGGGCTAACAGTAGCCCAATGCACAGCCTCGTGGAATACAAGGGCTGGGCGCAGTGCAAAATGGCGCTGGTTTGTCAAGGTGTCAGGTATTGCGGCACCCACAGGGTCCATGGGACTCAGCTTTACTGAGCACACTCACTGGTCTCTGGGATGTCTGGAAACCCACCTCAGTCATGGCAGGAGTCTTCGTTGTCCGTAGGAGCAGCGGAGTGCCAACCGTGTCAGTTACAGAGCTTAGGTGCCTGCCAAGCAGGGGGGTAACTCCTTTACCCCAAGGGAGATTTCTTCCGTGAGCTGGGCAGCAGCAAGTCGAAGGTCAAGGATTCTGTAGTATTTACAGGTCCAAGTGTAATCTAAAGTCTCCGGGACCAGGGGCCTACCTTTATTGTAAAGAAAGGGGAAGGATCACTCCTGAGTCCACCAATGGGCAGTGAGGCGGGAAAGGCTGGCTACACCCACTTCCCTTTGTCCACCTTCGCGCCAGTTCAGGGGCAGGATGCCCCTGAACCGGTTTGAAGCGGTGTATGCAGAAGTAGGCACCAAATGTGCCTACGTGCAGCTCTGAAAGGAATCCTAAAGTGCACCCACCCAGTTCTAATCCACAAAGTCTGTCTGGGGAGGTGAAGACACCTCCCTGCAACAGGATCCCTATTGTCCAGCGGCCTGGGCTGGAGTTCTGCCCAGCAACAGGCAGCCAGAATCGTGTGGGTGGCTGGTAGCCTCCATTTTGTACTACGTGTGCTCTTTTAAATTGGTTTCATAAATCAACCGCTTTTGCCATGTCGACCCTCCATAAGAGTGGAAATCTACCCCCGCTGCCAGGAGTGGCGGGGGGGGTAGTATTCCAAGTTGTTTGTCACCTAACACGACATGGTTTGATGCAGCCATTCCCAAGTTATCATTTTACTGCAATTGGTTATAATGTACTTAAGAGTATATGGTCTGGCTGCACTACAAACAACCTCGAACCTAGGGTAACGAAAGTTGCAGAGGGGCCCTACTCACGTAGGGGGTCCCCCTCACACATATCCCAGCACCCTGCCTTGTATGATTAGCAAGGCCTGCCATAGGGGTGACTTATGAGTATATATGTGTTGTATTAGGGGGAATTCAGGCTACCTTTATCCCTGTAAGGGGTGCAAGCACCACCTTACCCAGACTACAGTAGTGGTCTGGTGGTGTCAGTTTGTATGGCTGTCCCAGGGGTGGCACAATAAGTGCTGCAGCGGGGAGGAGCCTAGCGCGCAACCAAGATGGCTGCATAGGTGCGAGGCTCCCGAGGACCTCCGCAACCTCCTACGATTATCCTGAAATTATCCTGCCCTGGATGAGGGGACTATGTTGGTGAACCTGAGCTGAGGTGGCACCCGTTTCCCGCTTCCGAATCGGACCTCGGACACCGGAGTGAGCACCGATTGAGGTGTGCGGCCTTCCCCTCGCCGGACCCCGGATTTGCGCTGTGGGGTGATCCAGTGACAAAGTGAACAACAGCGGCAGGCAGGGCCTGGCGACTCGCGTACCCCGCACTTTCGCTTTCGCTTTCGCACCACCTTGTCGTCTCTGCGAGGTTGGGTCGCGGAGCCCTTGGTGTTGGTGTGGTGTGGCCTTGCTGGGAGACCCTGCCTGCCTGCAGGCTGTGATCCACCCCGCTGCTCTGAGGGGGCCCCCCCAGAGCTCGTGGCCCTGCTTTCCTGCCCTACACGACGTGGCTGGTGCGACTGGGAGACTGGTGGCCATGGCCACGAAACAAGATGGAGACCGGGCAAAGACCAAATCGACCCGGCGTGGCGCCGTCCATCAGGCCAACAGTATGGACCGCTATACCCTCCAGAAGGGATCTCCCGATGGACCGCGCAAGTCCCCTGAGAGCCCTCCTGATGCCCCAGACCTGCCCGCAGATCTGACTCTGCGAGATGTTATGGGCGCCATTGCCGAGATGAAGGCCTCGGTGGGCCAGCGGTTTGATACACTGGCGCAGAAGATTGACTCGGTCCTCGTGGATGTTGGCCTGGTGAGGGCCGATCTTTCCAAAACCAACGACCGAGTAGAGTCTTTGGCCCACACCGCATCGGGCCTAACGACAGATGTGGCGGCCTTGCAAACAGAGGTGCGCCGGCTTAGTCAGGCGACTGCGCTTATGGATCGACGCCTGGAGGACTCCGAGAGTCGGGCACGGAGGAACAACATCCGCATTATCGGGGTGCCCGAGGGACGCGAGGAGGCGGCGGCGGATCTCTTTGTGGAGGACCTGATTGCTACCCATCTCCAGCCACGGGGGCTGAGCAAATTCTTCGCTGTGGAGAGGGCCCACAGGGTTCCCGGGGGAAGGCCGAAGGTCGGAGCCCCTCCGAGACCTATCATCGCCCGGATTTTCAATTTTCGGGATAGAGACGCTATCCTGCAAACCTCCAGACTGCATGGACCGGTCAAGCTTGACAATATGGAGGTTAATTTTTATCCTGATTTCACCCCAGCGGTCCAGAAGCAGAGACTGAGCTTCCTAGGCGTCAAACGCCGTCTTCGGGACCTAAACCTCAAATACGCCATGCTTTTCCCGGCCAAGCTGCGTGTGGAGGTGGATGGTCGCACGCACTTCTTTGATCGTCCCGAAGCGGCCGGGGACTGGCTGGATACTCTGCCCGGGGATCGTGATCAGGGGGGCGGGGGGGGCGGCGGGGGGAGACGGCACGCTGGATCAGGACTGAGGGTCTAATATTGGGCCTCACTCTGGACGAAAATGATGCCACTTTTGATTCTGCGTCAGTTTTTGTAAGTTCCCCTCCTATGGAGGTTGTGTTGGGTCTATTGGGGGTTCTCCCTCCTCCTCTAGGGGGTTTAGTTAGTCTAACTATATATGGGGCGACAGGCACACTGCACGTTGGGGGGGCTGTTTGGGCTCATGCAGGGGTGCAGGGAGGGGGGAGTTCTGTTGGGGTGGGTGGGTAGGGATGGGGTGTTGTTCGTTTTTATCACACGGCAAACGTATTATTGTGTTAGTTCTAAAGTGCTCTCCGGGGGACGAATGATGGCTTTTGTATATGATGGGGGGTAGGGAACTAACTTTGTTGTCTTGGAATGTGAATGGACTGGGGGACAGGATCAAACGGGGTGTGGTCCTGCAGTTTTTGAAGCGAATCTCGCCCGATGTAGTCTTTCTGCAGGAGACACACCTCATTGGCAACTCCTTCTGCGCCATGAATCGGCGTGGCTATCGCCTAGTGGCTCACTCGGGCTTCACGTCCGGCTCACGGGGTGTGGGCATCATGGTGAAGAACTCGCTCCCGTTGGAGATTGATGAGGTGCTCCACGATGACAGGGGACGTTATACGGTCTTGGTGGGAAGACTGGAGGGCAAAGTGGTTGTCTTTGTGTCAGTATACATCCCACCGGGGCTGCAGTCGACCACCTTTGCGGACCTTGGGCGCCTTCTCCTTGGCCTTCCGGGGGGGCTTTTAGTTGTGGGGGGGGATTTTAATGCGGTGGTATCTGGGTCTTTGGATCGTCAACCCCCTAGGGACCTCCCCCGGGCACAGGCGTGGCTACCCGGCCTCTTGGATACATTTGGATTAGTGGACTGCTGGCGTTTAAAACACCCCACGCAGCTGCAGTACACTTTCCACTCGGGAGCCCATGGTAGTCTCTCACGACTAGACTATGTCCTTGTCCCGGCGGCCTATGTTGGGAGGGTGGGAGAGGTGCGCCATTTGCCACGGGGTATTTCGGACCACTCCCCGCTCCTACTGCACTTTGATGTCTTTCCGAGGGGTGAGGGTAGGGTGGTCCCAATCAATCCTTGGTACCTGCGCGACCCCACCATTCGCGCTGAATTGATTAAATCCCTTCAGCGATATTTTGATGAGAATGTGGGGTCTGTGCCTTCGGCCGTACCGCTATGGGAGGCCTTTAAGACAGTACTCCGAGGGGAGGCCCTATCCCTTATTTCCCACGCCCGGAGGCGCGAGCGGGAGGAGGTGACCCGGATGGAGGCTGAAATAGCGGAGTTGGAGGGGAATTTAGAAGGTGGGGTGACGGATGCTGCATTACATGTCCTCCAACTCAAGCAAGCGGCCTACAGGGCCCTCGTCACGGAGGCGGCCAGGGGCCTCAGTAGAGAGCAACAGGGGCGACTGTATGATGTGGGTGATAAGGCTGGTAAACTTATAGCGTGGTTGGACAAAAAAGAGAGAGCGAATCGTGTGGTCCCGCTGATTGAGAAAACGGATGGTGTGTGTGTAACTGAGCCAGAAGAAATTGTCTCCTGCTTCGCGGATTATTTCCATGGGGTGTATTCCCCGGTGTCTCCCTGCTCGGAAGAGGATTCCCGTGCCCTGCTCAGTGATATCGCGCTGCCGTCCCTTTCCGGGGAGGACAGGGTGTCGTTGGACGCCGCTCCCACCTCCGACGAGATCGCCCTCGCCATACGCTCGGTCGCTTCCGGCAAGGCCATGGGTCCGAATGGTCTCCCTATCGAGTTGTACAAGTTGCGACCGGATACGCTGGCACCCCACCTCCGGGCTATGTTCCTGGCGGCACACTCGGTGGGCTCCCTCCCGCCGGACCAGCGTCTGGCTACAATCGTGGTCATCCACAAGGAAGGGAGACCTCGGGACCGGGTTACATCCTATCGGCCCATTTCGCTACTGAATGCGGAGCCCAAGATTCTCGCCAAGGTACTGGCCAATCGGCTGGTCGGCGTGGTGGGCGATTTGGTTCATCAGGACCAATCTGGCTTTATTCCCCATCGCAACACAGCCCTTAATCTGCGGCGTTTGCACGGTGTGCTCGCACGTGCCCCGTTCATACGGGAGCCGGCCATTTTGGCGTCCTTAGACGCCACCATGGCGTTTGACACGCTTGAGTGGCCATATATCTGGGCGATGCTTGCGAAGTTTGGATTTGGCCCAGGGTTCATCAGTTGGGTTAAATTGCTGTATTCGGGCCCATTGGCGCAGGTGGTGGTGAACGGAAGAGTGTCGGCTCCGTTCGAGCTGGGCCGGGGCACACGGCAGGGCTGCCCCTTATCGCCGCTCCTCTTTGCACTTGCCTTCGAGCCCCTGGCGGAGTGGCTGCGGTGGGAGCCTTCCATCCGTGGTCTCCGCTGGACCCCTGAGTATGAAGACCGCGTATCCCTATACGCTGATGACATCCTCTTGTACCTAGCTTCCCCACGTAAATCACTCATAGTACTGGTTGATGTTTTGCATTCATTCGGTCGTAACTCCGGTCTGGTCATCAACTGGGCTAAATCGTGTGTGTATGTTCTCTCTGGGGAGGCTCCTATCCTCCCGCGGGGCTGTCCGATCCAGGTCGCCCCGCAGGGATTTAGGTACCTGGGTGTCTTCATTACTCTGGACCCGAAGGCTCGGTATGATCGGAACTTGCTTCCCCCCCTCCAGCGTCTGAAAGAGGATGTCGCGCGCTGGCGGCGTTTGCCGCTTTCGCCGCTTGGCCGGGCGGCATTGTTTAAAATGATGTCGCTGCCGCGTTTCCTATACGCGTTGCAGAACACTATGGACCTCGTCCCAGCGCGCTACTTCCGCGAAGTGGAGAGTTTGCAGCGCCGCCTGTTCTGGGACGGGAGGCCGCGTATTGCCCTGGCTAAGCTGACGCTCCCCTGGTATGACGGGGGGATTGCCCTCCCGGATATTAAACGGTATTATTGGGCCTCCCAGCTAGCTGCGATTAATCAGGGCCTATATGGGCCCGCCTTAAACCCGGCGTTTGAAATGGATAGGATGCTACTTCCAGGTGGTGACCATAATCGAGCGCTCTACTCTAGCGCGCCCGACGCTCGCCTAACGGGCCCCACGCGTGTCATGGTGCGAGTGTGGCACGCGGCCAATGCTGCAATGGGGTGGAAGGACCGTTTGACCCGGGCGTCACCACTATACGCATCTGAGCAGTTGGGCTCCTTGTGGACCTCGAAGGGCTTTGAGAAGTGGGATTTAATAGGCATTAGCAAAGTGGGGGATCTCTGGACGAGGGGAGGATTTAAAACGTTCGAGATGCTGCAGACGGAATTTCAGTTGCAGGGCAGCGAGTACTTTCGGTATTTGCAGGTCCGTCATGCGCTGGGCTCCGTCTTTCCGGACGTTGCCTCCATCCCGGAGTGTTCCCCCCTGGAGGATAGAGTGCTGGATGGACACGTCCCTGACAGCACGATCTCACTGATCTACAAAAAACTGATCAACGACCGCTCAGACTTGTTGACTGCCCTTCGTGAGGCTTGGGTAGCCGATGGGCTGGAGCTGGACGACGAGGACTGGATCTCCGCGGTGGCCTCCCCGAAAGAGGTGGCCATACCGGCTCGCCTTCGTTTCGTCCAGCTCAAGATACTCCACAGGGTCTACATGACGGGGCCAAAGCTCCTGCGTATGGGCTATGCTGAGGACGGTTTGTGTAAGCGTGGGTGTGGTGCGCTGGGGACTTTGCTGCATATCTTGTGGGAGTGCCCGGAGGTGGAGGGGTTCTGGCGTGGTGTGCATGAGGTGCTGCGAGTGGTCACGCATGTGGCGCTGTTGCCCGAAGCGAGGAGATGCCTGTTGAATGTGTGGGAGCCTACCGATTACTCGGTGCCGCAGACGTGGTGGGTGACTCTGGGGTATATGGTTGCCAAGCGTGATATTGCCCAACTGTGGGGATCCCAGAGGCCCCCGACTGTCTCGGCCTGGAAGGAACATATGGATTGGTGCATGTTTCGGGAAAAGGTGGTGTATGTGGCGAGAGGTAAGCCTGCGACATGGGTGAAAGTATGGGGCCCCTGGAACGCCTACCGCGGGGGAATCTGTGCTCCACCGTTATTGCCCGATCCGTCGCCGGCCCCGTCCCCTTAGCCAACTCATCCCCCCGGTACCTGGGTATTAGGTGTACCCAGCCCTAGTTCTGATCTCTCCCCCCCTCTTGAGATTCCTATGGATGGCTAGGATCCCCCCTCTAGGGGAGCACGTGTTGCTATTTCCGATTGAGGATTGCCTTGTGGGTTTGTTTGTATTTGTTGTTCTTTAAGTTTAAAATGGAACCGTATAGTGGGGTCTGGATAGTGTGGCTCGCAACGATGTTACCTCCTGTGCATGCTCGGCCGCAGCACCATGTGTTTTATAAATGTATATCGTATGCTCCTTTTATTGCTAGCGGCCGGCCGGAAGGTTGTAGGCCCATATGTGTATATTTTTTGAGTCTTGTAATAAACGGTTTCAAAAAAAAAAATAATAATAAGTGCTGCAGCCCCTGGTAGGCCTCTGAGGGGCCCTTGCCCTGGGCACCTAGGGTACCATCTACAAGGGGCTCACAGGGTAACCTCAGTATCCAATTGGTATGTACCTAGGGTACTCACATCAGTTTAGAGAGGAAGTAGATAGGCTGGGGTCTTGGATGGCAGGGCCACAGCCTGGCTAGAGTCATAAAATAGTAAAAACATCAGCAAAAAGTTGGGGGCAACTATGCAGTAGATGTCAATCTCCTACACAACCCCCCCCCCCCCAAACGCAGGGACATTAAACTAACCTTGACCAGTTGAGTCTTCATGTTCTAAGTGGAAATATCTGGAGAGTCCATCTGCATTGGCATGGTTGCTCCCAGGTCTATGTTCCACTGTATAGTCCATCCCCTGTAGGGAAATGGACCACCTGAGTAGTTTGGGATTTTCACCCTTCATCTGTTTTAGCCATGGGAGGGGCTTATGGTCTGTCTGAACAAGGAAGTGGGTGCCAAACAAGTATGGCCTCAGCTTCTTCAAGGCCCAGACCACAGCAAAGGCCTCCCTCTCAATGGCTGACCAACGTTTCTCCCTGGGGGTCAACCTTCTGCTAATGAAAGCTACTGGTTGATCCTGGCCCTCTTCATTCAGTTGTGATAATACAGCACCTACCCCCACCTCAGATGCATCAGTTTGAACTAGGAACTCTTTGGAGTAGTTGGGGCTTTGGAGCACTGGAGCAGAGCACATGGCCTGTTTTAGGTCATCAAAAGCTTTCTGACAGATGACTGTCCACTGAACTTTCTTGGGCATCCTCTTAGAGGTTAAGTCATTTAGGGGGGTCACAATGGATCCATACCCCTTCACAAATCTTCTGTAATATCCAGTCAGGCCTAAGAAAGCTCTGACCTGAGTCTGGGTGTTTGGAGCAACCCAGTCCATGATGGTCTGGATTTTGCTCTGCAATGGTTGAACCTGGCCTCCACCCACAAGGTGGCCCAGGTACACAACTTGACTCTGCCCTATCTGACACTAGGTGGCCTTGATAGTGAGTCCTGCTTTTTGCAGGGCTTCCAAAACTTTCCTCAGGTGGATCAGGTGATCCTCTTAGGTGGAGCTAAAGACAGCAATATCATCCAGATATGCTGCACTAAAGTCATCCAGGCCTGTGAGGACTTGATTCACCAACCTTTGAAAAGTGGCAGGTGCATTCTTCAAACCAAAGGGCATCACAATAAATTGATAATGCCCACCAGGGGTAGAGAATGCTGTTTTGGCTCTTGCAGATTCAGCTAAACTTATCTGCTAGTAGCCAGCTGTCAGATCAAATGTGCTCAGATATTGGGCTGAGGCCAATTTATCTATGAGCTCATCTGCTCTGGGAATGGGATGTACATCAGTCCTAGTGACTGCATTGAGACCCCTGTAGTCAACACAACACCTGATCTCTCTTTTACCACCCTGGGTGTGAGGCCTGGGTACCAGGACTACTGGGCTAGCCCAAGGGCTATCTGAGGGCTCAATAACTCCCAATTCCAACATCTTTTGGACCTCAGTCCTAATGCAGTTCCTGACATGGTCAGGTTGCCTGTAGATCTTATAGTGCCAATATCGGCCAAACTCACCAGCCGTCCTGCAGCAACATACAGGTAGCATAAATAAGTAGACAAGACAACCTTTGGTGGAGAAAATTGCTGCAGGTTTATTAGCATACCAAATATGCCAACATGGTGGGTTATCTTACAGGCGATCCAAAGGCAAGCCTCCCCTCACGGCCTCCCACCTGATGAGCCAACTTACATTGTGGTCTTAGCCAATCGGTGCTTAGCGGTTGTGGTGAGGGGATAGCCCCTCCCACTTCTGGTGAAACATTGGTCCACCATATAACTCACGCCCCCCCCCCCTACGAGGGGCGGAGCGTTCAAGCGACCCCCGGTTGTACAGGTTTCTAACCGCCCGTAGGACAGATGGGGCACCGTCGCACCCCAGGGTCAACCGCACAGACTTCCTGGGGATATTCGGCCTCAGCACCCTTTGTGCTCCTGAAGAGGGTACCCCTGAGTACCTTTCCGCCTCTGGATCGCCATGTAACTCCACCTGCAACACAAATAAAAAAGATTAGAACATCCTTCCTCCCCTCACCCTGATCGCCGGGTAAGCGGATGGGAGGGAGTCGGCATCAGGGCGAGGGGACAAAGAGGCCGCCAGGGGGGTGGGGGAGGACTATATACCTCTCCCTAAACCCCCCCGCAGCCGGAAGTGACGCGTGGGACCCGAGCAGGGATCTCAGACAAAAGACTAGGCTGCCCAGTGTGCCATCTTGTGTCACTAAAGGGGCCGCCCTCTTATGAGGGTCCCCTGCGGGGACAGTCGGTCAGCCCGCATAGTGCCAATATCGGTCACACTCACCAGCCCTCCCGCAGCAACATACAGGTAGCATAAATAAGCAGACAAGACAACTTTTGGTGGAGAAAATTGCTGCAGGTTTATTAGCATACCAAATATGCCAACATGGTGGGTTATCTTACAGGCGATCCAAAGGCAAGCCGCCCCTCGCGGCCTACCACCTGATGGGCCAACTTGCATCTTGGTCTTAGCCAATCGGTGCTTAGCGATTGTGGTGAGGGGATAGCCCCGCCCACTTCCAGTGAAACATTGGTCCACCATATAACTCACGCCCCCCCCCTACGAGGGGCGGAGCGTTCAAGCGACCCCCGGTTGTACAGGTTTCCAACCGCCCGTAGGACAGATGGGGCGCCGTCGCACCCCAGGGTTCACCGCACAGACTTCCTGGGGATATTCGGCCTCAGCACCCTTTGTGCTCCTGAAGAGGGTACCCCTGAGTACCTTTCCGCCTCTGGATCGCCATGTAACTCCGCCACAGCCCTGGGTGTGGCGACCGTCGCAGCCAGGGCCTCCCACCAAGGCCGGCGCTCCTACTTACATCCCGCTATTCCCAGGGCCTCCCCTAGGTCTAGGAGGAACAAGTCCATGCCTATTCTGGAGAGATGTACCCCATCGTCCACGAGACACCCTGTGGATTTAACCTGAGGCAAACCATGTCTTGTGAATCCAACCCCCATTTGTTCGGTGAATTTACGCATCGCGCATCTGGCTCTCCTGCACGCAGCCTCCAATGCCTCCCCAGTTCGGGCTCCCTGCCACGGGAGCCGGGGAGTGACCTCTGACCACCACCGTTCACATGTCCCTAACTGGTTGCTTCAATTGCAAACTGTGGCCTTAAAGTTTGAAGCAGTGTCCTTTTGCCCAAAGTAGCGGCCTTATCTTAACTATTTATGGTGCCTCTCCCCCTATCCAGCAAGGATAGGTCCATGCTTAACTGGACAGATGTTCCCCATTGTCCTCAAAGCACCCTGTGAATTGGCGTGTAGCAACCCATGTCTAAGGAAGCCAAATCCCCTCTGCTCAGTGAATAAACGCATAGTGCAGATGACCCTTCTGCGCGCAGGCTCCATCGCCTCCCCCATCCGAGCTCCCTGCCACGGGAGCTGGGGGTGATTACTAGGCCTGGGCAAAAATTTCGTTCCGTTCGCGGAAATTGCGATAATTTGACATTTTTGCGTTCCGCGGAGAGCGCGAAAATGTCAAAAATTCCGGTTTCCGCAGCTTGGCGATAATTTGTTTCTTGCTCGCGCTGTAAAATGATACATTCTCGCGCGCGCGCGATCGCCTTACCTGAATCCCTGCGTTCGCCGACAAGTTTTCTTGATCCGGTCGCGTTCTCCATGAGATGTTGTATTGTTTTTAGCCATTTGCGCTGTCTCGCGACAGTTCGCGCCCGCAGTGACGTCATGCGTCGCGCGATCACGTCTTTCTTCTCGCGATCATGCACCGCGAGAACAACTCAAAACAAGATGGCCGCGCCCGCAAGCAACCACATGGGTAAGTTGGCGACCCGCAACCATGCAGAAAATCTCGCGAACATGCCGGAAAAAAACTTCCGCATCTTTGCGATATTTCTGCTTGTTTGCGATAATTTTAAACATTCTCGCGATAATTTGCGAAGGTTAATTCCGCAAATTCCGCCCACCCCTAGTGATTACAGACCACAAAAGAGCACATTGTGGTCTTCATGGTCTCCTTCTAGGGTGCATTACTTCGCCCCACTGACCAGACAATTTTACAGATCTTATGGATTGCTCCCTGGTGAACATAGTAATGGTGTCAAAACAGGTTTGAGGGAATATGTGAATGGTACCCGTTATTAGACACTGCACCCTTTCGTGGACTGACAACTTACTCAGCCCACCCTGCTTGCTGAACCTACAACCGGTCACAGCTGCCCCGTCCCTGCTATCCACCTGTGACCCTTGATACTTACACCAGTAGTGGTGTCGGGCTACCAGGTTGTGTGTCACATGCTTCGCTGCAGTCCCTTTGGTGGATCCACTGGGACCCTTCTGCATCCCTGCAAATGCTTATTCATGAGCTAATGCCCTTTAATGCCCTTGCCCATCCCTAAAACACACCTGACAGCATGATGCCCCTCGCAACTTTGGTGAGGGGTTATGGGCCCAGAGCACTGTGTTTCCAAGATATATCCTCCCTAGATGCTCCAGATAGTGTGAGTGGCTATCCCTGTCCTGGCAGGGCATGCCAATGGCCTGTCCACCCCTTGGTGACTATCCTGCCGTGGGATAGGCGACATTAAGCACTGGTGTCCTCGTGTACCTGTCCGACTACCCTGCTCCCTATCCGTGCTACTTTATCAGATCAAGAAGTGTCATAAAATTAAATATGTGCCTTCGATGGATGGGGGCTTCAAATAATAAAGCTTTATGTGTGGCTCATGCAGGCCCAACTAATCTGCAGGGCCACTCAGCTCGCTCAGGCAAAGTGCTGCATATTGCCTGGTATTTAGGCGCTAGGTCATTGCCTCCCTATATTACTACAAAAGGAACACTACCGTACAACAAGCCGATCTGTTGGCTTTGACAAAGCTTCTTAGTTACATAAGATAGATAAGCCACAAATATAGCTTTCTTGCCTAGCCAACCAAGAGCTAGCCGCCCCCAACCACGGCTGCCAAGGTTTCAACTGCTAAATGTGACATTCCCATCATTCCAGCGCACTATGAGTGACATATAAAAGACTATGAATGACACTTTCATGCTAGCACTCAAACCATGAAGATGAGGGAGACATACCGATATCAGTAATTACGCCTATTTGACCAACAAGAAACTCTAAGACGACCAAGGTTTAAGGCTGCTATTGAGAGATAGTCCGGAGCTTGAAGGGTGCATGTGTGAGACAGTAACATATATACGATCCTTTGGGAGTCAAAGTGCCTGTATGGTATGAGACTGACGTAACCCAGATGGAGCAGAGTATCACGAATATACACACTCACTCTGAACAGCCTGGCACCGTAAATACTGGAGATGGGCGCCTGCAAACTACAAGCCTTGCATGATGTACACACCTTGCGCTGAGGGGGGAAACGGCTTGTGCCGGTTTCACCTCATACTGAGCACGGCACTCGCTGAATCATCCAGATGCACCCCAAAGGCCCCCCAAATAGCAGCTGCACCTAGAGAGAGCACTGCCCTCCCCTACCCGGGGACGGGAGGCCCGAATCTGCCCTTCTCCAGCACAGGACACCAACCAGGCGAACAGCCCTAATATGGCTTTGGTGTAGTAGTATACTGAAAATTCACCGATTCTGGACAGGTGGCACATGTGCTTGCGGAGAACACAGTCCCTTATCAAATTGGCACCAACCAAGTACAAGTCTCGTATTATTCTTCTCAACCTGTGAGAGCGAAACTAACACCAATGGTCGCACTTCCGACCCCATCATTCAGATTCCCGAGCCCAGTATGCCCCCCTGCAAAGCTTCACCATGCGCCGCTTGGGCCATGTGTTCCACCCTTACGACATCACTAAAAGGTTTCTTTTAGTTGGCAGACTCACCTATTATTTTCATTACTATTAGTGAGCTGCTGCTGTGTTACCCTGTTGCAAACACGTCACCATCCCCGAATATTGTATAGAAACACATTTAGAAATTGGAAGAGTTTTCCCGTGCATTGTAGTGCTTTTCACAAAGTGGGCAAGAAAGAGCTGGACTGTCTCAAATTCAGAGCTGATCCAAACCGGGGCCCCCAAATGCGTTTCTCCCAAGGGCAACTGCTAATACTATCGCATGTGCTGTTGTGTACGAGTGTGCACTCCTGACCTGGTTTGGGTATGTATGAAGTGTGCCCGGTGTGGCACCACCGCACCCCTCGCAGAGACACAACCTACGCAGTTCACCCTGCAACTGACCCTGTTGCTTAATACCGCCCCTTGATGCCCTTGCCTGCCAGTCACAGCCCTGCCAACATAATGCCCCGCAGCATGTTGGAGAGGAGAGACCCACGTACCAGTTTATGCTTCCATCATACCTTTAATGAGGCTCCTGTTCATGTAAAGTGTGTGTCCCTGTCCTGGCAAGGCATACTCAGTAACCCGTCCCAAACAGTAAATGTGGTAACTATGGGCATATGCATCATCCGCTGTATTTCCTTTCTGGAGTGTTGTGGACCTCAGTATTGCTGAACATCCTACCAGTGAACTGATACCTAATTGCATCTGTATCCTACATGAGGTCTAGCGACATTGCCGTCAGCTAAATCGACTCGCGTGGGAGCACTCCCACGTGTGAAGAACACAAAGAAGCGAATTGAAATGCAAAATGGCCTGTGATCACTCAGTTGGGTAAAGTGGGAAGCCTGGACTGGCCTCCAGTTTAAGACTGTGCCGTCCCCACCCCAGACGGCCAAAACCCCATCACGTCCTCCAAGGGACCAGCGTGCTCACCCACCGATACCATGGCCACGGGGCATCTTCTGTCCCCCCATGTAGTTTAGCCGATATACTTCTCACAGTGCAATACACAGATTGCACAATGCACCCTGCCCTCTACTGAAAATAATTGGAAATAGATGAGACATGTGACCACTGCACAAGATGGCGCTGTTCGTATAATGAGGGGGGGGCTCGAAAAAACGGAGTCATCGCACTTCCCCACGGGTACTGTCAATGGCACTTGGCGAGTGCCCTGGTACTTTTGTTAAAGAAAATGAATGCCTTGCCTTACTGGATTATATATTATATATATTATTTTTTAACTTAACATGCCCCAGTCCTGCTGGTCCTATTACCAGGAAACGTGCCTTGCTTTGCAGGCCGAGACACCTCGTGTGTGCTTGCACACTGTGACCACACATGAGTGCTGCACCCGGTGTCCCCTCTTGTGTCGTTTGCAACCATAAACCCTCGTGTAAACCTGCCCCTGGTGGCACCCCCTGAGTACCTGCACCCGGGTCCCCCTGTGCTTGAGGGAGCTATTCTGTGCCTAGGTGATGTGCCTTCAGACTGGTAATTAGCTGTTTCTGTCATTGCATGCGGATGATGATCCAGCAAGAACCTCATACCCGATACGCCAGGGTTGCTGGCTTTGTCAATGGTTGTTAGTTGTAAAGAAAAATAAGCAGCAACTGCGCTTGTAAATAATATTGCAAACTTACACTTGAGCGCGCTGACAGACAATATTGCTATGATGCAGCAAGTACATCATACCTGCCATGAACATTGTTTATACCCGTTTACATTGAAAGCTGCAATGCGGCATTTGCCTTTGGCTACTGGGGGGAAGCACCGACTTCCCGATAAAAATTGTAAGGCTGCTATTGCTGCTGAACATTCGAATAATCGCTTGTAACTGCTCGCGTAAATAATAACTGCTGGAAACTGTCAGTCATTCAACTGTGGATGGCACTGGCAGGGGAGGGGTCAAACATAGAAGATAGCTGCCGAAGTAAAGGATTGCAAGACGTGACATTTCCATAATTTCTGTGTAACAAGTGTTAATACACCGATTTGAGAGACACTATACGTGAGCATAATGAAGTAAAGGAGATGAAAGAATGTAGTGATCAGACGATGCCCCGTTAGAGAACCAAAACCCTTCAAGCGATCGTACCACAGCTGAAAAGCACCAAAAACAGGAGGGCCCTTTGTGCTGTACGTTTGCAGTTTTTTTTTGTTGTTTTTTTTGCTCCTAAAATCTGCCCTGTGTAAAATAAGAAAACTAAGGGGGGAAACCCCCGAAAATTGGCACTGCTTGTCTAAACATGGTTAAAATGCAACACCGGGAAAGCACACATAACCTTGGGAGGATGCCTACCGCACCTGGATTCCCATCCAAATACTAACCAGGCCCGACCCTGCTTCGCTTCCGAGATCGGCCGAGATCGGATGCTTTATGGGTGAAATGTCCGTAATCGAGAGACTGATTGACACTTACTCCCGGGCAAAGTGAGCACCGTATTACATGGATATTCAGACACGGGGAGATTAAGTGATTTGCCCCAGAATCACAGAATGCGGGCGCGACCTCGAGGGAGGTCTTGGAGCGTGCCTGACAGCAGTGGGACTCGGACCAATGCATACGGAGACTGAAAATGTAAACGTCTGTCGAACATTCCTCCTCACCTATGCACGAGAGGAGAGCGGCGCAACCTCGCTGCCCGCCCCACATCTCCGCACATTCAATCCCCAGTCCTAGTTGACCGGTGCTAGCATGTGCTGCGGCATCATTGAGAAAGTCCCCTAATTGTGACTTCTATACATAATTATCTGTTTGCTCCAGGCCCTCTGTTACGCCACTGGAAATATGTGGCTGAGAGGGACAAATAATGCGGCTGGGTTGAGTAAATATGCACCAAGAAAAGGCAAATGATGTGGCATAATACGGCACATCTTGTAATAGTATTACTTCATTATTTTCACATTTTTATTAAACTTGGTAACACTGTCTGGGCATTGGTTGCAATTCATTAGTACCAGTTTAATACCTCAATGCCGCAATAAGCTATAGAAAGGTGACCAGTGCAGCTTTGCAGTGCTTTCCACTGCTCGGCAACACGTGTCACTGAATTTTTTGTAACTTTTGAACTGCTTGGACTAGAAAAGGATTCCTTCTTTTGGAAATATGCAGATTATGTTCCTGATGATGGATTATGAGGCAAATGAGGCGAATCTATAATTATGCGAACATCTATTGGCTTTGTTAATTTTATGTTAATATGCTGAATATTCGTTTAAGCAGGAGGCTCCTAATACCTATGCCGCTTTCTCTGTTTCTTATTGAGGTTGGTGGGTGGCATTTGGAATCTGTTTTGCAGAAAATAAATCACGCTTATCAGCTGACCGGCTGTTTTACACAACTCGAGGTCACTCCTGTGGGCAGAGCCTGCACTTGCACTGGGAAAGATGCTGCGGACCAGACGAGTCAGACAAGGGGCTGGGGGGAGGGCCCATCACTCGATATCCCCCCCACCTCGGCAACAGCAGGCTTGCGCAGGACTGTCTAAACCTCGAGGACGGCTCCACTGGGAGGTAGAGGCACTTAGTAAGGCCGGTTTACTCTGTCCCCGCCTGGTGGGAGCAGCCGTGCACGCAACCGGTGAGCTACCCACCATCCCCCGCCCCACACGCAACAGTCCCGTTGTGTTCCTTCCTTTCGGAAGTGCAACCCCCACGAGAGGTAGGCGAAGGAAGGCGCGGGGTCAGGGCCCTGAAGGAGGCCTGCTGGTGGTGGCCGCAGCTCGGTATCCAATCCCCCACCACGCGGGCTAAAGCCCCCGCGACCAGCAGCATCGGCCCTGGGGTCCATGTCAGGCCAGCGCCTGGAACTTTCTCTGGGCCTGAATTGAATTAAAAAACCCACTCCCCGGTCACAGGGCACTACCAGGGAAGGGGAGCCGCTACCCTTTTCCCAGGAGCTGTTCCCCCCTCCCTCCCCATGGCAAACCGCACCACGGCAGGGGCCGGGCACAGCCACTTGCATCGGGGGTGGGAGCAACAGCACTCACCGCAATTATGCGCGGATCCCGGGGACACGTCCGAGTCGGCGTCAGGGCGAGGGGACAAAGAGGCCGCCAGGGGGGTGGGGGAGGACTATATACCTCTCCCTAAATCCCCCCCCCCCCCACGGCCGGAAGTGACGCGTGGGACCCGATCAGGGGTCTCAGACAAAAGACTAGGCTGCCCAGTGTGCCATCTTGTGGCACTAAAGGGGCCGCCCTCTTATGAGGGTCCCCTGCGGGGACAGTCGGTCAGCCTGCATTCTTCACAGGCAGACTGTCCCCAGTGTCTACTTCATGAGTGCACCAGGTGGTCTGACTTGGAGTCAGTGAAAACATCTGCCTGAATGACTGGAGAACTTGTCTGCAGTCAGACTGTTGCTGGGCAGTGAGACTGCCTGCCAAGGCTACACCATCCACTGACCCATCATCAGGGTTGTGAGAGAGCAGGTCTGGGAGAGGGTCACTCTCCTCCTCCTGTCCCTCATCAGTTGCCATGAGCAAGCCCATGTCAGTCCTGTCCACATATGGTTTCAGTCGATTTACATGAAGAACCCTGTGGGGACTTCTGGGAGTGCCAAGGTCCACCAAGTATGTGACCTCTCCCCTCTTTTCCAATATGGTATGGGGTCCACTCCACTTATTCTGGAGAGCTGCTGGGGCCACTGGCTCCAACACCCATACCTTCTGTCCTGGTTGGTACACCACCAGCACAGCCTTTTGGTCATGCCAGGCTTTCTGTAATTCCTGACTGGCCTCCAGGTTTTTGGTTGCCTTCTTCATGTACTCAGCCATCCTGGAGCGGAGACCAAGTACATAGTCCACAATATCCTGTTTAGGGGGTTTGAGAGGTAACTCCTATCCCTCCTTCACTAGACATAGTGGCCCTCTAACAGGGTGGCCAAACAAAAGTTCAAAAGGGCTGTAACCAACCCCCTTCTGTGGCACCTCCCTGTATGCAAAGAGAAGGCAGGGCAGAAGAACATCCCATTTTCGCCTGAGCTTTTCTGGGAGCCCTTTGATCATACCCTTTAGGGTCTTGGTGAACCTTTCAACAAGCCCATTGCACTGAGGATGATAAGGGGTGGTGAACTTATAGTTGACACCACACTCCTTCCACATTGCTTTGAGGTAACTGCTCATAAAATTGGTACCTTTATCAGATAATACCTCCTTAGGGAAACCCACTCTGGAAAATATTCTCAGGAGGGTTCTTGCCACCACAGGGGCTGTGATGGTTCTAAGGGGAATTGCCTCTGGGTATCTGGTGGCATGATCCACTACCACCAGAATAAACCTGTGCCCAGATGCTGTTTGTGGGTCAAGGGGACCAACAATGTTGATCCCTACCCTTTCAAAGGGAACCCCCACCACAGGCAGTGGTATCAGGGGGCCCTTTGTGGACTCTTGCAGTCCTCACTCATCTGAGGCCAATGAAAGTGAGGGACAAGCCTGTCCCAAGTCTTATTTTGGCCTAGGTATCCTGCCAAGGGAATATCATGGGCTAGTGTGAGTAGGAAGCCCCTAAACTTCTGAGGTATTACCAACCTCCTGGCTGCACCAGGCTTGGGGTCTCGACCCTCAGAGTAAAGGAGTCCATCATCCCAATATATCTTATGGGTCCCACCAGCATTCCCAGCAGCCTCAGCAGCAGCCTGCTGTCTGAGGGGTTCAAGAGTGGGGCAGCTTTGCTGCTCCAGGCTCAAGTCTGCCCTAGAAGGTCCCCCTGTCCCCAAAAACTAAACCTGATCAGGTTCAAGTTCATCTGTGACAGTTCCTTCTTCAGGGGTCAGATCCTCTTCTGCTAAAAGAGCATCTTCTGACTGATCCTGGGTGGAAGGCACTGCCTTATCCCTGCTACTCCTCCTCTTGGTAGGTCCTTGGTCCATTGTTCCAGGATCCAAGGTCTGTTCAGTTTTTGTCAGCTTAGCTTTTGACCTTGTCAGGGCAAATACTTCTGCAGGTATACCCAGCATTGCTGCATGGGTAGTCAACTCCACCTCAGCCCATGCTGAGGTCTCCAAATCGTTGCCTAGCAAACATTCTACTGGTTGGTCTGCACTCACCACAACTTCTTTAGGCAAGTTACCCCTCCCCAAGAGAAGTTAACAACTGCCAGAGCATGGTTGGTACTGACATTGCTTGCATCGGTCACTTGGTAGTTTTCTCCAAGTATGATTTGACTGGGGTCCACAAGGTCTTTAGTCACCATGGTGACACTAGCCCCTGTGTCCCGGTATGCCAGGGACTCTCTTCCATTTATCCTAGGCTGTTGTCTGTATTTGCCCAGACCACTGGTATTTACAAACAGGGACAGGTCCCCATCACAAACTAGTACAGCCTGAGTAGGTACTCTGACTAGGCCAGAGTCCTCTCCAGTTCTCAGGGTCAACCCTACTAAACCCTTGTTCTGGGTGACCACCACCTACAACTGGACTAGGGAGGGGGACAGGTGCCTTAGGGGCAAGGGTGGTGGTAGCTGTGGAGTCTTTGGACTTGGTACAGTCAGAAGTCCAATGGGTTTTCTGTTTACACAATTTACACCATGGCTTCCTTGGACCTTTATTCTTGGTGGATTGGGAATTATCAGATGCTACTTTTTAGGGGCCTGTTGAAGACTTCTGGTCTTTTCCCTTTTCCCCACCCTTCTCAGAGTTTTTGGCATCTTCCTTTTTAGTTGCACCCCCCAAGGGCTGGACCTTTTGCTTCATTCCGGTTTGGACCCATTGGTCTGCCTTCTTTCCCAATTCTTGGTGAGAGGTCAGATCTGAGTCCACCAGGTGCTGATGCAATAGCTGATTCTGACAGTTATTAAGGATCTGCTCCCTCATGATGAGATTGTACCATCCTTGATAATCATTTACTTTACTGCCATTTAACCAACCCTCCAGAGCCTTGGTAGCACAATCTACAAAGTCTACCCAATCTTGATTTGGTGCTTTCTGGGTATCTCTGAACTTCAACCTGTACTGATCAGTGGTTAGACCAAACCCATCTATTAAAGCACTTCTCAAGATGTAATAATCATCAGCATCCTCTTCCCTAACAGAGAGGAGCTTGTCCCTTCCTTTATCAGCAAAGGAGAGCCATAAGATTGCTGCCCACCGCTCTACTGGGACCCTCTGAACTTTACATGTCCTCTCAAGTGCAGTGATCCACTTGTGGATGTCATCCCCTGTCTGATAAGGGGGCACAATCTTATGCAGGTTTCTATTGTCAGGAACTTTCTCTCTAACTCTAGGGATTTTAGCACTGCAACCAGGGATCTCTAGACCCCATCTTTTTTAAGCTTTCTGAAGCTCCATGGATTCTCTGTCTAATGCTAGCTGTTCTCTTCTGAGCTGAAGCTTGGCCTGCTCATATTGGATCAGTCTGCATTTCCTCTCTGCAGAGGATGCTCTTCTCTGAGAAGAGGCAGAGGTCCTGCTGGATCTCCCAGAATGGTCAGACCCCCCTGAAGGTGGTCTGTGTCTCCTGTATGGATCCACCACTCTCCCATTAGGGATGGAGGGAGTAGCCCTGGGGCCTCCACCTCCATATTGTGAGTGGTCTACTTCTTCCAGGTCAAGGTCATTGTCACCTTCCTGGCCCTCATCAGATTCCACCATTTGGGTGTCCTCTTCTGTGGGATGCCCACCCAACCTGTCTGCCCCATCAGACACTAAAGTCTGCTTGAAGTCAGCAATTAGCAGTATCTCCCTGAGACGTTGAGTGTTGGCACCTTTGGTTGTCCTCAAATGTCTAGTAGTGCACATCTCTCTTAGCGCAGCAATAGTGAGATTGTCATACCTACTGACAGGGATCCTTGCGGGTCCTTCCACGGCACTACTGGTGCCTGGTACTGAAGACATCACTAGTGTAGTGGGGTGTTGCACCTACCTACACTAAGTGTGGCCTACTGAACCCTCTCTTGAGTTGTAGTAAGGGTGTGCTAAGCCCTCCACCCACAACTCTAAGTTCAGTAGAACCTATTGTATTTAAGCTATGAATTTTATATGTACCTTGGGTACTTGTAGTGGTTTTCACTTTAGAAATTCAATTTGTTATCTGGTAAAACAATGGCAAGCTTGAATCCAACCGCTGCACACCAATGTGAGAAGTTGGCCTGATTTATGCTGGTCACTAGTTCTTAGTGTCCACCTTATATCAGTCCAAGTATCTGTTATTGATGGAAGGTTTAAAGACAACCTTTAAAGAAAGCTATCCTAATGGTAGCTGTGGAGATCAGCCTTCAGGCTAAGTCTTGAAAGAGTGTTAAGCTTATTGTTTTACCATAGACAACCTCTTGAATGACCAAATGAAAGTGTATTCCACACAAGTCTATATGCAAAACATATGTATTTATTCTTAGAATAATCCCTCTAGAATCCTTGTGAGTCTAGAGGCCTAAGTTACACAGATCAATCACTTTAATTGACAATAAATAGCACAATTAAACACTGGGCCCCAGAGGGGGACCAAACCATATACTAAGAAAATGGTATAACAAACACGACAGTTCTGGAGACAGTGCCTATAGCACAGAGGATCGCTGGGCCCCTTTAGAACCACCCAAGGTAGTGAGAAAGGGGACCTAGGGGATGCACATGCTGTGCGTAAACTAAAACATAAACCCTCCGTTAAAGCCTATGGGAAATGTCGTGTTTAGAAAATAAAGGTTTAGAGGCACTTCAAGTAACAGTACAAAGTCAAGACAATAAACTTAAGGTCTTGGAGGACCAACACCCACAAATGTACCGAAGTACCAGTGTTACTATGCTGGGTGCATAGGTCGTTTTTGGTGTCGGGTCGCTTTCTTGTCTTCAATGGGAAAAGTGGAAAACTGCTGCAAACAAGAAGGTGCGTCGGTCCGTGAAGAAAGAGGAGCTGGTGGCTGAAGAGAAGGACCTGAAAGCAGAGGGGACAGAGTCTGTGTCACTAGCCAGTGACCAGGGGCCTCAGGATTGAGAGCCCACCAATGTCGGGTGCTTCAAGATCGAAGTCGAGGAGCTGGATTCTGTAGCCCCGCGGTCCAGGAGGCATTAAGGAAGGCCAGCTGCTGGAGGAAAGCTGTCCCACGAAGGCTGAAGGTTGCTGTGGTGTTGAAGTCAGGTTAGGAGCAAACAAGCACTGGCAGCCACAACCCACGCAAGATGTAGGAAACAGCTCAGGTGCAGACCAGCGAGGTCTGAGAGGGTTCTCCAGCTAGGAGATGGAAGAGCATGCCTGGAGCACCCAGGAGAGCCCTTGGAATTGAAGATGAGCCCTTCAGAGGACCCACGAGTCAAGAGACAAGGGATCGCAAAAGGCGGTGGAGCTGCGTGCTTCAAGCAAGGCCCACAGGATGCTCGGTTGAGCTGGGGCCTCAAGCTTTGGCACAGATAATGTTCGTCAGTGGGGCTAACAGTAGCCCAATGCACAGCCTTGTGGAATACAAGGGCTGGGCGCAGTGCAAAATGGCGCTGGTTTGTCGAGGTGTCGGGTATTGCGACACCCACGGGGTCCACGTGACTCAGCTTGACTGAGCACACTCACTGGCCTCTGGGATGCCTGTAAACCCACCTCAGTTGTGGCAGAAGTGTTCATTGTCCGTAGGAGCAACGGAGTGCCAACTGGGTCAGTTACAGAGCTTAGGTGCCTGACAAGCAGGGGGGTAACTCCTTCACCCCAAGGGAGATTTCTTCCGTGAGCTGGGCAGCAGCAAGTCGAAGGTCAAGGATTCTGTAGTATTTGCAGGTCCAAGTGTAATCTAAAGTCTCAGGGACCAGGGGCCTACCTTTATTGTAAAGAAAGGGGAAGGGTCACTCCTGAGTCCACCAATGAGCGGTGAGGCGGGAAAGGGTGGCTACACCAACTTCCCTTTGTCCACCTTCGCGCCAGTTCAGGGGCAGGATGCCCCTGAACCGGTTTGAAGCGGTGTATGCAGAAGTAGGCACCAAATGTGCCTACGTGCAGCTCTGAAAGGAATCCTAAAGTGCACCCACCCAGTTCTAATCCACAAAGTCTGTCTGGGGAGGTGAAGACACCTCCCTGCAACAGGATCCCTATTGTCCAGCGGCCTGGGCTGGAGTTCTGCCCA
Organism: Triturus cristatus; assembly: GCF_964204655.1. Classification (NCBI taxonomy): domain Eukaryota; kingdom Metazoa; phylum Chordata; class Amphibia; order Caudata; family Salamandridae; genus Triturus; species Triturus cristatus. The sequence continues at coordinate 1,195,020,107 of NC_140593.1, forward strand.
GCAACAGGCAGCCAGAATCGTGTGGGTGGCTGGTAGCCTCCATTTTGTACTACGTGTGCTCTTTTAAATTGGTTTCATAAATCAACCGCTTTTGCCATGTCGACCCTCTAGAAGGGTGGAATGCTACCCCCGCTGCCAGGACTGGCGGGGGGGTAGTATTCCAAGTTGTTTGACACCTAACACGACATGGTTTGGTGCAGCCATTCCCAAGTTATTATTTTACCGCGATTGATTATAATGTACTTAAGAATATATGGTCTGGCTGCACTACAAACAACCTCGAACCTAGGGTAACGAAAGTTGCAGAGGGGCCCAACTCACGTAGGGGGTCCCCCTCACACATATCCCAGCACCCTGCCTTGTAGGATTAGCAAGGCCTGCCATAGGGGTGACTTATGAGTATATATGTGTTGTATTAGGGGGGATGCAGGCTACCTATATCCCTGTAAGGGGTGCAAGCACCACCTTACCCAGACTACAGTAGTGGTCTGGTGGTGTCAGTTTGTATGGCTGTCCCAGGGGTGGCACAATAAGCGCTGCAGCCCCTGGTAGGCCTCTGAGGGGCCCTTGCCCTGGGCACCTAGGGTACCATCTACAAGGGGCTGTTAGGGTATCCTCAGTATCCAATTGGTTTGTACCTATGGTACTCACATCAGTTTAGAGAGGAAGCAGATAGGCTGGGGTCCTGGATAGCAGGGCCACAGCCTGGCTAGAGTCATAAAACAGTCAAAACATCAGCAAAAAGTTGGGGGCAACTATGCAGTAGATACCAATCTCCTACACAGGGTGTTGTTTATTCTGTACCCCTGGCATCCTCTGCCCCACCTCTCTGGCGGGGTGTTGGTTATTCTGTACCCCCGGCGTCCCCTGCCCCAGCTCCCTGGCGGGGTGTTGTTTATTCTGTACCCCCAGTGTCCTCTGCCCCAGCTCTCTGGCGGGGTGTTGTTTATTCTGTACCCCCGGCGTCCTCTGCCCCAATGCTATCTGGCGGGGTGTTGGTTATTCTGTACCCCCGGCGTCCCCTGCCCCAGCTCCCTGGCGGGGTGTTGTTTATTCTGTACCCCCAGTGTCCTCTGCCCCAGCTCTCTGGCGGGGTGTTGTTTATTCTGTACCCCCGGCGTCCTCTGCCCCAATGCTATCTGGTGGGGTGTTGTTTATTCTGTACTCCCGGCGTCCTCTACCCCAGCTCTCTGGCGGGGTGTTGTTTATTCTGTACCCCTGGCGTCCTCTGCCCCAGCTCTCTGGCGGGGTGTTGTTAATTCTGTACCCCTGGCTTCCTCTGCCCCAGCGCTATCTGGTGGGGTGTTGTTTATTCTGTACCCCTGGCGTCCTCTGCCCCAGCTCTCTGGCGGGGTGTTGTTTATTCCGTACCCCCGGCATCCTCTGCCCCAGCTCTCTGGCGGGGTGTTGTTTATTCCGTAAACCCCAGGGTCCTCTGCCCCAGCTCGCTGGCGGGTGTTGTTTATTCCGTACCCCCGGCATCCTCTGCCCCAGCTCTCTGGCGGGGTGTTGTTTAATCCGTTCCCCCGGCGTCCTCTGCCCCAGCTCTCTGACGGGGTGTTGTTTATTCCGTACCCCAGGCGTCCTCTGCCCCAGCTCTCTGGCGGGTGTTGTTTATTCCGTACCCCCGGCGTCCTCTGCCCCAGCTCTCTGGCGGGGTGTTGTTTATTCTGTACCCCCGGCGTCCCCTGCCCCAGCTCTCTGGCGGGGTGTTGTTTATTCTGTCACTCCAGCATCCTCAACACTCTCCCAGGGGATCTGGGACTCACACAGGGCCAGACTGGCCGTAGCGGGCACCGGGCAATCCCCGGGTGGTCCGCACGGGAGGGGGACGGTTTTGGGCCCTTAGGGGCCGTTTTTTTACAGGGCCGTTTTTGCAGTATAGCTGCAAAATCGGCCCTGTAACAAAATCGGCCGAAAACAGGCCCCGGCAAAGAGCTCGACGGCACCCCCAAACCACCGGGGTGGGGGGGGGGGCGGCCGAGCACTTTGCCAGGGCCGATTCTGGTTCCCAGTCCGGCCCTGGACCCACAGGCCGTTCTGGGGGTGCTTCCGGTGCCGGTACTCTGGAGGCCCCCTCGTGCCACGAGTGCAGAAGCCTCATGGGTGAGTGACGAGGACTTGTCCTCCTTGGCTGTTAATTGGGGCGACAGGCGCTGCCCCCTTTCTGCCGAGAAGCCCGGAGCTTACATGCTTCTGCACTCAGCGTGAGTGCCAATGCTTGTTGTGCTGCAGCTCAAGCAGGAACTGAAACAGGTTTCCAACTCCGTCTGCTTCCCAGGGAGGGGCCAGGTGGACCCCATTTCTATCTCAGTAACTGGTAAAAACTGGTAAAAAGCCCGTCCACCAAACCCCCGACAGATCGGGTGAGGGGGTGAGGGGGTGCACACAGTGCCACTACCCCGAGGAAGAATTAATATCACCCTAGTTAATCCACCTGTCAGCGGCACAGGTAACACTCGCCCACCTCCCAGTTCCCCCCCCCCCCCCCTTCGTTATCGAGGACGGCAGGTGCAAACTGCTTTACCTCCTGTTTCCCAGGCGTAGTCCCTCAGGAAGTCTGTGGGGGTGGGGTGGTGGGGGGGGGGGGGGGAATAGGTGTGTAGGGTCGTTTCTAAGTCTAATGGGAAGCAGCATTCCTTGAAGTTGGGGAGGAGTCTGGAGTCTGGCGCGAGGCCAGTCTGGAGACTGCTGGACAAGTGTGTGCCATCCCTCGAGGGGCAGAGGTGGGAGTATGCTCCGACGGAGAAAGATCTGTTCCCACTCCCAGCCCTCCTGTCACCACTCGATGCTCTGTTGTTAAACTGTGGTCGTTGTTAGAGGACGCTGTTCTGATGCGAGGTCTTGTTATGTTATGTTATGTTATGTTATGTTATGTTATGTTATGTTATGTTATGTTATGTTACCTGACAAGGTAGCTGCTGCTGCGAGAGCGCTTGCGCGTTTTTGCAGTAAAACTGCTGTTTTAAAAACGTTATATATTCTTTTTGTTTGTTTTGGTCATTTTGACCCTTTTTTAAATTGCCCCTTACCTGCACCATAAATTGTGCCCCTTCACCGCCGTTTTGGCGGGTCTGGTCCTGGGGTGGGTGCCTGGTTCGTTTTTGGCGGACATCTTGGAGTGGGGTGAGTGGAGTGAGGCTTTTCCACCTGACAGCGCTTGAATGCACATGTGACGCCTGGGAACACCTATTTAAGGCTCCTCCCCTAGCGCAGCGGGATCGCGCAGCGGGCGCGTCCTCGCGTGGCCGGAGTCGTGCCAGAGTCCTGCCCGTCCGCGCTCGGTTGCGCTGGCTTCGCGGCGATTTTTACATCAGGTGCATCTCTAACCATGCTTATGTATACCAGGGATAGTCTCCTGGCATTGAATACCTGTCTGCCTCCCTGCGCCGAAGTCCGCGTTGACCCTTTGTGTGGCCCCCATCGCTGTGCTTGTGGCGGCTGGCTACTCGAAGCCCCTTCCTGTTTGGGGTCTTGTATAGTGCAGCCTGCCATAAGCAGTAAGGTCTCTTCGCGACATCTCACCATCTGGAATTTGAACGTCAGATCGGCGGTCAAGCATTATCAGGATATTGCTGATCTTGTGGACAATGACCCCCCTGACATCTTTTGTCTGACAGAGACATGGCTGCAAGACACCGATTCTACGGTATTGAATCTGGCGTTCCCCGTTGAGTATTCCATCTACACGCTCAACCGCTCTTCGAGAGGGGGTGGCGTCGCTCTTGCTGTTAAATCGTGCTATTCTTGCGCCTGGAGTGTGCAGAACATCACGGGCTGCGAAAGCGCCCTGTTCAAGGTTGCGGTTACTCCGCATTTTACCTTGTCAGGATTGCTGATTTACCGTCCACCTGGTAGCTCAGTGGCATTTCGAGAGGCTCTCCCTGAGGCGGTTAGTTCACTAGCAGTAGGGTCTGCCAATTTTTCTATCATTGGTGATTTGAATCTCCATTTTGACACTTTGTGTCTTTCTTCTGTGGGAGGGATGGTGGCGGACCTTGAGGCCCTTCAATTGTTCCAGCTGGTCTCGGACCCCACTCATAGTGGTGGCCACACTCTGGACCCCTTTTTTTCTAACTTAGAAGGGGTTACAGTGGCCCCCCCCCTCCCCCTGACCTGGTCAGACCACTCACTCGTGACCATTCACTGTAGCCTTGATGAAGCCCCACTTAAGGTGCCACTGCGAGCCATGCCCAGACGGCGCTGGAGCAAATTAAAGGCGGAAGATCTCCACCGCCTTCTCACTGACGACCCACTGGGCGCAGTGGAGAACGTGGAGTCTGGTTATGACCATTTCTGCGGATGGGTAACCAGGGCCCTCGACTCCCTTATCCCGATGGTTTTCAGTAAGTGTGGCTCCCGCGCCCCCAGTCCCTGGTATGATGGCAATCTGAGGGCTCTGAAAAGTGTCTGCAGACGTGCAGAGAGAGACTGGAGGAAGAGGTATGACAGCAGCAAAAAAACCCTGTATATGGCTGCGGTCAAGTCTTATCACCGCGCGGTTTGTAGAACCCGGGCTGAATACTACGCTCTGGAGTTTCGCAATAGTGGGAATCCTGTTAAAACCATCTTTAAGGCCCTTAAAGACCTAGTGGCAAGGAAGCCGGCCGGTAACTCCATCAGCTCCAATACTCATTGTGAAGCGCTGGCGGCTTTCTTCCTGGAGAAGGTCCAGACCATATATAGGGCCTTCCCCTCCTCCACTGCACAAACCAGTATGGGGCCTCCCACCCGGTTGGATCAGGTGGTGCTAGACTCTCTCCCCTCTCTCTCTCTGGAGTCTTACACGGCCTTGGCTCTCCGAGTTAAGTCGGGGTCGCCGGACGACCCGCTCAAGCCACCTATGTTCAGAGACCAGGTTTTTGCTCGCCCGGTTTGCGACTTAATCAACACGTCGCTATCATCAGGCCAAGTGCCTTTGAAATGGAAGCATGCGGTAGTAATGCCCATTTTGAAAAAACCATCTCTCGACCCTACAAAATCGGAGAACTACCGCCCGATTTCACTTCTCCCGTGGCCAGCCAAACTCGCGGAGGCGCATGTCAACACCGCCCTCTCTGGTCATCTGTTGCGTGCCAACATTCTGGACGACACCCAGAATGGTTTTCGGGCTGGCCACAGTACGGAGACAGCACTGTTATCTATGGTCGAGCACCTTCGGGTAGTTCTGGATGCAGGTCAAACGGCGGCGCTTGTTTTGTTAGACCTAAGCGCCGCCTTTGACACGGTCTCCCATGACATTCTCCTGCAACGTCTTGAGGAGATAGGGGTTATCGGCACTGCACACCAGTGGTTCCGTTCGTTTCTCAGGGATCGTTCCTTCTGTGTGGCGTCCCCGCCCTACCAGTCCAAATGCCATCCTCTGTCTCTTGGGGTCCCACAGGGTTCCTCACTGAGCCCCACGTTGTTTAACATCTACGTGAGGCCGCTGGCTGAGGCTGTGAAGCTCTGTGGTATGACCATGGTGTCGTACGCAGATGACACCCAGCTAGCGGTCACGATCAGCGGGGACTCTGGGGTGGATGCCCCAAGATTCAGAGAAGGACTCAGGGCGGTGGCTGGTTGGATGACGTCCAACTGTCTCCAACTAAACGCCAAAAAAACGGAGGTGATGATCTTTGGGAAGCGGACGGACCTATGGGGAGATACTTGGTGGCCCTCTGAGCTGGGGCCGACCCCCACTCCGGTTGCGGAGATCAAAAATCTTGGTGTTTGGCTGGACCCTTCCCTCAACTTTGTTGGCCACACCAAAAGGACGGCGGCTTGCTGCTTCGGCATCCTGCGCAATCTGCGCCCTGCCCTTAAATACTTCGATGCCGCAACTCGTCAATTGGTGGTGCAAGCAACGGTTTTGGCACGGTTGGACTATGCCAGCTCCCTTTTTATAGGATTAAACCAGGCTGAGTTAACCCGACTTCAAAGAGTGCAGAACGCTGCGGCCAGAGCGATCATAGGTCTTCCTAGGTTTTGCTCGGCCGGTCAATCTTTGCGAGCCTTGCATTGGTTACCCGTTAGGCAGCGGATCCACTTTAAAGTTTTGTGCCTCTCCTTCAAAATTCTGAAGGGCCTATCACCTCCCTTACTGCACCAACTCTTGTGCCCTTACATCCCGGGCCGCACTCTGCGCTCGCTAGACCAAGAATTAGCGGTAGCCCCTCGGTTCAAACTCAGTCGGGTGGGGGGTCGCTCTTTTAAGGTGCGGGCAGCCGCACTCTGGAACGCTCTCCCTTTGAAACTCCGGACCTTTGGTGACCTGCTCTCCTTCCGCAAGGCCGCTAAAACTCATTTATTTTCTGAGCTTTGTTAAATCCTTCACTCCCCAATTTCTTAATAATTATTTCTGTTCCCCAGTTGTGTTGTGTTCGCCACCTTGTCGGTGCGCCGGGACGCTCCTTCGCTGGAGCAGCCGTGCGCAATACAAATAGCACTAACATAACATAACATAACATAACCTCAGATTGGGCTTCAGAGAGCCCTGCCAAGGAATGGCCATTTCCATCACAGGCATCTCTCGAGCAAGATATTCCCAGAGAAAAGTTGGGAACCCAAAGAGGTATGAGGTCGTCAAACCGGAAGCACGAGAGGAAGTGGGGTTTAACTGCTGAGGAAGTGACAGAGAATGAGGTTCAGAGGAGGTAAAGAGGAGGCAGCTGAGGAGGGTTAAAAGTTAAAAAAGGAACAAAATGGGGAGTAGAGAGGTACCACTCAACATGAGTAGTGGAGGTGGATACATCCTCCCGAACGTAAGTTTATAAACATAGGGGTCCACCCACAGGTATGTATGTACGTCCAAAACTCCCAGATTGAGTATGTATCCCCACAGTGGTGGAAAATACACACGCGTTGTTTAATTACCCCTTACACACCAAAAGGGCCCTTGGTGTCATGCTTCATCATAGGGGTCTTCCCGCACCTCTACGGGACGGGGCGTGCTACGACCTGCGTATACGCGGGAGCACTGTTGTTGTGAGACAACTATGTGTTGTGTAGGGATGTGAGAGGAAGGGTCAGGAGTGGATGGGAAAGTGATTAAAAAATACCTGGCTCGTTGGTCAAGAAAACTTTAATATACCTTGGAGCTGGAATCATTAAAATGTTGGGAAGGAGGTGTATATGCCTCTGTGAACTGTGCCTCCTATATCTGCTTCAAAGTTAAAAGTGGCAAGAAGACGAACATCCCAATATCCCATTATCCATCAAAATGGCCGCTCCTGGCTCCAGCTATCTACACAGGAGCCAGACTCCCAGAGTGGTGCTGTTGAGTTATCCTCTCTCCCTCCCAGTCCTGGGTCAGCGGCCTGGACCACTGCTGCACACGGCTCCTTCGTTATCCACATCGCATCCATTTACCACTCTCCCGATGAGCCCTCCACCCTCGATGGTACCTTCACTGACTGCATCGCTCGGCTCCTGCCCCGCCAGGATGAGGATCGACTACAGCTTTTCTTGACCAACCTGGAAACGGAGGTTTACAGATCTTATCCCTTCTCTGCTCTCACCCAACTTCAAGAGCTTTACGATGACCTCACCACTGGCACTCATGGGTGGTCTTTAAGGACCATTCTGGTCATGTAGGGAGAACACAGTGCCTGCCCCTTCTGCGCAGCCGCCCTCCACCTTCTCTGACTTCTGCCTCCTTTTCTTGCCTGTGGGCTGTGACGCATACAGTGCGTGCCATGACTCATGGTGCCTGCCACGGTTGGCTCTTGGAAGTAATTCTTTTTTTCCTCTGCCATTTAAAATGGGTGTTTTGTGTCTGGATTTGTGTGTTTTGCATGGTGGGTGACATATTATAATACACTTTTATTATATCGACCACCATGCCCCTGTGGGAGCCTGAGGTTGTCTATTGCCGTGAATGCATTCATAAAGAATAGATGTTTAGAGATCAAAATTGATGGGACTGTCTCTATCTGACCAACCGGTTGGAGGTATGAACAATACAGCGGACAAGTGGCTCTTTATAATGAATCATTAAAACGTTGTGAGGGGTAACTGTATGGGGCTTATTCCCTTCCCGCGTGTGGACCACTCTTCCTTTCTGCACCTTGCCTCCCCTGACCTCTGGATGAGAGAACCATCCCTCAGGCAGTGACTCCACTCGATGGACCTACTCTCAGCGTCGCTCTCACAGAGTGGAACCAGCCGGCTAGATGACACCCAAGCAGGGATCCACCCTCCAGGACACCGTGTTGGTTGCACATCTGTACTAAGCGACCTTAGATGGTTTTCAGAATAATGCCACTGGTCCAACAGGATCTCTCCTCAGCCTTCAGCACAGCTGATCACCCCGCATTTGTTGTATGCATCTGAGGCCACTGGAGTAGAGGACACGGCCTTCCTGGGAACTACTACTGCTGAAACAACACTGCGCCTCCCCTACTCCTGGCAGTAGGCTCGGCATTCCGTAGGACTTCAGGACTTCACCCGGCCCATCTTCAAACTCTAACTGCTCTCCCTCGTCTCTGTCATCTGATCAATTGTCTTCATGTATAGAAACTTCTACTGAAAAACAGAGTAATAGTTGTGGCTCAAACATACAAAGCCACTGACGTTTGCCATTATGGGCTGTGACGCACACAACACGTGCCATGATGACTCATGTTGGCTGCCATGGTTGGCTCTTGGAAGTCATTCTAGTTTTTCCTCTGCCATTTAAAATGGGTCTTTGGGTTCTGGGTTTGTGCTTTTTGCATGGTGGGTGACATAATGTAATACACTTTTAGCATATCTCTCACCATGCACAGTTATGGCGGGTCACACACAGCCTTTGATCGTGCACAGCTATGTTTTGCCAATCTGCGCCCAGCCCATTGTGGGCAACCATCCACCCCTGCGCATGGTTGAAGGGCATTCACAGCAGAGCTTGTCCACAGGGCTTTGCCCAACTCTCCGCAGGCAGACCACGTGCTCGGATTTTTCAAATAAATGATTATACATTTTTTGTATAAAAATTCCAATTTCCATGAAAATTGAGATTTTCTTCACAAAACGGACCATTTTATCTGATGAATAAAATGGGAGCTACGGATTCGTGATTGTCAGAAAAATTTCTATTTACCATGGCATATTCTTTTTTTTAAAGTGTTTTATCACCATTATCCATGCCTCCGAGTGCCCTCAACCCAGCACTCCACAGGGATAGGGCACATCTTATGTTGGATCTCTGGTGCTGCAGACATTGTGGGGCAGCTCTACAAGCCCCTTGCGCCACTTTTGCGTCACTTTTCCCATGTTAAAAATGAGGCAAAAGTGGCGCCAGGGGCTTGTAAATCTGCCCCTTTGTTTTTCCATGTAAAAAAACACTTAACAAATCTCTAATTTCAAGATAGAGGGGGAAAATAAATCCGCTTTATCAGCCACTCACATTTGAGAAGCAAAATATGATTGACACCATTCAGTCATCAGAACATATCGAAGTCCTTCCTATCTGCCCAGTCCTCCTAGGTTTCTAGCCGCATTACTTCAGCCTCCAATCAACCCAAGGGAACTTTCGAAATAGTTGATGGTCTTACCATCCCTTCCTGTTTTAAAAGTCCTTCAAAATATCTTTGTGACTCTTTGTCCCAATTTGTCCGTAGCAAAGTAGTCAACATCGGCCATTCTCTTTCCAATGAGGAGTTGTTCTCTTATCCCACATCTGAAGCCTCTGACGGCCGTACGCGCTCAGTCCACCCATCACCGTCCCCAACGGTGAAAAGTTTGGCAGTCTGGATCGATGATAGGCTCACAGTGGGGGTCCAGGTCAAGAAATTGGGGAGCGGATGTGGCCTAATGGCTAGAGTGGTCGACTTCGGAGCTGGGGAACTGGGTTCGAGTCTTGGCAATGACGCCCAACATCCTGTGATTGTGGGTGTGAGAAGTTGGCCTGGTATATGCTGTCCACTGGTTAAAGTGGGCACCTTGCACCAGTCCAAACGACCCTTATTGATGATTAGGTTAAAGACAACCTTTATTGAAAGCTATCCTAGTGGTAGCTATGGAGAGCAGCCTTCAGGCTAAGTCTCGAAGGAATGTAAAGCAGCTTGGTTTACCAAATTATAACCTCCTGAATGACCAAATGAAAGGAGAACCACACAAGGAAGATGTAAAATATATGAAATTATTACTAAACACTCTCTACTAACCTCTTTATGAGATTAGAGAACAAGGTACACAATATTAAAGCACTAGAATGACAGTAAATAGCACAATACACTGTGGGCTCCAGGGGGAGACCGAACCATATGAAGTAATAGTTAGGATGATAGTGCCCTGTGTGGTAGTGACGCTCTCTAATATTGGTCTCTTAGATGCTATAGCTATTTGGGTGTATGATGCCCAGGGAGCGGGTGATCACCCAACACCCCACAATTCAGATCCGAAGATCTGTACGAATGAATGACAAATCCCAGAACACATACAATCAGTATTTACAAAAGAGTCAAATGATTTGTGGCAAGACAAACAATTCAAGACATGTATATTGTAGATTTAATCTTCTTGAAGCTCCAGCCAACATGTGTTTCGTCGATTGGGAGTAGAACCCGTGACTTCCTCAGGGCTTTATATATTCTGGAAAAGATGTTGTGCCTTCACGTCGGTTATAATTCCGTCCCGGCCTTATTATGGCTGGGAAAATGTACAAGGTCACCTCTTCTGTCTCGTAAGATGCCCAGACACTCACCGATAAGTGTTATGTTTGAAGTGGAGTTTATAGTTTGCGGGTTTGTGTTTAGTCAGCCTGCAAGTACTGTTCGTAGCTGGGACGTTGTAGCGTCCGACTGCGGTGCATCGGTATGGCTGTTCTTCCAGAACATATAAAGCCCTAAATTGTTTGCCTTGCCACAAATCATTTGACTCTTTTATTAATACTGATTGTATGTGTGCTGGGATTTGTCATGGCGACCGAACCGTATACTAAGAAAGTGGTATAACAACCACGACTTGACTAGACATAGTGTCTGGAGTATGTAGAATCGCTAGGACCCCAAGGAACCACCCAAGGCAGTGACACAGGGGACCCACGGAGGACGGGTGCAGTGTGAGAACACAGACGCAAGCGCCGTACAACTCTACTCGGTTGGAATTTTAAAAGATTAAGAACACTTAGGAGAGGACTTCAAGCAAAACCTTTGGAACATAGAAGGTTCTAAGGCCAGCACCCTTGAGAGTACTGAGGTAGCCATGTTACCTATCCCAGGAGAGCCAGGTCCATAGGGGTCAAGTGGTGTCGGAAACCCTCGTTGAGTTCAATGGTGTGATGCGAAGAAGTGCTGCTGCCGTCAAGATGAGAAGTGTCCGGTGTGATCCAAGCCTGGATCGGAGCTGAGAAGAACCTGAAAGCAGAGGGGACAGAGTCTGGGTCACTTCCCACACCAGTTTCTGGTGTGGAGGTATGATTCCAAGGTGTTTGACACCAAACATGACATGTTTCCATTCAGCCGTTTTAAAGTTATCATTTACTGCGAGGTTATAATGCACTTAAGAGAATATGGTTGGCTGCATCACAAACAACCCCAGAATAGAGGTTCCGAAGGCTGCAGAGGGGCTCTGCTCATGCAGGAGCACCCTCTCACATAAACCCAGCACCCTGCCTTCAGGACTGATAAGGCCTCCCATAGGGGTGACTGATAGGTTTATATGTGCAGTGATATGGAGTAGAAATAGTGAACCTATATCTAAGTAAGGGGTGCATGCACCACCTTACACAGGCTGCTGTAGCAGACCTGTTGTGTCATTTTGAATGGTCTCCCAGGGGTGGCATAATACATGCTGCAGCCCCTGAGAGGCCTCTGAGGTACCTATGACCTGGTTACATAGTAAACCATATACTGGGGACTTATATGGGTACCCCAGAATCCAATCTGGAGTGTACCTAAAGTACGTGCAATCAATTTAGAGGAGAAAGCAGCTAGGCTGGGGTCCTGGATAGCAGGATCCCAGCCAGACTAAGTCGAAAACAGTGAAACATCAGCAAAAAGTGGGGGTAACTATAAAAAGCAGATCCTACTCTCCTACACTGGGCTAATCACTTAATCTCCCCGTGCCTAACAAAAATGAATGTGTCCATCTGTAATACAACAGCTGCTCGTATAAAGCGCTCTGATGTCGAATATGTGAAGTTACAACGCGATCAAAATGATCGCGGAACGTTGCATCGCAGTTTTTACAACGCAAGTCGTTACAACGACTTGCGTTGGAGGGCGCTGGACTTAGGAATAGTATGATTTACTATTCCAACTCCAGTCTACGTACAGTAGGGAAGGTGTTGGAATAGTAAATCATACTATTCCTAAGGTTAGAGCGCCATCCAGCGCAAGTCGTTGTAACGACTTGCGTTGTATTACTCGCGATGTAAAGGCATTGCGATGCAATGCACGCGCGGTAATGGATGTTCCCTCTGATACTGGATACTTTCGGGTAGAGTTTGCGCTATATTAAATTTAAAAATAAATTAAAAAAATCTCAGCATGTTGTTTCGGTCTGCTCCAAACCTTGAGGGAAACTGCTATGATAACTCCATGCCCGACTCCAGGGAGTGTTGGTACAGGGATTCATTACCTCATGCCTTGACTGTGGTAACTCCCTTTACTATAAGGAGTCCAAAGTATGTCATTAATCGAATACATGTGATACAGAATGCCGCAGCCCGCACTCTTTATAAAATCCATGGGCAAAAATCAGCAACACCAGCATTGACAGCTTTGCAGGGGCTGCCAATACAAAAAAGAATTCAGTTCAAAACCCTGCGTCTTGTTCACCGAGCCATCAACAGAAAAGGCCTTCAGCTCATGCAGAGCCTATTGACCCCTCACAGGGCAAAAAGAACAGTGACGTCAGAGGGCCACAATCTACTGCTAGGATCTACTGCTAGGATTAAAAGAACGAGCTGGGGTGGGAGTTCTTTTGCATACCTGGTACCTAAGCTGTGGAATGCCCTCCCAGCACACCTGAGACTGGACAAATCAGAAACAAGTTTCAGAAAAATCTGTAAAGCCACCTATTCTAGCCCAATTCCGGCTACACAAGTGTGTAGAGCAGAGGTTGTTACCAGCGCAGGGTGGCCCGTCGGGTAGCCATGCACCAGATACATCTCAGTGAAGAAGCTAATTATCCTCCCAGCTCATGGTGGTCTGTCCTCTTTCTCGCCTCTCTCTCATTTGAATCAATCTCACAGTTCTCGGCTATCAAATCTGGTTCCCACCTGGACCCTTGTCCTGCAAGCACCCCTCAGCACACACCTAAGGCAATAGCGCCTGTGCTGCAGGAGCTGTGTAATACATCTCCCTCTAGCTGTACAGTACCGACAGTCTGGAAAGAAGCCCTTATTGTTCCCCTATTGAAAAAAAATCCTCAACTGCTCCCGGTGCCCTTGCAATGCTCATCCTATTCCTCTCCTCCTGCTACCTAGCAACATTTTGGGAAAGGAAATCAGCAGTGAACTGTCGCCTTTCTTGGTAAATAATAAAACGATTGGCGCTCATCAGTCTGGCTTCTGTCCTTGCCATGCCACCCAATCAACGTCTGTCGCTATTTTAGACACATCAGACTTAAGAGTGTGATTACAATCTTAGCGGACAGGGTTACTCCATCACAAACGTGACGGATATCCCGTCCGCCAAATTTCAATTCCATTATATCCTATGGAACTTGTAATATGGCGGGCGGAATATCCGGCACGTTTGGGAAAGCGTATCCCATCCGCCAAGGTCGTAATCAGGCCCTTACCGTGACTCAGGCACCACCGCCTCTCTGATCCTTCTCGATCTTTCTTCTGCGTTTGATACAGTGTCTCACAACATCCTTCTCTCTTGCCCCTCAAACGTGGGCATCATGGACCATGCTGTGGTCCAGATCGCCTCATATCAATCTAACCGCTCCCAAACTACCTTCCTCCGCAGAGATCGTGTGTCCCATAAAGGCTCTTCTCGGCGTCCTACATTGTTTAATGTGTATGTCACTCCTATTCGGTCGTTCGGTTTCTCATTTATGACGAAAGCAGACAGTAAACAAAACTTCATCTGTCTGGACTACTCCTAGCCAGCCACGGCCCATGCAGGTAAGAGCGGTGGGGGCCAGGTTGGGGGGGGGGAAGGAGTTTGACAGACGACAACATGGCGAAATTAAATAAATAGTTAATTTTCCCTCATCGTCGTCTGTCGCAATACCTCCCACCAGGCCCACACCACCCCCACCGCCACACTTGCATGGACCGCGGCGGCTCCGAGCCCGAACCTAATCTTAATCTTGTCTCCTTTCTTTCTGAGGCAGCGATGCAGATGCATCAGAACTTAATAAAATCCACACAAACCAAACAGAGGGGCATATTTACAGCAGAATGGAAAAGCAAACACTGCTAACGCCACACTTCTCCATTCTGAAAACACAAGGATGTACAGTATTCACAAGAATGTGGTGCACCCCTGTGTTTCCCCGTAAGCTGGCGCTGAGTTCGGCAGCCTAGCGCCAATGCAGGTCCCCTTACACCAAACTGCAAGGTTGTCTGCGTTGGGGGGAAGATTGTTTATGGTCAGGAAGATCCCCCTTCCTGCACATAAACAATCTTTAAATGCCGTTTTGTAACTTCTATGTGTTCTGCTTAATGCGCACACATAGAAGTTGCAAAACGGCAATTTTCAAAAATGATGGTTTATGTGCAGGAAGGGGGTCCTTCCTACACATAAACAATCATAGGCAATTTGCTGTTTCCATGTGTGCTGCACAAGACAGCACACATGGAAGCAACAAAAACTAGAAGAAATAAAGCATTTCTCCTCGTTTCGCCTGTTTAAGACCAAGTTTTCCCCGGTCTTAATTTTGCATCTGCCCCATATTTACACCACCCTTGTAAATAGGGGGCCGCGTCCAAATCAATGGGTGTTGCGGTGGAACGCTCACTGCAACATCCATTGCCCTCCCCTTTCACGCTAAGAGTAGCGTGAAACGGTGCCTTATTTACAAGTCAGCGGTAAGCCATGTTAAGTGGCTTAACGCTGTCTTGTAAATAAGGCGAGGCCTTCATCGCCATCACAACGTCTCTGAAAGTGACGTTGTGGTGGCAATTGGGGCTTGTAAATATGCCCCAGAGAGTCTTGTCCTGGCAAAGATCCTTCCGTCTGGTCTTCTATTTGGTGGCCTCCAGATCTGTCCCCTGACCCTAAACCTGTCACCTTCACTTCAGTAAGAAAGTAAGGCCTTCCCTCCAGCTGAGAGGAGAGGAGAGAGGACTTGGCCTAACGGCTAGGGCGGTCGACCTTGAATCTGGCAAACTGGGTTCGAGTCTCGGCAATGACACTGAACAGCCTGTGATTCTAGGCAGATCACCCAATCTCCCTGTGCCTAACAAAAATGAAAGTGTCCTCATGAAACGCACCTGGTGCTCGTGTAAAGCGCTCTGATACCCGATACCTTCGGGTCAGGTTCGCACAATATATACTCTGTAAAAAAAAAAATGCAGATCCCAGATTGCAAAAAAATCAGAGTGCAGCCATCCAGGTTATCGTTCAACTGCTATGTTTTGCTGGTCTTTCTTGTTACAATTCCTCTTTACACTGGCTTACAATTCCCAGTAGAATCAAGCGCCTACAATTCCCAGTAGAATCAAGCGCCTGCAATTCCCAGTAGAATCAAGCGCCTGCAATTCCCAGTAGAATCAAGCGCCTACAATTCCCAGTAGAATCAAGCGCCTACAATTCCCAGTAGAATCAAGCGCCTACAATACCCAGTGGAATCAAGCGCCTACAATTCCCAGTAGAATCAAGCGCCTAAAATTCCCAGTAGAATCAAGTGTCTGCAAATCCCTGTTGAACCAAGCGCCTGCAATTCCCAGTTGAATCAAGCGCCTACAATTCCCAGTAGAATCAAGCGCCTACAATTCCCAGTTGAATCAAGCGCCTACAATTCCCAGTAGAATCAAGTGCCTACAATTCCCAGTGGAATCAAGCGCCTACAATTCCCAGTAGAATCAAGCACCTACAATTCCCAGTAGAATCAAATGTCTGCAAATCCCAGTTGAACCAAGCGCCTGCAATTCCCAGTTGAATCAAGCGCCTACAATTCCCAGTTGAATCAAGCGCCTACAATTCCCAGTAGAATCAAGTGCCTACAATTCCCAGTGGAATCAAGCGCCTACAATTTCCAGTAGAATCAAGCGCCTACAATTCCCAGTAGAATCAAGTGTCTGCAAATCCCAGTTGAACCAAGCGCCTGCAATTCCCAGTTGAATCAAGCGCCTACAATTCCCTGTAGAATCAAGCGCCTACAATTCCCAGTGGAATCAAGCGCCTACAATTCCCAGTGGAATCAAGCCCAAGGGTCTCAGACCTTACTTCATAACAAAAAATCCAGTTCGCTTAGATCTTCTTGCTCAAATCCCTAAAATGCGCCTCGCTCGTTCTGGCAGCTGTGTTTTTCTTTTGCAGACAAAGCTTGGAATGCCCTCCCTTTTACCCGGAATCTGACCGCGAGCCCCTTTCTTTTCGCGTCACAGACTTGCCTCTTTGCGGCCTCCCATGAAGCTTCGGCAGGGTCAGTTTCACTTGGCGCTCTGCCAGTGTATCTCAGTCTTCGCCTGTGGCACCCTCACTCAGACCCGCCCACAGCTCTGCCAGTGGGCCTCAGTCCTTGCATGCGGCACCCTCGCTGTTCCAGCACTCAGTCTCAGACACAACCACGGCTCTGCCAGTGTATCTCAGTCTTCGCCTGTGGCACCCTTCCTGTTCCAGTATTCACACAACCCACAGCTCTGCCAGTGTACCTCAGTCAGTGGGTGGCAGTGCAGTCTATAAATCTAAACATTAGGGAGTAAATATAATTTGTGATTTCCTGGCGATATTAACAAGTACAGATATACAAAAATGTTAACCCTTTAAAGCCCTTTTGGCAACTTTTTAAAATTCTTATGTCTAAAAACTCCTGAACCAGATTTACACTAAACCGACGAGCGCGCGCTGTCTGGGTGAACTTCTTGTTTCGTTCCAAGTGAATATTTTCGGCGGTTTCAGCTGAAGATACTAGCAAAATGCCCTATGTCAAACAAAATGAGAAATATATTTTTTCACCAGCCTTAACTTTTATTCCCTGCACAGAGCGGCACGAAAATTGGCGTTCCATAATTTATGCCAAGTGTTTGCCAAATTTGGTGCAGATCCGCCCTTAAAGTGAAAAGTTGTGGGAAAAACATTTCAATGGAAAGTGCAGCTGAACCATAACTACGTAGGGAGGGAGAGAGAGGAGGGAAAGAGCAATACAGGGAGGGAGAGAGTGTGAGAGAGGGGGGAGGGATGAGTGCATGAATATTAATGGCGCCCAGGAGGGGGCAGAGAATGCTACAGCGGGGGACCGGCTGATCCAAGATGAACATGGCTTTGCGTCTCTGCTCCGGCCTCACCTCCCTTGTGCTCGCTTGTGGTCTCTTCCGGCCCACATGCTCATGAGATACATGTCTGTGTGTGTGCAGGTGTCATGACAGCATCCTACTGCCCCCTCAGTGCTCACCAAAGATGAACAGAGGGGCAACTCTGAGTTGCACTGACAGCTGTGAGTAGATCTCAGTTCTGTGGAAGAGCAAGGGTGCCGCGGGCAAGGACTGAGGTACACTGGCAGAGCCATTGGTGGGTCTGAGACTGAGTACTGTAACAGGAAAAGTGCCACAGGCAACGACTGAGGTACACTGGCAGAGCTGTGGGTTGTCTGAATACTGTAACAGGAAGGGTGCCACAGGCAACGACTGAGGTACACTGGCAGAGCTGTGGGTGGGTCTGAGTAAGGGTGCCACAGGCAAGGACTGAGGTACACTGGCAGAGCTGTGGTTTGTCTGAATACTGGAACAGGAAGGGTGCCACAGGCGAAGACTGAGATGCACTGGCAGAGCCGTGGTTGTGTCTGAGACTGAGTGCTGGAACAGCGAGGGTGTCGGCAGCAAGGACTGAGGTACACTGGCAGAGCCATGAGTGGGTCTGAGACTGAGTACTGTAACAGCAAGGGTGCCGCATGCAGGGACTGAGGTACACTGGCAGAGCTGTGGGCGGGTCTGAGTACTGGAACAGGAAGGGTGCCGCAGGCAAGGACTGAGGTACACTAGCAGAGCTGTGGGTGGGTCTGAGTGAGGGTGCCACAGGCGAAGACTGAGATACACTGGCAGAGCCGTGGTTGTGTCTGAGACTGAGTACTGTAACAGCGAGGACTGAGGCACACTGGCAGGGTGCAGCAGGCAAGGCCTGAGGTACACTGGCAGAGCTGTGGTTGTGTCTGAGACTGAGTACTGGAACAGCGAGGGTGCCGCATGCATGGACTGAGGCACACTGGCAGACCTGTGAGTGGGTTGGGTACTGGAACTGGTAGGGTGCAGCAGGCAAGGACTGAGGTACACTGGCAGAGCTGTAGTTGGGTCTGAGTACTGGAACTGGAAGGGTACCACGGGCAAGGACTGAGGTACACTGGCATAGCCGCGAGTGGATCTGAGTACTTCAGTTCAGTTCAGTTCAAAAGCTTTATTCGGTATGTAAAAATACAACCATATAAGCAGAACAAACGTTTAAAAACACATATTAGACTAGAATGTCTTATACACAGGACATAACAGAAAACTATATTTAACACATTGTTAAAGTGCATAGTGCTTCCTTGAATAATACACATTTAAACTTAATCTTCCAACAAAGCATCCACATTATATTTATAACGAGGTGCAAATTCCAGGTAAATTATCTAATATGTGCAAATATACAAAAGATGCTAAATATGGTAACAATCCCATATTACACAATTCATCCTAATTTTACTTCAAGCTACAAAGTTCATATCGAAGTCTGGACGGTATCTATATATACAAAGTACGTGACCAGATAAAATTAATCAGCGCAGACTATAGACTTCCTAATATTCATGCATTTAAGCACATAGGATGCCACAAAAAAACAGGTATCAGGGCTTTCTAGAGTTGTTAGGAACTTCATTGCTGATTTAGTAGAGCGTATCTTATTTTTTAAAAGGATAGGTTTTAAGTAAAATTTCCTAAAATGACAATAAAGTTTACAAAACAATAAAAAGTGACAGCAGCTTTGTTTTGACATATTGTCACAAGGACACAGCATATTAGATTTGATCTTAATATCTGGGAAAGAGACTAGATGGTGCACGATCCCAAGCCTTAAACGGGTTAGGACAAATCTGTGTGAGTTATGAGTCACGATCGCAAGGTATGTCTGGAAGCCTACCCTTAAATTCAAATCGAGGTAAGAAGCAACTGTTGTTAGATTTTTGGACTGATTTTCTCTAGCCAGATTCTTGAATGCTAGGAACTTAGATTTTATGTCTTTCTTTGGTATCAGTGCAGCTGCTTCGGGGTTCAGACGGATATTACATTCAAACAGAAGATTAAACCAGTGGTAAATATAACTCAACCAAGGTATACGAGATAGATTATCAAGTTTCAAGCAATCCTTGATGATTGTTTGTGTAAATACAGTCTCGGATTTGGACCAGATAGAACGCCAAAGTAGCAATGGGCGTAATGCGGCTAAGTCCGCGATAAAGTCAATACCGGCCTCCATATGAGTTAAGATGTTGGGAGCCGAGGATGGGGCACATAGCAGTTTCTTCAAGAACTTGTTTTCGTCGTTCTGTAAACCATTAACAGAATGATGGCCCCAAACTCCTGCCCCATAAAAAGCAGATGAAATACACCTAGCTTTGTAGATAGCCAGCATGTCTTTCACACTCCTTTGCCCTAACCTAGCTGCAAATCTGAAAATACTACTGGTGTTTCTGTTCATCTTTAACCTCACGTTCTCGTCCTCGTTCGTCCATTTCCCGTTGCCTGCGAATGTTATCCCCAAATAACAAAAACTATTAACCGGTTGAATCTTCACTTTATCAATAAAGAAGGAGGAATTGGATTTCACCCTCTTTCCACAGGTCATAACAAAAGTCTTACTTTTATTAATGATCAGTTTCCTCTCTTTGGTAAATAGCACAAATCTATCTATGAGGCGTTGCAAACCATTCTGTGTTCGTGATAAAAGAACTGCATCATCTGCGTATAATAAAATAGGGGTAACGCTGCCGTTGATCAGGGGGGCGTCTGAGGATAGTTTGCTTAAAATCGTATCAATTTCATTTATAAATAATGAGAATAAAAACGGGGCCAAAACGCACCCTTGACGAATCCCTCTTGCAACTTTAAAAAAAAGGTGTACATTCTCCCATAGGACCATAGCGTACTTTACATGAAAGGCCGGAATATAACCGGGCCAGAAAGAAAACACACTCTTTGGGGGCTCCGAGATCTAACAAGGTGTCCCAAAGGATGTTATGGTCTACAAGGTCAAAGGCACTGCTTAGGTCTGCGAAGCAAAGGAAAAGATTCCCATCCTTTGCAACGGTATATTTATGTATTAGGAGGTCTAAATTAATACACTGTTCCAACGTCCCCAGACCTTTCCTAAATCCATATTGCGCCTTTGAAATTATCGTGTTATCCTCAGCCCATGTCTCAAGTCTCTTTAAAATTATTCTACTCAATATTTTTATCGATGCGTCTAATAGAGAAATGGGACGGTAATTACTTGCCTCAGACCTGGATCCCTTCTTAAAAAGAGGAATAATTATTGACTGGCCCCAGGAAGTTGGCATCTGACCCTCCGCTATTGCATTAAAGAACCTGGTCAGGATGGGTGCCCACAGATCTAACTCGGATTTATACAAATCCAGCGGGACTCCATCCGGGCCAGGCGCCTTTCCGCCCTTGCTATTGCGTAGGCCTTCGTAAACCTCATCAAAACCAATATCTAAAGGCAATCTAGGCCAAGTATACTCGTTGTCCATATGGGGATCTAAAATTAACCTATCCGGATTAAAAATATTTAAAAAGTGGTGCATCCATGATTGACAGTCGACATGAGAGGTTATTTCAGGCACTGAGTCATTTTTTAAGAAAGGACTATTTATGGTCTGCCAGTATAACTTACTATCATTTGTTTCAGCCGCACAGCTGAGATTGTACCAAGCCTCTTCTTGGAGAGCTTTTTTCCTTTTGATAAGCGATGTTTTATAGACAGAACGACAAGTTTTAATTGCTGTACAATCACGTGGTTTAATGCTCATCGCCTGTTTTAGGGCGTGAAGAGCATGTGTACAACTTTTATCAAACCAACCAGTGTTGATTACTCTTTTCCCCTTATGCGGTTTTGTGAGTAAGTTATCAATTGTTTCATTAATAGTACGTAGGTGGTTTAATATAACTTGCGGATGTACCTCGTCGCTAATACAATAGGTTATCTCCATAGTACACTTTCTTAAAAACCTCCTCCAACAACTCATGTGGGACAACCTTTGTCCATTTAATCCTAAACCCATTAGGTCTTACAGCCTCGATAAAGTTAATACGATTGTTAACATCCATGTTTTTGGGACCCCAACAATGCAATGATAAGGAGATGCTGTTATGATCACTTAAAATTTGCTCATTAACACACAAGTTGGAGTATGCACAATCGTTGGACAGTAAAATGTGGTCAATATATGAATTAGCTCCTCTTCCAGTAAATGTTGGACAGTTAATGTTGTTACTATTCTTCGTGCAACTTAACATATCCAAATCAAACTTTGCTAACATCATGTTAAGGGTAGTGCCATACATACAGTGTGGGAAGTGTAAACAATCATTTCCCTCCATGTTACCACTTTCCCTTGTTAGGCCACATGAATTACTCGAGGCATGAGGACAAGGACTTATATTCAAGTCACCCAACCAGAGGACTATAGATTGGTGACCTGTAACTGCCTGCGTCCTCTCAATTTCTTTTTCAAGCTGAGTCAGGATTTTACCTCTGTCGGCAGTGAATACATTATTATAAAAGTTTATCAGCAACAAATCTTTCCCTTTGTCAAACTCTAGACATAAGACCTGAGAATGGACATCCACTGAGACACAACTTTTGACTTTGCAGGATTTTAATTTAGTGGATATTAAAAGCAAGAGACCACCTTTAGCTCTTCCTGCAATTGAACTCACTGCATTCAAGCTGTGTGCTAAATATCCCTCAATAAAAATGGGTTCCTCACACCACGTTTCCTGAAGACATATTATATCGTACCCTATATTAATAAAATCCTTCCACAAAGGGGAGTCTAACTTCCTCTTCAGACCAGCAATATTCCACGTAACAACGCGGTAACCTGTATCAAGATCGCACTTAGCCCCTATATGATCATTTACTGGGTCTACCAAGAAAAAGTCTGGGTTTAAAGAAGGATCTACAATGGTACAACAATTCTGAGTCTTTTTGATTCCTGTGTTCTCCAAAACAGCTTCCACCCTGTTAGGTTCAGATAGAGGTGAAGGGGGAACAGTCACTACTTTATCGGAGCGGACACCACTAACTAATTTCTCATTCGTGTTCTTAGTATTATCGGACAGTCAGTCATTTTCCTCCAATGAGGACAGGGCAGACTAACGGGTGCAGCAGGCAAGGCCTGAGGTACACTGGCAGAGCTGTGGTTGTGTCTGAGACTGAGTACTGGAACAGCGAGGGTGCCGCATGCATGGACTGAGGCACACTGGCAGACCTGTGAGTGGGTTGGGTACTGGAACTGGTAGGGTGCAGCAGGCAAGGACTGAGGTACACTGGCAGAGCTGTAGGTGGGTCTGAGTACTGGAACTGGAAGGGTACCACGGGCAAGGACTGAGGTACACTGGCATAGCCGCGAGTGGATCTGAGTACTTGAAAAGGAAGAGTGCCAAATGCAACGACTAAGGTGCACTGGCAGAACTGTGTGTGGTCTGAGTACGGGAACAGCAAAGATGCCAAATGCAAGGACTGAGGTGCACTGGCAGAGCCGTGGGTGGGTCTGAGACTGAGTACTGGAACTGGAAGGGTGCACCAGGCAAGGACTAAGGTGCACTGGCTGAGATGTGAGTGGGTCTGAGTACTGTAACAGGAAGGGTGCTGCAGGCAGGGGCTGAGGTGCATTGATAGAGTTCCGGTGGGTCTGATTGGTGGAACAGCAGGGGCTGAGGTACACAAGGCAGAGCCGTGAGTGGGTCTGATTGGTGGAACAGCAGGGGCTGAGGTACACAAGGCAGAGCCGTGAGTGGGTCTGATTGGTGGAACAGCAGGTGAGGTGCACTGGCAGAGCTCCGGGTGGGTCTGATTGGTGGAACAGCAAGGGCTGAGGTGCATTGATAGAGCTCTGGGTGCATCCGATTGGTGGGACAACAGGGGCTGGGGTGCACTGGCAGAGCTCCGGGTGGGTCTGATTGGTGGGACAACAGGGGCTGGGGTGCATTGATAGAGCTCTGGGTAAGTCTGATTGGTGGAACAGCAGGGGCCGAGGTGCACTAGAAGAGCTCCGGGTGGGTCTGATTGGTGGACCAGCAGGGACTGAGGTGCATTGATAGAGCTCCGGGTGGGTCTGATTGGTGGAGCAGGGGCTGAGGTTGGCACTGGCAGAGCTCCGGGTGGATCGTATTGGTGAAAATGCTGAGGTGCACTGATAGAGCTGCAGCGGGATGGGGGGGCGGTGCTGCGGGGTGGGGGTCAGTCCTGAGGCTGTTAGGTCATACGCTCTTATCGTAAACAGCTTCGACCCCCACCCTTTACTGCCTCCGCCCTCGGGCTAAATCCGAACCCACTCAATTAGAATCATCCCTTAATTAAAATAAAAAGAGAGGGATGGAGCGAGATAATTAATATTTGATGCAACATTTGCTGCGCAGGGCTGGGAGCGGGAGGATTGGAGGGGGGGGGGGCGGGGATGGCAGACATCTGTCGGCCTCACTGTTACAAGTGTGTGTGTGTGGGGGGGGGGGGGGGGGGTGCGCGGCTTAAAGAATTAAAAAAAAAAGGCCAGCGGAGGAATTAACCGCACCCCGGACCGAGGGAGCCGGTGCGGGTCCTGCCCGCGGTCTAACCGGCCACAGCCGGCCCTGCCCAGCCCGACGGCACCTGAGGTGGAGGGGCGAGGGCTCCCACCTCACGCGGCGGCGCATGCGCCCCTCAAACGGCTCCCTCAGCAGCAGACTGCTGTGTCAGTAGAGACCGGCACACAGCTGTACCAGTGAATCTCAAACAGCCCCCCCCCCCCCATCACCACCATAGCAGTACAGAGACCCGCACACCGCTCTGCCAGTGCATCTCTAATGTGCCCCCCAGTGCCCCCTACCATTCTAGTACTGAGACGTCCCCCGCACAAGTCTCCCAGTGCATTTCAAGCAGGGCCCCTCCTCCCCCCCCCCCCCCCCACCACAACCAGCACAGCAGTACAGAGACCCGCACACCGCTCTGCCGGCCCGGTGCATCTTTAATGTGGCCCCCGGTGTATCCTACCGTTCTAGTACTGAGACCCCCGCACACATAGCTCTGTCAGTGCATCTCTAGTACGGCACCTGGTGCCCACTTATTCCAATACAGAGACCCTCACAAAGCCCCATCAGTGTATCTCTAATGTAGCCCCCCAGCACCCCCTCTAACATTGAGGTACTGTAACACGCCCACAGCTCTTGCAGTGATCTCAAGCCAGACCAGCAATGCTTGTATTGTTTCAGAACAGAGTCCTTCATACAGCTCCGCCTGAGCACCTCAACCGTGCTCTATGCATACATGCCAACACTCCCGATTCAGGCGTGAGACTACCGATTTGAAGGCTAGTCTCCCGCCTCCCGATTCCTGCAAGCAAAAACCGATTCCTCGGGGTCTCAGCTGACAGGGCTTGGTAATGTGTAACGTGCTAATTCTTCCAGCAATAGTCAGAATGGCGATGCAGGGGCTCTAGAAGGGGTGAAAAACCAACAAAGCCCCATTAACAAGCGAATGATCTTTTAAAGACCTGTGAAGTAGGGGGGGGGGGGCTGTGTGTGTGCCCGGAAGCTGTTTCAGCCCAGGCTGACGGGGGAGGGAGGGGGGGGGGGTGTATGCCCTGACCGCAACCTGCCAGGCCAGTGCACAACTCTTGCACCCCCCTCTTTCTCTGCCTGCCATTGCGCTCCGTGCTTCTGAAAGGTGATAAAAAAAAACACGTGAATTTGCTTTCAAATGTCCGATCCTGCAGCAGCACACTTCCAAAGTCCATACATGACAGAAACCCGCTTGAAGGCCCCATTCTCCCGATTTTTAATTATTATTTTTTTAAATCTCCCACTTTGCTGTTGTGAAATGTTGGCATGCATGCTCTATGCCATTAGTGAAACCCACACACATCTCTAATCAGGCACCTCCATTCTACCTGCTTCACCCCTCTAACTGTACCACACCCTGTCTCTGCCAGCTTGTCTCAGCCTTCATCACTTGTAGCACCCACTTCTGTACCAGTATTAAAACCTTCATACAGCTCCGCCAGTGCACCTCAACCGTGACCCACGCCAGCAGCTCTCTTGTGACAGTACTAAGACCTTCACACAGCTCCGCCAATGCACCTCAAATGTGACAACACCCCTCATGTGACAGTACTGAACCCTTCATACAGCTCCACCAGTGCACCTCAACCGTGACCCACGCCAGCAGCTCTCTTGTGACAGTACTAAGACCTTCACACAGCTCCGCCAATGCACCTCAAATGTGACAACACCCCTCATGTGACAGTACTGATCCCTTCATACAGCTCCACCAGTGCACCTCAACCGTGACCCACGCTAGCAGCTCTCGTGTGACAGTACTGATCCCTTCATACAGCTCCGCCAGTGCACCACAACCGTGACCCACGCCAGCAGCTCTCTTGTGACAGTACTGATCCCTTCATACAGCTCTGACAGTGCAGCTCAACCGTGACCCACACCAACACCCCTCGTGTAACAGTGCATAGACCTTCATACAGCTCTGACCATGCACCTCAAGCAGAGCCCACCCCAACACCTCTTGTGTGACAGTACTGAAACCTTCATATCCCTTCGCCAGTGCACCTCAAACATGACCCACACCAACACCTCTTGTGTGACAGCTTTGAGTCCTTCACACAGCTCCCCCAGTGCACCTCAAACGTGACAACACCCCTCATGTGACAGTACTGAGACCTTCACACATCTCCACCAGTGCACCTCAAGTGTGAACCATCCCAGCGCCCCTCATATGAAAGTACTGAGACCTTCATACAGCTCTGCCAGTGCACCTCAAACGTGACCCATGCCAACATCCCTTCGTGTGACAGTACTGAGACCTTCATACAGCTCCACCAGCACACCTCAAGCAGGACCTACCCCAACACCCCTCGTGTGACAGTACTGAGACCTTCACAGATCCACCAGTGCACCTCGTGTGAACCATACCAACTCCCCTCGTGTGACAGTACTTAGACCTTCATACAGCTCCACCAGTGCACCACAAACGTGACCCACCCAACACCCCTGGTGTAACAGTGCATAGACCTTCATACAGCTCCACCAGTGCACCTCAAGTGTGAACCCCTCCAGCGCCCCTCATATGAAAGTACTGAGACCTTCATACAGCTGCACCAGGGCACCTCAAGTGTGAACTACCCCAGCACCCCTCGTGACGGTACTTAGATCTTCATACAGCTCTGCCAGTGCACCTCAAACATGAACCAAGCCAAACATCCTTTGTGTGATAGTACTGAGACCTTCACACAGCTCCGCCAGTGCACCTCAAACGTGACAACAGCCCTCTTGTGACAGTACTGCAACCTTCATATAGCTCTGTCAGTGCACCTCAAGCAGAGCCCACCCCAATACCTCTCGTGTGACAGCACTGATCCCTTCATACAGCTCCGCCAGTGCACCTCAACCGTGAAGCACATCAACACCCCTCGCGTGACAGTACTGAGACCTTATACAGCTCAGCCACTGCACTTCTAACATGACCCACGCCGAACATCCTTCGTGTGACAGTACTGAGACCTTCATACAGCTCCAACAGTGAACCTCAAACGTGACCCACCCCAACACCTCTCATGTGACGGTACTGACACCTTCATACAGCTCTGTCAGTGCACCTCAAGCAGAGTCCACCCCAACACCCCTCGTGTGACAGTACTGAGACCTTCACACAGCTCCTTCAGTGCACCTCAAACGTGACCCACACCAACACCCCTCATGTGACAGTACTGAGACCTTCACACAGCTCCGCCAGTGCACCTCAAACGTGACCCACCCCAACACCTCTCATGTGACGGTACTGACACCTTCATACAGCTCTGTCAGTGCACCTCAAGCAGAGTCCACCCCAACACCCCTCGTGTGACAGTACTGAGACCTTCACACAGCTCCGCCAGTGCACCTCAAACGTGACCCACACCAACACCCCTCATGTGACAGTACTGAGACCTTCATACAGCTTCACCAGTGCACCTCAACCGCGACCCACACCAACACCTCTCATGTGACGGTACTGACACCTTCATACAGCTCTGTCAGTGCACCTCAAGCAGAGTCCACCCCAACACCCCTCGTGTGACAGTACTGAGACCTTCACACAGCTCCGCCAGTGCACCTCAAACGTGACCCACACCAACACCCCTCATGTGACAGTACTGAGACCTTCACACAGCTCCGCCAGTGCACCTCAAACGTGACCCACCCCAACACCTCTCATGTGACGGTACTGACACCTTCATACAGCTCTGTCAGTGCACCTCAAGCAGAGTCCACCCCAACACCCCTCGTGTGACAGTACTGAGACCTTCACACAGCTCCGCCAGTGCACCTCAAACGTGACCCACACCAACACCCCTCATGTGACAGTACTGAGACCTTCACACAGCTCCGCCAGTGCACCTCAAACGTGACCCACCCCAACACCTCTCATGTGACGGTACTGACACCTTCATACAGCTCTGTCAGTGCACCTCAAGCAGAGTCCACCCCAACACCCCTCGTGTGACAGTACTGAGACCTTCACACAGCTCCGCCAGTGCACCTCAAACGTGACCCACACCAACACCCCTCATGTGACAGTACTGAGACCTTCACACAGCTCCGCCAGTGCACCTCAAACGTGACCCACCCCAACACCTCTCATGTGACGGTACTGACACCTTCATACAGCTCTGTCAGTGCACCTCAAGCAGAGTCCACCCCAACACCCCTCGTGTGACAGTACTGAGACCTTCACACAGCTCCGCCAGTGCACCTCAAACGTGACCCACACCAACACCCCTCATGTGACAGTACTGAGACCTTCATACAGCTTCACCAGTGCACCTCAACCGCGACCCACACCAACACCTCTCATGTGACGGTACTGACACCTTCATACAGCTCTGTCAGTGCACCTCAAGCAGAGTCCACCCCAACACCCCTCGTGTGACAGTACTGAGACCTTCACACAGCTCCGCCAGTGCACCTCAAACGTGACCCACACCAACACCCCTCATGTGACAGTACTGAGACCTTCACACAGCTCCGCCAGTGCACCTCAAACGTGACCCACCCCAACACCTCTCATGTGACGGTACTGACACCTTCATACAGCTCTGTCAGTGCACCTCAAGCAGAGTCCACCCCAACACCCCTCGTGTGACAGTACTGAGACCTTCACACAGCTCCGCCAGTGCACCTCAAACGTGACCCACACCAACACCCCTCATGTGACAGTACTGAGACCTTCATACAGCTTCACCAGTGCACCTCAACCGCGACCCACACCAACACCTCTCATGTGACGGTACTGAGAGCTTCATGAAGCTCTTCCAGTGCACCTCTAATGTGACCCCCAGCAGCACCATATCTGATCCTGTGCAGAGACCTTCATACAGCTCTGCCAGTGCACCTCAAACGTGACCCATGCCAACATCCCTTTGTGTGACAGTACTGAGACCTTCATACAGCTCCGCCAGCACACCTCAAGCAGGACCTACCCCAACACCCCTCGTGTGACAGTACTGAGACCTTCACAGATCCACCAGTGCACCTCAAGTGTGAACCACACCAACTCCCCTCGTGTGACAGTACTTAGACCTTCATACAGCTCCACCAGTGCACCACAAACGTGACCCACCCCAACACCCCTGGTGTAACGGCGCATAGACCTTCATACAGCTGCACCAGGGCACCTCAAGTGTGAACTACCCCAGCACCCCTCGTGACGGTACTTAGATCTTCATACAGCTCTGCCAGTGCACCTCAAACATGAACCAAGCCAAACATCCTTTGTGTGATAGTACTGAGACCTTCACACAGCTCCGCCAGTGCACCTCAAACGTGACCCACACCAACACCCCTCATGTGACTGTACTGAGACCTTCACACAGCTCTGCCAGTGCACCTCAAACGTGACCCACCCCAACACCTCTCATGTGACGGTACTGACACCTTCATACAGCTCTGTCAGTGCACCTCAAGCAGAGTCCACCCCAACACCCCTCGTGTGACAGTACTGAGACCTTCACACAGCTCCGCCAGTGCACCTCAAACGTGACCCACACCAACACCCCTCATGTGACAGTACTGAGACCTTCACACAGCTCCGCCAGTGCACCTCAACCGTGACCCACACCAACACCCCTTGTGTGACAGTACTGAGACCTTCATACAGCTTCACCAGTGCACCTCAACCGCGACCCACACCAACACCTCTCATGTGACGGTACTGAGAGCTTCATGAAGCTCTTCCAGTGCACCTCTAATGTGACCCCCAGCAGCACCATATCTGATCCTGTGCAGAGACCTTCATACAGCTCTGCCAGTGCACCTCAAACGTGACCCATGCCAACATCCCTTTGTGTGACAGTACTGAGACCTTCATACAGCTCCGCCAGCACACCTCAAGCAGGACCTACCCCAACACCCCTCGTGTGACAGTACTGAGACCTTCACAGATCCACCAGTGCACCTCAAGTGTGAACCACACCAACTCCCCTCGTGTGACAGTACTTAGACCTTCATACAGCTCCACCAGTGCACCACAAACGTGACCCACCCCAACACCCCTGGTGTAACGGTGCATAGACCTTCATACAGCTGCACCAGGGCACCTCAAGTGTGAACTACCCCAGCACCCCTCGTGACGGTACTTAGATCTTCATACAGCTCTGCCAGTGCACCTCAAACATGAACCAAGCCAAACATCCTTTGTGTGATAGTACTGAGACCTTCACACAGCTCCGCCAGTGCACCTCAAACGTGACCCACACCAACACCCCTCATGTGACTGTACTGAGACCTTCACACAGCTCTGCCAGTGCACCTCAAACGTGACCCACCCCAACACCTCTCATGTGACGGTACTGACACCTTCATACAGCTCTGTCAGTGCACCTCAAGCAGAGTCCACCCCAACACCCCTCGTGTGACAGTACTGAGACCTTCACACAGCTCCGCCAGTGCACCTCAAACGTGACCCACACCAACACCCCTCATGTGACAGTACTGAGACCTTCACACAGCTCCGCCAGTGCACCTCAACCGTGACCCACACCAACACCCCTTGTGTGACAGTACTGAGACCTTCATACAGCTTCACCAGTGCACCTCAACCGCGACCCACACCAACACCTCTCATGTGACGGTACTGAGAGCTTCATGAAGCTCTTCCAGTGCACCTCTAATGTGACCCCCAGCAGCACCATATCTGATCCTGTGCAGAGACCTTCATACAGCTCTGCCAGTGCACCTCAAACGTGACCCATGCCAACATCCCTTTGTGTGACAGTACTGAGACCTTCATACAGCTCCGCCAGCACACCTCAAGCAGGACCTACCCCAACACCCCTCGTGTGACAGTACTGAGACCTTCACAGATCCACCAGTGCACCTCAAGTGTGAACCACACCAACTCCCCTCGTGTGACAGTACTTAGACCTTCATACAGCTCCACCAGTGCACCACAAACGTGACCCACCCCAACACCCCTGGTGTAACGGTGCATAGACCTTCATACAGCTGCACCAGGGCACCTCAAGTGTGAACTACCCCAGCACCCCTCGTGACGGTACTTAGATCTTCATACAGCTCTGCCAGTGCACCTCAAACATGAACCAAGCCAAACATCCTTTGTGTGATAGTACTGAGACCTTCACACAGCTCCGCCAGTGCACCTCAAACGTGACAACAGCCCTCTTGTGACAGTACTGCAACCTTCATATAGCTCTGTCAGTGCACCTCAAGCAGAGCCCACCCCAATGCCTCTCGTGTGACAGCACTGATCCCTTCATACAGCTCCGCCAGTGCACCTCAACCGTGAAGCACATCAACACCCCTCGCGTGACAGTACTGAGACCTTATACAGCTCCGCCACTACACTTCTAACATGACCCACGCCGAACATCCTTCGTGTGACAGTACTGAGACCTTCATACAGCTCCAACAGTGCACCTCAAACGTGACCCACCCCAACACCTCTCATGTGACGGTACTGACACCTTCATACAGCTCTGTCAGTGCACCTCAAGCAGAGTCCACCCCAACACACCTCGTGTGACAGTACTGAGACCTTCACACAGCTCCGCCAGTGCACCTCAAACGTGACCCACACCAACACCCCTCATGTGACAGTACTGAGACCTTCACACAGCTCCGCCAGTGCACCTCAACCGTGACCCACACCAACACCCCTCGTGTGACAGTACTGAGACCTTCATACAGCTTCACCAGTGCACTTCAACCGCGACCCACACCAACACCTCTCATGTGACGGTACTGAGAGCTTCATGAAGCTCTTCCAGTGCACCTCTAATGTGACCCCCAGCAGCACCATATCTGATCCTGTGCAGAGACCCTCAGACAGCTCATCCAGTGCACCTCAAACAGGGTGTGCAGCTGCACCCCCACTGTACCAGGAAAGAGGCGTTCCTACAGCCCTGCCGGTGCTCCTAACACAGAGAGACCCCCTACCGTGGGGGACAGAGACCGTCGCACACTGTGATCTAAATGGGCAGGTGCTCTCCAGTGCCTGTAGTCAGGGCCGGACTTTGGCACGTGCGAGCTGGGCCCACGCCCAGGGCGCAGATCTTTACAGGGGCGCAGGGGCTCCCTGAAGCAGTCTTCTTCCAGTGTGGCTTTAAAGAGCAGTGCATTTACACGGCCTCTGGAGGCTGCTGGGCCCTCTCGGCACTTTGACTGTTTTTCTCCTCAGTGCTCTGTTTCTTCTGCCTCCCTCACCTGCCCCACAAGCCTCTCATTGTTTTCAACACACAGACAAGTAAAGAGGACCAATGGGCGGGGGCGCCAGATTTGGTTTGAGCCGGGGCCTCTCTGAGCAAAAGCAACCTCTGTCTGCAGTGCTTGGATTTGAAAGGGAGAGCACCCGCACTTAATGGTCTAGAACGGCACTTAATGGGAGAGTACTGGCACTTAATGGGAGAGTAGTGGCACTTAATGGGAGAGTAGTGGCACTTAATGAATGGGAGAGTAGTGGCACTTAATGGGAGAGTACTGGCACTAAATGGGAGCGTACCGGCACTTAATGGGAGTTTACCGGCACTTAATGGGAGAGTACTGGCACTTAATTGAAGAGTACCGGCACTTCTCAGGAGCACACAGGTGCTCTGATTAGAGAGCACTCACAGGTCTGTATTTCCATACTAAGCACTGGAAACAGCTTTCCACCTTCTGCCTCTTTCTACCACTCACTGCCTCTTTATTTCACACTTACAAGTACTTTTAATCCTGCTTTCTCCCTCTGTTGTTTTTCTCTTCCTCCTGCTTTCTTCTTGAGTTTATTTTCCCTCTCTTCAGTGGCGTAGCAAGGGACGGGCGCGAGGAGAGTGGGGGGGGGTGGGGGGGGGGGGGAGGGAACCCGGGCGGCGGATTTGGGAGCGGTGGACTAAACCAACGCCCCCCCCCCTCACTGCCTCGCGGTCGAAGTCGGAAGAGGTAAAGTAAGTGGAGTGTGTCGGTCCCCAAAAATGAGCGCGGACGGACCCCTCGTGCAACCCGGACTTGCATTAAGCAGCGGGATCCGCCTCCATGAGGATTTTTGAATTGACTAGGTGTGTCCTTCCGCCTGCAGTGGAATGCATCAGGGACTATTTTACATCTGAAATGTACACCTCCATGGCCACTTTAAATTTTAATCTTGCCCATGCAATACGTACATATAACAGGCTTTTTTAATTGGTTTGCACGGAAGCAGCCTGTCTTTTCGTGTCTTTTGTCTAAGATCAAGTGTGAGAGCTAAACCGATTGTCTTTGCAAGTGCTTGTTTGCATTGCAATTCTGGCACTTATTTAATAAAATTGAATATTATAGGGCTAGGCAGCTCGAAAATAGGTTTGAAGTAGTTTCCTCTTGCCTTTGCTGTTTAAGTTTGTACAGTGTTTCATTGGCTTTGACTTACATTTACTAAGCGCAGTGATAAAACATTGACAGGGGGCAGCCCCCCCCTCCCCCCCGAACATCAGCACAAAGACCTGTCATTCCACCACGTAGTGGTCCACCCTGCTATTCCATAAGTGAAACCACACACACGTGCACCAGTGCACCTGTAACCTAGCCCGCAGCGCCCTCTACTGGTCGAAAGTGAGACACTCACAAGGATATTGCATAGGACCTCAACCGGTGCAAATCACCCAATGCCAATCTGGTACAAAGACCCAACGACCATGGCATGGTGACCTACCAGACATGGCACCTCACGCCTGACCCAGAGCACCCCCTTTTGTTCCAGCATTTATGTCCATCCACAGCTCTGTCCGTGCACACCAATCAGGACTGCCAGCAGTCTGGAACATTCCAGAACCAGGACCACACAGAACTCTGACACTACACCCCTCTCCTACCCCACAACACAGACTCCTGTTGGGCCACTGAGACCCACATCCGACTGCCAATGCACCTCAGTCCTTCCCCATTGTCCCCCAAGCCTCCCACTACTGAAACTCACACACTGCCGGCTGCCCGGGGTCCACGAAGGAGACCCGCTAAGAGGGCGGCCGTCTTAGTGCTACAAGAGGCACAGGAGGCAGCCTCCCAGTGTTTGGGACCCTCAGGGGTCCGGTGTGCCGCGTCACTGCCGGGTAGAGGGGGTGGGGGTGAGGTACATATACCTCTCCCCGCCCACTGGACGCCCTCTTTGCCCACTACCCAGACGCAGTTTCCCTCCCTACCGCATACCCGGCGTTCAGGCAGGGTGTGGGGGGGGGGTTTGTCTAATGTATTATTTTGTGTTGCAGGCGGAGTTACAGGGCGATCCAGAGGCTGTAAGGTACAGAAGGGTACCCTCTGCACGAGCACAGTAAGGGTGCTAAAGCCAAATATCCCCAGGGAGGTCCTCTCATTGGACCCTGGAGGAGAGACGGCGCCCACTTATTCCTATGGGCGGTTGTGGACCTGAGCAACCGGGGGTTGCCTGGAAGGCTCCGCCCCCCTCTGGGGTGTGAGCAAGGGAGTGGACTGGCGGTCCACCGGTGGGAGGGGTCACCCCTCCCCCAAATCTGACAAACACCGATTGGATTGACCACGGTGTAATTTGTCTCATCAGGTGGCAGGTGGTGAGGGGCTGCCTGCCTTGGGATCGCCCCTAAGCTAACCCACCAATCTTGGCATTGTGTAATGCTAATAAACCTGCAGCAGTTTTCTCCACAAAGAAGGGGTCTTGTCTGGTTATTTCTCTAGGAGATTGCTGTATGGGGGGATGGTGAGTGTGGCCGATATTGGCACTATGCACATGTGCCCCACAGTCGAGACCGGAAGCTTCCGCTGTCATTCCAGCACCAGGGGTCACGCCATGCTCTGCCAATTCACCTCATTCCCATCAAACAGCCTTCAGGTATTACAGTGCAGGTACCCACACAGCCCAGCCAATGCACCTCAACTTGACATTCAACGCCCCTTTTACTCCCATAGTGGACACCCACAGCTCAGTCAATGCACCTCAACTCTGGTCTACAGAGCCCTCTTTCAGAGGTGACAGACTGCTTCCGGTCAAATACTCTTGAGCCGGAAGTGCCCCCCCCCCCCAGCTATTCCTCAGCCCTCCCACCCCCACCCACCCTGCCTTCTTATTACAAAGCACTAAGGGCTCGTTACAGAAAAGCCTGCAGGTTACAAGAAGGCACAAGGGTCTTTTGGTTGTGGAACAAGAGTGAATAAGCGTTGGCAACGCCAATAGGCCTGGGTTCAATGTGCTAACACATGCACAATTGGCTCAATGGAGTGACTCACTCGAGAGTGAGACAGCTGGAGCATACACATGGAAGACCCTAGTTGTAAAGTAGTCCCTCATGCAGGTGCGTTCATGGAGTGGAGGCGGAAGGGTACAACCAACCACCTAATAGCATTAGGTTAGAGATGATTACCCCGCTGTGCTGATCCGGAATGTGATTGACAAAGTCTCAAACCAATGGCTGGAAGGGGCTGAACACATACAGCTGTTAGTTGAAAGGGGCGGGCCGAATCTGACCCTTTGAACCAGTGTAACTGTGACAATGTGTCACAGATCAACAGAAAACTGAAGCCTCAGGATCCGAAACCTACAGCGTCAGATCGGATCTGACAGCCAGAGGAGAAGAGACCGGCAAACCCCTCTCTGTTTATACGGCCAGTAAAAGGTCCGTTTGAGAGCGTCGCCGGCAAAACCCAGAGCTAGACATTCACAGAGAACCCTTTTTTGTGCAGCAGCACCACAGGTGATCATCACAGATTTAAAGGGTCTCCTGTCGTCCACAATCCGCTGACGGTAATGGCTGAAGCTCCCCTCAGTTGTTGTTAAAGACAAAAAGCTTCCATTGCATCGTTCTCCTGCCAGTCAGTTGTTCATTCCTGAGTCTGTCTCTTTTGGCCTCCGCCTCCCTCTCTGGAGAGGGCCAATCAGAATCCAAAACCCCTCGGCTCCGCCCACAGAGCCCTTTACAACAAATACACACCTACACACCATACCTCAGCCCAGGACCAACAGATACACAGCATCTACACATGGGCGTAGGAAGTGTGGGGGATGCGGGGGTTTTATCCCTCCTCCCAGATTATGAACTGGAGGGGACATGGGGGACAAGTGTTCGGGGGATGCAGGGGTGAAAAAAAAAAACCTCCTGTGAACTTCCACTGTTCACAGGGCCATTGGGGCATTAAAACGCTACCTATGACAGCCCTGCTTTCGACTTGCTAACCTGCCTGAGGCGCAAGCAAAAAACCAAAGGAAATGATGGACGGAGTGTTGAACATTGCAAGCACTCACCCCCAGTCAACTGATCTGGGTTTAATCCATCACCTTCTTTAGCCCACTCTGCCACCCCAGTTCAGACATGGCCATATGCAAATCAGTCTGACCCTGTGCCTCATGGGAACAGTCCAGCCCGAACTGCCAAGCCATGTCTTCCCTGGACCGGAAACAAGCTTCCTAGGACCGGTTTCTGGCATTTCAGCCGTCTTCAGCCAGGCTTGCTTGAATCCAGTGGCAAAGTGAGCAAGGGACTCACGTCTGAGCATACCCTGCCAACTTATGGCAAACAAAGCAAAAACCAAAGGAAATGATGGACAGAGTGTTGAACATTGCAAGCACTCACCCCCAGTCAACTGATCTGGGTTTAATCCATCACCGTTCTTTAGCCCACTCTGCCACCCCAGTTCAGACATGGCCATATGCAAATCAGTCTGACCCTGTGCCTCATGGGAACAGTCCAGCCCGAACTGCCAAGCCATGCCTTCCCTGGACCGGAAACAAGCTTCCTAGGACCGGTTTCTGGCATTTCAGCTGTCCTCAGCCAGGCTAGCTTGAATCCAGTGGCAAAGTGAGCAAGGGACTCACGTCTGAGCATACCCTGCCAACTTATGGCGAACAAAGCAAAAACCAAAGGAAATGATGGACAGAGTGTTGAACATTGCAAGCACTCACCCCCAGTCAACTGGTCTGGGTTTAATCCATCACCGTTCTTTAGCCCACTCTGCCACCCCAGTTCAGACATGGCCATATGCAAATCAGTCTGACCCTGTGCCTCATGGGAACAGTCCAGCCCGAACTGCCAAGCCATGCCTTCCCTGGACCGGAAACAAGCTTCCTAGGACCGGTTTCTGGCATTTCAGCTGTCCTCAGCCAGGCTAGCTTGAATCCAGTGGCAAAGTGAGCAAGGGACTCACGTCTGAGCATACCCTGCCAACTTATGGCGAACAAAGCAAAAACCAAAGGAAATGATGGACAGAGTGTTGAACATTGCAAGCACTCACCCCCAGTCAACTGATCTGGGTTTAATCCATCACCGTTCTTTAGCCCACTCTGCCACCCCAGTTCAGACATGGCCATATGCAAATCAGTCTGACCCTGTGCCTCATGGGAACAGTCCAGCCCGAACTGCCAAGCCATGTCTTCCCTGGACCGGAAACAAGCTTCTTAGGACCGGTTTCTGGCATTTCAGCCGTCTTCAGCCAGGCTTGCTGGAATCCAGTGGCAAAGTGAGCAAGGGACTCACGTCTGAGCATACCCTGCCAACTTATGGCGAACAAAGCAAAGACCAAAGGAAATTCTTCCAGCCATAGACAGAGTGGAGATGCAGGGGCTCTAAGAACAGTGAAAAATCAGCAAAGCCTCATTAACAAGTGAATGGTCTTTTAAAGACATGAGAAGTACTCGGGTGCGGCTGCAATAAGACGGTCGCCAGCCCGGGAAGCTGTCTCAGCCGGGCTGACACACACGAGGTGGGGGCTGAAGCCCTTTGAGCCCAATGGGCTTTGCACGCCTGGTAGATGTGGGTTATTCACAAACTCCAGAGGCCAGATGTATGCCGTTTTTTAGGTCTCGCCTGACCCAGCGCATGCGCTGGGTCAGGCGAGACATTTTTTGAGGGCTCCAAAAAGTGCTACAAGGCCAGCCTAGAGCTACAGTGCATGTGCGCAGGCTCGCGCGTCGCGCTTTACCGCGATTACTTTCACTTTCGCTTTGATGTTTGATCGCGATAACTTTCACGGCCGCTTTGATGTTCTCCGTGAGGCTTCAATAGATTGCAGCAGTTAAAACAAGCATTGGCATAGCCAATAGGTCTCGCTTTTGAGACCTTATAAGTGTTTAGTTATGCAACTGTTGCATGGCTAAACACTTATAAGGTCCCAAAGGCGAGACCTATTGGTTATGCCAATGCTTGTTCCAGGTTGGAGGCAGACTTCCCAATTAGCACAAACTATTGGCCGGCCATTGTGGTTCTATATAGAATGATCATGATCAGTCGCAGCAGGCACGGCACGTGGGGCGTCTCCTCCTATCCCGGGCCAAGGGCACAGCAGGGTGGCCTCTGCCCCTGCTTCTGAGTGGGAAAGTTCACCCCCCCCCCGCAGCAAGGGAAGTGCTGGGGGCTTTAGAAGGAGTTCTTCTTTGATCTGCTGATGCATCTTTTTTATGCAACCCACCTCAAATACAGAAATACAGAGGAAAACAAACCTGCTCCGTACCGGTTTCTTGCAGCTTTGCCACTTAATAGAAGTGCATTACCAACAGATGCCCTGAGCGATGTTTGCTGTGCCTTAGGGCTGCTGTAGTCTAGCTTTTCAATAACTTTAGTGCAACAAGTGGCCCCCAAAAAAGCATTTCGCATTTATCAAACAGATGAAATGTTTGATCATGTTCTCCTTTTTGGGAAAAAAACGCTTTCAAACCAAAAAAGTGAAACTGAAAGCTTTTATGTCCTGCATTGTAATAGGTAAGATATCACTCTGATTTAAGGGATTTCTGCTGTGGTGTTGGCAGGGTCGGACTGGCCTCTAGGGCAATCTGGCGGTGCCAGGGCTGGTCCAACAGGTCAGTGTTTGGCTGGTATTTCCGCTGTTTGTGGGCCAGTTGTATGGTCTGGTGGGCTGTGTTTTTTACTGTTGATTTCACTGATATTACCACAAACATTGGTTGTGGCGAGCGCCTATGCATGTGGTCGGCCATACCCAGGCCCGCTGGAATTATACCATTGTGCAGCTGCAGCGTTTTCACTATAATTATGCATTTGATACATTTTCCACATAACCCACCATCTGCTGCATAATCTGCAAATTTCAATTGCACAAAGTTGCTCGTAGCACAAATTGTTTAAAAGTTACTAAAAACGCGACACGTGTTGCCATGCAGTGGAAGGCCCTTTGCAAAAATGGACCTTTCTGTTGGATATTGCTGTGTGTGGATACTAGACTGGTACTCATGAAGTGCAACCAATGCCCAGACAGTGTCACCAAGTGTAACAAGCAGTAAAAATGCAATAGGTCTCGCCTTTTATTAAGTTAAAGCCATTTGCTTTGCTACACAATACCATTAGCAAAGCAAATGGCTTTAACTTAATCAAAGGCGAGACCTATTGCATTTTCAATGCTTGTTTTTCCAAGCATTGGCCGCACGCGCACACAACTCCCGCTTCTCCCCCTCCCCACCACATATCGCGTCTCGCGGCCGCATCAATAAGATGTGGCCTAACGGCTAGAGCGTACGACCTCGAAGCTTGGTAACCAGGTTCGAGTCTCTGCGGCTCAACTTCTTGTGATTCTGAGCAAATCACTTCATCTCCCCACGCCTAACAAAACATGGATGTGCCCGTCTGGAACAGCTGGTGCTCGTGTAAAGCGCCATGATAACTCCGGGTTGAGTTCGAGCTATATAAATCTACAAGACAAAAAACACGGCTCTGCGGATCTCACACGCCCTCACACGTGCACTCACTGTCACAGGCCTCAGAGATGCTCTCGTGCTCGTGGGGGATACACTCTCCCCCTCCATATGTAGCCCTCACTCCGAGAAGATTCACGCACTTCCTGCTGGTTGGTGAAGAGTGAGACACAAGCTCTCACGTGACAAAGTGGGGGTATAGCGCCCACCAAGCGCATCTCGGGTTTAAACAAGCATCGTCATACAAATAGAACACGGTGACCAGTACGGGGTTGTTTGCTCTACCCCACGCCCCAGTGACACACTCAGGAGTGACACCCTCAGTAATGACACACCCAGTAATGACACACCCGGTAGTGATACATCCATGAGTGATAACCTCAGGAGAGACACACAGGACTGACAAACTTAAGAGTGACACACTCTGGAGTGTAAGTACATGGGCCCCTGTCCCTGCAGGCTGGACTCATTAAGATGTGGCCTAACGGGTAGAGCGTACAACCTCGAAGCTGGGTAACCAGGTTCGAGTCTCTGCAGCCCAACCTCTTGTGATTCTGGGCAAATCACTTCATCTCCCCACGCCTAACAAAACATGGATGTGCCCATCTGGAACAGCCGGTGCTCCTGTAAAGCGCCCTGATACCTCCAGGTTGAATTCGAGCTATATAAAACTGCGAGACAAAAAACACGGCTCTGCGGATCTTACACGCCCGGAAATTGCTTGTACTGTCTCCACGCAAGGAAGCTAGAGATGTTTAGGAACGACTGCTGTGGCACAAAATGCCATGAAGGTGCTTGTGTGTGGCATAGAAGGACTCCCTGCAGATAAATTACGGATTACAGTGACATAGTGCGACAGTAAGAAAATAACAAGCACTCACTATGACGTTTTCGTCGCCTTTTTCTGCCGTTCCACTTGGACGGCCTCGCCTGCTAAAAGGTTTCTTGTCTTTATGGGGCCATGTGTTTGGCCCCATAAAGAAGATAAGAAACCTTTCATGCCAGCAGGAAGTCAGACGAGCCAGTCCAACTGGGACGGCTCTAAAAGAGAAAAGAGTACGTCACTGGAAGCTCTTTTCCAATGACTAGCCACCGTTTAGCATAAACGGTGACGCCAGCCAATGGAAAAGAGGGGCGGGGCTTAAACTCCTCTTGTGAAAGCTACCCAAAAACATAAAATCTCGCCAGCGAGACTGCGCATGTCTGCGCAGCCTATGCTAGCCGAGACATAAAAATGACAAAATAATGTCATAATACTATTACTGCATTATACAGCAAACTTTGCTTTTTCTTGCCAATGGGAACACAGGGTCGGTACATAAAGATTTCCTTCAATCCTGTGAGAATCTGAAATTGCAGCAACTGGTAAAAGACCCCACTCACCAGGGTGGTCACATCTTAGATCTAATTTTTGCTGAGGAAAACACGGCCAAAGTGGAGGCAATCTCGCCTCTTTGCTGGACTGTCCACTTCCTTGTCACTTTTTCGGTGGCCATCCCCAACAAAAGCTCCGACTCCGCATCCACGCCTAACTACCGCCGAGGTCGGGAATGGAACAAACTGCCCGACATATCCAAACAACTGCCTTTATTCACTGATATTAATGTGTTTGATGCAAACAATCCTGTGGAATTAAACTTCTCGGAATTCTGTAAACAGATCACTAAGGTCCTTGATGTGATCATTCCGGTGGAAAACCTGAAGAATAAGTGCAAGTTATCTGCCCACTGGGTTAATGAGAACCTAAAAAACCTAAGAAAGAGCAGTAAACAGGTGGAAAGAAAATATGATGAAGATGATAAAGTAGCTCTGAAGGTTATATTGAGCAACTATAAAAGGGAAATTGTTAAAGTAAAAGCAGAGTTTTTTGCCAACTCAAGTCTAGAGGCATCTAACAAAACCCGCTGTGTTTTTAAAATAGTCAGTGATTTGTCCAAACCTGACTGTCTAAAAAACAAGACTATTGCAACGGAAGACCTATGCAATAGCCTGGCTACTTTTTTTAGGAGGAAATCTCTAATATAATTATTGGTCTTACAGGGAACCAGGAATATAGGAGCGACAATGAATCCGGTATGTGGAAACAACCACTAGCCCATCAGAAAGAGGATGGGGCATGCGAGAACAAACTAGTAATTCTAGACCAGTTCAAAACACCTACTGAAGAAGAGTTTCGCAAACTTGCTATGAGCCCCAATTCCGGGTCCCCTATGGACCCCCTCACTCATAAGGTTTGGCTGGAGTATGGTGGGGAGCTATTTCCACAGCTCCGTCAGATCTGCAGCCAATCCTTGAGCAGTGGGATGGCCCCTTCCTGCTGGAAACAGGCAATGGGGACACCCCTGCTGAAAAAAGCCACTCTTGACCCTCAGTGTCCAAATAACTACCGACCTATTTCACTTCTTCCTAACCCTGTGAAAATTTTAGAACAACTGGTCAGCATAACTCTTTCGCAATTCTTGGAAACTAACCTGGGGCTTGAAGATGTGCAATTTGGTTTTCGCCCGGGTCACGGGACGGAGACAGCATTAGTAATGGTCTTAGACGAACTTAGAATGCAGGCAGACAGAGGTGAGTCGGCTATTCTGGTTCTACGGGACATGTCTGCTCTGTTCGACACGGTCAACCACAAAATCTTATTGCGGAGGCTTGCTGAATTAGGGTTGGAGGGCCTGGCACTGAAATAGCTTCAGTCTTAGCTGGAGAACAGGCAGCAAGCAGTGGCCCTTACCCCTTTCTATCTAAATTTGGAACTGTTCCGCATGGTGTCCCCCAAGGTGTTTCAATCAGTCCGATCCTCTTTAATATTTATATGAGACTGCTGATCCCCATCATTAAATCCTATAATATCAAGCTGGTGAATTATGCGGACGACACGACACGCAGCTCATCCTGTCTCTTGAGGGGAATGAGTTCATTCCACTCAGTAACTTTCATGAATGCATGCAAATGACCGCTAGATGGCTCATGGACAATTCCCTGCAGTTCAATGGGGGAAAAACGGAAATCCTTTACTGCACAGCTAAGAAAGTCCCCGCCCGCTTCAGGCCAATTTCAGCCTATTCAGGCAGACGCGCCTCCTACACCAGCTGTAGCAGTGCGTAATCTGGGGGTAGTCTTTGACAACAAGTTGAGTCTGGAAAAGCACGTGAACAAAACAGTTGGAACTTGCTTCTACCTCATCAAAGCATTGCGGAAAATTCTCCCTATGCTACCCTTGTCAGCCAGGGCTCTAGTGTTAAGAAGTGTTATTCTGAGCCGTCTGGACTACTCCAATGCCCTGCTACTCGGTGTGCCTAAATTCCTCGTCATGAAACTGCAAAGAATACAGACAATAGCTGCAAAGGTAGCCTTAAAGATGCCTCGCGGTGCTTCTGCCTCCGCGGCTCTTAATGAGCTCCGCTGGCTCCCTCTAGCTCAGAGAA
Source organism: Triturus cristatus (assembly GCF_964204655.1). Classification (NCBI taxonomy): domain Eukaryota; kingdom Metazoa; phylum Chordata; class Amphibia; order Caudata; family Salamandridae; genus Triturus; species Triturus cristatus. The sequence continues at coordinate 1,195,062,969 of NC_140593.1, forward strand.
TTCAGCTCAAATCCCTATGTATTGTTTTCAAGGCTCTGCATGGACTTGGACCGGTGCCATTGCAGAAAAATATGTCTGGCATTCTCCCGTAAGAAATCTTCGATCCTCCACAGCTCATCTGGTCTGTCCTGCCAGAATTAGAACCTCTAGGTTTGGAGGGAGAGCGTTTGGCTCTGCGGCCGCTCATCTGTGGAACAATCTTCCGCCCAACATCAGGCAAACAGAAGAGTTCCTTCAGTTTAGGAAGAAGCTCAAAACCTATCTCTTCCCGAGGATGTAGTGCAGGTTAGTCATTCAGTGGGTAAAAATGTGCATTTAGGGGAGTTCCTGTTAACCCCTTCTGTGCCACGCCCTTTCCCCCTCCTGTGCCGGGCGTTTCATTAGTGGGCGGGTTTCATGACGAGATAGTCTCGTCATGGGCACAGCGCGACCGTGCTCCATGACGAGACTATCTCGTCATGGGCACAGAAGAGGTTAACCTCAGTGCCAGGATACCCGTGGGGTGATAGTCTGCTTTATAAGCCATTATTACATTGCATTACATAAATGACTGAACTCTGCTACATGATTTGGCCCATCCCTGCAGCGGGATGCCAGTGCCATTGGCCATACCTTGCAAAGCACATGTACAGTGTGTCTTTACAAGTTCAATCCTGCCCTACTTTGAAATGTTGGCCACTTTTTTAGCTACCTGATTTGTTACTTGGGCCACTTTTATTTTGGTGCCCAGGCCTCTTTTCTGTCCCAGTTTGACCCTGCCTATAGTACTTATGACTACCTTGCGGGTCACACAATGAGGCCTCTGTTGCAAAGGTCACCACCCCCCCCCACCCGAAAAAAGAGCGAGTGATGGAATTTTGTGCATACAATAACTATGGGAACTGTGATCCTGAGAACAACGTGGAGGCAGAGTCAGAGACGTGACTGCAAAGCGACAGCCCCCTATTTTGGCAGAACCAGAGAAAACCAGACAATTTCTACCCTACACCTTCCCTGGGCCTCCCATTGCGCTTCAGCAGCCCCAGCAAGGCACATACATTTTCTATCTACACATGCCAAGGCCTAGCCCCACTGCCCCCCAGCAATCTTTGAAAGTAACAAGCAGATGGGCCCAAAAACCTCACTCTTTCCCAACATACACCATGGTGGCATGAAACACTGCCCCTCCTTTCCTAACTGCTCCACTTCACGATGCACAGACCTGACAGACAGCGTGCAGTCAGGCGAGTTAGATGTATTCTTCCGGGCATAAATCCAGTTAGGAGAACTACCTGCTTCTCAAAATGCATTTTGTTGTATTTTATCTAAGGGGGGTGATGTGGCATTATGGCCAAAGATGCTGACTTTGGAACTGGGGAACCAGGTTCAAGTCTTGGGGGCTCATTAGGATAGCGGAGGGCCTGCCACCGCTAGCCGTGTGGTGGCGGGCCCTCCGCCATCTAGCTGGCAATTTACCCCGCCACATTACGATGGCGGGGGGGAAATCGTTCCACAAGCGTGGTGGGCGCAAAGACCGCCCACCACGCTTCCGCCACAGACAATCGTTAAGATTGCCTGGCGGAGCGGAAAGGATATTGTAAATGGTGGCGGTGCCTAGCAGGCACCGTCCGCCAGATTACAATGCTGGCTACAGTCAGCCTTTCCATGGCATGGAAAGGCTGGCGGTGCTTGGATACGGGGACCCGATGTGGGCCCTCTCTGTGTTTGGGGGGGGTGCACTGGGGGGGGTACCCATGGTACGCCCCAACATTTCCCAGCACTAAGTGACAGGCACCGCGTGGTGCCTGCCACGTAGTGCAGGGAAATGCAGTGCATGCCAAATTAACATTGCGAACGGTGCTGCAGCCTGCAGCACCGTCCGCAATGTAAAAGGCACGGGATGCACCCACCAGTATGGCGGACGCATCGTAATATGTGTGGTGGGACCGCCGCATGACTGGCAGCCGGTCCCAAACACCGCAACGATGGTGGGCAGACTCAGGTTCGCCCGCCATCTTAATGAGCCCCATAGTGTGGGCTCAACAACTTGTGTTTCTGGGCATATCACTTCATCTTACTGTGCCTAAAAAAATAAAATTAAAAAAAAAGGTGATTGTTTGTAATGTAGCTGGTGCTCATGTATGGCCAATTCTTTGGGTCAAGTTCCCACCATATAGAACTCCATAACAATAAAAAAGAGAGCTGTCCCTGCTAATGAATCACTTCCAGCTATGTTGTCACAGCCTAACTGAACAGAAAATCACAGGGGTTAATATTATACCGACCCAGGAGCACTCATATTGTGAACCTTCGAAGGATGAAGAGCAGATCCTGCCGAGATTCAAGCCGTGACCTCCAGGATGCGTTTGGCCTTTGGCAGCAGTGCCTTGACTGCCGGAGCTACCTTACATTAGGTTGTGTTTGTTAAAACAGCACCTGAACTTTATATAAAAAATAGCTTATTTTAATATCACTATTATACTTCAAAACTCTGTGATTGTACAGATTTGTCAGAGCCAGCAGCGTGAAGACCACAGCCAATTTGTATTGGGTTCTCAAGGCTGACCCTATCCCCCCAGACATTTAGTGTCTCCAAGGCCCCTGTAAACACTCACATCCTCTCCGTCCTAAAGCATGGAACATCCTACCCCGGCACACCGGAGTCTCGTCCTCAGTTACTGAATTCCACAAGAAACGGAGGACCTGGCTCTTCACTTAGCCCCAACCCTGGCTCCTAGGATACCTTCCCGCATAAGTTATGTGCTATACAAATACACATAACATAATACAAATAACACAACATGTGGTGGCACCCCCATGGGTGTCCCAAAATGTTGCCAGGTGAGGTGAGGGGGTGCCAGCTTTTGTTTCTTTGTTCCAAGGCCCCCCTCCCTGCAGCCCACTCCAAAAAATTAACACTTAGGGCCTAATTATGACTACGGCAGTCCACTACTGTGGTGGTACGGGAACCACAGCACCAGCGTTCTGACCGCCCTATTACAAGCAGGGAGGTCGGGCCACCATAGGACCGCCGCTACCTCCAGGGATCATAGATCCTGGAGGTGTTGCGGCAGTCCTGAGGCGCAATATGCTTGATGGTGCTGCAGCGGTGGCACCGCCAAGCATATTGCGAGTTTCCTCTTCTCCACGGTTTTCATGGCAGTGAGCTAGCATATGAAAACTGTGGCGAGTAGGAAACAGGGCCCCCTATTGCCTCAGGGCCATGGGGTGCATGCTGAGGAGCACATGTCCATGCTGTAAAGGAACTGCCTTTGGCATTGCGGTGCCTTTTTCATAGGCACTGTCGTGAGACCGCCTAAGGACCGCCCACCATATACTAAAAATGTCATACTCTGGTGGACGCTGTCAGTACAGCTTTGGCGGTCTTGGAGCGGGGCGGCGGCATGGCGGCCCCGCTCCAAGACCACCAAAGTCAAAATTAGGCCCTTAAACAGATTTAGAAAGAAACCTCTAGCCAGCTCTGTTCCTAAATCTGCCTTCTGCTTTGGCTGCAAGGAACTCTTGCTTTGCTCCGCCTTCCCACACTGAACCCTCTACACACGCTGAAGGCGCTATTTTTAAGAGCAGGAGCAAAAAGTCACGCATTTGTACCCGATTAGTGTAATGAAAATGCAGACTATTTTTCCAGTGCCTCCCAAATATATTTCACAAGACCAAAAATACCTCTGGTGCAACTGACAACAAACCTAAGTTGCAAGAAAATACTGGACAATGGCACATTTTCCACTGTCCGAATGCACTATCAAATGTCTGGAAGTAAATTTACTTCAGAGCAGTAGAAGGTGACCCTGAGCAGCAGTCCTGCCAAGTACCGCGCATCAGGCATTAGACTAACGCATTTCAGTGTGGTGTTCCGCATCACCGCACTGAAATGCATTGTCACGCATATGATGCAGTCTGCATTATGTTTCTGCTGAACAGCTGCCTAAAACTGAATAGTGTGGCAGCAATCAGCGCGTCACCCATGGCCTGTGCGGTGCTCCCGGAGACTTGGGGCGCTCGCAGTTGAGCTAAGCCATGGGCTGCTGGCAAGCTCACTGCTCTGCAATAATGTATCTCATCATGATGAATCCCGCAGCGCGGCTGAGACGGACAGCTTGCTGCCTGAATTCACTTGATTGTAAGTAAGGCTCCCTGTTTTCCGTTTTTACTGATTTTTACAGATAAATACAGACAGAATACCATTTATTTTCTTGTCTGTATTTATTTTTAAATGTGGCTAAAAATGGAAATTGGGTTTGCTTTCTGTGTGATTCTAAATACTCTCTGCCAGGACTGCCTGGCCAATAGTTGTGCGGATTGATAAATAAGGAAGTTAAAAGAGAATAGACTTTTAATAAAGATGGTTAAACAGCAGTAGATATGCACAAGGGGGACACAGAAATGTTCTTATTTTGATATAAGTGAATTGATTCATCTTTCGCAAGTGTTCAGATCACTGAAACCTGGCAGGAATTCAAGCATGAGTGCATATTTATCGGTTAAATAAATGTGGAAATATAACAATTTCAGCTTCATTTTAAATAAATAAATAAATATGGATAGCTAAAGATACAATTAGCAAAAAGGAAATATGGATGAATACAGACTGAAATGTCAAAAAACATAAATACCATAAAAGCGGGAGCCCTAATTGTAAGTCACTGTCTGGCCGCCCGTGGCGCTGCAGCGGGACGTCACGTCCTGCTGCCAGAGCGGGGAGTTGTCAGCGGCTGGCTACTGGTTTGCACCGGCCGCAATCATCTCAGTGCTTGGCTCGCAGCGCTGCTGCTGCTTGCACCGGCCGCAATCATCTCAGTGGTTGGCTCGCAGCGCTGCTGCTGCTTGCACCGGCCGCAATCATCTCAGTGCTTGGATCGCAGCGCTGCTACTGGTTTGCACCGGCCGCAATCATCTCAGTGCTTGGCTCGCAGCGCTGCTACTGGTTTGCGCCGGCCGCAATCATCTCAGTGGTTGGCTCGCAGCGCTGCTGCTGCTTGCACCGGCCGCAATCATCTCAGTGGTTGGCTCGCAGCGCTGCTACTGGTTTGCGCTGGCCGCAATCATCTCAGTGGTTGGCTCGCAGCGCTGCTACTGGTTTGCGCTGGCCGCAATCATCTCAGTGGTTGGCTCGCAGCGCTGCTACTGGTTTGCGCTGGCCGCAATCATCTCAGTGGTTGGCTCGCAGCGCTGCTGCTGCTTGCACCGGCCGCAATCATCTCAGTGCTTGGCTCGCAGCGCTGCTACTGGTTTGCGCTGGCCGCAATCATCTCAGTGGTTGGCTCGCAGCGCTGCTGCTGCTTGCACCGGCCGCAATCATCTCAGTGGTTGGCTCGCAGCGCTGCTACTGGTTTGCGCCGGCCGCAATCATCTCAGTGGTTGGCTCGCAGCGCTGCTACTGGTTTGCGCCGGCCGCAATCATCTCAGTGCTTGGCTCGCAGCGCTGCTGCTGCTTGCACCGGCCGCAATCATCTCAGTGCTTGGATCGCAGCGCTGCTACTGGTTTGCGCTGGCCGCAATCATCTCAGTGCTTGGCTCGCAGCGCTGCTGCTGCTTGCACCGGCCCGCTGAGGCTGTAATCTATCAAGGCCGCTGGCCGCGGCAAAAATTCAATCAATATTGCCGAGCCGACCAACAGACCGAGCCTGGGGTCCCAGTCAGGTAGACAGTAGAGTGAACAACAAGGACGTAGACCACCCTCCCCGTGTGACAGTACATCAGAGATGTGTTAAATTTGGCAGCGCTGCCTGCAGTTGGAGTGGGTGGGTGCAGTGCTCACAAGACCGGACTGTCGTTGGTGAGTGTTGTAACTCGCGGTCATGGAGGATGTTGTGTTGGGGCCTCTCTCACTGGCAATGGAAGGTACACTGCACTCCGTGACCGTCACCCCGCCGCGATTTGCTGAGGGAGGGAGTGACGTTGCAGCGGCCTGGACTGGACCCATTGCTGTGGCTTGCGGCCTCGCAACTGAGGGGCATATTATCAAGAAACAGAGTTAAAAATATCGCCACTTTAGCGGCAGAAAATTGCATATGCCCTTGAGAATTCCCATAGAAGCCCATGTTTTGGTGACAATATGGTCTTCTATGGGAATTCTCTGCGGCATATTATCAAGCCCATTATCGCCGCTTTAGCAGCAGTTTTCTGCCGCTAAAGCGGCGATAATTTTAACTCCATGCTTGATAATATGCCCCTGAGTGCGGCCGAGTGTGTTAATTAAATTTGCTCTTTAGTTGCAGCACGCGATCACTGGTCAGTCCTGAAATAGCTCACGGAAAATACATCTTGGTCTCTGATGAGATAGTCACTCTTAGAAAACATGTTTCCCCTGTAGCCCCTTTGGAATATTTTCATGCATAAAGTACCCCAGAAGGGGCTTTAGAAAGAGGAGCGTTTCAGAAATAATAGTCCCTAAGCAGGGGTGGGTGTTTGGTTTTTACACGGCATCTAATACGGGCAGGCACCCGTTTCCAAGCAATCCTATTTTGTAGGTAACAGAGATGAGTACATGAAGATCCGAAGATTTGACATGGATCACACAATATTGAAACGTGGAGAGACCGTGAGGTTTCCAGATTCTGTGTAGGACAATTTATTCTTGGGGCAAGATCTTAGAGCTTCTTATTGCTCAAACAGGTGTAATTTCATATATTTACATGTTTCCCTCGTCTTTGATACTTGATTTTGCGCACAAGAAAGTGTCACGCTAGTCCTTGAAATGTCACTCATAATTGCACTGAAATTATGAAAATGTCACACATAGTAATCTGAAACCTTGGCAGCTATGGAGGAGCTGCAGAAGGCGCTGCCTTGCGCTAGTCCACATACAGCGACTGCTCGGCCAGACTGCACAGGGAGATACAGCACAGGCCCAGCAGAAGCTTTTGTGGGGCCCGGGTCACAAATGTTATGCGCTTGAAACAAACGCAAAAACAATGCCCTGGGAGGCAGGGCCGGCGCTAGGCGTGGGCAGTGTGGGCGGCTGTCCAGGGCCTCGCACTCAGCCTACCAGCATGGGGCCCCACACCGATCGTGTGTCCTGTTGTTTCCCTGTTGACCCAACTAAAAGAAAGGGGGTCTCCTTGCACTTAGGGTCCATAGGAGGGGCCCCCTCCCCGGGCCTCTTAGGGACGGTGTTTGAAGTGAAGGCCGAGGGGAGGGAGACGCTTCCTCTTGTCCCAATTGCAAGGAGACCATTCAGAGACACTGCGGGACGCCCACTGTCCAGCATTTTAGCGCCCCCACAGTTTTAACTTTTAGCCCACAAGCAATTCTCACACCTATCGGGCTGATGGTGTGAGAGTTGCTTGTGGGCTGAAAGTTAACTGTGGGGGGCTTAGAAGCCAGTACATGCAGTGCATATGGCTCTTGACATGTATGAAGCAATCCTTGGCATGTGACGCTGTCCTTTGTCGTATGACGCTACACTGAGCATATGAAGCCGTGTCTGGGTATGTTCGGTGCGCTTTGGCATGCGAGGCCGTGTACAAGTCTCTACCTGGACACAGGCGCAGTCCCTTGCGCATACTGGTTGCGCCTGTGCAGGGGCGTAGCGTCAGGGCGGGTATTTGGGGTGTTACATCCCCCTAATAAATGTATTTTCTGATAAGCAGTTGGGTTCAGGTGCTTTGAGTGGGGTAGTGTCAGTCATATTTCAGCAGGAATTTTTACATTCACACAGACAAAAATAACACTCTTTTTTTAAAGTCCTCCAACATATTGGTTATTTTACAAAATATTGTATTTCCTCTCTTAGCACTTCTACCAATCCGCATTCCTCTCCCTTTCTACTGCCCCTCAGGCCCCTCTCCTGCAGTGCGCCCTGCTTGTCCCATATTGTATTTTAACATTATATGCCAGCCTGATTGTCGGAAAATGTGAAGCCCACCCTCCCAATCTTCCTGGCCGAGCTACGCCCCTGTGCGTCTGAAGCTGCAGGTGGTATATGCTGCCAGCCCTAAGGTACACGAGGCCACCCATCATTGGTGGATGGGACCCAGGCCCATCCTGGATGTACCTATGATTAGGCATTTTATTCTTTACATGTAATCCCAGAAATTATCCTATGGCGCCACCCTGTGGAATTATGTGGCATTCCCAGTAAACATGAATTGCAGACGTACAGGAACAATGCAAACAACAGAAGGCAAGCAGCTTTTATTCACGGTGCTTTTGTTTGTTGTTTGCACTATTTTTTACGCTAAATGCATCCTCACTTCCAAAGTGGACGCAAGGAGCATTTCACTCTAAAATATAGTGGTAAATGCCAAATTTGCATTTCTTGTGGTTACATCTAATTTCGCAAAATGTTTACACAATTTCACATAATTATGATAAAGCAAAATACGTGAATTACACACACTCCTACTTATGGCACAGCAAGGCATGAACCTATTTATTATAACTTTTTAAACTTTAATAAACATTTATCTGCTTCATAGCAACACAACCGTGCAACTAAGGGGGGCCGCCAAAGGAGAGCTCACTAGGGGAATTCCGGTAATCAGAGGGGGGCATCAGGGAGGCACATTGGCCCCTGCCCTTTTCCAGTTATTTATTAATGGGGTGTCTACCTTTCTGTCAGAGCCAAAAAATGATGCACCCAAAGTAGCTAGGGGCAAAGATTCTCGCCCTTATGTTTGCCGATGACACTTCACTGATTTCAAAAATACTAGTGGGTCTTAAAATGTGGTTGGAAAGGTTTGACACTTTCTGTACCCTCAATAAAAAGAAAACAGACATATGACCTTTAACCCCCTTCACTCTTTCAGGGGTAGATTGGTGTTGGGAGATACACCTCTAGAGAGGGTAAGCAAATTTGACTATCTCGTGGTGAAGGTTGCTGACACCAGTGGCGGCTGGCATGTGCGGAGAGTGGTGAGCGGGTGGGACAAAAATAAAAGTAAAAAATAAGTTAGAACAAAATTACACTAACCTTCCTGGTGCGACATCCTCCTTCTCCAGGTAGACAGACTCCAACACGGGACCCAGAAAACTGCAGTAACCAGTCCTTGTGCTGCTCTCATGCAGCATGAACGAAGCACCAGGATATGAGGGAGCGGCCTCCTTCGGTGCTCCCGAGGAGATTGGAGCCCTATGCTGTCTCTAACCCAGCTGTGTTACACAGCTGTGTTAGAGAGGTTTAAAATGCGCATGTCTGGCTGGCCGTCGCAAGACGGCCGGCCAAAGAGACATGCTCACTTTGAACTTAAAGTGCCCTGCCCTTCACTGCTTTCAGCTGCTGCTTCCTGACTAGCAGCAGCAAAAATCAGAAAGCCCCGCCCCGTCCTGCCGCTCAGCTCGGGACGGGGTTTTGAAACAGGCCTTAGTTCATTGTGTGTCGTCTCTCTAGGAGACATAGGGCAACCTCCTCAAGGCAGATATCACCTGTCCTAGAAATGTACCATGCCAAGGGTTTGGGGGCAGCCTTGTGGGGCCGAGGTTTAGGGTTATGCCAATCTTTCTCTCCTAGAGAAAACTGAAAAAGACTTTATGGGTTCACTTCTGAATCTCCCCGGAAGTTCCTAGTTACTACCATTGTTCCTCGACCTCCACTTGAGAAGGGTGTCCCAAGGGTTCAATTAAAGTCCTAGTTTAATGGTGTCCTAGCTGGTCAGTCGGTGAATTGGGAAGTTACTGTGTGTCTCTGCTGGACACGGTCAGCGCATGTGTGATTCTTTGGCTTAGTTATGTAAGAACTTGACTGTTTGCCTTAAACTTGAAAGACTTTGGGACTTTCCACCTGGTCCTACAGCTTCCTCAAATACTATTTTAAACCAATGCTATTAGACTTATGTAAATAGTGAATGGATTGCCGAAGGCATGATAGGGCCTAGTAGGGGAACTTTTTAACCTTCAAAAGCTCTGTGAAATGTGAGTCTTACCTGGACAATGTCTCACCGCATGAAACTAAAATCTTATGTGTGATTCAGACTTGGGGTTCTACAGTTGAACTCGGTCACTTGCCCTTTGCCCGGTCTGTAAGGCTTATCGTGAAACCGAGGAGCATATCTTGTTTTTCCCTACGAGATCTCTGTCACTAAGGGAAAGATGGAAACCCCTGGTGTGCAAAGCCTTGGGAATTAGGAATTACCAGGCGGCTCTCCGGATCCTTTAATCTGATACAAACTGATTGTGTTTAAGAGACCCAGATTTCTGCATGGAACTGTGTTATACCCTGCTTAGTTGTATAACATGCACTCCAGCCCTGCTGCCTCTAGCTGCCCAGCCAGAGTGTGAGTTGCTCATGGAATGTTGGTGTGCCTGTGATGCGTGGAATGCCGGGGTGTCTGAGTGGATGAGTGTTGGCAGTTAGAGATGGGCTGAGCAGCTAGGCAGGCTGCTCCTGGTGGGGCTGGTACCACACTAGGCTGGCTGGAGTAGAGACAGATGTAACTTGGACTGTGAGGTACTAAAGACGACTTAAATATACTTCCTGGCTCCTGGTGTCTACCTTCATAGGACACAACAAACTGACAACTGAGAAAACATTCAGTTGTTAGCAATGGATCATTAGGTTGTCTCATCACGAAGGCTTATGCTTTTAACTTCTTAACTGTTATAATTTTTGTTCTCTTGTTATAAACAGATGGTATTATATGCATGTTGAAACTATGATTTTGTGGGGCATTGTCCCCGAAATAAAATACTATAACTTTTGTTTACTATAATATACATGTATCCGCTTTAGTGATTCTTTTATTGTATTGATCTTACAGACATCATGTTTTTGCTTCAGTGATGCCATGCACTGTTTTGGTATCATGTCACTTGCTGTGATGTCATTTCCACTCGCCTGGAACCTTAGTGGAGTGACTTCAGAGGCAGGAGACCGAAAATCAACGACCTGACCTCAGACACACAACCTTCACCAAAGCTAGTGTCGAGTAGAGGCATCGTGTCAGAAGACAGCTTCTGAGGACTGGCACCACCAAAAGACATGATGAGCCCCTCGTGATAATGGATCCACTCCACAAACGCCGGCAGTGGGCGCCTGATGCTGGAAAGACGAAAATGTCTTCTTTGCTATGGTAGAGTGAGAAAAATGGAGTCAGAAAAAACCAGTCCTCAAACTTCCCAAGAAAAGAAAGAATGGGAAGCTCCCCACCTGGCAGTATTGGCCCTGAATATAATCTTCAAGGGTAAAAACCTCCAGTGCAATAAACAAATGAACAGCACATCTCAAGGTTTGACTTTTATGGCATGACACAGAGGCTAACATTATGCAAATCTCCTTTATTGCCAGATCACAGCAGCAACAATTGAAGACTATAGAACTTCAATGAACATTCCAAAACACTGCAAAGTCCCCCCACGCGCAGCCACCTTCCTTCTTTGTTGCTGCTGCTCACAAGATAAGTAGCACATGACCTTATGCTACTATTCTTTTAACTATTTTCTTTGGATTTTGTAATATGCCCCCCCACACCTCCTTAGAGAACTACTAATCCCCCTAGATCCATCCCTGTCCTTGGGGGGAGGGACATTATTACCAATTTGTATAGTAAACTGATATTCAGTAGAGGGCGGGCCTCCGTTTCCTTTTAAACTTCTTCATCACCTAAAACGTAGTTTCCTTTTACATTTCTTTGTTAATTCAAATCACCAAAATGATTTATGTTTGCCCCCCCCCCCCCACTTCATTAGTAACTATTAGGTCGCTTCAGACCCAAAAATCGTAACACTCTGAAGCCGGCTACTTTTGAAAAGCCCGCTTCACTCTATGTACACAGAAACAGCCGCAATCCAGAGCCTGTTTTACGAGGCCCTCGCGTGCATACTGTCTCCATGGCAGCAACCGCTCCACTAGCAGTCACGGCCTTACATACAATGCGCGGTACAGTGCAATGTCCATAGTAACAAACCCCGCACTGACAACGCCGCAAAAAAAAAAAAGAGAAAGAGAGATCACCCTACCTCCACTCCTCCTCCTCGAGGGTCAGCCTCAATCTTCTCCAATCGATGCTGCAACTTGCATCAATGGCACCGCCAATAGTAATAAAATAACAAGAAAAAGAAAGTGATGAAGGCACCTTAGCAGGCAGCCGCACACCCAACTTATGTGCTGGCTGCCATTTTAGCTTATTAGGTAACTGATACCAATTGACATACAGCAGCCATTTGAACTATTTGGGCTAGGGTGACCAACTGGCATTGGTGCAAATTCAGGACGGTGAGTGTAAAAATTCAGGACAAAGGGTCAAAATTCAGGACACAAATTCAGGACAGGAGGTCAAAATTCAGGACAAAACGTCAGGACAATAGTTAAGTTTTACAGACACATCAGAGGAGGTGGCGCAATAGTATATAAGTAAGCCCAGCCATGTCCAAACATATTCAACCATTTGCAAACCTATCCATCATGTATCCTTCTATCTATCATTACACTCATCCATCCCTTCATCCATCCATTATCCATCCATCCACCCTTTCACCCTATCCATCTGTACACTCATCTATCAACTCTTCTACCCATCCATCCATTCACTCATCCATCCAGCCATTTACCCTTTCACCCATCCAGCCATCCTTTCACTTACTCATCCATCCACCCAGTCACTCATCCTTCCACCCATCCACCCTTTCAGTCATCCATCCATCCTCCCGTTCTCTCTCCATCGACCCTTTTACTTAGCCATCCTTCCTTCCATCCATCCACCCACCCATCCATCTACTCGTCCACTCATGAATCCATCCATTGACCCCATCACTCATTCATCCTTTCTCTCATCCATCTATCCTTTCACTCCTTCACCCATCTATTCATCCTTTTGTCCATCTACCCTTCCTTTCACTCACTCATCCATCCTTACATCCGCCTTTCACTCTTCCCTCCATCCATTCACCCTTGCACTTATCAATTCATCAGTCCATCCATCATTTCACTCATCCATCCACCCCCTCACTCATCATCCACCTTTTCACTCATCCATCCCTTCACTCATCCATCCACCCTTTTGCCCATCCAGCTACCCTTCCACCCATACATCCAGCTATTTACCTTTTCTCTCATCCATCCTTGCACTCACTCAATCCATCCATCCTCTCTCAGCCATCTATTCAATCGTTCATTCACCCTTTCACTAATTCATCCAGCCATCCACCTATCCCTTCACTTACTCACTCGTTCACCTTTTCATATTAATTTTGAGCTGAGCCTTTTTGAGAAGAGGCCCATCAAGAACTTCACCCTCTCTGCAGGAGCCATTCCAGGACTGGGACAGAAGCCACCCAGGGCGGAGACGGGATCCACCACAGGGGGGGACAGGAGCCATCACAGGCGGAGGGGGGAGACAGGAGCCACCACATGGGGGGGACAGGAGCCATCACTGGGGGGGGGGGGGGTAGGAGCTATCACAGGAGGGGGAACAGGATCCACCAGGGTGGGCACAGGGGTGGGCATGCAGTATTCTAGTATCATCCTGGTCTCTTCCAGGGTGGGGTAGGGCTCCTCACCCCCTCCTGGACAAGACAACGAGAGGACAGGCTCTCTTTCTAAAATGTTAGTTTTGCCATCCCCCACTGTGATGTACAGTACTTAAAAGAGATACTGGAAGAGAACTGACTTAACTGATTGTCCTCCATACTTTGTTAATCAGTGTTGCTGAGATTGTGCCATTTCTTTATTTTATTACATTATACACAGCATGTTTGAAGAACCGAGGTTTGCTTACAATTTACTGACAGGAATTAAGCTCTGTGAAGAGAACCAGGTGCTGCCTGGTGTAATCAGGGCCGGTTCTAGGGTGTTTGGGGCCCTGGCAGAAAGGGAATGTGTGAGGCCCCTCTAATTTGCAGAGACATGATGCATTCCGGGCTGTTTGCATCTGAATAGATGCCCCTGAAGCTGCAGCCCCTCCCTCTCAGTCACCTTCAAGCACCTCTTAGCAGCTCATCAAGGGCGGAGGGTGTGAGGTTTGCCATCACGCTGTGCCTCTCCAATGTTGCTGGGGATCTGAGCTTTGGTGCTGCATCGGAGGATCGGAGTCAAGAAGGGAGGTGGGTGGAAGCTGTGCCAGCTTAGGGTGGTGCGAGGGGTGCCCGGTTAAAATTACGGACAAATGGCGTCCGTTAAAGAATCCTTCACGGACAACGGACAGACGGCCGAAATTACGGACTGTCCGTGAAATTTACGGACGGTTGGTCACCCTAATTTGGGCTCAAAATACGATTTCTGACAGTGTAAGCCAGTTTCAAGCCCTAGAAACAAATGACCCTGCAAAACCCAGGTGCCCTTATCTTTTCACTGACAACTACTCCCTTTTACTCACTTCAAACCGTGCTACTGATTATAACTATGTCTGTAGAACCTCTGGGGGCCAACATGGAAAGTAAACTAGGGGACCTAGTACATAAGGCCCTAGAAAAAGTTATGGGATCCCTAGATGAGGTAATTAAACAAAACTTCGAGACCTTGTCTCAGAAAGCACAGCCCAGCGCTGACGCACATCAGGCTGAAACATCGAATGAGGCTAACAAGGCCCTAAGGAAGAGGGCCACATGGGGAAACCCACAAAAGTGCGCAAAAACCCCCCAAAACACCCAAATGGTATCCCGCAATACAGGCAGTGATATGAGCAAGTGCCTTGAGCACTACAAATGGGCAAGATACAGGCCTTGAACCACCCATCCCCATTGATAGTGACGAGGCACTCGAACCCAAAATAGACATCTCCTGTTCCTCTGAATTCGATTCCGATATCGATGAACTAGAGACTAAGAGGATGGGATCACTTGAAGAGGCAGGTAAGGCCACGGGGTCGAAAATGGGTATTGTCGACTGATTCGGAGACAATATGTTTGACCCCTCACTTATTAAACACCCCCTATTACCCGTATTGACGCACTCTCAGCATGTTGCTGAGTACATATTGTACTGGCTAAGAAGAAATCCCTACAGAGGTACAGTCTCGTCTGAGATCAGAAAGCCCATGACCATCCCTCACTGACAAGGTCATAACGACCCCAGAGATTGATGCAAAGGTGGTGGCATTTGTAGGAGAGTAGGATCCGCTTCACATGGGTACCCCCACTTTTTGCTGGTGTTTCACTGTTTTTCGACCTTAGTCTGGCTGTGGCCCTGCTAATCAGGACCCCAGCCTAGCTGCTTCCTCTCTAAAATGGTTTGCATGTACATTAGGTACATATCTAATTGGATTCTGGAGCCTTATAACCCCCTAGTATATGGTATACTATGTACCTAGGGCATAGGTACCTCAGAGGCCTACCAGGGGCTAAAGCATGTATTATGCCACCCCTGGGAAGCACTCCAAAATGGCACTATAGTTCTGCCACTGCAGCGTGGGTAAGGATGTGCTTGCACCCCTTACAGTGGTATAGGCTACCTATATCACTACCATTGAACACACATATAAAACCTATAAGTCACTCCTATGGCAGGCCGTAACAATCCTGAAGGTAGAGTGCTTGGTTTTTATGTGAGAGGGTGCCCCTGCATGAGCAGAGCCCCTCTGCAGAGTTCGGAGTATATCTTCTGATGCTGTTTGTGGTGCAGCCTGACCATATACTCTTAAGTGCATTATAACCTCGTGGTAAATGCTAACTTTGGGATGGCTGCACGGAAACATGTCGTGTTTGGTGTCAAACGCTTTGGAATACTACCCCCCACCAGTTCTGGCGGTGGGGGTAGCATTCCACCCTTCTAGAGGGAGAGACATGTTCACACTGGTCTAACCCGGTAGGACTTTCTTGAGCCCTGGCATCAGAAAATGGATGCCTCTGCCACAGACACGGGTCTGGCCTCCTGCTGCTGACCGAAACTCCAGCAGGGGAGGCCTGGACAATAGGTTTCCTGTTGAAGAGAGGTGTAACCACCTCCCCAGACAGGCAGATGTGTATTGGGGCTGGGCGGGAGCACTCTCTGGTGCTTTGAAGTCCTGCACTGGTGACACACTTGGGTGTCCCTGTGCATAGTCCAGTTCAAACCGATTTCAGGGGCTACCTGCCCCTGCTCTGGAGCGAAACTGGACGAAGGAAATGGCTGTAACCACCCCTCTTTCCAAACCCTCCCATAGGTGGGTCCCTAGAGTATGTCCAACCCCCAAACTTAGTATAAGTATGGGAACCCAGTCCTTGTGACTTTAGATTACCCTGGACGAAACTCTGCAATATATATCCTGGACATTCGACTTTCTATTTCGACTAGAAGATGGAAGAAATCTCCCTTGGGGTCAAGGAGTGACTCCCCTGCTTGGCAGACACCAAAGAAGCAACTGTCTGGTTTGCAATTCCGAAGCTCCAGTTGGACGCCGAAGTCTCTGCATTACCAGAGGTGAATTTCCTGACTTCCCCGAGGCTACCCTGAGTCCACAGCAAAGCTGAGGCCCGTGGCTATCGTGGGTGATGAGGAACCGTGACCCCCGGGTTCCGCATACTATTGCTGGTACATCAATTTCCTGTTTATCCTTGAAGTTTTGCTTTCGGCTCCGAGTAGCCCCAGCCTTGAGCACAGACTGCACTGAAGATCTCTGGCCTCCACTCCACGAGTGATCCGTGGGCCTGGTTCCAGTGCGACCGCTCGAGGCTCCTTCGTGATGGCTAGCCCGTTGGCTAGTGGGTCCCCACGAAGGCAAATCCTCATCTGCTTTGGATTTCCTGGATGCTCCAGCTGTGCCCTGACTTACCCTCACTGGGTGAGTCCCTCAGACCTTGCTGGTCTGCACCAACGTCCTTCTTCTCTTTCCATGAGACTTGCCATTGCCAAGGCTTGTTGGGTCCAATCTGGTTGCCGACACCGCAGCACTCGACAGACTTTGTGGGACAGCTTGAATCCGGCTTGTGGACTTCGTTGATGCCTCCTGGACCTTGTGGCTGAAGAGTCAAGACACCCATCAACTCACCAGAAGCACCTGACATCTGTGGGCATTGGTCCATCCTGCCCTCGGTCACTGGCTAGGTACCCAGACTCTGTCCCCTCTGCTTTCAGGTTCCTTTCATCCTAGAACCAGGCTTGGATCTCTTCGGACACTTCTCCTCTTCACGGCAGCAGCAGTTCTTTGCAGGCTTCCATTGCATTCGACGACGCGACCCGACACCAAAGGACACCTATGCACCCGGCTTCCCTGGGTGAGGTAACTCGAGCACTCCTGTGCTCCTGTGGATGCTAGCCCTAGAACTTCTTAAGTCCAAAAGTGTTTGGTCCCGACTCGATTCTAAGTGTCCCTAATCTTTAAATTTCCAACCGCGACATTACCCATAGAAGCTAACGGGAACCCGCGGTTGTGTTTACACACTGCACACAGTCCCCGTGGGTCCACCTTTGGTGGTTCCTTGGGGTCCCAGCGATTCCACAGGCTTTAAGCCTTGTGTCTAGTCCAGTCGTGGTTCTTATACCACTGTATTGGTATATGGTTTAGTACGCCCCTAGGACCCAAACGTGTATTTGTGCTATTACTGTTGATTGCTAACTTGTAAATTAAGTACTTCGAACTCCAGTCTCATAAAGAGACTAGAGGGGTGTGGTTTATCCTAAATACATATATTTTAAATATATACCTGGTGTGGTTGTCCTTTCATTTGATCATTCAAGAGATTATAGACTGGTAAAACAAGCTGCTTTACATTCCTTCAAGACTTAGCCTGAAGGCTGCTCTCCACAGCGACCACTAGGATAGCTTTCAATAAAGGTTGTCTTTAACCAATTCACCATAAGGGGTTGTTTGGACTGATACAAGGTGCCCACTAGAACTAGTGGACAGCATATATCAGGCCACCTTCTCACAGCATTCATTGCCAAAGGCGGCAAAGACCCGCGGAAGGGGATCGACAGGGGCCTCAACTCGATATTACAGGCCCCCTAACAAAAATCTTTGACATGGCTGAAAAAGCTTACCTTAACACATTCGTCGAACCAAAAGAACTGCGCCCATGGGCCCAACGTGCCATTTGCCTCCTAGGCAACACAAAGAAGTCATTTCAAATGAAAGAAGAAAAGGAACACTACTAAAAATAGATCCAAAACTAATAGAACTGGCCAATGAGGAAGGAGGACCTAGCTCTCAAGGCCTCCTCTTTGGCAACAAATTTATTAGAGAGATGGCCTAATACGTGGGTGTGTTAGCGCCATCCAAAAATTGCAAAAGGATATAAAAGAGTATTCCAAGATAGGGTTTTCTGGCAGGGTCTGTTCCCCAGCCATGGCCATGCAACAACTAGACCCTTCCTGGGCCGTGGTGCGAGATTCCTGCAGTCCCGCTTCGTCGCACACCAAACTTTCTACTCACAGAGGCAGAGATTTCAGGGGAGATCCTCCGAAGATGATGAGATACAGAGAGGATTCTTAGGTACCTCTGTAAGGGTGGGAGTCAGACTAGCCCGTTTTTGTGGGAATTGGAACTTAGTGACACAAGACCCTTGGGTTCTATACACAGTCAAGGGATACAAGATCGAATTTATATTTCCCCCATCCAAACCAAGATCCCAGGGAGCATGGTCTTCTCTCAGCAGGATTCAAATCTTGTCTCACAAGAAGTAGAGGAATTGCTAGTGTAGGAAGGTGGAATCTGATTACATGGTTGCCCCCACTTGTTTCTGGTGTTTTGATGGTTTTTGACTAGTCTGGCTGGGATCCTGCTATTCAGGACCCCAGCCTATCTGCTTACTCCCTTAAACAACTTGGAGTGCATATTACATGCACTAGTGATTGGATACTGTGGTACCTTATGAGCCCCTAGTATATGGTACATTAGGTACCAAGGGCATAGGTACTTCACAGGCCTACCGGGGGCTGAAGCATGTATTATGCCACCCCTGGGAAGCAGACTAAATCTGACACCACAGGCCTGCTACTGCAGCCTGGGTGAGGTAGTGTTAACACTCCTCACTGAGATATAGGTTCACTATATCTCTCCCTGCACACACATTTAAACCTATCAGTCACCCCTAAGGCAGGCCCTGTCAATCCTGAGGGCAGGGTGCTTGGTTTCCATGTGAGGGGGTGCCTCTGCCTGAGCAGGGCCCCTCTGCAGCTCTCAGAGTCTATTCCCTGGGGCTGTTTGTGAATGCGGTCAAACCATATACTCTTAAGTGCATTATAACCTCGCGGTAAATGCTAACTCTGGGATGGCTGCATCAAAACATGTTGTGTTTGGTGTAAAACGCTTTGGAATCATACCCCCACACCAGTAACTGGTGTGGGAGTATGAGCCCACCCTTCTAGAGGGATAGACATGTACCTACTGTGGAAACACAGTAGAATCCTGAAGAGCCCTGGCATCACAAAATGGATGCCACCAGTCACAGACACTGGCCTGCCCTCCTACTGATGACCGAAACTCGCAGTGGAGGAGGCCCAACAATAGGCATCCTGTCAGAGGGAGGTGGGGTCACCTCCCAGACAGGGTTTAGTGTATTGGGGCTAGGTGGGTGCACTCCTAGATTGCTTTGAAGTCCTGCACTGGGGAGCAGTAGGCTCCTCTGTGCATATGCCAGCTCAAACTGGTTCAGGGGCTACCTGCCCCTGCTCTGGCGTGCAACTGGACAAAGGGAAGTGGGTGTAGCCACCCACTCCCCTGACCCTCCCATAGGTGGGGTCATAGAGCTAGTCCCTCCCTTGCTTCTAGTATAAGTTAGGGAACCCTTGCCATTGCAAACTAGATATCCCTGAACGACGCTCTGAAGAAGAATCCTGGACCTTCAACTTTCCACTACCTCTGGAAGACTGAAGAATCTCCCTTGGAGTCAAGGAGTGACTTCCTTGCTTGGCAGGTACCAAACTTTGCAATCAACGGTTGCAAACTTTCCCGCTCCCGCCGGAGTCTGAAGTCCCTGCAGCCCAGGAAGAGGATTTCCTGACTTCTCCAAGGCCATCGTGAGTCCCCAGCGACGCTGAGGCAAGTAAACCCCACAAGTGATGAGGAACCGCAATCCCTGGGTACCGTGCACTATTTTCGAGTGCAACCCCTTCACGACATTCTACAAACTTGTGCTTTGGGCCATGTGTGGTCCAAGCCTCCAGCAGGACTTCCACCGAAGATCAGAGGCCTACCCCATCCCGAGTGACCATGGGCCCCTGTTGAGTGAATCCTCCAGAGGCGTCTTCGGGATCCCTTGTCGGTTGCCTTGTGGGTCCCCTGAAGACCTTTCTACAGTTCCAAAGGGCTCCCCTGGTTGCTCCAGGCCTGCCCTGACTTACCCTTGCTGGGTGAGTCCCTCAGACTTTGTTGGTCTGCACCGCTGACTTTTTACACTTTCCACGAAACTTGCTGTCACCAAGGCTTGTTGGCTTCAATCTGGTCACCGACACCACAGTAAGCTGCGGACTTTGTGGGACACACCGAATCCAGCTCCTGGTCATCATCGACACCTCCTGGACCTCGTGGCTGAAGAGTCAAGACACCCATGATCACCTGAAATCACCAGACGACTGTGGGCATTCATCTTCCTTGCCCCGGGTCACTGCCAAGTGACTTTGAACACTGTCCCCTCTGCTTTCAGGTCTTCCTTCTTCTGAATCCAGGCTTGGATTCCACTGGACACTTCTCCTGTCTTCACAAGCAGCAAGTCTTCTTTGGCTCCCATTGAAAACGACGCCGCGACCCGACACCAAAAGACCCCTATGCACCCGGCTTCCCTGGGTGAGGTAACTCCAGCACTACATTGCTCCTGTGGGTGTTGGCTCTAGAACTACTTACCCTGTAGGTGACTTGCTTGTAGACTCTCCCGAAGTATCCTAAAACTCTAAATATCCAATCGCGACTTGCTCCATTGAAGTCTATTGGGATCCGCTGCTGTGTTCTCACCCTGCATGCGTCTCCCGTGGGTCCTTTACTTACCTGCCTTGGGTGGATTAGTGAGGCCCCAGCACTTCTGAAGGCCCTAGGCCTTGTCCCCTTGCAAGTCGTTATCTCTAAGTCTCGTTTTTATTATATGGTCTGGTACGCCCCTAGGGCCCCAGCCATATTTGTGCTTAACTTGTTGTGAAATGTTGATTTGTGCATATGTCCTTGACTTCTAATCTCATAAAGAGATTAATAGAGTGTGTCTAGTAATAAATACATATATATACACCTGTGTGGTGTCCTTTCGTTTAGTGATTCAAGAGATTATAAGGTAAAACAAGCTGCTTTACATTCCTCTAAAGACTTAGCCTAAAGGCTGCTCTCCACAGCTACCACTAGGATAGCTTTCTTTAAAAGGTTCTCTTAAACCTACTACCATAAGAGTCGAATTGTACTGGTGCAACGTGTCCACTTTAACTAGTGAACAGCATATACCAGGCCAACTTCTCACATTGGTGGGCAGCGGGTGGGATTACAGCTTGCCATTGTTTTACCAGAATATCTCTATTTGAATTACTAACTGAAAACCACCATAGGTCCTCAAGTCAAGCTTAGTATCAATAAGTTCTACTGAATTTAGAGCTGTGTGTCAAGGGATAGCACACCCTTTCTACAGCTCAAGCTAGGATCAGTAGGCCACAAACTAGTGTAGGTAGTACAACACTGCACAACACTAGAATGTCCTTAAGGGTTGGAACCAGTGGGTCCACCCAGCCTCAGTATAAGGACATGACTTTCTTTGACTTGAAAGCCATGTGTGCTGCAAGGTACCTGAGGATAGGACAGAGTCCCTCCACACTACACCTGATAGATCTGCTGGCAGCAGATGACCTTAGATTAGCTCTAGGAGCTAATGAGTCTGAATCAGGGGGTGGGTCAATTACAGTGTCTGGGTCAGCTGATGAAAATCAGGATGACCTGGACTCTGTGGTTGAAGGGCCAGACCCACAAGGGTCTGAAAAGGACAGAGGAATTCTCCCTTAGAGAACTGACAGAGTGGAGGAAAGGCCTAGGTTCTCTTCTAGGGAGTCTGACCACTCCTATCACTCTGGCAGAGAGTCTGTCCAGCAGGGGAACTCCTACCTTCCTAGAAGGGAGACCTCCTCTGAAAGAATGTACAAACTGCTGCAGTATGAATAAGCAAGATTTGCCCTCACAACCAAGCAGTTGGCATTAGACAGAGAAGCCTTTGAGCTCCAGAGAGCTTCTAGAAGAGAGGGGTTAGAACCCCCTGGTGGCAGCAACAGTGTCCCTAGAGTCAGAGAATATATTCCAGACCATAGGAACCTGAGCAAGGTTGTTCCTCCCTATCAGAGTAGGGATGATATCCACAAGTGGATAACTGCTATGGAAAGGGCCTGTAGAGTACAACAGGTCCCCCAAAAGCAGTGGGCAGCAATCTTGTGACTCTCCTTTTCAGACAAAGGCAGAGACACGCTCCTCACTGTTGAGAAGAGGATGCTGATGACTATGAAATCCTGAAGAGTGCACTGATAGATGGGTTTGGCTTAACCACTGAGCAGTACAGGTTGAAGTTCAGAGATACCCAGAAGGCACAGACACAGGACTGGGTGGACTTTCTAGATTGTGCTACCAAGGCTCTGGAGGGTTGGATAATTGGCAGTAGAGCAACTGACTTTAAAGGATTGCATAATTTGATTATGTGTGAGCAGATACTTAACAATTGTCATACCAGCTCTTACACCAGTACCTGGTGGATTCTGATCTGACCCCACCCCAAGAATTGGGAAAGAAGACAGACATATAGGTCAGAACCAGGGTGAGGCCCAATAACCAAGGTGGTGACCAGAAGAAACATTCCACTAAGCCCAAAGAGAAAGGTGGGGATAATAAAAATACAGAAAAGTCCTCTGAAGGGCCCCAAAAATCCAGTTCTGGGGGTGGGTCCAAAAATCCTTCCTCTTCCAATAAGAAACCATATTGCCATGTGTGCAAGCAACCTGGCCACTGGAAAACTGACTCCAGCTGTCCAAAGAATGATGGCAAGAAAGAAAATGGTCCTCCCACTGCAGCTCCACGCCTCCTGTTACTACCAGTAGTAATCCCCCAGGTGGTGGGAGTGCACCCAAAAACTTAGTTGGGTTTTCTTGGGGAACTCAGGTGGACTCTGGCCTAACCAGGTCCCCTACACAAGCAACTCTAGTCTGTGATGGTGGCATGGGGATTGCCAACTTTACTATGAGTGCCAATACTTTTGGCAGGTACAGACAAGAGCCCATGTTCAATGGTCAGAAGGCTGTGGCCTACAGGGGCTAGTGTCACCATGGTGACAAAGAGACTAGTGCCCCTAGAACAGCTTTTACCTGAGTTTAGATTCCAGGTGACCAATATTGATGGAATTAGGACAGACCATCCCATGGCAGTGGTAATTCTCAGCTGGGGAGGGGTCACTGACCCAAAGAGTGGCAGTGTCCCCAACCTTGCCTGTAGATTGTCTACTGGGGAATGATCTGGAAATCTCAGCCTGGGCTGAGGTGGATCACAATGCCCATTTAAGAATGTTAGGCATCCCTGAGAGAGTAGATGAGACCCGGAGCGCCTCACCTCCACCCCAGGAGAAATTAAGGGGAGTGAAGCCTGAAACAATGGATCACTCCACACAAACAGAGAGCATAGGGGGTGAGGAACAGTCCTCCCCCACCAGACTAAAGGTAAGGGTCAGTTTTCTAAGGGATCTGATCCTGCCCCTTGTGAAGTAACTATCCCAGAGGTGGTCAGGCCTGTCCTGGCCACATCTCTGATGGCAGGGGATCCTTCCAAGGTGGTACCCAGTCTGGGGCAGGTATCCTGCCCCTCTCTACCCTGCCTCAGTCATCCCAGGGCTGCAGAGGTCAGGAAGGTCAGTGGACCCTTAGTGGGGCCCTTTCCAGAGGAACCCCCTCATCAACAGATTAGGGACACCCAGCAAAGTACTTCTAGCCAGGTGAATATTCCTCTACATACTGAGGGATCCCTCTTACCCCTAGGTACAGGTATCCCACAGATTGACTCTGTTGGGCATAGGGAGACCTGGGACATAGCTGCCCCAAACATTCCAATGCCCTCCACTATTCCAACCCCCAGCTGTAGGAAGCCAGAGGTTGACCCTGAGGGCCAGATATGACACAGTCATGGACAGAAAGGCTTCCATGGTGAAAAGTGTCCTGAGGAAGGTGAGACCACCCCAAATAGGGCCTCAATTCCAGACTCAGACACCCCACCATCCTGCTTCTGTAACAAAACACAATACAGGTAATTTCCCTAGACCTTGGAGAAAGTCCAGAACCCCTTGGGGTAGGATTTCCCAAGTGGACAATGAGACAGGGAGCAACCATGCTAGTGCAGGTTCCTCCTTATATGGCCACTCAGGAAATAAAGTCTTATCTGGACAAGGTTAGCCTTATCTCCTTTCGTTTGGGGGGGGGGGGGGGGTTATGTAGGAAGGTGGAATCTGACTACATGGTTGCCCCCACTTCTTTTCTGGTGTTTTGATGGTTTTTGACTAGTCTGGCTGGGATCCTGCTATTCAGGACCCCAGCCTATCTGCTTACTCCCTTAAACAACTTGGAGTGCATATTAGATGCACTAGTGATTGGATACTGTGGTACCTTATGAGCCCCTAGTATATGGTACCTTAGGTACCAAGGGCATAGGTAATTCACAGGCCTACCAGGGGCTGAAGCATGTAATATGCCACCCCTGGGAAGCAGACTATATCTGACACCACAGGCCTGCTACTGCAGCCTGGGTGAGGTAGCGTTAGCACTCCTCACTGAGATATAGGTTCACTATATCTCTCCCTGCACACACATTTAAACTTATCAGTCACCCCTAAGGCAGGCCCTGTCAATCCTGAGGGCAGGGTGCTTGGTTTCCATGTGAGGGGGTGCCTCTGCCTGAGCAGGTCCCCTCTACAGCTGGCAGGGTCTATTCCCTGTGGCTGTTTGTGGATGCGGTTAAACCATATACTCTTAAGTGCAGTATAACCTCGTTGTAAATGCTAACTCTGGGATGGCTGCATCAAAACATGTCGTGTTTGGTGTTAAAACGCTTTGGAATCATACCCCCACACCAGTAACTGGTGTGGGAGTATGATCCCACCCTTCTAGAGGGATAGACATGTACCTACTGTGGAAACACGGTAGAATCCTGAAGAGCCCTGGCATCACAAAATGGATGCCACCAGTCACAGACACTGGGCTGCCCTCCTGCTGATGACCGAAACTCGCAGTGGAGGAGGCCCAACAATGGGCATCCTGTCACAGGGAGGTGTGGTCACCTCCCAGACAGGGTTTAGTGTATTGGGGCTGGGTGGGTGCACTCCTAGAGTGCTTTGAAGTCCTGCACTGGGGGAGCAGTAGGCTCCTCTGTGCATATGCCAGCTCAAACCGGTTCAGGGGCTACCTGCCCCTGCTCTGGCGCGAAACTGGACAAAGGGAAGTGGATGTAGCCACCCACTCCCCTGACCCTCCCATAGGTGGGGTCATAGAGCTAGTCCCTCCCTTCCTTCTAGTATAAGTTAGGGAACCCTTGCCATTGCAAACTAGATATCCCTGGACGACGCTCTGAAGAAGAATCCTGGACCTTCGACGTTCCACTACCTCTGAAAGACTGAAGAATCTTCCTTGGAGTCAAGGAGTGACTCCCCTGCTTGGCAGGCATCAATCTTTGCAATCAACGATCGCAAACGTTCCCACTCCCGCCGGAGTCCGAAGACCCTGCAACCCAGGAAGAGGATTTCCTGACTTCTCCAAGGCCATCATGAGTCTCCAGCGACGCTGAGGCAAGTGGACTCCACGAGTGACGAGGAACCGCAATCCCTGGGTACCGTGCACTATTTTCGAGTGCAACCCCTTCACGACATTCTACAAACTTGTGCTTTGGGCCATGTGTGGTCCAAGCCTCCAGCAGGACTTCCACCGAAGATCAGAGGCCTACCCCATCCCGAGTGACCATGGGCCCCTGTTGAGTGAATCCTCCTGAGGCGTCTTTGGGATCCCTTGTCGGTTGGCTTGTGGGTCCCCTGAAGACCTTTCTACAGTTCCAAAGGGCTCCCCTGGTTGCTCCAGGCCTGCCCTGACTTACCCTTGCTGGGTGAGTCCCTCAGACCTTGTTGGTCTGCACCGCTGACTTTTTACACTTTCCACAAAACTTGCTGTTACCAAGGCTTGTTGGCTCCAATCTGGTCACCGACACCACAGTAAGCTGCGGACTTTGTGGGACACACAGAATCCAGCTCCTGGTCATCATCAACACCTCCTGGACCTCGTGGCTGAAGAGTCAAGACACCTATGATCACCTGAAATCACCCGACGACTGTGGGCATTCATCTTCCTTGCCCCGGGTCACTGCCAAGTGACTTTGAACACTGTCCCCTCTGCTTTCAGGTCTTCCTTCTTCTGAATCCAGGCTTGGATTCCACTGGACACTTCTCCTGTCTTCACAAGCAGCAAGTCTTCTTTGGCTCCCATTGAAAACGACGCCGCGACCCGACACCAAAAGACCCCTATGCACCCGGCTTCCCTGGGTGAGGTAACTCCAGCACTACATTGCTCCTGTGGGTGTTGGCTCTAGAACTACTTACCCTGTAGGTGATTTGCTTGTAGACTCTCCCGAAGTATCCTAAAACTCTAAATTTCCAATCGCGACTTGCTCCATTGAAGTCTATTGGGATCCGCGGCTGTGTTCTCACCCTGCATGCGTCTCCCGTGGGTCCTTTACTTACCTGCCTTGGGTGGATTAGTGAGGCCCCAGCACTTCTGAAGGCCCTAGGCCTTGTCCTCTTGCAAGTCGTTATCTCTAAGTCTCTTTTTTAGTATATGGTCTGGTACGCCCCTAGGGCCCCAGACAGATTTGTGCTTAACTTGTTGCGAAATGTTGATTTGTGCATATGTCCTTGACTTCTAATCTTATAAAGAGATTAGTAGAGTGTGTCTAGTAATAAATACATATATATTTTATATATATACCTGTGTGGTGTCCTTTCATTTAGTGATTCAAGAGATTATAAGGTAAAACAAGCTGCTTTACATTCCTCTAAAGACTTAGCCTGAAGGCTGCTCTCCACAGCTACCACTAGGATAGCTTTCTTTAAAAGGTGGTCTTAAACCTACTACCATAAGAGTCGAATTGTACTGGTGCAAGGTGTCCACTTTAACTAGTGAACAGCATATACCAGGCCAACTTCTCACAGCTAGCCAAAGGAGCCATTCAGGATGGAACAGACTTAGGTTTTGTCAGCAAGATCTTCCTAGTAGAGAAAAAGGACAAAGGTTTGAGACCAGTTATAAACCTAAAAGACTTAAGAATGGGTGACATATTACCATTTCAAAATGGAGGGAGCCGACCTCCTGAGGGATGTTTTAAGAAAAGGTACCTGGTTAAGAAGATGGGATCTGAAGGACGCATACCTGACTGTCACCATTTAGCCTCCACATCAGGAATTTCTCCAATTTATTTGGAAGGGCAAACTATGGCAATTCTGCAGCTTCCCTTTCAGTCTATCTTCAGGCCCTTGGTGGTTCATCAAGATTCTTCACCCTGTAGCATCCTGGCTTCAGGCAAGGGGAGTGAGGCTGAAAATATACCTGGACAACATCTTGCTCATGGCACAATCCAGAACTGTAGTCTTCCAGCATACAGACCTTACCATACACCTACCAGAACACCTAGGCTTTATCATAAACATAAATAAATCAAACTTAGAACCCTCCCAGGAAACTCAATGGCTGGGTTTTATCATAGACACAGTGAAGTCAGAATTAAGATTACCAGGGGAAAAGTTAAGGAAACTCCGCAAGGAGCTGAGGAAGATACTACGAAGGAAATAATTCCCCTTAAGACTATTGGCAAGAATACTGAGTCTCCTATCCTCAATGATCCAGGCAATTTTCCCAGGACCCCTGTACTACCGGGCCCTTCAGAGGCTCAAGAAAAGGACACTCCTCGGGCCAGCACCGCCACCGAGGCCGCCATGAGGGCTTAGGTGAAGGCACTCTTGTCTTCCTAGTTATCAAAGAGACCAGGAGCTTCAAATTTCGAGACTTTTTTCAGCCGTTAGCCACTACACAGTTCCCAATCTCAATACTCTTTGGACTCCATCCTAAGTGCAGCATCTGCTTCTGGTAGAATATGTTCTGTGTAGGCTGCCTGCGAAGAAGCCATATTTGAACCTGCCCCACAGACTCTAACACAACGCAGAAAGGCATCAGAATTTTATCCTAAGCCCTGAAGAAGTCCTCTGCTTAAGGACGAAACGCGTTGGCTGTTTGTCTTTTAAAAATGAATCAATAAAGAAAAAGAAAACTTGATCTTTGTACAACTGCTCGTTGCTTCGTGAAAAATTTACTATTCACATGAATTTGAACATTTTCGAAAAGTGGTGCAGCTCTGATTTAGGTTTCTCATTGTGTTGCCTCTGGTAATAGGGGAGTGCTTTTGGACAGGGGGCGTGTTTGGAGACTTGCACACCAGATGTCTTTGTTTTTTCTGACTTCAATTGGTGATGTATGTGATTGATGCCTTATTGGTTGTTTTTGGTCCACTCTCCAACTTGTGTGTTTTGCTATTCCCAAATACTGTCCTTGGACCAAGATTCAAGGAAAGAACTAATCTGGTGGCTAAGGAATGCAGAAGCATGGAATGGCAGAGCCATTTTTGGGGAGGAACCGGAGATAATTATAGAATCAGACGCGAGTTTAGAAGGATGGGGTGCAAGATGTGGCAACTCCTCAGTGAGGGGCCGCTGGACAGATCAAGAGAAAGGGTTGCAAATCAATTGCTCAGAACTATTAGCAGGTTAATTCGCAGTCCGTTGAGAGCAGAGACTACTAGGTGTGATGGCTTGGAAGATTTCAGGAGATAGTGGCAGATCCCAGGGCTTTTGGCAGATGCTCTCAACTCATTTCTGAGTCATGGGCAGCCAGAACAAGTAAAGCATATCGACTGGCTTGGAAAAAAATGGGTTTGTTGGTGTCTTTGAAGAAACTACGATCTCATTTCAACTGATCTAGTACATGTAATCAATTACCTGAAGGAATTATTTAACTCTGGTCTAACTTATAGAACAGTTAATGTTTACAGGTCAGCTATTGCCGCGGGCCATTCTCTAGTGGGCGGGGTTTCTGTGTGCCAGAGCCTGCTAACTAAAAATATAATGAGACAAATACGGGTACTACGCGGGTACTAAGCTCCCCTACTGCATAATACACCGCCTTACGGGGTGTTAGGAACGTACTACAAGCCCTAGTTAGTTGGGGCCAAAATTCAAACTTATCTCTAAAACACATCTCCTACAAACTTACAGTATTACTCTCCACAGTATTCTGTAGACGAACCTCAGACTTAAAGGCCTTAGATTTTACTCGCAGGGCTTATCGACCTGAAGGAGTCTGCTTCTACCTTAAAAGAAGAACCAGAACTATGTGTGCCTTGATCTTCTACCATTACTTTCCTGAGAATGAGAGACTGTGCATGGAAAGAATATACGAGGAAAACAAAGTTTCTTCTCTTACACTAGCAAGATGGGTGAAAGATGTAATGATTGAAAGTGGTGTGGATGCATCTACCTTTGGGGCTCACTCCCCTAGGGGTGCTTCAGCTTCCAAAGCCTTTATCTTGGGAGGAGGTCTACAAGATATCCTTAGGGTGGCAGACTGGTCGAATGAAAATATTGTTTAAAACTGTTCTTTTAGACCAATCACAAACGTGATTCATAATGTACTACATACACTTTGAACTTGCATAATTTTAGCCTCCATGTCATGCCATCAAATTTAGATTTTTCACAGCCTGGTGGGCAGAAAATCTGGATTTTATTAAAGACACGGAGGCTAAGATTATCCCTCCACATAAGAGTCTAGCCCACCAGAGTGGCTTTAAAGATATTATGTAAACTTTTTTTCTCTTTCAGAATAAGAAGTTACCTCTGCTTGGAATTAGTACTGGGAAACTGTTAATCAGCAGAAGTTTAAAAAAAAATTGTTGAAGTTATCTTGTTCGCAGCACCACAAGACAGAAGATGGCTGCACCTGGGGGGGACTTTATAGTGTCTTGGAATGTTCATTAAAGTTCTATATTCTTCAATTGTTGCTACTGTGAGCTGGCAATTAAGGAGATTTGCATAACCTTAGCCTGTGTCTTTACTAAAATCCAGATTCACTGCCCACCACCAGCCACATGCAAACGTGCAAGTTTCCTTCAGCCAGAGTGCTCAAAGGCCCCAGCTGAAAATCAACAATGAGGAAGCTCTCTTGATTCATATCGAAATCAAACAAAACTTTGAGGATGAAAGAAAGTCCTGTTCAAAGGATAAACAAACCTCTGAGGAATGCAGTCTAAGACTGGTGCTTGGACACAATATCAGAAAAAATATTGTGGACAGGAATATCAAAGGTAAAAATATTGTTTTTAGTGTTGCTTTTCATATCATTGTAAAAGATATCGATGTACGAAATATATAATTGTTATTTGACGTTATTTGTAAAGAAAATTAATATATAAAATTCATATAAATATTGTTTTTAAATATATGATTGTTAAATTGATATCATTAATGTATTTTTATATTATTGTATGAAGTTTATGAATGGTAGTAAACTGATTCATAAAGAAATAATTTTAAATATTAGTTAAAGTAGTAATGTTATGATTTAAAAAATAAATATGTACATAAAAGGTTGTAGTTTAGTTTAGTGTGTTTTAGATAGAATTTTAGTTAATGTTATATTAAAAATTTGAGAATATGGAGTATTGATTGTGTATGTAATACTTCTTTTTTGCAATATGTTATATAAAATGTTTTATTTTGAAGTGGATATGGTATATTTCAACTCTTTAATGTCCAACACCTTCCCCAAATTGATTTAGGGTGGAGTGGGAATAGTAAATGTGACCCTTTTAGTGTCTAACCCCTTCCCCAAATTGATTTAGAGTGGAGTGGGAATAGTAAATGTCACCCTTTTAGTGACCAATACCTTTTCCAAATGTGGTTAGATTGGAGAGGAAATAATAAATGTCACCTCCTTTGGTGTCCAACACCTTACCCAAATTGGTCTAGGTTGGAGTTGAAATAGTAAATGTCACACCTTTAGTGTCCAACACCTTCGCCAAATTAGTTTAGATTGGAGTGGGAATAGTAAATGTCAACTATTTAGTGTCCAACACCTTCACCAAATTTTGTATAATAAAGACGTCACACATTTTTTTCCCAAATATTTAGTTATTTCATAGTTTCATATGTTGAATCATATACTTCAACTAAAAATAAAACAATATTCAAAGTTGAGTAAATAAACCATTTTTTCATTTGTGTTACTAAAAAATCATGTATATCATATTTATATATAATTGTATTTGGTACATTTCCAATGTATATTTTTCATTGTTAACAAATGTTTTATGAATTCTTAACGTTTTATATACATATTTTCAACATTATTTTAACATAGGTTGTATTAGTATATATCAATTGTATATATTTTATACCATTATTTAATTTATACTTTACAATTTTGTCATAATTTTTTATAATATTGTGTGATATGTTTTGTATATATATTTTTTTTTTTAATTCCTTTTTTTTTTTTAAGTCCTCATACTATCTCCAATCTATTGTAACTGGCACCTTGGGTATT
Organism: Triturus cristatus; assembly: GCF_964204655.1. Lineage (NCBI taxonomy): Eukaryota > Metazoa > Chordata > Amphibia > Caudata > Salamandridae > Triturus > Triturus cristatus. The sequence continues at coordinate 1,195,094,380 of NC_140593.1, forward strand.
GTGGCTGCTGTATGTCAATCAGATTGGGCTTTCTTCTTCTAGCAGATACATTCTTGGGCTACTGCATATTCCGTAACCTCTCAAGCCCACTGCTGTAAGAAAATGTAATCATTGGACAGATCGGTTCAAAGAGCGAGAAAGTTTTGAACTATAAATGTACAGTAAATCCTATCGGCTAATCCCCCCTCGTTTGTTATCATTCCACCTGTACATCCTCTCAGAGAAGGCCACAGAGTTCTTCCAAACATGCCATAAACGGGGTGTATTTTGGGTCCACAGTTTACATATCTCTCTTCTTGCAATCAAAACTAAGTAGAACATCAGATTTCTCTGTTTTATGTGCAAACTCGAGCCCCTTAGGTCTTGCTGCCTAATCCCAAATGTAATCAGGATAGTGCTTTCCTCCACCTCGAAGCCCAGCACATCCGATATGGTCTTACCCACAGCTGACCAGAATCCCTCCAACATCGGGCAGGTGGCAAACGTGTGCACATCATCCGCATCGTTGCTCCCACACTCCTTACATTCGGAGTCACCACCTCCCCTTACTTTCGCTAATCTTTTCGGGGTCCGGTAGACTCTGTACAGGGTGTGAAAGTGGGTCTTCTTTAGTGCAGCAGATTAAACTACAGTAGATCATGTAGATAGAGATACTTGCTACAACTCTTCCATTTTGGCGTCTGACAAGTAACTATCTCAAGCGGAGGAAGAGGCTTTCAGCTTCGCGTTAGCCGCTGTGAGGAGATGTTGATACCATAGCGCTACCTCCTTTTTCCTTGGTTGTGGGTCCTGGAGATCTATCTCCATTTGATCAGATTGTACTTTTGCCCAATCCTGAGTCCTCAGCCAAGAATTTACCTGAATTATTTTAAATCTGGAAATTTCCCCTCCTGTCATCTGGTTCCAGTACTCCCATGTCAAGCATTGCCCATCGTCTAGAATCTGCCCCCATCTACTTACTCCGCTCTGCTTTAGTGGGAACGTAAGGGGGCTCAAGCATACACTCTGGAGTACCGGGAGAGTCCCATATGGGGGACAGCAAACTATGGTATGCAATACCTAAAAGGGTTCTAACCTCGAACCAGGTTCTAGCTGCAGCATGTAGGCATTTTAACCTGACCTTCTTAAAGTATTTGGGGGCCCCAAATTTATAGAGAAAACCCTCCTTGGAAATCCCCTCCAACATTACTCTGTAAATGCCACCCACTGTAGTTTCATCAGGGTTTAATAGTAACATTCTACAATTTTTTAACTGAAAGGTCCAGCAATACAGCTGCAAGTCCGGAAGACCCAACCCCCCGGCTCCCACCTTTATCCTCAGTTTCTCCCATGAGAGGCGCACACCCTTATTGAACCAAATAAAAGTTGTGATTTTCCCCTGCAAGGCTAGAATGCTTTTCTTGTCAAAATGTAAGGGTATATTATCAAACAGAAAAGTAACTTTAGGCAAAATGAAAATTCTCATCAGATTAACCCACCCAAAAATGGTCAATGGCAAATTCTGCCATCTCTTCAACAATTTCCCCACTTGTACGCACAAGTTTTCTCAAAGTTCAGAGCAGCTAGTTTTTCTAAATCCCTAGTTATCTTTATCCCTAGGTATTTCATTTCTGTTGCGCTTTTTATTTCCCCCTCCTTTTGATTCCAAATCCTCATTTCAGTTTTTTCCTCATTAATTTTGTACATAGACAGAGCCCCAAACGCTCTTGCCTTCGCTACGAGTTGGGGGAGGGCAGAATGGACGTCAGAGGTGAAAAGCATTAAATCGTCTGCATACAGCGCAATTTTCCTGGTGAATGTACCTACCTTAAAATTCTTTATTTCCTAATTCTGTCTAATTCTCTGGGAGAATGGTTCGATATAAAGGTCAAAGAGAATGGGCGATAGGGGCAGCCTTGCCTCGTCCCCCTACTGATCTTGACTGGTGTTGATAAGCTCTCATTCACCAAAATACACTCTTTTGGCTTTCTATAAATCTTCTCTAGTATGTCTATCAGGGGCACTACCCAAGCCGAAATATCCCAAGGCTGCCGTAATATAACTCCAGTTGACCCGGTCAAAGGCCTTGGCCGCATCCACAGTTATTACCGCAAGGGGAGCCCCCTTCGATGTAGCAAATTCTATAGTACCAATCAGGGCATGATTGAACTCTCTTAACTGCCAACCAGGGATAAAACCTTTTTGATCTTTGTGAATTAAACTCCCTTCTACCATGTTAATACGAGTAGCCAGAATACCAGTGAAGATTTTATAATCACTATCAAGTAAGGAGATGGGACGGAAAGATGGGGATTGGGAAAGATTTTTACCAGCCTTTGGAATTAGTTTTATCACTGCCTCGTTCCATGATTCTGGTATCGGATTACTATCCATTAGGATTGAATTAAAAAGTTTAATCCAGATTGGAATAATCTCCTCTGCAATGTTAGAATAGAGCTCACTGGGAATAGTGTCAAGGCAAGCCGCTTTTCCTTTTTTTATTCTCTTTACTGCTGCCAAAATTTCCTCCCCCCCAGTTATTTCCTCACCAAGGAGCCCTTGTTGCTCCAGAGACAATTTAGGGAGTTGCTTGTCTTTGAGCCAAGCATCAATACTGGCTCTATTTATTACTCTTTCTTCCGTACACAATTCTTGAAGGAATTCTTTAAAAATCTCTCTTATCTTGCTACTATCTTCCGCGGTCTGTCCAGCATTGCCCACTTTGATCTTCCTTATATAGTTCTGATTCCTTTCTATCCTTGCTTTCTATGCTAGTAGTTTTCCACAGCATTCGCCCTGCACTATATCTCTGGCCTTGCTGACCTCCCACGATTGTTGTACCTTCTCTTCTATTTTTGCTTTAAATTCTGTTTCTAAAATTTCTAAGGGTTACAACTATCCTTTTCTTCAGCACCCAGAGACGCGCTTTTCAACCTCATCTCGAAACTCCCTATCCCTTCCTCTAATCTAGAGAATTCCAATTTCTCTCTCCTTGCCCAGTTTATCGATATACTTTTTAGTGTCCCCTTTAACCATGCTTTGTAAGCGTCCCACACCACGTGCAACTGCATTGATGTCAAATTCCAGGGAAAAAAAACATGAGTCATGCACTAGTATTGCTTCTATCTCCACAAAGAGTAAAACCCTTCTATTCACAGTCCATCTCCCAGGCCCCCGTGAGACCCTCAAATCAATTTTTAAAGACAAAGCTGTATGGCCCAAGAGGTGAATAGGGAGATGTTCCATGCCTAACACTCTCTCCACCTCCTTCACTATCCATGAAGAAATAATCTACTTTAGAAAAGTGGCTGTTTTTCTTACTGTGAAAAGTATAGTCCCTACATTTCCCCTTTATTCTACGGAAAACATAACACATATTGTAATTTTCCAGCATATCAACCAAATATGTCCTCATTTTAGGGGAGTTAATCTGTGTTCTTACCGAGGATCTATCTAGATTGTTATCTAGGAGAATGTTAAAATCCGCTCCTAAAATGACGGGCGCCTTAAACTCTGTTAAGACGAAGAACACATTCACCAGATGTAAGATATCATCGATATTTGGGCCGTAGTAATTTACTAATGTATATAGGGTCTGATGAATATTTACTTCGGCTATAATCCAATGCCCCCCAACGTCAGCCTTATATCGACCCAACTCCACACCAGCATTTGTTTTAAATATCAAGGCTACACCTTTGGTGCAATATGATTGATCAGTAACAACTATATCTTGCACCCATTTTTGTTTTAGAAACAAATCTCTCCATTCCTGCCTCCTCGGATGGGTTTCCTGCAACATGAATATTTGCGTCCTATGCTGCTTTAAATATTGCAGAATGGAATGCCTTCTCTTTTTAACCCTCAGCCCATTCACATTCCAAGATAATATCTCTAACGGCCGTGACCCCTCAGCCTCCGTGCTAATTTTTTTTCTTTTTTACTTATTTCTCCCCTTCTGTCCAAAACACAACAACAACTCCTAAGTGTGGTTGCTACTCAGCCAATTAGAGGACTTAACTTTTTATGTTTTTTTTCCCCACTGCTCCCCATCCCTAGTGCCCCCCCCCCCCGAAGCCTCCCTACCCTACCACTAGGCCTATTTGAGCTACTCCCGAGGGATAAACTAGTGCCTTACTTATTTGCTCTATTTTGTAATCCCCTGTCCCTTTTCATCACCCCTATAAAGTTATTCACTTCCTCCGGATCATGGAAATTATACATTTTGTTCTACCACATCACCTTTAAGGTAGTCGGAAATCTGAGTTGTACTGTTGCACCAAGTCCCTTCAAACTTCCCATTCTATTTCCCAGCTCCCACTGTCTTTCAGCAGTTTCTTTAGAGACCTCAGATCTAATCTTCAAGGTAACTCCTGACGCTTGGAGCGATTTCTCTTTCAAAGCCAGACTAAGAATCCTCTCTTTTATAGTATAGGATAAGAAGTTAACCAAGAACTTACAAGGGCTTTTTCTTCCGGGGCGTAGTTTAAATGGATCCATATGCACTCGCTGCAACTCTACTTCCAGATTGGCGAAACTCTCTTCCCGTGGGAATACACTTCTCAGATATTGGATCACGAAAGATTTAATATCTGTTCCCTCCGCCCCTCCCTCAACCCCCAAAATGTTAACATTGTTTCGCCTGTCATTATTCTCCAACCTCTCCAGCTTGTCTGACAGTGATTTCTCTTTGTTTCAGGCGTACTACTTCTTGACTGTTCTCTTGGACTACTAACTGTAGCTCTGTGAATCCGGATTCCAGAACCTGTGTCCGTTGCACTAGATTTTCTACTTTTGTTTTCAAGTTAGTACACGTAGCCTGAATCTCTTTTTGATTGACATCAGAGACTGAAAAATTGTCTCATTTCTTGGACACGTTTGCCCAAAACAGCCTGGACCGAGTCCACTTGCCTAGACTCCTCTTTTCCTGGCTCTGCGTCCACTGTGGGGGAGCGAAGGATGTTTCCTGCTGCCGCCAGGTCGCCCTCCCTCACCATATTTCACTCTTCTATCTCTAGGCATGCAAATGCATTTTCTGTGGAGACCTCCAGGTGTACTATTGTGGTGCTTTGCCTTCCTGCGTCCCCACCTGCTTCCATGACTCTTGAGTTTGCGCTTTCCCTTGTATAGTTCTTGAAGATTTCACTGCTTCTCCCCCTTCTCCTTGCACAAGTCTGCCCTAACCTTAAAATAGGATTTCAGTGAGGGAGTGATCTTGGGGGCTTGGATGCTATCTGGTCCTGCTTTTCCTTGTGTTTCGGGGCTGAATCAGCCCTAGCAGAGTCCGTAATTGGCCCTAGATTTTATGTGCCTTATTGTCACCTTCACCGATGCATGTGTTGAAACTAAAACAGCGATATGATTAAGCATTCACTGAAGACATGAATTCTCTTTAGTCAAAACGTGTTTCTTGTCTTATGTTGACTAATGTCCGGACTCCATTTTGTATTGTCACGTCTCCACGTGCTTTGCACGAGAAGAGTCCTACCTTTTCGCTAGTTGCTCTTGTAATCTGCCTAGTAACAGTCTATAAATAGCTCCTTTGTCCGTCTGGCGCATGCCCAGACTTGACCACATCTGTTATCAGTTAGTCCTTGTTTGACCATGTTTTCGCGGGCTCAGGAAATTGTTAACTCCGCCCATATATTGATCCTGTATCGAAAATGTCCATAAATGGTAATGAATTTTGCTCTATGTTGTATCCACCCACTTATGAGCCCCTCTGTTGTGTATAAAAGGGGACCATGTACGCAAGTTCTTTGTGCTACTCTATGCAATACTGAAGAGTGTTGTGTAGGTTGTAGGACCACCCTTAAGGGTTAATAAACTCTGTCTTTGTATTTGCAGTTTCCGTGCCAACTTCCTTCTAGCTTTCGTTACAGGAGAGCGAACCCTTGTATTTTGCAGGCCTAGCTGGGGCCTGTATTCATCAATTGGCGCCCGTCACGTGGGGCTCATCGGCGATTCGGATGCTCGAAGGACTGGTCGTGACGAAGGTGAGGAATTTGGCCGGGGATGTGATCACTGCCAGCGGCGTCTTTTAGTCCTGGCATCCCGAGGTTTCTTCCTTCCCTTCCGAGCTGACCATCTGGGTGGCGCCGGTCCTCGACTGAGACCTCTTCTGTCGGTTTGCCGTGTGATAGCCGTTTGGGCGAATTTTGGAACTTGGCAGTTGGAATCTGGACACTCTTGATTGGTAAGAACCGTTGTATGGTACTTGCTCCGAGTTTTTGAAGCCTGGGTTGGCTATTTGAGTTTGATTTGTGATGACCGGTAATATTTTGTATTGATTACTGTGGAATATATGTGTTAGGTCTTGCTGCCTAATCCCAAATGTAATCAGGATAGTGCTTTCCTCCACCTCGAAGCCCAGCACATCCGATATGGTCTTACCCACAGCTGACCAGAATCCCTCCAACATCGGGCAGGTGGCAAACGTGTGCACATCATCCGCATCGTTGCTCCCACACTCCTTACATTCGGAGTCACCACCTCCCCTTACTTTCGCTAATCTTTTCGGGGTCCGGTAGACTCTGTACAGGGTGTGAAAGTGGGTCTTCTTTAGTGCAGCAGATTAAACTACAGTAGATCATGTAGATAGAGATACTTGCTACAACTCTTCCATTTTGGCGTCTGACAAGTAACTATCTCAAGCGGAGGAAGAGGCTTTCAGCTTCGCGTTAGCCGCTGTGAGGAGATGTTGATACCATAGCGCTACCTCCTTTTTCCTTGGTTGTGGGTCCTGGAGATCTATCTCCATTTGATCAGATTGTACTTTTGCCCAATCCTGAGTCCTCAGCCAAGAATTTACCTGAATTATTTTAAATCTGGAAATTTCCCCTCCTGTCATCTGGTTCCAGTACTCCCATGTCAAGCATTGCCCATCGTCTAGAATCTGCCCCCATCTACTTACTCCGCTCTGCTTTAGTGGGAACGTAAGGGGGCTCAAGCATACACTCTGGAGTACCGGGAGAGTCCCATATGGGGGACAGCAAACTATGGTATGCAATACCTAAAAGGGTTCTAACCTCGAACCAGGTTCTAGCTGCAGCATGTAGGCATTTTAACCTGACCTTCTTAAAGTATTTGGGGGCCCCAAATTTATAGAGAAAACCCTCCTTGGAAATCCCCTCCAACATTACTCTGTAAATGCCACCCACTGTAGTTTCATCAGGGTTTAATAGTAACATTCTACAATTTTTTAACTGAAAGGTCCAGCAATACAGCTGCAAGTCCGGAAGACCCAACCCCCCGGCTCCCACCTTTATCCTCAGTTTCTCCCATGAGAGGCGCACACCCTTATTGAACCAAATAAAAGTTGTGATTTTCCCCTGCAAGGCTAGAATGCTTTTCTTGTCAAAATGTAAGGGTATATTATCAAACAGAAAAGTAACTTTAGGCAAAATGAAAATTCTCATCAGATTAACCCACCCAAAAATGGTCAATGGCAAATTCTGCCATCTCTTCAACAATTTCCCCACTTGTACGCACAAGTTTTCTCAAAGTTCAGAGCAGCTAGTTTTTCTAAATCCCTAGTTATCTTTATCCCTAGGTATTTCATTTCTGTTGCGCTTTTTATTTCCCCCTCCTTTTGATTCCAAATCCTCATTTCAGTTTTTTCCTCATTAATTTTGTACATAGACAGAGCCCCAAACGCTCTTGCCTTCGCTACGAGTTGGGGGAGGGCAGAATGGACGTCAGAGGTGAAAAGCATTAAATCGTCTGCATACAGCGCAATTTTCCTGGTGAATGTACCTACCTTAAAATTCTTTATTTCCTAATTCTGTCTAATTCTCTGGGAGAATGGTTCGATATAAAGGTCAAAGAGAATGGGCGATAGGGGCAGCCTTGCCTCGTCCCCCTACTGATCTTGACTGGTGTTGATAAGCTCTCATTCACCAAAATACACTCTTTTGGCTTTCTATAAATCTTCTCTAGTATGTCTATCAGGGGCACTACCCAAGCCGAAATATCCCAAGGCTGCCGTAATATAACTCCAGTTGACCCGGTCAAAGGCCTTGGCCGCATCCACAGTTATTACCGCAAGGGGAGCCCCCTTCGATGTAGCAAATTCTATAGTACCAATCAGGGCATGATTGAACTCTCTTAACTGCCAACCAGGGATAAAACCTTTTTGATCTTTGTGAATTAAACTCCCTTCTACCATGTTAATACGAGTAGCCAGAATACCAGTGAAGATTTTATAATCACTATCAAGTAAGGAGATGGGACGGAAAGATGGGGATTGGGAAAGATTTTTACCAGCCTTTGGAATTAGTTTTATCACTGCCTCGTTCCATGATTCTGGTATCGGATTACTATCCATTAGGATTGAATTAAAAAGTTTAATCCAGATTGGAATAATCTCCTCTGCAATGTTAGAATAGAGCTCACTGGGAATAGTGTCAAGGCAAGCCGCTTTTCCTTTTTTTATTCTCTTTACTGCTGCCAAAATTTCCTCCCCCCCAGTTATTTCCTCACCAAGGAGCCCTTGTTGCTCCAGAGACAATTTAGGGAGTTGCTTGTCTTTGAGCCAAGCATCAATACTGGCTCTATTTATTACTCTTTCTTCCGTACACAATTCTTGAAGGAATTCTTTAAAAATCTCTCTTATCTTGCTACTATCTTCCGCGGTCTGTCCAGCATTGCCCACTTTGATCTTCCTTATATAGTTCTGATTCCTTTCTATCCTTGCTTTCTATGCTAGTAGTTTTCCACAGCATTCGCCCTGCACTATATCTCTGGCCTTGCTGACCTCCCACGATTGTTGTACCTTCTCTTCTATTTTTGCTTTAAATTCTGTTTCTAAAATTTCTAAGGGTTACAACTATCCTTTTCTTCAGCACCCAGAGACGCGCTTTTCAACCTCATCTCGAAACTCCCTATCCCTTCCTCTAATCTAGAGAATTCCAATTTCTCTCTCCTTGCCCAGTTTATCGATATACTTTTTAGTGTCCCCTTTAACCATGCTTTGTAAGCGTCCCACACCACGTGCAACTGCATTGATGTCAAATTCCAGGGAAAAAAAACATGAGTCATGCACTAGTATTGCTTCTATCTCCACAAAGAGTAAAACCCTTCTATTCACAGTCCATCTCCCAGGCCCCCGTGAGACCCTCAAATCAATTTTTAAAGACAAAGCTGTATGGCCCAAGAGGTGAATAGGGAGATGTTCCATGCCTAACACTCTCTCCACCTCCTTCACTATCCATGAAGAAATAATCTACTTTAGAAAAGTGGCTGTTTTTCTTACTGTGAAAAGTATAGTCCCTACATTTCCCCTTTATTCTACGGAAAACATAACACATATTGTAATTTTCCAGCATATCAACCAAATATGTCCTCATTTTAGGGGAGTTAATCTGTGTTCTTACCGAGGATCTATCTAGATTGTTATCTAGGAGAATGTTAAAATCCGCTCCTAAAATGACGGGCGCCTTAAACTCTGTTAAGACGAAGAACACATTCACCAGATGTAAGATATCATCGATATTTGGGCCGTAGTAATTTACTAATGTATATAGGGTCTGATGAATATTTACTTCGGCTATAATCCAATGCCCCCCAACGTCAGCCTTATATCGACCCAACTCCACACCAGCATTTGTTTTAAATATCAAGGCTACACCTTTGGTGCAATATGATTGATCAGTAACAACTATATCTTGCACCCATTTTTGTTTTAGAAACAAATCTCTCCATTCCTGCCTCCTCGGATGGGTTTCCTGCAACATGAATATTTGCGTCCTATGCTGCTTTAAATATTGCAGAATGGAATGCCTTCTCTTTTTAACCCTCAGCCCATTCACATTCCAAGATAATATCTCTAACGGCCGTGACCCCTCAGCCTCCGTGCTAATTTTTTTTCTTTTTTACTTATTTCTCCCCTTCTGTCCAAAACACAACAACAACTCCTAAGTGTGGTTGCTACTCAGCCAATTAGAGGACTTAACTTTTTATGTTTTTTTTCCCCACTGCTCCCCATCCCTAGTGCCCCCCCCCCCCCGAAGCCTCCCTACCCTACCACTAGGCCTATTTGAGCTACTCCCGAGGGATAAACTAGTGCCTTACTTATTTGCTCTATTTTGTAATCCCCTGTCCCTTTTCATCACCCCTATAAAGTTATTCACTTCCTCCGGATCATGGAAATTATACATTTTGTTCTACCACATCACCTTTAAGGTAGTCGGAAATCTGAGTTGTACTGTTGCACCAAGTCCCTTCAAACTTCCCATTCTATTTCCCAGCTCCCACTGTCTTTCAGCAGTTTCTTTAGAGACCTCAGATCTAATCTTCAAGGTAACTCCTGACGCTTGGAGCGATTTCTCTTTCAAAGCCAGACTAAGAATCCTCTCTTTTATAGTATAGGATAAGAAGTTAACCAAGAACTTACAAGGGCTTTTTCTTCCGGGGCGTAGTTTAAATGGATCCATATGCACTCGCTGCAACTCTACTTCCAGATTGGCGAAACTCTCTTCCCGTGGGAATACACTTCTCAGATATTGGATCACGAAAGATTTAATATCTGTTCCCTCCGCCCCTCCCTCAACCCCCAAAATGTTAACATTGTTTCGCCTGTCATTATTCTCCAACCTCTCCAGCTTGTCTGACAGTGATTTCTCTTTGTTTCAGGCGTACTACTTCTTGACTGTTCTCTTGGACTACTAACTGTAGCTCTGTGAATCCGGATTCCAGAACCTGTGTCCGTTGCACTAGATTTTCTACTTTTGTTTTCAAGTTAGTACACGTAGCCTGAATCTCTTTTTGATTGACATCAGAGACTGAAAAATTGTCTCATTTCTTGGACACGTTTGCCCAAAACAGCCTGGACCGAGTCCACTTGCCTAGACTCCTCTTTTCCTGGCTCTGCGTCCACTGTGGGGGAGCGAAGGATGTTTCCTGCTGCCGCCAGGTCGCCCTCCCTCACCATATTTCACTCTTCTATCTCTAGGCATGCAAATGCATTTTCTGTGGAGACCTCCAGGTGTACTATTGTGGTGCTTTGCCTTCCTGCGTCCCCACCTGCTTCCATGACTCTTGAGTTTGCGTTTTCCCTTGTATAGTTCTTGAAGATTTCACTGCTTCTCCCCCTTCTCCTTGCACAAGTCTGCCCTAACCTTAAAATAGGATTTCAGTGAGGGAGTGATCTTGGGGGCTTGGATGCTATCTGGTCCTGCTTTTCCTTGTGTTTCGGGGCTGAATCAGCCCTAGCAGAGTCCGTAATTGGCCCTAGATTTTATGTGCCTTATTGTCACCTTCACCGATGCATGTGTTGAAACTAAAACAGCGATATGATTAAGCATTCACTGAAGACATGAATTCTCTTTAGTCAAAACGTGTTTCTTGTCTTATGTTGACTAATGTCCGGACTCCATTTTGTATTGTCACGTCTCCACGTGCTTTGCACGAGAAGAGTCCTACCTTTTCGCTAGTTGCTCTTGTAATCTGCCTAGTAACAGTCTATAAATAGCTCCTTTGTCCGTCTGGCGCATGCCCAGACTTGACCACATCTGTTATCAGTTAGTCCTTGTTTGACCATGTTTTCGCGGGCTCAGGAAATTGTTAACTCCGCCCATATATTGATCCTGTATCGAAAATGTCCATAAATGGTAATGAATTTTGCTCTATGTTGTATCCACCCACTTATGAGCCCCTCTGTTGTGTATAAAAGGGGACCATGTACGCAAGTTCTTTGTGCTACTCTATGCAATACTGAAGAGTGTTGTGTAGGTTGTAGGACCACCCTTAAGGGTTAATAAACTCTGTCTTTGTATTTGCAGTTTCCGTGCCAACTTCCTTCTAGCTTTCGTTACAGGAGAGCGAACCCTTGTATTTTGCAGGCCTAGCTGGGGCCTGTATTCATCAATTGGCGCCCGTCACGTGGGGCTCATCGGCGATTCGGATGCTCGAAGGACTGGTCGTGACGAAGGTGAGGAATTTGGCCGGGGATGTGATCACTGCCAGCGGCGTCTTTTAGTCCTGGCATCCCGAGGTTTCTTCCTTCCCTTCCGAGCTGACCATCTGGGTGGCGCCGGTCCTCGACTGAGACCTCTTCTGTCGGTTTGCCGTGTGATAGCCGTTTGGGCGAATTTTGGAACTTGGCAGTTGGAATCTGGACACTCTTGATTGGTAAGAACCGTTGTATGGTACTTGCTCCGAGTTTTTGAAGCCTGGGTTGGCTATTTGAGTTTGATTTGTGATGACCGGTAATATTTTGTATTGATTACTGTGGAATATATGTGTTAGGTCTTGCTGCCTAATCCCAAATGTAATCAGGATAGTGCTTTCCTCCACCTCGAAGCCCAGCACATCCGATATGGTCTTACCCACAGCTGACCAGAATCCCTCCAACATCGGGCAGGTGGCAAACGTGTGCACATCATCCGCATCGTTGCTCCCACACTCCTTACATTCGGAGTCACCACCTCCCCTTACTTTCGCTAATCTTTTCGGGGTCCGGTAGACTCTGTACAGGGTGTGAAAGTGGGTCTTCTTTAGTGCAGCAGATTAAACTACAGTAGATCATGTAGATAGAGATACTTGCTACAACTCTTCCATTTTGGCGTCTGACAAGTAACTATCTCAAGCGGAGGAAGAGGCTTTCAGCTTCGCGTTAGCCGCTGTGAGGAGATGTTGATACCATAGCGCTACCTCCTTTTTCCTTGGTTGTGGGTCCTGGAGATCTATCTCCATTTGATCAGATTGTACTTTTGCCCAATCCTGAGTCCTCAGCCAAGAATTTACCTGAATTATTTTAAATCTGGAAATTTCCCCTCCTGTCATCTGGTTCCAGTACTCCCATGTCAAGCATTGCCCATCGTCTAGAATCTGCCCCCATCTACTTACTCCGCTCTGCTTTAGTGGGAACGTAAGGGGGCTCAAGCATACACTCTGGAGTACCGGGAGAGTCCCATATGGGGGACAGCAAACTATGGTATGCAATACCTAAAAGGGTTCTAACCTCGAACCAGGTTCTAGCTGCAGCATGTAGGCATTTTAACCTGACCTTCTTAAAGTATTTGGGGGCCCCAAATTTATAGAGAAAACCCTCCTTGGAAATCCCCTCCAACATTACTCTGTAAATGCCACCCACTGTAGTTTCATCAGGGTTTAATAGTAACATTCTACAATTTTTTAACTGAAAGGTCCAGCAATACAGCTGCAAGTCCGGAAGACCCAACCCCCCGGCTCCCACCTTTATCCTCAGTTTCTCCCATGAGAGGCGCACACCCTTATTGAACCAAATAAAAGTTGTGATTTTCCCCTGCAAGGCTAGAATGCTTTTCTTGTCAAAATGTAAGGGTATATTATCAAACAGAAAAGTAACTTTAGGCAAAATGAAAATTCTCATCAGATTAACCCACCCAAAAATGGTCAATGGCAAATTCTGCCATCTCTTCAACAATTTCCCCACTTGTACGCACAAGTTTTCTCAAAGTTCAGAGCAGCTAGTTTTTCTAAATCCCTAGTTATCTTTATCCCTAGGTATTTCATTTCTGTTGCGCTTTTTATTTCCCCCTCCTTTTGATTCCAAATCCTCATTTCAGTTTTTTCCTCATTAATTTTGTACATAGACAGAGCCCCAAACGCTCTTGCCTTCGCTACGAGTTGGGGGAGGGCAGAATGGACGTCAGAGGTGAAAAGCATTAAATCGTCTGCATACAGCGCAATTTTCCTGGTGAATGTACCTACCTTAAAATTCTTTATTTCCTAATTCTGTCTAATTCTCTGGGAGAATGGTTCGATATAAAGGTCAAAGAGAATGGGCGATAGGGGCAGCCTTGCCTCGTCCCCCTACTGATCTTGACTGGTGTTGATAAGCTCTCATTCACCAAAATACACTCTTTTGGCTTTCTATAAATCTTCTCTAGTATGTCTATCAGGGGCACTACCCAAGCCGAAATATCCCAAGGCTGCCGTAATATAACTCCAGTTGACCCGGTCAAAGGCCTTGGCCGCATCCACAGTTATTACCGCAAGGGGAGCCCCCTTCGATGTAGCAAATTCTATAGTACCAATCAGGGCATGATTGAACTCTCTTAACTGCCAACCAGGGATAAAACCTTTTTGATCTTTGTGAATTAAACTCCCTTCTACCATGTTAATACGAGTAGCCAGAATACCAGTGAAGATTTTATAATCACTATCAAGTAAGGAGATGGGACGGAAAGATGGGGATTGGGAAAGATTTTTACCAGCCTTTGGAATTAGTTTTATCACTGCCTCGTTCCATGATTCTGGTATCGGATTACTATCCATTAGGATTGAATTAAAAAGTTTAATCCAGATTGGAATAATCTCCTCTGCAATGTTAGAATAGAGCTCACTGGGAATAGTGTCAAGGCAAGCCGCTTTTCCTTTTTTTATTCTCTTTACTGCTGCCAAAATTTCCTCCCCCCCAGTTATTTCCTCACCAAGGAGCCCTTGTTGCTCCAGAGACAATTTAGGGAGTTGCTTGTCTTTGAGCCAAGCATCAATACTGGCTCTATTTATTACTCTTTCTTCCGTACACAATTCTTGAAGGAATTCTTTAAAAATCTCTCTTATCTTGCTACTATCTTCCGCGGTCTGTCCAGCATTGCCCACTTTGATCTTCCTTATATAGTTCTGATTCCTTTCTATCCTTGCTTTCTATGCTAGTAGTTTTCCACAGCATTCGCCCTGCACTATATCTCTGGCCTTGCTGACCTCCCACGATTGTTGTACCTTCTCTTCTATTTTTGCTTTAAATTCTGTTTCTAAAATTTCTAAGGGTTACAACTATCCTTTTCTTCAGCACCCAGAGACGCGCTTTTCAACCTCATCTCGAAACTCCCTATCCCTTCCTCTAATCTAGAGAATTCCAATTTCTCTCTCCTTGCCCAGTTTATCGATATACTTTTTAGTGTCCCCTTTAACCATGCTTTGTAAGCGTCCCACACCACGTGCAACTGCATTGATGTCAAATTCCAGGGAAAAAAAACATGAGTCATGCACTAGTATTGCTTCTATCTCCACAAAGAGTAAAACCCTTCTATTCACAGTCCATCTCCCAGGCCCCCGTGAGACCCTCAAATCAATTTTTAAAGACAAAGCTGTATGGCCCAAGAGGTGAATAGGGAGATGTTCCATGCCTAACACTCTCTCCACCTCCTTCACTATCCATGAAGAAATAATCTACTTTAGAAAAGTGGCTGTTTTTCTTACTGTGAAAAGTATAGTCCCTACATTTCCCCTTTATTCTACGGAAAACATAACACATATTGTAATTTTCCAGCATATCAACCAAATATGTCCTCATTTTAGGGGAGTTAATCTGTGTTCTTACCGAGGATCTATCTAGATTGTTATCTAGGAGAATGTTAAAATCCGCTCCTAAAATGACGGGCGCCTTAAACTCTGTTAAGACGAAGAACACATTCACCAGATGTAAGATATCATCGATATTTGGGCCGTAGTAATTTACTAATGTATATAGGGTCTGATGAATATTTACTTCGGCTATAATCCAATGCCCCCCAACGTCAGCCTTATATCGACCCAACTCCACACCAGCATTTGTTTTAAATATCAAGGCTACACCTTTGGTGCAATATGATTGATCAGTAACAACTATATCTTGCACCCATTTTTGTTTTAGAAACAAATCTCTCCATTCCTGCCTCCTCGGATGGGTTTCCTGCAACATGAATATTTGCGTCCTATGCTGCTTTAAATATTGCAGAATGGAATGCCTTCTCTTTCTAACCCTCAGCCCATTCACATTCCAAGATAATATCTCTAACGGCCGTGACCCCTCAGCCTCCGTGCTAATTTTTTTTCTTTTTTACTTATTTCTCCCCTTCTGTCCAAAACACAACAACAACTCCTAAGTGTGGTTGCTACTCAGCCAATTAGAGGACTTAACTTTTTATGTTTTTTTTCCCCACTGCTCCCCATCCCTAGTGCCCCCCCCCCCCGAAGCCTCCCTACCCTACCACTAGGCCTATTTGAGCTACTCCCGAGGGATAAACTAGTGCCTTACTTATTTGCTCTATTTTGTAATCCCCTGTCCCTTTTCATCACCCCTATAAAGTTATTCACTTCCTCCGGATCATGGAAATTATACATTTTGTTCTACCACATCACCTTTAAGGTAGTCGGAAATCTGAGTTGTACTGTTGCACCAAGTCCCTTCAAACTTCCCATTCTATTTCCCAGCTCCCACTGTCTTTCAGCAGTTTCTTTAGAGACCTCAGATCTAATCTTCAAGGTAACTCCTGACGCTTGGAGCGATTTCTCTTTCAAAGCCAGACTAAGAATCCTCTCTTTTATAGTATAGGATAAGAAGTTAACCAAGAACTTACAAGGGCTTTTTCTTCCGGGGCGTAGTTTAAATGGATCCATATGCACTCGCTGCAACTCTACTTCCAGATTGGCGAAACTCTCTTCCCGTGGGAATACACTTCTCAGATATTGGATCACGAAAGATTTAATATCTGTTCCCTCCGCCCCTCCCTCAACCCCCAAAATGTTAACATTGTTTCGCCTGTCATTATTCTCCAACCTCTCCAGCTTGTCTGACAGTGATTTCTCTTTGTTTCAGGCGTACTACTTCTTGACTGTTCTCTTGGACTACTAACTGTAGCTCTGTGAATCCGGATTCCAGAACCTGTGTCCGTTGCACTAGATTTTCTACTTTTGTTTTCAAGTTAGTACACGTAGCCTGAATCTCTTTTTGATTGACATCAGAGACTGAAAAATTGTCTCATTTCTTGGACACGTTTGCCCAAAACAGCCTGGACCGAGTCCACTTGCCTAGACTCCTCTTTTCCTGGCTCTGCGTCCACTGTGGGGGAGCGAAGGATGTTTCCTGCTGCCGCCAGGTCGCCCTCCCTCACCATATTTCACTCTTCTATCTCTAGGCATGCAAATGCATTTTCTGTGGAGACCTCCAGGTGTACTATTGTGGTGCTTTGCCTTCCTGCGTCCCCACCTGCTTCCATGACTCTTGAGTTTGCGTTTTCCCTTGTATAGTTCTTGAAGATTTCACTGCTTCTCCCCCTTCTCCTTGCACAAGTCTGCCCTAACCTTAAAATAGGATTTCAGTGAGGGAGTGATCTTGGGGGCTTGGATGCTATCTGGTCCTGCTTTTCCTTGTGTTTCGGGGCTGAATCAGCCCTAGCAGAGTCCGTAATTGGCCCTAGATTTTATGTGCCTTATTGTCACCTTCACCGATGCATGTGTTGAAACTAAAACAGCGATATGATTAAGCATTCACTGAAGACATGAATTCTCTTTAGTCAAAACGTGTTTCTTGTCTTATGTTGACTAATGTCCGGACTCCATTTTGTATTGTCACGTCTCCACGTGCTTTGCACGAGAAGAGTCCTACCTTTTCGCTAGTTGCTCTTGTAATCTGCCTAGTAACAGTCTATAAATAGCTCCTTTGTCCGTCTGGCGCATGCCCAGACTTGACCACATCTGTTATCAGTTAGTCCTTGTTTGACCATGTTTTCGCGGGCTCAGGAAATTGTTAACTCCGCCCATATATTGATCCTGTATCGAAAATGTCCATAAATGGTAATGAATTTTGCTCTATGTTGTATCCACCCACTTATGAGCCCCTCTGTTGTGTATAAAAGGGGACCATGTACGCAAGTTCTTTGTGCTACTCTATGCAATACTGAAGAGTGTTGTGTAGGTTGTAGGACCACCCTTAAGGGTTAATAAACTCTGTCTTTGTATTTGCAGTTTCCGTGCCAACTTCCTTCTAGCTTTCGTTACAGGAGAGCGAACCCTTGTATTTTGCAGGCCTAGCTGGGGCCTGTATTCATCAATTGGCGCCCGTCACGTGGGGCTCATCGGCGATTCGGATGCTCGAAGGACTGGTCGTGACGAAGGTGAGGAATTTGGCCGGGGATGTGATCACTGCCAGCGGCGTCTTTTAGTCCTGGCATCCCGAGGTTTCTTCCTTCCCTTCCGAGCTGACCATCTGGGTGGCGCCGGTCCTCGACTGAGACCTCTTCTGTCGGTTTGCCGTGTGATAGCCGTTTGGGCGAATTTTGGAACTTGGCAGTTGGAATCTGGACACTCTTGATTGGTAAGAACCGTTGTATGGTACTTGCTCCGAGTTTTTGAAGCCTGGGTTGGCTATTTGAGTTTGATTTGTGATGACCGGTAATATTTTGTATTGATTACTGTGGAATATATGTGTTGCAACACATATAGGCAGGTAATGTGGAGATATTTCTCCGGAGTTGTTTAAATTTGAACGGCGCAACGTTTAAGTGACATTTTTTTTGATAATACTGCATATTTTGCATTATTTTTGAGCATGCCTGCTTTTAGCGCACTTCGTAAGTGGTGCTGCTGCTTTGGAAACCGGTTAAAACTCGAGGAATCTGCTCCAGCCCCCCCAGAGGGGACTCCTAATAGGGATATGTATGTGAAGCATGGTCTTTCCTCTATAATGTACAGCACAGTGTGGAGGAAATACACCAAAAAGGATCCTGAGTTACGATGGCCTTTGTATGGATCGTTTGATATGCGTAAGATTGAGTATGTGGAACAGTGTATGTGTAAACGGCGTGCTCGGCAAGACATGTTTGAATGTGTATGGTTATGGGTGAAGGAAGTGCGTGAGCGGGAGAAACGTGAGAAAGTTCTGATTGATAAAGAGCAACGGAAAAATGATCATGTGAGAGCGCAGGAAGCGAAGCGTCGGGAGGAAAGAGAACTGGCGGAGAGACAAGAGAAAGAGCGTAGGCTGCAAGTATCGGGTCAATATGCTGTCCGCCAGCCACTTTATCCTGTCCTTACTAATCTTGAAGATGATTTTCATTTACTAGATCGCTCTCCGCCCCCTTATGTTGGCGCGTCTGCCCCGGGGTCACAGGATTCTGGATCGGTTTCAGATAAGGTAGACACGCGGTCCATGTTATCAACTGATCGTATGGGTGAGCTTCGGAAAATTTCTTTTCGTGCGCTTAAGGGCAAGCTATCTCTTACTGAATTATTGGCATCTTTGGACACTTGGCAGAATAGGGAAAAGTTATATTTTGTTGAAACTTTTTCTGATGAAGTGGTTACTGCCTTTCGGAAATATTCTGATGTTTTTGAGCCTGCTGATATAGTATTAGATTCCAAAGCATTACGCAACAGTGTCTTTTCTCCCTCTAAGGTACCCGATGCGGTTCGACGGCTGTTTGCATTGCGGGACGCAATGTTTGAACTTAAAGAGAGAGCGCGCCAAAAGACAGGGGAGGAGAAGCAATCGAATCCACATGTCAGCGGGAAACAGTCGTCTACCTCACATTCAGATAAGAGTGAACTAGTGCATGCTAAACCGATGCGAGAGGCGGCACCTTTGTATGTTCCTCCTAAAGGAGCGGGTACTAGTTCAGACATGTCTTCCCCGATGCAAGGGGATATTTTGTGTATAATTGGGTTTATACTCCCTGGCATAGGACTGATGTTATGGCATTAAAGAATGCATTGCCTGACCCCCGCAAGAATCCAGCGGCCTTTTATGAAGAGGTCGAAGGGGCCTTGAATTCTTGTACTATGACTTTAGCAGATATAGATTTGTTCTTTGGGCTCATTTTACCACCGGATATGTGGCGATCTGTGCGGAAGGTGGATGATCAAGCCGCTTTTAAGGCCAAATGGTCTGAGATTGAGGATGAGGATAGGGAGAGAAAGCCCGCGCAAAAACCGCCCCAGCTTATTTTAGATCTTCCTGCTGCTATCTTGACTAAGTTGAAAACGATTATACCCCCTAGAAAGATTGACTGGAATATGTTAGCCTCGTGTAAACAGAAGGTTGATGAATCAGTTTCCGACATCTTTACGCGTTTTGAGGAAACATTTCATGATTTCAGTGGTCAGTCACTTACGGATGATACGGGTCGACATCTTTTTGTTGATAAATATGTGGCGAATTTATTACCGGGAATAGCAGCTCGATTAAAAGCGAGTGAAAGTTCTTGGTCCACCTCGTCTCCGGCATCCCTCCTGACTATGGCTCAGTATTGTGAGCGTCAGGAACAAGAAGCGAAGGGGCATGAGGAGAAGAAATCGAAAGATTTGAAAACTAAGGTGATGTTAGCACAAGTGTATGGTTCGCCTCGTCGGGGTGTTGAGAGAGGTAGAGGAGGATTTTATGGTCCCCCTTCGGGTCGGTCGGATGTTAATTGAAATCAATGTGCGTATTGCAAACAGTTGGGTCATTGGGCCAGGGATTGTCCGGTACTATATGCACCCCGTCAGGGACGTGGTCAGGGAGAGGGGGCTTTTCGAATTTTAGAGGGAATTCCAATGATCGTGCTCGCTTTGAGCCTACCGTGCAGCAACGAGATAGACCTAATGTGTTTGATCGGCAAAATCAGTATCAAATGTCTGGGAATGACCGCCCTGGGTACCATGATTCGCAGCATGCATAGGATTGCGTTGGGTGGGGGTTGGAATCAGTTGAAGTGCCAGTTGATCAGAGGGGTCCTTATGTTACAGCAAATGTTATGGGTTCTACTGATCGGTTCCTAGTTGATACAGGAGCTACTCGCAGTGCGCTGTCCAAACAATTGGTTCCGAGGGCTCCCCCATCTGACTTAATGGTTACATCGGTAGGGTTTGATGGTACACTCTCTCGAAGCCCACTATCCCAGCCCCTTGCATTTCATGTTGACCAACTTTCTGCACCCTGTCCGTTTTTGCTTGCCTCGAACACGCCTGACAACATTATGGGTCTTGATATGCTTAAGCACTTTAGAGCTACGATCCGCTGCTCCCCTACTGGAGTACGTGTGATCTTAAACGATAATCACCCTATGACAGAACGGATGTGTGTGGTTGCAGAGGATACTGTATTAGCTTCTCTCCCTCGTACTTTATGGGCCACTTCGGATACTGATGTGGGACAGATGGTGATTCCGCCTGTCCACATTAGTGTCCAGGAGGGTGCTGTGTTACCACGCCTCCCTCAATATCGTATTTCCCAGGAGGGGGAGGAGGCACTCATACAGATTGTGCAGGATTTGATCAAGGTGGGAGTAGTGGAGGAAGTTCCCTACAATGTCTGCAACAGCCCTATTTTACCCATTTTGAAGAAAGATACCGATACTAGGGTTTATCGTTTTATTATTGACTTAAGGGAGGTGAATAGGATAGTATCCAGTGGTTTCTGATATCACGACGTTGCTTACTCTGGTCCCGCCAACGGCGACCACATTTTCGGTTATAGATTTGAAAAATGCTTTCTTTTCGATTCCTATTCATCCTGATAGCCGGTACCTTTTCGGCTTCACTTTGAATAATCGGTCCTACAGATTTTGTAGAGTCCCTCAGGGTTATACGGAGAGTCCTAGCATCTACAGTCAAGCATTGAAAAGACAATTGGATTCCTTTGCTCTGGCTGATGGTGTAGCCCTTATACAATATGTCGACGACATCTTGTTGGCGGCCGACACTCCTGAGCTGTGTGAGAAGTACACGTTATCCTTGCTTTCCTTTTTGGCATCTCACAATCACAAAGTGTCGAAGAAGAAATTGCAATTCTGTAGACCAAAGGTGACTTACTTGGGTCACCTTTTGTCTAAGGAGGGGCGTGCACTCACACCAGATCGTATTCAGGCAATTTTGGACACGCCAGTACCTTCCACACAGAAGGACGTGCGTGCATTTTTGGGTCTTGCTTCTTTTTGTAGGCAATGGATATTGGGGTTTTCACATATAGTTAAGCCATTGTTAGCACTTTTGACAAAAGATACCCCAATTCCTCTTCCCTGCTCAGATAGTTGTGAAATTGCCTTTCAACAATTGCGACAAGCCCTTTGCTCAGCACCAGTGTTAGGTACCCCTGATTATACGAAGCCTTTTACATTGTATGTACATGAGAAAGATGGATGTGCATTATCAGTTTTAGTGCAGATGCATGGCGACAAGCAGCGCCCTTGTGCATATTTTTCGGCTGTACTTGATCCTGTTGCCCGAGCGTTGCCTGGCTGTTTTCGCTCGGTTGCGGCGACAGCTGTGTCAATACGCCAAAGCGAGGGAATTGTGTTATCTCATAAGCTGTTGGTATTAGTTCCCCATGCTGTTGATGCCCTGCTTAATCAGACAAAGACACAGCATTTGACCAGTGCTCGTTTAACGGGATATGAGTTGACGCTTTTGGCTCCTCATATTACGTTGAAGAGGTGTGCAACGTTAAATCCAGCCACATTGTTGCCGTTTCCGGAAACTCAGTCTGAAGCACGAAAAGCACATGACTGTATTCTTGTGACTGAGGAACAGACAAAGGGTCGTATTGATCTCCAGGATACGCCCTTTACAGATGTAGATGGAGAACTATGGGTGGACGGATCATGTCTGAAGCTACCAGATGGTACGACTTCAGCAGCGTATGCAATTACCACAGTACAAACAATAGTGGAGACAGCACGCATACCGCAGAAATCAGCTCAAGCAGCGGAGCTGATAGCATTAACACGAGCATGTGAGCTCAGTGCAGGATTGTGTGTGAATGTTTATACAGATAGCCGCTATGCCTTCGGAGTAGCGCACGATTTTGGCCTACTCTGGAAGGAGAGAGGGTTTCTAACGTCACATGGAGCGCAGATAATGTATGGAGAGTTAGTTCAGAAACTTTTGACTGCATTAACATATCCAAAGAAGATTGCTATAGTTAAATGCAGTGCCCATAAAAAGGTGGTTGATAAGATTGGAGAAGGGAATGCTTTGGCAGACCGGGTGGCATGAGAGACTGCGATGCAGCCTGACTCTACTGCAATGTATGTTGTGAAGTCACAGGCAGAAAGATGGCACGATGCTAGAAGAGAGGTGCTGGAGATACAGAGGACCGCTTCCGATAAGGAACGGGAGCAATGGTCCAATGATGGAGAAGTAGATGATGAAGGGTGTTGGAGAAATAAGCAGATGGATAAATGGAAGTTACCCACAGCTTTCGTACAACCTATGGTTCAGATGGCACATGGACTAGCGCATTTCGGAGCTTCCGCAATTGTAAAATTACTCACACAAGTTTGGGAGCATCCGGAGATCGCTAGTACAGCAAAGAGGGTAGTGCAGACTTGCATGATTTGCCTGAAATATAACCCAGGAAAGGGTACACGAACTCCAGCAGGAGGATTTGCAACACCTACTGCACCCTTTGAGGTTTTACAGATGGATTACATCCAGCTTGAGCGCTGTAACAATCTGAAGTATGTTCTAGTAGTGGTTTGTGCCTTCAGTAAATGGGTTGAGGCATACCCTACGAAAGACAATACTGCAATGACTACAGCCAAGATGCTATTGAAGGAGTTCTTCCATCGATATGGTGTTTGTAGATTGTTGTGGAGTGATAACGGACCTCATTTTATAGCAGACGTTATCAAGTATGTCCTGAAAGGACTGGGAATTACCCAGAAATTTCATGCAGTGTTTCACCCTCAGTCTGCGGGATTGGTTGAGAAATATAACGGTACTTTGAAGCTTAAGATTGCTAAGATCCAAGCTTCGACTTCTTTGACTTGGCCAGACGCTTTACCGCTGGCATTATTGTCAATTAGATCGATACCGCATTCTCGGACCGGTCTCACGCCATATGAGATCGTGTTCGGACGCCCAATGAATATTTGGGGTCCACCGAAACCAAAGTCAGTGTATGATGTACCTTGTGTAATGATGAATGATTATCTGGCACAGTTAACGGATAATTTGGTTTCTATTCATCAACAGGTTCGAGAAGCTCTCCCTGATCGGTCCACAGGTGAAGGACATAACCTCCGGCCTGGAGACTATGTTATGATCAAGGTGTTTGAAAGGACGAACAGTCTGGAGCCGAGATGGGTTGGTCCTGAGCAAGTCTTGCTCGCAACGAGGACAGCTGTGTGGGTCTCCAATCGGAAGAACTGGATCCACTCCTTGCACTGTCGTAAAGTGCCACCTGGATTAGTGGAGCCTGCTGTATTGACCGACCATCGAGAAATTCTGACAGAAGAGAAAGGCCGTGCTGTGGAACCGAACGACACTGAGGAGCTCTTTCCGGACCAAGCGATCCCTGGAGAAAGAAGATATCATCTCAGACCGAGGAAGTGATTTCTTTTTTGTATCAGGAGACGTTGTCAGAACAGCCCTTAGGTTAGTGGAACGGCGAGCCAATGAGGCAAGGGGGGGGATCAGCCCTGCATTAGTGTAGTGACACCCGTCTTGACCCGCAGGTGAAGAAATCAACGGCTGCCTAAGGGGAAGAGTTCTTACAACCTTTTAGTTTCAGGAAGATATTGACTTTTACTACAAAATGGAGAAGAAGAAGATTCTTTGTGTGACAAGTTTTATTATCATTGTAGCTATTGTTGGTATAACCATGTGGTTTGTTGAGGATGTGACTCCTGCCCGTGAGTTGTTTGTTTTGACTACTCCAGTGCCTGAGGAGCACTACTTTTACACTCTTCCGTATCAAGAATTGAAGCATCGCCAGTCTTATTTGAATAATACTTTTATCCAGATGTTGCATCATACCCATGTTGCTACAAATGCTACGAACTGTTGGATATGTGGTATGATGCCAGCTCATCAGAAGAAAGGAGGAACGCCGTTTATACCTCTTCCTTTCTCTCATAATGGCTCTTGTAGAGCATGGTACACTTTGCTTTTTGCCACACGGAAACCTACAGTGGGACGACTACTTTTTAGACTTAATAGGGAATGTCATCAAGATAAAGAAGGCTATCCACAAGCGAATGGGACAATATGGGAGTGGGAAGAATATCGACCAGATAATGAATCAATCCCCTACATCTTCACGAACACTAGAGACATTATCGGAAATGAAAAATTTGTAATTCAAGTGGCACAAGCTCAAGCGGACCTGTGTGTTCAGAGTGTGGGTCATATTCCTGTTGGTGTTAGTGACTGTTTTATTGTTTTGAATATAGATGGATTAAATAATAGTACTTTCTTAGCTTCCCATAATACGTACTTCGTATGTGGGAATAAAGGTTATTATCGCTTACCAGCCGGCTGGTCCGGAGTATGTTATGTAGCGTTCTTATTACCCCCTGTATTCTTAGCGCCTGCATCCTATCATAAAGATTTGAAGTTATTGAACAATGTAACTGTAAATAGGTTTAAACGTACTCTATCTATTGATGATGTTGACCAAACTGACAGTAGCTTACAGCAGTATGTTGATTTTAACTTAGGATTGTTTTTCTTTGTTGGAGCTGCTCTAAATAGTAGGAAGGTTCGACGATTAACAAGAGTTGTAGAGGCTGTAACGAATCAATCTGCTGCTGCTCTTGGGAATCTTACGGAAGAATTACAAATCACTAGAATTGTTGAGTTACAGAATCGTATGGTATTAGATGTTATGTTAGCAGACAGAGGTGGAGCATGTAGGATTATCGGAAGTAGCTGTTGTGTATTCATTCCTGACCACACGCCGTCAGTCTATAACGCTATTAATAAATTGCATAAAATCGCAGCTGAGATTCATACAGAAAATGGCACTTGGACCTTTTCTGGATGGTTTTGGGCATTGATCACTACATGGGGATGGAAAGTTTTAACTGGTCTTTGTATTATTGTAGCAGTTTTGTTTTCCTGCTGCATCTGTGTTCAGTGTGGTCCTTTACTCTGTTCTTTGTGTGTGTCATTTTGTATTCCTGATAAGAAAGCTATTGCCAATGTTACCTATCAGAAACACTTAAACAAGGAGGTGGAAGAGATGATGAAAATTGACATATATGATTATTATCCTAATAAGCCGAATGTCTTCAGTAAATGCTGAAAGGGTCGTCTGTTGAAACTAAAACAGCGATATGATTAAGCATTCACTGAAGACATGAATTCTCTTTACTCAAAACGTGTTTCTTGTCTTATGTTGACTAATGTCCGGACTCCATTTTGTATTGTCACGTCTCCACGTGCTTTGCACGAGAAGAGTCCTACCTTTTCGCTAGTTGCTCTTGTAATCTGCCTAGTAACAGTCTATAAATAGCTCCTTTGTCCGTCTGGCGCATGCCCAGACTTGACCACATCTGTTATCAGTTAGTCCTTGTTTGACCATGTTTTCGCGGGCTCAGGAAATTGTTAACTCCGCCCATATATTGATCCTGTATCAAAAATGTCCATAAATGGTAATGAATTTTGCTCTATGTTGTATCCACCCACTTATGAGCCCCTCTGTTGTGTATAAAAGGGGACCATGTACGCAAGTTCTTTGTGCTACTCTATGCAATACTGAAGAGTGTTGTGTAGGTTGTAGGACCACCCTTAAGGGTTAATAAACTCTGTCTTTGTATTTGCAGTTTCCGTGCCAACTTCCTTCTAGCTTTCGTTACAGGAGAGCGAACCCTTGTATTTTGCAGGCCTAGCTGGGGCCTGTATTCATCAAATAGGAGCCCTTTTTTCCCAAACCAGCTGTCTCACAATTTTCTACCCACTCAGGGTTTCGTGACCTCAAAGCATACCAACTCACAGCCTCCTTTTGGCTCCCCACCTGAACTCTATCAGCTTCCTTTCCACCCTTTGCTACTATATCCTGCCAAAGGCTAGTAGCTGGCGAGGGCTTACCTTCAAGCCTAGACTCGACGTCCATTAGGGCATATTCACTAATGCGGCCACCTTCGTTTCCTGCGCTTTTTCTACCAGCGTCCAAGCCCAAACTGCAACGGATGCTTCGGATGCCTCCGCAACTGGTGCTTACTCGCCCCAGGCAGCACGGACATGCCGAAGCAACACCGCTGCGGCGCAGCAGCGTGGGCTCTCACACTCGACCATCCACCCAAACGCGGGCCACGAGGGACGGCAAAGCCACAGAGACCCAGAGAAACAAGAGGGGTCATCAAATACAGAGCGCTCCTATACGGTGAGCAAACTTTTACTGAGCCGCAAGTTCTCCCTCGGGGGTAGCTCCCGACCAGCCCTTCAGCCGACCGCCATGTTCCCTTGCTCCTCAATTTCATAGTTTTATATTGTGAATCATATATACTTCAACTAAAAATAAAACAATATTTAAAGTTAAGTAGATAAAACATTGCTTTATTTGTGTTAACAAAAAATCAGGTATATCATATTCATATACATTTATATTTTGCAGATGTTCAACTCTTATTTTTCATTGTTAACAATTGTTAATGATTTCTTAACTTTTTATATACATATTTTCAACATTATTTTAACACAAGTTTTATTAGTAGATAATAATTAATTGTATATATTTTATACCATTAATTTATACTTTACAATTATTTCATAAATTTTTATAACATTGTGTGATATGTTTTGTATATTTAATTTTTTTAAACATTTTTTTAAACATGTATTCCAAATGTTTAAAGTATTTCCAATTCATTTCTATGGGGAGATAGTATTTTTATTTAGTTTAATTTAGCAGCCATTTTTTACTGCTACCTTCTGTTTTGCAATGTATTTGTGTTATTTTTAGTTTATTTCCCCCAGAGCCAGGTAGCAGTAAGGTGCAGCGGTTTGTCGGATCGCGTAATTCCTTTTTAAGGATTGTTTAAGGGGTTTGAGGCGGGGGTAATGAGGGAGGTTTAAGAGTTACAGTGTTATTTGTGTTTTTGTTTGTATATTTAGATGTATTACTTTTAGTGTTTTTCACTAGTTTGTAGTTTTGCATTTTTTTACACTATTTTAGTAATGTATCACTATGATTGGCTACAGACTGGTCGAGTTTCCTATTAATTATTGCTTTCATTAATAAGAAACGTGACCAGCCAGCAGCCAATCATTTTAACCTTCTGGACAATTTGCTATTAGATTTGAAAAACAATTCTGTGGAAGATGTCTTAAAGGAAGAATTACAGGAAATGGCCGCCCATTCAGGTAAGCGTGGTGGGCGGGGCAAGGGCAGGGGTGGGCGGCAGGGACAAACAACTGAATAGTGAAAATAAAATAAATAAATAAAACCACTTACCTTGCGCTCGCAGCATCGCCGAGTCGGAGATGCAGTTAGCGCAAGGGAAGTGGTTTTATTTATTTATTTTCACTATTCCGTCATTTGTCACTTCCACACCCTAACCCCGCCCCGCCCCACTGCACTTACCTGCATGGGTCGCCACTGACTACAGATAAAACTTCTGGATGTATTGTCTAAAATCATTGAAGATGGACTAAACATCATTGCTAATACCCCTTGATTACTGCACATCTCAAGAGATCTCAGGACTGCATTGATTCCACATTCCAAGAAGAATCTTCACTCATGATGCTTTTTGAAAATCCAGCAGTACCATCTGTGCAGCCACTGAGCAAACCATCTTGTGCTACCTGAGGAAGGGGGAAGCCGAAACGTTGTAGTGGAAATATATTTTTGTTCTTTGTTGAATCCTTCGGTTTGAGTCACAGCAGGGGAGTCTTTTAAACACAACTTTCCTAGGTGTCAGGAGAGGGCCGGTGTGAACGCGAGCTTGAACCGGGACATTTATTTCTGTAATAGTCCTGCTATCAGGGCTGGAGTGGCGTAGCGGGCACCGGGCGTTTACCGGTGGGCCAGAAGGATGGGGGCCAGTTTTGGCCCAGTGGGGGGCGTTTTTGTTACTAGGGACCGGTTTTGCAGCAGTGCTGCAATATCGGCCCCCTGTAACAAAAGCAGCAGCAGTGTCTGTTCCCCCGCCCCCCAGGGCCGGTCTGACATGATCGCCAGGGCTGGTTTCCATTCTCAATTGGGCCCTGCTTGCTATATTCATTTCTAATATGACAGTTGGGTAAATGTAAGACATTGGCATGCTGTAACCAATCACAAAATCATTTAGGCTCATTATTAGAAGTGAGTAGTAAAGAAAACCGGAAAGAAAAACGTGATTTTGACTAAAACGTCGATACTTGCGACAGTTTCAGGGGCAGGAAAGGAACAGGGCATTATGGGGCTCATTTGCAAGTCCCTTGCGTCGCTGGGGCGTTACTTTTAATATGGGAAAAGGCGAAATACCGGCGGCGCAAGGTGCTTGTAAATAAGCCTCTATATTTTCATCCTAGAATCCCAAAGTCAATCTTTTGGCTCCACCTGGTGGACATTTCTAGGAGATGTGCTCTTCATATTGGTCCCGATTCACAGAACTGAGACAAAACCCTGAATTTACTACTTTTTGTATTCACAGAAGGCATTTAGTAGTCTGTCTTAAATTTGTCTCAAGTCAAACTTAAGACAAAACCCTAACTTTACTCCGTCTCAAATGTCATCTGTGAATACCAAAAGTAGTAAGTTTAGGATTTTGTCTCACATTAGCTCTGTGAATCAGGCCCGTTGTGTTTTCATTGTCGGTTCGCCTCGACTAATAAATAAATAGTGAATTTGCATTGAACAGATACAGGGGTGACGTAGGTGGCAGACTTTATACTGTAACTTACTGTAACTTACCTGGCTGGCCACCAAGGTCCCACACACATCAGTACTGGAAATTTGACTTATCTTCTGGCTAAAAATATGACCATTTACATAAAACACCTGCAATCTCACACATATTGTCACTACAATTAGTGATTAACAAGCTATTGTAGGTATAGCTGCCCCACGGCATCTTATCATAAGTTGCACCCTAAGCCAGTCCTCACTTCATACAAACAGAACTTTGCATGCAGGGGCTTCTAAGCGCATATTTATAATAGGACTTGTTTGTGAATGTATTTATTTACAAGAATTCATCTTTTAGAAATAATTAATATTACATATTCACAATTAAGACAAATGAACCCTTCATATATAAAATACAGTTGACAATAGCCAAGATAAATGCCATATTTACACTACTTGACGTCTGGTAATGAACCTTATCGACATCGAATCAATACTTATCACTACAAGTAGAAAAGTGCACAGTGTTTCATTACTGATCAGCCAGTCATCTTATAGAAATATTAAATATTGCATATTCACATGTTAGACAAATAAAACTTTCATGTATAAAATTCAGTTTAAAGGAGCCAAGATAGATACAATATTTACACTACTTGATGTCTAGTAATAAGTCTTATGGCTATGAACATTGTATCAATACTGTTCATTGCAAGTACAAACATGCACAGCGCTTCATAATAATCAGTACAGATGCAAATAATTTTCACTTTTTTACAACAAACTCCTTAGTGTGTTATTTGCCAATAAAATTGACATTTTTCTGTATAGCATTGATGAATCTTGTTATCATAGCCGTAATGTCAAAACTCTGTATTGCAAATAAATTGCTCAGTGCTTCCATTCTTGATAAAACTCCATACCTTTTAAAATAGGGTGAAGAATTTGTTATCTTGTCTTTTTTAAATATAGGTAATCTTTTTCTGCCCAGGCTACAAACCAGCAAGGCAGTGCCGGCTCATACAGTTGTGCAGGAATTTAGGGTTCGTGCATTGTCAGGAGGCATTTAGAGTCCTGAAGTTTGACACCCGTAAGCCCATTGCTGTTGCTGTTTCTCGTTTTTTTATTTCAATGTGGCGCAGGACTTTTCTGAAATTTGTTACAACAGTTGCAAATGCACACACTGCTTCTATCTGTTAATAGCTTAATCTAAATGTTTAACCTTTTTAATGTCTCAAATTCTAATTTTATAGATGCAATACGTTTTTACTCTTTCGTTGTATGTGTAACTTTTTATCTGCTATGCAGCTTGTGAT